>NC_134714.1:19242500-20492500 GCF_049634645.1 Pelodiscus sinensis | reverse complement strand
CTTTGGCAAATCCCATCCTCTCAACTCCTCGCTCTGAAGAGGGCAGAAAATAAATACTTTGGCAGGGACAAAGGTTGAGTTGTCTGTACTGCCACCTTCCGGGGTGTCTGATGGTGTCAGCAGCCAATGAAAGGGACAAGCAGGAGTTGCAAGAGGTACAGCCCCAAGGCAAAAGACTCAAATGACTAGACCCCTTTGGCAGAACCAATAGGCAGTGCTAGGGAGATACAAACTATAATGTCTGGGATGCCATGTCACAATTAAAGGACTTTCTTCCTCAGGAGTCCAGGCAGGAGTTCTCCACTGTTGTGGAAGAGGGAAAGGCAATAGCGAAGGCTTTTTGTAAACCACTCTGGATACTGAGGCTGCAGTAGCCAGATCTATGGTGCCTGCAGTGGCCATGCAAAGGTGCTCTTAGCTTCAGTCCTCTGGCTTACTTGCAGAGGTGCAACAATCCCTTCAGGACCTCCCATATGGAGGCTCCTCACATGTCTCAAAGCAAGCAGATACAAAAGCTCTATGGCCTGAAGAACTCCAGATTCATCCTCAAGTCGCTGGGTCACTATGTTCCAGAACCTTATGAGGAAACATTTCAGACACACACTTCTCTGCTGCCCTGTCATGACCTGCACAGAAAGTCTTTAGGCACAGGCAACTACCTACTTCCCCATCATCTACCTTCCAGATACTTGGGGGGCTTCAAACAGAACTTTCAATAGTGCACCTGACGACATTATACGAGGTCCCACACAAGATCCAGTCCCCTATTTTCAAACCATTTGTCCCACTTCAGCTTGGCATTATCGTGCACCACCACAAACCCTCATGTTTCTTCCACCTTGCCTCCCATCTCCCTAGTCCCTCTTCTGGGACCCCTCTCACAAGCAACTGTTAGTTTAAGAGGTGCAAGCCCTCATCCAGATAGGAGCTGAATAGGAGGTTCCTCAGGACTTGAGGAAAGGGATTTGACTTGTATTATTTCCTAACCCCTGGTTTCTAACGTATTTTATACCTTCACTGCCTCAACAGCTATGTCAAAAAGCTGAGGTTCTGCAGGGTCTCCCTAGGCTCCATTATTCCCTCCCTGGATTCCAGGAATTCCCTCAATTTGGTAGAGGCCTATTTCTATATCCCAGTTTTCTGAGACCACAGAATGTTTTTCAGGTTTGTCATAAATAGATCCACTGCCAGTTTACTGTTTTCCTATTTGGCCTGTCAGCAGCTTCATGGATATGTATGAAATACATTGCAGTAGCAGCAGCCCTCCTGAGAAGATGAGTACAAGTTTACCCATAGCTTGATGACTGGCTGATCAAAGGCTAGGTTCAAAGCATCTGAGACTGGGAATATTGAGTGCTGGAGCGTGGTAAAGGGAACACTGAGCCCACCAATGGAGAATCCCTCCAGCAGTCAGGGACTGGAGCGGGCATTGTAAGCACTGAGTTGAAATGATAGCAACTCAGTGAGTGCCAAACAATCTTGAAAGGATGTGAGTCAGTTTTGCATGCTGAGCAGCATACATGATTGTGGCCATGTGAGTTGAAATGGGCTGTCATGATGTTGGGCCTTGATACATGCTATCAGTGACATCATCTAAAAGAGGACTTTTGGGAGGAAGGGACCTGGCCTGGATAGAATCAAGCACCACGCCGATAAACTCTATCCTCTCCACTGGCATGAGGGTTGACTTCTGGTTGTTTATCAGCACGCCCAGTGTTTGAAAGGTTGCCTGAATGAGGTGGATACTGACCTTCACCATGAAAACATCCAGTGAAAGGAAAGTGAAGGAGGCAGCTGTATCCTTGGGCTGGGATTTGGCAGCTTCAGGGGAGGCTGATAGGAATATTCTCTTGGCTGTAATGCCACCTCAGCATAGACTTTGTGGAATTAGTCATGTTTCATCCTGTCAGTATCATCCTCTTCCTCCCTCTCTCTCCCCCTGCCTGCCCCACCACCACTGATACTCAAGCTTCTGCCCTTCTGTCTTCATCTGACTGAGGGAGTTCAAAAGCCATGGAGATCAGTGAGAGCAAGAGGGAGGAGGGGGTGGTGCTTTCTGGCTGAGATGTATAAACCTGGCCTAGGCAGTGACAAGGTTAAAAGGAGCTGGAGACCCCAATGGTACCTGCAGGGAGACAGTTAGTTGAGGATTAGATCTTGGGAGAACCAGATTGGACAGTTTCTATAACAGACCTGCAGGATCACTAGGGTATGTCTACACAGCAAAGTTATTTTGGGATACCAGAGGTACCCCTAAATAGCTACCCCGTGTCTTTTGAACACACCCACTATTTCAAAATATAGTGCACGTGCTATTTCACCCTCTCTGTAAACCTCATTGTACAAAGAGTAAGGCATGGCTCGAAATAGTGCAGGATTTCAAAATTTGGTGCTGTGTAGACAGTGCCAAATGATGAAATAAACTCGAAATAAGCTATGCAATTTGCATAGCGTGAATCGTGTAGCTTATTTTGAGTTTCTGGTGCTGTGTAGACGCACCCTCGGAGTGCCACTCCATGGCAGATGCCTGCAAACATTCAAAGGCAGGGAGGAGCCAGGGAACCAGCAAGGGATCATAAGAAACAGAGCCTAGATGCTGTTCACAAAGGCTGGAACCTAGTGAAGAGGGTGGGCCTGAATTCCCCCACTACCAGCCTGCCTTCGCCCTGGCAGGAGGATGATGTACACCTTAGGGTGGTATGGGGCAAGAACTGTTGAGCCCCACCAAGGCCGAAGGCTTGGAACATCGTCCTGAAGAGTTTGGGGTTTTGTTTGGCCTGCAAGGAGTGAGGTTGTCCTGACCAGAGGTCTGAACCACAAGAAATAACAGACTGCCAAGGGGCCCGCAGAGCTGCTGACGGGGTGTCAGACACTTGAACTTGCCTTACTTGAGGCACCTCTCTTGGATTCGATATTTGCAGAGATGATGAATGCAGTGCTGCCTGCCTGTGTCTGGGGTGTACCAAGTATTCAGGGGGAGAGGGGTTACCACAGGGCTTGCAGCATCCTCCATCCAAGTCTCAGTGTTTGCAGCTTTTATCAAGTGGCTCATCACTGATAAGTCACGCATTGTTTGGCAGTAGAGCTTGCTTTGATTAGCCTGTTTCCATGGACAGTTTCTCCCTGTGACAGGTGACACAGTGGATTGGGCCCTGGGAAGGTCTGAATGGAGAGCTGGTTGTCTGAGTTGCTAGGCGCACTGGGACAGATAGGTCTATCGGATTCTTCTTGGAAGTGTAACCTGGCTGAGCCCTGGGCATGGGCACAGCTAGAGCAGAGTGTTCCTGGAGTAGTGGTAGGTAACCTGGTGGCTTAACAGCAGTGGGCAGAGGTCAAGGTAAGGGAGTGTGCCCTGATGTGCAGCTCCAGCATAAGCCAGCTGGCAGGAAGTTGTTTGAAGAGCTGGCAGGCACTCAGGTTGTGATAGGACAGTACCTGTAAGAAATTTTATTTTCACCCGTGGCAGTGGGAATAATATTAAGAGGAAGCATAAATGGCATCACATGCCCATTTCCTCAAACTGTACTTTTGTGTTATCATGATGATGGCCTTGGAGCTCTCTCCTAACTTAGGGGAGAGGAAGGGAGATAGCATCTATTCTACTCCATTAGTCATGGCTGATCACAGCTGTCATTCTCCTGAGTGGCCTGTAGGGTTAAAGTCTGGAAAAAAAGGGCTCCTTCCCCATAAGACAACAGTGTTCTGCAACAGCCTTCTTCTAGGGGATGGTTTCTGCTGTCACAGCAGCATTTTCAACTTTTTAGAAAATTTCTCATTTGTGCATCCAAACTTTCAAAAGTGAATGGCAGCCCTTGTCTGGCAGTTTCTCATTGTTTGGCATCCAGCGGCAGCTGGTTCCTATTGATGATTAATTTGCCAATAATCAACCAATTAATTGACTATTAAGGCTTGTATCAATTATTGATCATGGTTAAATGCTTAGTGAGGGGTTCTTTAGAGCCCAGAATAATTTAATAAAAAACTGCCGCTACATTAGCATTGACTACATTTATTGATTTAACACTTGGTAAAGAGGGCACATACACAGAGGGATAAGGTTAAAACAACTGTAGAAGATCTTTCCCTATAGCTTGCCGACAGACTGCATCTAGTCTGCAAATTATAGGGACAATTATACTCCTATTCTTTATCATTGCAGTCCTTCTATATTACCTCCTGTTGGTACAGAATTTTCAGGTTGTTTTTTAATTTCCCATTTCCTAATGGTTTTCAGCAGCTGGAAGACCTTGTGGTTACTGTTGTGATGTGATAATTTTTTGCAATTTTTTTATGAGCCATGTATGTGCCTCAATTTCCCCTACACCTTGTGCAGCTACTGGGGGTGGAAGGAAGGATTATATACACTCTCAAGGCTGGCTAAGACACAGGGTGTTAGGTATGTATGGTGTGTGTCACTTAGTTGTCTGAGCAGACAGAATAGGTTGTTAAAAGGTCAGCCTGATGCTGCCACACATCAGTGGAAAGGCCATTACCAGGACATTAACATGAGCAACCAAAAATCCAGAGGAAGAAGTATTTCCCTACCTCTCAGCTGGAAACCTGAGCAGAGGTCTCAGTTCCAGAACAAAGGACACTGGAAGAAAAAATTGGCTTCTGACCTGACTTAAGGAAATCAGAGAACCTGAAAGTGGTGCTACAGCTGGGCTGGTGAACTGCTCTGGGCTGACCAGAATAGACTCTGCTCTAACCTCTGTTTTTCTATTCTAATCTAGGGACTTCCCATGGCTATGGTCCAGTTGACTATAAACCTCTGACTGTTTTGAAGTCACTGCTGGAGTGTCAGTGCAAATGAGCTGCATTTGTTCCTGAAGAGTATACCAGTCTCTAACCAGGAGTGTGTGTCTTGGTTGGACTCACTGAGCAGAACACACAGCATGAAGCGGGAGTGCTGACCCCAAAGGGTCAATTTCTGTGATGGTGAGGCTGGGTGGCCTGCCCTGAAGGAAGAGGGAGACCTCTTAGGAGTCTGCCATATCGAAGGGCTCCTCCAGGACAGAAACTATTCTGAAGCTGGGAGCACAGCACCCATCTTGTGGATCTGAGACAGTCATAGTTTATTTCCTCTTTTTCATTGGGTTATTATGGGGAATGTTATTCATTGTGCCTCTTGAACATATTTTGCAGTGCATGTTGTTAAAATACCTGTTGCAACCATTTCAAAACATGCTAGAAGTTAGCTGCTAAACTTCCACTCCCTAAAGTTAGTTTAACTGAAAGGCATCATGGGAGTCTTGTTCTCTATGCAAGCTTTAAATTTTTTCCTTGGCCTATCTTAAGCATTAGTACCCTGCTACTGATGTGCTACTGATGGCTCGTAGCCTGCACAGTTGTCTTAAGCAGGTCTCTGCTGCTACTGTCCAGCTCCATGCTTTTCACAACTTAAAGGTTGCTAGGAATTGATTTCCACAACTTAAGGGTTGCTAGCTCATCTCTGTTAGCAAGACAAAATGAAACTGCCAGACCCAAAGCAAACTAAACCAGACATGTCATAGCAAGAGGCTGTACTGCTCCAACACAGCACCATTCATGTGAGCATCCCAAAACCGACCCCAGGGTCCAGCTCACTAGGCCTCATCACTCTGCTGTGAGCCAGGTAGCAAGTCAAAGGAAAGCTCTCGGCTGTTTCATTTGCATGAATAAGAGCATAGCTGGAACTGGGAGATTTTAAGCTACCTCTCTCAACAGCCACAAATCAATACTTCAGAGCAGTGGTCGCCAACCTTTTGGGGCTGCCGGGCGACCGCTGCCCTTTTTGGGGTGCGGGGCTACTCACAGGCCGGTCACCCAAACGGCGTGCGCCTGGGGCTGGCACTGCCCATGTGCTGCGCGTCCGAGGCCGGCGCTGCTCCTGTGCCGCGTGCCCAGGGCCGGTACCACCCATATGCCACGTGCCCGGGGCCAGCACAGCCCTTGCACCACGCACCCGGGGGCAGGGCCACCCAAATGCTACGCACCTGGGCGGGGCCCAGGGGGCTGGCACCGCCCGTGCACCCGGAGGCGGGGCTGGCCCTGTTCACTTGGTGGGCGCACAGAAATGGCCTGGTGGGCGCCATGACGCCCGCGGGAACCACGTTGGGGACCGCTGCTCTAGAGGAAGAAAAGAGCATTCCCCATTCAAAGCCTCAAGCCTGTATTCAGCAAATGTAGCCAGGAGTTAAGAGCCCTGATTTGAAAGCCATCCTCTTTACCCTGCTAGTGGAAAGGAAGCTTTTTTTGAATGGCAGAGCCAAGAAGTGTTTTTCATTCAGGGAGAAGTGATCACATTTCTGACTGTAGAATGGAAAGTTGAATGCCGACCGTTTGCTATTCTGGCTTCAGCAAATGAGACATTGAACTAGAGCAGATATGGGAGTTACACCGGACAGTGTCAGAGCTTTTTACATTCTGGGCCAGGGCTTGACTTTGCTTCCATTTAAGGACTCCTGTCGACTCCCTGATTAGAAAGCTTTGGCAGATCTACAATATGCCGTTCTCCATTTTGTGGCTTTGACTATCCCATGCGCTTTGAAATCTAGTCCCAGATCTTATCTCCGGGAGGGTATTGACACACTGGACATGTCAGTCTTGATTAAACACTTCAATGCTGGGTCATTACTTGTAGGCGAATGTAAGCATGAGCAGTATTTACAAATCAGCAGCAAATACAGCAAAGCTAAAGGATGTAGCTTCTGTTTCCATGGGAACAAGGCACATAAACCCAGCAGGGGAATGCCATTCTGTGCAGCACATTCCCTACAGCAACCTCACCACATGCTGAGATTTCTCTGACTGTTCTCTGCCACTATACACCTTTATCCAGCTACTCTAGACCACTCCTGTGCCTGAGGTGCTGGGAACAATTCAGTTTACACCGTGGTTCCAACTATCAATAATCATTTCAGTGGTACAGCACTGCTCTGTCACACATTGTTCTTTTCTAATACCGTAGTTATATTTCAGTTGCAATCCTGGTGAGGATTAATGCCTATTATGCTGGATGTTGTACAGACAAGGCCCTGATCCTACAAAGATTTAAACACATTTAATTGAATACACTGAGAGATGTTCCATCAGCCTCCTGGCCCACACCACTTCCCACAGCTCCCATTTGCCGGGAACAGCCATCCGTGGCCAACGGGAGCTGCAATTACTTGTATACGCAAGGGTGCCAGTAAACAAGGCATCTTGCAGCCACCTAGTGGCTTGTCCTTACAAGCTGCAATCCAGAGTTCGAAAGCTCCTGCATTAGACCACATTGCACCTTTCACAATTTTGTTTTCTTTCTATACCGAATCCTAGAGATGGTTCCAGAAAGATCAGAACTTCTCCTAGAACACTGCAGTGAGCTTGTCCGCCACACTATTATAAACAAAATTGCATTTGCTCTCCCCACCCCCGCTTTAACACAGACTGAAGGACAACTTGTCTTGGGCTATGAGACAATTTATTTTCCTTGATGCTGCAACTAGTACAATAAAATGCCACAGGCTTTTATGACATAAAATGTGATAACATTGCATCAGACCTCAAGTAGCTCTACAGAGCACTGCACTTAAATGTCCTGGCAAAGACAAATGGAAAACAGAGTCCCCAGGAATGTCACGATCATTGGCAACACGTTGAAGTTAGTTTGGAATGGGTGGGGAGAGTTACTTCCCAGTATACAGAGCTGTTCTCCATTTATTAGATTGGAGACCTCCTGAGATTTTTTGTCCCTGAAGAGAGATTCCTGAAATACTTCCTGTTTCTGAAGGGAAGGGGGGAGCCAGAGCTCTCTTGAGGGCTTGTATTTTTATTTTAATCATGAGAGGAGGAGTAGACTAAACTCATGAGAGGGAATTCCAAATCAGCTGGGACAAAAATACTTAGTGACTGGACGAGTGCAGTGTGAGAGAGGGGTTGGGGTGAGGGATTTTGCCGGTTTGACAACAGTATTAGAAAAGTTAGAGCATCACAGCAATTCCTTGTGTGGTGTTTCTCTGCTGCTACAGTTGCAGTGTGGAAGAAAGGTGACTCTGTCCCTCACATCCCCAGAACCTGATGTGAGCACCATCAGTGAGGGTGGGCTGGAAGAATGAGTGCAGGCTTAGAATTTAGCAAGCACTTAGGGCCATGCCAGGATTAGAACTGATGTGTTTCACGGCTTTGGACAAGTCGCTTTGTATTGCTCTCTGCTTCCCTATCTGTAAAAGAGGGGCAGTGATACTTGCTTTGTGAGGATTAATTAATGTTTGTATGGTGCTTTGTATATGTAACATACAGCTCAACACTTTATTATACAGGTCAGCCTGAGCAGAAGCAACAACTAGTTTTCCGATTGCAGCAGATCCTGGAAAGGGTCCATGCTCTGCAAATTTACATTAGCACAGCTTTAATGAGTCATACCAACAGTCAGTCTAGCCCAGAGCCAGATTCTTCAGCGGAACAAACAGATGAGGGCAATAATTGAGTAATCCAGTCCCTGAAGTCCAGCTCCAGGTTCTGTCAAACAGAGATTTAGGGTCACCCAGAATGTGAGGTTGTGTCCCTGGAATAGCCATTGGTGGACCTGTCTTCCATGAACTTCTCTGATTCATTTTTTTAAAAACCCATTTATACCTTTGGCCTTCACAACATCCCAGCAATGGATTGCACAGGTTGACTGTGTGTTGTGAAATACTGCCTTATGCTTGTGTTAAACCCATTTCCTGTTCATTTGAAGTCAGAAGGGATCATCATGAAAATCTAGTCTGACCCTCCTGTACATTACAGGCCACAGAACCTCACCCACCCATTCCTGTAGTAGACCCCCAACCTCTGGCTAAGTTACTGAAGTCCTCAAATTATGGTTTAAAGTCTTCAAGCTATATACAATCCATCATTTACTCTAATTTAAACCTGCAAGTGACTCATGCCCCATGCTAGATAGAGATGAAAAAACCCTTAGGTTGCTGCTGATCTGCCCCCGGGTTAAAATCCTTCCTAACCTCAGATATGGCCCTGAACATGTGAGCAAGACCCCCAGCTTCCTACCTGAGAGAGAATTTTCTGTAGTAACTCAGAGCCCTCTTCATATAGTGCCCTATCTCTGGCCATTGGGGATATTTGCTGCTAGCAGTTGCAGTTCGGCTACATGCCATTGTTGTCTTACCATCTCCTCCATAAACTTGTCAAGCTCAGTCTTGAAGCCAGTGAGGGTTTTTTTGCTCTCATCACTGTTCTTGGAAGGTTGTTCCAGAATTTCGTTCTTCTGGTGGTTAAAAACGTTAATCTAATTACAAGCCTAAACTTGTTGATCCCCAGTTTATATTCATTTGTTCTTGTGGCTACATTGGCACTAACTTAAATAACTCCTCTTCTCCCTGCCTGCCATTTCTCTGATGTATCTATAGAAAGCCTTGGCGTCCCCTCTCATGAGGTAAGTTTTCCAGTCCTCAGATCATCCTACTAGCCCTTCCCTGCACCTGTTCCCATTTGAATTCATCTTTATTAAACACGTATCAGAACTGCACACGCTGTTCCAGATTAGGTCTCTCCAGTGCCTCCTTGGCCGCTTCCAACTGATGGGTCCCCACTTTATAGCAAAAATGCTTTTTGTTAGACCCTAAGTGTATGACTTTGCACTATTAAATTTCATCTAATTTCTATTACTCTAGTTTTCAAGGTGACCCCTGGTTTCTGTGTTCTGTGAAGAAGTAACTAATGCTTCCTTATTCACTTTCTTCACTCCATTCATGAGTTTATAGACATCTCTCATATCCACCTTCAATTGTCTCTTTTCAAGTTGAATAGTCCATCTTTTTAACCTCTCCTCATGGAGAAGTTGTTCTGTACCTCTAATAATTTTTGTTGCCTTTCTTGTACTTATTTCAGATTATATCTTTCTATTTTCAATCTAGGGTGACCAGAACTGCATGCAGAATTCAAGGTGGGAGTGTTCCATATAGTGACCTTATGATATATTCTGTCTTATCTATCCGTTCCCTAATGGTTCCTAACATTGTTAGCTTTTTTGACCACGAGTGCACATTGAACAAATGTTTTCAGAGAGTTATCCCCAGAGAATCCAAGATTCACTTCCTTGAGTGCTAAGAGCTAATTTAGGCCCCATCATTTTGTATGCATTTGCAATCTGTCTGGCAGACCCCAGACATTTTTTTTAATTTATTTTATTTATTTGGCTCCTTGACAAGATGAGGAATTCAGTCAAGATTGGGTCATGTTAAAAGTACAATTTAATTGAATATTTTGCCTGAAGTGTGAATGCCCTAGCTGAACAGGTATCTGTGGAAAACACTACTTTTCCTTCTAGTCTTTTATTTCACTGAAGTACTGCAATGTCTCCGCCTGGGTTTATTACAGCATTTCACCTAAGGTTACCATTATCAAAGCAACCCATTTGGAATATATACTAAAAAGGCTGTTTTAAAAATCCAGTGACTCTAACAGAGGCAATATGTGGCACAGGGACGAGGGGGCTAGAAAGGGTCACCTCCCCTCAACACCTTCGGGGGAGGGGTAAGCGGCCAGTAGCACCATCCCATCCATTGGGGCATCCCGTTTGGGGCACTAGTGGGGGGCCTGGTGCCAGATGGTGAGTAAGGTAATATCTTGCTGCTGGTGAGAGAGACAAGCATTTGAGTTTACACAACTTTTGTATTTAGCAGTGACACTTTGAGCTGGCGTCTCAGATCTGAAGAAGAGCTCTATGTAAATTCAAAAGCTTTCCCCTCACCACAGAAGTTGGGCCCATAAAATAGATTACCTCACACGCCTTTGTCTTTCTAAAGTCACACCGGACAACTGATAGAGAGTGGGAGACAGCAGGTATATCAGCTCTAGAAGGTAAAGGCCTATCTCCCCATGAGCTGAAAAGAGGTTATTTCAAATCAGCTAAGGACTCCTGAGTCCAATTAAGGGCTGCCTGTGACCTTTAAAAATCCCTCTTCTGGTGTGTGTGAGGGAGGACTGGTGAGATGAGAAAAGCCGCAGCAGGGCTAGAAGGCTGCTCTCTTCCCTACAAAGGAAGCAGCTGAGCTAAAAGACTGGGGAAGGATTGGCACCCAGAGGCAACATAATAAGGCAACACCCCAGAGATGGGGCAAGGAAAGGAATTCCCTATATATTAGAAACTTGATTCTTATTGTTTGGCTGAAGAGTGTGCTATAAAACCCAGCTGAGGCACAAAGGTGATCTAGAATGGGATTTATTACTCCAAGCATGCCCCCATCCCTCAGGGGAAGATGCTGAGCCCAGGGAGGTGGGCACACAACCATTAGTGCTGTGCTGCATGACCACATACCTCCATGGTAAGCTAACTGCAGCCACCCATGATTGTATCTATGTAGAGGGTAAAGGGCCTTTTCTCTTGGCAGGGTAGAAAGACAAGAAAGAACTTGTTTTGAATTAGCACACTAAGAATTCTAGATTAGTAGTTTACTTATTACTCTCCCCCCCCCCCCCCATCCCCTTTCCAAGCTTAGCATTAACTCATGATAACTGGCCCACACAAGGAAATCAGAAGCAAAGATTAATAAAGGTTTAATGGTGGAGGTATTGTGTTTGAAAGCAGCAGACCCTAGCAGAGCTAGGAAACAATAAAGCCCTCTATTTCCCTAACCAGTAACCACTGGAAGGTAGGGTGTGTGTGTGTGTGTATGTATGTATGTATGTATCGTCACATGCAATGAGCTGCTGTATCTTGCCTAGTAGAATTACATTCCTTTCTAACAACTAAGCTATAATTATCTCTATGCTAATTCAGTCTTGAGTACTTTTACTAATGTATTCCAGTGTTTGAATCTTCCTGACACCTATCTTATGAAACCCTTTACAAATCATTTTCCTAGTCAGGGTTGACTTTTAAGTAAAAGAGGAATATAATTGTGCTGAAAATGCTGGATTTTAAACAAGTCACATAATAAAGAATGGATCTATACTAGAGGTTGCTCTTGCTGTAAATTTTGATCTAGTACTAGGTTGTCTAGTAATCTCAACACACCCACAACAAAAAGTGCAAGTGAAATGATCACACTACAAAAGGAAAAGGCACATACAAGAATTTGCTTTGAGAATAACGGGGGGAAAATAGCCAATATCTTAATTAAGTGGAAATAAGTTTGTTCTTTTAATGTTGTATAAGTGTAAGGACAAGGCCTTCTTCTGTAGCCATATTATAAGGCCTACAGGCTATGGCCTTCAACTGCAGCCAGATCAAAAGAACAGCAGCCATTAGCTGAGAAGCTGGAATTCACATCCTCTCCTCACGTTGCATCTGAGGCCTTGTCTGCAACGGGAAGTTTTGTTGCCAAAAAGCCCTTTTTGATGACAAAAATTGCAACAAACACCCAGTCTTGGGAACCAAAAACTTCCACCTCTGCAAGGACCTTTCTCACCCCTTCCCTTTACTGTCAACAGTCATGTAGTGTGTACTATAGTAGGTTTTTTGTCAAGTTTATTGGACTCCAGCATGCATCCCACAATGCCCTGTTAGCAGTTCTGGATATCACCTTGAACTTGGCTGCCTTTCATCCGTGTAATGTTTACAAGTAAACAGATGTGTCCCTCCTACCTGCAAACCCCTGGAACTTTAAAATCCGTTTCCTGTGTCTGTGGTATATTGTGCAATAGACCTCATGGCGTCTTCTCAAGGAAACAGGGGTGGTGGCTATTGATCCAAACACTCTCCTGGTTGGAGCAATGCAGAGCTTTTGGATCTTATCTGTGTGGGGGTGAAGAATCGGTGCAATTTGAGCTGTGAGTGACCTGTAGGAACTGGGACATGTATGGTCACATTTTTTTGAGCCCTTTGTGTGAAGGGCTACGATTGAGACACCTTCCATTGCAAAGCCAAGATAAAGGAACACTGACAGGCGTACCTACCAGTGAAGGAGGCAAACAGCCCATCTGGTGCTGCACCCAAAACATGCCATTTTTATAAAGAACTGGAAGCAACCCTGGGTGGGCACCCATGGTCACACCCAAAGAGAATGTGGATACCTCCCATAGCACAGACACAGAAACAGGAGTTAACCTGGAGACAGAAGTTACTGATAAAGAGGTGGAAGTTGCCAAGGAGGTGGGGCTCAACTTGGTGACAACCTGGGTGCCAGGCAGCGAGGAATTGTTCTCAAGTCCTGATGTTTATGAGCACTGTCAGCAACTGGATGCAGGATTATGAAGCAAGGTAAGAGATGCAGGGTAAGTTGCTGAGCAGGTGTGGGGGTGGTGCACTGCTGGGGGCAGTAAGTTGCTCTAGTGTAGCCAGGGAAGGGCGGTGGTGGCGGCAGCATGGAGTGGTAGGTTGCTGTGTAATGCAGTGGGGGTGGGGCAGGGCAACTGGAGGCTGCATTTCTGTGAGCTAGCTAAGCCTTGCTTGGGTCTCTGTTATGTCCAAACAGAGCACCCATGCACACGTAGATATCAATAGAATCTTGATGGGAGATAGTGTTGAAGCTTTGCCTGACGTACTTATCAATTTTCTCTGAGATTCCACGGTAGGGCTGCCATTTCCCTACCTCTGTGGTACAACACTCCCCCAAAACATTCCTCTTACTGTGCTGCTGGAGCCCCCGCTCACATCCAGAAACAGAGCCCAGGTTTGCCTGTTAACCTTCTGCAGGGATGCATCAGCCAGAGTAATGGCAGCCTATGGACAAGTATAGGGTTATTACACATTGTTTCCATGTACACCTGCTGCACAAAGGCAGATTGTACTCTCTTGGGGTCCCATGTCCAACCCTCCTTTCCCTGCTTCCCCCTATTTTTAAAATTCATCATGATCAGAATGTCTGGAGAGATCAGTGTTTGCCTTTAGGGCGGCAAGAAAAGTAGTCAGTTTTGTTCAGAGATGGTCATGTTAGTGAATGTTACACTCTTTATCAGGAACAGTACAGTCACTCTATTGTTAATGGTTACTTTTCCAGACCAGACCTTAAAAAGTCAGGCATGTCCACCAACAGACTCCATCTACTAAGGAAAAAACCTTGGAGGACAAGGTAAGATGTGGTCAAGGATGTGTTGCAGCATTCAATGCTCCAAACAGAGAAAAGGGAGCAAAGAAGAGCTAGGGAGATGCAATTCAGAACAGAAGCCACTGAGCCCATGCTAAGGCTCATGGGTGACCAAAATGAGATGCTGAACTGTCTTATCAAGATGCAGAACAAAGAGAACCAAAGGCCTACCTCATGCAGAATTCTTTTCTCAGCAATTCTCCCTCTATGCTCTCACATTCATTTTCAGTCAGGTAATGTTTTTTCCAGCAAACTCCACTACTCCCTGTCAAAGCATCCGTGACTTTGACATCCTGAGATTTTCCAATAAGCCTTACTATCCCTTACCACCAAACTTCCTGATTGAAAGACCTCAGTAAAAACAAATGTTTATAGACATGAGGGTTTTTTTTGTGCGCCACAACCTACACCAATCTCTGGCCTGTAATATCCCTTGGTTTCATGGGAATGCCTTGCTTAGGATGAGCAGTGAGATGAGGCAGGGGAGCAACCCTAACACACAGAAGTGTCAGCGCCCTTCATTGTCAAAGTGGTTCCTCAGAGCCTCCCTGATATTGATGGTGGCCCTACGGACTACTCTGACAGCGTGAGTGTTCAAACGGTGCGTCCAGATGGTATGTCTCATTGTTCCACCCAGGATCAAATGCTTCACCCTTTTTATTACACAAATTATGTAAACAACAGCATGTGGCCTCCACCTTCGGGATATGATCCTCCAAAAAGTCCAGCTGGCCATAGAGGCACTTCCATCTGCCAAAGGTACATTCAACATCCAGACTGAAAGAGAACTTAATAGTTTTCAATACATAAAAGGTAGTTACAAAGAGTAGCGAGGTAATTTATTCTCATTAACTGTTGAGTCTAGGACAAGAAGCAACAGGTTTAAATTGCAGAAAGGGAGGTTTAGGTTGGACATTAGGGAAAAACTTCTGACGTATCAAGGTTGTTAAGCACTGGAATACATTGCCAAGGAGGGTTGTGGAATCTGACATTGAGTGCAGGGTACTGGACTAGATGATTTCTCAAGGCCCCTTCCTGTCCTATAAGTCTATGACTCTCGGACATTGTAATAATTCTGGTGATGCGTTGTCAAAGTCAATGGGTTTCCCTGATTTCATACCTTTTTCTAGTTCTTCACTAGAGTAATTGAAAGTTTTCATCTTGGTCAAAAGTGAAGATTGCTTCCATTGACTCCAGTCCTTTTTGATTGGCACCTCAAAAACTGTACCTTTGTCTGCTTGAACAAGGATGAGCAGGGATGTGGTGACTTTGTTGATTGCTCCTCTCACATCCATGAAGAGATGTGCATGGAGACTCATCTCGACAGTTTGACCACTGGGGGAAGGGAATAGAAATCCAAGACAGGAAGAAATGGTATGTTTATGCTGCTTGGACTCTGAGGCTAGCTCTAGACTACAGGTCTTTATCGGAAAAAGAAACACAATTTGTGTAGCTTTTTCTGATCGCTTTTGCAGAAGAGGCTTTTCTGCCATTTGGCTCCATCTAGAACGGGCCAAATGGCAGAAAAGCCTCCTCTTTCGACGGAGCCCTTATGCTTCATGAAACAACGTATACAGGGCTCCCTGAAAGAGCACATTTGCTCTTCTGCGAAAAAAAGCCCGAGGGGCAAGTGTTACAAACCATAAGCAAAAGATCCCAAGTGCTTGGCCTGGATTATCCACGAAGGACAAATAGGTCTTGACTATTATAGAAGTTGGTATCACCTTTTCACACTTAAGACTGTAACTTGTGTGTGTGTGTATCTGCTTTAACCTTGTAAAAAAACTTTATTTTTCTTACATTAACTAAAGATTTATTAACTAATATAGGGTTCACTTTAAGCATTATCTTTGGTGTAGGACAGTGATGGGAACCTACAGCCCATGGGCTGGATCCAGACCCCAGCTTTCCTTAATTCAACCTGTGGTGAGACTCAAGGCTTCTCTTCCCCTCCCTCTACAGCGGAATGAGCCAGCGCTAGAACTCCAGCCCTTCTGCAAGTCTCCCTGTCTTGGGGTCCCCCTACAGAACTGGAGAGCTAGTGCCGGCTCACCGTGCTGCTGGGGAGGAAGGGAAGCCCAGAGCCTTGCTGCACGCCAGATCCAGGGAAGCTGGAGCACGAGGAAGCCCCAGTGCCCCAACTGTGTCTGTCTTTAGTTTGTTTTTTATTTCTTGGGAACCAGGCCAGCAAGGCGTGCGTTTGTTTTTGCTTCTCACTGATGTGTAGCCCCCTAATGATTTTTCTTTGGGTCAGTGGCCCCTTGGGGGGGAGGGGAGAAGCTTCCCCATCCCTGGTGCCCAATCCAAGGTACAATTGATTGACCTGGGGTAAGTCCTTTGGAACTGAGAGTAACCTGGATATTACTGTAGGGGTTTTTTTCGTTTTGGTTTGGTTTTTTTTAATGTAAGGGACTATCTATCATAAAGGCAGGTTTGCATGGTTTGCAAGATAGACCGGAGGGCCCAAACTATCTGACTCCATGTGAAGGTTGTTATAATGGTTAAGGAGTTCACACTTGCTATTTGCATAGTGAAAGTGTAGAACTCAGAACTAATTGGGCCATGTGTTCTGTTAGTCTGTGCTGTGGCTGGCACTCATGCTCTGAAGCACTCCAGACAGCTTGACATCAGAGTTTTTGTGGGTTATTTTAATCCACTTCTGAAAGTGTTCCCCAAAACTGTGCTGCTACACCTTTCTAAAAATGTTTATTCTACCAAATGCTTTCTACATCCAAAGTTAGAATGCAGATGTCTTCATCAGTGCTCTTGGAATGCTGTGTTATTTAAATGGTTTCTTCCTTTTTATAAAAGCAATCTGGTTTTGATGCTAATTTAGGCATTCTAGTCTCTAATCTGGGCTGCTAATGAGATTTTAACAAAAATACTATCTATATTTGTTTAAAAATGGGTCTGTAAGATGCTGGATATGGTAAATCCTTTATCGGGTTTAATTATCAAAACTACATCTGCCTGATAAAAGGTATGGTAAGAATTCTCTTGTCAAAAAAGACTGAAATATCTTAGCTTACAAAGACATTACCCATGTTTTAAACATTGTATAGAATTCACAGATGCATCCATCTGATCCAGAACTTTCCCTTGACTTAGTAAATAGAATAGGTACTCTGTCTTTCTGGGTCATTGGGCCACTGGGTACCACCCTTTCATTATGTGTCAGCCTGGGCATTTTAACCTCTTGCAGTACACTAACTCCTAAGTCTTCTGTCTTAATGTATTTGCTAGTATATATCTCGTGGAAGTATTCTCTAATATTTTGTTAATCCCTTTATTTTTGATGAAGTATTCCATCTTTTGTCCTTAACGTATGTTATGACTGTTCTGAGTCTTTAGCTGGAAATCAACCCAGCTAGCTAGCTGCTATGTTCCATTTGATGCCACGAAATAGTTTCTGCATGACTGACCAACTAGACAACCAGGAGTTCCTTTCGTTGTCTTGGCACCTTTTTAGGTATCATTTTTGCTTTAGGTTCTTAGCAGGCTTCGGTAATTTTTCTTGAGCTGCCTGGGCTTTTCAGATGGTCGATTACAGTTTCTTGGAATCTCTTTTCACTCTTCTTACTTTTCCTGGTTTGACTTCTGCTATCACTGTACAAAGAGACTTTGGAATGCTATCTCATCAGTTCAAGATACAGAAAGTGCTCTCTAATTCCCTTCTTATTATTCCAAATCATTTGCTTAAAGGTAGCCTTTTAATTCCTCTCATTATATTCTAGAGACTTTCTTTCAGTTAAGTGAGAACTGGTTGGCTTCACTGTTTGCAAAAAGATTTTTCATTCTCAGATGCAAGGCACAGTTTACAGTAAGTGCATTATTAATGTGTTTCTTATGCTATGGGTGTAGAGCACTGACTGGTTAATTGCAGAGAGCTAACTGAGCACGTGGTGCTAGCATTCCTCCTCATTTCCAAATGCTAAACTGCATTAAAAGCAGCTGAAAATAGAACACTTTGCTACACTCTCCTATATAAGCTAAGCCTGTAACTGCCAAGCTGGTGTCATGTGACCACAGATGTAACGAGAGATGGGCTGTGCAATCATAAATGGGTTAGGAGGCAATCCCTCCGTTAAGCTATGCCCATTTTAGGGAAAGGTTTGCGATCCCCTCCCCTGCCATATGTAATTTTTCATGGCTGATCAGAGTGGAGCATTAAGTATTTTGTGTGAGTCCTCTGTGTCCTAGCACAAAAGGGGGCCACAGTCTGAAACTGCACGAAGTCTTGCACAAAGAATTGAATAGAGTAAGGTGGGCCCTGAAGCCAAGCCCCGGGAGTGGATAGTTGTTCGGCAGCATGTCGCATCAATCTTATGTGAAGTATCTATTGGGGTCCCATAATAAAAACAATTAATTGTTGGAGAAAAAATATGTGAATATTCTCTGCCATTGAAATCACCCTCTTTAAAATACAACTCTGCTCTGAAATGTGTGACTGTAAAACATCACATCTCATTACTCAGCAGATCTGTTTTCTGAGATTATTTGGTCACATCTGTTTTTGGTACTGTATGTTTTTTGTATGGCTTTGGAGCCTACTTAGCAGCCCTGCTGAGCCAACACGTCTGTGGATACTTTGACTCTCCTGGCTAATCAAGAAGATGTAGCGGTGCTCTAAGGCAGGGATTCTCAACCGTTTTCCTTCTGAGACCTCTCCCCTCACCATGCTAGAAAAATGCTGAGTCCCAGCAGAGGCAATAGGAGTGGGGACCAGAGGGTCTGGGCCAGGGTGGAAACCCTTGGGCATAGGCATAGTTTGACTATCTGGTGGGGGAGCAAGGGCCAGCAGGGCTCTAGACATCTCTGCACAGTGAGATACAGTGAAGGAGTGCCACCTCCACACCCTGAGTCACCTGCCTGCCCGGGACTGAGCTCCGGAGACTACTCCCTCAGAGTTCTGCTGGGTCTGGTGCCACCCAGACAGTTCTGACCAGCTGAGTGAGATGTCAAAGGGGGCTGGGAGCAGAGGAGCAGCCACAACCCTGGGCACCAGCAGCAGATGGGGAAATGCCACAGCTGCCTACTCCATGGTACCACCAGCCAGAGGAGCAGCTGCCCTACACTATCTAGCTCCAGCTTCCTACCTAGGAGCTAGCCAGAGGGTGGGGTCTAACTTTCAATTTTTTTCTCTCGTACTTGAAACAGGGCAGGACTCACTGTCACAGCACCCCCTGCTGGTAACAATGGAAATTAGCTCCGCTGTCCACAGGGTGCCTCCCTCTTGGCTGTGTCTCCCCCATTCTCACTCCACACTCCGGTTCTACACTTGTCACTCCCCCAACCATAGCGTCCCCTTCAAGACACTGCCCTCCAGCAGTGCCCACCACAGTTGTCTCATTATCCTTCTGGGGGAGTTGTATCAGCAGACCTTAACCACCGTAGCCAACTGTGGCCTCCAAGCCCAGCCCCTACCTCTGCACAAGTTTATATATGAATGTTGTCCCAGAGATTGCTAGACTTCTACACCTGGATATTATCATGTACCGATGTTCTTATCCTCTGCCAAGGATCCGGATCCTGTAGTAATGCAGGCAGATTGAACTCTAAGTGCTTTGGCAAATGCTGGAAAGTCTTTCCTCAGTATTAGCCTCCTCGCAATACATGTCAACCAGAGTGTTGTGGAAATGTTCAATTAGCCATTTATAAAATGTATCTCTGGAGTTCAGTCTCCTGTGCAACAAATTCCTGCAAATTCTCTGTCAGTCTCCAAATAGTGCTGGGAAACAGACTGAAAAATTCAGTCAGCTCAGACAAAGATTACTAGGTATTCGTGTGACTTCATAATGGATGTTAAGCATGACTTGATAATTCCGGTTTCAATGTGTGGACGCCTTCCCCCCCTCCCCCCACCTCACCCTCCCGGGGGACAGTCTGACCCATTTGTCTGAAAGGCCAATTTTCTTGCCTCCTTAGATTATTAAATTGCAAAGAGCTTTGGGAAACAATCTAGTCTACAGTTCACAATAAAGGATGCCGCCTTTACTTTTGTATTTTACATGGCTGGAACAATGAAAATAGTGATATATCACCCTTCCAAAAGTCCCATTGACTTTGCTTTCTGTCCTCTTGCACGTTGCATGCATCTGTAATGTTTGTGTTGCAGACAGAGAGGCGGCTTAAATCCAACCAAATTTTTCATTTCTTCACTTTTTACTTCACTTCACTTGTTTCCATGAGAACATTTCTTGCAGTGTTAGATTTTTGCGAAACCTTTTTCCCCTCTTGCAAAATCTTAAATTTCAGGCCTCGATACTATCCCCTTCCATCAAAATAGCAGCAAATAGATTCAAATGCTTTTGAGGGCAATGATCGGCCTTCTGGTATCATCATGGTATTTTTTGTTGTTGACACTATGTATTTTCTCAATAGTATTATTGTGGGGAATTAAAAATAAGATTCCTCATATAAAGCAGCCTTTTGTGAGTGAGAGAGTCTTGCAATAGAGAATCTCACTTACGCAGGAATCTGTTGTTGTATATGGAGGAGGTTTTGGAACAAATGGATAAATTAAATAGTACCAGATGGTATTCAACCAAGAGTTCTGAAAAACTCTAATATGAAATGGCAGAACTATTAACTGTGGTTTATAACCTACCACTTAAATCAGCCTCTGTCCCAAATGACACGTGGATAGCTAATTACCAATTTTTTTTTGAAAAAGTCTCCCTCAGAAGCTGATGCTGGCAACTACAGGCTAGTAATTATAACTTCAATATCAAGCAAACTGATAGAAAAAAATAGTAAAGGATAGAATTTCTCAGATACATAGATCAACATAATTGACTTTCTCAAGAAATGTAGGTTTTTGTAGAGAGAAATCATGCCTCACCAATCTACTAAAAGTCTCTGAGGCAGTCAAACGTGGACAAGGGTAATCTAGTAAATATAGTGTACTTGAACTTTCAGGAAGCCTTTGACAAGGTGTGATGGTGGCAGACCAGACCTGGGCCACAGGCCAATTCATTTGTGAACAAGCAAGACCTCTCCCAGCATTCCCAGGGACTTGCCCATCATTCACAGACCCTAAATCTCTCCCAGGCTCCTTGTTGTAGCAGGATGAGTCAACTGGTCCTGTCCCCACAGCTCTGGCCATGAGGTCTGAGGAGAGCAATGTGTGGCTATGAAGTGAATGAGTCCAGGGCACTGCTCCTCCAGAGCCTGGGCGCACACAGGGCTGGGAGTCTGCACATGCTATCTGGCCAGGACTAGCCTTAGAGCAAGGCAAGCAAGGTGGTTGCCTTGGGCCCCGTGTTGCCGGGCACCTGCCCACCCAGCCGCTTGCTCGCTGCCCTGGCTGGGAGCTACCGGCCACGTGGCACAGCCAACCATAGAGTGTTGTCTTGGGCCCCACAAACTCTTTGGCTGGGCCTTGGCCTGGCTGAGTACTGGACAAGTGGTGAGCAGAGCGGGCTGTGGCAGGAAGTCATGTGGCCCAACCACTTGCTCACTGCCTTGGAGCCATGGGAGGGAGTCACACTCAGGGCTCAGAGCAAGTCTGAGTGTGTGGAGGGGTGGAGGGGGGGAGAGTCTGTGGTGGGAGGGGGGAAGTCAGAGGCCTCTTAGCCCCAGGTTAAGGCTCTACAAGGGAGTATAGACCCAGCCCTGAATATGTCTAGGTAGGGTTGCCAGGTATCCAGTATTGTACCAGACAGTCCAGTATTGGCACACTCTGTCCGGTGAAAAAAATCAGACAATACTGGACATGTGCAATGTCTGGTATTTTCTGATCTTTCCGGCTGCGCACCAGACAGAAGCCTGGCGTGGGCGGGAGGAGCGGCTGAGAGTCCCAGCTGGGAGGCGGGGCTGCAATTGCCACCGGGAGCCATCAATTGGTTGAGTGTGATGAGGAAAGGAAGCCTCCGCCTCGCTCCTGCACCGCTGGGAGCCTGCGCAGGACACGCAGCAAGTGCTCAGGACAGTCCGGCTCCCAGCCAGCCAATTTGCTCACCCACCCCCCCTTCCCAGCCGGCCGGTTCTCCCTCACTTTCCCTCCTGATCTCCCCCAGACAGACCCCCTGTACCTCCCCCAGCTCTGCTTCCCACCAGCCCGTTCCTCTTCCTTTTGTCCCCCCGGCCAGCGCTGATGCACCTCTCCCCACCAGCTCTGCTTCCCGCTCCCCCTTCCTCCCGGCCAGCACCACTGCGCACATACCCCCCCCCCCCCGCCAGCTGTGCTTCCCAGCCCCCCTTCCTCCCAGCCCCCCCGCTGCACCTCCCCACCCCCCGCCAGCTCCAGGTTCCCCCCCCCCCCATTAGCTGTTGCCAGGCCCTCCCTTCCCCCAATGATTATCTGGTAACCCCTAGCAGTGATCCAGGTTCTCGGAGGTTGTTTTTTTTTTGCTCAACAACTTTGGTTCTCTCCCCCCCCCCCCCTTTTTTTTCCTGCAACAAAAATTTTTCCCGGTGGTTTTTTTTTTTTTGGCTGGGGGGAGGGGGGTGTTCAGTATTTTTTTCAGCCATCTGGCAACCCTTTGTCTAGGTGAGGGGAAGGAAACCAACCTGCTGAGCCCCCGCTAGACCCCATCAGCCCAATGGCCTGACACAAATGCACCAGCTTGCTCAGCCTGTCATTGTGGGGGAAACTCTTGAGAGGGAACTCCCTTCCCCCTGAGCCTAAATGAGCCTAGTGACCTTCCCCCCTGCTACAATATTACCTTGCTCTCTGACTGCTCCAGCCTCTAGACCAGGGGCTGGCCAGCAAGGGGAAAGATATGTGCCATGGGAGTTCCAGCAGGGGGATGTGCCTTGCACCACAGCATATAATGCCCCTTGCTCCCTCCCTCCCCCCCCCCCAACTGAATGGGGGGGCATCAAGAAGTAGACACTGACAGCCCCAGGGAGCTTGTGCTCTGAGATGCAGTCTGAGCATGAACAAAAGCTCATCAGGCTCCTGAGCCAGCTGGAACCTCAATGTCTGCCCCCCTCCCCAAACACCTACCTAGCTGGACCCCTGCTTGCTATGCACATGGTACAGGGGCACCCCAGCTAGAGTAGCGTCACCATTGCAAGCCACCTGGCCTGTCAGTGCTGGGGGCCAGTGCTCCAGGTGGCTCAGAGGGCTGGCGGGGGTAGAGGAGTGCAGCAGGGTGCAGGCAGCATTGGGGGCTGGCTTCCCTAGCCCTGCCCCTTCTGCCCAAGGCTGTGCCCCTTCTGGGAGCATGGAGCTGCATCTGCCTCCCTCCAATGCTCAGAAACCCAGTTATCCTGTCAGTCCCCTAGGCATGCCTGCTGGGGCTCAGGAGTGGGGCTGAAGCCCTATGCCACAGTACATATCTCCTATGGGGCACAAGGACTGTTTTATCTGGCCTTGCAGCATAGGCACTGGCTTCCTCCGGTCCCAGGGAATGCTCAGTCCCTACTTTATCCCTTCTCCCCCATCCCCACCCTGCCCCACCTCTTCCCCTGAGTGCATTCCATCTTCGCTCCACCCCTGCCTTCCAGCACCTCCTGCATGCTACAAAACGTCTGATTGTGTAGGAAGTGCTGAGGGAGTGGAGAAGTTAATTGGGCAGGAGGTGCTTGGAGAGGGGGAGGTGATCTTGGATCTTGTTAATGCTGAGCACCTGCTCTTTAATTGTAGGTGCTCCAGCCCCAGAGCACTGAGCATCTCCACAGTAGGAGGGTCAGTAAGTCTGGCCACCCATAGGATGAGTAGAAGTCACCCAAAACGGGATACAAAAGGTAATACATAAGCAATAGCAACTCAAGGAGACTACAGACCTGCTACTTAACAGGGCAAGAGCGAACAAGATGCTGAACAACCAATGCCAATTAATCTTTGTGAGCCAAGATGAGTGAGGTGATCTTTTATTGAACCAACTTCTGTTAGTGAGAAAAACAAGCTTTTCAAGCTACATAAGAACTTTTCTGCAGGGCTGGGAACGGTACTGAGCATGCAAGCTCAGACATATAGTTTAGCATAAGTAGTTAACACATTTCATGGGTACATTCAAGATGAAGTAGTACGCCCCTGTAGTCACAGCACAAAAAGTAGCAGCAGAAGCTTTAGTGATTATTTCTGAAGATTGAGGGGAGAGTAGGGCAGATGAAATTCCAGAGACGTGGGAAAAGGCAAACTATCAAAATTCTTATGACTGGAAAGAGGACCCAAAGCATTGCAGACCATGGCATTTATCTGTGATACCTGGTAAAGGGTTAGACCAGGGCTACTCAATATGCGGCCTGTTTGTTTGTGGCCTGCGGTGTGGTTTACACAGGGCTCAACATGTGGCCCGCAGGTGGGATTCTTTGAACATGACCTTCTCCGGGAACACACTCCACAATGGCAAGGCATCTCCCAGGTGGGCTGAGCATTAAAAGATGCAAGTGGACAGGCTTGCTGGAACAGACGGGTATACTGTGTCAGCATTTCTAGTCCGCAGGGAGCAGGTGCCGGGAGCACTGGGGCATTGTGGGAAGTGCTTTGTATCATGCCTATCAGTGTGAAAAGCTATTTGCATGCATCTATAACCACACTTACGTTGCAGCCCTTGGCATGTGATGCATGTTGGCCCCCGGGGCTTCCAAAGTTGAGTAGCCCCTGGGTTAGACCATTTAATAAATCCATGAATCATGATCACTCAGTTCAATATAATTTTTTCTTGGATCAGGTATAAACTTCATGGATAATAGCAATACAGATGACATCTTCAGGTTAGTATATCATTTGATACATTCAAGTTCTAGTACTCTATGATTGTATGTATCTTGAGAAATCATCATGTCCAGACTCCTGCACTCATGGCAAGACCAAGCACCATCTTGACCACGGGTGGGTAAGAGGCTGCCAGTGGGCCAGATCCAGCCCACCAAGCCACCGAATCTGGCCTGCAGCTGCCTCACAGGGACCCTTAATCAAAGCACAGCATCAGCCACTTTAAATGTGGCTGCTCTATTCTAGGAGTGAGGCGGGAGACTTTGTACTCTGTCTCAGCTCCCAGCAAAATATCTCAGCTCCCATTGGCCAGTTTATGACCAATAGCAGCTGAGATATTTTGCTGGCAGCAGGAGCAGCCAATGAAGCCTCGTCCCTCCCTCACCCTGCCCTAAGCAGAGGTACATGGAGTAGCTTGCAACTGCAGCCTTCAGATTCCTGCAGGGCAGTTGACTGGGAGCTGCCTGAGTAAGCACCTCCCAGCCAGAACATGCCTCTGGCACTCCCACCCTCAAATCCCCACCCCTAACTACCTGCCCCAGGCCACCACCCAAACTCTCTGTACCCCTTTCCCCCAGGTCACAACTCATTTCCAGACCCATCATCCTTTCCTACACCCTTCCCCCAGGCCAGAATCCTCTCTGCTTCCTCCCACCCCCAATAGGGCTGGAGCACCAGAGGAGTGAAGTCTCAGTTGGGGGTCATGTCATTGAGGGTTGGGGTTTTTGAAGGTTTTTTGCTTTTCACTTGTGTGGTACTCAGCTGAATTTTCTGTGGGTCAGTTGCCCCCAACCCAAAAAAGATTCCCTACCCCTGCCATAAAGAAAACATTGAAACATTTTGTGTAGGACATACATTAATATTTTACTTTATTTAAAATGAAGTTTGATAAACTAACAAGAGAAAGTTAAAGCAGTTAACCTGTTTAATAATTTACATTAATATTTCATTAATTATGCACCCACTATACAGTCGCTCCACCTATGAGAGAGTCATATGAGACTGTATTAAGTGTCTTACTAAAATCCTTATACACTTCAATAGAACACTTACTCAGTGTTGCCCAGATCTTTCAGAGCAGAAGACTGGCGGGGTGTGTGTGTGTGTGTCTGTCTGTCTGTCTGTCTGTCTGTCTGTCAGGGCAGGGTCTTGGGGAGGTGGGATAGGGCAGGCTGGAGGCATGGGGTGTGAGAAAGTGAGAGTTGGAGGAGGGGTTCGGGCGCTTCCCATCTGGTGGGGCTTTCTTCACCCTGGCTCGAAGGGCCTTATCCTTCCTGACCACTAGGAGCATTCTGTCTCTTCCCCTCACTCCCTCCCAGTCTACCCCGACCACCAGGGGCCTTCTCTACCCTTTGGCACTGTGGCCAAGAGAAGGGGGAAGTCTCTTGCCATACTTCCTATCTTTCCTATGCTGTGGAATAGTTGCTCTTATGTCCTTAATTTTTGAAAAACGGACAACTGTCTTCAGTTGTTTTTCCTATTATACTTGTTTCCAATGGGATCTTATCTATCAACTCCCTGAGTTTGCTAAAGTTTGCCTCCTTGAAATTCATTGTCTTTATTTTGCTGTTCTCCCTCCTACCATTTCTTAGAATTATGAACTCTTCTCATTTCATGATCACTTTCACCCAAGCTGCCTTCCACTTTCAAATTCTCAATAAGTTCCTCCTTGTTTCTTACAATCTAGAACAGCCTTCCTTGGGAAGCTTTCTCTACCTTCTGAAACAAACAAACAAAAATCCCCAATACATTCAAGAACTTGTTGGATAATCTGTACTCTGCTGTGTTTTCACAACATATTTGGATAATTTAAGTCCCCCTTCATTGCCCAGTCCTGTTCTTTGGATGATTTTAATTGTTTTTTTTTTAAAGCCTCATCTACCTCTTCTTCCTGGTTAGGTGGTCTGAAGTAGACCTGTACCATATCACCCTTATTTTGTACCCTCTTTATATTTACCATATTGCTTCAGGACAGGGTACCAGAGAAATATGGGTTAGCTGAAACTACTATAAAAGGATATACAAGTGGTTAAAAACCATGAGCAACCTTCAGTCATGGGCCAAGAAGACAAATTGTGTGGGAGGGACTCACACTGCATTCTGGATGTAATAAATACAAAATGAGGGCTAAATGCTTTTGCCAGATAAGGATTCAGGGATTATAGTGGATGCTGCATTGAATATGAATCAACACAACTTGCACAGAGGCAAAATCATATTGGAGTGGGTTGTATTTAACAGATGTGGTATGTAATTGTTCCACTTTACCATGCATGTGTTAACCCTGAAGAGGAGTCCTCCACTGACTGGGGCTGCAGAATTCAAAAAAGAAAAAGTTCAGAAGAGAACAGAGACTATAAAAAACAAGACTCTAGCAGGGGAAATTCTGAGAAGTGCGTATTCAGGCTGGAGAACAAATGACTGAGAAACATGATATTCCTTCTGTTCCTATAGACAACTAAAGAGACACAGATGCAAGAAAGAGTAGGGAACAAATTATTCTTCACAGTACACCAAACATCTGTGTTACTCTGTGAAAAAGAATTAGCTTAAGGGGAAACAACAGGCAATGCATCTAGCAATCACGGAAGGTTCTAGCCTCACCAGCTAGAGAGTCTTGTGGCTAGAAATGACACACACCCTTTGAAAATGTCTGCAAATAATTGTTTGCAGTAGTGTTGTAACTGTTATGGTCCTAGGATAGCAGAGAGAAAAGGGAGAGGTGAGAATATTTTTTTTTATTGCTCCAACTTCTGTACTCAATGAAGAAGAATCTCAAAAGCCTTTTGCCAACTGAAACTGGTTCAATAAAGGACATGCCCCACCTTGTCTAAGACTAACTGGCATTTTGGTCATGATGCAAGCAGTTACATGCACCACCTTTTGGAGCTTCTGTCCAACTATGCTGAGGCTGTCTAGACTACGGTATCCCACAAAACCCCAAGGAACACATTTACTCTTTCGCTTTTTTTCGCAGAAGAGCAAACGCACACTTTTGGGGAGTCCTGTATACCTCGTTTCACGAGGCATAAGGGTTCCACCAAAAGGAGGCTTTTCTGCCATTTGGCCCTATTTAGATGGGGCCAAATGGTGGAAAAGCCTCTTCTGAAAAAAAAAAAGCGGAAAAAGCTATGCACAATGCTGAGTGCATTTTGAATAGCTTTTTTCTGCAAAAACACCAGTTTAGACCTCTGAGTTGCTGATTACCATTAAGCTAAGGAAACTGTGATATTAATGAATCCATTAGAATTTTTTTTCATTACATTATAAAACCTCTAGACATTTGTGATCTTCACCTTGAATAGTGCAAGACTGCAACAACTCACCTGAGAAGACTTTTGCTTAGGGAGTATGTTTATATTTGTGATTCAATCACCTTTGCTAGATGACCCATAGTATAAATGTAAAATAGTTGCAGGTCTAACCAATTAATCTATTAACATAAAACTAAGAAGAGTGCTTATTCAGAGTAATACTGAGAATAAAAGTTACAACTTTTAAGATAATTTGAGAGATTTTTTTCCCCCTTTCTCTCCTGAATCACAAGTGTTTGTGTGCACCAGTTATATCATTGTGCCCAGTCTTTTGCCACAACAGGATTACTCACTATGATTGTCTCAGTTGTTTCATACCAGCTTACATCAAAGCCAGGCTCTTATTCCTTGTGATGGCTAGATGAGAATTCAGTTAATGGTGTAGTGGTGGAAAAGCTAAAGAAAGAATTATTTTCCTTAACTAGGTATAAAAAAATAAGGCCTGCAATTTTATTTGCTTCACTTTATGATGAAGCTGCTTCTGCCCAGCTGCTTGGTCTGAGACCAAAGAAAAAAAAAGGGGGCCTGGCTGCCACAATAAAGGTGCTAAAACTAAATTTACATTGGCAATGATTTCAGCAATGCTGTTGTGTAGAGTGGTGACAGGTGCTGTTATATTAAAAATCCATGCCAGTTAGATGACACTCTTGCCAACTAATTATAAAGTGGACAGAAGAATCCTCAGTATGTACAGAAATAGCAGGTGGCTTTTACACTCTTTCCCCTTCTCAGCTATAGCCTGATAAAGAAGATTCTGTTTCCTAAATGCCTCACATGTAAATGTCACATTTTGTGCATAGTGTCAAGCGTTTTGTGAATGAGCTCCCCACATCTACAGCATTACAAATTAACTTTGCCATCAGAAGAAGTAAATACATCTCAATCCTGGGATACATTAGTGTTAAATCAGTGGGATCCAAACTTTAGTGAAGCTGCTTCCACAACCAGCTTGATTCAAGGTAGCTTAGGTTGATGTAAGTGCCTCTCTATGCTTATTTTATAACACCACCCAGAGCAGCAGTCTCTCCACTGTTGATGCAGTGGCAGAGTAGACCACAGATAGTTGATTTTCTATGAAGGTTCACATTTCTTGACCAAGGTACAGTCAAGACTGACAATTTTTTTTTTTAAAGTGAAATTTGGATTGGCAATGCTTTTGAACAGACACAGATTTGGTATGCAGTCCACTTATTGACTGCCCTGGTATAGAGACTATGGCTGTGTCTACATTGGTGTGATCTTGTGCAAAAGTGCCTGCTTTTGCGCCAAAACTTGCTGTCTGTCTACACTGGCCATGAGTTCTTGCACAAGAACACTGATGTTCTAATGTATGAAATCAGTGCTGCTTGCGCAAGAACTATGCTGCTCCTGCTCAGGAATAAGCCCTCTTGTGCAAGAGGCCAGTGTAGACAGACAACATGAATTTCTTCTGCAAGAAAGCCCTATGGTTAAAATAGCCATCAGCTTTCTTGCACAAGAGAGCGTCTACACTGGCAAGGATGCTCTTGTGCAAAAGCACATCTCTTGCACAAAGGCACATGCCACTATAGATGCTCTCTTCTGGAAGAGTTCTGGAAGAGTTTTTGCTCAAAATCATGCCAGTGTAGATGTAGCCATATGACTAACTGGCTTTCAGGAGTCATCCGACAATGTCCCCCACTGACAATTGATACAAAAGCTCTTGGTGAGGACATAAGATCATGAGCACAATCAAGCAATTTAATAACTGCAGAAGCTCTCTACTGGCACAGATCAACAAAGCTATAGTGCAAACATGGTTTAGTGAATGTGCCAATTAGCCTTCACTGAGATTTACATTTACACTGACTTAGCATCTTACTTTAGCTGATTGCAGTGTGGGATTGAAGTTGAGACATTTAAATGATACAGCCAGATAAAAATTAAATAATCAGAAGCAATCTAAAAAAAAAAATCACTCAGTGCACTTTATGAAGCATAGCTTTGCATGCCCCAGATATCAGCCTTCAGCAGGTCACCTCTGTGCAATTGTTGGTTTAGAAGGGAGTATAGCTAGTAGCTCATGCTAGGTGGTTGTATTTGAGCTCTGAGAAGCAGTTGTTTCCAGGGCCAGTACCCACCCTCCCTGGGTAATTGCTTTTATGAGTAATTTAGAGCAATTATAAATGCAGGCTGATTATAGTAATTCAATACCAGGAGAAACTGTTGCTACCACATACAATGTGTTCTCCCACAGCTTGAGAACAGCTGTGGAATCAACATGTTGTATTAGGATCCAGCTCATCTAGACAGGATTTTAGTCTGAAGTATAGATTGGTTTCATGTTTAGAAAGCTGACTGAAGCCCAAGAGCCCTGTTTTCTGCAGAAGAAAGCTATGTGTAATATAGTGAGATCATAGCAAGCAGTGTATTAACAAGCAGCTGAGACTGCATCACTCCTATTTGCCACACACACCCTGCTTTCCCAACCATTTGTTTAGGATAAACCTGATGGATGTTTAAAGTGGTACTTTCCAGAAGCATGAATACTAGGTATAGTTCAGACAGGTTTCTGACTGCTCTTTCAGCACATACTCCTGGGCTATGTCTACACTACAAGTCTGTAGCAGAAAAATATGCTAGAGGGACTCATTAGCATAAGTTGACATCACCATATTTTCTGCCAGTAGCGTCGACGTTTCCTTTTTGCACAAAATCCTTATGCCTCCCCTAGCCAGGCATAAGTATCTCATGCAAAATGGGGTTTTTGCATATAAAGGAAGTATTGATACTGCTGCTTTTTGCACCAAAACCTCCTGCACAAAAAGGTAGGTAGAAAATATGCTGATGAGTCCCTCATTAGCATATTTGCCCCCACAAAAACTTGTAGTATAGATGTAGCCCTGCTGACTTATTTGGAGCCTTTCATTACATCAGCTTTTCTACTTATTTTCTTAGAATATTAATTCCTTACTCTCCAATTCCTGATGACCTAGACACCAATAGGACCACTGTATAGCATAAAGATGTGCAGCCAATATTGAATCAGGTGACCTTACTATCAAAGTGGCTGACAAGACAACCTATGAAGATCAGTTTGTCAATCAAGATGATGAAAGAATTTAACAGAGCAAGAAATTCAGGGGCTCATTGCACATGCTCACATCTAATGGGGTATTAAAACAAGTGTTACATGTGTGAGTGTTCACATTTGTTCTGCCCTTTAATAGGATTATAAAAAAAGTGCAGCAACAACTAACAGAGGTGGTGTAAAAACTGTCCCCCTAGTATTGCAACTGAGTGTCTCAATGTTAGAATTCACTTCTAAAGATAAGCAACACAGCTAGGTCAATCCTGTGGCACTAAGTTCTGCCACTCCAACAGCTAGAAGACACACCCAAATGCCACTTCGCTTTGTGCTGCCCTTTTAGATGTGATTTTAAACTTGACAAACTTAGACACATTTGTCAGGCCAAAACAATAGTTTATTTCAGTTTTTCAGCAACATCTCCGCCATCAAAAAATAAACTCTAACACAGATGGATGGAAGACTTTTCTACAGTGTTACTAGTGGGTTTTAACCCCCAGGGCTTTGATTGGAGTGATGTTTGTTATTCATCCAATAAGTTAAGAAGCATGGAATTAAAGTGCTTTCATTTCTGAGCTGGTATGAGGTCATCAATAGACTGGCCCTTTTCAAGGCGTTTTTCCATTTCAATCAGTAGCTTCACACCATCAACCACCATCTGCACCAGCTCTACTTCAGAGAAGCCTAGCCGGTCAGCATTGGAGACATCAAACACTCCTCCAACAGCAGCAGTATCTACACCCCCTGAAGAAAGAAGAGATTACATTTAGTGTTGTCAACTACTGGGCATCTTATCTCTGTATTGTTGGAGACACAATGGAACAAAATAGCTTCCCTTCCTGGCCTGGCTGTTGGCACTACTAAATTCATAGCTTGTTATGGGCAAAGGGGTGGAAGCGTATGGCTTGGGAAGAGGGATATTTGCAGTTTGCTGCAGAGGCAGTAGTGCAAGTTCTAACAGACAGGACTCTCCCATGGCAAGTAACAGCTCTGTGCCTAGGATTATCTACATGATTAATATAGCATTCCACTAGACATATCAGGTAGCTGGATGCTTTGATAGAGGTGATCGACTGCTCTTGGAACAAAAGCACTTTCCTTAGCCATGTCAGTAGTTATGGATACTCAGTGGCTATGTCTAGACTTGGCATGATTTTCCGCAAATGCTTTAAATGGAAGAAAGTTTTTCCTATTAAAAGCATTTGCAGAAAAGAGCATCTAGATTGGCACAGACGCTTTTGTGCAAAAGCACTTTTTGCGGAAAAGCGTCCGTGCCAATCTAGACGTGGTTTTGCGCAAGAAAGCCCCGATCGCCATTTTCGCGATTGGGGCTTTTTTGCGCAAAACAATACCATGTTGTCTACACTGGCCCTCTTGCGCAAATGCTTTTGCACAAGAGGGCTTTTGCCCAAGTGGGAGCAGCATAGTATTTGTGCAAGAACACTGACAATCTTACATGAGATTGTCATTGTTCTTGCGGAAATTCAAGCAGCCAGTGTAGACAGCTGGCAAGTTTTTCTGCAAAAGCAGTTGCTTTTGCAGAAAAAAAGCTTGCCAGTCTAGATGCAGCCAGTGGGTAAGCCATGTATTCCATAAACACAAGGGGGTAAGCGATGTATTCCATAAACACAAGGGGATGGTTTAGAAATGCCAACTAATAAAAAGCTGTTCAGTTCTACTAAACTCACTTGCCTCCATGTTAGTATTCCATTTTTAAAGAGTCATACTAGAGCACTGTCTCCTACCAGGAGCTGAAATTTAGGAATTAGTCTTAGAGGCACAGCCTTTGTGTAATTCACAGCAAAAGCCTACTCTTGCCAATAGCAGAGAGAATATTTGAAGGGAGTGATGCATGCAAAGCTGCATTATATTTCTTACCTGTGCCTCGCTTCTGCAGCCTCAGCTTCTTCAGGATTTCACCAAACTTCTCATGCTTGCCAAGATTAGGTAGTTTGATGTGTACACCAGCACGGAGACCTGTCCCAAGGTTGGATGGGCAGGTCAGGATGTAGCCAAGGTGTGGGTTCCACATGAATTCGTAGTTTTTGGTCTTAAAGAGAGATTCAATCTAGAGATAGGGAGAGAAAGACAGATTGCCTGGTCTGTTCCTCCTCTTAAGGTTTGAGAATAGAGGACCATTTATAATCTACTGTATTTAGCCCCAGGATTGGCCAACCCTCCCCTTAACTCAGGCTGTGCTATTATCAGTGGAGCCACTGAAGATAAAGCCCCCTTGACTTAGAAGTGGGAGCAATCAACCAGGCATTACCAGGTTGCCCCTTCCCCAAAACCAGATCTTTATAGCTTTGTTCCCCAGCATCTGAACAAATCTACATGTAGTCACTTTTAGGGCAGCCTGTAAGCACATCTGTTGCTAGAGGCTTGTGGAAAGGGAACGGAGACTTAGTGATATATTTCAAAGCTTGATTTAGTGCCATGTGTTCCTCTTCACATGGGCCAGCATGGGGAGGAAAAGCTGGCGCTCAGACTAGTATTTAGGCAGATACTTCCATCTCAAAGTAGCTCCTTGAGGTAGTGAAGCACTGCTCGTTAGAGTCCCAAGACAACACCCATTCTTTGTTGGCAGTAGTAGGTCAAACTACATTTTAAATTAAAACCCATTTAGGCAGAGGAAGACAATCTGACTAAAGTCTTCAAAGTTACCAGAGTATTAGAAGCTTCAAAGTTACCAGAATATTAGAAGCTTCATAGTAATAACCTAATTGTCAGAATGTGAGATCAGTAAGCCCATATGCCTCTGAAATTTACTTGTGAAAATTATGCCAAGATGATACCAGATGCCCAAGTTACTTGTCAAAAGATGTTTACCCAAGTACAATACAAGATACATGTGCGTGTAGAGAGATTCCATGTCCACTTCAATGCATCTGATGAAGTGGGTGTTTGCCCACAAAAGCTTATGCCCAAATACATCTGTTACTCTTGAAGGTGCCAGACTCCTCTTTCTGCAGATTCAGACCAATACTGCTAGCTTTCAGATACATACCATGCAGTAGCATTTTGAGAGCCGGTTTTAAGTCAGCATTCCGAGCACTGTATCAACTCCTGCATCACAAAACAGAGCAATTGTCTGCTAACAAGAAGCCTAAAAATGTTAACTTCACCTTTGTTAGCCCAGTACAGAAGCGATTGAACACTTCCTTCATGTTGCCACCTTGCTGCATGGAGATAACTCTAAGGTGATCTTCCTCATTGATCCAGACAAGGAAAGTCTTGTTGTCATTGTGCCTAGAAGACAGAAGCCAAATAACTCATTTCTCCATGTAGCAATCCAACTGAACCTACAGTGTGTTCAGTGTACATCAGTCCATCTCTTATTGGAAGAGCTAATATGGTACTGAGGATCTGCTTTGACTTCAGTACCATTTACTTATAGGACTGTTACAGTAGATTTAGTTTTAACTGACCTTGTAGGTTAAAGAGTATAAAATCAATTCCATGTAGAGGCCTTCTTGAAAGGAAAAAGCAATTTAGCTTTCTATCCTTAATCTGAAAGGAATAAAAGGCCACCCTCCACCCTGTTGAGGCATGACCCCAAGTCAGACTATGGCAATCAAGATGTGTATACCTTTGACCTTACTGCTCAACCTTGAGATCATGTCTTAAATTGGCGAGTCCAAGGACAGATGAGTCCCTTTGTTCTGTGGAATGTCACTTTTGGGCATGTAAGGGATGAAACAGTCTGCATCAGTCTAAAGAATACTTGCTGCCGTCATGTCTACCCAAGGTAGAAGGGAACATGGAAGTGCAACCTGTCTTGTCAAGGTCAATTAACTTACTGTACAGCCAGCAATGGCTCAACATTGAAAAGATTCAACAAAGAAAATAAACTGCAGCTTAAAATTTAAGATTATAGGAAGAATGCTCCAAGCTGGTGACTAATTGCTCCCTTTGTCCTTGGATTTATTTGCCGCTGACAGACACGTACAATACTGATAAGCTAGTCCTTGAAAGCAGTGAAAAGGACAGTTAACATTCAGTACCCAAGATGATGAAAGTGTGTTGGAAACTCCCATTTGATCCAAGACTAAGCTTTAGAGTCCTGGCTCAGTTGACAAAGCTCTATAGTGTGTCATCGCTGCAGGTAGGTGGTGATCATCATCTTTGGAAAGGCCCCTTACAAAACCAAATATGTTCAAGATCCTATTGCCATAGAGATTTAAGGGAATTCTACTGTGTGTAGCAAGAAGCCTGTAGTGACTCTTCTTGACCTGGGAACAGTAGTTGAAGTTCAGCCTTCAGCATAGAGGAGAAAAGAGATACTTACATGTTGTTCTGAAAGCCTCTCATTAGATTGTTGGATATTAAAAGTCAGACACATTAACACCTTCCCTTTACTTGTTCCTGCATCGAGATGCAAGCTTTTAGAAAAAAAGTGAAGGTCTAATGTTCCCAGAGGAAACCCCTCCCCCCCTCATGGCCAGGCCTTCTCTTTACCAAAAGCAAAAGACACACTAATTCTTTTAGGTTTGCTTTATCTCTGCAAAAAGCATTCCTTTTTCTGTAGTGAGTTTTCAGTGAAGCCATTTTTACTGCTTTTTTTAAAATTCCAAAAGCCTACATTGAATTAGTTACACCACCAAGTCACCATTAATTGATTTTAAGATGCTCCCTTCAACTCCTGCAGTACTGCATTTCTCCTCCCCAGTAAAAGTGTGAGAGCCACAAAAGCGCCAATCATGGCAAACCCTTTACGTTGGGGGAGGAGAGGGGGAAGAAGGGGAGGGTTAAAATTTGCTTCATGTGCTTGATCTTGTGACCCACCAAAGTTGACAGTAAAGCTCATTTAATTCAAAAGCAGATTCAATTCAGAGCCAATTCAAAAGCAGAGACAGTATGCAAGTTGCTGCCAGCTGAACACACCAGTGTACAGAAAGATTCCAGACCTGGGGCCCACTGCAGACACTTTTGAAGGATTCTGGTTTCTATTGCATATACTCACCAAATACCTCTACCATCAGGCCAGTCCCGTGCCATTCCAGAAGCCAACAGGAGAGGAGAAACAGGTTTATCAAATAGGAAGTGATCATCAATCAGCTGCTGCTGCTCTGCATCAGTCATGTTTTTCAAAGCATAGTATTTTCCATTAAGGTCACCTTCCAGGCTAGCCAGGGCTGAAAGCAAGATTCAGGTTTAGTACATAGACATGGGATGGAAGGTATATTTTAATAACTTCCCAGCAATTGAGAAGCTGGACACTAACAAGCATAGCAGCATTTCTGAACTGAATGGATTGTGTCCTGCCTCCCCTTACTGCACAGTTCCATAGTTCGGCTCTCAGGTCGCTGTACCTTGTTGGCAGTTGAAGAAATAAAGGTAACCATAAAGGGTATTTTTTTAAAACCTATGAAACTGGGTTCTTTAACTCCTAAGACACTGGTGAGTGGCCTTGCTTATGTAATATTGAAATAGCGTATCCAATTTCTGGCTAGCAATATAGGTCCTATTAGAGTAGCATTATGCTGTATTGAGGAGTCCTGAGCAAAGTGATGCCTGTACTAAGGACAACATTGTCATTGCCTTTTACAGTCGCCTAAAATCCCATCAAACCTATTGCCCATTCCCACAGCAGTCCCCTAACTGGCAGTTAGGTGGCAAAAGCATGAGATGTTTGAACAATAACTGTTAGTCTGTTTCAGCAAAAATGAGGAGTCCTGAGGAACCTTAGAGACTAGTTTTGGCATAAGCTTGAGAGAGCTGGAATCCACTTTGTCAGCTGCCCTATTACGTCATACAAGCCAATTGCCCTCTACTTACTTGCATTTTACCCTCCATATTAAGGTCTAGTTATTAGGTTAGTCATCCAGCTACACATGTTATATTGCTCGAGTAAAAATAAAAACTGCAATGTTAACATTAATAAATCTGCTCCCCCTTTTTCCAGAGAACTGCCACAGAACTTCATAGCCAATTTGGAATAGGCTGCTTTGATCTCTCCAGGTATGCCCTCAGAATGTCATTTTTACTGATGGTGTTTGTACAGCAGTTATAATCTAAGCATTTAGCAAAGCAGCATTCCCAATTTGACAGCATTCCCAGTTCTGCACTTGGTGCCCTAATATTTTAGAGATTTTTTGCAGTTGAAGTAGGCAACAACTATTCTCACCCCTCGATTTGACTATGGACTGACCTTCAACATTAATCTGAACTTTCATTTTACCTTCAACAGAAAGCTTCTCAATAGCCCGTCTCTCTCCTCGGCTACAGTGAGGGGGGAGGCAGAATCCACGGATGCTCCTACCGGTTCGGACACGGGAGCTTAGTACATAGTTGGGGTCCAAGTCATCACCACCCTGTAAGAGATTAAGTGCAACTATGCCATTAAGTTCTGCCCTATTTATGCACAGCCCTTGATGCATTTTAGTACATTATTGGATCCCAAAGCCTTCAATATTTGAGAATAATTTAACATTAACCCAAACACAAGCCATCATGGGACTCCTTTTCCAATTAATAAGCTAGTGCTTGATGTACTGGGTGTGTACAACCCTCTTGGGTCAATGATCTCAACAACAGAGGAAAACAGCTCTAGTGTAACAGTTGGAGAAGATAAAGATCTAAACTTCTATTAAGGAGTCTATTTCCCCTGCAGAAGTAGGCTATAAGAGGCAGCTCCCTGTTATATTTAGATGTTTGTCAACTGTTAGATGGCAAACAGAGCTAGAACATCAAGTTGCTACAATTAGAGTCTTTGCATTCAATTTTTTTTAAGTCTCCTTTATGTAGTATTTCACACATTCTGTTATAGATTCAGATTAATATTTCCAGAATAAGCAACTGGAAAGGCAGGGAGAGATCTTAGACTCAACTTTGGAATGGATACTGCATAACAAGAAGTTTGTAAGATCCACTTGGGTACCAGGACCCAGCCTAGAGTCATCCTCATGTAAGATGAGAATAGCCATTTAACATTATTTCCACCTAGCCTGTGGAAAAGAATCCTTCCTGAGGGAAAGTCTCCAGAGAGCACTAGACAGGAATACAAACAGAATCTGGTAGCCACGTAAAGTCACAAGAACAAGCAACTGCAGTTATGTTTGGCCAAGCTTTTCCATAATTTGGTCAGAGGTCTGATCACTACTACAATGCTGATAAGACCCTCTATACCTTTAAGTGATCAGGATTCAAGTCAGTCTTGTGCATATCAGTTGGTTTGTAGCCTCCATGTCTGTCCTCAATAATTGGGTCGAAGAGCAGCTTAAAGACATCATAGCATTCTTCATCACCAGCTACACATCCTACTGTCATAATGAAGGGATGGCCTAGAGTGGTAATAGAATTGTAAGAGCCAGTTTTGGATGATGTTTGACTGCACCTCAGAACAACATTAACCAGCTAAGTTTGTTCTTAAAATGGTGGCCTAGTCAATTGGAACATTCCTACACAGACAAAAGTCTTAGATATTTCATCCCACCAATGAAAAGTAAAGTTAGTGAAAACCCATAACTGTTGCTAATAAGCCATACGTGGACAAACAAATCTGGTTCAGGGAAAGATTTGTCCACAAAGTCAATTTTACTAGTGATATAGTTTATGCTCAAGTAACTCAGATATTGCAGCCCATAATATACTGTACTTGGGACTTCAAAAACAACTTGACTTGTGGTTCAGACTGCCACCGATTGAGTTGCATTTGCTGTAGTTCTAAGCACCTCCACAGCTGGTTCTCACAGAATATTCTCAATTACTAGGATTATCATCAACCCCAGTCTGAATGAATCCAGGGTGAAGCCACAGTGTAACTGTCTCATTTTCTTGTACAAGTCCAGTTAGCACCGTGACCATACAGGTGCTTAGGGCCAGGGACTCCACACCAGGAGGCAGTCTGATTATTTAGCTGGACCATTTATACTGCTCGAGTAAAAATAAAAACTGCAATGTTAACATTAATAAATCTGCTCCCCCTTTTTCCAGAGAACTGCCACAGAACTTCATAGCCAATTTGGAATAGGCTGCTTTGATCTCTCCAGGTATGCCCTCAGAATGTCATTTTTACTGATGGTGTTTGTAGAGCAGTTATAATCTAAGCATTTAGCAAAGCAGTTACATAATTCGAGTTAAGTCAGAACACTGCAGGCATTTCTCTGCATTGCTCAGTGAGACAAGGCCACTTTAACAAGCAGGCAGTGTTTTTGGGCAGGACTCACTGCTTGAGAGAGCTGGCTTTTGACAGCTGAAGAGGCACTTCCTGTCTTGAGGGAGAACAGATGTTTGTGGCTCAAGAGGCTAGGTCCTTTACCTGGGTTGTCCACCCCAGTTTGGATAACATCATCCACGGTAAATCCACTGGAAGTCTGCTTGCCCTTCAACTTGCTGTACAGGTCCAGGGTCAGCACCTTGGCCATGTGATTGTTGTGAACACTCAGGTCTGGGAACTCATCCTCAGCACAGTACTTCATCTTCAGGAGATTGTGGCTGTTGGAGAATGGCATGACTTACGCCTGACTGCAAGGTGCTAGGGAAGGAGAAAGGGGAAGTCTCACCTGCTGAGCTTGGCACGTCCTTCCAAGCAAGCTCTGGGAGGACGCCATGGCATGCAGCAAGGTCACCTTGGCGTGTACTCCACCTGCCTGCGGCCCAGTTAATTGCCTGGTTTCTGAGGCACCTTCCACAGGCCTCATGACACCCTGCAGGCAGAACTACCCTCGTTTACACGGGGGGGAAGAGGAGGCTGCCCCAGCTCATGTGCAAATCTGTGGAAGAGGGGCCAGGTCTCCTCCGTCCGGGGCTCCAGGCAGCTCCATTGCCGAGAGCTCTTTCCCTGGCCCTGCTCTTCCTGGGAGGGAGAGCCGCGCGGCCCAGCTGCTCCCAGACTCGCCCCCAGCCAGCACAGATTGCGGGCTGGGCAGCGACCACCCAGCCTCCCCGCGCTCGGGCAGGGGGCGCAGTCGCCAGGGGCGCGGCGGTGCTCCGGGACAAATTATACGGCTCCGGCCCCAGGCGAGCGGTGGGGGCAGCGGCTCAGGAGAGCGGTGCATGCAGCACCTGCCACGCCACCTGCCCGAGAGGCAATGGGCCGAGCACGGCAACCCTTTCCCCGAGCCAGCACCTGCAGGGAGGGTGCAGTGCAAGCGCCCCCGGGGGCAGCAAGGGAAAGGCAGCCCCTTCCCGCAGGCTCAACCTCGCCCCACCTGCAAGCGGAGGGGAGGCAGCCCCGGCTCGCTAGGCGCAGCTCCGACTTGCCGCGGGGAGGGACGCAGGCACAACCGCAATCCAATCCCGCAGGGCTGCAGCAGATTGCCTGGCCCAGCGCCAGAGGCGAGAAGGTGAGAACTGGGGACAGAAATTCCTCCGCCTTCCCCAAGCCCGGGGACCGAGACCCCCCCCCACCCCCCAAAAAAACCCTCTAGCACGCGCTCTGGGGAGCTAAACCCCGCCTATCCCCGCGGAAGCCCCGGCTAGGGCGAGCTCACCCATCCCAAGAACACTTTGGGGAAGAGTTAAAAAACCCACCCAGACCATTACGTAACAAGCGCCTATCTTGAGGTCTCCCGAGGGGGTGCCTGTATGTAAACAGCGGCTTAACCCAGCTTGAAAGTTAGAGCCGATCCAGTTTAACAAACCCTTTAGCGCCTGCATCAAGTTCGGGTTGGTTTGCTTTTCCTTAGTTACAACCCGGGCGTCCATGTTATCATCTGTTTCCATCTCTCCCTTTATCTGTATGCCCCCCCCCCCCGCAACGCCTCCCCTCCCCTCCCCTCCCCTCCTTTCTTCAGGCTCCGGAGACACATGCCGAACCCTTTGGTAGCTAGCACCAAACAAACAACAATCCGGCTGCAAAACACTAGCGACCCTTCGGATTCGGATTTTTTTGCCTCGAAATAGTTGTTTTAAATCAAATGGTCTAAAACAGGCTAAAAAAAATGTGCGCTCCGATTTTATTAGGGCCAGTCATCTCCCCCAGCACTTACCGGGCACCACAGAAAAGGAAACCGCCCTTGTTCTTGCTCGCACACCCCAAAGCAATCACAGCGAGACCTATATGAAGTGAAGGCTCACCCCCACAGCCTCACCAGTTTTATATACAGCAGGAGCTGGCTTCCCATTGGCTGCTATGTGTATTCCATTCATTCCACTGGAAGATTGTAAAAGGGAGGAGTCAGGTTCCTTAGTCTATTATAACCTATTGTTACTTCCATTTTGCCAGGCCTCCTAGTCGCAGGGAGATGCTGTCTGCCTCTATTTTCTGTGTTAGACTGAGCTTACAACTTTCCTATCTTAAAATGTGAAGGATTTTTTGCTCTGGTAAAATGCAAATATTGCATTAATGTACAACCACTTTCCACTATTACTTTGTTTCCCGGCACCATTAGACACACACAGTGCTTTTGCCATTCAGACTTGTTGTGTATAGTAACTATTTAACAATGACTATAATAATTTGATGTAATTAAAATAAGATCTTTGTTATGTTAGGACCAGCCTGACCTAAGAGTCATGTGAGTGATTCATTGTTAGAGGTAGTATAAGAATAATGGCTGAAAATCTACTGCTTAGCTCAAGGTCTAACCTCCCAGCACTTTTGCTCAGCCTCCTTCAAATATTAAAATGGTGAGTTCATCTCACAGTTTAATTTGAAGGAAAGCATATTTGATTAATGAAGTACACCAAGACACTCATTTTATTGTGTGCAAAAAATAAAAAGGTGAGGGGAAGCTGCATTGGTGAGTGGCTGAAATAGTACAAAAGCATGATCTTAATTCCCTGTTGCAAACAGAAATTAAAAGACTAAATCTTGCTCACCTTACTTAGAAAAGTACTGCTATTGACTTTAATGGGATTACTTTGGCAAATACAACAAGCAGCATTTGGCCTAAAGTTAGATGCCGCTGAGACTTCCTTGATGTCTAAAGGAAAAAGAAAAGTTAATGATTTTACTTTCAACCTTACACTGAAGCTTACACTTTATATTTCTTTCTGAAACAATTATTCTAGTAGGCCTTGAATTTATCTGAATGTAATAAAGAACTATACATTTAAATAGGCTCTAGTAAGATATCTGTTATTTTAATGTAAATTATGACAGTCACTGGGTATAAACCCAAGTTCCTCTCCCAATTACCAACCCCACCATCATTATCCAAATTCAGATAAAGGAAGAGTAAAAGTATTGCAAATTAAAAGTATTTAGGATAAGGAGTGAACATACAATATGACTATAAAATAAAAAATGCAGAACACTGCAAACAAAACCACAGACAATTTCTGAATTAATCAAGGTTTAGCTGATAGTCAGAGATGCTGAGCACACAGAACTCCTACTAAAGACATTGGGGACTACAAGAACTCAGGCAGGCAGGCACCTTGTCTCCAGGAACAAAGGACAAATCTTCTCAATATTCTTTCTATCTTTTAAACTATATGAAATCTTGTCCAAATTTTTGAATGTCCCCATCTATATGTACCCAACAGGTGTATTCACAGTTTGCACAAAATTCTACTGCACAATTCTGATCTCAATTATATAGCATAAATCGGCAGTTATGACCGTGAGTTACACTATTGTAAAATGAATGTAAATGCAAAATCAGATCCCTAGTCTTTGAAATAATAAATTTGGCCATTATGGAGGCGCTGAGTAACAGTTTCTGTAATTTTGTCAAAGTTATATCCCAATGTCATGTACAATTCAGAGTCTGAATCATTTGGTGCAAAGCACCTAAAATATGTTTGGTAATCTATTAATAATAATAATGATAAATAATAATCCACCAGTAATTTAATATTGTATTTATGTGGTCTCTGATTTCTTACCAGAATTTTTATGCACTCCTCTCCTCAGATAACAATTCCAGCTGAGATAATTCTCTCTAATTCCAGCCTTACACATCCTACTAGGCATTCAGTGTGCTACAAAGGTCATTTTTAGGTTATTCACGGATATGATCACATGATCTTCATTGCATCATTGTTAACCCTATTTTTAATTTTCAAGCAAGGATTTTATAACTCTTTCAGGCAATTTCCTATTTCCTATCTTAATGCACTGTCTTCACACCAACAATGGAAAAATATCAACATATACAGTTCCCACCTATATATGTTGATGTTTTTCCATTAAATGGACATTTAGGCAAGAAACCATCCTTTATTATACACATTTTAGATAAGTAAATTGTGGCATAAAGAGGTTAACTTCTCCAACATCATACAGCAACTCAGTGTAGAGCCAGAAGCCCTATTACCAAGACCCCTACTCTAATCATTAGACATGCTCTACTTCCAATAGTCCAGAAACAGGAATATTTATTATTTATTATTATATTTTCCATCAGAGCCCTTAATCTGTTAGACATCAATAACATACACCAAGAAAGACAATTCCTGCCCTACAAAGTTTTCATCTGCAGAAAACAAGCAACCCATCCTTAAAGCAATGTTGTGCTGTTGACAAAGCACAGTGTGCCAACAGATAGTGACTGACCATTATATCTAGTTCATCTGGTGAGAAACAATATTTCTTTTCAGGTAAGCCCTTATTTGCTTGCCCAGCTGCAATAATGGCAGTATTATATTGCCTTATATCTTGGAATAATGTATTGGTGCTGGCTGACTTATGCAGTAGGTTGCAATGTTGCAGCCCAAAATGGAGATGAGGATTATGACCCTGGAGGTTTCTATTTTGAACTTTAGATGGTGGAGAATGTAAAGAAAGTTGGTCATGGGCCATGCATTTAACTTCCCAAGTGGATTAATTATAAATGTTATCTATATATGAGTGCAAAAGGTGATGTGTATTACTTAGTGAATGCATCTTCTGAAATGACCCAGGTGAACCTAAAGTGAGCCTAAAGAATTGCTGGATAAACATTTCATTGAGAATTCAGAAGAGCATCCAGAACAGAGGAGACAGCTATAGATGATGAACTACCACCCGCAACAATTCTACGTCCAATTTCTGAGTTGGCACCTGGGTTATAAATTGCCATAAAACAGTACTGTACTTTGAAGACAAGCCAGAATGTTTGTGGATCAATAGACTGGAAGGATTTGGCTATTGCTGCATTTGTTTAACTTCTCTTCTCACACAAATGGAGGATGAATTTATCTTAATCATTTAAATATACCTACCTGAATATCACACTTGGCTTGTTTATTGATCAGTGTTTGTCATCTTGGGCCCATTCATGCAAAGGGCTGAGCATCTCCTGAGAGCTGCTGAACAATAACATCATCCACTGAGAATAGCGATAGAGATGTAGCCGTGTTAGTCTGGTATATATGGTTGTGACTATTTTCTTCCATTATTTGATCTGAGGAAGTGGGTCTGGCCCACGAAAGCTCATCATCTAATAAACCATCTTGTTAGTCTTTAAAGTGCTACATAGTCCTGTATTTTGTTTCATCTTCCACTGAGTCTGACATTAAAGGTAGTTAATAGCAGGCTGTCAGTCCTCTTACCCGTTCTGTTCTTTCCCTAGAATGCCCTGACACAAACATGGTCAGGCAGTGAAGTAGGTGCAAACTAACAGACACATGGTTGTAAGGGAGAAAGGCTGCAGACAGCTGGGGTGACAAGAAATAAGAAATCTAAGAAGCTGTGTTTGTTAAGTGATTAATCATGGTTTTACATCTTCTGGTCAGAGAAAGGTGGAACAAATGGATTACAAAACAAAATCCTATTTGTAGGGTGAACAAGCATAGTTGTCTTTTCAGGTAAACCAGAGACACCTTTGACTCCTGCTCTCACTGAAGGTAATGGTAAAGCTCCCATTGATTTAAAAGGAGGAAGAATGGAGGTCATGGAGGCTCATTAATTCTTTCTATAGACAGAGCTTACATCTCAGTTAGCACTGATCATGACTTCATTGGTTTTCAGATCCAGTCCTTGATCTTGCTATCCAATTCTCTGCTTATTGCTTCAAAATTTTGTTGCAGAAAAGAAATCTAAAAGAGTTCTTCCTTTTATAATGTATATTATAAATTATTAATTAATGCAGAAAAAAGTATAGGAATATCTGCATTGTCAGCATAGACAAGAATCTACAATTCCAAGATGGTTCAAGTGCTATGTATTTGTGTATGCTCTTCCCATTCAAAATCCTGGGACCTCCTTTGCAAACAGAAGTATTCTTCTACTCTTCAGAATCATAGAACTGGAAGGGACCTTGAGAGGTCATCAAGTCTAGTCCCCTGCTCTCATGGCAGGACCAAGCACTCTCTGGATCATCCCTGATAGATGTCTATCCAACCTGCTCTTAAATATCTCCAGTGATGGAGATTCCACAACCTCCCTAGGCAATTTATTCCAGTGTTTAACCACCCTGACAGGAGGTTTTTCCTAATGTTCAATCTAAACCTCCCTTGCTGCAATTTAAGCCCATTGCTTCTTGTCCTATCATCATAAGCCAAGGAGAACAATTTTTCCCCTCCTCCTTGTAACACCCTTTTTGATACTTGAAAATCATTACCGTGTCCCCTCTAAGTCTTCTTTTTTCTAAACTAAACAAGCCCAATTCTTTCAGTCTTCCCTCAGGAGTCATGTTTTCTAGACCTTTAATCATTTTTGCTGTTCTTCTCTGGACTTTCTCCAATTTCTCCACATCTTCCAGAACTGGACATAGTACTCTCACTGAGGCCTAATCAGCACAGAGTGGAGTGGAAGAATGACTTCTCAGGTCTTGGTCACATCACTCCTATTAATGCATCCCAGAATCATGTTTGCTTTTTTTGCAACAGTGTCAGACCGTTGAATCACGTTTAACTTGTGCTCCACTGCGACCCCTAAATTCCTTCCAGCAGTACTCCTTCCTAGACAATCAGTTCCCATTCTGTATGTGAGAAACTGACTGTTCCTTCCTAAGTGAAGTACTTTGAATTTGATCATTTTGAATTTTGACCCTATGCTCCAAAGCACTTGCAGCCCCTCCAAGCTTGGTATCATTTGCAAACTTAATAGTTGTACTCTCTATGCTATCATCTAATTCGTTGATAAAGATATTGAACAGAACTGGTCCTAAAACAGACCCCTGTGGAACCTCACTTGTTATGCCCTTCCAGTATGATTGTGAACTCTCTTCAAAGAAATTTCCCAATGCCACAGGCCATATATGGGTCTACACCAGTAGTCCCCAAACTTTTTCTGTCACATCCTCATTATCCATAATGGAACCTGTCTATACATCCATGGGAGCAGGGCTGGAGCCAGGGGCAAAGCCAGGAATAAGGCCAGGGTGAGGAACCAGGGCCGGGAGCAGAGCAAATGGCCAGAGGTGTAGCTGGAGGTAGCACAAGTGTGAAGCTAGAGACCGAATGAGGTAAGTAGTGTCTCTTCCAAACACTTATGGGAGCTAGGAATGTGAACGGATAAGTGGTTAACCGGTTACAGGGTGATGCTTACCAGGTAATGGTTAACCAGTGCTGGGAGTAGCCAGGAACTGGTGACAGCCTCAGCACTGGGGCCAGGAGTTTGGCTCCAACCCCAGACAGCAGCCCCAGACCCAGTGTTGGAGCCAGGAACCAGCAGCAACCCAGCGCTGGGGATGGGAGTTAGCGGTACACGGGGCTAAAAGCATGGGCTCCAGTGCTTGGCTGAGATCGGGAGGCCAGAGTGGTTAGTTGGTTAACTGGTTAAACATTGGGTTAACCTAACATTTAACCGGTTAAGCGATTAATCATGGTTTTACATCCCTAAGGTGCTGACCTGGGGCCTGTAGTGCCTCCTCAGTCATTTCTCCATGCCATCCTAGGGGGCACACCCCACAGTCTGGGAACCACCAGGCGATGCACTACTTAAACCTTTAGCATGGGACTTAGATGTTGGTTAGAGTTTATCACTCTCGGTCTTTACTCTTTAGAACTCTCTATTTCTCCTGAATTAATATTTTTCTTCACTGGAGTCTACAAGAGCAGTATGGAATGGCTAGTTATCTTCATCTGCTTTTCCAGAATTAGATCCTTTGTATAGTAGCAATGTGTGCTAGAGAACATATTTCTGAATTCTACCTATTTTCCTGGATACATAGCTTGACATTTAAAGTCAATAGCAGAACTCAAATGACTTCAGTGAGGCAAAGATTTCATCTTTAAAACTTAAGATTGTGTTAAGTGCACCCTTATTTTAAAGAATAACGTCCAGACAAAAATCTTTGTTATTAACAGCTCACATTATTAGAAATAATAATAATCCCTAACTCTTATACCAGGTTCCATAGAAAAGCACTTTACAAAGGAGGTATGTATCATTATTAATTGAAAGAACAAGTCACTGCGGCTCAGGTAGCCGTCTGCACAGCTTAGTGCAGGATCATGGTTCCCTGGCATTTCATGGTCTAAGAATAATGAAAACATATTAGGCAGGTTCACTTTCATGCACTAGAACAATGCTGCAAAAACCTGTGGATTTTTTAAAATTTAATGTACAATATCTATTACTAATAAGTTTTGTAGAAACTGTTAACATCCCCCATAGATTTTTGACCCAGACTATTTCACAGTGTCCTTTCTTACAATGTCCTCTAAAGTTTCATGGAAACACAATGCAAAGTCCTTCCTTAGCACAGGGACATATTATTAAACCACCCCCTCACAGTGAATCCAGAATGAGGCTGTTCCTTCTTCCCCAAGCTGAACTAGAGCAGGTAAGTCAGAACCAAACACACAGCCAACTCTGGTCTGTTCTCGGACTATACCCCAGGCAGGGTGACTCTTGGTGCAGAAGGAGAATCTTGCAGAAAGTACCCCACCTTGTCTGCCCAGGTTCTGACCTTAGTGAGACTCCTAGGATCAGTGCTTAATTTATAATCAAAGAAGTGCCAAGCTCAAGCATTTTTTTCCTCTTTCATAATTTACATGACACAACCAGAGATGCTGTGCCTATGAACTGCAAAGCCTACAGGTGGCCAGGGCTTGACCTCAGCCCTGGTACAATAAACACCGCTTGCCTATCACCAGTTCTCGCTGAGACAGACTCACAGCAAAAACCCTCCTGCAGATAAAAACCAGTAGTCCTGTGGCATCTTAGAGACTAAGCAAAATATATAGACTCCTGAGCTGTCGTGAAGATGAAGAGGGTTTTACCCACGACAGCTCAGGATTCTATATATTTTGGTTAGTCTCTAAGGTGCTAAAGGACCATTCACTGGTTTTTAAAGTTACAAACTGACACGGCTGCTGCTGAGACGCTTTACAAAGTTCTTTGCAGGCAATCTAGCCAGGGGGAATCCATCCCCCCACCCAGCTGGGAATGGGGGCGAGTGAGGGGGGCCCGCTGGCTAGTCCCTGAGGCTGGGCTATCCCCGGTAGCCGGTCCCCAGTTGGGAGGGGGTAGGGAATTGCATGGTGGCCTGGCTGCCCGCGCTGACTCCGCTCCTGGAGGGGTGAGGGGGGTGGCAGGTGTCAGCTGGCCCTGGCGCACGGGTTAAGGGGAGGGAGGGAAGCGAGGAGCGTCAGCAGCCTGCGACCAGGGAGGAAGGAGGAAGCGCTGGTTGGAGCACCACGTGTTTGAGCTGAGCTGGGTCCGCGGTTCCCTGCATGTAGCCAGTCCCTGGAGAGGGGGAAGCCCAGGCAGCGGCAACGGCTGCGGGGAAAGGTGGGTGCTACCCACGCGCACCCCATTGGGAGGCGGAGGGGCGGGCACCCTGCGGGAGGGAAGGAGCCTGAGCCGTGAGGAGGGGGCCGAGAGACTGTGAGCCCAGCTGCGGGCATCCCTTCCCCCCAACCCAGCCCTCCCCGCCCCCCGAGCTTGAGCGGCCAGTGTTAGCTTGTAGGGTGTCGTCACTGGCTGGACCCTTCACTTGGCTCATGCTGCTCCTGCATCGCCCCGCTTCACTTATTTGTGCTGCAGCTCCCAAGCCTGGCCAATAGAGAATCAAGATAATTTGCTCGGCGGCGGCCTCGGAGCAGCTCTTAAAACTGCGCTTGGCTCATTGGCCTCTGGCTCTTAGCCGCCGAGTTATTGTGTTGCTGAAGAGAAAGCAGATGCAGCAGTTCTTCCTCCAGGGCGCCATTCAGGAGTCAGTTCCTCTGCATAGAGACCAAGGAGGGGGATTGTAATTAAGGCTACGATTTAGTCATGGGTATTTGTTACTGGCACTCAACACAGATTCATTATCCCTGACCATGACTTGCACTATATACCCCTGATACATCTTTGGGGGCTGGAGGTGGGGAGGCTGTTCCAGGAAGCTGGAGGTTGGGGGGAGGCACAGGGGCTAGCAGCACCAGAGGCCACTAAGCCAAGCCTGGGTGAAATATGGCCCGTGGGCTGAATCAGGCCTGCCAAGCCACTGGATCCAGCCTGCAGATGCAGCGGGGAGCCCCAGGCAGGCTCCCTGCTTGCCTCATCCCACCCACACCGCACATAAAAGCGGCTGCTGTCCCATTTCTCTTTCAAAACTGTGAGCCCGGAGGGGAGGGGAGAAAGATTCAGGTGCTGCCCCTGCTCCTAGCACAATCCCACTGGCTGGTTTCTGGCCAGAGACCAGCCAATGGGAGCTGCCTATTTGAATAACAGGCAGCCAGGAAGCACCATGCCCCCTCCCCTGGTCCTGCAAGGGGCTGGGGCAGGCTGGCTGAGAAATGTGCTGGGCTCCTGGCTGGGAGTCACCCAGGTAAGTCTCCTGGCCAGAGCCTGCCTCTGGCACCCCGGGCCTGCCCTCCTCCAATTCTCTGCCTCTCACTTCTGCCCCCCTCACTCCACACACCCGAACCCTCTGTTACTATTTGAGTCATGGGAAGTGGGTGGGTGCACACTCACCCACTACTAAAGGCCCTTCCCCAGCCTTGTGGTTGGGACTATTGGACCTGGAATTCAACTGGGGACAAGTAATGAATAATAGGATCAAAGCTGCGGGTCAAAGGTTTAAAACGAGGGAATAGGGGAACACCAAGCAGAGAACCTTGGACAGCGCCCACTGCTTCTCAAAGCTGTCCAGGGAGCCAGTGGACGCCACCCAGAGGAACTTTGCCTGGATGCGTGAGACTAGAGAGGAATGGAAATAGGCCCCATAGTTGCAGAGCATCCTCCTCCCCTGGTCCAGCATCCTCCTGGTATTATCGATGGCAGCTTTCGCTAGGGCCAGAAGAAGGTTGATGAGGAGGTCTTGTGACTTTCTGGGGCCACAGATGGGGAGTGCACAAATGAAAAGGTGAGGGGAAAAGTGCAACCTGGACCTCAGCGGGAGATTCTGGAGGAGACAGAAAAGGGGCTACAACTTGGTGCATTCTAGGTAGGCGTGCATCAGGATTTCCCTCACATTGCAGAATGGGCAGCTTTGGGGATAGGGGTGAACCACACCAAGTACATGTGTTCCCCAAATCCTCTGTCCCCTTCCTGCACCCATATCCTCTCTCAGACCCTGCACCTCAAGCCCCTGCCCCAGGTGACAATCCAAACTCCTGTACCCCAGTCCCTTGCTCTAGGTCACCACCCAAACCTCTGCAACTGCAGTCCAGTGCCCCAGGTCACAATCACTTCCTTCACCCAAAGTCCCTCCCAGATTCCACACTCCTCCTTGCACCCCAGTTAGGGATTTTAATCGGTTAATTGAATAGTTGAGTAACCTTATGAATTCTTATCGGTTACTCAATGATTTGATAGTCCCCAGGGGTGGGGTTGGGAGCCAGTAGTATGGGGTGCCAATTAGGAGCTGGTCTGCGAGGAGAGCCCGTTTAAAAACCAACTTTCCTCAAGGACTGGCTGCCTGTTGCCCCGTGCTGCTGCCCAGGGCGGGAGGAGGTGGGTTTGAGCTCCTGGGCCAGAACTGAGCTGAGCTGGGCTGCCTGTCCACCTGGCTCCTAATACACTTTTAAATGCAGAGCCGTAGTGAGGATAGGACCCAGACCTGTTGCAAGCCAGGACTGAGCCGAGCTGTTGGCCAGCGTGCTAAAAAATTTACTGGTGGAGGTTGGGGGAAATGTGTGTAGTCTATAGCACTAAGCTGTAAGATTTTACTTATCGGTTATTCGGTTAATCGACTACACTATTACATCTCTAAGCCCAATCCCTTACCCCAAGCTCTTTTCTGCACCCAACCTCCATTCCGACCCTGCACTTAATATCATGAAAGAGTTTGGCCCTTGACCACTTACCAAATTCTTGGAATGGCCTCCCATCAAAAATTATTGCCTACCCCTGCACTAACGGTGGCTGCTCTCACTGCTCCCAGTACAGGTGCTGAGGAACTGCCCATCGCTGCCTAAACAGTGGCCAGAGCAGCTGACCCAGAGTTTGCTCCAGCAGCACTGATGTGGCTGGCTCTAGGGCTGCCCACCTGCCTCTGCCCCAAGTGCCTGTGGGACAGCTCCTCAGGCAGTCCAGGGGGCTGCCTGAGCAGTGATTAGTGCAGCTGGTCTTGGGGCTGCTCCAGCAGCATCAGTGCAGCTAGCTGTGGGGCTGCCTGAGCAGCAGGGTGAAGAGCCACTCCCACACTGGCTGGTGTGGCTGTCCCTTCAGGTCAGCCACAGCTGCTGCTGCACAAGTCATGGAGGTCAAGTGAAAGTCACAGAATCTGTGCATGGGCTGATGTTTGCTTATGTTGTTGAATCCTTAGTGAACCAGAATTTGAAACGTAAGGAGTTTAAAATTTCCTGTTAACTGCTATCTATAGTATCAAGAGCTAAATTTTCCCACATCTAAGGCTGGCACTTGCTCTGGGTGGAATTACCAGAGTAGGGGCTGAAGTCACTGCCTAACATGCATGCCAGAGAACTTGTGCAGTGGAGTTCATTGCTACCAATCCTATCTTGTAGCTAACTCTGTAACAATGTGGAGCAAGCTGAAGAAATAATTTGCATTTATAGTTTTACACAAGTTTAGCAATGTACAATGGAAAATGCCAGTCACATTGAAGTCAATGGGAGTTTTTCCATTGATTTTAGTGGGATAAGAATTCGGTCCAGTGTCTTTTGCTATCTTCCTAAATGTATCCTGAACTATATTAAGTTTAAAAACGAGCTTTCATGTGGTACCTTAGAGACTAAGAAATATATTATATCATGAGCTTTTGTTGGTAAAACCCACTTCATCAGATGAGTTGGCATTTAATAGCCAATGTCTTGTGTATAGTTTCTTCATGTTTTATATATAGAACATTACATATATTTTTCATAATTCAAGATAAAGTTCCATCACGATCTAAAATTATAGAATGTTTTTTCTGTTTCTTCTCCTTCAGGTGAAAATAACCAGACAACTAGAAAACTATCGCAATGAGTTTTGTTGAATACAGAGATACCATAAAAGATGGAGACACAGCTATCGTGTTTTTGGGCCATGAATCGATGTTTCCTGTGAAAGTCCAACATGGCGGTAAAACTCAGACTAAGTATGGGGTCATTAGACATTCCACTGATCTCATAGGCAAAAGATATGGCTCAAAGGTGACCTGCAGTAAAGGAGGATGGGTGTTCATTCTTCATCCAACCCCAGAGTTGTGGACTATGAATCTTCCCCACAGAACACAGATTCTTTATTCAACTGACATCTCTTTAATAACCATGATGTTGGAATTGAAGCCTGGATCCATAGTGTGTGAATCAGGTAATAGTTCTAAATTGTTAACTAACATTTTACCTAGCAATAGACTTAGCTTTCCGCTTTTAAAAATGTTCTTTTGCTGCTAGGATCTTTTGGGCCTATAGTTCCAATATTTCTATTTAATTTTGAATGCTCTGTTTTTTCTATACTGAAAAGACACTCTGCATGTGACATTAGTTCTGTGTGGTAGGTACCATGTGCAGAAATATGTATATCAAGATTAATCAATTGAAATAACCCTCCTTTTTGGGAAGGAGGAATGAATTTAGTGTTCTCTGGCAAATTAAAATTACGAATTGTGCCAGTCTCAGATGTAATAGTTCAGTTTGTTTTAATAACAATATAAGAACGGCCGTACTGGGTCAGACCAAAGGTCCATCAAGCCCAGTATCCTGTCTGCCGACAGTGGCCAGTGCCAGGTGCCCCAGAGGGGATGGATCAAAGACAAAGATCAAGCAATTTGTCTCCGGCCATCCTTTGACAATCAGAGGCCGGGGCACCATTCCTTACCCCCTGACTAATAGCCTTTTATGGACCTGACCTGAATAAAAAAAGAGCTAGATAAATTCAAACTCTGTTATAGTCCTGGCCTTCACAGCCAACTCTGGCAAGGAGTTCCACAGGTTGACTGTGCGAAGTGTGAAGAACTTTCTTTTATTAGTTTTAAACCTGCTACTTATTAATTTCATTTGGTGTCCTCAAGTTCTTATAGTATGGGAACAAGTAAATAACTTTTCTTTATTGGCCTTCTCCAAACCACTCATGATTTTATATACCTCTATCATATCCCCCCCCGTCTCCTCTTTTTCTAAACTGAAAAATCCGAGTCTCTTTAGCCTCTCCGCATATGGGACCCGTTCCAAACCCCTAATCATTTTAGTTGCCCTTTTCTGAACCTTTTCTCATGCCAAAAATCTTTTTTGAGGTGAGGAGACCACATCTGTACACAGTATTCAAGATGTGGGTGTACTATAGTTTTATATAGGGGCAGTAAGATATTCTTCATCTTCTTTTCTATCCTTTTCATTTTTAAAATAATTCCTAGCATCCTATTTGCTTTTTTGACTGCCGCTGCACACTGCATGGACGTTTTCAGAGAACTATCCACGATAACTCCCAAGATCTCTTTCCTGATTAGTTGTAGCTAAATTAGCCCCCATCATTTTGTATGTATAGTTGGGGTTATTTTTTCCAATGTGCATTGCTTTACACTTTAAATTTCATTTGTCATTATGTTGCCCAATCATTCAGTTTGAGATCTTTTTGAAGTTCTTCACAGTCTGCTTTGGTCTTGACTATCTTGAGCAGTTTAGTACCATCCGCAAACTTTGCCACATCACTGCTTACCCCTTTCTCTAGATTGTTTATGAATAAGTTGAATGGGATTGGTCTTGGACTGATCCTTGGGGAACACCACTAGTTACCCCTCTCCATTCTGAAAATTTACCATTTATTTCTACCCTTTGTTTCCTGTCCTTTAACCAGTTCTCAATCCATGAAAGGATCTTCTCTCTTATCCCATGACAACCTAATTTACACAAGAGCCTTTGGTGAAGGACCTTGTCAAAGGCTTTCTGGAAATCTAAGTATACTATATCTACTGGATCCCTCTTGTCTGCATGTTTGGTAACCCCTTCAAAGAACTCTAATAGATTAGTAAAACATGATTTCCCTTTACAGAAACCATGTTGACTTTTGCCCAACAAATTATGTTCTTCTACGTGTCTGACAATTTTATTCTTTACTATCGTTTGAACTAATTTGTCCGGTATTGACGTTAGACTTACCCATGTATAATTGCCAGGGCTGCCTCTAGAGCCCTTTTTAAATATTGGCATTATGTTAGCTGTCTTCCAGTCCTTGGGTACTGAAGCTGATTGAAAGACTAGGTTACAAACCACAGTTAATAGTTCCACAATTTCACATTTGAGTTTTTTCAGAACCCTTGGGTGAATGCCATCCGGTCCCAGTGATTTGTTACTGTTAAGTTTTGCTATTTGTTCCAAAACCTCCCATAATGACATTTCAATCCAGGACAGTTCCTCAGATTATCACCCACAAAGGATGGTGCAGGCTTGGGAATCTCTTTTAATAATATTGGGTGTAGGGGAGGGGAAAGGGGGGTTGAAATTCTTTTGGAAGATGTCTACAGAATAGCTTGGTTGATAAGTCTCAAATAGAAATCACCATTCTTTTAAAATTGGGTTTCTCAAATGTCATTGCACTGCAACCCCCTTCTGACCTAAAAATTACTTTATAGCCCCAGGAGGGGGGGACTGAAGCCTGAGTCCACTCAAGATCCACTGCCCCGGGTGGGAGAGTGGGGGCAAACCTATGCCCCACCACTCTAGGCAAAGGGGCCAAAGCTGAAGCTTAAGGACTTTCAGCCCCAGGCAGGGACCTACAGTCTGATTCCTGATGCCCAAGGCTGAAATCCTCAAGCTTTGGCTTTGCCCTAGGCTGTGGGCTCAGGCTTCAGCCTTGGGCCCCAGTAAGTCTAAGTCAGTCCCGATGACCCCATTAAAGGGAGACATGATCCACTTTAAGGTCCCGACCCACAGTTTGAGAACTGCAGTTCTAAAATAATTTGACCATTGGTAGAACTTATTTATGCAGGTTGAAAAGGAAAACAAAATAGTATGTGTTAAACTTGTAATACGTGGGATAAAATGGGAGTGTTCACAGACCGAGCGACATAATCCACATATTTGGCCTTTCTTACGCGATGTATGTGCAGTACTGAAACAGCACACAAAGGTCAGCTGCAATGGAATGTACACAATGGGTGGTTTGACACCATTGGTGATCTGTGCCGTATGTTCCAATGCTTTTCATGCATATGATTTAATCCTCGGAGCAGGTTATTGGTGTGTTTTGTGCATGAAACATTAGACATGTGATGCTGTTGGTTGCAGAGCAAAAGGGGGAGCTGTTCTATTTTTTTTATTCTCATACTGGTTAAAGCACCATTATAAAACATTTTTCATATTTTTATCACTGCAGGCAACATTGTTAGGTTTATATAATCATTTCATGCTGTTTGGTGTTACTCTCCTGTACTGTAGGAGAAATATATAATTTTCAATGTATAAATCTGCCTTTCTTTTTGAGGCATTTATTCTGTCTGCCTCCATGGAATCCTTTTGTAAACCTGCTTGTCCTTTGAGTCAGATACATAAAAATAGTGCACAATGTTGTTGTGGTTTTCGTTAAGGTTTCCCATTCCCAGTCTTGCATAATATTTGGCAGCCTTTTGGGCACAGCCATCTTTCACACGCAGCTACAATTTCATCTGTCATTCTCTTTCCAGTTTGTGGAATAGGGAACGTGATATATATATATTTAACCCCTGAATGCTGGAAGCTGGCATTTTCAGATTTGTAAAACACTATTGCATTTAATATGCACTTAGTATGTCAAACTCTGAACCTCCCATGTCGAAATTCTGGTTTATACAATAGTAGTCTTAGGGCTGGAATTGCAGTTTTTGTAGCTGGTTGCTCCTGTGATACTAGACACACAAAGTGAGTGAGGTAATATTTCTTACTGGACGAACTTCTGTTTGGTAAATATATAGACTTCTGTTTTTCTCTTGAGCTTTTCCTCAGATCAGGGAAAGGTACTTACAATGTCACAGATAACTATGCTAAACAACACACATTCTTAGAGACCTTTCAAGATGATATAGGCTGTTACCAAAAAAACCTGGGGTTAGTGGGTCACAATCAAACCAGCAGACAAATATAATACCATTGCAGTTCTCAACCATGATGATCACATCAATGAGGCCAACCAACTACTCCACCTATTATGAAGAACTGGAATATTTTACACCACATTTCACTCAAGAATGTAAGGCTCTTCACATCCTTCCCCACACAGATCTATTGATTTCAATTAAACAATGCTCACTCTACTTTTTGATTATGAATATTAGCACCGTAAAAATGTATTTTTCAGTTCACCTGATATAAGTTTGCAGTCTAATTTCTTTATAATGAAGATTGAACTTGCAAATGCAGAATTACATACAAAAAATAACTGCATTCAAAAATAAAACTGTCAAACTCTGGAGCTTATAAGTCTACTCAGACCTACTTTTTCTTCAGCCAATCATTCAGACAAAAAAGGTTGATTACAATTTGCAGGAGATGATGCTTCCACCTTCTTGATTAAAATGTCTCATGAAAGTGAGAACAGGTGTCCTTGTGATACTGTTGTAGTTGAAAGATATATTTGTGCTAGATGCACTAAAGATTCATGAGTCTCTTCATGCTTTAGCCACTATTCTAGAGGACACGCTTCCTCACTGAGAATGGGTTCTGATTAATAATGATCCAAATCAGTGAGGTCTGATGCACATTGATTGTCTGAGTCAGATGCCACCAGCAGATTGATTTTCTTCTTTGGTGGTTCATGTTCTATACCATCTTTAGCAGAGTGTTACTGTTTTAAGACTTCTTAAAGCAAACTCCACACCTCATCCCCCTCAGATTTTGGCAGGCACTTCAGATTTTTAAACCTTGGGTGGAGTCCTGTTGCTATTTTTAGAAATCTCACATTAGTATCCTCTTTGCATTTTGTCAAATCTGCTGTGAAAATGTTCTTAAAATGAACATGAGCTGAGTCACCATGCAAGACTGTTATAACATGAAATATATGACAGAATAAGGGTAATGCAGAGCAGCAGATATAAAGTTTCCCCCTATGGAGTTCATTTATAAATTTAATGCATTGTTGTGGTGGTGTGTTTTTTTTTTTTTTTTTTTTTTTTTTTTAAATGAGCATCCTAAGTATGTCAGCTATCAGGGGGGTAGCCGCGTTAGTCTGAATCTGCATAAACAGTGAGAAGTCCTGTAGCACTTTGTAGACTAAGAGATTTATTGGAGCATAAGCTTTCGTGGGCAAAGATCCACTTTGTCACATGCATCTGACGAAGTGGATCTTTACCCACGAAATCTTATGCTCCAATAAATCTGTTAGTCTATAAGGTGCCACAGGACTTCTCATCAGTATGTCAGGACATCTGGAATGAGGCCCAAAGCATGTAGGTGCATATGAATGTTTAGCATATCTGGTAGTAAATACCTTACAGTGCCAGCTACAAAAGTGCCATGTGAATGCCTGTTCTTACTTTCTGGTGACATTGTAAATAAGAAGCAGGCAGCAGTGTCTCCCATAAATGTGGACTTGTAGGCTCCACACTTTTACATTGTTTTGCTTTTGAGCGCAGTTATGTAACCAAAAAAAAACAAACTACGTTTGTAAGTTACACTTTCATGATTAAGAGATTTCACCTCCTACAAGGTCTGAAATGCAATGAAAAATACTATTATATAATTTTTACTGTGCATATTAGGGATGTAAGCAACTAGTCAACTAACTGATAAGCAGGAGCTTATCAGTTATCACTATTGACTAGTCACATCCCCACCCCACCCCCATCTCCCCAGCTGCAGTTCTGCAATATTAAGAGACAAGGAAGCGGGGGCATGAAGATGCCAACTCAGTCCCTGCTCCCGCGGGTCATGGGTCAGCCCACATAACCTCCCCTGCTGCTGCTCTGAATTACAAGGGACTTGTGAGCTGGCGTGCAAAGGTGGTGTAGTATGGTGTAACATATCTTGATGGGATCCTAAAACAGACTATAGTCCATCAGTCCTAAATAATTTGTTCTAGATCAGGGGTCGGCAATGTACCATAAGTGGCATGTGAGCTGATTTTGAGTGGCACGCACAGTCTGTGGCTCTAGCTCAGGCCCCTCTTCCCCCCACCCTCGCCAAGTGCTGGCTCCTGCCGAGCCGCCTGCCCCCTGTGTTGCTGCCTCTCTATCAGAGGCAGCGGAGGCGGGCAGGGGGAATAGGCAAGAACCTAAGTAAAAGCTGGCTCCCTGTGAACAATAGGTCCCACCTGCCCCCCTAAGAATGTTAAGGAGTGATTATTGTGCTAATCGATACAATTTGTGTCGACTACATGATCAGTCGATAAGGGGAGTTGCTCTGCAGAGCTGCAGTGGGGGTAGCTCCCAGAGGCAGCGGGGCGGGGGGGGGAGGGATAGAGGCATCTTCTGCTTGTGGTAGGCTGAGGCTGGCTGTGGGCAGAGGCTGCTTCAGCAGCAACTCTTGCCCGTGGCCAGCCTGGGCTGCCATGAACAGGGGCTGCTGGATCTGGCACAAGCCAGCACCGAGCAGTCCCAGCTTGTGCCAGCTCCGGACTGCTGCAGTTCTGCATTTTAAATGTAGTAAGAGCTTGGTAGCTGGGACTGCTCTGTGCTGGCTCCAGCAGCCCCTGTTCGCAGCTGCCCAGGCTGGTCATGGGCAGGGGCTGGTGCCGGAGCAGTCTCTGTCCACTGCTAATCTCAGCCTAACACGGGCAGAGGCCGTGTCTGTTTCTCTCCGCCCCCCCTCCCTCCTACCCCTGCTTGCTGCCTCTGGTAGAGGCAGTGTGGGCAAAGGTCAGGCAGCACCATGGAGACTTTTAAGCCAGCTCCCCTCAGCGCTGGCTCTTGTTCCTGCCACTTGCTGCCTCTCATACAGAGGCAGCAGGGGGCTGGAGAGTGGGCAGTGAGTAGTTGAGGAGTTGAGTAGACTATCAGATAAGCTTGGGTAGTCAAGTGCTTGACTACTTGGTTACATCCCTGTGTGTATAAATATGTAACCGCTAAACGTTTCTGTGGTTATATGCTTACACAAATACACGTCTTTATGGTGCTGGTGCAGTAACAATGACTAGGTCAAATTTTACTCTTTTACACTGCTGTAAATCCAGACTAACTTCACAGACTGCAGCAAATTGCTCTGCATTTACATGAGTGTAACAAAGTAGAATTTAGCTTAATGTTTATATTAACAGCTGGTGTTGAAACAAAAAAAGATGAACTTCATATACATAAGACTGCAGTAGGGAGGGAAAGATAAAATGCTTTTGGTCAGAAATGAAATGGAGCAAACTGCATAATATATCTCTAGTAAATTAAATAAAACAGTTTTAAGAAAAATATGACTAGAATCTTTAATTTTCTAACATTGAGTTTTGGAAACAGGTTTAGATTAAAAAACCACAGTCATGTGTGACATGAATATTAGGGATATTCAGTTTCAGTTAATCAGCTAATTGAGTAGTCAATGGAATTTCCATCAACTACTCGATTAGTCGATAACGGGGGCGCTTACTATTCCTTTGAGCCTCTCCCTTTGAAATGCATGGCTCTTGTATATTTTGAAGGGAGAGACGCAGCTGGAATGCTGCCTCTCTCTTTGAAATGCATAGGAGCTGCCCACAGGTCTTGTATATTTCAAAGGGCGAGGAGCAGCAGTGCACTGGCCCAAGTGAGATTGTTTCAATCCCGACTCATGCTACTTCCCTGCTGCCCTCTGCCTCCCTGCTCTCTCAGCACTGGCTTGAGCTCCCTCCCCCGCCGTCCTTGCTGCCTCCCTCTGATAGAGGCAGCAAGGGGATGGGGGAGCAACTAGTCAAGTTCCTAATTGACTACCTGATAAGCATTTGCTTATCAGGTAGTCGACTAGTCACTTACATTCCTAATAAGTATTACTACAGCTTATTTTTCTGCTTACTTTATTTTTAACGAAATGGTACAAATGCTCTCTTCTCCTGTTTTGAAGTATATAGGAATCTGGCGAATGTCTCATGATTCTTAGTCTATGAACCTTTCCTCCTTCCCCATCTCCTGCTGCTGTTTAAATTAATAATGTATATTTACCTATTGCCAGTTCTATCAGAATTAAGGTTACAGTAGGACTTCAGAGTCACAAACACCTTGGGAATGAGGCTGTTCGTAACTCTAAAACCGTGTTTCTTAAACCGTGTTCCGTGGCATACTGGTGTGCCACGAGGCAGTCAGACGTGCCGCGGAGAACAGAATTCAAAATGGCCGCCCTTAGGGCAGGCGACCTTATAACTTTTCCCCAACCCTTTTGTCCCCTCCCCTGACCTTTTTGTTGAAGGGGGGGGGGGGGGAATCCTTGGTGTTCCTCATTTAAAAAAATGTTTTTTTGATGTTCCTTGGTCTTAAAAAGTTTAAGAAACACTACTCTAACGTGATGGTTGTTCATTCATAAGTTTACAACCAAATGTTGACTTCATGCAGCTTTGAAACTTTACTTTACACAAGAAAAATGCTGCTTTCTCTTTCTTTCTTTGGTAGTTATATTCAACACAGTATTGTACTGTATTTGGGGTGGGAGGGATTGTTTCTAGCTGCAGCTGCCTGGTTGCATACTTCCACTTGCAAATGAGGTTTGTAATTGACTGTTCAGCTCATAGCTCTGAGCTTATACTGTACTTTTTAGAGTACTGCTTTCAGAATTGGGTAACCTCACAATGAGAGAACCTACAAAAAGGGATACAAAAAGTCAGATAATGGGATACACAGACCAAGTCTACACCGGCACTTCACAGCGCTGTAACTATCTGGTTCAGGGGTGTGGACATGTACGTACGCGCCTGCACACATGCACAGCAAGTTACAGTGGTGTAAAGTGCCAGTAAAGTATGAACCAGGCAGGCTATGGTGCTGGGAACCCTCACTTTTTACTCCACCCCAGAGCCTAGAGGGGTCTACAAATCCACTAACCCCAGAAGGGTTAATCTGACCTATGGGAAGCCCTAAACCTCAGTCCTTCCTGGCCTTTTACTTCCACTTCCTACCCCCAGATCACCAGGGAAGGGCAGTGTCTGAGCTGGGGGCCACTTCAGTGCGGGTTGTGGGATTTGTTAGTTTGTTTTGTTTTTGCTTCTCACTTGCGTGACTTCCAAATGATTTTTCTGTGGGTCTTTATCCCCCAACCTAAAAAAGGTTCTCACCCCTACTATAAATGAAGACAATGTTGAAAGCTTTTGTATTGACTTAAATTAACAATTTAACTTTCTTATGTTAGTTTACAACACTTAATCTGTATTAAAAAATGGATTAACATTTCCTTTATTACTGGTTAAATTAAACTGTTCTCCTTAGCTGCAGCACTAGCAAAATGGCTCAGGAGTAATTGTATAGTTAACAGTGAGTTTCCATTAGGAGCTAGAGGTCCACGGAAAGGTCTGCATTGAGTTGGGTGGGCCATGGGCCAAAACGTTTGAGAACCAGTGGCCTAGATTAAGGGATAGAAATGAATCTCCCTCCATGTCGCTTTTCTCTACAGAATGACTCTTAACAGCAACATTCCAGACAAGGCTGTTTTCTATTTAGTGATCAGAGCTGCTCCAGGGACAACAACTCTGCTTTGCATCGGCCTTTGAAAATTCAGAATTTTATTTTTGTTCCATGTTAGAATGAAACAAACCTTTTTGAGTGTTTTTTTTTTAATGGAATTGTCAGAACAGGTTTTCCATCAGAAAACAGCTGATCTTTTAAGTGAAAGTCTGGTCAGAAATCAGTCTTGAACCTCAGAAAACTTCCTTGAAACGGATACATCTTGGAAACCTCTTAGCTTTGATGAAATGACATTTAGTTGAAAATGTTCTGGACAGCTCTACCAATGATAATTAACTATCGGCAGTCCTAGAGCAAATTCAAACCCACCAACGCTCACTGGAATACCTACCTTTTTTTTACTTTGGCTAAATCCTGTGTTCAGCATTGCTGAATCATACTTCAGTGCCATATGAAAATAGATTTTGGATTCTTCAGTGATGGGAGTGGTATGGCTTCTTCTGTCGCCAATTGTGAAGCTCTTAAAGATAATATCAGGCCTGTTCTAGAGGTGCTCTAAATGAGTTATGCAAATGTTTCAATGAACTTTGGTCACCTCTAATATTAAGGGTACATTTTATTTATTTATATATATATATTATTAAAGTCCTCAATTGGATGATGCTTACAACTTTCAAGAACAGCTTCTACTCATGTTCTTATAATCATGTTATAGACATAGCATGTGTCAAGTGTTTATAATCTGTTAGTTTCCCATATGATTATCAATAAATGCACTTCTAATATAAAGCATGACCCAAAACCCGGTAATAATTCATTCGGTTTGGGAACATATTCACACTAATCTGCCATATCTATCCTTTGGCTATTGCATGAGCAAAATAAATCTGAAAAAGCGAGAATTTGATCTCTGTTGAAAAGCATATTCAGTATAAGCTTAGCCTCATCTGTCAACACACGAGAGGGTATGGCACTCCTCTGATGTATAAGTAGATCTAACCAAAGCCCACTAAAGTCAAGGCAGTCTTCACATTAAAGGTAGTAGGTCTAAGAAAGGCCTTTGGCTACAGTATTGTCAGCAAGGGTAGTTTCATTAAGCACATTGTTTGACAGCTTCTACATTCTGGAGACCAAAGAGGGATATTATGGTATAGCTTAAGGAACTGTCCACACATCTCCATTTTGACAGCAGATGGACTTCCTGTAAGAATCTTCCTTTCTCTTTTCAAGAAAGGAAACTTCTGTTTTCACATTTTCCCCCCATCCCCTCTGCTGTTGATGCCAGCCTGGATACTTCCCTTTCTCCCCCTTCCTTCCCATATGCACCTGTGCATGGATTGCACTTTCTAAACCTGTTCACCACGCAGTGATGCTCCTCATTCATCTCCCTTCTTAAAAACTCAGTTGTGTCCTCCTTGAGAGAGCTATTCTTCTAGAAAAGAGCCCTGTGAGGTGTGTGTTTACCTTACTGAAGTAACCCTGAGACTGTGTTGTTATCTCTCTCTCCTTCCTTCCCTCCCTTTTTGTGTCCGTATTATCCCAGCAGCATGTATCATACTTGAATTTGGACAGTAAGCATTTTAAGAATTATTTCCATTAAATCCATAGTGTGCCTTTGGGTGTGCAAAATAATGAATAATTACTTTCCTGTTCTCTGCATTTATTGTGCATATCCTTATTGTCCTACCTCTTGCCCCTACAGATTAATGTCGGCCATTAGTACTGCCTAGAGACTATTTCTTTCCTGACCTGTGAGACTCCATCAGTTCCTGCTGCTGACTCATGTCTTGCCACCACTTTATTATCATTTGCTAGCTTTGAGAGTTGCAGCTGAGAGACAGGCAAATGTGACTGCATATCGCTATTTTATTGTATTTGCTGCACCCAAATATATGATGCATGTGACCAAATCTTGCAGTCATCCCCACAAATCTACTGATATGCTGTATGAATATTATGCTGACATAATATTTGATAGTGCTCTTTAAATTTTTTAACTTTTTCTTACCTCCTAGCAATCTGAGACTGCCTGTGGATTTGTGAGCTTCTCTAACCTTAACCTCTGAATTACAGGGTTGGCAGTGGAGATTCAAGTCAGATACACCCACATCTGCACAGCCATACACATCTGTATTTTAAAAATTAAATGTTTTGTTTGTTTAAAAACAGAATCCTATAATCAGGAAGTCCGGGAAAGATCCTGTGCAGATAGATACTGGAGTAACTAGAGGGGCTCCTATTATATACAGGGTTTTGCACTTTTGTTCAATAGTTCTCAGTCCCCACCCCTGCTATACAAATTGTTCCAGTACCCCTGCCTGTGCGCACCATCTGTAGCAACCAAAGGTAATGCAACTCAAAGTTTGGATTCCTACATACAAAAGCTGGTGGGTTTCCAGGAGACCACATTTAAGTATCCCTTGCCAGGTGAAAAGCAAGCTAGTTTAATGTTTAGAACTGGTTAGCAATCACTTGTTTGCATTTTGCTTCCTGGTAATATACTGTTGGGGTTTAGTGATCATGAGGTGATGTGTGTCTAGATAGAATTGCATTTATAGGTAATATACATACTGGTGTGGTGTGATGTGTTCTACATAGTTTTGAAATATCATAAACTATTTTAAGGGATCAAATATGCCCTTCTACAACAGATGAGGAATAAAATAAACATGCAGATCAAGATGGCTGGGGTCTGTGCAGAAATTTTGCTTTTAAAATCTTGTTACAGTAAGGAGTGAGTGAAAAGAACAGCTATGCCTGAGCAATCAATAAGGTTTGTATGGTTATTTAATCACTACTTTGCTGCATTTCCCACACACTGATGGGAACAGTGGGAAGATGCAGAAATACCACATGGTATTTTGGCACAAATCCTTCTAACCATGGAGTGCCTTGCAGCTAGGCAGGCTGGGAGTAGGACGTACCTAGCTCCATAGAGCTTGAGGCTCATCAGGGGAGAAGGGAATGTGAGTGAGCTGGTGGAGAGTGGCCCATTGATCTACAGAGTTGCAAGCAGCTACAAAGCCTCTGTGGTTTGTGCACAGGAGCTTAATCCCTGCCTCTGGCTCCTTGGTCCTTAGGTTGGTACCCCATATAGGCGTTGGCTTCTTCCTTTCCCTGGGTTGTCCTCTCCACCACCCCGTTTCTTCCCACCCCATCTCTTCCCACCCAGTTTCACCCTCTCTCCAGAACACATCTCATCCCTCCTTCTCCCCTCCTCCCAGCTCCTGAACACCCCAGAACCCTGTTTTGTGCTGGGGTCAGTGTGGGGTGCTGGCTACTGGTAAATGCTAATCACTCAATTTTTTTTTCCAGGAGTGCTCTAGCACCAGACATGGAGTTGGTGTGCCTATGGTTCCCCATACATTGTCAATAGTTCGGGTTATGAATTTTGCCCACAGGAAGAGAGATCTGTCACAGGAATCTGCCTGATGCCGTTATGTGTGCACACTGCAGTAATGTAACTCTGTGGCTGAACTTTTAAATCATAAAATATTTAGTCAGTAAAGAGAAACATCAGGCTTGCAAAGCTCATTAACAATGACCACAGGCTTATTCTGGACCTGTAGCAGCTTGAGTGGGATTCACAGATGGTGTTTGCATGCAATTACATACCTGATTTCTACAGCAGTAGCTGCCATTAAGAACAGCTTTTTAATGCAGTGTAAAGTAACCTAGATTTTGCTGTCCTCATACTACTGATACATACGTGGTAATATGCTAGAGAGTAAACTTAATTTGTAAGACCATTTATATTACAACCTATCAAAAACTCAAACAACTTAGTGTATAACTTACAAAAACTGTAATTGTCCCAGAAATTGTCCTGCTTTCAGCACATACCCAGTGTAAACAGTTCTGGGACAAATTTACTGCTGTTGTTTAGGGAATGGAATCCTACTGAAGACAAGGACTGAATTTAGCTTGTTGGGTTTTAAATATGAGAGAGAGAGAATATTATTGTGGAGACATTATTGCAATGTGATTAAAATCTTAGCACAAACTGAGCAATAGATCGCAAACATTCAGTGCCCCCTGCATTTGGCTGCTTGCCTAAATGATCCTGTATCCCAGAGAGAGCAGCCAGATAAAATTGTTTCCTGCTCCTAGCAAAAGCCCTCTTTGGAGTGCTGCAGTTTGAAACCATTGTAGGCAGCATTTTGCTGAATTCTACTTTTCAGTTGCTGATTAGGACTCAGGAAAAAATTGAAAAACAAATTGGGGAGATGAGAGGAAGAAACTATCAAGGAGTGTTATCATTACGTATCAGTAGCCGAGGAGGAAATAACCTTTTCTTGCCCTTGCGCTGCACCAGAAACATCCAGTTAATGCCCTGCATTCGTAAGGTACTGCAGATTGGGTAGCAATGGCAGTTTCTTAAATCCCCAATGGATAGATGCTGAATGCAGTGAACTGCCGTGAATGCAGGGGGGAAATATTAATCTGTGAAGGGACCTATTCTGCATGGTGTTGAGAGCCCTGAACTCGGATTGAAGTCAGAGCAGGCCAGGCACTTAGTGCTTCACAGGATTGTATCTATAATGTTCAGCACCTTTAGAAAAGCTAATTTCTACAAGGTTTTGTGACTAAGAATTGCTGTTCTCATAACAATGGGAAGCTGAGAACGTTGGCAGGAAGGGCAGCCATGTAAGCATCTTTAGAAAGGAGAGCATTGACGCCGTTAGTATAATAGAATTTTATATGGTTACATGTATTCTTCCTGTGTTCATAGTACTCAAGTGGTGACAAAGTGATTCCTAGTAACCTCACTTAAGGAATTGCAGTATATGGAATATGCACCTGCACATGCCTCCTTTTTAAATTCAGCATCTTGTTTTATTTCTGGTCTTGGGTTGGAGCATTTGTGGGGGATCTTAAAAAAGGAGAAAAACAACATCTTCTGTGGTGTTTTCAGAGCAGATTTAAGAGGAAGGTCATTAAAAATTTAAAAGAATATGAAGAAGGAAACAAGATACACATACAAGCTGCCTCGCTTTCTACTTGTGTCACAGCTGTGCTGACAGTTCTTCTGTTTGCTTCTTTTACATAAACTGCGGATAGATCCAGAGAGAGTGCAACATTAGCCAGTTGGAAGGTAAAATAATTACATTCCCTGGGGGTGCAAAAGTTCTGTCATGCAATCATGCCTTCTGGCAGGAGACATTAGGTCAGGATTTTGGTCACTTGAGCATCTTGTGATCAATAGCTCACTGCTGTTGTCCTAAAAATCAATCCGAAGACAATATCACATTGCTATGCATATGTTAGTTCTAATAGTGTCCTGCTTACCATATTAGAATCCATTTTAAGAGGATGGGAATACTTGTGTGTGCCTCTACAACTCATGGATGGGAGTGTCTGTGTGCTGTTTTTTGGGTGCCCATGGTAATGGGCCCCTCCCTGGTGTATGTGTGATGCTCACCTCAATGTGCTAATTTTTTCCTTTGAATAGGGAGAACTTCAGGCAACAATTTGGTTAGGTAATCTGTACAGTGAAGAAGTTTAGGAATTTGAGTTTGCTTGTTTGCTGTTTTGTTTAATGCAAGCATTACAGTAATATTATTTTGAAATAACTTAGTCTACGTCTACACAGCTTGCAGTTATTTTGAAGTAAAATTGAAATACTGTCAAGCTGGCGGACTTCTTACTCTGACTGCTGTAACCCTCACTGTATGAGGAGTAAGGGAAGCCATAGGGAGAGAGCTCTATTTAAAAATAAGTGCCATGTATATGCTCCCAATTTCAGAATAAGCTATTTCAAAATAAACTATGCAATTGGTGTAGCTCAATTTGCGTAGCTTATTTAGAGTTAAGTCCTGCTGTGTAGACACACCCTGAAATACAAAATCCTCTGGCTTACTGATATAGGTCTAATGCAGCATGGTTCTCTAGCCCATACCGGATTGAAACCATGTATGTGGTTCTACTTCATTAAGATTATTTACGTGCTTAAAGTTAGGTATGTACTTTTCTGAATCAGGGTTGTGTAGGTCACAATACTGCAAGATGCTGAGTCCTCTTAAATCTTATTGGCATTAGTGGGAATTGAGTGTGCTCTGCACCTCACAGGGGTTTAGTCTATAGCACCTTGAATATATGTAGTGCTCAATACTAAGAAGCAATAACAATAATTCTTGTTCTGAAGGGCTTTGCTTGTATGGACACAAATAGGACTTTCAGACATTGATACTTGTCAGCAAAATTTCACCTAATACAAAAGTCTTAAGTGAGATGTAACAATTTGTTCTTGACTTTCCCCCAAAAGAAATTTTGGATAATGGTTGGAGAACTTATGGTTTCTGTGCATATAATGTTTGTTTTATTTATCAGGATATATAGGAATAAACAATCACAGTGATGGGTAGGTGCTTTCCATAACATCAAGTTTTCTTTCTCAGCTCATGTGTTGGTTCAACAAGTGATCTGAGGACCCATGGGGAAATTGCTTTCTGTAAATGTTGAATCAGAAAGATGTAGGAATTTATAAAGAAAAGGTTACTTTTGAAGGCAAAACATTCAAGTCTTGCATGACTTTTGATCCGTGTTCCTAGAATCTAAACATGGAGAAAACCCATTGGGTCGTCTAGTGCATGTCCTTGCTAATGTGGGGCTGTGTGCTGTTATAAATTTTACTAATGATTTCATTCATTCTGTGTTTTTTTTTTTTTTTTTTTTAATATTCCAAGCATTTGAGCTTATGCTAATTCACTAGGAAAGACCATTCTACAGGCACTTAGACCTTTGTGTCAAAGTGTTTCAAATATTTTTTTGTTTTGTTTTTCTTTAGGTACCGGAAGTGGTTCTCTTTCTCATGCTATCATCAGGACGGTGGCTCCTACAGGGCATCTGTACACAGTGGAGTTCCACCAACAGAGAGCAGAGAAAGCGGAGGAGGAGTTCCAGGAGCATAAAGTAGAACACCTTGTTACAGTGAAGAATCAGGACGTCTGTAAAAACGGGTTTGGGGTCTCAAATGTTGCAGATGCAGTATTCCTAGACATTCCGTCACCTTGGGAAGCAATAGGACATGCAAAATCAGCACTGAAGATTGAAGGTATCTTCTCTTCTATACTCAGATCTGTGGGGGTGTGTGGTTTCTGCCTTTGAACCTACATATTAAGGGTATACCCATTCTGTTGTGTGATCTCCATTCTGGTGTCAAGTCTGTTGTCTTTTCTCAGACGACAAAAAAGTCTTCACATTTACAGAGAGAGCCTTAGAAGAAAAACAATCTTCTCCCACAGGTTTCTGTGACAACTGCTGCAGTTGTCATGTGCCACACATAAAAAGCTTTTGAACCTCTGTCAAGCATATATTCTAATGGATCCAAGAGAGTGTAGGAAGAACTGACGAAAGTAAATCTCTGACATTTCACTGGAAAGTGTGTGTGTGTGTGTGTGTAAGAGAGAAAGAGAAAGAACTGGAACAGCACTTCCTGTTAATCATTGCAGGTTTTGAGTAGAAGAGGTTCAATAAACACCACACACCTAATCTCTAGAAAAGTGATTTTACTTAAGTATGCCCGCTTTCTTTCTTTTTCAATCCTACCCTTTTAGATTTAGTGAGAATTTTGTCACTGACTTCAGTGAGAGTGGGACTTTAGGGCTTTTCCTCATGGGGAAAGTTTTATCTGTTACGATGGTATAGTTATCCTGATATAAATGCCTCTATGAACATTCTTATTGTTTATAGAAGCAACATAACTTATACTGAATACAGCCACTGTTATACTGGAATAAGTATGTTCTACCAGTCATGCTTTGTCGGTTTTACAGCAGCAGTTCTCAACCCATAGGCAGCTTGTGGCCCAATCAGCACACAGCTGCAGCCCATGTGACATCCTCTGGGATATGCAGATAGTATGTAGGCCACTCCCACATTCTATCTATAAACAGAGTGAGCTGCATATCTGGCCTACTTTAGTAAATAGGTTGAAAACGAAAACTACTAGTTTACAGTCACACCTTATCTTACACCCTCTTAAAAAAAATTCCTGTGTAGACAAGGCCTTGGACAGGCTATGATATCCTTTATTAAATGCCCTAGTTTAACCACAAAGAGAGTTCTCCTAATCAAGAGCCTGTTCCTGTATAATGCAAAGCATCTCTTTCTAGGGCCCTGATTCAGCAGGGGACATAGTTACTGACCTGCTAAAATCCATTTATGTTCCTTAAAGCACTGAAGAGTGTGCCTAATTTTAAATGCATTCTTAGGTCATGTTGAAGACAAGAGGAGTTTAGCATGTATTTAAAGTTCATCCCATGTTAAGTACCTGGCTGAATCGGAGTCTGTGTGTGGAGATCCCTCCGCTGTCACTCAAAAATTTCTAACAGTTTGCCAGAAGCAGTGTACAGTTTAAAATCACAAACAAACAAAAAATCCCATAATGAATGTTCTGGGCTTGCAAGGGTTACAGTTGCATTTCTAGCTGCTCCCAGTGTCTGCTGAGAAACTAATTCACACTGTGCTATGGAATGCCCTTGCCATGCTCAAATTATCTAATCCAATGAGCGTAATACTCAGATGACTCCTCAGCCCCAGATGAAGGGAGCTGCATTGCGCAGTACAACTTGAATTATTTAGCCAGTATATGTTGAGACTGCTAAGTAGATGTACTTGAAGCTTTCCAGGCTTAGAATCCTTGGAACATTGCAGTGTCTGAGATCCTGGAAAGCTGATTTTATTTATATAGATTTATAGCTAGTGCTGTCTCTTGTTGTGTGCTGTAATAGAACGTCCACTTACCCAGTGCAAAATAGAAAAAAGTCACATCTGGCTGCTGCTAAGTGGCCCTGTATTACAGGAAGGCAAAATTGTCAATCCCCTTTTGAAATTAGGATTGTTGTAAACAAACCACACTACCCGAGAACTGACAACACTGTAAGGGTTTGGCTACAAGGCGCATTAAGCCTGGCATCTGGGCTCCTGGATTCAGTGTTTCTAAGCCTACACTTGAGTGTCTTGGATTTACAGTTGTTAGCTCTGGGTTTGCCGGTTGTGCTAAAGCAGCAATGGGCCACCTAGGCTAGTGAGTGTACCACATGAGTGGCCCTCCTTCATTTCAGTGGGCTGCAAGACCGTCATAACCAAGACAGTCTCCTGGGATAGAGTAGATTTGCTAACTGCACTTGTGTGCCTAGAATTTTAGGGATGTGCTGATTGAACTGTAGCACTGCTTTGATTGGATGTACAGGGAGCTTTTACAGTTCATGTTGTGTGCAGTCAGCACACACTTCGCTTTAAGTGCATCTCACTTTAGTAATATTGGTACGAAAAAACCGACATGGCCAGAATCCAGCAGAATCTGGCATTCCTGCTCATGAGCAATATAAACAAAATGTCTTGTGGGCCACACATACAACCCTTATGGGCAGCATGTGGCCTGCAGGCCACAGGTTGCCCACCACTGTACTCATGTGTGCATCCTGCACTACACAGACTTTCTGACATGGGTCTATGGCTTGTGCTATGTTCACACTGCAAACTGGCATGGGCTCAAGGCACAGCAGCCCTTGGGCTGTGACCCGCCTTCCCACCCAACCAAGTTCTATGAGCCAGATCCTAAGTGCTTGCTGCCCTCAGTCAGATTGATTTGTGTGTGGACAGAGGAAGGCTTGGACTCACACCTGAGTCAGAGCCTCGGCTTGGAGTACGGTGTAGACATACCTTAAGTCTCCTCATTTGGATGTTTGCACTACTTGTTATGCTGAAGACTGATTTATGTTGCAGTACAACATATATTTTCCATTATCAGTGTTGAAAATCTATTCCTTTGGTGGGTACCATATAACAAGAAACAATGATGATTGGAAAGTTTAAAAAATGCTACCAAGGTGACTGAAAAAATCCCTAAAAGAATATCCGAATGTGCGTTTTTGTTTAGCTGATTTCACATAATCAAAAGCTATTCTATAGTGGGAATACTGAGTACACTTAAAGTCTTTATTCACCAATGCTCTCAGTGATGAGTGGTAATTATCATTAGAGAAAATGATTTCTCATATAGGGAAAGATATGTGGGGGGACACACAAGCTATTCATACAGGAGATTTTATTCTAAGTAAGATGGCCATAATGCAAAAATAACAACAATGCAATTGGATAGTAGTCATTTTATTACTTACAGTCTTAAGAACAGATACTTAAATATGCTTATTCCAATCTTATTTTAATGTACACCATTTTCTGGTGGTCTCCCAAAAACACACCACAGAATTAATAATTATAATAGAAATATCACCTAGAAGGATATTAAGAGCTATTATGTTCAACAAAGCCTTACAATAAGCATTCTTTTCTTCTCTACTCGGTCCCAAGCTCTGAATAGCTGTAGTTCAGTATTTTTATAGGCTGAAGGTTAATAGTCCTGTTTAAAGAGTACATTTTCATGTTCCTGCCTTCAATTGTCCTGGCTTCCCCTTTTAAAGCACTGCTGTATTGTGGAGAATAAAATGGCCAGTGGATTTGTGGCTCAAAAGCCCTTATTTTTTGTTAATGATGTGCTCTGTGCCCATTCAGACTCCTCATCTCCTTAGCTGTATGCTTCTCGGCCGATTTCCCTTTTCATACCTATACCCAAAAAAAAAAAAAGCCTTCTAATATCTCAGTGGCTTGGCAATGCTTCATTGCCCATTTTGCTTCCATTTCCAGACCTATGCTCTTGCCTTGGCAGCATCTGTTGATTGATATTTTTTTCATAGCTATAGCTGATGTCTGACCTTGATTTTTTTGGTAAGATCTTACCTACCCCTGAGGCTGAATAAAAAACAAAGCGAGAAATCTGCCCCAATAGCCATGTAAATTAAAAATAACCTGATTGCATATAGTCTCTAGATATTCTAGAACTCGTTACTTGCAGAATACTCTAAGCTGAGTAGAGTTGAACCAAAGCTTTTTAATGTTAAGTCTCCAACCATCCTTCCCTCCATCATAAATGTTATCCAGTGCTTTCAAGGCTGCAGAAGACTATGTTCATGCAGACTTCTAAATTTTCCTTTAATGATACAGGCAAAGTACAACTGTATGTGTGGTGTGTTTTACTCAAGACTTTTGCTTTATAAACATTGTTGGTACTGCTTAGATCAACAGTCTGAGTCCTAAACTTATGCAATGTTAACCCTTTTATCCAGACTTTCCACTTCAATTTAAGTGACCTATTAATTAAAAGAAACTTGCACAGTTATTCTTAAGATATCAACTGAGGCATGTGACCCAGTGTTGGCAGGTTAACTTATTGTGATGCCTGTCTAGTGCAAATAATTGGTCCACTGAGGTTATGCCTTGTCAGTGGAAGGTTCCTCTATATAAGTCTTACTCTGAGGGCTTGTGTTTATTCCTGCGCTAACGGTACAGCAATGCTTTGCACTTTTTGTTTATTCAGAATAGGTTTTAAACAGGGCTTTAGCTTCCCAGCACAAGATAGAATGTTGTGTAATCATTATCTCATTATTCTTTCAGACAGTGTCTATAAATTTTTTTTATATATATAATCACCACCAACAGCCCTGTGAGCAGGGTAAAGAATTATCTGTATTGGGCTAACATCAGCTTTCAACTTGGGGAAAAAAAACCCTTCAGTGTACACTGTTTCCATGCAAAAGGTTTCATTGATTTTTTTTTTTTTTTTTGGTTTGTTTTCCCCCTTCCCTCTCCTGAACATTATATGTTGTTCATGGTCCCCCTGCCTATAGCAACCTACAGCTGGCCGAGGGAGAAGGGAAAACTATGCCACAGGTTTTTCCTAATTTGGGGGTTAATGGGGAAATCTTCAGAGGAGTCTGTGGTGCAGAGAAGTCAGTGTCATCTGTCCCGTCCTTGATATCATTGACATGAGGGTTTGCTGTAAGCTCCCCTCCCCGCTGATCAACTGAAGTTCCTCTATTGAGCAGCCATTGTGAATTTGAGTTCTAGAATACTTTCTACACTAGAGTATTTTACTTCAGATTAATCACTTTCCAATTAACCAGAGGTCACTGACACAGTAGCGCTGGCAGCAGCCAGGGCCGGGTTTAATATTGTGGGTTTTCTTTTCATCCATCCCACACAGAATTGGCTTGAGCCCCTACCCAGTAGCGTGGGAACTCCACACACACCTGGGTGCCTGTGAGAGGCAATGCTTCCTAACTCGCCAACACAGAGTCTAAAGAAACTTTTAATGGAAGAGAGAGAGAAGTTATATGGCATTAACTTGGGAAAACACCACAGACCGTTCATAGCCGCTCTACAAGTAAATGTCCACAGCTCAAGCAGATTGAGCAATGTTCTTTGCCTCTCAGGCTCACAAGTCCAGCAATGTAAGTGTCCCAGTCACATGCCCAGCCTTTCTCTGTGCCCCACTCACTGTTACTGCCTTGGTGAGGGCAGACCAGAGCTCAGAGGTGATTTTCAGAGCTCACCTCCCACCCTTGCGGGGGTGGGAATAAGAGGCATCTCACCCACTCCATTGGCCACTCGCTGCTGCTCCCACCAGCCACCAGCTGGCCACTCCCACCAACCCCCTGCTGGCTGCTTGCTCCTGCCAGCCACCCCGCTGGCCACTCGCTGCTGTTCCCATTGGCCACCAGCCAGCCACTCCCGCCAGCGGCCTACTGGCCACTTGCTCCTGCCAGCCATCCCGCTGGCCACCTGCCCCTGCTCCCACCGGCCGCATGCTGGCTTTTCCCGCCAGCCAGCCACCTGTTCCTGCCAGCCACCCCACTGGCTGCTTGCTGTTGCTCTCACCAGCTGCCTGCCAGCTGCTCCTGCCAGCCACTGGCTGGTTGCTTGCTCCTGCCAGGCGCCCTGCCGGCCACCTACTGCTGCTTCTGCAATGGCTTTGGGCTAAACCTAGTGATTTCAGCTTTTTGTGAAGTCAGTTTCTCTGATTTCAGCTCTTGGCCCACCACATAGTCTGGCCAAAAGATTCCAGCTTCTGCTGGAATAATATTTTAAAATAATAGGAGACCCCTTATGGTGTCTGTTTTTAGTTCTATCCTTAGAACAGGAGAGGAGAGGGGAAGAGAGAGAGAGATTGATTGAAACAGTCTTACAGCTCATGCCTGGAGGGCAAGTAGCCTGCTGGTTCAAGCTCCTTCCCCCAATCCCATCCACTTGAGTCTGGAAGGGAAAGGCTTGTCCATCCAAGACTCTTTACAATGACAGTCTCTCTCTTACAAGCACTGGTGGTCATATTTTACAATTCGTACATTTAGGGTTAACATGGTTTGTGACCCCACAACAGTCACATTAGTTACAATAGGCAAAATTCCATTCTTACAGTTGACCATCCATCAGGCCTATAGCACTAGCTGAACTGGGTTTACATAACCACATCCAGGATTTTTTTCCCACTCTAGCATGAGCTGTATTTACATATCAACAGTTGAATACCTTGCAGGGCTAAACAACTGAGTGAGCATAACCACACCCAGGACTCCTGTCCCCTTTCAACGGGCTGCTTTGGAAGCAGTGGTTCAGACCCCGCTTACATTTATAAAGGCCTTTCTCACTGTATCGGAGTATCTCACAGTCTTTCGTAGGTTTATAATCATAGCATCCAGGTGAAGTAGGGAAATGCTGTTATCCCCATTCCAGAGACTGAGACACAGAGAAATTAAAAAACATGACCAGGGTCACACACGGTGTATGTGGCAAGACATTGAATTGAATCTAGCAGACTCACACCCTTACTGAAGACCATACTCCACCAGTGCACACAGTGCTCAAACTTTTCGTGATGCTCTTGTTGCCACAAGTTTGTTCTAGGATCAACAACAAACATTTGACCCCCTTGAATAAGCTAGGGATGTTAAATATTGGTTAATTGAATAGTCAATTAACCTAATTAACTCTATTCGGTTAGTCGACTACTCTATAGTCCCCAGGCAGCCCCTGCCTGGGAGGAAAGGATCTGAGCTCCCAGACCCGAAACAAGCTGGAACTGAGCCAGGCTGCCTGCCTGCCTGGCTCCTAATATACTTTAAATGCAGAACCACAGCAGGAGTGGGTCCAGGGCCCAGTACAAGGACTGAGCTGGGCTGCTGGCCAGCCTGCTAAAAAATTTACTGGCAAAGGGTGGGGGGGGCATGTAGTGTATGGCATTAACCGATAAGCTTTTGCTTATCCGTTAATCAACTACATTATTACATCCCTAGAATAAGCCTTTGTAGAGTATAAGAGGTAGCCATTTAAATGTGCCTTGAATTAAATAGCAGTTTACTAACTAGAGGTTTAAAAATGCAGTATAAACAAAGCTACAGAAGGGGGACTGTAGGCTGAGAGAACATGTGGTCTAGTGGATCCAGCACGGGATGGAGAACAAGGGTCTCCTGCATTTCTGAAAACACAGGTTACTATGTATGAACCACAGGCCCAAGCAGCTGAGCTATGCTGGTCCTGCAGCAGGAAACCAGAATGGAACAAACCTAAAATACCCCTCAGGCCAGCCTGCACACAGTACCACAGTAACAGCTCACTCTTGTCCAATATCTTTTGGGAATGCATCCGCCCAAAAAAATTAAAGTGAGGTCTGTGGAAAATTGTATGTACAACTCTTACTAACGGTCTGGCATATGATTCAGTGAATATTTTCTGAATAAGAGAGCTTTCATTTTCCCTGTCAACAGGATCCTCTAATTTCATTGCCTCACCCACATGTACATTTGCTTAAAGGACATCCTGTTCTCCCGTTAGACATGCAATATTTTTAGTGTTCTAGTAGCACAGAGTAAATGCCATAGTGATGTTTTTCTGTGACACTGCTACCTCGCCCCCACAAACTATTAGTGCCTATGTTTTCTGGGATCCTTGTAATTTAACACTCTTCTTGTGACACTGCACTGAAATTCCACAACACAGTGAATTGTGTTCTTTTTTCCTAAGAAAAACAAAATTCTGTATTGTGTCTCCTACATCATAGAATCACTTTCAAAGTTCAGAATAATTGGCCCCTTTGTATAGAACTTTATGGTGCTTTTCTAATTCCAGATTCTCTGCTCAGTGTTGAGAACCCCTCAGTGGTAAAATGATGTAGCAGAGCACCTATGACCTATAATAACCTGCAAAAGACAGAGTACATCATTTGTGTTTATATTCTGCATCCTTTTGAATCTGAAGTGTGCATTAGAATTCCCAGGGGGAAGGGGAGTGCATTGCCAGTTTTTCTTTTTAAACTGGGGCCATATCTAAAGTACCAGGTCAGTTTTTAGCTAAGTAAAACTCTTGATTGCAAAGAGATGTTCATCATTGCTCAGGCAAACCACCAAGGCCCAAATTCTGTTCTGCTCTACGTATGTGTAAATCTGGTATTATTCTTGAAGTCAGCAATGTTAGTTGTTCTCGGTTTTTATTTATGTGACCTAGAACAGACATTAGCCCTTTCTAAGGATGTCAGGATGTCCCTTCATTATTAATTATATGTTTGTCCTGTATGTTGAAAATACAACGCAGTATGCAAGTGCCAAGTATTATCTCTTATCCTCACCCCTTTTTCGTATCTTTCTCTTTAATCTTTCCAACCCAAGTTGTGCTTTGACTTCTGTGAACTCTCAATTCCCTGCTTATTTATCGTGGCTGCCAGCCACTCTGTGGGCTCATCCCCAGCCTACAGCTTGGTGAGATTTAACCTCTGCCATAAACGTTTCCAACATTCACTGCCTGTAACATGAAGGGGGAGGGGAACACTTTCATACAGATTCATTAGTCTCTTCCCCTCAACTGTAGTTCTTGTCAGAAGCATTATACATGAATAAACATAACATTTTTAGACAGCTCCTCTGATCAAAAAGCTTACACAGCTTCCCAATGTGAACAGGATTAATCTCAGATAATTACTCTATCAATTTATGATGACACCTAGATCTCATTAAACAAATTTAGTAGCAGTAGATTGGCTCCTTTGAATGCTTTCCTTTGAGAAAAATTCAGTTAGGAAGTTTCTGGGTTTTAGCTGTTTTTACTACCATTGGGTCCAGTTCACCCCATGATTGTCCAGAAACAGAACAGGGTGCATGCAAGTGAATGAGAAGAGCATACGTGTCTTCACTTCATTCATGAGGGAATCCTCCGCATGACAGAACAAAGGAATGCAAATTCCAGTCTCTTAAATCCTAAGTGCCTCCTGCTATCTAAAGGACAACAGGGCTCTTAAGAACTGTGAATGCTGGAAACTAGATTTACACCTTTGTGACGCCTGTAATGTACGCATTGTTGGATAGCCGGTAGTCCAAAGGGTCTGATGCATGATGCAACTCACTGGAGGGGGAGTTCAAAACTATCCATCCCCGCACTTCCATAACTTGATGTGGCATGGCAAGCCTTTCCATCTTTGTCTTATCAGCAAGCCTCACATCATTACTTAGGATAGTAATAGAGAGGCAGCCGTGTTAGTTTTTCCTTTTGTTTTAGCAAGATCAGACTATGTAGCACTTTAAAGACTAACAAGATGGTTTCATAGGTGATAAGCTTTCATGGACCAGACCCACTTCCTCAGATCATATTAGGCTGAGCCAGTTTTCAGATGAGCAGTTGTGTCCCAAGTTCCAGTGGTTTTCCTACTCCAGAAATGTCAAGTTAGTCAGAGCTTTTCAGTCTTTCATTTTGTTCCTCAGATCTGTTATTTACTTGCAGAATGATCGCCTGAATTGCTTCCAGCCTTTCACTAAGAATCACTGAATGACCAACATCATCAAAGTCAAATCTGTCCTGCTGGCTGGTCTGTACAGGAAAAAGTTTGGGAGACCTCTCTCCCAACTGGTAGAAGCCTTAAAGCCAAGCGCTGCTTGTTTACTGCAGCTAAGCTGATTTTTAGGTTTGTTATGGGATACACCTTGCGTCTTTAATAACAAGAGGAAACAGGTAATCAAAAATTAGTAGAAAAACTGAAAACATACAGGTTCTTGTACCACCTTCACGACTACAGCATCTGAGCACCTTTCCGTAATGCATTAAGCAATGTGACCTCCATTCTGCTGTTCCCATCTGCATATTGTCCCAAGTTCATATGCAGGAATTTATGGGGGGGGGTGATTTTTTGGTAAATAGACCATAAGGGTGTGAATGCACCCCGCTGGTCCCCCAAGTAAGCGGGGAAATCATCCCCAGCCTTCCTGTGGCTGGCCAGAGCACGGGGGAGGGAGGCTCAGGCAGTGTGTCGCTCCTGCCTTCCCCTGGCTGGCTAGAGTATGTGCGTACGGGCCTGTATCTGCATATTATCTGCTGTTCTCTACATATTTAAACAGGTTCTTCTTCCTTTACTACCACATAGTCTGAACACTTGAATTGTGCAATCTCTCTAAACAGTCTAGTGTGTGGGCTGTCAGAGTTTGTTTTGGTAATCCTTGCCAAATTTGGGATAGACATTGTGTGGTCAGCTTAACTACCCTGTGAAAGAAAAAGCATGTTGTGGTTTCAAGACTTGACAAGAATTGCTGATGGCTCGTATTCCAACAGCTGTGTGCAGGCTTCATCCATTTGGCAAGTCTTGTGGATTTGTATATCTAAAGCCATCTTGAAATCTTCAGAGTCCAACTAACTCAGCAGAATTGACTTACTATAAATGTAAAGCACTTTTGCTTTGTGGCTTTTATTTCAGTATAAACCACCCAAAAAAACCTGAATGAAGCACTAGAAGAACACTGATATTTCTGCATCTTATTTCTCTGAAAACAAAGAGTCTATTGTGAAATGACATTTAACTGAGACACTTGTTTGGTGTCCCACAAAATGACAATGTATTGTCTTTCTTTACAACATGCATATATTGTACTAATTTTCTAATTATATAACAGAAATTTCCCTCCCGACTTCTCTGTGCTGTAATATCCACAAAGACTAGAAACGTGTACTGCTTCCCTCCTCCCCCCCTCCCCCCCCAAAAAAAGAAATCCTGTCAGCTTCAGAGTAATTTTGGTAGCCGTGCAGATGAATACATATGATACCCTGTTTCACTGGTATTAGCTATATGGATGTGCAGCTAAATAGCAGTCATCAGGCTTGGTGGATTATACAACATCCCAAAGTAATTTTTACAGGTGGCTTTTTTAATTTTGACTTTGGGGAATTGCTTGACAAAAGGCTGCTTTCTTTTGAAGATGTATGTTAAGTACCATTGACAACGAAGACTCTATTTAAAGATTAAAATAAAATCCAATCCAAAACCTACTTACTGCGAAATGGATTAATGGTCACAGAAAGAATTCTTCCCCAATCACTGTCCAGCACATCACTGCTGCACTGTAACTGGGGCATTACAGCAGCACTTACACTTATACCTGACACTCTCTTTTTTTAGATCTGTAGCTTAGGGGGAAAAAATGACATAAACCAGCTCTCATGTGGGACCAGTTTGGCCTCTGTTTTTAGCCAGATACTTTGCTGTCAAATACATGGGCTCTTTAACTGCTTACATAACTGGATTTTAGGAGGTCTGCTTGGATTAGTAGACATGGAGAATGAGAGAGATGGGAAGGAGTGCAAAGCAGATCAATGTTCATTTTTATCTGAACATAATAATATAGCTTCAGCTTTTTTTCATTCCCCTCCTCTCATCTACAAGTTTTCAGTAGGGTCAGTTGCATCATGGGACAGACATTACATCATGAGTAAGACCACATGACCTGGATTTATGGTAGACAGTGTCCCTATAATTCCTTGATCTGATTTGGCTGTGGCTTTTTAGAGTAAATCTGACTCGTTCTATTCCCAGCTCTAAAGGTGACATTGAAAAGGTGGGGGGGAGAGGTTAAAAATACTCAGTATTGAAAAGCAAGAGTCTAAGGAGTGCTTCAATAGACAGGAAAGTAACAGTATATAATTTAAAGTTTTGTCTTGTGGTGTAAAGGTTTTAATGCATATGCCATGAAACTGCCTGATCTAACAATCAGTAAATCCCTACTGAATTGCCTTTTACATTTTGTTTTGAATTTGATAATCAGGAGACATGAGAAAAGCTTGCTTGACTAAAAGGGTAAAGTTCTAATAACACTCCATCTATGGAATGGAGATTACTTTATATCTACACATGCCATCTGTCTCAGACATAGCCAGTTGTGTGTCTGTGTGTGCACATGCACGTCCTCTTGTGCTTTTATTATAAAGGCAATGTTGTAATGTGGAGCAGAGTTAGAAACCCACTTCCATCTTTTGCATGAGTCAACTTCAGTTTAGTGCATCAGTCCAGTGGTCATGTGTTGATTCCAAGAAAAGTCAGCGGTCTGAAGTGATCAGTTGTAAGGCTGAACCACAAATACTAAGTGTGTATTCCAAAAATGATTTAATCTGTCATTATGTTTGTACTTAAAGTGGGCTGAAGCATCTTGAAAAATTATCACCATTTTTATGTTACCATTATAAACTGCACCGTTATCTCCTTGGAGATCTTTATCTCTTATGCTTATTAGGTATTTTAATTATGTATGTGCACTGTATTGAGAGAATTTGAATAAAGATTAATTAAATTGTTGTTTTCCTCTCTCCTCTAATGCCTGTTTTATTTTGTAGGTGGACGCATCTGCTCCTTCTCCCCTTGCATTGAACAAGTTCAGAGAACCTGCCTGGCTATGGAAGAACATGGTTTTACTGAGATTAACACTCTGGAAAGTCTGCTTCGAGTATACAATGTTAGGACAGTTAGCTTGCAAATCCCTGACCTTGGAAAAGCAGCCGAGGATAATTCTGGTACTGGGTTTGACAGCAGCAACCAATCAAATCCAGAGAGCTTGTATGGTATTCTGCAGCAGGGAACTGCCCAGTTTAAAAGTGGTGTGCCACTTAAGGAAATGGTGGGTCATACTGGATATCTGACCTTTGCTACTAAAAGTCTATTTTAATATACTTTTGTGTTTGTTTTTTTTAAGGTCCTCCAAACTTTTACTTGTCAGGAAATTCCATATATAGTCCAATCTATTTGGAATATGCTTTGTTTAAATAACCGAGAGCACTAACCAGCCCAACATAGACAGAATATTTAAGGTCTGGAACAGCACTCTGTTTCTGTCAGAGAGAAAAGATAAAGAAATAGCTAATGGCAATTCATTGGAATTTGCAAAATAAAGCCGCTTGCTGATAAGTTTTGTTCAGTCAGCTTTTTTCTTTTTGGAATCCTTTCTTGGTTTCCCCACCCTATGTAGACACTTCTTGGGGTTTTTTATTTGGTTGAGTTTTGCTATTTATATTGTTTTTTGGATAATTGGAAAGATCCTAGTGGACTCATTGTAGATGCTGAAATTGTGAGCTCGTACAGCAGTAATATTAAGCGGTCACAGAACGAGTGTTCTCTTGGAATAGAATTTGGCTACACAGAGGATTATCTGCAGTGTGTTCAAGAACATGGTCTTTTTCTCCCATCCCCAACTGGCATCTAGTAATCAGAGAAGTCTCACAAGCAGGGTAGCTGTGGAATATAGAAGAATATATTGGGAACATCCATCATAGAGGCTTCAGCTGCGATGGCTCATTCATACTAAAATCTTATGATAGAGCAGCTGCTTTCATTGTTTGTAAGTCAATTGTGAGCATTTACCATCATGTTTTAATGTTACTTGAACACCACTTTGTAAGCCATTTTTCTGAGGTTTGGGGTTTTTTCAATTAAGAATTGCATTATTTTACCCTGTTGCAACTGAATGGTAGAAAAATCACTATTGGAGGGATTTCTCTAACAGTGATATAAACTTAGCAAAATCATAAATATTCTTTAGCAATAATTTACTAGACTACTTATGGGGTCTGTTATATGCAGCTGGTCAGCGTGGTTGATCTATTTTGAACATCTGATTAAATTTTTCGTTTATAGATTAAAATTATTGTGTATGTTTCTGAGACTCTACATATCTTTTTTTTTTTTTAAATAAATTCTCTATTACGTTCTTCTCAGCCACTAATGAGATCTCTCTGCTCGTTGTTTTCCCTGTACGTTGTATTTTGTGAAAAACAAAATATATTGATCCATACTGGGCACTTTCTTTTTCTATTGCAAGCTATTGTATGAACATTTGTACCTGATTTCTCCCTGTTAATGGCAAAAATAAACAAAGCTAAGCTTTTAGCATGTTTACAGCAGAGCTCTAATCTATAATGGTCTAAAGAAAGTTCAACCAATCAGGACAGCACAGATAAAACTGTTGAGCAGATTAAAGGCAGAAAGTAATTCTGTTGAATGCAATCTGTTATAGAAGTTCTACAGATGTAGCTTTCCTTCTAAAATGATATGATTCCATTCCCAATGAATATTAATGGCCTTGGAGGAAGAAGTAAGTGGGCTGCTATACCATTCACTTAGATATATTGTTATAGGGTGAGTGAATGTTTTTTAACCACAGATCCATTGAAGTAATTCTCAGGACTTAAATCAGAAAAGAGCAGGGAAATGCCAAGTTACTACATCTGCCTGTCCTTGCCCTGCTTTATCGAGCATAGGTAGCGTTGGATCTCTGAACTGTCACAAGAGGTTTACATTTCACATGTGCTGAAATACCTGTGACCAACAGGGTGAGTTAAGAATGGGATCCTAGCTTTCGGTCCAAATTACTTCTTTGATACAGAGGTTTTTAATGACTTCATATTTGTTTAAAAGAATAAAGTCAAATTTCAGTCCCACAAGAAGACTTGAAATGGAAATACCGATGGCCCTTACAAAGTGACAACCAACCTTGGCTCTGATATCCTCTCCAAAATCCCTTGTCTCCCCACAATTCTGACCAGTTCAGGTGGACATCACCTGAGCTGCACTGGGAGCATTGTCTGGCAGATGTGATACTTCAGTTATGGTGGTTGAACTTTTATACTGTTGTGCATCTAACAGCCACAACCAGCTTCACCTCCATTATGCTGGGTGCTATGCAAATGTGTTATAAATGACAACCTGTTCCAAAAAGCTTCCAGTCTGGGCGACAGGAAGACAAATCATTGAGTTCCTGAGATGAAGAAGTAGGACAGATAGCATGGGGCATATGGAGTAACAAATATATAACTCTGTAGGCACTACCATCATTATTACTTTTGCATAATAATAGTAATGTCAATCTTGGAGCAGAACCCCACTGTGCAATCCTTAGCCAGTCAGGCACAGTGATTGCAACTCACTGACTGCTGAGCTGTTACCATGTTCAGTACAAGTTAACTTAATTTCTCCTCTGTAGACCATGTGATCATAAAGCCGTTTAATGGTCTTGAAGGGATGGGGCAGCACAAGGGTAGAGTCAATATTCTTCCCTGGCCAGCAAAATTGACCTCAGCAAGCAGAGTGCGCCTTCCATCTTCAAGGAACGTTTTCCTCCTTCCTTTTGGGACGAGATGGAATATGATAACTATATGTTACGGGCTGTTTTTCAGAGGCTCTCCCTTGATGTCAGTGGGAGCAAAAGGGGCTCTGAAAAAACAGGCCATGCGTTCATTTGTTTACATTTTTTTTTTTTAAAAAAAAGCCTGATTGTGCTGTTGCTGCACCGGAAGCACGAGCTTAACAGACTGTGGTGCAGGGATGGTAACACCACGTTGCATGGTTGTTTCACTAATCCAATGTATCACATTTTTGTCAGTGTACTGACAAACCAGTGGCTGCATTGTAGCGGTTGCTCACCAGCACTTCACTTTGGTGACATAAGATGATGTTAGGCTTCCTTCTTCATTGATAATGGGCAGAGTTTAAAAGGTAACTAGATAATAAGGGTAGGGCTTTCAGAAGCATTCACCAATGGCCCAATAGTGGCCTTAGGTGCAGGCATTTAAAAAATGTATATACTTTTCAGGAACTAGATAGAGGAAAGAAAATAAGGGACATTGCAGTATAAGACTGCAACAAATGTATATGCAAATGTGGCAAGTTAAATAAGGGGGAGTGGAAGGGTCCCTGCAACAGAAATATCTGTGCGCGTCAGAAAGAAATGGCACTTCTGTCTGAACCACGGAGAGCATTTCAATGGATCTGGTGTCTTGTTTGCATTTAAAGAATTGTTTTGCTCAATTTCCGGAAGAAAAAAAAAAGGAGCCAGATTGTGTTGTTTCCTTTCTCTATTCGTGATGGCTCTGACTAGAATTAGATAGTATAAACGTAGGGAACAAATGAATCGTCCATGAAACTGGTTTTAAAAATAACCCACTGGGCGTCACAGGGAGCCCTTACCTTAACCTGTGACTCTGTGTCCTTTTGTTGACAATATTAGCATGTTCAATGTCATTATTCTGATTACATTGGAAAAGAGGTTTCTATTTTTAGATGAATGCTATGTGAGAAACCTGTAAAAAAAAAAAAAAAAAAAAAATCATTACAGGGTCAAGGTGGAAACAACGGAAGTATGATGATTCCCCAAATAATTAAGTCACTTCATATGTAGAATAAACACATGCTAGCTGGTTGCTTGAATGGAATGCCCCTTGTAGTCATCAACTCTGCACCCTCTTTGCAGCTGAGCTCTCCTAAGCTCATGGCAGGCAATGCTGGGAGTCTTCAAGCAGAGAGCTGGCAGGAATGTGCTCCCAGCACATGAGGTCCAAGGTGCTGCTCGTAGGTCTTACAGGTGACCGCTACAGTACAATCTGCTACTTTGGCAACCACAAGTACTCTCCTCTTCCTTTCATCTGCTGTCCAGGCAGTTGGTGGGAGGGATGTCATCAGACAGGGAAGTGTCAATGTGTCTTAACTGTAAAGACTCAGATGACTTTGCTGTTGGAGAGTAGAGCACTTGCAGTGTTAGCAAGGTTTCCTTTCTGAATCCATCCTCATTGGGCTAGCTTTTATGCACCCTTATGAAAATGGCATGCCACCATGGCAACAGGCATAGTACTATCCAAATGGATAATTATCTATGCACATCCCAAAATACACATTTGGTCTTAGCTTGACCTGGATTTAAAGGTGCATTGCTGGATCATGTAAACGAAAGACATTTTAAGAGCCTACTGTAGCCAAGGGGGCATTGATTTTAATACATGCTAAGCTAATCAACTTGTAACTTGGCCTCCCTTTGGTTTTAACCAAGGTAGCACATGCTAAACTCAGGGGTTGTACCATTTGACTGGAAAATTGCTAACATAGTTCCTATTTTTAAGAAAGGGAAAAAAAGTGACCCAGGTAACTATACGCCTGTTAGTTTGACATCTGTAGTATGCAAGGTCTTGGAAAAAATTTTGAAGGAGAAAGTAGTTAGGGACATTGAGGTTAATGGCAATTGGGACAAATTACAACATGGTTTTGCAAAAGGTAGATCATGCCAAACCAACCTGATCTCCTTTTTTGAGAAAGTAACAGATTTTTTAGATAAAGGAAATGCAGTGAATCTAATCTACCTTGATTTTAGTAAGGCATTTTATACAGTACCACATGGGGAATTATTGGTTAAATTGGAAAAGATGGGGATCAATATGAAAATTGACAGGTGGGTAAGCAACTGGTTAAAAGGTAGACTACAGCGAGTCATGCTGAAAAGTGAACTGTCAGGTTGGAGGCAGGTTATTAGCAGAGTTCCTCTGGGATCAGTTTTGGGACCAGTCTTATTTAATCTTTTTATTGCTGACCTTAGCACCAAAAGTGGGAGTGCCCTAATAAAGTTTGCAGATGACACAAAGGTGGGAGGTATTGCCAATTCAGAAAAGGATCGGGATATCCTACAGGAAGGTCTGGATGATTTTGTAAATTGGAGTGATAGCAATAGGATGAAATGTAATAGTGAGAAGTGTAAGGTTATGCATTTAAGGATTAATAACAAGAATTTTAGTTATAAGCTGGGGACACATCATAACGGAAGAGGAGAAGGACCTCGGAGTCCTGATTGATCATAGAATGACTATGAGCCGCCATTGTGACATGGCTGTGAAAAAGACTAATTTGGTGTTGGGAAGCATTTGGCGAGGTATTTCCAGTAGGGATAAGGAAGTGTTAGTGCCGTTATACAAGGCATTGGTGAGACCTCATTTGGAATACTGTGTGCAGTTCTGGTCTCCCATGTTTAAGAAGGATGAATTCAAACTGGAACAGGTACAAAGAACGGCCACTAGGATGATCTGAGGAATGGAAAACCTGTCTTGTGAATGGAGACTCAAAGAGCTTGGCTTGTTTACCTTAACCAAAAGAAGGCTGAGGGGAGACATGATTGCTCTCTTTAAATATATTAGAGGGATAAATATCAGGGAGGGAGAGGAATTATTTAAGCTCAATACCAATATGGACACAAAAACAAATGGATATAAGCTGGCTCTTAGGAAGTTTATATTTGAAATTAGATGAAGGTTTCTAACCAATAGAGGAGTGAAGTTCTGGAACAGCCTTCCAAGGGAAGTAGTGGGAGCAAAAGACCTATCTGGCTTCAAGATTAAGCTAGATGGGTTTATGAAGGGGATGGTTTGATGAGATAACATGATCTTGGTAACTAATTGACCTTTCACTATCAGTGGTAAATAGGCCAATGGAGGGATGATAGTTACTATAAAGAACTTTTCCTGGGTGTCTGGCTGGTGAGTCTTGCCCACATGCTCAGGATTCAGCTGATCACCATATTTGGGGTCGGGAAGGAATTTTCCTCCAGGGTAGATTGGCGGAGGCCCTGGAGGTTTTTCGCCTTCCTCTGTAGCATTGGGCACAGATCACAGCTGGAGGATTCTCTGCATCTTAGGGTCTTTAAACCATTTGAGCACTTCAATATCTGGGGGTATGTCTACACTACCACCCTAGTTCGAAGTAGGGTGGTAATGTAGGCAACTGGAGTTGCAAACGAAGCCCGGGATTTGAATTTCCCGGGCTTCATTTGCATATTGCCGGGCGCCGCCATTTTTAAATGTCCACTAGTGCGGACTCCGTGCCCCGCGGCTACACGCGGCACGGACTAGGTAGTTCGGATTAGGCTTCCTATTCCGAACTACCGTTACTCCTCGTTCCACGATGATGATGTGTCCACGAGGAGTAACGGTAGTTCGGAATAGGAAGCCTAATCCGAACTACCTAGTCCGTGCCGCGTGTAGCCGCGGGGCACGGAGTCTGCACTAGCGGACATTTAAAAATGGCGGCGCCCGGCAATATGCAAATGAAGCCTGGGAAATTCAAATCCTGGGCTTCATTTGCAACTCCGGTTGCCTACATTACCACCCTAATTCGAACTAGGGTGGTAGTGTAGACATACCCTGAGATATAGGTGAGAAGATTATTCCAGGAGTGGGTGGGTGAGATTCTGTGGCCTGCATTGTGCAGGGGGTCAGACTGTCAGAAGGGACCATTATGATCATCTAAAGTCTATGGCTACATCTACACTGACACATTCCTGCGCAAAAACGGCCACTCTTGCCTAAAAACATTCTGCCTGTCTACACTGGCCGCGCGTTCTTGTGTAAGTAAACTGACATTGTACTGTAGAAAATCAGGGTTTCTTGCGCAAGAACTCTGATGTTCCCCCTCAGGAATAAGCCCTCTTGCGCAAGAGCTCTTACAGAAGAGGCCAGTGCAGACAGGCAACATGAATTTCTTGCGCAAGAAGCCCCTATGATTAAAATGGCCATCAGAGCTTTCGTGCGCAAGAGAGTGTCTACATTAGCATGGATGCTCTTGCACAAAAGCACATGCCAGTGTAGACGCTCTCTCGTGGAAGAGTTTTTGCACAAGAACTCTTCCACAAAAGAGTTTTTGCGTGAAAACGCGCCAGTGTAGACACAGCCTATGAGTCTAAGAATAAAGGAAATAGGTTTTGTCTTGACTAGAGTTTAGAAAAGATGCAGGCAAGATATGGCCCTTTTAATGTGGCCTGTGCCCTGCCCCAACAGGACCTTCAGGCATGAAGCTGCTGCATGGCACTCAAAGTGGCTGGCTGTTCTATGTCATTCTCTGTACCACGGATGAAGGAGAAGGCTTTGCATGCAGCCCCCACTCCCAGCATGATCTCTTCAGATCCTGTTGGCTGGAAACTGACCAATGGGAGCTCAGAGATTGTGCTGGGGGCAGGGACAGTGTATGAAGATTTCCTCGTCTCCCCCACCACCACTGTGCAGCACATGGAACAGCCAACCACTCTGAGCAGTCTGGGGATACTGGCAGGAATGGAAATTGCCTAAGGGGTCCACCGAGCTGCTGCGGAGAGCCATCTAGGTAAGCAACTCCCAGCCAGAGCCTGCCTTTGGCACCTCACCCCCTCCTGTACAAGCAGTCCCCAGGTTACGTACAAGATAGGGACTGTAGGTTTGTACTTAAGTCGAATTTGTACTTAAGTCGGAACTGGCGTCCAGATTCAGCCGCTGCCGAAACTGACCAGCGGCTGACTACAGGAAGCCCGAGGCAGAGTTTCTCTGCCCCGGGCTTCCTGGAATCAGCCGCTGATCAGTTTCAACAGCAGCTGAATCTGGATGCCTGGGACAGAGCAGCTGGGGCGCTGCCGGGTAGGCGTAACCACCCAGACGCACCGCTGTCCCGCCGCCCGGGTCCTCCGCGGCTTTGCTCCGTGTCTCCCTGGTCTGCTGGGGGGCCCTCCCCAGCAGACCAGGGAGACGCGGAGCAGCTTTTCTTGCCCCGGAGGACGCGGGCGGCGGGACCTCGGCGCGTCTGGGCGGTCCCACTGCCCGCATCCTCCGGGGCGAGAAAAGCCCCGTTCGTAAGTACGGATCCGACATAAGTCGGATCCGCATGACTCGGGACTGCCTGTACTAGGAATGTAAGTAATTGATAAGCAAAAGCTTTTAGGTTAATGCTATAGATTACATGCATTTTCCCTCCACTCCCTGCCAGGAAATTTTTTGCAAGCTGGCCACTAGTAGTCTGGTTCAGCCTCTGGTCTGAGGCCTATTCCTGCTGCAGCTCTGCATTTAAAGTGTATTAGGAGTCAGGTAGGCAGGCAGCCTGGCTCAGTTCCGGCTCGTACCAGGTCCAGGAGATCATCCCACACCCTGGATAGCAGTGCACGGTGGCAGGCAGCTGGTCCATAAGAGGAGCTGGTTTTCAAACTGGCTTCCCTCACAGACAAGCTCCCATCTGGCACCCCGCACTGCTGCCTCTGATTCAGATGCAGCAGTGCGGAGTGGCAGGGGCCTTCTCGGAGTGGCATTGGAGCGCACTGGCTGCTGGCCCCACCCCTGGGGACTATAGAATAGTCGAGTAAGCTATAAGAATTCATGCAGTTTTTCAGCTATTCAACTGACCAATATTTAACATCCCTGTCAAGCACCCCAACCCGAAGGTAACCATCCTCCCCCAGCCCAGGTCACCACCCATCCCCCTCCCCCGGGTCACAACTCCCTCCCAAACCCTGCACCCCTCATACACTTTTGCCCTAGGCCAGAATCTCTTTCCTGTACCCAATCTCCATCCCAGACTTTGCACCCCCTCCTATAGAAAAGTGCAGCCCTTGACAACTTACTAACATCTTGGAATGCCTCCCCCCCCCCCATCAAAATTATTGCCCATCCCTGGTTTAGAAGATGTTAGATCAAGCTAGAAAACTAAAGAAAAATATAACTTAGACAATGGTATGGTGGGTGTACAGCTGGCTGGAAAACCTTACTGGTGGAGTAGTTTTATAATTGAGCTTGAAGGGCACATTAAGAGGGGTTCACAGAGGTCTGTCCTGGGTCTAGTTCTATTCAATATCTTCATACATTATTTGGATAATGGCATTGATGATAAACTGAAAATCTGTGGATAATACCAGGTTGGAAGTGTTGCAAGCGTTTTGGAGAACAGGATTAGAATTGAAAATGATCTTGACAAACAGGAGAATAGGTCTGAAATAAATAGGATGAATTTCAATAAGGACTAATGCAAAGGAGCAATAAGTTACACAAATACTGAATGAGAAATCACTGGCTTGAGTACTGCAGAAAAGGGTGTGGGAATTACAGTGGATCACAAACTAATTATGAGCCAACAACATAATACTGTCACAAAACAGGGAACATTGTTCTGTGATATATTAGCAGGAGTGTTGTAAGCTAGACACGAGAAGTAATTCTTCCACTATACTCAGCACTGGATTATTGTTGAACCTCATCAGATTTCTTTTGACCCAATCCTCTAATCTCTCTAGGTCACTCTGGACCTTATCCCTGCCGTCCAGTGTATCTACCTCTCTCCCTCGCTTAGTGTCATCCGCAAACTTGCTGAGGGTACAATCCATCCCCTCATCCAGGTCATTAATAAAGATGTTGAACAATACCGGTCCAAGAACAGATCTCTGGGGCACTCTGCTAGAAACCGACCCCCAACCTTACATCAAGCCGCTGATCACTACTCATTGGGCCTGACAGTCTAGCCAGCTTTCTACCCATCTTACTGTCCATTTATCCAATCCATACTTCCTTAACCTGCTGGCAACAATATTGTGGGAGACCGTATCCAAAGCTTTGCTAAAGTCAAGGTATATCACATTCACAAACTTTCCCATATCCACAGAGCCAGGTACCTCATCATAGATGCTAACCAGATTGGTCAGGCGTGACTTGCCCTTGGAGAATCCATATTGACTATTCCTGATCACTTCCCCCTCTTCCAAGTGCTTCAAAATGGATTCCTTGAGGATCCCCTCCATGATTTTTCCAGGGACTCAGGTAAGGCTGACTGGTCTGTAGTTCCCTGGATTGTCCTTCTTCCCCTTTTTAAAGATGGGCACTAAATTTGCCTTTTTCCAATCATCCAGGATCCCTCCCAATCTCCAGGAGTTTTCAAAGACAATGGCCAAAGGCTCTACAATAACATTCGCCAACTCCCTCAGTACCGTCGGGTGCATTAAATCCGGACCCATGGATTTGTGTATGTCTACCTTTTCTAAATAGTTCTTAACCTGTTCTTTCTCCACTGAGGGCTGCCCACCGCCTTCCCATCCTTTGTTGCCTACTGCAGTAGTCTGGGAGCTGACCTTGTCTGGGAAGACAGAGGCAAAGAAAGCACTGAGTACTTCAGCTTTTCCCACATCATCTGTCACTAGGTTACCTCCCTCATCCAGTAAGGGCCCCACATCCTCTCTCATCACCCTCTTATTGCTAACGTGCCTGTAGAAACCTTTCTTGTTACCCTTCAAAACCCTTGCTAGCTGCAATTCCAGTTGTGCTTTCGCCTTCCTGATAGCTCCCCTGCATTCTGGAGGAATATATTTATACTCATCTGTCCAAGTTTCCACTTCTTGTAAGCTTATTTTTTGTGTTTAAGCTCACCAAAGATGGCTCCATGGTAAGCCAATCTGGTTGCCTACTATATTTGCTTTTCTTACTGCACATCGGGATGGTTTCTTCCTGTGTCTTCAATAAGGCTTCTTTAAAATACTGCCCGCTCTCCTGGATTCCTTTCCTCTTCATGTTAGCATCCAGGGAATCCTGCCCATCAGTTCTCTGAGGGAGTCAAAGTCTGCTTTTCTGAAGTCCAGGGTGTGTATTTTGCTACTCTCCTTTCTTCCTTTGGTCAGGATCCTGAAATCTACCATCTCATGATCACTGCTTCCCAGGTTGCCATCCACCTCTACTTCCCCTACGAGTTCCTCCCTTTTTGTGAGCAGCAGGACAAGCTGTGCATGGCCTCTGGTCGGTTCCTTTAGCACTTGTACCAAAAAGTTATCCCCAACATTCTCCAAAAACTTCCCGGATTGTCTAGTCAGTGGTCCCCAACCTTTGGGGCTGATGGGCATCCAGGAGCGGGGCCGCTCATGCGCCATGTTTCTGGGGGCAGGGCCGCTCACATGCCGCGTTCCCGGGGCCGGCAGCGTGCATGTGCCACACGCCCGGGGCAGGGGCGCCCATGTGCCGCGCGCCCGGGGCCAGCACCACGCTTCCGGAGCAGGATTGGCCCAGATCATTTGGCAGGCACACATAAATGCCCCGGTGGGTGCCGTGGCGCCCGTGGGCACCGTGTTGGGGACCACTGGTCTATGTACTGTTGTATTGCTCTCCCAACAGATGTCAGGGTAATTAAAGTCCCCCATGAGAACCAGGCTGTGATCTGGAGGCTTGTCTTAGTTGTCTGAAGAAAGCCTTGTCTATCTCATCCATCTGATCCAGTGGTCTACAGCAGACACCAACTACAACATCACCCCTGTTGCTTCCACCTCTATACTTAAACCATAGACTCTCAACAGGCTTTTTCCCCTCTATATACTGGAGCTCTGAGCAATCATACTGCTCTCTTACAGTGCAACTCCTCCTCCTTTTCTCCCACCTGTTCTTCCTGAACAGTTTATACCCTTCCATGAGTGCTCCAGTCATGTGCAGGGCTGGCCCACAACATTTTGGCAGCTGAGGCGGGGAGCTCAAATGACGCCCCCGTGGTCCCTCACTTGGGCCAAAACTTTGAAAGGTCTCTTGTGCCCTCCTTCCTCCAGCACTCTACCATCTCTGTGCATCTAGAGCAGAGAGAATATATATGTACCAGCAGCAGACACAATTTTCTACACTCCAGGTCCAAGTGGTGCTCCCCCACAGTCTGGCACCGGAGGCAGCTGCCTCAGTTCGCCTCATGGTAGGGCTGGCCCTGGTCATGTGAGTCATTCCACCAGTCTCCGTTATTCCAATCAAATCATAGTTCTTTGACTGGACCAGGGCATCTAATTCTTCCTGTTTGCTTCCCAGGCTTCTTACATTCATGTACAAATGCCTTAGATAACCAGTTGATTGCCCTATCTTCTCCATTCGAATCAGGGATCATCCTTTGTTTCTCCTTCCTCCTTGTGTTTCTTCCTGGTATCTGACTTCCCCACTTACCTCAGGGCTTTGGTCACTGTCCCCCAGTGAACCTAGTTTAAAGCCCTCCTCACTAGGTTTGCAAGCTTGCTCGCGAAGATTCTCTTTCCTCTCTTGGTTAGGTGGATCCCATCACTTCCTAGCAATCCTTGTGCCCAGAACAGAGTCCCATGGTTGAAGAAACCAAAGCCCTCTCTCTGACACCACCTGCGCATTTACTTCCTCAATTCGACAATCCCTACCTGGACCCTTTCCTTCAACAGGGAGGATGGACAAGAACACCACTTGTGCTTCAAATTCCTTGATCCTTCTTCCCAGCGCTACATAACCTGCAGTGACCCGCTCAAGGTCATTCTTGGCCGTATCATTAGTTCCTACATAGAGAAGCAGGTAGGGATAGTGATCCAAAGATTTGATCAGTGTTAGAAGACTCTCGGTCACATCCTGATTTTGAGCTCCTGGTAAGCAGCACACTTTTTGAGATTCCAGGCAGATGGATGACTCCGTTTCATATAGTTCCTTTAAGGAATGAGTAAGGTACACGTTATCTTCCACTGTCTCTTCCTTGTAACTCATCAGTAAAAATAAATATTCATGTTCATCCCACTTGTTGGCTTTTTTCTTTTCCTCTGAGCTCAGAACTCAAAGTTGGCTGCCACGTTGCATTCCCTCCCCCTCTCTCTTTGATTAACTTTTTCACCAGATGCACTGTAAAGGAGTAGGCAGCAAAGTGAAAGTGAACCCAGATCCCTGAAGCACTGTGTGCTGCTTCTTTAGAGCTGTGGGAACTTGAGAGTTTCACTTTGAAAAATGCATGAAGAGCAGAATGCATCAGAGTACATCAGCTATGGAAATGGGAGCTAAGCAGAGTCTAGGATTGGTAGATGATAAGGATGAAAAAATGAGCCAGGTAAACTGTGAGGAAGATTTTAATCAGAAAAATGTGAATGATCATTGGTCATCATTTAAGAACACTTTTCTGATTAATCAAAGGAGAGAGAGGGAGAGAATGCCATGTGGCAGCCAACTTTGAGCCCTGAGGTGCCCCAAAAGGCACAACTGAGGAAGAAAACTATACAGTTTAAAAAGAGACCTGGTTTAGAGAGAAAGTGAGGATGGCAGCTATAAACATATGTAACAAGTAGAAGAAAGGGGAAATGGATAGTAATTAATATAAATCAGAAATTAGGATTGTAGAAGATTGATAAGGGAAGCAAAGGCACACAAGGAGAAATGGATGGCTACAGAATTAAAGACAATAAGGATGTTTTAAAATATATTAGGTAAAAAAGAATGCTGACAATGTTATTGGTTCATTGCTAGCTGGAAATGGTAGAATTATCAATAATAATGCAGAAAGGGCACCACATATTTCTATGATGTAGTTTGGGAGAAAAACATGACACCATCTCATCATATGGTGATGGTAACACTCTTTCCATTCCACTAGTATCTCTGGAGGATTTTAAACAGCAGCTACAAAAATTAGACATTTTGAAAATCAGTAGGTCCAGATAACTTGCATCTCAGTATTTAAAAAAAAAAAATGGCTGAGAAGTTTGCAAGACCATTGTTGGATTTTTCAGTAAGTCTTGGAGTGCTGTGGAAGTTGCAGAAGACTGAAAGAAAAGCTAATGTATAGTTTTTAAATGGGTAAGTGGGATGACCTGGGCAATTATAGGCCTATCAGTCTATCATTGATCATGGGCAATATAACTGACCAGTTCACATAAGGCTCCTTTAATAAAGAATTAAAGGATGATAATGAAAATACTTTGTGGAAAATTAACTTTTCTATAGGACATTTGACTTAGTATGACACAACATTTTCATTTGAAAAAAACCTAGAAGTATATAAAGTTAACATGGCACATTCAAAATAGCAGTGAATTAAAAGCTTGCCATTTGATAGGTCTCAATGTATCTATAAATGGGGAATTATCAAGCAGATGTTTCCAGAGGACTCCCTCGGTGACTGGTTCTCGGTCCTATGCTCATGAATATTTTTATCGATGACTGGAAGAAAACAAAATCCACCACGGATAAAAAAAATTGCAGATGAGACAAAAATTGGGAAGTGGTAAATAATAAAGAGGATAGTTCACTGATTCAGACTGATCTGGATCACTTGGTAACCTGGGTGCAAGCAAACAGTGTGTGTTTTTAATATAACTAAATACATACAACTAGGAACAATAACATACACCATATTTACACTCCTTCCCAAGACAGATTCCTCCATCTTGCACTGGAAAAAGATTTGGGAGTCATGACGAATAACCAACTTCCAGAGTGATGCAGTGACCAAAAGATCTAATGGGATCGTCAAATGCATGAACAGAGGAATCTCAAATAGGAGTAAAGTGGCTCGTTTAGCTAAGTATTTGGCACTGGTGTGACTGCTGCTGGAAATACTGTCCAGTTTTGGTGACAATGTTAATACATTGGAAAGAGTTCAGAGAAGAATCATGAGAATGATGACAGAGTTTGAAAATATGGCCTACAGTGATAATTCAAAACCTCAATCTACTAAGCTTAACAAAGAGAATGTTAAGGGGTAACTCAATTACAGGCTAAACTATAAGTATGTACATGGAGGGAAAATTGATTATGGGGACATCAGACTAGCAGATGAAGACATAACACAGTCTAATGGCTGGAAGTTGAAGATAGATAAATTCAGAATGGAAATAAGATGTACATTAGCCATTGGAACAATTCACCGAGGGTTATGGTATCCTTGACAATGTTTAAATCAAGATGGATGGTATGTTTTTCTAAAAGATCTGCTCTAGAATGTTTTGGGGGAAGTTCTCTAGCCTGTGTTATACAGGAAGTAAGACTAGATTAAAATGGTCCCTTCTGGTCTTGAAGTCTATCAATTAGTGAGACCAGGTGAACCAACAAAGGAGCTAAGCAGCAGGAAAGGGAGAGAATAAGAATGTGAGGGCTTTCAGTGCACAGAATGCACACACGCGATTCATGTGTGCACACACTCGTGAGCCCACCGTGAAGTGGGTTATTAGTAATCTCCAAATCTCCTTGCTACCTTCCTGGGACCCTGCACAGGGCTCTCCATAAGGTCTGAGATTCTGCATGTAAAAAGGGAGTGCCAGAACAGTGGACACTTTAATATGATGTACTCATTTTAAGGATAGGAAAAACTGAAGCATAGGAATGCTAGTTGTGCAAGACCATGAGCTATTTGCAAGGTCAGAAGCAGAACGCAGGAAGGAACCCCAGATTCTAGGGCTGTGCACTAACAATTATGTTCCTTCCTAAATTAATTACAGTTTTCTAATATCCACCATGTATTCTCATCCTCTAAAGCCTAGTTATTCTCACACTTCCATGACAGGAATGGCTTTGCCAACAAGCTCTTATAGCACATGAAAGATAACTATGTAATCAGACAGTTTTCACATTGTCATGGCTCATTACCAAAGCAGCGCACACAACTGTATCAATGCATTATGATTTTCTAAAACTCTCATTCATTTCACTCAATAGTCACTTTCATTAATTAGATGAATTAATTTAACAGGGATTAAAATATTTATGAAAAGCTCTTCCTTGAAGCAGAATTTTTTTAATTTAAATTTATGTTCTTTCCTACACCCATAAATACACATGGACGTCCTAAACCAGCTGTTCCTAGAAGGTCTTGTAATAGAAGAGATGAATTAAAGAAACGTAAGTGATGTGCTGTTTTACTGGAGCTACAAAAATAATATTCACTGGGAATTAAAAGGATCAGTAACTATATATAGTTCCCATTCTTTTTCCATGTAAAGCTAAATTCACAGCATCTGCCAGATGAACTACAGTCCCGGTGTCAGCTACACTCTGTGACCAATATAAAAAAGGCAAAAGTGGATGGTCCTATTTTCTTTAACTTTTATAGACTGTAAAAGAAAGCACTTCACTCCCTCAAGTAAAATTAATGAAGCAGAATTGCCATATAAACTTTTAATGATTTGAAACCTCATGCAATCAGCAGCTTCTCCCACCCCCATTCCACCGCCCCCACCGTTTATTTTATGGCATGTAACAAAAGCTATATTAAATTGCACACTAAAAATTATGTTAAAAGAACGTTATTAAGATCACAAAGTCAAGCATTCAAAAGGTAGGAAATGCCAGAATGAAGGTTGCCTGGGCAACTTTAATTTGGTTCCTTTGTATGTATGTATTAGGAGGCAGGCATTAATTACATGATCAGATACAATTATTTCTACTGAGCCCCTGCCACATTTGATGCACAAAATGGATGGCACACATTTAATGAGTGACTATTCAGTATTTTGCTTGTTCCACGTTGTTCAGTGTGTGATGCCTATACCTTATTTACTACACACTATTTAAACCCAAAAGCAAACTGAAAAAAAATCCATCATGTGGCATCATATTGACAGCCATCAGGGTCATCCACAGGGTTGGGACGTTTAGATCCTGGGCACAGACCTCTTCTATTTAAGCCAGCCAGCTAACTGATAGCAGCAGTAAATTGTCTTTCTCTTTGAGAAGCAGCATGGCTGGGGGGGACCACTTGGTCAGTGGATTTCACATGTATTTGCAGCAGAGAAACAGTGAGACTCAGGAATCTTTCCTCCTCCCATTGCTAATCTCCAGTGCCTGTTCCTGGCTGTCTCTCCCTGCCCCAGGTTCCTCCTTCTCCCAATTGACTCCTTCCCTTCCCCCCTTCTCCAACAGATCTAGCTCTTATTCCCTCTGCATTCAAAGCAGTCATCTTCCCTTCCATACTGTTTAAGTGCAGCATTGAGAGCACAAGAGACAGACTCCCTGCTCTCAGTTCAAGTGCCCATGTAACCCACACACCTAGGCTATGTCTATACTGCACCCTTCTTCCAGAAAAGCTTATGCAAATGAAGCACGGAGTAGAATATCACCATGCTTCATTTGCATAATTAATTAGGGCCGTTTTTGCACAAAAAGGAGCTGTGTAGATGGTTCTTTTTCGCGCAAAAACCCCTTCTTACACAAGAGCCGTTCTTCCTCATTTCTCAGGAAGAACGGCTCTTGTGCAAGAGGGGTTTTTTGCACAAAAAGGAGCCATCTACACAGCTCCTTTTTGCACAAAAGCCTCTTGCACAAAAATAGCCCCTAATTAATTATGCAGATGAAGCACACTGATATTCTACTCGTGCTTCATTTGCATAAGTTTTTGTGGAAGAAGGGTGCAGTATAGACATAGCCTAGGTGTGTGGGTTACATGGGCACTTGAACTGAGAGCAGGGAGTCTGTCTCTTGTGCTCTCAATGCTGCACTTAAACAGTATGGAAGGGAAGATGACTGCTTTGAATGCAGAGGGAATAAGAGTGCAGTATAGACCTAGCCCCTAGTGTGATTAACTGTCCCATGTAGTGGCACTTAGACCATATACAGCAAGTGATAAGAACAAGGGAACTCTACTGCCTAAGCTGAGAGCTGGCTGGTGTTATAGCTCAAGCAGTAGCAGCTCCTACCCTGAGGTCCCAAGTTCAAATCAGCCTGTGTGACAGTTATACCCAGATGCAGTGCTGCTCAGAGCTGCAATTGCCAGGCAACCTTCATAGGCAATGTTGCCAGCTCCACCTCTAATACACACTGCCGTGAAAAGCAGACCTCAGTATGTAACTACATAATCCCGGCGCCCAAAATGTTAAAAGGCGGGAGGGCAGCTCTTGTGGCTCCTGCCCTACGGGGCCGGCTGAACTGGTCTTTCTGCTCCAGGCACTGTAACCTCTGGGGTTGCAGTGCCACTCAGGCTTAGTTCAGCTGCTCTGATGCCGGAATTCCAGGCGGACCAAATTTGCATGAGTGGGCACTGCTACCCCTTGAGCCAGGTCCTAACTCCATTCGCACAATTTGGGTCCAGTCAAAGGGGTGGGGGTAAAACCTGAGCTGTGCTCCTACCTCTGCAGGTTGCAATGCCTGGAGCAGACAGCCCCACAGCAAAGGAGCTACAGGAGCTGCCACTGTAAGGGGAGTGCAGGGCAAGATCCATTTGAATCCATGGTCTCCACCTCTAGACTATTTACTGGGCTGTGACAAGCCATAAACATTTACAAATGGGTCCTGAACCCAGAAGTGTTGAGAATCACTGCTGCAGACCCTTATTCCCTATGTAGCCATAATCAGTGGGGCTGCTCACCATGCTACAACCATTCTGGATCTTAGTACCAAAATAGAAGTTCTCAGACCCCCTCCCATTTGCCATTTTAAACTCCCTAACCAAGCATAGAGATGAATGAATGTAACTAATGTGTGGACCCAACTCCCATTTACACTAAGGCTCTGGCAGTTTCATTTTGAAGCCCCTGGACTCTGCCAGAATAAGATAATGGCCCAGGGTGTCCCTGAGAATCAAGCCCCAGTGCTGTTGGCTGGCATGCTACTCTAATAGATCATATGTTGTGGTGAACCAAAATTGTAGTACTTCTTAGCAGCACATTTGCCTACTTGTATGATGGGAAGCGTTTCATTATTTGATTTCCTGAGCATTTGAAAAGCATTGGGCTCGCTCAGCTGCATTCATAAACATTCAAATTATGCTGGGCTTATTTTCTACCCTGTATTTATCTTTTAAATGAGCTTGTGCTGTTAGGAAAGGAGCTCAGCCCTGTGAGCTGACTGATACTAGGGAGGAATCCTGGCTATAACACAATCAAGATAGTTACTTGTCTGGGTTCTATTCTTGCTTCTGTCACTTACACCATGGGCAAATCACTTAGCTGTTATGTACCTCAGTTTCCCCACTTATAAAATCAGATGATTCAAGGCTTACTGCATTAGGACCTGATTCTTACTTTTTTGCACATTCAAAGCACAGGGGATTCTTCTCTATGTCTATATCCCAGAGGTATCCCAGAAAAGCTCTGCCACATCCAAGGAATGCATCGGCTTTTCTGAAAAAAAAATTCAGAAAAGCAGAAGCATTTTTTGGCATCCCTGTAAACCTTGTTCTACGAGGAAGAAGGGATGTTCCAAAAGAGGGTTTTTTCCTGACATTTGGCCCTGTGTAGATGGGCCAAATGTCGGAAAAGCCTCTTTCAGAAGAAAAATGCAATTTGCCTATCTTTTTACAACTTTTCTTTGTAATTTAGACATAGTCTCTGTGTGGCCCTTTCCTAGCTGGCACAGAAGGGAAAGGACACCTGCCTTTGTATCAACATCCTTCGTTGCAGAACCTTACAGAGAAGTTCAATGTAGGAGGTGGGGCAGAACCTGTATGTGAAGTGCGGGCAGACAGTGAGGTGAGAAGACATTTATTAGCTTTCCCAAACCTTCACAGAACCCTAAGGAAAATACAGTATATAAATATTGCATTCATCCCTCCATAAGCTAGTTCCCACAGGAACCCTGTTCACTGCATTTTGTCTGCTGTGATTTTTTTTTTTTTTTAACATCAGGAAGTGAGGAAGCTCCCTCGCCATAAGCCTCCCTGTGAATGTATCTTTCAGCTGAACTGTAGTACACCAGCGTTACTATGGCAACCAGGTAGTCACAACAATAGGGAGCTGCCATGTTTGTTCATCTTCCCACACTCAGGCAGCTGGAATGAGCTTCTAAAATGGCACGGGCAAAAGACGCATTTTTATTCACACTCTGGAAGACTTAACAGCTCTGGGTTTCTTAAACACATTTCTGCCTATGGAGCAAGTAACGAAGCAGTGGTTGATAATCATGCACCTCAAATCTTCAAATTTTCCAGTGGAGCCACACTGCCCAGGAACTAGACAGAATAAGGGGGGCTACCTTCCGCAAGTCCCTCAGAGCTATGTGAATCCATGTAGTGTTTGATGTTAATTGCCTTTACTTCTCCCATGGGAGGAGCAACATCATCTTTGATGGGAGAATTTGAAGGAAATTCCATAAGGGGAACCTCACACTTTTTCCCTTTATTCAATCCCCTCTTGTGAATTTTCCCATTGGAAATGGTGCTCTGGATCTTCATGTTTGTACAGTGTTTTGAGATGATCAGATGCAAGATATAGAATGGTAAGGAATTCATATTCTTAGCATTCATGATTAGTGTTGCCTATGGCAAGTCAGCATCTGCTGACTACAACTATACCTTGACCTTCCTTTCAGATTAGAAAAAAAAATTATAAGAAACTCACACTGTGCCTTGGCTGAGAGCTTTAACAATGAAAAGCTAAAATCCATTCTTGTGATTTATTAACAATCATTACTGCCCCCCACTCAGGATCTAAAGGGGGTAAATTAGCCCCACTAATCTATTGGCTGCACCTGGAAGAAAGTCTGGGTGTGCTAAGGGCTAAATTGCTGATGAAGTCCAGCTGCAGGAGGACTGGGTCCAGCCTTATAAAGACAGGAAGTTCAGTACAGAAAGGGATTGCAGGAAAGTGGCATTTAGCTAAAACTTGGATGTAGGGAGGTGTGTTTGAGGGTACTGATTTCAGTAGTCTGCAATTGCTTCCTGAGTGTTGGTGCTGAACCTCCCAGGGCTGGGGACTAGATGCTGTAAGGAGGAGTCCAGGAAAGAACTAATAGGGTCTGAGAGAAAGGAGACCGCTGTTGGATGGAACCAGGATTATTGGTCAGGCTGAGGTTCACCCACCAGCCACTGAGGAAGTGGCACCATCAGAGTAGGGCATGAGAGGACTGCCTGAGACTGTGGGAATGACAAGACTTGGATACCCCAGATGGAGAAGACTATAGGGACCTGGACAGAGGGCCAAGTCACTAGGACAAAGTACCCTGAATCCTCAGGAGCAAGTGAGAGAGGTGAGTAGAGACTACCAGAGAAGGACATAGTGCCTGGAAGGAACCACTACAGTTACCCTCAGAACAGCCAGGAGGAGGTGCCTCTAGTGGTGAGTAGAGTTCCCTGTGTGTGACATTATTACCTATGCACTTTTTTGTGGACTTTCACTAATGTAACCATTTGTGGTATTTCAAAATGAGCTGTAGCAGTTCTATATGACTTCCATATCTGCTCTGCAGGGCATGCTGAATAAATACAATAAGAACACCAAAAGAGTTCTGAATTTCTAACTCAGAACTTTGGACGAGATTAGCAATGGGAGTTGGGAGAAGAACTGTTGCTGCCACAGAGAGAAATCCTGACCCCAAAAAGTGAACCCTTCTGCAATGTAGATAAATGCTAGAGAAGTGGCTGGGAATTTAGCTATATGCCAAGTGTCTGCTAAAGGAAAGCAGAGAAATTAAGAGATCACTACCAACCACAATTTTTTAAAAAATCCTGTAGAAATAGGGGCCTTATTCTGATTTATTTTTTATTTTGTTTTTTACTTACACCTGTGCAATTCAGAGTTACTCTGTTAGGGTATGTCTACACTGTGGTGCTATTTTGGGATACTTCAGCTATCCTGAAATAGCTATTCCGTGTCTTGACAGCACGGCCATTATTTTGAAATAGCGGGTATGCAATTCCAACATCCCTGTAAACCTTGTTCCATGAGGATTAAGGGACATTTCAGAGTAGCAGTTTATTTCAAAACTTGGTGCTGTGAAGACAGCGCCAAATTATAAAATAAGCTATTTTGATGTACACTCAAAATAAGCCACATAATTTGCATATCTCAAATTGCATAGCTTATTTCAAGCTAAGGGTGCAGTGTAGATGCATCTATACTGCACCCTTAGATCAAAATAAGCTACGCAATTTGAGCTAAAGACCTAATGGGCCCTAAATTCACTAAATGTGAGGAAGAAACTGTTAGTCTGACTGAAGGAGTGATATTTAATTCATTTTAAAAAAAGGAAACATGAAAACCTCATAATTGTCCTATCCAAACAACTGTTGAATCACACAAGAATTTGACAAATGCACTGACAAATTAAAACTTAGTTCATGCTGGTTCTGGACAAATACTTCTGAACAGGCCTTCTGCACATATTTTACAGATTGTGGAACTTCATTTAATGGAAGTTGAACAGTAATGGGAGAACAATATGTACGTATTTTGAAAGACTTCTTTAGAACTTGCATAGTAATAGTCTTGTCATCTATGCTGTGACATTTAGTCATATTTGAGCTTAATGTAAGAGTTCTGCTTTTTTTAAGCAGCTTTTTGGACTGTAGTAAAACTTGAGTTCCTGATTCTGATCCTACTTATGCTGGTTTTATTCTAATGACATAATTAGGTCATTCCTGATTCATAATGGTGTAAGGAAAATCTGAATCAAGCTGTGTAAAATGCTGTTAATCTGATTTCACATTGAGGACTTACTCCAGTAGAAGTACACATTGTATAATTTTCCCCAATAGTTTGGGTTTTTCCTTTATCTTTATATAAGAACTCTTGCTCTAATGACCATTAAGAGTTACTGAGCAAACTTCATCTCTAAACAGGGCCCATGATCTTTGAAATGAAATAGGGAGGGGAAGAATTTTTAAAGAGCCTAGGGGCCAGTTTCTGGTCTCTGTGCTGAATTAAGTCCTATACAACTTCATAGGGCTGATCTCTATATTTACACCAATGAGATCAGAATCTGGCACTCTGATGATACAATGCTCTGCACTGAGTAGATATGCAAGAGAACAATCAGTCTGTGCCAGAACAGCATTGCAATGAATTTCAGCTCAGTTTAATCACCGCTTCTTGGTGACTGATTTGTATGAACAAGAGTGTAACCAACTGATCTTGCAAGCAGTTAATATTTTTTCCTTATTTTCCTCTTCGAGATCAGCATTATGTGGCAGTTGGTCTCTGCAGAATGAGTGGTAACCTATACAGTGACCTGAACTTGGGAAAGGGTTTTGCCCACGAAAGCTCATGATACCATCTACATGTTTTGTTAGTCTGTAACTGGAAGAAAACTTAACACACAATGAATAGTCTTTAAGACTAACTTGGCTACCCCTGTGAAGCTTTTGAACTTGGATAGGCATGCCATCTACCCATCATGCTTTTCATTGGGATTTAGTAATTTGGGGGAGCTGTCAGGACCTAACTAATCTCTAATAAAATCTACTTTAATACCTGCTAAAATAAACAATTTTAAAAGAAAACTGACAAGTTAAATGGCACCTATCTTGGAGAGCCTTCCTATAATGAAAACATTTTAAAAATAAATACAGATGTTTTAGAAAAACAGGAAAATTAGTATTAAATTAGGATTGAAAATTAATCTATCCTCTGGTTTTTTCAGTGTATCCTGTCCCATCTGCTGTTTTGTAAATTTTCAGAAACAGGGAGAGTCTCACTTTGTCTTTTGCTATACAACAAATGTTCTGTACTGCACAGCAATAATCCTAATCCCATGTGAACGTGCACATTACAAAAATGCTCCTTTTCCAAGTTCTGGGAATTGCTATATGTAAAGGCATTAAATGAAATAGGGCTTTTTTTATGATGGAACAAAGGCCACAAAATAGACATGTTACTTTTCCAAAGTTACTTTTCCAAAGTTTTATGTACAATCTCATCCTGTATTTCTACATAATCACCCAGGTGACTTCAGAACATGGGTCCTATGGACTCTTAAGCACACTTAAAAATTAGAACTATAACCTTTAGGTTTGGTCTCTAAGTTTAATATACATTTAAAAACCTTTCCCAGGCTGTCTTTAAAGTCAACATACAAGGTAAAGGTCATTCTTGAAAGGAGCAATTCAAAAGATTCTGTTTGCAGTGCCTTCTCATTGGCTTTCTGTGATCTCATGGTTTTGCACACCTGTAAGTACAGAGTAAGGTGGCCCTATGTCCTGAAAGCAGGTTGGCACTTTACCATATGTGAGTTATAGCACAGTCAGCAGTCTTTGCTTTATCTTCTTGGTCACCTTTACTGCTCTAATTGACAGTACTGTGTACTGAAAACTCAAATCAGTTTTTCTGGGATACTGAAGTCATACTTCAAATGCACAACTATGTAGTTCATATTCATTTAATAAAGTATATGATGTCCAATAGTCTAGGTTGACTTTCTCCCCTTGTGTTGCCTTAGCCCCAGATATCACTGGACATAGAAATCCCTCTGTGCCATAGATTTCAGTGTGGCAATGAGAAGATTCCACCTAAGCTTTCACCTTAAACTATGAGGTTATATTTATTGGTAAAAGCCTAGTGGAAGGAGTAAGTAAAATCGTGTGTGGTGGTGCATTATTCTCAACACTCCTGAATTTCTCCACAGGTGGTGAAGTAACATTATTCCTCTCTCCCAACTGGCTGTAAGCTAGGGACCATAAGGATCTGGGCCATATTGAAAAATTGCAAATTGCAGAGCCTGAAATTGAGAGGGGTGTGTGTGTGTGTGGTGGTCGTCTTGCTGAAATTAGTTCTGTTGTGTCACTGCTCCACCTTTCTCCTTCCAACCAAAACTGAATTTCTAAATATAGAAAACCAGAAGCCCTAGTTGTAAACTAGGTCTCAGCCAGACTGCTTCCTTTTTGTGTCCAGTTTAAACAATGACTCCATCTGAGTAGCATTGACCTGTGTGTGTATTTTTCAATTGCTTCTGGCCCTGTGTGTTCAGTTTCTTGAGTAATTAAAAAAAATCCTGAAATATTATTACACAGTCATGAGACTGTCAATTGGTAGCTAGAGCAGGAGTTAGATGTCACTGCTTGGCTCTGCCCATGGATTATTAATGTGACCTTGGACTAGTCACTTGAGACACCGTCCTATACCAGGATCCTGGGACTTGGCACAGGTGCAGCCTGGCATCTGCACTAGCAGACCTTGCTGCAGGATCAGGGTCTGCACAGCTTTATGCTTCAGTTAACTATTGACACTAAAATCTTCTAAAATGTTTTATTGTAATACTTGCCTACTTTGCAATCCCCATAAGACTTATGCCTAATTAAATCATGCTGATAGTTATGAAAGATGCTTTATAAGCACAAAGTAATATTCATTTATTGTATGTAGTACATTAATTTATTGTAGTATTCATTTATTTCATTATTATATACAGTGAAACTGGTGGCACGCATGAGACATCCTAAATCCCAGGTATGAAATGTATGTCTACACAGCAACATTATTTCAAAATTACTTACACAGCAGTTATATCAATGTTTTGGTATGTATCACCCATACTTGGTATCCTTCCCAGATCAATTCTTGTGTAAGTAATTACTACACAGCAGTTATATCAATGTTGAAATACTGTCAAGCTGGAGGACTTCTTACTCTGACTCCTGTAACCCTCATTGTATGAGGAGTAAGGACCCTCATTGTATGAGGAGTAAGGGGAGGAAGAGTGCTTTATTTTGAAATAAGTGCTATGTAGAGACTCCTAATTTCGAAATAAGATCTGCAATTGACAACTTGAAATAAGCTATGCAAATTGAGCTTAAACCTTGCTGTGCAGACACACCCTTAGATTCAAATTTCCTCAAAGTCCAGAAGTGATCAAGTGCAGCCGATAATTCAGTCTCTCCTCTACAAAAGACAGGCTATCAATATTCTGTCCTCTTAGCAGTTCGAAAGCAAGCTATGTAAAGGTCTCTAAAGCATTGTTGCTGTAGTCATTTAAAAATGTGGGCTAGGTAGGAATTAAACTAACCCAAGTATCAGACAGAATTAAAGAGAGGGAGGGGTGTGTGTGTCATGCATATCTGCTTGCTTGATTCCTACCCATCAGCTCAATGGTGATTGAGGCTGAACCAAGGCTTTCCACCATTTGTATCTTGTATCCGCTTCATTTATCTTCATTATTTATCCAACACATTCTCTGTCTTCCTCTGTTTCTAGTTCCTTGCATTTTGGTATGTATCACCCATACTTGGTATCCTTCCCAGATCAATTCTTGACACATGTCCAAACCATCGGTCGTCTTTCATGAATCTTCTATAACAGATTTATATCCTACCTGAAATGTCGTCTTTTTTTTTTTCATGAAACTCCTTATTCCACTCAGCCAACCTTCCTGCAGTCAAAATATTTTAATTCACCAGCTTTCCTCAAACTCCAGCATTGCGACCCATACAGCAATATTGACATGACAGTTGTCTCATACATGCTGACTGTTATTTTTATTGTGATGTCTTTACCTTTCCAGATCTTGCAGAGTTTTCAGACACAGGAGTTGCTAGTCCAATTCTTCTTTTTGTCACTGTTACTATTCCCATTCCTCAATACTAATCCTCCAATGTAAGTAATTTTCCCCACTACTTCTATTTCTTTATCATAGTTTGGCACATACCTTTCTGTCTAGTCTTCCAAATGCTATAATATGCCTTTCTCATGTTGATCTTTAATCTAAATCTTATGCTGTCTCAATCTACCTTGCAGTTATTTTCTATAAAGCTTCCTTGGTCAGTGCTGTGAGGCTTATCTATGAATCTAAGGTTGTGTGCTGTCCTACCAGATGACTCCTCCTGTTTCATCTGAACTATAGCCATAACTGATACTAGTCAGTGGCGTGAGAACATCTTAAAGAGTGGGCGTACTGAAATCCAGCCCATTGCCCCTACCCCAGCTGAAGCCAGGAGCAAAGCCCTGGTGTGCAGGGCCAGCTGCAGACAGGAACCCTGGATTGCCATATTTGGGGTCGGGAAGGAATTTTCCTCCAGGGTAGATTGGCAGAGGCCCTGGAGGTTTTTCCACCTTCTGTAGCATGGGGCCCAGGTCACTAGTGGGAGGATTCTCTGCATCTTGGGGTCTTTGAACCATCGTTTCAAGGAATTCAATATCTGAGAGATAGGTGAGAGAATTATTCTAGCAGTGGGTGGGTGAGATTCTGTGGCCTGCATTGTGCAGGGGGTCAGACTAGATGATCAAAATGGTCCCTTCTGACCTTAAAGTCTATGAGGTGCAGAGGCAGCAGCCTGGACCCCTGTGCATAGGGCCAGCAGCAGAGCCCTTGAGGGTGTCCCATTCTGAGTCCCTTACCAAGTTGAAGAAATCTGGTGATAACATGCATCCTTGTCATTCCTGTATCCTTGTGTCACTCCTACAGTTGTCCTCAACCATTCCCTCTTCCTTATGTTAATTGCTCCAAACTAACCTTTATAATATGGGAGGGTGTAATGCTATGAAGAGCTCTCACCAGCTGAATCAGTTCTTAGAATAAGGTAAAGAATCTCTCATGTCTACATTATTTTTACTTGTATAAATACATACCTTAAAATAAATCTCTCTACCAATAGCACCTGATGGTGCAATACTGAAGTCAATAAGGGCCTTAATCAAAGCCTATTCAGTCCATTGACTTCAGTGAGGTTAAATCAGGCCCCAGATGCTTTTTAACTGTCTTCAATAGCCTCAGGAGCAGACCCAGGATGGAAAAGTCCTTCAAGCATATGTATGGCTCGAGCTGATATGTCAGCTCCCAAAAGAGGGGTTAGAATGTTCAGCCACTGGAGCTAGTACTGCCCAGAGTAGGGATGTAATAGTATAGTCGACTAACTGATGAGCAAAAGCTTATAGGTTAACGCTATAGACTCTACACATTCCTACCACCAGTAGATCTACCCCTGCTGCAGCTCTACATTTAAACTGTATTAGGAGCCAGGTGGGCAGGCAGCCCAGCTTGTGCCAGGTCTGGGAGCTCAGACCCCCCTCTGGTCACAGGCTGCTGCCACCCCACACTGCTACCTCTGTACAGAGGCAACCATGCAGGGCGACAAGCAGCCAGTACATGAGGAGTTGGTTTTTAAACTGGTTGACCTCGTGGACCAGCTCCCCCCGGTACCCTGATACAGAGGCAGCAGCACAAAGTGGCAGGGGACTTCAGAAGTGGGACTGGAGCACACTGGCTGCCAGCCCCACCCCTGGGGACTATAGAATAGTCGAGTAACTGATAAGAATTCATGAAATTAATCGACTATTCAATAAACCAGTATTTAACATCCCTAGCCCAGAGCATACCAAAGGGCTTGTCACATCACACAGCAGGCGATTCTCCTAAGCAATGTGTTCTCATACAGGATGTCAGTGAACAAGATGTTCATTCACTTCCATTTAAAAAAAAAACAGCCTGATGTCCAAATAGAGCTTTTTTCTCTCAATACCAAAATTCTCAAATGTCATTACAGCAGCAGAGTTGGATGGAAAGGGCACTCCTTTATAACAGGGATGTGCTAAGGGATTTTAACAAACATTAATTTCTTTAGGAGAACCTCTTATTTTCTTTAATAGCATATTATTTAAAATTGAAATAACCTATGTGTGTTGGCATATTTCCAAATTAAGCTCCCCTCTTCTCCCCTTCCCCTCCTACTGCCTCATCATGCTATGTCTGGAAAGGAGCATCCATTACATAACACTGAAGGCAGCACAGCGGGACTGTCAAAAATCTGAGTGGTAACAATTAAGATGTATCACAAGGGAACCTACAAATTAATTAGACACCCATAGACAAAGGTCCTGCTCCTCCTCCCACTGAAATCAGAAGATGGCGAAACTGACCGTGGAAATAAGGTTAGTCTCTTAGTCTCCTCTCCCTACAGTGCCAACTGATCCGATCCAACAACTCAGCTGTGCTCTAAGAAGGACAGTATTTGCTGTACTGAGTTTCCATGGTCAGCAGGGAAGATGCAATATGAGTTCTCCACACTGAGCAAGCGGGAGGTGGAATTTCAAAAATTCCCAGGCCTTTAAAGGGGAAGAGGTGTGGAGTCCAAACTGCTGTTGCAAACAGAGCAGTCAGGATGGGCATTGTGGGACATCTCATGGAGGCCAATTATAGTGACATAGCCAAGTGCAGTGTGATTCAAAGTATGGTGAAGGAAGCCTGCTATAATAAGCACTTTTGGGAGAAACTCAACATCTTTCATCTCGAGGGACCTGATCTTGCACCTTCTATGTGGATCGACTGTGGTGCCTGACCAGAAAGCTCACTGAACAGTGCTTGAATACAAAGATTTGCTGAATTAGAGCCTTAAGTGGCACTTTCTAGCAGCTACTATATTTCTTTAACTGTAGCTTTTAGTGTAATAAGTGTGAAATAATTCCACATTCCTCTCTCCTCAGGCTGCGTGGCCATATCCTGCTAGAAAGCAATGCCAGCATCACAGCAGGGATAAAGATCTTTACAGAGCTATTGCCCTTGTTAAGCAAAGTGAACTTTGCTTCTATGGTAACATACTCCAGATGAGAGCTGTTTGCCCTCTTTTTTTTTTTTTTTTTCCTGCTTTAGCCAGATAGGAAAATATAAGCCCTGACCTTCAAACTCTTTTTAATTCATGTGTAACCAAGACATTGTAAGGGGAGTGCCTGACTTTAAATTCACTTCTAAAACCTGCTTTGGTCCGCTCCACCCTTGAATATACAACCTTCAGTTGTTTACCCCTAGCTCACTGCTGATATTTTCAACACCTGTGATCTAACTCTTTGAAATGCCTTTCAGCCACCCTGAAAATAATGGCACCAGTGACGGACATGCTAGTTTATTTTTGGGTAAAATAATACTAGGCTGTCAAAGTGTCATGGGGTCTCTCCAGTTCTGTCACTATCTTGTTGGAACATAATTCACCACAAATCCTGTATTAAAAAAATCAATCCTTTCTGGCCACATATGCAGACTTATCTGTTGATATGAGCTGTGTTTCTAGGCCTGTTAGATTAGGGGATCATGATCCAGGGTTACACAATGGTACTATGCAGAGTCAGAACTACATATGCGTCACTAAGTGATATATGGATTCTTCTCCCCAACTGGAAAGTCATGTGTTAACCTCAAGATCACCTTGTCATACAGTTTGGAAAACCTGTTTACTGCAACACTGTGTTCATAGAGATCCTTGGACAGCAGCCTAGCCAAGCTGTGCTCAGCACAGAACAATGGCAAGGGGAGGAAAACTTTAAGTTCTTAACCCTTAGGATGGCCATGGGCTGAGGTAACTTGTCACCAGCTTCCCACAACCCCACAGTGCTGTTTTGGTAGCCACAAATGGCTGAGGTGCTGGGACATTCCTTGCTTGCAGGCAGTGGGTAATAAAGTAGCCTGTAGAGCAGTGGTCCCCAATGCGGTGCCCATGGCACTTGCTGGGGCATTTATGTGCACCTGCCAAATGACCTGGGCTGGCCCCCAAGCACACGGCGCGTGGGCAGCCCCAGCCCTGAAAGGTTGGGGACCATGGCTGTAGAATAGTTGTGTTGGCAGACTGCAATGCTTGGGTGGGCCCTGATTTAGGGTGGGGTAGGGGCATCACTCTGGTCAGGGGCCTGGGAAAAATGGAAGGGGCTGACAAAGTGCACTCGCATTTGTGCTTCACCCCGCCCCCTGTGCCTAGCACTCCAGCCAGAGTGTGGGGTTTTCCCTGCTTCCCCTGATGCTCCAGCTGGGGAATGAGATTGGGACACGGCAGCTTGCCCAGTTCCAGTGCTGTAGCCAGGAAGAGGCAATCGGGCTGCTGGGGCTTGCCCTGCTCTGCCTGCCCAGTGCACCTGCTTGTGAGTGAACTTGGGGCACGGAAGGTTGGTTTTTGCTCCAGCATTCCAGGCTGGGGGCTTGTAGGCCCCTATGACTCAATTCTGGTCCCCCGCAAGACCCTGGGCGGGAGGAGCAGGGTAAGTTCCTGACCCCGCTCCACGGGTGGAACACCAGGCAGGTTGAGCCCAGCAAATCCCGAGCCCTGACCCCAGTCCCTGGGGGGAGGGCTGGAGCTGGGCAAGCCCCCGCACTCCAATCCCGTTCCCTGGTAAGAGCACCCAGATAGCTCTGCTCTGGCTCCACTTCAGCCTGCAACCATGGGAAGGGGTCTGGACAAGTGGCTGGGCCACTCATGGCCACGCCCCTGTTGCAGAGTAGTTTTCCAAGCTGCCAGCCATAATGTGTGGGGTTTTCTTAACCAATTGAAAAGATCTAGAGCAAATAGTCAGTCTTTGTGCCTAAGCCAAAAGCTTTCCATTGGCTTTACTAGTCTTTGGCATAAGAGCTGATTTTTTTTTTTTTCTAATGTGCTGGGGGGTGCTCCCCCAGGCTCTACCCCTATTTTACTCCGTCCTCCAAAGCCCCACTTTTTTTTTCCTGTCCCCACCCTGCCTATTCCACCTCTTCCCTCAAGAGCACTCTGCCCTTACTCCTCCCTCTGCTCACTGAGAGCAGCTGATCTGCAGTGGGAGGGAGAAGCCGGGAGTGAAGGGCAGGCACTGATCTGTTGGCAGTCCCCCTGGCTGGAAGTGCTGGTGGAGAAGGAGCGGCTGCCAATGGGTGCTCCAGCCCTGGTCCACCCATGGAGTCCACCTCTAGTCTTTGGATTAAATCCTAACTTCGGTGGGTCATGCTAGTTTTTCCAGTTGGAGAGGGGTTACGTTTGTGTTTGTGTTTGAGGGTATTTATAGAGCTTGCCCTACCATGGAAATCTTTCTCTGTTTTAATGAGATGAGATTTGGAGTAGCTAGAGGGTCCTTCATCCTGTTGAAATCAGTTAACTTTGCTTTTTATTATTACAGGTTGGATCTCCTTGGTCCAGCACCCTCAGGACCTGAGCGGTCCCAAGTCTGGGAATTTGCCAGATGAGGGGAGGTCAATGCTTCCCACTTGGTCCCTGGTCCACTCCCAGATTCCTTGCCCAGACATAGGGCTCCCTAGCTGCTGCCAGCCCTGCTTTTGCCAGGGATTTCTAGCCCCCATGAGACTCCTGACTAGCTCCCACTCCTGGTCTCCATGGCTCTTTGGTCCAGTAATAACTATGGTCCTGGTGGATGATGGATGTTGCCAGACCAGAGTGTCCCAGATTTGGGAGGTTCAACCTGTAATACACTCGTATTACAGTTTATAGCTTTTAATTGTTCAGGTCCTATAGGTTTTTAATCGTTGCTTGTCATATCCTCCTTAGCTTGCTAAATTTAAACATTATTTTCTTCTGGGCTGGCCAATGACAGACCCAAGCAGCAATCAATAAATATCCTTATATAGAACTTGGTCTACAAGCAGAAGCGTTGTTTAAAAACATCTGTAGGGCTGATGGATCAAATCCTTTGTTATCCTTGGGCAATTGTTGGCCTTTTAAAAATGATTCACTTGATCATTCAGGCAGACAGTAGTAGATTCTAAACGGTATCAGAACGAAAATACCAGAGATGAGCTCATTTTATGTGGGTGAGCCATTTAAGTCTCCTTCCCCCCCACTAAATCCCCAAACTCTCAGTAGCAGAGTTAAATGCATGTAAATTAAGACCACACGCATTCCTGAGAGCCACTGTGGACTTGAAGTTGCTGATTCTGCTTTTCCTACCACCAAGACCATGTGGGATTAGCTGATTTTAGTCAGTTGGGGCAAGTGAGGGAAAAAACGGTCCCAAATCAGATCGTCATCACACTTCTAAATGCCACTGCCAATCAGTTCCTCTGTCTGCCTCCATCCTTTCTTTAGTTTCCTCCTTTTTGTCTCCTGAACCTGCTTAGACAACCTGAGAAGTGTTTGCTCCATTGTAACTGAGAAGCAAAGTCTGCAGGGGCGAATTGGCACTGACAGTGGAAGAGGCAGAGAAGGGAAACTAGGCTCCAGCTTGCCTGAGCCTTTAGTGATGCTGCAGGAAAAGAAAACAAATTTCTAAAAAGCAGGAACAAATGCACCTTTGCTCCTCGAATTTCCACATTGATTGGAGGGCTGATAAGATACAGAGAGGGGACCCAAATCTGGGTGAACAATTGATACCAATGACATTCCTGCCTACCGGTTAGGATCATTGTTACTACCCTGTTAGGTGCATCTAGAGATTGACTTTTGTTTTCCAGCAGCTGCTAATGCCAGATGCTTAAGAAGAAACTTAAAACGCTCATGTGTGTAATTGTGCTGTACCATATCACTGAGCTGGGGATTTCTTCCTGACTCCAGCTGGTGACAGGGTTATGCCCTGAAGCACGAAGATCAATAACCATTGTCACTTTCACTCTAATGTAACTACAAATGTCAACTCATAGTTAATCCTCCTAATCCTACCTTATTTCTTGTTGGCTGGTTTTCTTTGAAAGCATATAAAAGTCCTCTTCTCTCCAGCTGCCCTTAAAGGAAGAATATTCTTAAAAAACTTCCAAGTATTTGAACAATGCAAAATGATATTAAAAATAAGAATTCACCCAGGTTATCCCCTCCTACAATTAAATCAATAGCTCTAGACTAGAGTTTCTATTTCTGATGTAACTTGCGTTAATAGATGGTTATCTTGTGCTAAATAGCATTTTAAAAGATGTTTGTGGAGTTTCTAGACTAACATTTCTGGCGTGCCCTAGGCTCGGCTCAAGGCGGGCTGAGGCAGCTGGTGCCCCAGTCAGAACATGCAATCAGTGCCCCTGTCTGCACAGCCGTCAATGGGCTGTCAATAGAGTGATGTCATCATCAGGCGCCCCGTGATGTCATCATTGGGCACTGTTGAAGGCGCCACCCTAGGCGATGGCCGAGTTGGCCTATAGCCATGGGCCGCCCCTGGCTGAACCTAATGTGCAGGCTTGATGTAGGCTTGTAGAAAACTGTTCAGAAAATCCCCATGAGGTCAGAAAGTACTATCTCCATTTTATTCCTAGAGAAACTGAGTTTCAGCTACTCATTCAAAATCATACAACAGGTCTGTGGGGGAGAGGGTGCATCTACACAGCAGGGCTTAACGTGAAATAAGCTATGCAAGTTGAGCTACGTCAAATGTGTAGCTTATTTCAAAATCACTTATTTTGAAATTGGGAGCGTCTACACAGCACTTATTTTGAAAAGGAGCACATTTCCTCTGACTTCCCTTACTCCTCATACAATGAGGGTCATAGGAGTTGGAGTCAAAAGTCCTCCAGCTTGATAGTATTTTGACATAACGCTAGTTATTTCAAAATGTTGCTGTGTAGACATACCCTGGAAGAGCCAGAACTAGACCCCAATCAACTGCTTTAACCACAAGGCTGACTTCTTTCCCTGTTCTGTTGCTCTAGAGAATAAAGCCTTATGTTCTGTTTAGTGCATGTCTCCAGGTTCATTATTAGGGGAAAGAAGTTCATCTCAGTGCAGTTTTAGTAAAAAGCAAAATCTTGTCAAGCTGGAGGTCATGAGTGTGGAGAAAGTAATCGCCAATTTAATTCAGCCAGACAAATGGGCTTCCCCACATTCGTTTGGAAAAAAGTGATCTCAGATTGAAATGACAGGGACCTGACTCCTAAATGTTACTCCTACCCCGTTCTGCTTCCCTGAGCAATGCAGGTCTCAGGGGAGTGGAAGGGGGCCAGCTGCAGCTGGGACACTGGTTTCCCACCATGGTAGTGAAACAGACACCTGACTGGGATATGACTGCAGAGCCTCCAGCATCACTCCACTTCTTGGAGCTCCCATTGTTGCCGTGAGTGCAGAGGGGCTCTGACCCTGGCTGCCAGCCCCTCACCCCAGTACTGTCCTAGGTTTCCTCTCAAGGAAGAGGTATAATGGGGGCAGAGCAGGGGTGGGAAGAGGCAGAATTGGTGGTGTTTGGGGGTGGGAAGAGGCAGAGTGGGCACTACACTGCGGGGGAGGATTGCCTTAGGCCCTGTGGCCTCGCACCCTCCCCTCCCCCGGGAACATCAGTGACCTGACCTGTCCATTATTTACTAATCTTCACATATTTTGTGCCATCTGTAAATCTTTTCAGTGATTTTTGTTTTCTTCAAGGCCCTTGATAAAAATGCCTAACAGCATAGGCTCCAGTCAACCCTGTCTCAAACCATAACACATCTTCTACTTAATCTTAAGAGATTCTGTTCTGCCTCCTTTCACTTCTGAGGACTGTACCTTTCACATGCCTGAGTCAGACACAAGAAGATGAGGGCTATTGCTAATGTTTGTGTTTGCAGATAAACAGAACCGCATCAAGGTAAAGTCAGGCAATCCTGGCTGATATGCTTATCCTTCACACATTTCAACTGCTAGCAGTAAAACTTGTGGCTATCTTCTGCTCTAATCCCTGGCCACAACTCTATGGTTTTAGGTCATATGTATCTGAAGGCAAAGTATGGCACAAACTTTTAAACTAATTGTTTTCCCTTCTTCCTTTCTCCCTCCCCACAGTTTATAAATAGTTAAAATCCTTACAATATTATTCAAAAAGTCCTAGGCACTTCCACATGCTGGGCTGGCTCTAGCAATAATAATATTGTGCCGTGGCAACTCTGACACACAAAGGAGCCTTAGTGGCTGATTCCACCCTCACTTGGTGGAAGAAAATGTCTCATCAACTATGTTCTCAGATGACAATTAGTGTCGCATGAATCTTAAAGATGTCAGCCAGAGAACACTATTAATGCCAGAGAGAATAATAAATAAGGTAAGAAGAGTGCATACATGAATGTAGCTGCTTTGCAATTGTTCCAGTCACTAGCATGTTGAGGGATTTAAGAAGACAGAGGAGTGAGCACAAAAAGACTGATAGATTAAAAAACACCCCTCCTCATCCCCAAAGGGGAAAGCCCATGATCACTATGCGACTGGGGAGTGATGGGAAAACAGGGCTAAGAATATAGAGTGCAGAGGGATGAGCAAGTGGATTAAAGCACCAGGGACTCAGATTCAGTTCTGAGCTCTGCCACAGACTCCCTGTCTGAACTTAGACTCTCATCATTTGATCTCTGCCTCCATTTTCCATCTGTAAAATGGGGATGCTAATACTCCCTTTCTCTGACCCTTTGCCTACTTGGATTTTAAGCTCTTTGGGGCAGGGCCTCTCTTACTGCTAGTGCTGAAAGGAACCTAAAATTTCTTGCAGGTACTGTCCTGTTGCAAGCTGGGTCCCTTCCAGCTCTTTAAAGAGTTCCCTGCTGCCTTTTTCCACAGCTCTGCTAGCTCTTCCCAGAGCTGTGCACCAGGGTGCACCTGCTTACTTTCACCTCTGCCTACCGCATGTATGCACCCCACATTTGGCACAATAGAGCTCTCGTCTACACCAGAGCCTATAGACAGAACCATACTATTACACTGTAACAGCAGAAAACCACGTCACTGGATCCGGTGTATGAGTGATGAAGTGCAAAACTTAGAAAACCAGAGGTTAGAGAAGCAGAGGTTATACTAGCTAGACTTGGAAGATACCATCAGAGAGCCAAGGGGGCTCTTCTATTTAGACACGATTCTCTCTTCCAAGGCATGTTCTCAGAGCACTGATGATTCCCTCACCTCCTTCCCACCATTCTCTCCACACTGAATATCCATGTCACAGTAATTCTTCTCCTAGTGGAGGTCTGAAACTTTCTCCCTCTGGAGTCCATCTGTGTTCTTTTCAAGCAAGGTGGAAGGAGCACTGTGGGGCAATGTTTGGCTCTCCGTCTTCTTACCTCCCACACCTGGAGACTGCATGTGCTACCTTCATATTCATTGTGCCTGATCTAGAACTGAAAGACTGATTCCGATCCTGACTCATGCTCTCCTGCTCTGAGGGGGAAGGCCTATTTCAGAGTCTGATTCAGACCCTCCTGGTGTGAGGTGAAGGGCTGGTTCCAGTCTTAATTCATGTTGTCTTGATCTGGGCGTAAAAGGCTAATTTTACTCATGATTCAGATGCTCCTGACCACGGATGGACTGATTCAGTAGCAGATGGTGTTATAGCTGGAAGGCTGGGCTGGCTGGCTGCAGCTAAGAAAAAAACTCTTGTTGTTTCATGTCGTGCTCATGAAAAGGGCTGACACAGCCCTAGACCCTGAACCGTGTATTGACAGAGGGACTGCAGAACAGGTGCCACCAATGTAAAATTCCTACATGGCCCTAGTAATGTGCCACATCCAAACCTGGACTGGTCACCTATATGGCTGAGACTTTTAACATTTCAGTCTTTGATATCTCTGCTAAAACTGCCTAGTAGATACCAGTTGAAGGCACTTGCAGTGATGTGTTTTGTGATTGTGATATGGACATCTGTCCATTAGGAACTAGACCGAGAGCCCCAATTCCTTCCAGAGATGCTATATAATAGTGTCCCCTAAAGCTATAAGGCTGTTCAGACTGAAACCAGGCACTGCAGTTGTCCAGCCAGCAGATACTGATCCTCATGGCACTTGGAACCTGCATAGCAAAACTCCTTGTACCAGTGCAGTGTCAGCTCTTACTATGCAGGCTCCGCTGGACAGAATTCCCTCTGTACTCAAGCAACTGTTTCTTAGGGAGTCCAGTGATCTGTTCTACCAAGGTTAGGGGAAATTTTTGAGATTGGATGGATGTGCAGGATATCAGACTAGATGAGACTGAAGGTACCTTCTGACCTTAAAAGTCTAACTCTGTTTTCAGTTTAGGGGTGCTGTAAATGGAACTACAAGGTACAGGACCCAACAGTGTCCCTTTAACCATTAAACCCTATGGCTGGAGCTTCCTTCCAACTCAAATCTGGGCTAGAATGTTTCTGGTCCTTAAGCGTATGCGGTATGGGGCTGTAGAAAGCCCAAAGATCCATGCACAATTGCAGCACCTTGCAGCAGTGTTACTACCACAAGGTCCCATGTATTTTGCAATACACTGGACCTAAATTTGGTTGAAAAACTCTTTGGATTCTTGGGCAGCCAATTTTAAAAGTACTGAAATTCCTTCCAGGTTCCTTTTAAATATAAAATGGAGATTTGTATTGAATTTAATGTGAAAAATGGGTGATTCAGTGCAGCAGCACTTTGTGTTCAATGCGGTTTGTTTGTTTCTGTCCACATTTTCAGGGCCAAAGACTTGTCTCTGGACAACATATAATTATGATCAGTAGGGCTTTGGCTATTGGACCACTGTGACATGGAGCACCTTGAAATGTGAAATAAGCACATTAGCTGGATGGTTCTGCTAATATGATCACACAATTGGGGAAAAGTTGACAACACTGATGTTTAAACTGTCATGAAGATTTTAAGTATCAGAGGGGTAGCCGTGTTAGTTTGGATCTGCAAAAGCAACAGATTAACTTTGTGTCTACACTACAAAATTAATTCGAACTAACAGACGTTAGTTCGAATTAACTTTAATAGACGCTACACATACAAACCGCTAGTTCGAACTTAATTCGAACTAGCGGAGCGCTTAATTCGAAATAGGTAAACCTCATTCTACGAGGACTAACGCCTAGTTCGAATTAAGTAGTTCAAATTAAAGGCTGTGTAGCCACTTAATTCGAACTAGTGGGAGGCTAGCCCTCCCCAGCTTTCCCTAGTGGCCACTCTGGGCATCACCAGGGAAACTCTTCTGCCCCCCTCCCAGCCCAGGAGCCCTTAAAGGGGCACGGGCTGGCTACGGTGCCCATGCCAGGTGCAAGCCTGCCAGCACCCTGCCAGCAGACCCTGCACCTGGCACGACATGAGCCAGCCACCCGCTGCCACCCAGCCCTCCGCCTCTTCCTGGGACCAGGCTGGCGGCTCCCAAGAGCCTGCCTGGGGCCGCAAGAGGCAGGCGCCCGCCTGGTCTAGTGCGGAGATCGTGGACCTCATCCACGACATCCACACTAGGCACAGGAAAGTGGCCATCTAGGGCAGGATAGCTGCCAGCCTGGCCACCCAGGAGCAGGTATGCATGAAAATCAGGGTGGTCCAGTGAGACCCCCAACCCTGAGCTTAGAACATAAGAATGGCCGTACTGGGTCAGACCAAAGTCCATCTAGCCCAGTAGCCTGTCTGCCGACAGCGGCCAACACTAGGTACGCTGGAGGGGATGGACTGAAGACAATGACCAAGCCATTTGTCTCGTGCCATCCATCTCCAGCCTTCCACAAACAGAGGCCAGGGACACCATTTCTACCCCCTGGCTATTACCACTCCATGGACCCAACCTCCATGACTTTATCTAACTTCTCTTTAAACTCTGTTATAGTTCTAGCCTTCACAGCCTCCTGTGGCAAGGAGTTCCACAGGCTGACTATTTGCTTTGTGAAGAACTTTCTGTTATTAGTTTGAAGCCTGCTACCCATTAATTTCATTTGGTGTCCTCTAGTCCTTCTATTATGGGAAGAACTTTTCTTTATGCACCCTCTCCATACCACTCATGCTTTTATAGATCTCTATCATATCCCCCCTCAGTCTCCTCTTTTCTAAGCTGAAAAGTCCCAGTCTCTTTAGCCTCTCTTCATATGGGACCTGTTCCAAACCCCTAATCATTTTAGTTGCCCTCCCCTCTCCCACCCCCTCTTTCCCTCTCCCACCTCCTTTTCCCAGTCTCCCCGAGTTTTGTTCAATAAAGAGAGTTTCTGTTTTTGAACACACGTGTCCTTTATTTTGTACATCAGGAAGGGGGGCTAGGGAAGGGTAAGTGGAAGGAGGTGAGGGAGGAATGGGGTACGAGCCCCTGATGAGGAGGACTGGGGTGGCTCTGCGGGCTCCTCTGGGTGGAAGCTCTCCTGCAGCCCCCCGATTGACCTCCCCCCTCCCCCGGATGGCAGCCTGCGGCAAGTGCAGCCGGGATGATGGCTGAGTGCTGTGATGTGCCAAGTGTGGGCACTCCAAGCCAGGACTGCTTTGCAAGCAGGGAACCCCTGAGAACTGTCTGTCCAGGGTGGGGGTCGGATCCCTTTAAGCACAGCCCTCAGCTAGCCTGAGACAGAAGCTCCACGCTCTAAGTCCTAATCTGATGCCCTGCCGGCACTGCTTCCGGCCATCCTTAACCTCGGTTCAGGGTCCACTCATTCGAACTAGCATGTCCACATTTAGCAAAATGCTAATTCGAACTAGTTTTTAGGTCTAGATGCACTAGTTCGAATTAGTTTAGTTCGAATTAAGTTAGTTCGAATTAGTGCTGTAGTGTAGACATACCCTTATAGACTAACAGATGTATTGGAGCATAAGCTTTCGTGGGCAAAGACCCACTTCGTCAGATGCATGTAGTGGAAATTTCCAGGTATAAATATGCAGGCTAGAATAAGGCTAGAGATAATGAGGTTAATTCAGTCAAGGAGGGTGAGGCCCACTTCTAGCAGCTGATGTGGAGGTGTGAACACCAAGAGAGGAGAAACTGCTTTTGTACTTCGCTAGCCATTCACAGTCTTTGTTTAATCCTAAACTGATGGTGTCAAATCTGCAGATGGACTGTAGCTCAGCAGTTTCTCTTTGAAGTCTGGTCTTGAAGTTTTTTTGCTGCAAGATGGCTACCTTTGAATCTGCTACTGTGTGTCCAAGGAGATTGAAGTGTTCTCCTACAGGTTTTTGTATATTGCCATTCCTAATATCTGATATGTGTCCATTTATTCTTTTACGTAGGGGCTGTCCAGTTTGGCCGATGTATATAGCAGAGGGGCATTGCTGGCATATGATGGCGTATATTCTATTGGTAGATATGCAGGTGAATGAACCAGTGATGGTGTGGCTGATCTGGTTAGGTCCTGTGGTGGTGTCACTGGTATAGATATGAGGGCAGAGTTGGCATCGAGGTTTGTTACGTGGATTGGTTCCTGAGTTAGAGTTACTGTGGTGCGGTGTATAGTTGCTGGTGAGAATTTGCTTCAGGTTGGCAGGTTGTCTGTGGGCAAGGACTGGCCTGCCTCCCAAGGCCTGTGAAAGTGAGGGATCATTGTCTAGGATGGGTTGTAGATCACTGATGAGGTGTTGGAGAGATTTTAGCTGAAGACTGTAGGTGATGGCCAGTGGTGTTCTGTTGGTTTCTTTCTTGGGCTTGTCTTGATCCCTCACTTCCACCGGCCTTGGGAGGCAGGCCAGTCCTTGCCCACAGGCAACAAAAAAACTTCAAGACCAGACAGTTAGTCTATAAGGTGCCACAAGACTCCTTGTTGCTTATGGAGATTTTAGCATCATCAAACTGAAAAGGGCGGGACAATTCAGTTTTGCAACCTATTGTCTCAGGCTCTTTGCAGAGGCAGGAAGACAAGACTGAAATTGTTTACAATCAGTTCATGTTTTTGAAGACTTGGCAACTGAAAAGTTTTTTTTTTTAACATGAATGTTTGGCTTGTGAAGCACAGTTCTGCATCATGGGGTAAATTCCCCACAAATTGCGAAGTACAGAGAATGGGGGCACTGACTACCACATTTGGGACTACTACTATACCAAGTCTTCAGTAATTAGGAATTTTATATCAAGAATTGCACCACTCACTTCTGCTCTTCAAGTCTTGCTTATGTGCAGTAGATTCTATTTCAGAAAGGGGACAAAATGCCTGGCATGCATGAACACACTTGTAAAAAGTACAACCACATGGAAAGAAGTGGTGCTTATACTGAATATTATAGCCCTCCTATTGTTTACCTTATTAAAGTGCTGATAGCTTATCTTAACCATATAACTAGCATTTTCTACATGGCAAGCCCATCAAACACTTAGGAGTGGCAGAGTGATATTTATTATGAGGGAACACTGACAGTGAGTTTGGCACTGTAGTGTACCTGTCTCTCGTGGGCCAGTAACAGGCACTCAGTCTGCCAAAGGAGAGTCCAAGCTGATGTGATTTATTGATACAGGGTGGAATTTTCAACAGCACCCAGTCGACTATGAGGATGAGTCCCTTTGAAAGGCTGAGCTCCTAAATCACTGAGACATTACCAAAAATTCCACTCTTACTAAAACTTGTTTCTCTGGCAGATTATTCATACTATAGTACTTGCAGACCAAGCAAGACGTGGCTGCACTGTGGTAGGTATAAAGAGTAGTAGAAAGTCTCCTGCTTTGAAGAGCTTTCAAAATAGACAAGACAAGGATAGGCGAAAGAACATATAAACTACATAAATCAATGTAATGGTGGCAAATGGCATGTTAGTGCCTTGAATCCTTTTTTGAGAAGGAGCCAGTCAGAAGGGGATTATTTGAACAGATAGACAAAGGAAAAAGATCAGAGAAGAAAGGGATGGAAGGTCGGAGAGGCAGGTGTGGAGTGAGCACAGGTGAAGAGATTATCATTGAAAGGCTCTAAGGAAAACATATATATTAAGGGAAGATTGGAAAACAGATACTACACACATGAAGAGAGGATTCTATTTTCCTCTATGCTAAATATGCAGTCACAACTCATGATATTTAAAAATGCAACAGTACCTTAAGTTGACTTTTTCTGGTGATACTTATATAGCCATAGCCTCGGAAGTGTTTTAGTAGAAAACAAATCTTCGCATCCTCAAATAACTCCTCACCTAAAAGAGGTAGCTGTGCTCTTTTGTGTGTGTGTGTGTGTGTGTGTGTGTGTGCGCACGCGCGTCTCTCCTGTGATTTCATTATGAACAAGCAACTTGGAAGTAAAACAGTTCCATCCTGATCTGATTAAAACAAAGTGATTTATCTCACTATTGCTGCTGTCTAGAACTTATTTTTTTCCAGAAACTGAGTCACAGATATTTGCCTTCAAGGTACCTGCCTCTCAGATGGTGGCATGATCAATGTTGTTTTACTTCCCTGATTTTCCTCCTTGGAGATAGGTTACCAGACAAGTAATATGTATCAATTATACTAACAATTTTTCATTGAAAATTACTGTAACAAATCAATATCAGAGTACTGAAATTCACACAAAAGGGTTGTTAGCATTTGCAATACTTCCTACTACATCCAGTAACCTTGGGCAACCTTGTCAATATTTTAAGTAATACACTTAATTTATCTGAGCTGCATGCAAGCAAGAAGTAAATGTGTACTGTAAGTAGTGTCTGGATAGTCTTTAGCGAGAGATACATAGTTGTATGTACACTTTCTATTAAAATGCTTCTTGATCTTTAAACACGTCTGATCAGGTAGAACCAAGACGTGTACAATAAGCCTGAACAAAGTCAAACAAAGGACTAGCCATGGGTGTAACTACTATGAGTTAGGAGCCAAATGCTCAGCTGACTATAATGGCACAGCTCCATTGACTTCACCAGGGCGATGATCATTTATACCTGAGTAAATCTGGTGGGATGGTTTCAAGTCCATTTACATTAATTTACATTTGATCCAGCATTCTACCAAAGCAAGTGGGTGCAGGGGTCTGTCTGCTTGCAGTTCATTGCAAGGGCCTTATTTACTTAACCAAGGAAAGAAAAGATGTGGGTCAGGGAGATGTATATGATCTGACATCCCCTTCCCTCAGGTCTCAGACCATGATCATGTAAGAAAAGTTCTGAGGCTATGAAAATGAATGTCATTTCAACAAGAACAAGGGCAGTACTAAATTCTAATTCTTGAATTAGAAGAATCAAATCCAGTCATTATTCTAGGTCAGGTTCCTCCTCTGAACAAGTCCGTTATCCAACTTTTTTGGTACAATCTGTATAAGTTTCTTGTCTCTGCTTTTGGTTGACCTTTGCTGAATGATTCTATTTTGTAATGTTCAATCAGTGCTCTCCTTCCATACCAGCTGCACACGGTTGATTTATTTGCCCTTTAAGAAAACCTTCTGTAGATGTCTTCCTCTAATTACCAAAATCTTTGTTTCCTCTCCTCTGTCTGATAGATGCTATTTATACCCACAGCTGTTAAAGTATCTTCTTCCCAATGGCAGGTGGAGCAAATTCCTATCAAGCCACATTCCATGAAAATTCCAGGCAATAATATCTTTTCTAAAACCATCCAATGCTACCTGCATTTTGCCTTGCAGGAAATGCCTTTCTGTATCACAGAAGAGGGTATTTCATGAGGGTGCAGGAAATGGCATATACTTCTTTAGAAAAGGAGCAGAATAAATTAACAGAAAACACTAAATTGATCCACGTGCTTATGTAGCTACCTCACTGTAGTTGCACCTAAGCAACTCCTAGCATAGATGCATTGCCTCCGTGAAATACTGTTTCAAACTGGAGTATGCCACATTCTACATCAGCAATGGGTAACCTATCCTAGTGAATGGGCCACATAAGTGGCCCTCCATCTCAGTGGGGTGCAAGATTGTCATAATCAAGATGATCTCTCAGGATCGGGTAGTTTTGCTAACTGCGTTTGCATACATAGAATTTGCAGGGTGTGCTAACTGAACTATAGCAGCACTTTGGATGTGACTGTGAGAGCCACGCATTCTCTTTAATGTTGTGTGCAGTCAACACACCCCTCACTTTGTGTTCTTGGTTTACATCTGTATCACTTCAGTAATACTGGTAGGAACAAAACTACATGGATGAAACCCAGCAGAATCTGGCGCAACCCTGCTCGAGGGCAACAGTAAACAAAATATCTTGTGGGCCAGATATAAAACCCTGATGGGCTGTATTTGGCCCAAAGACTGCCCACGCTGTTTTACATTATTGCAATGTATCTATACTGGAGGCTTTCACCAGTATATCTCCTCCAGTATAAATATCCCCCTGTAGTTCCAGAATTCGTATTTCCATTTGCCCCCAGCAATGACACAACCCTTCTAAAGTAAATGTGGTTAAAACTGTGCCTTTTGTTATCCTTTGTATTGATGCATTTTATTTCACGCGAACACCTTTTAAGTAAAGTTCTTTTACTCTCCTTTGACTGATTAGGAAGTGGAAAGGAGACCCTTGTTAAAAAAGTAAACTAGGAGTGTTTGCTGCCATCACGGTATTCAATTTTCTTTCATATTTTACCCTTTGTCTGCTTTGTCTTTTGTCTGTTTAAACTGTAAGGCTGTGTCTACATTGGCATGATCTTGCGCAAATACTCTTTAACGCAAGAGTTCTTGCATTAAAGTATTTGCGCAAGAGAGCATCTACACTGGCACGTGCTCTTGCACAAGAGATGTGCTTTTGCGCAAGAGCATCCGTGCCAGTGTAGACGCTCTCTTGTGCAAGAAAGCTCTGATGGCCATTTTAGCCATCGGGCTTTCTTGCACAAGAAATTCATGTTGCCTGTCTACACTGGCCTCTTGCGCAAGAGGGCTTATTCCTGAGCGGGAGCATCATAGTTCTTGAGCAAGAAGCACTGATTTCACACGTTAGAACGTCAGTGTTCTTGCACAAGAACTCCCCGCCAGTGTAGACAGGCAGCATGTTTTTGCGCAAGAAAGCCCGATGGCTAAAATGGCTTTAGCACAAGATCATGCCAATGTAGACAACAGCCCACGTTCTTTGGGACAGGGGCTTTTTTTTTTTTTTTTTAATTCTAATACCTGTGCAATCCTTACAATGAGAATTGGACTATTATTCTATCAAACATGAGAAACATAAAAAAGATCATTTTGGACAATTCAGGAACAGTATTAATGAACAGGCTCAGAAAGGAATCCTACTCTAGAATTCCTTGACTGGAAGGATAGTAGCTGCAATGAGGGAGTTTGAGGCTGAATCATGAGACTAATGGGGTCTGATAGTTTTTCATTAATGAAAAACTATTATTTAATTTCAGCAAGAAATAATCAATCAATGCAATATGATTCACAGTGGGTACTGCCCTGCAAGCCCACCTATTGAGGATTTTCATGGAGGTCATACAGAGTCATTCCAGAAATTAGCCTTTAAAATACATATTAATTCCAGGTGCAGTTATCAATTTTAATGCTTGAAACCTTTTAGGATTGCCTGGAGTGCTGAGAAGGGAATGAACAAGCTGAAATTCTGTCTGAAGCAAGGACAATAAATTACACTCAAGTATGTTTGCCAAACTGATTACTTTCTAGGCTGGCTTCAGTTTTATCAGTTTCATTCCAGGCCTGAATGTGCTGCAGCAATTAGTGTCCCTTCAAGTGCCCGTGCCTCTTGCTTAGTTCAAGTACAGTAGGTTGGCATCTCATGTGCAAGTGACGAGACACTTCACAGCTTTGAGAGCTATCTGCTTAACACTTTCCTCCAAATACTTTAAAGGAATGTTGATGCGAAACAATCCCTATGAGCTGTCTGTGGAGGCTGCAGCTTTTAGGAGGGGCATGGACTAATCCAGTAGGGACTCCATAACACATTGGCAGATTGACAACCTGCAGGGAGCCTCAGAAGGGAAGCAGTAGAAGAAAAAGAAAGGGTTGGGGCAGGGGGAATAAGGAGTAGTAGAGGATATATCTAGCAAGAACAACTTGACTGAATTGAATGTGTTCCTTTTTTTAAAAACAGTGTAGAGAGGGCATAACTATGTACAAAAACACTAACCAAATCAAGATAAACTTAAAAAATAAATAGTCCGGTAACACTTTATAGACTAACAAAACAATCATGGTATCATGAGCTTTCGTGGGCATAGCCCACTTCTTCAGATGACCAGAGTTTTGAGTTTAGGATGTCCAGATCCAAAATAAATAGGGGAGAAGGGAGAGTGAGGGGATGGGGGAAAATGGAAGGGTGAGGGGAAACAAGAAGCAGAGGGTATGTAAATATCAAAGGGAAAGCCACCCAGGCAATACAGGTAAACTATAAGCACCTATAAATTGGATAGTTAAAAGAAGCAGACAAGGATCATAGGATAGCAATTAGAGAGAGAGAGCACTAACAAACACAAGAATCTACATAGACAAAGAGCTGTTGGCACCTTCATTGTTTGTTTGATAATGTTCCAGCCAGCCATTATCTTGATTAAGACCATAGGTGTGAGAATTAAATTTGTGGATGAATTGTAATTCCAACCCTTCTCTGTGTATTTGGCTTGTAGAATTGGTCTGTAAGGAATTATTCAAAGCAGACAAATGATAATATGTCAAGATACAACAGTTAGAAACTAGAAAATGGAAGATTTGGTTTTGAACGATATTACGAAAAAATGCTTCACAGAGAGACGATCCATGGGCAATGGAATAATCTCTAGAGGGAAGCTGCAACTATACTGATAGATATATTTGGCAGACAACTGAATAACCTTGTACATAAAAGACTCTCAAACTCTGTTGGCAATATCAGTGCTCTGAAAATATCCCTGGAAGGGAAAAGCTTATGCTTGGTTACATCTACAGTGCCAAGCCTGCCTGCCAAGCCATATGCAGTAAAGAATTATACCAGGTAGCAAATGTTCCTAAAGCACTTTGAGATCCCTGAGTGAAAAGAGCTTGTCAATGTGCAATTAGGAGCTGTGTGCGTAATATCTTATTATTGCATTTACTGTTGGAACCTAAATGCCTAAATATAAAAAAGTGACTAGTGATTTGCGGGGGTCTCTTGTTTGGGGAGCGGGAGGTTCAGCTTGAGACACTTTAAATGAACCAACTGGCAGAAAATGCTAAGCATCCTCCCTTTGGGCCCCCAAAATTACTAGTCACGTTGGCAAACTGAAACCACAGACTTTCACGGTTAGATCTTGACATTATTTGTACTTACCCAGTAACACAGCCCAGCCTCATGTGGAACTCACTGGCAAGGGTCCCACTGACTTCAATCAGGAGCAGGTCTCACATGGGCTGATTATATTAGTGAGCAAGTGCCGGTTTGCATTTGTTGTTACTTGTTATGTACCTTAGTGCAATGTCGGTGACAGATAATTATTCATGGTTTTTGTAAACAACCATATATGTTAATCGCAGGCAAAGCCTGGCTTTCCTGGAAGGAGCAGCCCTGGAGGGGAGAGGCAATGCAGCACAGAACCTCCACTTACCTAGGATAATGCTGCTGCTACAGAGCTGGAAGCAGCCGCAACAGTTGGTCAGCTGCATTCTGCTGCTGCTTTGAAAAGATGCAAAATGTCCTGTCTTACCCACCGCATGTATTGCAGATGGCAACTTGCATGCCAACCAGCTGCGAGGACAGAGCTTCCAGCCAGCGGAGGGCCCATCCTGGAGACAGTGGGTTACTAGTCAGTGTATTGCCAATTTCCTAGAGCTTTCCATGCAAACCCTGGCCAGCTGCTGCAGAGAGGGGTGGCTCTCTCCAATACTCCCTTCCAGTGAATCCACCTATGCAGCTTAGATCAGGGGTAGGCTGTAACCACACTGAAGGCCATAGTACAGCTGGCCATTACTTGGAGAGCAAGGGAGAGAGAGTGCAAGGGCTCTTCCTCTTGGTTTCCTTGCCCCCCCCCCCCCCCCATGCATGGAAACTGCTCATATTTGTTGTCGCTCTGCCCTGCTGAGTGCCCCACACTAGCTAACCTGTGGGTGAGAGTCATTCCAAAGGGAGTGGGTAGAAGGGTGCTTTTCAGGAGCTCTGTCCTGCCTCAAATACAGGCCTGTGCTGAATAGGCAGAACAATGGCCTTTTATGTTCCATTCAGCCCCTAATACCACAAACGTTCCCATTGGCCCCGGCCTGTTTTTCAATGTTAATATCGTATCACTTAAAGTGATTCAGACAAGGGAGAACACTTCATACTATTACACCCAACAGGTTGCCAGACTTTTGGCCCCCTGAGCACATACGGTACCAATACCTAAACTTGTCCCTCCTTAAATGAAATAGCTGGTCCCCTCCCTCCCTTCCCTGAGTGCCCTTGGATAGTGCTGATACTGCCAGACCTAATTTTTAGCAGTTTCCCCGAAAGGTCACACACACTCCTCCAGATTTTTGTGAACTACAACAAACCGACCCTAATAGTGTTCAATAAACAAGAGTCACCTCCCCTTAATGGCAGGCCAGTAATTATGTATGCAAAATCCCAGAAGTCCTGTGTGTTCCTTGGACTGATTTGAATATTGGGTCATGCAAGAGTTTCCAGCAGCTCTGTCTACAGGCAGCTCACTGCAATATTATTATTTGGGACCGAATCCCCAAATTACTACAGGATACGTGCCTCTCCCTTTGCTGCCTTTTGCCTTCCCCTTGACTTTAAAGCACACTGAAATTCAGAGTTGCTGAAAGAACATTTCACATTCATTGTACTAGAACTAGGACATTTCAAAGTCAGGACTCAGAACAGTACTAAATGAGAATAGATGCCTGGCTCCTTTTCCACTCCATATATAATAGCTACTAGAATAGCACCAAAAGCAGCAAAATAGATCATCATGGCACTTTTTTTCAGCTGTAAAAGCCCCATTTTAAACAAACCTAATAAGCCTTGTTCTCCTCAAGCTTTTTGCACCAAATACTTTAAATATAAAGAGATTATTTGGCACCATATTCTGATAGGCCTTTATCTGGATGCAGAGTTGGAGGGGCACACAAGAATTATCTGCTCACCTAGGGTATGTCTACACTACCCCGCTAGTTCGAACTAGGAGGGTAATGTAGGCATACCGCAATTGCAAATGAAGCCCGAGATTTTAATTTCCCGGGCTTCATTTGCATAAGCGGGGCGCCGCCATTTTTAAATCCCCGCTCGTTCGAACCCCGTGCAGCGCGGCTACACGCGGCACGAACTAGATAGTTCGAACTAGGCTACCTAGTTCGAACTACCGTTACTCCTCGTGGAATGAGGAGGTGGTCTAGATGATCTTGACTGGAAAAGGAGGTGGCCTGTTAAACAATCTCTCTCTCTCTTTTCTGTATATTATATATCAAAATAAATAAACGATATAAAAATGTGGTCCCTGCTATGAAAATCTTCATGAATGCCTGACCTATGGCTTGAAATAGAATGCTGGGGAATCAGTAGGATTCCTGGCTGTAGGCTCACTTCATTGTCTGGGGCAAGCTATTTGGACCTCATTGTGAGAAACTCAGAAGGATGGGTAACAATCCCAGGACCTTGCTGCAAGTTAGATACTGCATCTCAGCTGAGCTTTCCTGGACCTCTTAAGTATAATTATGAACACTAGAGGAACCTGCTGACTTTTTTTCCTAACAGTATCAGAGGATCTGCAGCAAGAGCATGTGCACTTTGCCCAACTGTGTGCTGCACATAATTTGCATAAAATGAAGTGGACTACTGAAAGTAAGCCCACAGAAATTGGAGCAATGCTCCATTTTGATTAAAGTGGCCTACCGCTCAGGTCACAATAGAGAACTGCATCCATAGTCTGTGCATCTCATATTTCTCTATTAATGATGATGGCAGCAATGGCCTTTATAACAATATCTGTATTTGTACAATATTCTGCTGTGTGCATAGAGCTAAATGCAGAGAGAGATCCCTGGTAAACAGAAAAGACAAAGCTGCATCTTGTGTTACACAGAAGGTAGGGTTGCCAGGTGTCCGGTTTTGAATCAGACAGTCCAGTATTTGAGCTTTCTGTTCAGGAAACAAATTGAGAAAAAATAAATGCCTGGTATTTTCTAAATAAGATATAATGTAGCTTGTGATGTAATGTCAAGTGTGTCCGGTATTTTTGTTGAAACCATTTGGCAACCCTAACAGAAACTTGTTTGTCCTTAATTTTGTGGTAGGCCTTTTAGGGTTGTTTTTTTCTTAAAATAAGTGCCTCCTGTTTAGGATGGACTGCAAATCCACATATGAATGACATAAGTATAAAGATTACTTAGATCTTTCTAATTAATTTATCACATGGATATCCTGGTAGAACTTGGTCTCTCTCTTTCCAAAGTACACTGGTATACTTTGATGCTAACAAAAATATATTTAGCAAAATACCAGAGTATATTCAAGCATTACAATATCTCTTTTTGATCTTAATTTCATTTTTCTTTAATTTCTTTTACAAATGGAGCATTTATTTTGCAGTTTCAACTTTGAACAAACTCTCAATTCTGAGTGATTCTAGGTTAATGGAAAAAAGGGACTACAGGCAGTCCCCGGGTTATGTCAGTCCGACTTAAGTCAGACCCCTAGTTACAAACGGGGAGGGGAGAGACCAGGGAGACGTGGGAGACCAGGAAGATGCGGAGCTAGCGCCCCCTTCCTGGAATCAGTTTCAGCAAAGCAGCTGGGGTGCTTCCGGGTTGGTCCCCGCAGCGCCGAGGTGCGGCGCTGCGGGGACCTACCCAGCAGTGCCCCAGCTGCTCTGTCCCAGGCATCCAGATTCAGCCACTGTTGAAACTGATCAGCGGCTGATTCCAGGAAGCCGGGGGCAGAGCAGCTCTGCCTCGGGCTTCCTGTAGTCAGCTGCTGGTCAGTTTCAGCAGCGACTGACTTGGGAACACCTGGGGCAGAACAGCTGGGGTGCTGCTGGGTTGGTCCAGTAGCGCCGAGGAGCGGCGCTGCGGGACCAACCCAGCAGCACCCCAGCTGCTCTGCCCCAGGCGTGTCCGATTCAGCCGCCGCTGGTCAGTTTCAACTCGGCGCTGCGGGGACCAACCTGGCAGCACCCCAGCTGCTCTACCCCAGGTGTCCCCAAGTCAGCTGCTGCTGAAACTGATCAGTGGCTGATTCCAGGAAGCCCGGGGCAAAGCAGCTCTGCCTCGGGCTTCCTGTAGTCAGCCGCTGGTCAGTTTCAGCAGCTGCTGAATCGGGGACACCTGGGGTACAATATGTACCAGTTCCAACTTACCTACAAATTCAACTTAAGAACAAACCTACAGTCCCTATCTTGTATGTAACCCGGGGACTGCCTGTATTAGCTGAATCCCAGACTGCTATGGCTGGTTCTGTAATTTCAAGAATCTTTGTGATCAAAGTATTTAGCATATAGCACTGCCCCCTGCTGTGGATTCAGGATTCCCACATTCTTTATTCTCATTAAGCTCTGCGAAGTAGTTTGTGACATCATGAAACACCACAATATTGATTGTGTTTTTCAGTGCTGGATGCAGTAACCCTGAGACTCGAACATGGAGGTTTCTCTAGATATCAATAAGAAGAAATAAAATTTACCTCACAACATTGCAAAAGAGAAATATGAGACAAGGAATTAAATAAACATATGTCTTCTTTGTGTAAAAAAATCCCTGACAGATACCTGATAGCTGCAGGCACTCAGAGTAGCAGCTGAAAACCAGCCTTTAACTCCATAGCTTAAGCAAAGTCTAAAACTATGTTGCATGACTAATGTGGCAGGGAGGAGTGTGCAGGACAAATTTACAGCAGAGGCAAAAGGTTTTTGTTGTAATTATGCAATTGATACCCAGAGAAAGCAGTCAAGTAATTTTTGTTTTGCTATGATGATGTGGATATACAGCAGACAGGGAGATGCCAAAAGGCATCTCATTTCTGTGTGCTAATCATGTGCCCATGGCAGGTATTTGGCTTTACTTTACATTCATTGCTAATCAAGTTGAATTCTTCCTAGACAGTAATGGGAAAGGGATCACTATGTCTGCCCTGGCAGCAGAGCACTACTAGTTGCAACTGACTTTGTTGCTCTGAGGGTTCTAGTATTCCCAATCGGTGCAAATAGAGTTGTTAGACAAAATAATTCTATTACAAGTGCAATGTTTTATCATACTATCCTGTAGGCAGAGGCCCAGTCCCAGATGAAACATTTCTGTCCACCCAGTTCTGGGAAACTGCTAGAACTTAGCTAATACCAACCATGTTTTAAAATGGCTGTAGTTCCTTTAACATTGTTCTGCTCTGCTCTCAGTGTTGACAAGACTAATTTATACAGCCTTACCTATAATTTAGCAAATAAAGCTAAGTTTAACTCTAATTTCTCATAATTAGATCTTGCTGAGTAGCTCTGGGTGACGGATTTGTCTATAGCTTTTCTTTTCTTAACAGGCTGGGTAATTTTCATGAAGGATAACAGAGGTGATTCTTTTTCTCTCATTTCTGATGCAAGAAAATAGTTTTGCCCTTGACTTCAGTGCCCTTGACTTCAGGGAGCTGACTTGGGCCTTTTTATTTAATTTTTTAAAGGGATGTTCTACTTGTAGTACTGAAAGAAACCCACATATTATAATTACTAAATGTGGAGCCATTAGTCCCGTGTCTGTGCCTACTGCAATTAGGGGAGCTGCACTGCTGTATAAACAAAGGTCACTGAGAGGACAGGAAGTTTGCAGTATGCATTATAGATTTCAAAAGATTAACATTTATTTACCCTGAGTAAACAATTGCAACATCTTGGGAAAAATCCATGCTATAGGTTTTTCAAATATACATTACAAATTTGGAGAAATTCACCCTTGATTGCCTGATAAGAAGCTGTGACTGTTATTTGTACCATTAAACCCCTGGAAAAAATCCACTGCACTACAATCCTAAGCAATAGCTTGCAGCAAAGGAAAGAATAAGGAATCATAAGTAGAGCCCTGCAAAGCTGCAGATATCTGCTTTATATCCAAGGGTATCCACTTCTACAGATATGGATGTGGATATCTGTGGTTCATTATTGCAGATGCAGATACAAAATTTGTATCTAGAACTCTGCAAATCTGTGGATATCTGCTTTATATCCATGGATATCCACATCAGCAGATCATTTTTTTTGCAGTTGCTGGTGAAGATACCAATTTTGAATCCATGCAGGGCTCTATTGATAAGGGATCCATGTGCTACAGTGGTGGACACTTTGGAAATGCAAAAGGACTGAATTTAGAAAGGGTTTTTTTACCAGGAGGAGCACTGATATGTGGAACAGGATCAGAGAGTTTCTAGGTAAGATGTCTCCGTGACTGGAAGCTTCATTGCTCTGTTTAGGGGAAGTAGGTTAGCCCTGCTGGGAGAAAAATGATAAATTGTTGTACCAACAGCTTTTAAGCTGGGGTGCTACAGTCCATGCTCTCTGCTGCTATGTGAGAAATTAAGCTGTGCTTCCAGAACATAGAATGTTATTCTGTGGGTTGTTAATGGCGGGCCCTGCCAGGAAAGAGTACTGTGTGTTACTCCAAAGTGATGCCTGTGGCTGAGCTGCTAGCAATGACAAGAGGCTCTGAAGAAAGTCTCTCAGCCAAAGCAGATCACTGAAGTGATAGGGAAATGAGCCCCAAACCCCCACCACTTCTAAAATCATTTATGTAAAACCTTCCATTGCATGAGTAGAGCAGAAAAGGTTATTTCTCTCCCTCCTCCATTTATATTGTTGATGTGACTCATTGTTGACATTAAATTAAATATATCCAGTTCAGAAGTGAGCAAATGGGCTCTTCGATGCGATGTAGATCTAGGGATTAAAATATAGAAATGTTACACAATAGAAAAATGATTTAGAATGCCATAATCAGTTGTGGAACAATGCATTTTGCTGAACTGTATAAGTAGCTGTGTCAGTGGGGCAAAAATCTGGCCTAAGTCACAACAGAGAAGATAGCTGACATGGAGGAGTATTGGGATGAAGTTAGGAGAGGGAAATTGTCAGGAGAGCTAACAACCTGTGAAATAAAGCCTAAGGGCTGTGATGAAAGCCCCACTACTTGGCAATTTGAAGCTAGGTTGGATATAATACTAGTAAAGGCCTGATCTTGCATACAGCAGGTGTGGAATGTATAAATTCATGGCACAAAGTGAGATGCAGGGCAAGAAACCTGACCATGCATGGCTTTCAAATTACTTCTGGTCACTCTATTCCTGACTAGCAGCAGAAGTCCTGTTTTTAAAGGGACAGTCCCATATTTAAGCCCTCCTGTGGACTTAAAGTGTTTTCTTTAAAATGGGCAAATTGTCTTGTATTTTCTGGTTCCGCTCCCCCCTCCCCGACTTCCCCTATGTTAGTACTTTCAAGGGCCTGCTGCTGGCGAGATCCCTGCTTGTCATGCACCCACCTATCCATCTACCAGCAGTCAATGGGGGGAACCCAGTGGCCAAAAATGGGGGTGGGTGTGCAAGGCTGGTACTGGGGTGAAGATGTAGCAAGTGAAGCTCACCAATCCCCATGCTGGTCCATCAGAGAAGCACCCGCTGTGTGCTTGCTTTCAGCCAGCAGGGCCTTGCCCTCCATCCTGTTTCCAGCTGACACTGGCTGTGAACAGCGGTGGTTGATGAGTGCGGGCAGGCATCAGGCAGTAGCCAGTTGCATTTTGCCTCTGCTGCCATCCATTGGCCCTTTACGTTCTTCCTGTTACTGTCCTGTGCCTGCTTTGCCCCTTCATCTCCCCCAGCCCAAATGCTCCTCCATATATGTGCGCGCGCGCACACACACGTGCGTGCCCCTGGTTGAAGTGATCTGCTCTCCAACAGCCTAGCTGGAAGACTCCTCCCTTCCCCCACTGCCTCTGGCTGGGCTATCAACCTTAGGAAAGCCCAAGACCCTCCAGCCTCAGGCATTGGACAGGAAAAGCCAAGCCCTGCATGTGTCAAAGCCTCACACAGAATTGGCACAAGAAACCTCTGTGCTCTCAGCTAAGCTCTATAATGGCAGAGTGAGGGGGAAGTGATTTCCAGCCTGTTCAGACCCCAAGCCAGTTCATTGAAGCCCCTGCTATCAGCTTCCTTGGTCCCTGGTGCACAATGAAGCCTTAGGGCCTAATCCCTTCGGGTATGTCTACACTACCACCCTAGTTCGAACTAGGATGGTTAATGTAGGCAACCGGAGTTGCAAATGAAGCCCGGGATTTGAATTTCCCGGGCTTCATTTGCATCTCGACGGGCGCCGCCATTTTTAAATGTCCGCTAGTGCGGACTCCGTGCCGCGCAGCTACACGCGGCACGGACTAGGTAGTTCGGACTAGGCTTCCTATTCCGAACTACCGTTACTCCTCGTTTCACCGTTTCACGAACTAGCCTAGTCCGAACTACCTAGTCCGTGCCGCATGTAGCCGCGCGGCATGGAGTCCGCACTAGCGGACATTTAAAAATGTCCTACGCTGTAACCAGGGGACAGGATGTGTCTGGCTTATGTCCATGGCCAGCAGTAGCCTAACGGTGTCAGGTGCTTTTTGCCTACACACTGTCAGGAAGGACAAGTTACTGCCAGTCACACAAGAGTGGGGAGGGGGACTAGAAAGAGGGGGAGCAGAGATGAGTTCTGCAGAGATACAGGCTAGGTCAGTGGTCCCCAACCATTTGAAGCTGCCGGGCACCAGAGGGCGGAGACACTCGTGCATCCGGGGGCGGGGCCGCGCATACGCCACACCCCCATGAGCCACGTGCCTGGGGCCAGCAACCCTATGCGCCACATGGCCACGGGCGGGGCTGCCCATTTGTAGCAAGACTGGGGCCAGCGTCCTGCAGAGCTGCCTGCCCAGGGCCAGCACACCCCCATACCCGTGCGCCCAAAGCCGGCACACGCCCTATAGCTGCGTGCCCAAGGGCGGGCAGCCAATTCACCGCTGCGTGCCCAGAGCCGGCGCTCCCCATGCGCCCGGAACCGGCTCCGGCTCCGGCACCACACGTGTGCCACACGCCCGGGGCGGGGCCAACCCCAAGCACTTGGTGGGCGCACACAAATGCCCCCACGGGCGCCATGGCGCCCGCGGGATCCGTGTTGGGGACCACTGGCTAGGTCATCTCTCCCAACCCCCCCTTTTCCCCATGCAGCTGGAAGCAGCTCCTGGCCCCTCCCTCCGGCACAGTGCTGAATTGCTGATGTTGGCCACTGACGGTTCCCACCATGCTTTATGAAATTGACTTATGTATACAATTATGCATAACTCAAAGATGCTTTGGACAAAATATCTCATGTAACCTATCAATTTTAATGTCACAATCTGCTGGATTAACAATGAGAAGTCCTGTGGCACCTTATAAACTAACAGATTTATTGGAGCCAGAGCTGGATTACCCAACAGGCAGACTAAGCACGTGCTTAGGGCACCAGCAAAGCAGGGGCACCAAAAAAAAGAGATTTTACGGTATAGTATTGTTTTTATTTTGAATTACATATGGGGGGCACCATAATCTTTTCAGTGTTTAGGGCCTCTAACGGTCTTAATCCGGCCCTGATTGAAGCATAAGCTTTCGCGGGCAAAGACCTACTTCGTCAGATGTTTTTGCAGATTCAGACTAACACGGCTAATCTGCTGGATTGTATATTTTGTTTTGATGTAGGTATCATTCTTGCATGTAGAGTTAGAAATAAGGAGTATGGAATGGTTTATGGCTTTGTGTGTGCAAATGAAAGCCATCAAAGGTGTTTCCCTCAATGTCTGGGTGATTTCTTGTAACAGCCCCTTTTGTCCTTTAAGTCTGAGCAGTGATTGGTCTTAGGAACACATGTGAGCACCCCAGCTGGTAGGGTCTGAGCAGGTAATTTTCTCTGGAAGGGGAGAATGTGAAACAAAATTCCTGCCTAAAAAGGAAGGCTATTTAAGATGCAAAGTTTTTTAGTCTCTTCTGGCATGTCACTCCCAAGAGAATGAACCAGAGACCCCAGGGGAAAAGATCTTCCCTGGCTTGAAGGCTTAGCTGAAATAAGAACAGTTTTGGGGTATCAGAACTAGCAATATGTTTTTTGTTATTTTAAATTTGTAATTCACTTTGCTCTGCCTGTTTCCACTTGCAACCACTTAAATCCTACTGTTTGCACCTAATAAAATTACTTTTACTTACTATCAAGCCCAGTGTAAATAATTGATACCTGGGGGAGCAATCAGTGTATGCATCCCCCTTTAATTGTTAAAGGGGGCTTACCTGAATGGCTTATTTGGGGTTCTGATCCCACTTGTGCAGTGGGTTTCCTGAAAGCTGTGCCCCAAACTTGCATTCTCCTCCACCTGGATGGGGGGGGGGGAGGAGGGCAGTGATCTAAACTCTGTGCCTTGGCTGGGGAAGGCCAGCAGATCTGGCTTAGCAGGACAGGATGGTAAAAAGCCCCTGAGAACAAAAAGGCAAGTGTCAGTGGCTTTGTTAGCACTCCGAGAAGCACCCCCAAGGGGTCTTCCATGACCACAGCCCATCACAGCCACATTCTGGTGAACCCTGGCAGAAATCTGAGGAGGGAGGTGTCAGGATTTGCAGGAGGCATGTGCCCTTGTGTGCCCCGCAACATGTTGCCTCAGGAAGATGTGATGCGAGGTACCAGGAGAGGTGGATCTACCCTGGGGATGCAGCCAGGGATGCAGGGTGGAGAGTGCCAGGCAAGGACTATCAAGTCAGTCGGGCACCCTCTCTATGTGCAAGAAGTATACGGGAGTGTGTGTCACCCCCTGCCCATGGGGGGAGGTATGGCAGTCTGTGTTATTGCTCCATGTGAGAGCCCTAAAGCCTTAAAGATAAGATGGTAAATAGAAAGATTCCCAGTTATGCAGTATTTCTTTTTACCGAGGGCTCAGTCAATTTGATGTTTGTCTGAGCATTTGTACAATTGATTGCTGTTGAACTCACTTGAATATGAAGAATTTTCCCAGGTGTCCGGTATTCAGCATAGGGGAATATGGTCACTCATCAGGAGTGAGGCTTGACAGGGGAATGCCTAAGCAAGTACTTAAATCCCCTGCCAATGTCTCACTGCTCTTCCTATTTGTGAGTAAGGAGTGAAAATACCAGGAGGCCTAAAACTTAGTAGCCTCAATACACAGAGCTATTTAGCACTTCTCCTGTGCGTGGTGTTCTATTCACCTGCACACATGCTAGACAGCACCACAAAAGGATCAGTGGCCACAAGTCCTGATGAACAACAAGAAACTGCCCCAAATTGCCAGCTGAATGGCCTGGGTAATCTGACTGATGTGTTCCTTTCTAACATCTAGGGTTCTATGGCTGATATTTACAGAAGATGCTTTCCAGAAGCCAGAGTTTCAGCTGGTGTTTGTTTTTCACCGGCTCCTTAGTATGTTTAAACTACACAGTCTTAAATATGATGTCCAAAAATGGGAAAGATATTCTTGTTCAAATGGTTTGTATTACACTTGAAGACAGTGATGTCATTGTGCTGGACTCTGCCACTTTGCCTCACAGTGAGTAATATCTCATTCTGTCACTAGCTCCAGACATGTTAATGTGGTCTGGTTTACACACAGGTTACGATATCAGCAAGGTGGTGTGAATTGTTAATGATAGAATTATATCAGTAAATGGGTAAATCCTCTTGTGTAGATACAGTCATAATAGGATACAATTATGTGAGAATATCTTTTTCCAGTTTAAAGCATCTTTATATCAATATAAATGCATCCACATAAAAGAGTTATATTGCTTTAACTACATCAATATTGTATAATACGTGTGTGCGTGCAAGACCAGAGAGGCCTTTCAACATGCAAAGTTGGCATAATTTAGCCCTTAAATATTTCTTCCATTCAGCCAAACTTGGCCCAAGTCAATGAAGAATTGCTTTAGCCGAGTATGCTGGTGTCTTGCTGCCAATAATAAATATTATGTTTACTAAGAACAAACTCAGAGAGGGTAAACGAGATAAAGCGAGTTGGGAACCAGAGAGGCTTTTGCCAACTAGTATCTAGAGACCCTTCAGAGAAAGTGGCAGATCTTTTCTCCCGTGGAGATGATGAGATCGTTTACTTTTTTTTCCCTTCAAACAGCAGTGGGTCTAATGAAGACAGCCAAAAGCATGGCCCCCATTTGGTTGAGTCAGTAACAGCCTGAATAAGCTCTCTCTCGTTCTGCTGTGGCAGAATCCAGCTCATTCTGTTGAGTGACACACAAGGCCAGAGTATAATGGGTGAATAACCCTGTTGCAAAGGAAGCCTCAGAGCAGTTTGGGAGATTGCTGCTTATTAAACCTTTTTCTAGAGGTTTGCAAGCAGCTGGGGTTTACTTTAAGCAGTGAGATGCTTTGCCTCTCCTTGTGCCCTTGGACTGTCACTGGTCTGATCCTGTCCCCCCCCCCCCTTTTTTTTTGAGCCAAGAATCTTTCTTGGCATTTTATGCTTTTGATATGAATGCTGCCTCTTTTGGAAGATTTAATATCTGCAAAAGAAATCTGCTTGTTCAATTTCCCTCTGAAAGCACAACTCTGACTGCATAACTAGCTAGCTACGTGTTTGGTGCTAAATTATCCAGCATAGCCTCTTTTGTAATGAGGGAACTGATTGTACAATTTTTATGGGTGGATAAAAATAGACCAAAAAAACTAGAGGAGGCCAAGGCAAGGATCACCTACTGCAGCAAAAAATTGATTTTGATTAAGAATGGATTTTTCCACTTGCAGACATGAAGAATTAGTATAGAAGGACCTAATTTCTCAGACATATCAAAATTTAAACTATATTGTCTGGATTTATTCATGCCTTCCTCGCCCGTTAGGCATGGAACAATGACATTGGTTTAAAGAACACTGACAAATTCTCCACAGCAGCCTAAAAAAAAATCAACCACTGGCCTAAAACCCTAGACATTGTCTCTTTAACTTGCTCAGGCAAACAAAAATCCCATTATTCTTTTAAATTCCAGTACCTAACATGAGCTGGCATATCCTAATGATTAACCAAATATAACATCACTCTGCACTTTGACAGTAGTGAAACAAGTGCTTTGTGATTTTTGCAGCAGCTGTAGAAGTGGGAAGCCCTCCTCCATAATTTTGTCAATGCTCCTCAACACTGACATGCAATATCTTTACAGCTGTTCAAGTCTTTATCTAGGGCTTCAATTAGTTGACTAAGCCAAACTATATAGTAGACCTGTGAGATGGAAAACCTTCCCTATGGACTGGGCTAGGCTGACAACCATCAAATTTATTTTTGCCTGTGGCCTAAAATGATTTGAAATCCTTACTTCTTGTTCTGATGGAAAACTTTATAAAACAGGAAGGTTTTGCAACATTTCCTCAAGGCAGTGAGGCTCTGGATTTGTATGATCTCCTGCAGTAGTTCATTGTGCACCTAGATCCCCTCTACTGAGAATGTTTTGCCCCTGTTTCTTGTTGCTTCTTTCTGGGATTTGTGAAATGCATTGTTCTAGAGGAGCACATATGGTCTTGGTGACTCATAGAAGAAGTCTATAATGTCAGTAGGATTTGATACGCTATTTGTTTTGATGCAATCTCTTCCTAGATGAAAAAGCAATAGTATTAACAGATTCTGGTGCCCCACATGAAATGGGAAAGTTGTTTGAGGGGAAACTCATTCATAATATAAAAGCATAGCAATTTATGGTCAGCTCAATGGAAAATACTAGTAGAAACAACTTTTCTTCAGTGTATTGATCAAGAGAGACGTTATCATTCTACGTGTGCAAGCCCAGGTAACTGCACATCAAAACTTTGTCTATGGTTAAAAGTCTGCAGGCATTAGGTACTGGCAGTGTTGGTGAGCCAGGCTGGATTAACTCTTCCGTGGGCCCAGATTTAGTAGATTTTGTGGGCTCCCTAAGCTCTGGGGTGTTGTCATGAGCGCTTCAGTGTGGAGGAAGGGGTGCCAGGGAGCTGGGTGGTAGTTCAGAGCCACAGTGCGAAGTACGGTGCAGGAGTAAGCTGGGGTGGGAATGTGAGGTCTGGGAGGGAGGGTGCGGGTGTGGGCTAGGAGTGCAAGGGTCTGAGCAGGAGATAGTGTGCAGGAGGGTGCTGGTGATTGGGGCTCTTACCTGACGCAGCTTCTGGGGAGGAGGGAGAAACAGGTTTGGCAGAGTGGCACAAGTGGCTCCACATAGCTTTGCGCTTGCAGGCACCACTCCCTGCTGCTCCCATTGTCCACAGTTCCTGGCCAATAGGAGAAATGGGGGTGGAGCCTGCAGGCAAGCTCCACTAATGGTGACCCATGCAGCTCCAGACCGGGGAGAGGGTGGGCAATGGCAGCACGCAAAGCCACTTCCCCATCACTCCCAGGCAGAGTCACAGCATGCAGAGCTTCTGCTTAACTGGCATGAATTTTGGCAGAAAGTGTATTTTTAAGTTTCATGTGCTAATATTTGTAGAAAGCTAATTTTAAATTCATGTGCATCTACTTAGCTAAGCAAAGAAGAATCAATTCCGTGGGCCAATCCCTGAGTCACTCACTTAATCAAACTTCCACTGAACTCTATACATATTTGTGTAAAACCTGAACAAGGACCTCAAGAATTAGCTCGCATGACTTATCTGGCCAATCATGACACAGCTTAAACCATGGGTCCATGAAGATAACTGTACATGATCAATCCATATAGCTAATGCAGAAAAAAATACTTTTAATGAAATAAAATTCTTGGGAATCCCATTCTGCTCACAGGTATTCCAGGAGCAGAAAGAAGGTAGCTCCATTAGGGCACTTCTGATGTTGATGTAAATGTTCAAAGCTCCACAGACTTCAATGGAGCTATGACAATTTAGGTTACCTGAGAAGTTAGTTCATTGTTACAGGTGCGGACAATAAAGTGAAGAGAAATAAATGCAAATACTACACACACATTCTGGTTTGCTCCCACTTACATCTGGAATTTTTAAACCAAGTTGCCATGCTAAATAGACATTAGTAATCACTGAATCCCTTCCCCAACCTCAGTGAATTTTCACATTGACAGTTATTTGCTTTCTGTTAATAGGCAAGCAAAATATTTTTGAACTTTTATCTGTTTTTAGCAATAACAGCTGAAAAAATGAATTTTTATGGATATGTAATACTGTTAAAACAGTATAATACTTCCAGCAGATTTAGATCAGGAACTAAGGCAATGCTTCTTTTACTTAAGTGCCCAAATGATTCTACTGCAGTTTAAACAAAGTCATTTGAATTACACTAAGGATGAATTTGGCCTTTTGGCTTTACAAGTTTTAAATGATTCGGGAACATTTTATTTAGGAGAAGGCAAGATTTAATGTGACTGGTGGATGAGGGAAAGAGAGAGAGAGAGCGGATACAAATTTCACCCAAGTTGATCCTACAAGGGACACATGATTGACTGACCTCTGGGGCATAAACACATCGTTTTTCTCACAGTCCCTTGGCCCTTGACCCAGCTCATTACTCACATTAGGAAATTTATCCTTCCATATAAGTTTTGCTTGGCTTTCCTGCTGCCAAACTTCTCACAAGCCAGACCTTGAACACAAAAGAGAGATCCCCAAAGAAAAGCTATTGTACATTAAAGCAGCCCAACTGCAGTTAAACTTGTCTCTTCTCTATGAAGGAATTAATGGTGTAGTGGACAGGCATAGCTTTTTCTCATAGTTATTATTGCAGTCCGGGCCAAATTTACTACTGGCATAAAACAGAGAATGTCCTCCTGGGGACACATCTGATTATGGCAATGCTGAAATTGGGCCACAAAAATTGGTACATGAGTAAGTTTATAAATGCCTCCCTGAGGAAGACTCATACATTTAAAAATCCAGTATCTAAACTAATGGAATAAGGTAACAAAGTGCAGTAGATCATGGTACAGCTCCTGTTCCAAATTGCCAGGAGAGTACAGATGTAGAACAAAACTACTAATGGCAAAGATACTATTGATGCCAGGGGTGAAAGGAGTGAAATTCACTTTACTATCTCTAGTAGGCCTGCCCAGGAGTTTTGCATAGGAAGTGAAGAACAGCAGATGATAGCTGAAATCACAGAGGAAATTTAGGATCTTGCCTTGAAGATGGTGCTTCCAGCCATGCAATGTGGAGGCATTGACTCAGTAATGAAGAGTTACACACGGCTTCCTAGGAGCTCAAACCACCCTAAAGATGTGGGTGGAGGCATGGGTAGTGACTATTGCAGGCTCTGCCTTCCCAAAATGTGCCCCTGTGCATACTCTACTTCCAAGCCCTTGCCTGCCTGCTGTTCCTGTGCCAGAGGCTGGGGCAGGCAGACTGGAGACTGTGCCATGCTGCCCATCATCCCCACGCTGGAGCTGCTCTGGTCATGCCACCTATCCAGCCATGGGGCTGGGACCGCTTTAGCTGTGCCACCTGCCCTGAGCTGGGCCTGGCTGCCTGCTACCCCACCCCTTCTGGGAGCACAGAGCTGGCTCCCCACATATTGCCCAGGGGCCCATGGAGGCTGTCGGCTCCCTTGCCAGCAGCCACAGTGGGGGGCATGGAAGGGGCAGATCCACCCCAATGAGGAAAAATGGACCAGAGGTTAACACAAACATGAGGGTTGAGGGACGGAATAGGACATATGAGAAATCAAGTGTCATTACTTCTATTTTGAAATTTTTGTGATCAGGTGTGAATAAGTGCAGCAAGAATGATATCTGCCTGGTCTGAGCTGGAACTTGTCCATACAAGTAGCAAAAAAATGGATAATGTCTAATTATAGCTCCATGGGAGACCTTTGTGTGAAGAACAAAGCTAAGAATCAACTAGGTAGCTCCAGTACACATCAGATACTCACATGCCTGACTTGCAAAGGGGAAGTTTAGTACCCCACTGGAGCAGAATTCTCTTTCCCCGCTCCAACTGAAGGATAGGGTTGCCAGATACCTTCACAAAAAATCCCGAACAGGCAGGGAAAAATTGGTTGAGTAAAAAAAAGAGACCAAACTTGTTAAGCAAAAAAACAAAAAAGTCGCTTGCGCCTTTAAATTATCGTGCTCCTCGCTCCCCCCGCCCTCACAGATGCTGCCAGCCACCTTTTTGAGAAAAAAAAGTCCACTGCGCTTTTAAATTACCACACTCCTCACTCTCTCCGCCCTCGCAGATGCCGCCGGCCATCCGTCCAGGGCAAACAGAAAATACTGGACATTTTATATGTCCGGTATTCTGGGTTTTTTTTAACCAGATGGAAGGCCAAAATACCGAACTGTCCAGGCGAAAACTGGACACCCGGCAACCCTACTGAAGGATGGAGAGTGGTGCCATTTATTGAAGATGGTTTATTTGATGGAAATATTATTTTCTGAACCTGTTTATTAGCTAGGTGTTAGCAGAGCATAATGAAGAATATGCAAGTAAATTTCACGCTTTCCCAAACAGCTGGTTGCAGCTAGACATTGAGTCACAGGGGATGAGAATAGCTGTATTGCAGCTATGGTGACACTTCCTGAATAGAGTGTTAGATTATGATACCAGGTTTCACAGCATGCAATGCATTTTAATAGAGGCATGTGGATACTATAACCTCCCAGTCTTGATTACACAAACCATCTTAGTCACTATCCCTGCACAGAAATGTCAGTTGAAAAACTATGTATGATATCTGCAAATAACAGACATGGGGAAATATTTTCTCTGGTTAATTTCTTTCTTTATACCTTAAGTGGCCTTCCTGTCATAAAAAACAGTGTGTTAATAGCCCGGCACAAGAAAATATTGCAGGCACGTCCTCAGTCCGTAATGAAAGCGCTCTGCATTCGGTGTAGCTGAAATCTGCAGTGATTTCCTCTCTCAATTCCTGAGGCAGTCTTACTGTTTCTTGACAGTATTGTTTGTGCAGTACTACTCCTGGAGGCTTAAAAGTTCTACATTGTTCTTTACAGCCTAGTGGCACAAAATCATTCATTATGACATACTGACTTTTCAAGCCAAGATGGAATCAATAATGCACAGTGAACAACCTGCCAGCTTAAAAAAAAAGAACCAAGCTCCAAACACCTTCATAACAAAAAACCAGGGTTTGCATTTAAACAGCCAGAATTGTCATTCGTCCCCAAACTGGCCTGGTGCTCTGGTGCTTTGGGCACTTCAGAATGATCCCCTTACATCATGTCACTTGAGAAGCAAAGGGGAATCTTTTATACACTTAGGCTCTTGGGAAGAGCTGACATGATTTATGTTTAATAAAGGTTCTTCAGCTCCAGGAAAGTGGGGCCCTGCCAAATCATAGGCCTCTTGCAAGCCTACCCCATTGTTATGCAGCCAGGAATACTTTTTAGGTTCCGTCTCCATTTTTGTAAACAAAAAGACAGCTGTACGCTTGGCTAGCTTGGGATGCAGCTCTTTGTGTTCAATTAGTACCCTGCTCACATCATTCATAGCTCTTGAATAAAGATGACCTCTCACAGGACAAAAGCTGGGGGGAAGGGAGAGGGTCTCTTTGTTCAATGGCATTTGAATTAGCACATTGATAATGAAACCATTCCTTGGAAGTCACAGATAGCACTGTAGAAACAAACAAACAAAGTTTTCTACAAATAAACTGCTTTCAAGATCCAAGAATTAGAAATTCTATAAAGCCCACAGGTTAGCAGGAAAGCTAACACATTCTGTACACATACACACACTCAAGCATGTGCAGTCCCTTCATTACTCATACTGAGCTCCTGTTTGTCAAGCTTTGTGCCTACTGCTAAAAAATGCCTTGTCCATAGGAAGTTATGGCACAGAAGGAAGCAGAATTGAAGGATTGCCTCTGTTAAAAGTGAGTTATTTCCCAACACCCAATCTTTAAAGCAATCTCTATCCAGGCAGCATTGAAACATTTTAGTACTCTGGAGGCATTACTTAGGGGCTTCTTGGATTTTAGATTAGAATTTACATAGTGTATTTTTCATTTGTATTTTGCCTAGTAAAATTAGCCAAGTATACATGGTTGATTCAGTCAAGATATGCATCTATGTCTCCATGTAAACAAAACAGCCACAGGCATGATTTTTTTCCACATGCAGTGTTTCCCTGCTGATTCAGTGCAGTTCCTTGGAATGTCATCCTCTATGCTGCTGCAGTTAACTGCCATGAGGGCTACAGCAGACCATCCTCCCTCCTTCTGTTTATCTCCCTCCTCCCCAGCCCCCTACCCCCGGAAAGAATGTCTCTCCCCCACCATAAGCTAACACAATCAAAATTCTAACACTTAGAGTTGAGCTGGCAAAGCAGCCAGTGATCTGACCGTATAAAATAGAATATGTACCAGCCACAAAATTCACATTAGATTTAGTTTTCAATTGACAATATACAGTGTAAGGAGCAATAGTCCTTGTAAACTTGTGTGTCTGTACTAGGCCTTGCCTCACTTACTGGGAGACCAATGCTGCAGAGATCAATTTCCTGGGGTTGATTTAGTGAGTCTAGTAAGGACAGGCTAAATACACTCCCATGGACTCTGGTACTCCACCAGGTTGTGCAGAGTAATGGGAGTCAAGCTACTAAGGTATGACTCCAGCTATGCTACTTGACTTAGTTCGACATTGCCCCCTAGTGTAGACTTGGCCATAGCAGACTTAGTAACAGTCAGGCATCTTGGAATTGGCTATAGACAGCTGACTTGACATGATGCTGGTTCTTCTGATTGCTATCTCTACTGAAATTACAAAAATTGCCACTTCTCATGATATAATTACAGTATTTGGTGTTGGGTTTGGGGTTTTTTTGGTCAATCTTCAGCTCCTAAAGTCAAGTGATTTTGTGAGAATCTCAGAGTTTGTTTAAAAAAATAAATTCCTAGCCTTTGTGGTTGTGGAGAAAGACCACCATGTATACATCATAGGGGTTATATCCATATAGTTATGATTCAAGTGTAATCTAAAGCCTTCAAACACAGAAGGCAAATAAAAATAAACAAAAAGTGTTATTTAAATATGTGATTATTTTAAGTGGCAGGGGTGGTAACACTATTAATAAATACAATCTTTGCATAGAACCTTAATTTTTTTCTTTAAAAGTTTCATGAGGACCAAAGGTAACTACTGTAGAGAAATATTTATTTAAAAATCACAAAGCAAGGTTATTTGCTGAGCTGATATCCCAATGCTCCTTAGTGCCTTGTTCCCAAGATTATAATACTAGCAATTTTTAACCATACATTTCAAGGATTACCATAATTTCTCCCATTCTTACACAGATGTAAGCAAAGGTTAAGTGACATGCCCATGGTAATGCAGCTAGTCAGTGAAAGAACTCTGACTCCCACCCTAATGCCTCTTCCACTGGGCTACCTTGTCACCAAACCACCATTTTTTGTTTGGAACTAAAATTCAAATGATTCCCAATTGACCTTGGGACTGTTAGGGACCAACTCAGCCTTTGGCACTGATTAGGCTGTGCCTGAGGACTACTTTACCCACTCTCACATGTCACCAGCTATTACAGTACCATGTGTTAGAACTGGCTGTTGAATTATGTCTATGGATGTCGATGAAGGCTTCACCACTACAGCTTACAGCTACAGAACCTTGGCAATAACATCCAGATTTTGTGCCCAGCAAATGCTTAAAGTCAACAGAGAATCCCACTTTTTTTATGCAGTATTACCCTACTGGGTCCAAATCCAGAACTAGTCTGATTCTGTAACAGCAATTAGTATGTAGCTAAGTTTTCTATTTTCATGCCATCCCTTCCAAACTCGCACCCCCTCCCCAATGGTGAGATGTAAAATGTCTATGAAAAGTCATCCCACATACAGACACAATAAAGCATCGTTTGCATGGTGGCTCATAACACTGAATGATATTAAAATCAAAGAATCTGTCATTGTTTTTATGGTTTGTGTCCAACTTTGCCTTACAGGAGGCAGAAAGGGATGTGGTGCCAAAGGCTTTCTCTACTCTCTTCTCAGGCATAAAGAAAAGAGAACAACCAGCCCTGATTAAAAGCATTTTTCTAAAGCAGGCACCACATGCAAAGATTTGGTTCAAGAAGCATTAAAATCACTGTTGTCAGTTCAGAAACAAGAGGCTGGGGAAAATCTAGGACATTGGTATTGTGTGAGGGTTGCTATGGCAATCCTAACAGAAGGGTTGCTTAATAGGCTTTATTCCCAGGAAACTAAAAATTGCAACTAGCACTCTGCAAAGCATCAGAACCTATGTTCATGAATAGCATCTCTGTGGAAAATTCTGCTGGCTGTTCACATCGTTCTTTCAAAATGGAGCAGCAAATAAAATGTTTTAAGAATCCACTAGTGGTTATTAATGATATAAACAAAATATAGGCAGCCTGTGCATAATGCGTCACGTTCAGCTGCAGCAATGTAAGTGGAATGCTAAATTTCTCTACACAAGACTGGCATTGTAATGTACTTAAGGATATGTACTAGTGACACTCTGTGTGCTGATAAATGTTTTATTAAATAGACAATATTTACAAGTCGTATTTCCTGACTTCCATGACTTTATATAGTCCTATCCCTGAAAATAACAAAACATTAAATGAATTCTGCTGGCTTTTTCACGTAGTACTCAGAAGCAAGATATTGCCTAAAATATTCCCAAATCTTAGCTGTTCACATTTACTTTAGGAAGCAGATTATGAAGCATTTCTCCAATTCAGAGTTTACCTGCAAAGCAGCTTAAATCTGGAAACATTTTATCTCCATGGAGGGAGACAGCATGAATAACGGTTAGAACACAGCGATGGGAGTTCTCAGTTCTATTCTTTGCTATGCCAGAACCTCACTTTGATACCTCACTAATGTCTGGTATTTCTCTTAACCCTGCTGTTGTTCAATTTCCCACTCCCACCCATGTGTAAATTGGTGATTGACAGTATTTACCTGCCTCACTTAGGTATTCCAATTTATCTAAAGTATTTTGAGTAACTTGACTAAAGGGTGCTAAAAATACAACTTATTGAAAGTTGGTGCACATGCATCACTGCATGCTACTAAATAGAATAAAAACTGTTCAATTGTGTGTCATAGGCCTCCATTGCCAAAGGAGATTGTCTTTTATCTCAAGTGCTAAGTGTCCTTTGCTTTTGGATGGTTTGAGTTGCAATACAATGTAAGCCAGGAACTTCCAAATAACCATGGTTGTAATATAGTATTTCATAGTCACAGAATGGCTATAGAAATTACACAAATTTTAGATTATTTAGTTCATTATGTGAAGAGACAATGCTTTTAGCTTTTAAAATGTCCCAATAACACTGAGAATTTTTAGAGAGGATAACAATTTTATAGATTGGAAATATACAAGATGTCTACTTTCTTTGCCTGGGAACCCATAAGAAAATGGTTTCAAAAGGGGCTTATCTCAGTGGAAAAAATAATAAATATGAACACTTAGCGATTTCTCTTAAAAAGTCTCAGAGGGGTAGCCATGTTAGTTGGTAATTTTAAAAATAATGAGTAGTCCTGTGGCACCCTAGAGACTAACAAATATATAATATCATACGTTTTCATGGGCAAAAGACTGCCACCTGTAAAAGTTACACCATTTCAGTGTGTTACATAAGTAGATTAAAGCAAAGTTTGGAGATACCCTAACAAGCCTACCATTATAACCAATGAAATATCAAGGTCCTGAAATTAAGCTTTCAAAATGCATTCACAGGAAAATGTCTAATGAAGTTTTTTTGTAACTAGCCAATTAGCCTGTCATAAGACGGGATTTTCAGGTCTCTCCTCCACGTCAGTCTTCTCTCCTGAGTCTCCCGTCTCTCGCTCCGTGTCTCTCTTTCTCTTCTCCTCCCCCTCCTGCCTCTCACTCGGGGGACTGCAGAGCCCAAACGACCATTAGACTCTGTGCTGCATGGGGAACGCAGAGCCCAAACGGTTGCTTGCGCCACTTGCTCCCACGTGGCGGCCCAGCTGAGCGGCGCAGAAGTCAGCCAAGCACCACTGCAGGAGGTGCAGGGGGGCAGGGAGGTGACATTCACGGCCAGGGGGCAGGGTCTGGAGCCGCTGTCACCGTCCCGCCCCCCTTCCCCTCCCGCTGTGGCACTTAGCTGACTTCTGTGCTGCTCAGCTAGGCTGCTTCGGGGGAGCAAGTGGCCTTTTGAGCTCCCCCGTGGCAGCCTGGCTGAGCGGCGCAGAAGTCAGCCAAGCGCCATGGCGGGAGGCGAAGGACATGACTCAGGCAACAGCACCGCCCAGAGAGAACAGCCAGCATTTTAGCAACAGCGCCGCCCCGAGGGAACAGCCAGCATTTCAGGCAACAGCACCTTCCAGAGGGAACAGCCAGCATTTCAGCGTTACAGACTCTCAGACATTGGACTACTATATATATGATGAAACACAAACAAAACTGGACTTTGAATGAAAAACCCATGTTTAAAACAAGATCAGAAATCTTGACAGTAAATAATCAGAGCATGCTTGCTAAACTTCCTTCCCCAAATAACTTGATATATGTTATTAGGGTTGCCAGATGGTTTCAGAAAAAATACTGAAAAAAAAGGACCCAGAGAATTGTGTAGCCCCTTTAAGAAATGTGTGTAGCGCCATGGCGCCCGCACGGGCATTTGTGTGCTCCCACCAAGTGCTCAGGGTTGGGTCTGCCCCAGGCGTGTGGCACATGTGTGGTGCTAGAGCCAGTCCCGGGCGCATGGTGAGTGCCGGCCCCGGGAGTGTGGCGAATTGGCATCCCTGCCCCATGGCACACAGCTATGGGGGGTATGCCGGCTTTGGACACGTGGCTATGGGAGGGTGCTGGCCTTGGGCGCACAGCTCGGCCCCAGGCACGTGGCTCATGGGGGTGCGGTGTATACGTGGCCCCGCCCCTGGGTGCGCAGGTGTCCCCGCCCTCTGGCGCCCGGCAGGCGAACGGCCACTCCCCCTGGTGCCCAGCAACTTCAAATGGCTGGGGACCACTGCTGTAGAGGTCTCCTGATCTTAACTGTTGCTGTGGTCTAGGTACTATTTGCATTGCTCAGTAACCACACTAGGTATGTGGGTTACACATGATGAAGCTTTTTGGTCCTAACAGGCTGCTGGCGGCTGCCCGTCATCTTGCCTTCCTGCACGGGGCTGGACAGCTCCCCTGCGGAACCCAGTAAGCACTAGGGTTGCCAGGCTGCCTCTGTAGTAAGCTGGACAGCCTGGGATTTTCACCTCCTGGCCAGGAAAAAATCAGAAAGTACTAGACATTTAGATGTCCAGTATTTTCTGGTATTTTTACCGGACAGGAGGCAAAAATACCAAACTGTCCAGTTCAATACCAGACACCTGGCAACCCCTATATGTTATCTCCATAAGCTATCACATTGACATATCAGACAAAGGATTGCTCAATTGTAAGAGTTTTATTAGCTATACTTTATGTATAATTATGCATAATGAATGCATACAGACAGGTCTGCTGACAGGGCAGGGGCTAAGGGGACAGCTGGAGCCCCAGGCCCTTTAAATAGCTGCTGGAGCACCATGCAGCATGCTCCAGACAGCTCTGAGGGCTGGCTGAGAGGTGAGGGGGCTACCACAGCATACTCTGGACAACACTGAGGACTGGCTGCCCCCACCCCTGCCCCTTCTTGGAACTTGAAGCTAGGTCCAGGCACCCAGCAAGTCTGTCAGTCCTTCCTGCATACAGATGAGATAAAGCTTAGGCCACATTTCTGTGGTTTTGACAATTCTTATTACACCAAATTGCTGCTATGCTTAAAATGATATTACTGCTGACAAAACAAAGGTAATAGTTTGTATTGGGAGAGGCAAGTAAAAGCTACACAAACATGTAATGATACATTTTTAAAAAATCTGGAAAAGCTCAAAAACTGTAGAAACACTGGACCAGAAATTGAAAAGTGGGTCTCTGAAGGAGCAGACCAAGAGATCAGAGAAGACAATGACTATCACAGAAGGTGAAAGAACTTCCCAGTGCCTAGAATGTTGTAACTAGCTTGTTTATGCAGTCTACCTGGTCTGTCAGACTCTAAGTGACAATAATTCTGCCTGAAATAGAAAGGCAATAATTAAGCCTAAATTGGGTGGAGGAATGACTCAAGTTTCGCAACTTTTACCCCCAACAGTAAAAAAATGTTGGATCTGGAGCAGGGTTAAGATTCCAAAACCCCATCTAGAAAAGTGTGAGGACAGTTGCAGCTCTTATTTTGTTTTCAGGTTCATCTCAATTATGGTGGAGTTTTAAAGGGGCAATACAAAAGAGAAAAAATGATTTGGGCTCTTTTGCATTTCTGCAATTAGGCTTGGCAAAATGATTTTTTTTTAATAATGTGTATGGTGAAATTGAGGTTTACTAACATTTATGAATAAAAATCTAATCCTGCCTATTGGAGTCTATAGATTGACTTCAGAGGACTTTGCATCAAGCTATTAGAGAGGAAAGTATCAATATCTTAATTTTTACAGATTAGGAGATGGGAGGTACAGAGAAGTGAAATGACTTCCCTGAGGTCACTCAGCAAGGGTATGTCTAAACAGCAACATTATTTCTAAATAACTAGCGTTATTTTGAAATAACTTAGTCTACATCTACACAGCAGGCAGTTATTTCAAAATAATGTCGAAATACTGTCAAGCTGGAGGACTTCTTACTCCAACTCCTGTAACCCTCATTGTACAAGGAGCAAGGGAAGTTGGAGAAAGAGTGCTCTATTTCAAAATAAGTGCTGTGTAGACGCTCTCAATTTTGAAGTAAGCAATTTTGAAATAAGCTACGCAATTGATGTAGCTCAATTTGTGTAGCTTATTTCGAGTTAAACCCTATTGTGTAGATGAGCAGACCTCAGAATAGAATGAAGGTCTTCGCACTCTCACCCTAGCATCCTTTACACCCGCGTTTCTCAAACTGTGGGTCTGGTCACGAGAAACTTACAGCGGGGTTGCAATTTAGAGCGGGATTGCAGTATCACAAAATTTGAGAACCGCTGCTTTACACTACACTTATTTCTTATCTAGATGATATAAGGATAAAATATCAAGTTATTTTTGGCTTTCATGCACATGAAAATATAGGATGGAGTTACAGCCCAAACTGGCAAACATGACCCAGTTGTATCTATGGGACTGTTTGTGCTGGTGGTGGTCCATATTGCTCTTGCTAGTAAGCATCAGGTTTAAGCCCTTAATTTGCACTTCTGTGGTCTTCTCTTTTTGTGATCTTCAGCTGATCTGTGCATAGCAGCCATCAAGCACTGGACTGCTTAGAGACAGGTTGCAAAGCACCATTTTATCTGAAGTTTTTTATTTCACACCTTGAGCAACTACAGGAGCAACTGCATTGCTTAGCTGCTGTCTGCACCAAGGCAACAGCGAATCCAATTAAAACGTACCGTTCTCATATAACGGTAACTCATCTGCATGGAATGCAGCTGTTACGGATTCCCTGATAGTTTAAACCTCAGTAATTTGTATCCTTAACTTTAAAAATTGCCAATTTGCATTTCTTTTTTTTATCACCTTTGTTTCACATTAGTCCTGGATGTCAAACAATAAAAGGATTATCTGAGTATCAGATTGTACAGATGCTCCCAAACTATACTGTGATACTGCTTCTCTAATCCTTTGAGGGATTTTGCATTTTGAACTGAAACTGAACTGTATTATATTAACAGCCACTGTTTCCCAAGCATTCAGAAATCCCATTCTTATAGCATCTATAAGGCTGCAATCCACTCAATTTTACTCTCTGAAGATTCAACCCAAGCTTGTGTGGCAATAATTCGCCTGTACACATTCATAAATTGCCACAAAACTTCACTTTGGAAGAGTAGCCAAAGCAGCACACTGATTATAATGGGTGAGCTCATGCTCTGCTTGTAACAAGCTCTCCATTGTTCATGCCTTTGGAGATGGGAATCTTATGAATGGCTGGGAATATATTGAGATTGTGGGGTCAGAAGATGTAGGAGAAAGAATTGAGCTTTAGAATATTTAAATCCTTTTCAGTGGTCAGAAGTGGTTGTAAAAATCTACTTGTTAACTCCCCCAAGGGGGAAATGACTGAATGCTCCTGTATTAAATTCTGTTGCAGCTCCCGTTTTCTTTTTGCAATGAATTATATTTGCATATGTACTAAATACTCACTATTTGGGCCTGATCTTGTTCCCATTGAAGCCAATGATGAGATTCTGGCTTCAATAGGAGCAGGACTGGCCCGTTTGTTATACAGTTTTAGTGAAAGTGACAATTACAGAAAGATTATCAGGAAGGACAATCATAATGTCTGCATTAGAATTTGTACATTGCAATGTAAAGGGTACCTTGTCATAATGCTAGTTTGTAGTCATTATCTTTTGTTGTCCTTTGCTTTACCAAAATACATCATGTTCCAGGATTCCTTGCTATTTTACAGTGACGGTGATGCTGATCAATTGTTCTTTAATGTGGTCATCCCAGTTATCCCCTCAACTTTTCTCTTGATTGCAATAACAGTCATGCAGGACTCTAGCTAATAGCTACTTTTATGGACAAGTGGTAAATCCTCCACTCCTAAAGCAAAGGAATTCAGTGGAAAAGCAATTCAAGTACTGTGCCTGCGTCTGTGCAATTAATTCTAGAAAAGCGCTGGAGCACATTGTGATATTTAAAACAAAACAACAACACCAAGGAAATTAAATTTTCCTGAGGTGAAAGTTCATGTATTGGAAGACATGAAGACTGAAAAAAAAAGTTAACCAAAAAAATTAAGAAAGGATTTATGTGAAAAATCTGGAGATCATGAATTAAAGTTGCTGTTTTGAGATCAACTAGATGACAGGAAAATATTACATTAAAAAAGAGAAAAAAAAGATGCAGAAAATGCATAGAAGAATGAGACTGCTAAGGCAAAATTATTAGATTACATAACAAACAATTAGGCAAGGGCACATCAAGAAAACAGTAAGTTAATGGGTCTCATTTCTTCTCTTCCCCCACCCTGCAGGACTCTTGTGTTTTCAAATACTGAAATAATTGTAACAATTGTCTTATTAACTATAGTTTAATGGAAGTGTATATGAAGTAATGTTTACTTTAAATTAATCATTACTCGTCTGGTTTACTTGTGTTATTGGATGGAAGGAATTTCTTTAAACACCTTGAACATTTTCCTTAAAACCTCAGCTGAACTATATGAAACAAAAAACAGAACTATGTAGCACTTTAAAGACTAACAAGATGGTTTATTAGGTGATGAGCTTTCATGGGCTGGCCCACGAAAGCTCATCACCTAATAAACCATCTTGTTAGTCTTGAAAGTGCTACATAGTCCTGTTTTTTGTTTCAGCTACACCAGACTAACACTGCTATTTCTATCACTGAACTATATGCTGAGACTGCCACCTTGTGGCACAATTCTGACTTTTTCCTTCCTGTCTTAAAAATGTCCTCACACCTTCATTTCCACATCCAATGCTATGAATGGGACACTTTCTGCCCAATTAAAATCAGTTGGGGACCACACAAGTGAGAAGCAAAAAAACTCACACAAGGGAGAAGCAAGTGGGATAGGGATAGGGGTGCAGGTTCTGGGTGGGAGATGAGGTGCAGGATGCAAGGTCTGGCTGTGAGGTAGGGTGCAGAAGCAGGATGGGAGTAGGGTGTCTGGCCAGGGGGAGAGAGCAAAATCAATGGCCATTTTTCAAAACAAAAACAAAAACAAAAAAACCCTCTTCAGTGTAGACATACCCTGGAAGAAAATAAGGTGATAGGTAAAGAACAAACCAATCTGATAGCTTTCTTTGATAGGATATCAAGCCTTGTGGAGAAGAGAGAAGCAGCAGATGTGGTATACCTAGTCAGTTCTGTTGATATTAATAAAATGCAATATTTACCCGATTTCTGCATTTGTAAAGTAAAGCATTTGATATGGTCTCACAGGACTTTCTTATCAATAAACTACAACTTAAATGGGGCTTATAAGGTGGGTGCATAACTGGTTAAATAACCATTCTCAAAGAGTAGTTATTAATGGTTCACAGTCATGTTGTAAGGACATTACAAGTGGGGTTCCGCAGGGGTCTGTTTTGGGACCGGTTCTGTTCAGTGTCTTCCAACAATTTAGATGATGGCATAGAGAGTACACGTATTAAATTTGCAGATGATACCATACTGGGAGTGGTTGCAAGTGCTTTGGGGGATAGGGCCATAATTCAAAATTGATCTGGACAAAATGGAGAAATGGTCTAAGGTAAACAGGATGAAGTTTAATAAGAACAAATGCAAAGTACTCACTTAGGAAGAAAACAATCACTTTTACACATACAGAATGGGAAGTGACTATCTAGGAAGGATTACTGCAGAAAGAGATTTAGGAGTCATACTGGACCACAAACTAAACATGAGTCAGCAGTGTGACACTGTTGCAAAAAAAGCAAACCGGACTCTGGGATGCATTAACAGGAGTATTGTGAGCAAGACACAAGAAGTAATTCTTCCGCTCTACTTTGCGCTGATTAGGCCTCAGTTGGAGTATTGTGTCCAGTTCTGGGCACCACATTTCAAGAAAGATGTGGAAAAATTAGAGAATGTCCAGAGAAGAGCAACAAAAATAATTAAAGGTCTAGAAAACATGAGCTATGAGGCAAGGCTGAAGGAATTAGGCTTGTGTAGTTTGGAAAAGAGAAGACTGAGAGGGGACATGATAGCAGTTTTCAAGTATCTAAAAGGATGTCACAAGGAGTAGGGAGAAAAATTGTTCTCTTTGGCCTCTGATGATAAGATGAGAAACAATGGGCTTAAATTGCAACAAGGGAGGTTTAGGTTGGACATTAGGAAAAGCTTCCTAACCGTCAGGGTGGTTAAACACTGGAATAAATTGCCTAGGGAGGTTGTGGAATCTCCATCACTGGAGGTATTTAAGAGCAGGTTGGATATATATCTATCAGGGCTACTCAACTTTAGAAGCCCTTGGAGCCACAATGATACTTATAGCCAGAGCTCGCCGAACCGCAGTGAGCCCCGTTCGCCAGCCACGCAGTCCGGCGATCTGCGCATGCGCAAATCATTCTGCGCATGCGCGGATCGCCTGAACCCGGTTCTTCTAGGTTGCAATCTACTCGCCATGGGCAAGTAGATTGAATTATTTGTCGAGCCCTGCTTATAGCATATGCGGAGGGCTGCAACTTAAGTGTGGTTGCATATACGTACAAATATATATGCAAATATCTTATTTCACGCTGACAGGAATGAATACAAAGATTAAGGCAAGACTACACAAAATGCAGGGCCCATTTAAGTCAGTTCTGCTGATATTAATAAAATGCAATATTTACCTGATTTCCACACATATGACAGCACTTTTAATGAGCAATCACAGTCCAGGAATTTAACTACTAAAACACATATGAACAGAAGAACATTATATTGAACTTTTTTTTTTTTGGCTCCCACCTGTAGGCTGCATGTTGACCCCCGCGTAAACCCAAACTGCGCTGTGGGGCACAAACGGGCTGTGGGCCGCATGGGCCACATGTTGAGTAGCCCTGATCCTAGATAGTGCTTGGTGCTGCCATGAGAAAAAGGGGACTGGATCTGATGATCTCTCGCTGTCCCTTCCAGTTCTAGTATCTATGATCTAGTAATTAGCTACTACTTCCCTCAATTGGCCGGGGTGGGGAGAATTGGATTTGCAATGACCAGAATGATCAGACTGTCAGCTCAGCTGTTTGTTTTCACTACTTCACTTTGCCCTCGGACTTTACCCATCCTACATGAGTTCTTAAAGATACTTGCTAAAGGTTCCAAGATTGCTTCAGCTAGTGTGAATTTCATCAGTCCCTGATGACTTGAATACATCAAACTTATCTAAATATTATTTAGACTGTTCTTTCCCTATTTTGGCTTATGTTTCTTCTTCCTTGTTAATATTAATTATACTCACTGTCTGGTCTTTTATTGAAGACTGAAGCAAAATGAGTATTAAACATCCAAACTCTCACCTTGACATCAACCATTATTAGCTTGCCTTTCCCAGTGCTTTAATCACCAGACTATAGAGTTGTTCTCATGCTCTCTGATTGGCCCAGTGAATAATTTTGTATTTAAATAAAGTACTAGAAGATTTACCCAGCACTGCTCAGGTCCTTAACTCAATTTTTGTTTATTAAAAAATAAAAGGAAAATGTACACACTTCATTGAAATCATTGTTCTGGGGTGGGGTTGGGGATGAAGGGTTCAGTATGCACGTTGCCCTGGGGGAGAGAGGACTAACCCAGCCCTCTCTCACTGCAGCAGTTTGGGCCTGGTGAGAAGCACCTCTCCATGGCTACTACAGATCCAATGGGTACAGCTGGGAGACGGATGCATGACACCTGCCTGGGACAGGTACAGGTTCATCTGCTCCCTGAGTTCTTCAGTCAGAGTGAGGAATGCAGCAAACTGTGCACTTTCCCCTTGCTCCCTGATGAAGGGGAACAGCTAGCACAGTCCCTGTACGAATCGGGGGAGGTGAGACTTCAGCCAGCCCTGCCCTCCCTAAAGGGTACGTGAGGGTGGGAGGCTCAGTGCTGGGGCAGTCCTGGACAGGGGGCACCCCCAGCCAGTCCCTTTTGCCTGTGTGGTGATTCTGCCTCTCTTCTGTATGATTTTATGAGAGGCAATCCCATTCCGGGCACATCCCATTTTCCTGGCATAGCCAAACTCTTATCTTGCAATAAGTTATAAAAGTTATAATATGCCAGATTTGGTGGTCTTACCATTTAGGGGGAGTTCTTAAACAAACATACAAACTCTCTCAAATATATAGTAGATAACATGAACAGGAGAAACTGAAAGCAGCATAGCCTATAGGTAAGGACCCTCACCTGGCAGGAGGAGAACCATGCTGCTCTAATAACTAGTTATACAAAGTGGAGCATCTTCAGCAGAAGAGACTGAGCACAGTCTAGTGATTAGGCTGCTCATCACAGAACTACTAGAATGGAGGTCAACTGCGTGGGGATTCCAGTGGGGGTCTCCTACATCCTAGCAAAGTACCCTAACCACCGGCTTAAAGGGGACATGGCCACAAAGGCTGTTTGGAAGCCTAGAACAGACATTTTGAAGTTGCTGACTAATTCCGAACAAAATATTTTTTTGATTATTCAGTTTTCTGGCTGAACAATTAATTATTTGCCCCAGCTCCATCCCAGTGCTTAAAGTAGTTTAAAAAAAAGTAAGGGTCTATTCTACTCTGAGTGTGGCAGCTTTGGTAAGACAACACTTTAGCATAGTGGTCACCAACCAGTTGATCGGGATCTACTGGTAGATCTTGGAGCCTCTGACAGATGATCCCGACTGATTTGGCCAAGAGGCTATCAAGTGCAGCACTTCAGCTGCCCCTGTCCCCACTGCTGCATACCTCCTGCCCTTTGCCTTGGAGCCTCCGGCTTTCTATGCAGGGCAGGGGAGCGTGAGGGGTGCTCATGCCAAGGTGCCCCCTTTCCCACTCTGTATTCTGTTTCCACAAAGCAGACAGGGGGCACAACAGGACTTGGGATGGAGTTTGCTGGCTGTTTTAGGGAGTGGGCCAGGGCAGGGGTGAGCCTGCCTTAGCCCCACTGCACCACCAACCAGGAGCCACTTGAGATAAGCACTGCCCTGCTGGAGCCCACATCCTGAACTCCTCCCCTAGTCATGAACCCCTTCCTGCACCCCAAGCCCCTGACTCAGCCCCGAGCATCCGTGTATCCAAACAGCCTACCAGAGCCTGCACCTAGAACCCCCTCTAGTACCCCAACTGCCTGCCCCAGGCTCAAGTCAGAGCCCCTCCTCCACTCCAGATCCCTTAATCCAAGACCAGAACCTGTGCTCCAATGCCTGGTGGGAGGGAGGGAAGGAGGATGGAGTAAGCAATGGGTGGGGCGTTGGAGAAGGGACAGGAAGGAGGTGGGGCAAGGGTGTTTGGGTTTGAGGTAGATCTTGGATTGTACTTAAATTAAAAAAGCGATCTCGTGCTTAAAAAGGTTGGAGACCACTGCTTTAGCATACGTCTCTCAGTGATGCAGTTTGTGTTGGGGTGAGAAGGAAAGAAAGATGTTTGCCAGGCCTGTGATCCCTGGCAATCCCTCACACTTTAAGCACTAAAGTCTCTGGAAAGAAAGTTCTCCGAAGAAGAGACTTCCTGAGCAGAGCTCTTTTAAATGGGTGAAACCTGCCATGACAGGATGATTATTTTAGGCCATTTTGGATTAACATTCATTTTAAAGTCTTGGATAAAAAGAGATGTGATTACCCTTATTGTATGACCAAATGGTGCCAGAACTGTGCTTAACATGACTTAACTGAGGGATCACTCCTAACCTTTGCCTTACACTCAAAGTGTTGGGTATCAAGCTAAAAACTCAAGTGAGAGAGGACCAGGTGCTTTTTCCTGATGGTGTAAATGCTGTTGATTCATTTAATGAGCTGTGTAACCCCTTCTCTCTGTAGGTTTTTGGTTGGGGGCGAGTAGTAGAACTGTAAAAAAGGCACTACAGTGAGAGCTGCTGCAGCAGTAGCAGTGAGGTTCTTCCCACATGGCAGATAGCTGAAATCACTCGTAGTCAAGCTAGGCAGGGATGTTTCAGAACCCAGATTTGGTATGGTAGCTGCAGACAGCGTTGCGCTGAGAGATCACACAACAGCAGCATGCTTCCTATCCACTAACCTTGACCATTTTTGTTTTTTAAGTTTATCCTGACTAACTCGGCTGCTCCCTGAAGCTCCTGGAAGGGTAGTTACTAATACCTAAGCTAGGCACAGGTGGTATCAAATGATTGGACCATTAAAGCAGCACAGCCTCAATGAGAGGCGGCAAAGCAATAAGAGGAGCAGCAAAGTATCTCCATATAGAAGTCAGGCAACACTCACCTACTCCACCAGAGGCTGCAGGAGCCTACCATAATGTACCCTTTGACTCTGAAGTTTCAGAGGGGTTGCTGTATTAGTCTCTAAGGTGCTGCAAGACTATTTGTTGTTATTTAAGTTTTTCCAGTTACAGACTAACAAAAAAAGTAGGTGGTATCATGAACAACTCCACTTCTTTTGAAGAAGTGCGTTGTGCCCACTAAAAGCTCATGAATACCACTTACGTTTTTGTTAGTCTCTAAGATGCTGCAAGACTAGTTGTTGTTGTTTAAGTTTTTCCATTGACTCTGACACTGTGCTAACCTCTGACAACAAACTGAGTAGGATGCAGCAGAAGGAAGGGGGGAAATAGTGTGTTAAAGTGACATCTGTTCATTCCACATTCATACCAGTAGGTGGGGAAACAGGGGAAGAAAACTCTGTAGTGTAGGTGTTTTACTTAAGTCTGTATTTTTAATTCACTGTTACTGTGTTTCTCCAAGTTAATTCTGTGCTTCCTCTTCCCTCAATAAAAAAGGTTTTTGGTATGAGTTGTACACAGATTCTATGTTTACCAGTGCATAGGTATTACTTATTCAGGGTGCACAAGAGAAGAATTTAGTTTTAGATATTTAGTGGGAGCTCAAACTGATTGTTATTTAGTAATTTTACAAGGTCCCCAAGGCTATGTCTACACTACAAGGTTTTTGTGCAAAAACTGGTGAAGTGTCCACACTTCAAGCGCGTTTTTGCGAAAAAAATACAGTAAATTGACAGGACAGAGGGCTTTTGCCAGTAGAGTTATTCCTGTCCCCACGAGGAATAACTCCTTTTTGTGCTACAGCTCTTGTGCAAAAAGGCAGGCGTGGACACTCCACAGGGGTTTCTTAAGCAAAAAGAGCCTATCAGAAAAGGCACAGGTGCTCTGATGGCCATTCTGTTAGTGGCAATCAGAGCTTTCTTGCACAAGAGCATTCATGCAGTGTGAACGCTCTCTTGCACAAAAGCACATCACTTTTGCAATGTCCTTTTGAGGTATGGACACGCTTTTGCACAGGAAGTTTTTGCAGAAGATCTCTTCTGCAAAAAGCTCCTTGTGCAAAAAACCTGCAGTGTAGACAAAGCCCCAGATATCAAACCCAACCCTTGTTGCTACCAGCAAAACCTGATGGGAGGTTTATACTGGTAATTTTCATCAGAGGCAGATAGGTATTTACATAACTTCATCTATCCTTTCACTGATGGGCCAGTGTCTTTCCACCAAGTTTTCAGTTCCTAACAGCAGGAGGTGAATTTAATTTTTCATCTCTCTACAGAAAGGTCAGACTGATCATGAGGCAAGTATGTAGATATTTCATCTAGCAGTCATGTTAGGGAGATCAATCCTGTTACAAGATGACACAGCATGCTTTGGCTGAGGTTAAAGTATGTGTACGTGTTCTTTGATTAGTCAGGTTGGTATAACTTGCTTCTTAATGCAGCTCTGCCCAAAACAAAATGTATGGATTAGTATGATTCAGTCAGTCCCACTGACAATCCTCACTGTCCAGTGATGACTTTTGCTTACTGACCATATTCTAGTTCTTCTCTGGTCCCTTCGGCACACAAAAATCTCAGTCCTTCTCTCAGGAGAATGTTCACTACCCCTCAGACCTGGGCCCCTTTTCATTTTCTGACTGCAAAGCCTTTTATAATAGCAGCTACAGGAGTCCTAGCCTTGCCTCTTGTTGTGATCTGTATTAACCCCTTTTCTGCATGAATGGTATGTTGGGTCTGACACTATCATAAAGTAAACTTGAAGTTGTCATAAATTATGAGTTCCCAAGAAAACTTTTAGAACTTAGGTCCCACCACAATTTTGGGACAGAGATCCCCTAGGTCAATATAATATTTATCATCATAGTTACTACAGATTGGACCTCTTAGGATCTGTCTGGTCCCAAATGAGGGAGTTTGCCAGATTAGAGGAGGTCAATTCCTGCTCTACTGCCAGTAGTCCCTCTGCCCGGCTCCATTTCTGGCGCAGCTGCCGATTCCTCGCTGCTTCCGTCCAGGCTGGACTCCCTGCCCTAGCAGAGCTGTCAATCCTGTTGCTGCCAGACTGGAAAGGATCCCAGCTACTGGATCTTTGCCAGGGCTCTCTGGTCCAGGAACATTCATGGTCCTCCCCCACCATGGGTGTTGCCGGACCAGAGAGTCCCAATTTAGAGAGGTTCAACCTATATAATTTTTATATAGAGAGTTTGGAGACATATTTTACGGCTATAAACACATACACATTTTAGCTTTCAGTTTGCCTAACATTACAGTCAGTTACAATACATGGATGTAAACTGTAGTCTTTTGTGGCTTCTGTCCACAATTAAAAGTGTCTACAGGAGCTTTGGGCTGTAAGTGCTCAATATTCATTAATATCTAATAGGACGTAAGCATTCCCTTTATTTAAAATGTTATGCAGCAAGTTAAAAATATAGGATGCAAGTAACATGATGGTCTGTGGGGAGACAACAGGAAAAACTGTGTAGCACAATATGTAGCATATGTGCACACATAGCAGACGTGCAGTGAGGAAAGAGTAGGCTAGATTGGGACTCTGATACTCTGAAGGAGTACTGCACTAGTAGAGCTCCATTCCACCCCAGAACCCCTGAGTACAGAATCAATGTGAGACTGATCATTCCCTTTCCATTTTCATGTGCATACATTATTCATAGAGATTTAAAACAGAAGGATGTACCACTGTGTGCAGAGAATTATTTTTTCCTACTATATGCAGGTATATCTGTTGTGATTCAAACTCAAATCCTTCTGCTTTCTGTAGAGCGACTGGACACTGTTAAAAATACATTGCATTTCACACTGCAATTCAGAGGTGAATTTAGTGACCTATAGTTTCAGCTTTTATAGTTTGAAAAGAATTTTAGCATACATTGGAATGAACAGTATTACATAAATAGGTATTAAGATTGATTATCTTCTGTCAACACAAACCTCAGAGATACCCGATTACTCTGTCACAAGAAGCAACTGTCCTTTGGCCTCTGTCTCTCTGTCAAACAGATCCTTCTGCTTAAATATACTCTATGCCTGTTTTCCTCACTCAGTTGCTGTATTTTATACCTGGGAAACCACTGATGCAAGGTTCTTGTTGGACTGTATTATTTAGAAAGGAGGCCTGGTGTTTAGCCCTTTTTTTGGTGCAACACACAGAAAACTAAGAAAAGTCTAAGCAGAAGAAAGGTTGTTTTAAGAACATTACTTCATAGCATCTTTTAACTCTTTCTATGGATAATTTAATCATGGATGCTTACGTAGTAAGATGAGAGCCTGAAACAGAAGCCCAATAGGGTTGCCAGATGGTTTCAATAAAAATACCGGGCACACTTGATAAAAATGTGCTGACCAAAAAAAAGAAAAAAAAAAAAAAGTCCAACCATGATATGGGAAGTATATTGCCCGAAAATTCAGACAGGGCAGAAGGGAGTGAGGGAGGATCACTCAGGGGCAAGGCGTGAACCTAGTACCATGCATGGCCAGGCTCGGTTCCCTGCTCCGGCCCCCCATTATAAGAGACACACTCGTGCGCTGTGTTTTACACTCGGCCTTAGGGAGCAACATCAGACAGTCCCTCTCCACGGGCTGTGCAGCACTCTGGTGGTAGGATCTGAGGATGCTCTCACTGACGGAAGGAGTGAGGTGACCTCATGTCCCTTGAGATCATCCCGTGGCCCTATAGAGCATCTTTTGGGGGTTCACCCATAGAAAGCCCCAGACCCCCACCCCCCATTTTCCATGCCCTTGGGGTCAAAAAGCTGGAGGCAGGAAGCTAACTCACCTGCACCCTGGGCTCAGCATCACCCCGGGCCTGCCCTCGGGCTCTGCTTCTCCCTTCAGCGGGACATAGAGGGGACCTGGCTCTGGGGAGTGGCTGGTCAGAGCCCTGCTGATCTCTGCACAGAGCTAGGCGGATGCGCCTGCTTCTGCCTGGCCTCACCAGCCACCAAGCCTCTATTGCCTGCGAGGTTTGTATCTGAGCCCAGACTGGCTTCCTCACTCTGTGTCTTTGGTGCAGTAACACATAGCGCTGTCCTCCGCGCTCAGGCTGTCCAAGCGCAGGTAGAAATTGGTGCTGTCCTTGGAGGCTGTAAATTGGCCCTGGATGGTGGTAGAATAATACAGTAATTACTCGTTTAACACGTGCCCACTTAACATGTTTTCGCAATAGCATGATTTTTTTTTTAGGGAATATTTTTTGAATAACACGACCATCCCCGAAATAACATGAAAATAATCAAGTGATGGACCATTTCGCACAGCAGTATAAGTTGGTGAAAACAGTGGTAATATGCATGAGTGGATAAATACACATGGTCACAGTGCTCCTCCGCTCACTCATGTGTTTATCTTTGTGTTTTAACAAACCGCGGCGACTTGTGTTGCTAATTATCTTGTGTTGCTAGATATTTAATGTTGCCATTGATGACCCAGCACCAACAAAAAATTAACTTTGCCACCACTGCCTGAAATGCAACCCCCACCTTTCCCATTATTTTGAATGGAAAAATTGACCCCAAATAGCACTTTTTCGCTGAGCATGAACATTTTCAGAAACACATCTATAGTGTTAAATGAGGAATTACTGTACTCGCTCTGCCCTGGTTTACTTAATTTATATGTTTGGTATTTTATCAATTTGTTTCCTGGACAAAAAACTCAAATATTGAACTGGCCAGTTCAAAACTGGACACCTGGCAACCCTAAAGCCCATATAGCACAGGCCTACTATGAGGCCTGAGGCCTAGCCAACAATGGTCAAGACTTTGCTAACATAAAGCAAAGGTAATCTGTAAGCAAGAGGCAGGCCCCTGCTCATGGAACTTGGCACAAACAGGACCGACTGTGTAAAACTCTAATTGGCAATGTGATATATGCCATCAAGTGCCAGTAGTGCCCCTCTGCCAATAAACTGGATTGTCTCCACAACAAAGGATAAAATGGACACAAATCATACATTAGAAACAGTAGCACACATAAACCTGTAGCAGAACATTTTAACCTGGCGGGACACTCAATCATGGATTTGAAAGTAGCCATTCTTCTACAAAGGAATTTCACCAGCCAAAAACAAAGAGAGAGTGCAGAATAGGTATTCATCAACAAATCTGACACCCTATGTTTGAACAAAGACATTAACTGGATGAACTTAAATAACAAATATTCTAGTAGCACCTTAAAGACCAACAAAACATGTAGATAGTATCATTACCTTTCATGTGCAAAATCCACTTCTTCAGATGACCGGAGTATAATAAGTCCAGATCCAAGAATAAATAATGGAAGGGGGGAAGAGGAGGAGGAGAAGAAGGAAAAAGGGGAGGAATGAAGAAAATGAGACAATGAGTAGATAGTGCAAATAGTTACAAGAGGCTGGTAAGAACCATTAGCACCTCCATTGTTTGATGGTTCTTTAAGTCGTTACAAGGTGGAAGATAGTGCACGAGCCATCCTATATCCTGATTCAGACCATTAGCATAAGAATTAAACTTGTGAAAATCCAAAAAGACAACACACAAAAACCTGTTGGAGAACACTTTAATCTTCCTGGACACTCATTAATGGATCTCCAAGATGCTGTTTTGTTTCAGACCCATTCGACAAGCCAAATACGCAGAGGATTGGAACTTAACTTAATTCACAAGTTTAATATATATAAATAAAATCTTGGTTTCTGTTATTTCCTCTCCAGCCCACCAGCCCATCTGATGAAGTGGGTTTTACCCATGAAAATTCATGATACTATATATTTGTTAGTCTCTAGGGTGCCACAGGAATACTCACTGTTTTTAAAGTTGCAGACTAACATGGCTACCCCTTTGAGATTTTTTAATTGTCAATAGACACAGATGTAAAACAGTAATTGGTACTAGACACGAGCTGTAAAACACTAATTGGTAGTGGGCATAAGTTGAAAGCACTTTCCAGGAGGATGGTAATACATCATTAAGAAGCAACTTGGTACCCACATGCTCCCTGCAGATAACAGGGACATACTGACCCAGGTTCAGGACAGGGTCTAAAACGACAGCATACTGAGTATAGATGTTCTAATTGAACCACCAGGTGCAGGGTGATATCTAGGTAATGTCAGGGGGTGATAACCTGACACAGCAGGAGTGATGTGTAACTTGTTTGTACCTGTATATAAAGTTGTGTCTTGGAGAGGCTGTCTTTGTCCAGCATACAGGCCAGTGGGATCTCCCACTGACTGAGCTGGTTCACTCGTGCATAGTGGTTTGGTAGAGTCTGACAACTATTACTCTACTTCATTTGACAATAAACCTGGCTGGGCACCTTCAATCTTTATCTGATTTTGTGGTGTTCGGGGGCTCTCTTAGTGTCTGGTGTATTGACTGCTTGTTCAAAGTCAACATGACATACAGGAGGAGCACACATGAACACAGCCAAATGGTTATCATCATCAACAGAGTAGGAGACCTGTCAGGATATCACCTCTGACTATCACAGCTTACACATCAGTGACCCTAATGTTCAAGACTTTTTTCAGTAATAAAGTCTCAGAAGGAATAGCAGTGTTACTATGTAACTATAAAAAAAGTAGTCCTGTAGCACCTTAGAGACAAACAAAAATATATACATTGTACCATGAGCTATACATTCAATCTCTTACATCACTAGTACTTGTATTGGCTTACATAACTGTTGTGTGTTTCAGCTGGAATTGTTGGTCCAAAGCTGGCTTGAAAAGCAAGGATAACAGGAAATGGAAACTTACAGTCAGCTTGCATCAAAATGAATGCTGCCTCCAGCATTGCTATGGCAATTTGTGTTGGGCTGACCTCCTCCTTCCCTGCATATGGCTACATGTCTCCCATTAAGATGCCATCAGTTTTACTGAAGAACAAGAGAGCAGTGTAACCAGTTATCCTTTTTGCACTGATATCAGGGTAAATATGCTCATAACTTAAGCATGTAATGGGTCTTACCTGAGGTTCCACAAAGGAAGAGTTCCCCTGTATGTCATTTGTTACCTTGCCATACAAGGAAATAAGGCTCATTTACATTTTGTACATAAACAAATTACACTAAGAAAATACTTTTATTTTGCAACCCCATTTTCTGTTCCAAACAAGAAACTCCATAGCTCCAAAAATTGCTTCTTGACAAAAATGCAACAGTAAAACACCCAAAATCCCCGGCGAGTTAAAATTAGCGCAGCTCGTTTTACCTGCCTGAGAAGTATAAAAAGCTGAGTTCAACCTGTCTGAGTTTGAAGGTGTGGTGCCAGGCAGTCTGGGTGTTTAAAAATGATGCTTAGATCACTGAGCCAACCCCTCCAGCTGCAATGACTCTATGCAGTATTCAACCTAAATAAAACAGAGGTGGTGGTGATTGCTTGGGATGTACAAATGGATGAAGGGAAAGATTATACCTAACATAAGAGTGTCCATATATCATTTGTTCCTGAAATTAACTATCTGATTAGATTCCCAATTGGTGGTTAGGTATTGCAATGGGTCTCAGATGGTCTTATCAGCAACCGTGGATCTCATTGTCGTGTTTCATTGCCTCTGCAGCAGTTTAATAATGAAGCAACAGTGTAATCTATTTGGTATGCACTTTAATTCTCCTTGGAAACAGAAGCTGCTTGTTAAATGGTGCATCTCACTGTAAACACATTATGTGGATACTCATTGGCTGCTTGTGAGTTTCCAGCTCTCTTTGGGTTTGACCTAGAAAGTCCTAAATTACCTGGGCCACGAGGACATCAGCAAAGGTGTTATTTGCTCAGAAACTCATCCTCCCACAGACCTTAGTCTGAAACTTCCCAAACATGACTTCTGGGGCATGTTGCAAAGCTCATCCTATCATGGGAGATTTTCTTATAAGGGGAAGAAAAAGGTATTTTTATTGTTCTAAGAGGGTGGCTGGTTATAGATAGAGCCCTGAAAATCTGTGGATATCCACCTTATATCCACGGATGTAGATGCAGATATCTGCAGATCAATACAAATGTTGTATTTCTGCAGGGTTCTAGTTATGGGAGACATATGGCCTAATGAATAGTGCATTGCATCGGCAGCAACTTCCCCTCTAATGGGGGCGATTGATCCCTCCTCCCCTGCCACATTCCACCTCTTCCCCAGGCATCCTTCCTTTTCTCTCTCCTGAACACCATGAAGCTGTTTGTGGTACTTTGGAAGTGCTAGGAGGGCAGGAGAGGAGCTGGTCAGTGCTGCCACCAGCAGGCAAGAGGCACGAGAAGGGTGGGGGAATTTGGTTGCCAGTAGGTCCCAGTACTCACTAATTTTTCCCCATGGGTGCTCCAGCCCCAAAATACCCAGTGGCTACATCTAGACTGGCATGATTTTCCAGAAATGCTTTTAACTAAAAAGTTTTCCGTTAAAAGCATTTTTGGAAAAGCGCATCTAGATTGGCAGGACGCTTTTCCGCAAAAGAACTTTTTGCAGAAAAGCGTCCGTGGCCAATCTAGACACACTTTTCCGCAAAAAAGCCCCGATCACCATTTTCACGATCAGCACTTTTTTGCGGAAAACAAATCTCTGCTGTCTACACTGGCCCTTTTGCGCAAAAGTTTTTTGGAAAAAGACTTTTGCCCGAACGGGAGCAGCATAGTATTTCCGCAAAAACACTGACAATCTTACATGAGATCGTCAGTGCTTTTGCGGAAATTCAAGCGGCCAGTGTAGACAGCTGGCAAGTTTTTCCGGAAAAGCAACTGCTTTTCCGGAAAAAGCGGCCAGTCTAGACACAGCCAGGGAGTTGGTACCTATGGTGCACTGGATAAGGCCTCAGGTGACCTGGATTCTACTTCTAGCTTTGTCACCAGCTTAAAGCTTAAGCAAGTCATTGTCTTTCCTTGTGGCTTGATTTTCTCTTCTGTAAAATGAGGATGATGATACTGACCTCCTTTGTAAAGTGCTTTGATTTCTACTAATGTAAAGAGCTAGGTATAATTATCACATATATAATCAAAGGGTGAAGAATAGCTGCCTGGTTTGCCTTTATTATATGATGTGTTTCTAAAGAAATCTTTGCAGACCACAGGCCAGGAACTTTTAAAAATATTTGCTTGTTCATTAATATAGATTTAGCAACATTAAAATATTCCCAGATTTCAGCAATTAAAAAAAGATAATCCAGGAAAGATTAATCTCCCCCTTCCATATACATCACAATTAAAGATGTTAAATACTAGTTGACTACCCGATAAGCAAATGCTTATCGAATAGTCAGTCGACTAGTTGAGTCTCCCTTCCCCCCTTGCTGCTTCTATCAGATAGAGGTAGCAAAGGGGGGGAAGAGGCAGTACTTCAAAGGGCAGCACTGCACAGCTAAGCCGGGGATCACCTGTTCGGTGCTGCTCCTTTGAAACACCGAGGCGGCGTTTCAAAGGGGCAGCATGGCACAACTGAGCTGGGGAGCTGTGAGGCGCTGCCCCTTTGAACACTGCCTGGGCATTTCAAAGCAGCAGCTCCTCACAGTTGATCCTGGCTGGGCTGACCTCGGGTTCTGGGGAAATGTCACATGGAACCTGCGGTCAGCTGGGGCGTCCCCAGCTGATGCCAGGTTCCACTGAAATGCTGCACGGAGCTCGGGATCAGCTGGGGAGTCCCAAGCTGACCCTGGCTCCGCATGGCATTTCAAATCAGCAGTGCAGCATGGAGCCCAGGGTCAGCAGGGGACTCTGAGTCTCCCGCTGACCCTGGGCTCCATGCTGTGCTGCCGCTTTGAAATGCACAAGAGCCCCCATTGGGAACTCTTGTACATTTCAAAGCCACCACCCGCTTGCAGCCCGGAGTCAGCAGGACTTCCCACTGGCCTGGGGCTGCACGCGGTGTTCTGTACATTTCAAAGGAGGAATGTGGAAGTGCCTGTCAAGTAGTTGATGGAAATTCCATTGACTACTCGACTAGTAAATTAACTGCAATTTAACATCCTTAATCACAACCTGAGGAGTCTAAAATGCAGGATAGGATATTTGCAATAAGTAGCAAGCAGATGTGGAAGCACGAAGGCAAAACGAAACCTTCTCCATTTATCTTCTTTTACTTTGTTCTCTATATCCCCTTCATCTACCTTCCTCTATAACTAAACCAAATAAGAAATGCTCTGCTCCTTATGGACACTGCTGTATCAATCTAGCCTGTCTCTTCCCCTGTGTTGAGATGCAGGAGTACAAGATTTTCTTTATGTCTCCAGTTTATATTGAATGCTTGCACCTTCATTAGTTCCATTTCACAGATGGGAAAACCTCACCAGACTGAGTGAGATTTGCACAAGGCCGTAGCTGAATCCAGCATTAGAGACAGGACTCAAAGTCGGGGTAGTGTTGCCAACTTTATAATCACAAAAAATCAAACGCCGTTGCCACATCCCACATCTTCTCCCCTCACTCCATTTCCCCTCCCTCTGTTTCTCATTCTCCCCTTTCCTCATTCACTTACAGTGGGCTGGGACAGGGGATTGAGATGCGGAAAACCCCTCAAACTCCTTTAATGTGCAAGTCTCTCCCCAGATGGTACGCCCTGCTGACAGCCACTCTGGTCCTCCAGAGGACCACCTCTTCAATGACTCAGCCCTCTAGTCAGGTCACAGTTTAGTCCACCTCTCTTGGGCTAACAGGAAGTACAACCAAAGACAGTGTAAATGTCCACACACGAGATCTTCAGCATCACCTCAATACTTCTCTGGGAGCTTTCCAATGTTTTTATGACTTTTTATGAGGAGAGGCTTCTCCAGTGGCTAGTAGGGGATCCTAGTGTTACACAGGGACCCTATATCCAGCAGCTAAGATCTGTTCAATACATCTTGTTGCTGCCTTCCTGGGCTTCTTTATACAGGCAGTCCCCGGGTTACGTACAAGATAGGGACTGTAGGTTTGTTCTTAAGTTGAATCTGTATGTAAGTCGGAACTGGCGTCCAGATTCAGCCGCTGCTGAAACTGACCGCCAGTTCTGACTTACATACAGAATCAACTTAAGAACCCCAAGCGTCCCCAAGTCAGCTGCTGCTGAAACTGATCAGCAGCTGATTCCAGGAAGCCCAGGGCAGAGCAACTCTGCCTCGGGCTTCCTGTAGTCAGCGCTGGTCAGTTTCAGCAGCGGCTAAATCAGGACGCCTGGGGCAGAGCAGCTGGGGTGCTGCTGGGTTGCTCCAGTAGCGCCGCTCCTCGGCACTACTGGACCAACCCAGCAGCACCCCATCTGCTCTGCCCCAGGCGTCCTGATTCAGCCGCTGCTGAAACTGACCAGCAGCGGCTGAATCAGGACCAGAGCAGCTGGGGTGCTGCTGGGTTGGACCAGTAGCGCCCAGAGCGGCGCTGTGGGACCAACCGGCAGCACCCCAGCTGCTCTGCCACAGGCGTCCGGAGAAAAGCCTAGTCTGCTGGGGGGGGGGGCACACTATCCGCGCCCCCCCAACCCCAGCAGACCAGGAAGACACGGGCGGCGGACCGAGACGCACCACGGTCCCGCCGCCTGGGTCCTCCGCGGCTTTGCTCCCCATCTCCCTGGTCTGCTGGAGACCAGCAGACCAGAGAGACAGGGAGCAAAGCCTCGGGGAAGCCGGCAGTGGAGCAGCCCAGGAGCGCCTGGGGTGCCCCGCTGCCCAAGCCCCCCCCTTGGCTTTGCAAAGCCTCGGGGAAGCCGGCAGCAGAGCAGCCCAGGCGCGCCTGGGGTGCCCTGCTGCCCGAGCCCTCCCCCCCCGTGGCTTTGCAAAGCCGCGGGGGGGGCTCGGGCAGCAAGGCAGCCCAGGCGCGCCTGGACTACTCCACCACCGGCTTCCCCGCGGCTTTGCAAAGCCGCGCGGGGGGTGGGAACCTCGGGCAGCGGGACTGCCCCGCTGCCCGAGCCCCTCCGCGGCTTTGCTCTGCATCTTCCTGGTCTGCAGACCAGGGAGACGCAGAGCAAAGCCCCAGAGTACATGGGCGGCAGGACCGCGAGGTCCCGCAGTCCATGTACTCTGGGGCAGCCCCGTTTGTAACTGCGGATCCGACATAAGTCGGATCCGCGTAAGTCGGGGACTGCCTGTACTCAACCTCTGTCAGGCTTTCTCCCCTACAACAACTTCTTTAATGTCACCTTTGTTCCAAGGCCAGGATTCTCAGGACCCTCTCCTGCAATTCCCCAACAATATCTCAAGCCATTCTCCTTGAGCCTGATTGTATATCCCTCTCAGGGCCCTCTGCCTTTGCAAGGGCTTTCCACTTTAGAGCCTGCTGCACTCCATTAGCTGTTCTGTGTCACTGCTGGGCACCTGTTAAAATCAATGCAACAGTTTACTCTGTCTTTCCACTTGGTCTCCTTATTCTCTAATTCCAGAGAGGAGTTATAGAATTTCTTTCTCTCTCATGCCCCATCACATTGTGCAATTCCAACACAGCAGTCAATATGCTGCACTTAATGCCCACTTGTGATCTCAAACCACTATCAGCCATTCTTTTGTGTCTCATTTCCCATTAGACCAGAACCCACAGTCCCACAATTCTTGTCCAAATATGCTTGACATTCCTTCCTCCTAAAACCCTAAAGGCAGATGTGCTTTTGCAAATAATTTGTAAACAAAGTTATGTAACAGTATTTTTATTTTTAGAGGTTAAGAAGAAAATCTAAGACTAGCAAAATCTGGCCAAGGAAGTTCAATAGCTGCTAGATAGATTTTGATTTTGCTTAACTATGGGTGTGTATACACAGCACTCTTACTTCGAAATAAGCTACGCAATTTGTGTTACACAAATTGTGTTGCTTATTTCAATGTTATTTTGAAATAAGGCGCTATTCCAAAATGTCCCTTAATCCTCGTGCAATGAGGCTTACAGGGATGTCAGAATAGCAAGCCCATTTATTTCTATATAATGGGCTTGCTCTTAAGATGCAGAATAACTATTTTGGGTTACAAAAGGTATCCCAAAAATAGCTCTGCTTTGTAGACATAGACTAGTCAGCACAATTATAACATCTGTTCTGAGCCCCATTTTTATGGCCAGAAAGAAATACCAATGGTAAAATGGGTCAAACAAATGCTTTCTCCTCTGATGAAAAAGAACTTGCTCTTCAAGGAGCATCAGCATGTACTTGGACTCCTCTCATTAAGAGATACTAGGTAACTGCAGCAAGTGTTGAGATTAACAATATAATTGAAGTGGAGAGGGAACTGGATTTTTTAGTTTAGTGGGAAAATTGAATTTGACATTTTTTCCATTGCAAAATGGAATGAAAAGAAAAAACCAAATTTCTTGTGTAACCAAATTTAAAAAGTCAGCTGTTTAGGATCTATCACAATGTTTTGTTTCAATAACTGAAACAAAATGTTTCATTCTGATTCTGATGAATTTAAAAATTGAAATGAAGTAATTTCAACATGGAAAATCAAAATGCTTTGTGCCAAAAAGATCAAGTTCCATTTTGACCTTATTGAATTTTTTTTCAATTTTTCTTTCTAAATTAGATCTCATAAAAATTGACATAATTCCACAAATCATTTAACTTGCAGCCATTTGGCATTTTCCAACAGAAAAATATTCAGTTGGAAAATTTCCAGCCAAAAGAAACATCCAAATTGTAGTCAAATGAAAAATCCAGCCTTGCTTCTTGATGTGTAGCTCTATAATAGTGGTACACTGATGGGTTAAACATGAGAATTAATGCAATTCTAAATAGAAAAGATAGGAATCCTTTTTAAACTGTTCTTTATGATCATGTTTGACCATGGCATACCCTAGGCATTCTCTATGCTACAAGTACATTCCTATTTTTAAAACACTCTGACCTATTTACAACAAACACCCTGAAGCTGCATCCACACAGCAGCTTTTTTTTTTCCACAACAGAGTCCCATTTGTGCATCTGTACCAATCACGGTTGCCTAATTCTGTTAGTATCTGTGTATGGGGGTAGCGGTCTCACTCTGCCTCAGAATGAGAGGCAGGCCTGGTTCTCCTGCACCTTGTGCAGTCATTTACACCTGTGCAAAGTAAGTTGCATGCTATCAGTTCAGAACAGTAGCCTGGTACATCAGCTTTGCACAGATGCATGTCACTACTGAACATGCAAGGCTGTTCAGCTTTCAATTGCCTCTTTCTGGCCACAGGCTAACAGCAACATTGCACAATATGTCCTGTTAGCCAGCTAAGCCAGACTGTATTTAGGCAGAAGGAAAAACAAGGATGGGAGTGAGACTGAATCGGGTGGGGAAGGAAAAGGATACACAAGCATTTCGTGGTGGAGGCAATGTCTCACATCAGAGATGGTGTTTGGATTTCAGCTCAAGCTACTTGTGGAGGTGACAATGTCAGCTGGCTCCCACTCTCTGGCCTGGTCTAGTGGGGACAACATTCAGTTTCTGAAGAAGATCCAGAGTCCCAGGAGACAGTGAAGTTGGCAGCCATGATATGAAGTAACTAATTTTTCTCCCAAAGTCTCATTCTTTAAATGTCCTCTCATTATTTGGTCTATCAACTAGGCCAATTTTGGTTTGTTGTTCTTTTGTCTCATACTTCGTTCTTGTTTACTAGGCATGATTTTAACACAGTCCTTGAAGTAGGTCTTTTTGTTTAGACTAATTCAGTTATCTCTACCCTGTGTGCTACTTTTCCCATTGTCATAGCTTATTTTGACACCTGATGAACTTTCATTCACATTTTACAGCTGAGCGCACAGTTAAAATAAATGTATAAGCCAAATTATTATAAGAGTCCAGAGCTGTTAACTATAATTGTTACTAACTGAACTGATCATGTAGACACAAACCATGCGCCAGATTTTGCCTTTTGTTATAATCCCTATATGTCACTCTAGTACCATGCATGAGCCACAAAGGGGAGAGAACAGCTTCCCACAGCACTAGGTACGCAGCCCATGCTGTTCCCTCACAGCCTCCTACAGAGGGTCATGCCATCAGAGGCTGTTATTGCTGGGAGGTAGAGATACGTGGATACATCCACTTTTCCCCGGGAGAAGCCAAGATGAGGTGACATAGATGCCACTACAAAGTGGGTATCGTCTGCCAGTTTTAAGGCTGTTTTGCACATGAGAGTTCCAAAAAGCTGCTGGAAAAGGGCAGTGGGTATGGCCCATCATATGTTGAAATATTATTGATTTATTTGAACTACTATCAAAACAATATAAGAACATGTCCTGAAAATTTGCACCATTTCCCCATATGCTGAAACTGTTCCATCTGCCACAGCAGAGGAATTAAATCTCCCTTTCTGTGCTTGACTTTGCCAGTGCAGATTAGATAGAAACTTCAGATCAGATTTTCAGGTTAGGCTTCCTAGTCTGTCTCTCCAGTTTTGCACATGCTAATGACTATGCTGGCAAAATGTGATGCGTACCCACTTCTAAGGGTGTAAATAGCTAAATGGTCCAAGTCACAAGCTAGTGTCACGTTGGCTAAAATTTAGATTCATAATATTTGTAAAGGAACAGTATCAACATAAACTTCATACTTGTTTATAATACCTTTTGCTCTGTTCTTGCACCTTCTGTGTTTTTCAAGGGATTTTAAAATCTAAATTACTTTCCAGGATTCATGCTGCTGAATAATCATTTAGAGATTCACTCAGTTTGGACCATGAATATAAATATCGGTTTTACTTTAATTTTGTTTCTGTAAAACAGAGGTGGAGAACCTTTTTTGGGTCAGGGGACTGTGACTCTCAGAAAAATCAGTCAGAGGCCACACACAAGTTAATTGATGTGGCCCCCAACAGAGGAGAAAGACACTCCTCACATTCCCCTTGCCCGTCAGAGCCTAGGAGGGCCCAGCCTAGTAGATTTTGGGTGCTCTGAGCCTTGGGGAGCCAGATCCGGGCAATCTGGGGGCCGCATCCAGCCTCCGGGCCTGAGATTCCCACCCCTGCTGTAAAATTACAAAACTGTTTTTTTGAAATTGGAAGTATGCTGTCTAGCAACTTACGACCCAGTTACTATGTCATTTGGGGTGTAGAAAATCCACACCCTGATGAGCAATATAGCTCCACTAACTTAACTGCTGAAGTAGACAGCACTATGATGATGAAAGAGCTTGTCCCATCAACATAGCTACCATCTCTCAAGGAGCTGGATTACTATGCAGACAAGAGAAGCTCTTTCATCAGCATAGATAGTATATTCACTGAAGCACTACAGTGGTACTGCTGCAGCAGTTTAAGGTTAGACAAGGCCTAATTCTATCAGATATCTCACAGGCATAAGGATTTAATAATGAATGGCCGATGCCCAGAGCCAAAAATGTATTGTTATCCTTATAAGCATCAGTACAGTTCTTTGTGGACTTATCTGTAAGCTTTCCTCCCATGCATGGTATTCCAACCTGAGGCTATGGGAATTGGAAGTTGTACACTTCAGGACTGAGCCCCTGATAAGTATGCAGATCCTGCAGGGGAAAGTAAGTGAGAAGAAAGGAAGCTTGAAGCTGGGTTCTTTATCTAAATAAATTGTAGGGACCAATCCTGCTCCTAACAAAGTCAATAGCAGAATGCCCTTTGATTTTGATGAGTGCAGAACCAGGCCCACTATCTGAAACCAGCAGTTGCCAACATGCCATAAATCTATATCTATTTGATTAGATTTACTATTTTTGTTTTGTGAGGGGTGAAGGAATTAAAGTAGAATCCCTGCTGCTTTTAGTAAGCAAATATGCAAGTGTGATTAGCCCGCAAAGCATGCATGGAAGTTGAAAAGCTAGGACTTTGTTTCCCTTCACCCAAGCCAAAGCAGCAATTACTGGGTACTGCATTTTATTTTGGGAAGTGTGTCATGCATTCCAGTTGTGTATAGAAAATATCATATTAGGCGGTGCCCAGTTTCCTTCATGATGCTATTGGTATTTAGGGGATAAGATGTGTCTGTGTCAGAATGTCAGGCAGAATTGGAATGTCACGGTCCACCTGCTGGTCCCGACCGTATTGTCAACAAAAACAAAACAAGGAAGGCTTTGGGGGTAATGCGTCGGCCGCTGCCGGCAGGGTGGGGTCCGGGCCCTTCCTCGCTCCCGAACCCTGGCCCAGGGCCCTAACACTAGGAGCTTGACTCCCAGTGGAAGCAGGTGGGGGCTTGCCCCTAAACTCGCCTGCTCATGGGCTTCGTGACCCTCCCTGGGCCTCACGACCCCGCTGGCGGCGGGCTCAACTCTCCCTGTTCCACCCTGGCGTAAGCAACTCGGGTTCCCAGCCCGCTGGTTCCTCCCCAGCCCCGGTACCTGCTCCTCCGTTCCCCTCCTGCTTCCCTCCCCCCTCTTGCTGGCCCATCCGGCCCCTTTTATCCTCCCCTCAGCCGTTTTTCCCCATTTCCGGGTTCCCGGCAGCCATTTTGCCCATCGCGTCAGTGACGTCAGCTGACGTCATCTCCGAGCGCTGCTGCGCGCCGGCTTCCCCACCCTCAGGCTGGCCAGCCGCAGTCTTCCCCGGCCCCCGCCCGTCTCGGGGGCAGTCCGGAGGTGGGTTCCCCGGGGCTGCTGCCGCAGACCCGGCAGCTCCTGCAGCCACGGCGGCTCCTGCAGCCACGGACGGTCCTTCCGCCCATGGCTGGTGACGGGGTTGCTCCACCCCGTCACACACCTCCCCCCGTTTAGTAGTCCTTAAACTTTCCACCTCCCCGTGCCCTTCCTCGGGTATACGTGAGAGGCAGTCCGCGTTTTGGTTGTCTCTGCCCGGTCGGTGCAAGACGTCAAAGTGGTATGGCTGTAAACTCAGGTACCAGCGCATTATCCATGCGTTCATGTCCTTCATGGTCTGGATCCACTTCAACAGAGCATGGTCAGTCACCAGCGTGAAGTGGTTCCCTGCAAGGAAATATCGTAAAGAATCGACTGCCCATTTGATGGCTAACACCTCCTTCTCTATTGTCGCGTATTTTTTCTCACGGGGAAATAACTTCCTGCTCAGATAGGCAACTGGGCATTCGACCCCCCCTTCCTCCTGCGCCAGAACCGCCCCGAGTCCCACCTCTGAGGCGTCAGTCTGCAACATGAAGGGTCTCTCAAAATCCGGTTTGCGCAACACTGGGCTCGTGACTAAGCACTCTTTTAGTGTCTCAAATGCATGCACCGCCAGTGGGTTCCACACCACCCGCTGGGGTTTCTCCTTTTTAGTAATGTCCATTAACGGGGCCGCTAACGAGGCAAACTGAGCTATAAACCGCCTATAATATCCGGACAGCCCCAAGAACTGCCATACCTGCCTCTTTGTATTGGGATGAGGGTAGTCCCGAATTGCCCGTACCTTGTCTAACAGTGGCCTTAGTTGCCCGTTTCCCACTGTGTATTCCAGGTAGGACACTTCCTGCTTACCAAATTGGCACTTCTTCGGGTTGGCTGTTAGCCCGGCTTGCCTGAGCGCGTGTAGTACCGTTTCGAGGTGTCGCAGGTGTTCTTCCCATGAGGCGCTGAAGATGATCGCGTCGTCGATGTACGCGACCGCGTAGCCCCAATGTTCACTGAGGATCTGGTCCATTAGCCGCTGAAACGTGGCGGCCGCCCCATGGAGACCAAACGGCATGGTAACAAACTGGAATAAGCCGAAGGGGGTCACAAAGGCTGTCTTTTCCTTGGCATCAGCTGCCAGTGGAATCTGCCAATAGCCTTTCGTTAAGTCAATTGTTGATAAGTACCTGGCACGCCCGAGCCGTTCCAAGAGCTCGTCAATACGAGGCATTGGGTACGCGTCGAATTTCGATATGGCATTAACCTTCCGAAAATCAATGCAAAACCGCACCTTCTTGGGAACCAGCACAATGGGGCTGCGCCAGTCGCTCCGGGATTCTTCCACTACCCCCCACCGGAGCATATCGTGGAGCTCTCGTCGTACCGTGTCCCACATTTTTCAGGGTATTGGCCGTACCGGATCCCGCACCTTCCGCCCCGGGTCTGAGATGATCGCGTGGCACATGAGGGTCGTCCTTCCTGGCTTGCTCGTTAGTCTGTCGGCGGCCTGTTTTAACACTTTTTGTAGCTGGTCCTGCTGGGTCGTGTTCAGGGTCTCCCCCACCTGGCTCGCCACCCAGGTGACCTCCCCTTCTCCCCAGGGTCAAACTCTATCTCGGTGCTTAATACTGCCTCCTGAGGTGCTTCCCGAGGTATCCAGCATTTCAACAAGTTTACATGATAAATTTGACTTTTACGCCTTTTCCCATCAACCTGCACCTCATAATCTACTTCTCCCACTTGTTTTATCACCCGGAAGGGGCCCTGCCACCGGGCCATCAATTTAGATTCCCCTACGGGCAGCATGACCAATACCGGGTCGCCCAGACTAAACTTCCTCAGTTGGGTCCCTCTGTTATACTGTCGTGCCTGAGTCTCTTGGGCCCGTTGCAAATTATCCCGTGCCCACTGTCCTATAACTCGCATCCGATTCTGCAGCTTGATCACATACTGGGCGGCCCCTAATGCCGTGGATGTCTGTTCTTCCCACCCCTCCCTAACCAGGTCTAGTATCCCGCGTGGGTGTCGCCCTTATAACAATTCGAATGGGGAGTACTCGACCGAGGCTTGTGGCACCTCGCGAATAGCGAAGAGCAGGGGGGGAAGCAGCTTGTCCCAGTCCCGAGGGTCATCTTGCACTAACCTGCGTAACATAGCCTTTAAAGTCTGATTAAATCGTTCCACTAACCCGTCCGTCTGTGAGTGGTACCGAAGTCCGTATTTTCTTAATCCGCAGCCATCGACAGAGCTCGACCATCAGGCGCGACACCAAGTTTGGGCCTTGGTCGGTTAAGATCTCCTTCGGGAGGCCAACTCGGGAGAACATTTTCATTAATTCATTGGCTATCGTGGCGGCCATGGTTTTACGCAGGGGTATCGCCTCGGGGTACCGGGTGGCGTAGTCGACTACTACCAGGATGTATTGGTGCCCTCTTCGTGTCCGCTCTAGGGACCCCACGAGATCTAAGCCCACCCGTTCAAAGGGCTCCTCCACCAAAGGAAGGGGCACCAAGGCGGCTCAGGGAACCTTCGTCTTTGAAGCTAATTGGCACTGGGGGCAGGAGGCGCAAAAGTTCTTAATGTCCTGGTATATCCCAGGCCAGTAGAACCGCTGTAGTACTCATTGTTGTGTTTTCTCCACGCCTAGTTGCCCCGTGCATGGGTTGTTGTGTGCCAACTCCATCACCCTCCAGCGGTAGGCCTTGGGTACGAACAGCTGGGCCTCTTCCCGTTGCTGTTTGTTCCCCTTCTGCACCCGGTACAGCCTGTCTTCCCGGATTTCAAAGTATGGCCCTTGTTCGGATGGCCGGTCCTCCCCGACCCCCTCCTCCGACCATACCTGAGCGTTTTCCCATGCGTGCTGGAGCATCGGGTCCTCCCGCTGTAATACCCTAAAGTCCCCTACGTCCAGCGCCAGTGCCGTAAAGGGCACCTGCCGCTCCACCTCTCCGCCGTCATGCGGTGATCGTTCGAGGCCCTTGTCCTTCTGGGCTACGCAGACGGGTTTAATCCGTCCCTCCAGGGTCTTCGCTTTTTCCTGCAAGAGCTGCCGAAACCCTGGCCAGTCTCTCCCCATTAAGACGGGATATGGCAGCCGGTCAGCTATCGCTACCCGTAGGTGCCCTCCCTGTTGCCCATCGTGTACAACCACCCACGTAGTCGGGTAGGCACATGTGTCCCCATGTACGCACCAAATCCACACCAGACAGCCGTGTCGCATCCCCGGCACTAGGGAGGCTGCCCGCACCAAGGTCTGTCTGCATCCCGAGTCCAATACGGCCTCGACCCAGCTCCTATTTAACTGCACCTTTCGCGTTATTCAGTTGTGGCTTACCTCCTGCCTCGGGGCTTTTCTCAAGGCTGGCTGCCCAAAGGTACAGTCCATCATCGGGCAGTCTCTCCGAATGTGTCCCTTCTGCCCGCATTGGTAACAGGTCACCTTCGAGGGGGTTAGCGTCCTGGCGTCTGACTGCTTCTCCTCCGTACCCCGGGCTTCTTCTCCGTTCTTCCCTTCCGTACCGTGCCATATGGGGGCCAATCTCCGGTCGGCCCCTTGGTTAGGGGGGATCCTTGGTCCTAGCCCTCCTTCCACCCAAGGTTTTTTCCCCATGTGGTTGGGGTACCTCGTCCGGCTAAGCCAACCCCCGTCCCCATCTTTACCTTCTCCTCGGGAAATTCTGCGGCCATAAAATGCTCCATCAACGTTACCGCCTCCTCGAGGGTCCCTGGAAGGTGGCAGCGTACCCATCTCTGGCCTTCAGTGGGTAACACCTGTAGGTATTGCTCAAGGATCACCAGGTCAGCTACCTGAGCTGCTGTCTTCGTCGCCGGTTCCAGCCACCGTGTACCGGCCTCCTTGACCCGCTGGGCCACTGCTCTAGGTCGCTCCCCCACCCCCATATTTGGAAGCGCGGAACTTTTGCCGATATGTTTCAGGTGAGATCCCTAACTGGTCTAAGATGGCTTCTTTAACCTTATAGTAGGATAACGCATCGCGATCCGACATGCTACGGTAAGCCAGCTGTGCCGGTCCCGAGAGGTATGGGGCCAATATCGTGACCCAATGTTCTTGGGGCCATCGGGCAGCCGCAGCCACCCTTTCAAAAGTCACTAGGAATGCTTCGGCGTCGTCCTCCGGCCCCAACTTGGCCAATCTGATCGGGAGGCGGGCATTCAGTGTGCCTTCCTCGTCCCCCCCATGGGACCCGTACCTTGCCCTCGGGCCTCCGCTCCGGAGCGGCCCACCTCCTTCCATTCGTGCAGCAGCTGATGTTGTTGCTTCTGGAATTCCGCCAAGATTTGCTGCAGCACTTCTGTCTGTTGCTGCTGGAGTTGTCTCTGGTTGTCCACCAGCCATTCGAGTACCTTATTTGCCTCCATCATACCTAGCTCCTAGGCAACAAATATTACTCCTTCTTTCCCCGCCCTCGTTACAGGACTCAGGACAGTGCCCACATTCTCCACCACATGTCACGGTCCACCCGCTGGCCCCAACTGTATTGTCATCAAAAACAAAACAAGGAAGGCTTTTGGGGTAATGCGTCGGCCGCTGCTGGCGGGGTGGGGTCCGGGCCCTCCCTCGCTCCCGAACCCCGGCCCAGGGCCCTAACACTAGGAGCTTGACTCCCAGTGGAAGCAGGTGGGGGCTTACCCCTAAACTCGCCTGCTCACGGGCTTCGTGACCCTCCCTGGGCCTCACGACCCCGCCGGCGGCGGGCTCAACTCTCCCCGTTCCACCCTGGCGCAAGCAACTCAGGTTCCCAGCCCGCTGGTTCCTCCCCAGCCCCGGTACCTGCTCCTCCATTCCCCTTCTGCTTCCCTCCCCCCTCTCGCTGGCCCATCCGGCCCCTTTTATCCTCCCCTTGGCCGTTTTTCCCCATTTCCGGGTTCCCGGCAGCCATTTTGCCCGTCGCATCGGTGACGTCAGCTGACGTCATCTCTGAGCGCTGCTGCGCGCCGGCTTCCCCGCCCTCGGGCCGGCCAGCCGCAGTCTTCCCCGGCCCCCGCCCGTCTCAGGGGCAGTCCGGAGGTGGGTTCCCCGGGGCTGCTACTGCAGACCTGGCGGCTCCTGCAACCACGGCAGCTCCTGCAGCCACGGACGGTCCTTCCGCCCGCGGCTGGTGACGGGGTTGCTCCACCCTGTCACATGGAAAATACAAAGGAAACAGCTGAAATAGAGATTCCTACACCAGTGAAGTCTCAGACAGGTAGCCGTATTAGTTTGTAACTTTAAAAACAATGAGTAGTCCTGTGGTACCAAAAGGTACAGCTATACACTAGTGGTATTTCAGAATAACTGACATTATTCTGGAATAACAGTCCATGTCTACGCTACAAGCAGTTATTTTGATATGTCAAAATAATGTCGGGTTGGACGACTTCTTACTCCAGCTCCTGTAACTCTCATTTTACGAGGAGTAAGAGAAGTCAGAGCAAGAGTGTTCTTTCTCAGATTTGCTACTGTGTAGATAGCACCAAAACCTGAAACAAGCTATTCTGACTTGAGCTACGTCAATTGCGTAGCTTAAGTTGCATAGCTTAGTTCAGCGTTAGCCCTGCTATTAGTCTCTAGCACCCTTAGAGACTAATAAATACATAGAGTATCATCTATAGTATCATGAGATGAGCTTGAGGTAGTAATTGCATGAGAAAAATTAAATAAAGATCTCGATAGGATACTGAGGGATGGCCAACACAAAAAAAGAATCCAGCCCTTCCTCCTCTCCTCCCATGAAAACTAATTCCATCAAACTGAAAAACACAGCAGCCAGCAGACAAAGCACATGGATTATTGCTTCAAAGCAGAAATGTCCGTGTGATATAAAAAAAGACACAGCAAATACCGAACTGGAAAGAGAATACAGGAGCTACATAGCTCTTGCCCAAAAGGGCCATTCACCCGGGCTGCAGAAAAATTATGAGAGAGAGCCCACAGCAGAAAGTGAACTATTGCTGCCCAAAAGGAGAACATTTTCTAAAGGAAACAAAAGACTGCAGCAGACAAAACTATGAATCACACTGTTCTAGATGTGCCAATGTAAAAAGAGACAGTCTCACTACAAAGGGAGAGAGAGACAAAGTGATCGTCACTTCTATATAGGTTGCACCCGCAGAAACTACCTGAGTGCAGAGTGAACTGTGGTTCCCAGATGGAAAAAGAAATTGATAATGGAGTCTGATACTTTTGATCGATTCTTCCATATTTACAACTAGAAGACATATCTGACATTGTCTGGGTCCTTCAGGGCGGGGGACTGCTGGTGGGGGAGGGGAGTGCAGGAGTCTGGGAAGGGTCTTGAGGATGGGAGAGTAGGGCAGGAGGCTGGGGGCATAGAAGGGGTGAGGAGGGACTCAGGGTTGGGGTCCTATTTGGCAGAGCTTTCTCTCCCATTCCCACAGCCAGCAAGGGCCTTCTCTCCCCTCTCAGCCCTCCCCGCAGTTGCCAGGGGCCATCTCCTATTCCCCACCACTGCCAGGATCTTCCTTCTTCTTTGAGCAGTGTCCCATGGGTGCACCACTGTAGGTGTCGGGCAAAAGACTGGAGATTTTTTCAGCCATAGTCCGCTGGACCGCGCATGCACGATGCGAGTCTTGTGCCTTTCGCGCAATTTGTGTGAGCGCAGGCCGGCTCCCCCCAGTTCCTCCTGACTATCGTTGGCCATGGACAGAGTGAATGCTCTCTCGTTATCAATCCTGTCAGGATTTGAGAGACAAAACTGTTTATAGTTATTAGGTAGTTAATTAGTTGTTATTCTTATAGTTGTAGTCCTAGTTAGTTAGATTGTTATAGTTGATACGATTTAAAAAAATAATTTATTTTTATAGTTTTAGTTAGTGTGCTAGTTAGTTAAAATAGGAAAAATTACTGTCCTCTCCCCTTTTTAGAGGACAAAAGACACCGCCGAATCATGCTGGGCTCACCCAGTTTTAAAAAGTGCAGCACATGCCGTGAGCCGATGCCCGCCTCAGATGGGCACTCGCTCTGCATAAGGTGCCTCGGTGAAGGACATACTCCCCAGAAATATCCCCACTGTTCTAAGCTCACGGCATGAGCTAAGTGGGACAGAGAGATGAGGCTGAAAATGCTCTTGTTTGACAAAACATTGCAGCCACCAGAGATTTACTCCTCCTGCCCAACATACTCCACCGTAACTAGCAGGTGCCAGCCCTCGTCTCCTAAGCCTATTCACTCGAAGACAAGACCTTACCCCCGACACGTGTTAGCACGGGATAAAACAGGCACCTTGGGCACACTGTCCACTTGTGGACCCAACAAGAACAAGCAGGGCCGCAGCACATCGGCACCTAACCCAGCGCCATCGAGAGAAGCAGCACCGAAAGTGTCTGCCACAACTTAACCATCACCGAGTCCTGAATCTACACTGACATTGGCATCGATAACTGTATCAGCACCAACCACTCCGGCACCAGCACTGACTGTGCCGGCACTGACCATACATCTGGTGCCACTACAACATCCAATGCACCCGGCACTGCCAGCGCACCTGGCACCGCCATGCCAATCAGTGATAGCACCAACTCTCTATGCTACTGCGCAGCCAGCACCTACGAACATCTCAGCCCTGGCTTCATCTTCACCTGATCAATCTCTGGCGGTGGCAAAGTCTCGCCCAAAGTCCCGCAAGCTGCCAACTCCCTTGGCAAGCCCAGAGCAAACTGAGTTCTCTCTGGAGCTGCCTTCACCATCTCCGGCTCATTCATTTCCATCAAGGAATTCATTCGGACATCATACCACTAGGTGAAGTTATTACTCATCACCATATACTTCACCTCATTACTGCCATCGACACCGACGTTTACTGGCATCCTCCATGCACTCAAGGGGAAGATCATGATTGCCCAGATCGCCTTCACTTTCCAGCTGCTCTGGGCACCGTGAGATACCTAGGAGCAGATACTCCTCCAGATATTCCCCATATAGCACGCGATATTATGACCTCCCTTACAGGCACTCTCACTACGACAGACGCCGTTCATACTCTCCATGACGGGACACAGTATCATCACCGTCCTCTCACCAGCCTCACCCCTCATATACCAGAGCTCACTCTCCTACCCTTTCTGCAACAAGACCTTCTACTCCTATGGGAATCGAGCCTTGCAGATGCCACAGCATGCAGAACCGCAGCACTAGCAGTTGTCGGATCATTAGGAGCCACAAGGGCATTCGCCTACAGACCTGTCATCATTGTCACCCGATGACGCTGTCTTCCCCGGTGATGTATCACCAACTGACAACCTCTGGGAGTTTCATGAGTTGTTCAAAAGAGTTGCCAACAGTCAACAGGTGCAACTCTCTGAAGTACAACAAAAACAACATTAGGTTCTTAGAAACCTCCAACCGTTCCGAAAGTCAAAAGTCGCACTTCCACTCGACAATGCAATTTTGGAGATAGCGGATGACATATGGCAAATGCCAGCATCAACTCCTGCTCCTAACAAAAAAAAAAAAAAATGGACAAGAAATATTTTGTTCCTGCTAAAGGCATGGAATTCCTCTTCATGCATCCACAACCAAATTCTCTTGTTGTGGATGCAGCACAACAGAGGGCTAAGGCTCCTCAGTTTAGGGGCAGCAACAATGACAGAGAGAGTAAGCGTCTGGACCTGTTCGGATGGAAAGTCTACTCTTCTGCGACATTAACTCTAAGGATGGCCAACTATGCTGCACTCCTGGCCAACCACAATTTTGATAATTATTAAAAATTGGTTCCACTCATAGAACATCTGCCAGATAACAAACGCGATGTACTCAAGGCGGTGGTACAAAAAGGGTACACGGCTTTCAGAACAGCTCTGCACATAGCCCTTGATACCGCAGATACAGCAGCGTGGACCACCACCACATCTGTGGTCATGCACAGAATATCATGGCTGCAACAAGCAGCAGTGCTGAAGGATTTCCTGTCAAAGGTTGAAGATCTCCCTTTTGACAGAAAGAGTCTTTTTGCGGAAAAGACGGATCAAGTCCTCCATTCTGGCAAGGACTCCAGAACTACACTCAAAACTTTAAGCATGTATACCCCACCTTATCCCTGAAAGAAATATACATCCTACCAAAGACAGAGACCATTTTCACACCCAATGTCCTAGTATAGACAGCAGGAACAACAACACAACAGGCAGAGACAACAGAGAAGACGACCACAAACTAAAGTGTCCAATCAGCAGAACACCAGGCAGCAAGTTTGATGCCTCAGTCCAGGGACTGCAGACCATTCTTCCTTCACCTTCTGTCCTTCACCTTCGTGCCACAAATGCACTGTTTCACAATCATCTAAAGCAGGGGTCTCCAAACTACGGCCCGGGGGCCGGATGCGGCCCGCGAGGGCCTCTCATCCGGCCCGTGGAGACCTTTTTGGATTCAAAGGCAGAAGAAGTGAGATTGTTTCAAAACCCATTTGAAGCAGATGTGGCCAGTTGCCCAGATGAACTGCAGCTGGAAGTCATTGAGTTGCAAGCAAATGACCTCCTTAGGGACAAGTTCAAAATAGGACTGGTGGGTTTTTACCAGTTTTTGCCCAAGGAAGACTTTCCTAATGTCAAAACTTTTGCATCAAGGTACCTTTCAATCTTTGGAACAACATACCTGTGTGAACAAACATTTTCAAGAATGAAATACGTGAAGAACAATTTGAGAACAAACTTGTCCGATGATAATCTCAGGTCACTGTTGATGTTAGGGACAACAAATCTAAAGCCAGAAATGTCTGCTATTTTGGCATCCAGGAAACAATTTCACTATTCACACTAATACAGGTGTTCATGTGTAGTGTATCAATGTGTTATTAAATAATAACTGAATAAAATAATATTAAATAAATAATTAAAAACAACATCCATGTTTTGATTGTTTTTTATTTGGACCTCAAGTGTGTAGTCGGCCCCCGAACTGCTGTTTGATAGTTAATGCGGCCCTCGGGCTGAAAAGTTTGGAGACCCCTGATCTAAAGCCATTCCACCAGCAATGGACCTATATTACCATTGACAGACGGGTCCTGCAGCTAATCCCACTAGGCTACACCATCCCCTTTCTCTCACCCTTATCAACTAATCGAATACTCGATGGAAATTCCATTGACTATTTGATTAGATGATTAATCTAATTTTAACATCCCTCTTAAGAAATGTAAGGGTTTGGTTATGCCAAGAAAATGGGATATACTGTCAGCCGATGGTCAGGGTAGTGTGTGTGTGTGTGTGTGTGTGTGTGTGTGTTACACCCGAGTCTTTAACTGCTGGGACACAAGGCCTCGAGGAGTTTAACGTCCATGTCTTTACCGCTAAGACCGGGGTCCCTTTGCGGAGGGCAGCCAACAGGCTGACAGACGCCCCAGAGTTTATAGGGAAAGCTTATTACATCTCAGATTTCAACTGCTAGGATACAGGATCCCTGCGCAGCGGGCAGTCTAGGGAAGACTGAGAGATGCCCCAACGGATCTGTCCCCTGGAAGCGACACAGTCCAAATGCCCAAGCTCTTCCTATATCTGTCCCTTATGACCGGCTGGAGTTCTTTTAAATTGTGCTTGGTTCTGTTACAGCAACTGAAGGAGTCAGGTTAAAACTTAACCAGTTACAGGTTTATTAAAAAGGCTTATAAAGCATGTGGTTACAGTGGCTATTGCTCTATTTCTTAACTGCTAGCAAATATAGATCTTAAAAATGGTTACAAAAAAATAAAGATAGAAAATAGAAATAATGGTACCAAGTGACAGCCTTAATCTTTAAAGAACTCTAAATCTATGTGTACACTTAACACAAAGGACCACATCCAGATACAATTTTTACCGCCTTCTGTGCCTTTCGACTCCAGCGGGTCAAGCCAGGGCCGGTCCCTCAATTCCTAGGAAAGACGAATACGAGGTGGGCGTCCCCGTGGAACCTCGGGAGGTCAAACACCTAACCCGACCAGCAGATAGATGGTAGATTGACACTCAAAGTAAATGTGCTGCTGGACCCATCTTTATACCCATATGGTTCCTGTCTGGCTACATATGCCTAGAATGGGATTGCTTCTCATAAAACCATGCAGAAAGACAGACTCACCAGGCAGGTGAAAGGGGCTGGCGGGCAGGCTGGTTGAGATCACACACTCCTCCATCCAGGACTGAACCCCCAACCTGAGCCTGTATACTGTCGGCAAACAGGATACTGGGCCAGATGGATCTTTGGTCTGACCCAGTATGGCTGTTCTTATGTTCATAAGGTGCCTCAGGATTACTCATTAAGAACTGGATTTGTTTAGTTTAGAAAAGAGAAGACTGAGATAGCAGCTTTCAAGTACCTAAAAGGGTGTTACAAGGAAGCAGGAGAAAGATTATTCTCCTTAACCTCTGATGACAGGACAAGAAGCAATGGGCTTAAATTGTAATAAGGGAGGTTTAGATTGGACATTAGGAAAAACTTCCTAACTAGGGGTATGTCTACAGTACCACCCTAGTTCGAACTAGGGTGGTTAATGTAGTCAATCGAAGTTGCAAATGAAGCCTGGGCTTTAAATATCCTGGGCTTCATTTGCATCTTGCCGGGCGCCGCCATTTTTAAATCCCCAGTAGTTCGGACTCCGTGCCCGCAGCTACACGCGGCACGGAGTAGGTAGTTCGAATTAGGCTTTCTAATTCGAACTACCGGTACACCTCGTTCCACGAGGAGTAATGGTAGTTCAAATTAGAAAGCCTAATTCGAACTACCTACTCTGTGCCGCGTGCACGGAGTCCGAACTACCGGGGATTTAAAAATGGTGGCGCCTGGCAAGATGCAAATGAAGCCCGGGATATTTAAATCCCAGGATTCATTTGCAACTTCGATTGATTACATTAACCACCCTAGTTCGAACTAGGGTAGTAGTGTAGACATACCCTAGCTGTCAGAGTGGTTAAGCACTGGAATAAGTTGCCTAGGGAGGGTGTGGAATCTCCATCACTGGAGATATTTAAGAGCAGATTAGACACACATCTGTCAGGGATGATCTAGATCAGTGTCTCTGAAAGTGTTCCGCAGAATCACTCTCAAAAACACATTATCTGGCTGTCCCGGTTTGTTTATTTACCGGTACCACAGCCATGGAGCATCATAGCTCCATTGGCTCCGTTTCATCCTTTGAAGCCAAGGGGAGCTGCAGAAAGCGGTGGCCCAGCCCACGCCACTTCCCGCGGCTCGCCTTGGCTGCACAGAATGAAACTGAACCAATGGGAGCTGCGAGGCTCTGTGGCCACAGCGCTGGTAAATAAACAAACCGGGACGGCCACTTAATGTGTTTCTGAGAGTGATTCCGTGGAACACTTTCAGAAACACTGTTCTAGATGGTATCTGAGGGCAGGGGACTGGATTTCATAACCTCTCAAGATTCCTCCCAGTTCTAGTATTCTATGAAAATTTAGTTCTAATGCCTATTAGTTAGACGTTGGTTTGTGCCTTGAAGGCAGGCACGAGCAGGGAGTTAAAGAGAAGTGTTAACATACCCACTGGGATTGGACGATTGGATAGATTAAGAACACCTGGCACAGAAAAAGGACTTGTCACTCTCTCTCTATAAAAATATTTCCTGCAGGAAAGAGTGATGTCAGCGTGGCACACTGCGTCCCGCAGCCCCTCCCTGGTGCTCTGTGGCCAGGGGTGGGGAAAAGAGGGGAAAGAGAAGAGCGCAGGGCCTGTGCGGCCTTTTGCTCTTAACTGGGGGGCGGAGGGGGGGGGAAGGGGCAGAGCAAAGAGAGAGAGCTGGACCAGCTGTGGCTTCCCCAGAGGGCTGGAGGAAGAGTGCCAGGCCAGCCATAGCTCTCCCGGTGGCTGAAGGGAGAGCGCAGGACCAGCTGTAGCCTCTGTCCAGCCCCCCAGAGGGAGAAAGCTAGGGCTGGCTCTGGTGTCTATGGGGAGAGAATCAGGGCAGGCCAGGCCTGACACGCCTCGGCCCAGACCAGCCAGGGCTGCCTAACCCCAGAGAGGGGCATAGGCAAGTATAGTGAGCAGAAGGCACTATCCCCTAGTTTTTTTTTTTAAATCAAGAAACTAGCAAGAGGGTTGGCAAACAGCAGCCTGGTCACTTTGCTTATTATATTGTGTCCCCATGGTGTCCCATCCTCTATTTAGTTTGTAAGTTCTTCAGAGCTTACATGCAAAGTATACCTGATGAAACTGAGCTAACTAGGACATTTTCAGTAGGCAGGACTTTATTAAGGGGACAGTAGTGAGTTATTCTCTCTGCCCTGCTTGAGATGTTTCCCATTTAGCCTCTGGGAATACAGGTTTCACGACGAGCAAATTCAACATAGAGTTTGCCTGTCAAGACTGCATGAAGAGAAACCACCCCCTTAAGAATGGCACTGCACATTTCCATTACTGAGATGGATATTCCTACCTGTATCTTGTAGCAAGGGCTTACAAAGACAGGGACCTAGGAATTCCTATGTCTAGCCAGTGTACCATTCTAGACAATTACCTTGTCTCTGCCACTGTCTAGCAGCAGATGTTTCAGCACTGGATAATGGATTTTGTGGAAAAAAAACCTTCTTATGGGTAGTATTTCTTTCTAATCCTCATCATTTAACCTGGTAGTATAAACATAGCGGCTACGTCTACACTGGCATGATTTTCCGGAAATGCTTTCAACAGAAAAGTTTTCCGTTAAAAGCATTTTTGGAAAAGCGCGTCTAGATTGGCAGGACGCTTTTCCACAAAAGCACTTTTTGCGGAAAAGCATCTGTGGCCAATCTAGAGGCGCTTTTCCGCAAAAAAGCCCTGATCGCCATTTTCACGATCAGAGCTTTTTTGCGGAAAACAAATCTCTGCTGTCTACACTGGCCCTTTTGTGCAAAAGTTTTTCGGAAAAAGACTTTTGCCCAAATGGGAGCAGCATAGTATTTCCGCAAAAGCACTGACAATCTTACATGAGATCGTCAGTGCTTTGCGGAAATTCAAGCAGCCAGTGTAGACAGCTAGCAAGTTTTTCCGCAAAAGCAGATGATTTTGCGGAAAAACTTGCCAGTCTAGACACAGCCAGCCTATTTCAAAATCAGTTATTTTGAAATAATAACTATTTCAAAATAAGCTTATTCTTCTTCACAAGCAGGAGTTATTTCAAAATAATAAGCCCATTATTTTGAAATAACAGGCTTGGTAATGTGGATGTTCATCTAATAATTTTGAAATAAGAGGAGTTATTTCAGAATAACTCCCGCGTGTAGACATGCCCTTAGAGATCAGTGAAGAATACTGTATACTATCTTAAAATTATGCTAAACTGTTAGTTGCCTTGGTATCTTATGCAATGAGCTTTACAGATTAAATTTTTGTTGCTTTCAAAGTCATTGGATGATCTTTTGACTTCATTTTCTTTAATTAGTGACTGATTTACCTTCCTTACTACTCATTTGTATTCCTTTATGATGTCCCCTTCACTAAACTAACATTCTTCTCTATCAAGTGCCTCTTCCTACAGAGAGGTCTTTCTACACGAATAGAAATTTTCATTGCCCATCTCCGAACCTCCTTTTCTCTACAGGTGGGATTTGGGTGGGTTTTTTGAGAGAATAATTAAAACTGAACATTTTATTTTGGGTGGATGCATACCATTAAAATATACAATGGTTATTTCAGTATTATTTAAACATATCATACTATTTTTAAAAACCACAATTTTATGCTTGACTGGTTTTTATTGAGTTTTTCACTCTTCAGACATAAGGATCACTGTGATGGTTTTGTACAAGGTAATACTAGATTATACAATCATAAGAGAACCAAAATAAGAGACTCCATGAACAGGTTGGCACTGAATAAAATGAAAATTAAAAATTATTTTATTATTTTATGTGCAGTCTGGGTAATACAGCAGATTGAAGAAGATTTAACAGGGAGATGAATGAATCCCACAGTTTGAACTTTAAAATGTAATTTCTTTACTGATGCTTTTTAGGAAAATAAAAAATAAGAAACTTTCCTCTATATGTTTAAGAAAAAATCTGAGCTTTCTGTCAGGGAAATATCAGTTATCGTATATTCTGATAATTAGCATTCTTAAATTTATGAAAAAAGGCAATAGAATAGAACATTAAAGTCAACAGTGAGTACAAGGCAACAAAGCATTTTATTAATAATTAAGGATATAATAAAACATTTAACTTTGAATTTGTACCTATGTAATTTAATGAATATAGATAAATGTGGATATACACACTTTAAAGAAGATTCACATACAATAATTAATTACAAACTTTTCCATTAAGCATACTTAAAAAAACCAAATTCCACTAAATTGGAAAGAAGGGGGAAAATGGTTGTGGGTTGCCACAAAATCGAGACTAAGCTACTTCAAATCAAACTTGCTTATAAATTAATAAGTATCATGATTTACAACTTTCTCAAGACATCACACACATACACCCCCATTCATTTCTTTGAAAACATGTAATAGTACCCCACCCACAAAAATCTGTATATTCCACTTAATAAAAATATAGGTGTTGGATGAGTTGGTCCTTTTACACCTTGGTGGATAGTTAATTGTCAGAAAGCAGGTGTGTTTCTCTGTCATCATGTATACAACACAAAAATTACATTCTTCAGCACAGAAACAGGATTCCGTAAAATCCATGTACCAAACTTTTTTTGGTTTAGCTTATGTAGTTTACTGTTCATGCAGAAACTGCTTACAAATACTGCACCGATTAGGAACTCCACAACTTTTAAATGCTGCACATTTACCTCATGAGCAGAAGATGATTAAAGCTAAAAGCCAAGTTAACACAGTATGTTGGTATGGGAATCTACTGAGTTAATCATTATTCAACCACTCTGATGCATTTTCCTTTTTAGAGATTCAGTCTTTCACAAAAGCTAAGATAAGCAAATCTTAAATGGAAAGAAATATAAAGTATCTTATTTACCTTTACAGAAAAAAATCAGAAATGCTAAAAAGTTTCACATGACCTACAGAGGAATATGAATATTTTGATTTTTTTTTTTAAAACAAGGGCTGTACATCTAACAATTGAAGAGACCCGACAGTAACAATTATCATAGGAGTTAAATATAATAAACATTATCCAACTGTTACATGTCACATATTACAAATGCATATTAGAAATTATATCTACAATTAAAGTACTTCCCAGAGTTTTAAATTACCTTTATAAATATGAACAAAATAATTCAGATGTGTAATACCATTAGTAATTTGTGTTAGCCAATAAAATAGGAAATGCAAAAATAGACTGAAATTACAGTTCAACTCAGATGTGATTTAAAGAAAAAGAGAAGCAGTGTGGGTACTAGTAAGGCCCTGCATTAATTGAAACAAACAAGGAGAAGTATCCAAATAATGCATCATCAGTATTGGGCTATGACATATTGACTATAGTTAATTAAAGAAATCATTGATAAATGATTTGCAAAGAAGTCAACAGAACAAAAAAAAAATCAGTTAATCAAAATAAATCACTTTGAAAGTATATAGCTCTTTTCATCTAGAGATTTCAAAGCACTTTATAAAAAGGTAAGTAAACATTATTATCCCCTTCTTACAATCTGAGGTGTGGCTGTCTTGTCCAAAGTCACTAAGCAAATCATTGTGTGGGGTTGGGAACAAAATCTGAACTTCCTGAGTGAAAGTCCCACTTTCAAATCTCTAGTCATAACTGACTCCTAAAATATCACTTTATTTAATTTGATGTGTATTATAGCTGAATAGTAAATAGAAAAATCCAGTTGGTAGAGATAACTAAATGCAGCATGCTGCCATTAGACAAAGAGTTCCTTTATATGTAACAATATAATTTTAGGGTGTCAGTAAAAGGCACTTATCTCACAAAAATATTTTCTCTAATGTGTATTAATATATATCCAATATTTATTGTAGTCAGTGTAATATCTGAAATTTACACTTGTTAAAACGTTGCAAATAAATAACCCTCTACAAAGCAATAACTCTAACATGAAAGGAGCTCTGTGGGAAACAACACATTTTGGACCCATTATTCCATTTAGAGCAGCATTCTGTGTAATACCAAAATATGATAGCGTAGAATTATGATACTGGCAACTAAATTCCTATATCCACAAAGAAGAGGAAAGCGCATGCAGAAATATGATCTGGTTTACTTAACAAGCTGCAGGGCTAACCTAACTGCTACTGAGTTGAAAGAAAAGACAACAAGCAAGCCTTTTCTGAGTCTTATGTTTGAGATTACATGGCCAGTGTGAAATGTAACATACATTACGAACAATTTGTGATGAACTGTATTTACATGGTTAAATCAGAAATACCCATTGACTTAAGTCATTTTAAAGTGATTTTCATTCTCACTGGTTGTTTTAGAAGACTCATCAAATCCAGATCCAAAAACTGAGTTATATTATAGCTAAATGGCAAATAAAGATAGTTCAATGCAGTTTTCAGGGATTTATGGATGGCAGTATAAAGAAAAAAATCTCTCATTTATCTAATCAATATCTGTCTTTCAAGTCTCATAGCTACCTTCCAATAAGAGGACAGTCTGAACTTGAGGGATTCTTTCCTAGATGCCCAGTGCCACAAGAAAATGGACACAACCAAGTCATTCTATATTACAATACTGCTACATTATAAAACTAAAAACACATTAAGGTGAAATGGATGGAACCAAATCAAAAACAAATGAAAAGCCAACCTTTTATATTTAATCTTTTGATTAGAACAATACATTATAAATATGTCAATGCTGGTGTAAAGCTGATGGATCTAACCTTGCATTTGGCCAATAATCTTAAATTTCCAGTCTTCTTTTCATTGTTTTTCTAGTACTGTATCTTAAGTAAATTCCTGCATCTTTGAGAAACATGCTTTTTTGAAGAAAAACCAAACAGTTTGACCAAATATTACAGATTCTGATACTTATGCAATTCCTCAAGAAAACCATCTCTCTCACATAACATAGTGACCAAAATGGAAAAAACGGTGTACTGACAATTGTCATGGCAAGTGGGCAAAAATGTGGGATAGCTGCCATATATTCAAGCCAACTATTTACATCATCTCCACAATTCGAGCGAATATAAAAACACAACTTTTAATCATGTGCTGTTCATGGGAGCTATCAGTCTACATAAAGTGCAAAAAAGGAAAGCAACACCTTACATGAGGCCACTATTTTCCTAGTACTCCCATTCATCTGTTTTCATGTCTAGATAGTAAAGAATATTCTGTGCAAGCTTTACTGCCTGCTTTCTGGCAACTTTAGACCGTTCATCTCCTTGTGGATCAACAGCATCAAGTGTCAGAAGTTGCTTAGTGAGGAGCTCTTCTAGTCTCATATAGTTCTTATCAGTTCGGTTTCCATCAAAAGACAGCACTTCCCTCTGAATCTGAGACAAATGTTCAAGAACACTCCAGACTGCCTTATGGGAGTGGTGTTCTACAACAGTTTGTTCACCATACAATTTCCTTTTTTCAAGTGCTTCTTTTAAATCAATGTATGTTATAAGAGTTTGCACTTCTATCACTGCTCTTCTCCTGGCTTCTCTGATGCATGGGTTCTTTCCTGGACTCACTTCATCCAAGTGGGCAATTAAACCTTGAAGTTCTGCCTTGGATCCCAAGAACAGATCAGAAGCATTTTCTGCTCTGAAAATTAAAGAATGAACTTCTTTCATTTTTTTGCGGATCTCTTCTATTTTTAGAATGGATTGATTTTGTGCCAAGTCATAAGCATGAGCAGAGTCTGCTTCCTCTTCCAAATCCAGGTATTTCTGTAATTTATTAATCTCTTCCACCACTTCCTTTCTGTAATTTCTTATTTCTGTGTGGCCACAAACATCCAACGCATCCAAATCAGCAACCAGACCAGTAAGCACACAGGATAAATGCCTGCAAGTCTCATTATTATTTACTCCCATTAAGACTGCAATAAGAGTACCCCTCGCTTTGTTTACATCACACATAATAGAGTTAATTTTTGAGACTGAAGGATGTGCATCACTGGAGAGTGGCAAGGAAGGTTGCTGTTTTATACAGTTTTCTATAATCTCTTGAATTGCACACACTTTTGTCAGAGTGCGGTATCTTGCTTTCCGTAGCGAGATTTTTCCTCCAGTTTTCACTTGAGTAAGTCTCAATACAATATCCTGAATACCCTCTTCAAATTCATCAGTTATACAGTTGCCACCTTTATAAAAAGGTGTGATTTCACGTTCCACCAATGACTGAGCTTCCTTATATATGGCCTCTATTTCCAGTCTGTGTGGATGGTTTGCATTCTGCTCCAATTCTTTGAGTAGTCTTTCTGTTTCCTGGGCTGCTCGTTTTCTGGCTTGCTGAATATCCCCTTTTCCTTCAGTATCTACAGAATCTATTTCAAAAAGTTGTTTAGTCAGAGTCCTCTCCAGTTTCTTGTAATCCCTGTCAGAAGACAGGCCACTGAAAATCACCACCTGCTGTTCAATATCTCTGACTTCTTTCTGTATTTCTTGAAGCCTTTTGATGGAAGGGTGTTGGTTACCCATATCCATTATCTTATTTCCTCCAGTTTCAAATGAGCTGTAAAGGAGGCAAGAATGACTGATAAATTTTTAAACAAATATTTCATAATTCCAACAACTTTTATAAAGCCTCATGACACTAAAATATTTAATAAATTAACTTGACTTAAAGGTACAGAGAATGTACGAGAAAGTTAAAAAGAGTGACGCACTTAACTTCAAACCATACAGTATGTCACTGTTCTTTTGTACATCTCTCTCTAATGATGTCTGCAAGCTCCTATTAAATGATATACACTTGAACTTACACAGCTAGAAGTTTTTATTCACTCTCAGAGCTATAATGTTTACAATCAATGCAGAAAAATGGGTTATTTCAATAATGAAGAAAATTAAGGAGGCAACCTCCAATTCTTAATTTAGTGCAAGATTCCCCCCCAACTGGTAAATACTCCCCTCTCAATCACTTGCATTACTCAAAATAGGGATTATAACACTGCTGAGGCAACTAATGTTGTCAACACTTTGTGCCCATATCTATGTACCCTCAGCAAATCTAACCAGCCTTCTCCCCCATCCAGCATCCTTTGTCTGTCTACACCACCTGGCACCCTTCTCCCACATTAAACTACCCCTAAACACTTCTGCACCTCATCCAGGGCCCTTCATCCACACCCCTCGGCCCTTCACTAATCTCTCTCACGTTCCCCTCTTCGCCTTTCATCGCTTTTTTCAGCCCATTTGAGGCCCCCTCTTCCTTCCACCACCACCTGCCTGTCCTCAAGCAGCGACCACAACCATCCCCAGTACCGCGGCCCCTGCATACGATAGAGATGCGGAGTTGGCCCTGAGGTCTCCAGCCCCCACCGCAGCATGAAGGACGGCGCCTACCCTAGCCAGCAGCCTTGGAGGAAGACAATCCCCTGGAGCAGGCCCCGATCCCCCCCGGAGCCCGGGCTCGCTACATCCCTGCAGGAGGAGCCTGGATCCGCCGGGCCGCGCCACCAGCAGGGGATGACTTCACAATGGGGGCGTCCCGGGGGAACGGAGAGCGCGTGCCGGAGCCCGGGGGCGGCACCGAGCGGGGGCCTCAGGCGGCTGAGAGCGTCTCCTTTATCGCAGAGCCCCGCCCCCCCGCGGAGACCCCCCCCGCCTCCCCTCCCCCGTCCTCCATATCCCCAGGGCCCCGGCACCCAGGCCCTCTTCCCCGCCAACTCCCCATCATCAGCTGCCCCCACTCTCCAGGCAGCCAACCCCCCCGCCCCCCAACCAGCTCAGCTTCCCTCCGAGCCCCCGCCCCTCACCTGGCCCGACAGGCGCTGTTCTCCCCCCGTCCCCGACAGAACTTGGGTCCCCCCGGCGGGCCCCTCCAACCGGCCTGTACCGCGGGCCAAACGGCGGCTATCCCGAGCCCGGGAACCCCAGCCCGCCCTCACCCGGCGGGGGCCGCAGAGGGAAGAGCGCGGCGGGTGACCGGAGCTGCGCAGCCAAGAGACTGAGCCGCTCTCCCGGGTTCCCGGAGGCCGCAGCTTGCGCCGCCTGCCGCACCTCAGGGAGAAGTTTCGGGCGGCCCTCCCTTTGCGACATGGCCGTAAAGCCGCCGCCAGCGGGGAGGCGGGTGAGGCGCGATGGCGGGCGCAGCGCCTCGAGTGGGGCGTTGGTGGCTCGGCTCGCGCCGCGGCTTCTCCCGAGCAGGGGGCGGCGCGGGGCGCCTGGCCGCTGAGGGGCCCGTGCGCGGCCACAAGCCGGAGAGCCCGGTAAACAGGCGGAGGGTGCGGGGCAGGCTTCCCTGAGGCCGGGGCTGCGGTGGTTAGCGCTGGGAACTCGAGGTCCTGCCCCGTGTTTTGGGGCAGGGAGAGCCCGCCCCGCCTGGGCTGCGTTGAGGTCCAGTGGGCGCCGAGTTGCGGGGATCCCAATGGGCAGAGCGGGCGGACAAACCTCTAGCTCTTTTTCAGGAGGGCGGCCTCCCCCTTTGCCTCTGGCGTCATGCAATTGGCCCTGGGGACCCGCGGGGAGCCCCATTGTCCATCATGTTGGGTACAGGTTTGGGGCTCTCCTGGGTGCAAGCTGGGGACTGGGCATTAGTACAACCCACATGCCTGCTGGGTGTGGTTCGCTGGTGTAGTGACACTTAGACTACTTACAGAGAGAATAATGAGTTTCCTCTATTAAGGATATGTGACTAGTTGTTTCTCTCCCCCTGCCCTCTATCAGAGAGAGGCAGAAAAGGGGGGGGGGAGCAGGAGCTGGTGCTGGGGAGAGCCATCTTAAAAGCTGATCTCCCCCCCCCCCCCCCAGCACCATCTGGAGAGGGGAGGAGGGGAGGCAAAGGTGCAGCAAGGAAACTCTGCAAGCAGGGACTGCTGCTGATGGTCCTGACTGCTCCATCTTTGAAATGTACAAGAGCCCTAGGCACTCTTGTACATTTCAAAGGCAGCTGTGTAGCAGGATAGGGAGTGCCTGACTAATGGAGCAGTGGATGGAAATTCTATCAACTGACTTTTCTGTGGGTCAGTGGCCCTCAACCCAAAAAAAGGTTCCCCTCCCCTTTTGAGATTCCTGTAGTAAGCTCCACAAGTCCCATGTTTGGTTCTGTCACTGTTACATTAGGACTCATATGCTTTGTTCCCTTTTCTGGTTGGCAGTGAATCTACCAGACACTTAGAGCCTGGACTCCTGGGCTGCATCTAGACTGACAAGTTTTTCTGCTTTTGCGGAAAAATTTGCCAGCTGTCTATACTGGCTGCTTGAATTTCCGCAAGAACACTGACGATCTCATGTAAGGTTCAGTGTTCTTGCGGAAATACAATGCTGCTCCCATTCAGGCAAAAGCCCTCTTGCGCAAATGCTTTTGCGCAAGAGGGCCCATGTAGACAACGCAGTATTGTTTAGCGCAAAAAAGCCCCAATGGCGAAAATAGCGATCGGGGCTTTCTTGCGCAAAACTGCGTCTAGATTGGCACAGACGCTTTTCCGCAAAAAGTGCTTTTGCGGAAAAGCGTCCGTGCCAATCTAGACACTCTTTTCTCCAAATGCTTTTAACAGAAAAACTTTTCCGTTAAAAGCATTTGCGGAAAATCATGCCAGTCTAGACATAGCCCTGGATTCTTTTCCTGGTTCTGAGGAGGAGATGTTGGGGGGACAGAGCTGGAGCCAGGAATCTAGGGCTATATTTTCCCTGGGTTATCATGTCTCCCTGTATTACCTGGGCTTCTCTCTGTCAGCATCTCATTAACTCATGATAGGATTTTACTTGAATTTCCTGTTAAATTGTTTGAATAGGTTTTGTTAGAAAAATGTTAATAGCCTGTAGTTGACCATTTTCCAAGGGTCACAAGGAAGTCTCATTAAATCTCATTTCCAGCTCTTTATTTCTATGTGGTTCTTTATTAGCAAATAAATTAATGCGTTGCTTGGGAAACATTAAGGTCTGGTGGAACCAGCAATCAATTTGGAATCAGACCTGGTAGACTCTTAATACATTTAAAAAGGAGAAGCACAGTGAGGGAAGGGGGGGGCAGTGTGAGCCAGGAATAAGCTTTGCCAGCTTGGGTGGAGGGGTCTACTGTTGTGCATCAGCCTTTTAAATGTATTAAGAACCTCCTGGCTCTTAATACATTTAAAAGGCTGTGTACAGCACTGGGGACTCAGGGCGAGTCAGGACAGCTGGGCTCATGCCAGTCCCCACAGTCCTTCTGCCCCCCATGGAGACCAAGTGCTGAGGGGAACCAGCTTTTAAGCCAGCTCCCCACAGCACTGGCTCTTGCTGCCTCTAATAGAGGAGGAGGGTCTAGTTGCTTATATCCCTAACAGGGGTGGCTTAGATAATGATTAGTCTTGCCTCATGTAAAGGATTGGATTAAATAACTTCTTTATTTCCCTTCCTGCCCTATGTTTCTATGATTCTGTTAAAATATACAAAGTAAATATCCTTAAATTGAGCTGTAGTAAGTTCTCAAGCAACATTTTTCTTCCTTTGGATATTTATAAAATTCATTATTGATGGAAATATTTTTTAATTGGTGTGTGTGTATATGTTGAAAGTGATGTTTACTGACATTACCACCAAAGATCCAGTCCTTCCAAGCCTATTTATATTGTAATCCAACTCTAGACAATTACTACATTATCACACAAATAGAGGCTAGAGTTTGAGAATCTTTATACAAGCTGAATTTCCTCAGAATATTAGAATTAGGAAAAAAAAAGTTCTAAATGTTGATTTGACAAGACCCTAGGTTTAGAATTTTTTTTCTAAACGCAGTCCAGGGATTACCTATTCATTCCTTTCTTTAAAGATAGAACATCAGATTAGGGACTCAGTCTAAGTATTTATACATCTACTTAACTTTATGCATTGTGTGTTGTCCCCATGTAGCAACCACATATGATTGCTAGTTCACCTGCCTATGAGCTATAGCTAAGATTTATAAATGCAGAAATAAAAATGTGGTGTTTAATAACTTTGTTCCTTTTAAAGTTTAAAAATGCTGCTGGTGGTAGTAGTAGCAGACAGTAATTTATAGTGTGATATGCCTTGTCTTTTATGTGAGAATGGTTTATGTACTTCAGAATGCTTTTTTGACATAAATATCACCCAGGTGCTGTAGATTGAGGAACTTGCAATACAGAGAAGATAGGTTACTTGTCCAAAATAAAAAAAGTGAATTATTAACAGTTAGTAGCCTGGAGTTCTCCTTACCCCACTGGTTAATACTTCTTTTGTGTACTCTTACAAGCATACACAAGCAAAGAATAAATTACAAAGACACCAGCAAATGAAAATATATATGAGGCTCATCCTGTACACAAGTCTCCTATGCTGCCATCAAATGCATGAATACACCAGTCTGTCCAGGACATGAAGTGAAAGTGTGATCTAATGGTTTCTTTGTGTGTCCCAAAGTCACTTGTACCTCTCTGACAGATTGCGCGCTCTCTCTCTCTCTCTCTCTCTCTAGATATATACACACACACACACACACACACGGCTTGACAAATCACACTCACACACACACACACACGGCTTGACAAATCACTGAATCTATCGTCACAGGCGAGTAGATTTCAGCCGGTCGCCCCGTTCACCAGCAGCACATGCATGCGCAGTGCGGGGCTGGCAAGTAGGTTTCGCTGCCGTTTGTCAAGCCGTGTGTGTGTGTGTGTGTGTGTGTGTGTGTGTATATATATATAAATTAGTGGTGTAAAGTTAAATCAAAATAGCTTGAACTCTCACAACTTTTATGTTTTCATGATTGTATTTTAAGGTTTGACTCAGCTGTGTAAAACATTGTACTTTTTAAAGAAATGCTCTGATTAAATTTAAAAAAAAGAATTAAATATGTGGGGTGTTTTTGTTTTGTTTTTTAAAGGCTTCAAGTTTCTGCCCGCCAGCATGTTCTTGCAATGATTGGATTGGTCCTCCTGACAGACATTCAAATCTCCGACCAATAATATTTCATATTCCTAAAAATGAATCACCATTAGAACGAAAACTTAGAGAATTTAGACAGGAAACTCAAATTTGGAATCAACAATTCTGGGCAAGTCAGAATATGTCATTCAGAAAGGTGAGCATGTTGATACTAGGCCACTTAGTGGTGGTGCTGTGTTTACTTAAGAACTTGTGGTGTAAATAGCTGATAAAAACATTATTCTCCTTGTCTGGGTGAAAGGTTTTTCACAATTGCATTGTATAGTGACCTTGAACTGTGATAGTTTTGAATTATATAGCGGTTCAGAATATTTGCAAGCACTACAACTAATTGTTACCTTTAAAAATGGTTAAATTATGTGGTTTTGCAATTATTTATCTCTTGATTTTAAACTGATTTCAGTATGATAGTGTGTTTTGCTATTAAATTTATTTATCTATACTGAGGAGTGCAATTAAAAATGAGCTGCCTAACTTTTTGCTGCTTGTTTTTTAAATTAGAAATATACAGTTGTGACAGTCCTCTTTTCTGGAGGATCTGGAATGTGAGATTAGAGCTGGTTATTGAAAACTGAACTACTGTTCTAACACTAGGGTAAGTGGAACAGGCATAGATGCAATCACTGAGGGGGAAACTGATGGACATATCTCCACTCCTCAACTTTACTGTTCCATTGATGTGTTTCTAATACAAGTTGAACCTAGGGATGTGAAAGGTTAACTGGTACGCATCACCCTTAATAAATGATGCTTAGCAAGTTCCAGTTAACTGGTGAGGACTGGAGCATCTCTCCACCTGCCGTGGGGGCTGCTACAGCTCTGCAGTCCTGAAGGTACCAGACGAGAGGTTCAACCTGTAAGACTAAAAGCAATGCATTTCACTCCTGGTCCCTCTTTCCTTATGTGGGTAGAAAAAGCTAAATTCTAGGTTGGGGGAGGACCAACTCAGCTATTTACCTCCAGTTGTGATGAAAATGATTTCTTTTTTTTTAAAGGTAGAAGAAAATAGTTCGTTTTTTTTAATTAGAAAAAGTAGCAGTCAGTTAAAAAAAACATTCAATTAAGTAATTATGAATTTATTTTAAAATGCTTATGATCTCTCTGTGAATTCAACCATAATGTGCATAAAGAAACAAGAGGTCAGAAGCAGATGTATATGCCTTATTTATTACTTACAGTGTAAGTGTAACCTTGGGTGGGCTAGACTTCAGTTGCATAAGATCCTGATGATGTCATCACAGCTGAAGGTAGATAGCTGAGTTCTCTTCCAACATGTGAATACATTTACTTACATGAGCCGTCCCATTTACTTCAGTGGGCTGTTTGCATGAATACATTTATACACATGCCTAAGAGTTCACAGGATTGGGTTTAAATGATTGTTTCCTGAAGAGGATCCAGTTAACTGGTTATTGGTTTAAACTTCAAGTAGAAAACACTGTAGTTATCATCTGGCTTATAAATATTTTTCAGGTTCTTGAAACTTGATCAGTAAAATAGCTAACTTCAAGAACAAAATACATGAAATTATAATATTAAATATGTTTTAGGGAAAAGAAGAATTCATTTCCTCAAGACTGAAGGCTAAAGGTCTGGACATGATAGATAGGACAGGTTAGTGATCTCATTGTTTTTACAGTTTAAATGCTTTCTGAACTTGGAAGGTTTTGGTTAGCTTTAACTAAGTTTTCATAAGATGAGTTATTTTTAAAGACCGCTTAAACTAAGAGCACATCCTGTCACTGCCTCCTAGACTGCAGTAATGCCAGTCCAGTTCTGTGGCACAAAGCAGAGTTTGTCAGCGTTTGAAAGGCTGTGCAGGGGTGTGGTAGATGACTCATCTCTACAGTAGCTCTTTGAAAGGTGATGTCTGTGGGGTCAGAGGATCTGCTGTTGCATATTTCCTCATGTTCTCTACCACTCCTAGAGGTGGGGTGCGTTAGGATCTGCATTAGCTTCAGTGTAACCAGTCCATAACGATTCTGTGTTATGGGGAAGATTTCTTTTTCCCTGTTGCACAACAACCCACTAATCTAATTGATCTGAGTATTGGAGAGTCCTGAGTGCATTTGATGCTTGGGTTGATGTTTATGTTAATATAGGAACAGGTTATCAGACTCCCAGGTTTATACAATTCATATAATACATTGGAGTTATGAACTGACCAGGCAGCCACGCATTAGAATGGGAAGTACTCAGTCAAGAAATGAGACCCTCAAAAAGGGTAAAGAACAGTGCTGTGTTTAAACATCAACTACTAAAAAAGGGGAAAGTTTAAAAATTGGCAAGGTAACTCCTTTATTGTACTTGTTTTCATTTAAATTAAGATGGTTAAAAGCAGCATATTTCTTCTGCATATAAAGTTTCAAAGTCAATGTTCAACTGTAAATTTTTAAAAGAACAATCATGACATTTTAGGCCAATAGACTCATAAATACAAGGAGATACTATCGTGGTGCTACTAAAATTCTCACAGTGAGGTTCACCCTCACTGGCCTATGTCTTTGGCACTAATGAAGTGAATGGTAGAATTTCTACTAGATGGCTAGTAAATTTGGCACCTCAGAACATGTAAATATTGGTGTAGGATACTTAGCAGGAAACAGAATTGCAGTATTAAATCCTAGCATTTGAAATGCCTACTTAACCATTGCCAAGTTTTCCTCCTAGCTTGTGTGGACCATGCTGCCTGCGGGGCTTCCTCCGCTTTGGCTTCACCTGCGAGGGAGGTGGACAGCGCACAGAGACCTCTTTGGTGTGGCTCCTGCCCTGCACCAAGGGCTTTTCCATGCTGTGCCTGTTGATAGTGTGAGCTGTGGCTGGGCGGGCTTTTCTCTCCTCCTTGCAGCGCTCCAAGCTCGCCTCAGCTCCTCCAGCAGTGGAGCACTGTGCATTCAGGGACGGCCTGTTACAGTGAGCACTGGCTGAACTGAGCCAGGAGCCTCCCTTGCCCCTGCTTTTTTCCCCTGGTATTGCAATGTCACTGGGGGAAAATCTTTCACTCTCGCCTACCTTCCCCCCCCAGCCTGTTGACGCTGATGTGATGCCATCATTCTGTCGTCCAGCAGGAAACTTGAGAGAGCGAGAGTGTGGCTTCATATTGTGGAGTTTGTCAGTAATAAAAGGCAGTTTTGAACAGCTCGTTTTCATTTTTTAAAATTAGATTTAAATACAATACTTTATTATGGATGCCCATGTCAGAGGCCTATATATTCTTAGCTTTACATTTATGTAACTACATGTGGTACAGGATATGTCATAGTGACTAAATAGAAAAGCTCTCAACACAAGTAAATAAGTTTTCTTTCTATTCAAGGTTATGTTTAAGTTACAAGAGATACAGTCTAATAATAGCAGCCTCATATTTCTAACTTATTACAGTAATGCCTAGAGGCCTTTGATCAGATCCCCATGGTGTTGTATAGACACCGTGACAGGCAGTCCCTCCCCCAAAAAGTTTTGAATCTAAATAGACAAAGCGTTGGAGAAAGGGACTAAGGATGTTAAATTGTGGTTAATTTACTAGTCGAGTAGTCAATGGAATTTCCATCGACTAGTTGATAGGCACTTCCGCATTCCTCCTTTGAAATGTACAAGAGCTTGCTGGGGCTCTTGTACATTTCAAAGAAGGAGTGCAGAACACTGCATGCAGCCTGGGGCCAGCAGGAAATTCTGCTGACTCTGGGCTGCATGTGGGTGTGCCATCTTTGAAATGTACAAGAGTCCCCAGTGGGGGCTCTTGCGCATTTCAAAGAAGACGTGCACTCATGGAGCCCAGAATACCCTGCTGACCCTAGGCTCCATGTTGCGCTGCCTATTTGAAATGCCATGTGGAGCCTGGGATCAGCTGGGGACTCCCCGGCAGATCCTGGGTTCCATGGAAATGCCGCATGGAATCCAGGATCAGCTGGGGAGTCCCCAGCTGACCCTGGGCTCCAGGTGGTGCTGCTGCTTTGAAACGCCACATCGGCGTTTCAAAGGGGCAGCACCGCATAGCTGAGCTGGGCTCAACTGTGCGGTGCAGCCCTTTGAAGTACCCCCACTCCACCCGCCCTTTGCTGCTTCTCTCTGATAGAGGCAGTAAGGGGAGGGAATCAACTAGTTGACTAGTCTTTAGCATCTTTAAATGGTACTATTACATTAAATTGAGGCACAGCAAAACTAAGTGATTGGCACCAAGTCACACAGGAATTCTGTCATAGATTGCCCCAGTTTTGTATATTAATCACAAGAAAACCTTGATGTGTTTGTTTAAAATTTATTTTCAGGTCAAAAGGTAACATTGAATGCAGAAGAAATGGCAGATTTTTACAAGGACTTTTTAAGTAAAAATTTTAAAAAGCACATGTGTTATAACAGGTAGGTGTGTGCACTTTGTTGAATAATACACGTAATTCATTTAAGTTAAAGGGACACTATCAACTTAGATCACTCTTCTGTCTGAAACTTTTTGTCTGTTGTTAGTAGTACCACCAAGGTCGGTTATTACTGAAAGAGAGAAACAAAATTAAGGGAAAATATATGTTTTCTACTTTATACATGAAGTGCTGTCACATTCAGTCACTTTGAGTATTTCCACTATTTATGGATAGATCGAGCTCCCTTGGAAATTAATCAATCTCTCCATGGACTTAAATGGAAGCTGGATCTGTCCTCAGTCAGTCTCCTTTTTACTGTGTGGGTCTTTCACACAGCAATGGGATTAAAAATTAGATTAGGGAAACATGATTGTAAAACAACTTAACTTTTTGAAAATTGAGTTGACTACTAGTTGAATGTGTCCCTTCTAAACACTGGATTAGACAGTGACAATCTGTGAATGATTTGCTCTCAATAAAAAATTGTCATGTAAACTAAATATTAATCATTTGTACTGTTTTTTTAGATTTGACCATGTTTTTCTATAAGATTACCAACTTAAATTGATCAGTTTTGTTTTATATGGGGAAGTACTAGAAGTTGTACTAGGTTTTTCATTTGCTGTATCTGTACACTGTCCAAGATCGTTCCTTAGAGCAGTGGTTTTCAAACTACTGGTTGCCACCCAGCACAGGGTCATGAACTATGAGGAACTCGGTCTCGTTACTGCAGGTGATCAGTGGGGGTGCTAAGGCAGGCTATCTGCTTGTTCTGGTGCTGCAGACTGCGCTGCGCCCCAGAAGAAGCAAGCAGCAGGCTTGGCTCCTAGATGGAAGAGCAGGGAGGAGAAGAGGGCACAGCTTCATGCATTGCCCCTGCCCCTTCCTCGAACAGTAATTCCACACTCTTATTATCTGGGAACCTGCTTCTGCGGCACAGTATGGTCTGCTAAGGAAGCCTGCCTTAGGACCCCTGCTGTACCACTGACCATGAGCCACTCAAGATAAGCCCTTTGTGCCCCAAAGCTTCCTCCTGCACCCCAAAGCTCTCCTCCTCAGCCCCACCCCAGAGATCACACTGTAGTCAAATTATGTTGGGGTACAGGCATCAGCATTTTTCCTCAACTCGGTCATGAGAAAAAAAGTTTGAAAATCAGTGCCTTGGAGAGATACTTAGCATCTTTACTTATGCATGCAGCATCTCTTTCTCATCTATTGGAATTCAATAATATTCAAAGCAAAGTGTTAAGATTTGCTACAAGAACTACACTTTACTGCTACAACTTTCTAATCTTTGAACATTACATATTTACTGTGAATTCTAGTTTGGAGTTGTATGCAGGGATGTGAATGGTTAACTGGTAAGCCTCATCCTTAATGAGTGAGGCTTACTGGTACTGATTAACCATTGGAGGCTAGACCAGCTCCCTGCCTGCCATGGGTAGGGGGCCGCTCCAGCCATGTGGGGCCCACCAACCACACCTTGAATCATTTAACCAGTTAAATGTGTACATGTACACATTAACATCCCTAAGCTATACAAGGAGGACAGTTCTTTCTGACTGCTTCCCTTACCTTAGCTTGCATAACTTTAAAGATAATAGGTATAAATTTGGCTATGAAAGTCATTCAGCCTCTTTAACTCTAGTAGAGTATTAAACTGAGTGCCTAGAACCATGCATTCCACAGATTGCTTAAAAGAAGTCACGTGTTGTGTAATCAGTATACTTTAATATTAGTATTTACAGATTTTCATAGGCAAATTAGCTGTAATTAGGGAAAGCAATGTTGCAAGGAAAGAAAAGGTAAGTAATACATGAATTGTCACGTGTCAATTCCTATAGGATATTTAATGCCATAATTTGCCTCTTTCCCAATCTGTCTTTTGTATTTGTTTTTCTGGTGCTGGAATCTAGAGAGTGGTACAAACGTAACTTTATTACTACGTTCCTCATGGGACAAGTGGCCTTTAAGAGGGTTTGGAAGAAGCTTGGCTGGAAAAAGATGAAAGTTGGAAATTAAGGCGCATCACATTCTATAGAATAAAACTACACAATACAGCCTATTGGACTGATACACTGTGGTCACATTCAGACTCCGAATTGCTGCCATAGCAACTACTTTGATCTGTTTACTTTGTATATCAAAATAGCTGCTGATTTTGACTGTGTTACAATAACATCAGAACATCCGAAAAACTAGATTGGCAATTTACAACAGCATGAGGGCTGCACATAACTTACGTAAAAAGGAACGGATTACAGCCACTGTCATTTTTAATGTTGAGGTACAACCCATAGAAACTGAATATCAGAGTCCAACCCATAAAGATCAACATACCATGCTTCATCTTGTTCCACGTTCTATAGTCTCCGTGGGCCATATCAGTTTATAAAAGATAGAAGTGGCCATTGTCTGCACTGGTTACATGGGCTACAATTTTTCTACCATCATGTAACCATCATAGAGGTAAGTGCAATTTGAACGGGTTCATTAAGTTTAACTTAGATTTTTAAACCTTATTTAGACTAGAATCCCTTTGTGACACTGTAAATATGATAGATTCATTTATAAGGGTAATGAATCTTTCTAATTAATCTGTCCTTGTGAAAACAGAAACTTGTTTAAGTGATTTGTCTCAGCTGTTGGAACTCAGATGAATAAATTCAAGATTTTTTTTAGTTTTAAATAAAATAAGCATTGTCAGTCATTTAGCAGCTCCGATAGAAAAGGAGATGGATAGAGAGGGTGATAAATGCTTTGTAAAAGTCAATGTTTGCCTTTCAATTATCTTGAAAACACTTGCTGCTCTCACCAGGTTCCTTGAGCACCCAAAAGTCTTGCTAGCATCAGAGGGAATTGCGTGTTTAAGGAATGCTATCTCCTTGATCATGTGTGCTGTTTAAATTAATGTTTATAATTTAATTGTACCATTTTATGTATTGTTTAAAAGAAATGACCTTGCTCTGAGAGTGTTCCCTACTCATTAATGAAGTTGAATGGATGTGTTTGCTTTGGTACCTGATAAATGGATTCTTCTGAATGAAATGTCCATGGGCAAATGTTTGAATTCCAGAGGTAATATATTTGTTGCAGTAAAGAGTAGTAGAACTGCTCATATTTGGTGAAAAATAATGTATACTTCATTCTTGGATTTGAAAAATCCACAGTAAATACATGACGTTCTCAGGGCTTGCCAAACCTTCTACTATTCTCTCATCCTGCCAAGTAGTCCCTAGTAGTTAGGCACCACAGTCTACCAGTTTGCAGCTCAGTTATATGGTTGCTGCATGCTTGGCATCAGCAGAGGTAGCAGTCCTCCTCAGATGGCCCGTATCTCTATTAAAATAATCAGAATACTATATTTTTACTGCATATACTTCCCCCAAAACTCTAGTTGGGAATGGGCACCAACACAATATTTTCTTTGTATATGTACACTCCCTCCAGCCCTGCAAAAGTTACTGTGTGAGATTGGCACGTTTGGAGTTCTACGGGTTTAGGGGATGGATCTGGGGAAGTGTGGAAGATGGCTCAGGGACATTTCTATGGAACATCATCTAGCAAGTTTGTATGATGTCATGCCTCCTTAAAGGAAGTGTAAAGGCCAAGCCCTAATATCTCAACCCTCTAGAGATGTTTTGAGATCCACAGAATAGTCTTGCAGTATTCAGGGCATCCATGAATTTGCTCATGCAAGTAAATTAAAAATGCAGCCTTTTTATAACTGTCTGCTAAGTTTTTTTTACACATTCCATTTGTAGTTCTTGCATTGACTCATTAATAATGGCCTCATAATTTGGTCTAATTATGTCAGGGCACCCACATAAAGGCTAATGAAGTTAATGGTTTGTTGGCTAAATTATCTGTTAATTTCCACGTTGTGAATCTGAGCCTTGGAGCAGCATGTTTCAGTAATACTTCAATCTAACTTAAATCCATGAGAAAATTTTGCATGTAAATAAATACTCAGATGATCTCTCCTGCTTTGGACTTTTTTTTTTTAATTTCTGTCAAAACTAAAGCTATCTCGACTCTCTTGTTCACTCTTTTTGCTTTTTGTAATACTGTTACATCTTTGGACATTGGCTATGATAGTTATTGAATAGTATTTTAGGTTTAGAACTGGTCCTCCTGTATATTATAGTATTTTTTGTTATGTCTTATCCTTTTCAGAATATTTAACTTGAAATAAAGCATTAGATATGTATATACTCTTTTCATTAATTCATAGTTGCAGTATATTCTTCTACAATCCTAGGTTTGGGTAGCCTTCATATTTTGTTGAATTTTCAAGACCCCTGGAGGTTCCTGGAGGGGGTGGAGGGAGCACAGCCCCAATAAAAGAAGTGTGTTCACATTTAGCAGGGCGAGGGAAAGGGGGTATAAACATTTTTGTTGAAAATCAAAGTACAAGCCTGATAGAAAAGTACTTTAAAATAGCAGGCGTTCTCTGCTTCCCCTCCTATACTGAGACATATTTTTATATAGTGCGTGAATCTGTTGGTCTGTCCATATTTACCTCTCTTACTTGCTTTATGGAGAAATGTCAGTCTCCTCTGGCAACTGCAAAAGGGACTACATGGAATATCTATAATTTTGGGGCCCAGCATTACTACTACATTGACCCTAATGCCTCCATGTATTGGGATTAAGATTATGTCCAAGATATTTACAAGGCAGCATTTTCCAGCTGTTCTTCAGTTTTTCTATAGAACTCTCTCTCATTTGGTATATTAGCTGTTCTGTTTCATACTGAGCAGGGAGGGAGACATCACTCGTGGGATTTCCTGGTGACTTCAACAGAACTGCTCTTATAGAGATGTTTAACTTTAAGCATGCAAGGGTATGTCTAGACTGCACCCCTCTGCTGGCAGAGGGATGCAGATTAGGAAGGTCAAAATTGCTAATGAAGTGGGGATTTAAATATACTGCACTTAATTAGCATAAAATGGCCGCCACTTTTTTTTGGCACTGAGCTTTGTCGGAGAAAAGCAGCAGTCTAGAGGCTGATCTGTTGCTAAAGAAAGCCTTTTCTGATAGATCCTGTATACCTCCTGTATATCTCGTTTTATTTAAATCCCCACTTTGTTAGTAATTTCAACCTGCCTAATCTGCATCCCTCTGCAGGCAGAGGAATGCAGTCTAGACACACCCCAAGTGTTTGTAAGATTGGTGGCTTAGACATTTCACCTTTCCCTATTCACTACTCTTGGTTTGATCAGGTGAGATGCTTTTGCTTAGCCTTTTCTGAGGGTGGAAAACAAAAGTCAGTATATTCAAAAGTGGCTTCTGATTTTTGAATCTCAGGTTTTTTTGCATGGGGGAGTGGTGTTTCAAAACCTGAAACACCTTGATTGTGTCTTTCAAAGTTTGAGAGTATCTTTCTGCAATTCTCTTGACTAAAGCGGAGATGCCAGCTGTGTAGCATCTTTCAAGTGAGGCACCTAAAGCCAGTGCCCACTTTGAAAATGCTCCCAGTGACATTCAGTGACTCCCTCTTTGGCTCACCAGAGCCCAACCTTAATGATGGACACAATTAAGAAGTAGGTGATGGAATGCTAAAGCCCCATTTGTGCAATGAGCTCCACCTGGGAAGACCTAAACTCATGTGCAGCTCCATTTCCTTCTGTAAGGTTCTGCCTAGAGGGAGCGACCTGTTTGTACAGAGCTCATTGCAGGATTGAAGCGGTAGGCTGTTAAATTGTAAGATATTAATTTAGACAATCAAAAAAATCTACCATGAAATATGTTAAAAATAAAGCCTGTAAAATTTTCTTATTGCCAAATTTACGTTAATTTAGGGAGACCGTGTTATGAGTACCCAGAGGTTATATCATGTTGCCTGTATTAAATGCACTTGGATTTTTTTTCTACAGGAAAGTCACAGTTATGCCTACTGTGTTCAGATATTACTAATAATCATCTGTGTATCAAATGCCCCTGAAAGGAATATGGAGCTTCCATTGTCTGTCTGAAAATAAAATTCTTGTGTCTATAAAAGACTATTATTAAAGCATCAGAAGCAGGTAAAAGATTAAAGAGTAACTTCTTAGTACATCAGCTATCACTATGGGGAGTAATGCAGAGGAGCTATATTACCAACTTCATATTAAACTAAACCAATCCTATCAAAAATAAATAGAATACATTTTTCATATTTCACACAGCATCATCAAGTACTATTTAATCTTTCTCTCCGCCACAAGGATCTAATACAGCAACACTATTTTGGTAATATTAAAATGGTTAATAACTTAAGTGATTTATATGGTTATGTTCCAACAGTTTTTGTATTTCCTGCTATTTGCTAAACCTCTCTAGTGTTGCCTATTTCAGTAGAATAGAAGAGGAGGATGTGTCAAAAAGGAAAGAGAGATTAAAGGCTCCTTTTGAAGGTTTGCTGTGATTGTAGCTCCCTGGTGGTTAATGAAAAAAGATTAATAAATCTCAAAACTTTATCCAAGAAATCTTGAAATAAAACTCCTGAAATCTAATTGAGCATTGTCATCTCTTTTTGTGATATTTTAAGTACCCCCCCCAAAAAAAAACACCACCCAAAAACCCTAGCACAAAAGTGAACAGTTGTGAATTTCAAACCCACTAAATGGATCATAACATGTATATCATAAGAGAGGATGTTTCATTAAGCAGCAATAAGTGACATCTATTTAAACATTCTTCCTAACTGAGGGGCAAATCCTCTATTATGTAACAACGAGAATTTACGCCTGCAGAGGCTTTGCCCAGAGATTTGTATTTTCCCTGTCAGTTTCTGAAGTATACTGTCAGATTATTAATTGCATCTCCATGTTAAAACACTTGGTTGAAAAGCTTTAAATCTGCTATTGAGATAAAGGCCTCTCCCTGAATGATTTGTCACATGAAGAATGTTGTGTAATGCACATTGTCAATTTTGGAACATTTTAAGTTGATTTCTGTTGTTACCGTTCTAGAGTTTTTTGAATAATTGTTGGATTTGTATGTGTGTGTATATATAAAAGTGGGGGTTACATGACCATTCGATTACACTATATTTAACATCCCTATTTTAAAATAAATTCCTCAGGTGCTATGTTCCAATACTCATTACACTTAGTTTATCTGTCACTCTCATTTTAGGGGCCTTTAGCTTGCGTGGATTACACGATCCTAGAGTAACTCTCCTAGGTGGAGGCCATCCACTATTCCAGCCAGCTGAGTTGTTTGTATGTTTTAATTACATTTCCAGAAGTGAGAACAAGCTTTTTTCTTTCCCCAGTGCTTTGTCTGCTTCAGTTACAGGAAGGGCAGCGTGCAGTAGTCAGATCTCAGACTCACTGCTTGATTGTTTATATATGGCAATAGGGCTGGGAAGAGTCAAAGAATCTGCCCCTGGGAGAAACTGACTGTAGAACAACCAGCAGATAAAGGGCACTAGCTGCCTCAGCACAGGAAATTTTCCCTTGGAGCTCAGGAGGTTTTGTATTGTTTCTATAAAACCAGCAGCCCCAGAGGATTATTGTTTGCTGGTTTGAGCTCATAAGGATTACAGTCATTACCCAACCACTAGTCAGCACCTTGAACTTAATTTAACATATAATTAAGAATTATATTCTAACCTTTAGTTCCATTATATGCTTCTGAGGAAATTAGAAAAGCATTTGCAGTTATTTGCAGCATGAATTTCTTAAAAGCCCCATGTATTACATTTTATAACAAAAAGGAAGAGGGTAAGTCAAATTAAATAGTGCCCAGAACATTTAATTCTAATCCTGGATTAGCTCACTCTCAATTAAGAGAATAAAAAAGAATGTGATCCTTTCTTTATGGATATAAATGCATATGTTCCTCCCATGAGGGATGAATTACAGATTTTGCAGTCACAATTTCACATGGTAAAATAAAATGGGGGGAGAGAGGGAAAAGGATGTTAAATTACTACACAAAAGGGCCTGAAGGTTAGAAACCATTATTCTTCAGTCTGGTTTTTGAATGAGGAGAGTTTGCAAACATATGGCCATGGTGTACCACTGGGCTCAAAGTTATAAAGTGGACACCACCTCTTCTAGCTGTGTTGGGTAGTACAAGACAGGTGCCTAACTCATTCTGACAGGAAATTCTTTTAAGCGGCTAAGATGCCTGACTGTCGTGGCAGATGCCTGCTTGAAGGTCACTGAACAGAGCTAGGCACTTCGCTGCAACCCAAACTTAAGTGTGTGTCCCTTAGAGAGTAGTAGGGCTGGTAGTCAAAAGAGAGAGCCTGATACGCGAAGCCTGGTAACAACTAACAGGGCTTTGTGCACAGTGATCTGCCTAAAATGTTCTAAACACTGGGCTACAGGATTTTCTGAGGTGTGGTTACCTCATCTCCACTTTAACTGAAGAACTAAATATTAATTGGGCTTCCAAAAGTCAGAACTATTTTGTAGTGACTATTCCAATGACTAGGACATTCATCTGGAAGGTGTCAGATCCTTGCTCCTCACGGGATTAGTAAACAGATCCCCTGGCCTATACCATAGCTGCCTCCTGGAAATCAAAGCTTATGCAAGTAGCTTTGAGAAAGAGAGAAGAGAAGTGAAGGATAGGGGTTCTGGCAAAGAACAAAAAGGATGGTGTTGTAAGAAAGGAGGTCACAAGGAAAACCTGCCATTCTCATGAGTTAAATCAGAGCTAGATTTTATTTATTCTGTATTGGGTATGTGTGGGTACTTCCTTTTTCCTAAAGCTGTTTGTGGTTTCAGGTTTAACTTGTGGGATGTTTTTGTTTGTTTACTCTTGTTCTAAAAGGATGCTTTCTGCCATTGTTCTTAATGGGTTGAAAGTTAGTCTGCCATCAATGAAGATGGTATCCTGTGTTCTATGAGGTAGAAAGCTATCAAGATGTTGGAAAGAAGATGATATAGGGCAGTGGTCTCCAACCATTTTAACCACAAGATCACTTTTTCAATTTAAGTGCAATGTAAGAGCTACCTCAAACCCACATACCTCTGCCCCTTCTCTGAGGCCCTGCCCCACCCCTGCCCCTGCCCCACCCCTTCCTCAGGGCTCACCCTGCTCACTGCTTTCCCCTTTTACCTCCCCCCCTCCTCACTCGCTTGCACCAGGCTGGGGTAGCGATTTGGGGTGCAGACTGATCTGGGCCCAGGGTGAGGGATTGGGGTTTAGGAGAGGGTTTCAGGGTGCAAGCTCTCGGAAGGACTTCGGGTGCAGGAGGGACTCATGTCTGGGGCAGGAGGTTGGGTGTAGGAGAAGGTTCAGGGCTGCGACAGGGGTTCAGGATGCAGGCTCTGGCTGGGCACCGTTTAACTCAGATGGCTTCCAGGTGGTGAAGCAGTGGGGTTAAGGCAGGCTGACTCCTGCCCTGGCCCCACACCTGTACCACTCCTGAAAGCAGCTAGCATGTGCAGAAATGGCTCCATGGCACCATGTGCTGCCCCTCATCTACAGTCACTGAGACCACAGCTTCTACTGGCCACAGTTCTCTGTTATTGATCAATTGGGGCTGCAGGAGCGGTGTCTGCAGGCAAGGACAGCATGTGGAGATCCGCTGCTCTGCCTCTCTCAGGGGCTACAGGGACATGCCAGCCACTTCCAGGAGCAGCAATTCCCATAAGGATAACTACTCCAGCCATGACGATTAGGCATTTTAGAACTCACTACTCAAATAATTGAATGCAAGCGTAAGAGAGAAATGAAAATTATGAAATGCACAGACCAGTCAGAAACCAAAAATAACACACACTTTATTTGCATTGCCAAGCTCCCTCCATCCCCTTCTCTCTGTGTCGAGATAGGGTACAGGAATGGAGGGAGGAGGGACACCTTGATATCAGCGCTCCCTCCTGTTCTCCCTTCCACGCCCTGCACAGCAAGTAAGAGGCTGGGGGGCAGCAGGCAGAGGACAGGAGCAGCATGACAGTGGGCAGAGGGGCAACTAAAGTAACAGCGCTTCATAGCTTCCTGGCCAAACCAGTCAGGATCATCTGTCAGAGGCTCCAGAGGATTCCAATACTGCTTGGCGACTGCTGATTTAGGGAACTAAAATGGGGACTAGATTTTTTAAATCCAAAGATATCCCATCCCACCCCAAGATGGCGGGTGACAGGTGCCACGTTCTGTACCTTTGGGATGGGGAAAGACCCAGGAAAATAGAGGGGAAAGGTGAAGGAAAGAATAACCCTATCTCCATTAAGGAGCTAAATGAAGACCCATTCCAATTACTTGGGGGGGTGGCTTCCTCTACAGACAAGGAATATAAAATACCATTTGCTTAGTTAATTAGTTAAATGTTAAGTTTAACCAGTTAACTGATTCAGTGGGGGCAGGTGGGAAGGACATTCCAAAGACAGCAGCATGGGAGGGCAAGCAGCAGTGCTTGTGGGGAGGCATCTTAAGAGGAAACCTGCAGAATACTCCACTTAGGAAGGAACAATCAGTTTCACACATACAGAATGAAAAATGACTATCTAGGAAGGAGTACTGCAAAAAGGGATCTAGGGCCCCTGACTTCAGTGATACCAGTGTAATTCTGCCTGTAAAAAATCAAAGACTATATTGTAATATATGTACAAAGGGGTAAGGTTAAGAGTGTTTATATGGAATTGTGAACTTTGCATTTTCTGACTCGAGTGCTTATCTGAGCATATTTACTGTTCTAGCACAGACCTTGTGGTATGGAATATTTATTAAAGCTCTGTGAAAGTGGCAAGAAATTGCAATCAATAAAGTTGATAGCATTAAACATTGCCAACTTAGGGCCTGATGAAGCAAAAAATACCAGACAGGCTGCTGAATCTGGCTTTTAGAGGACTACTATTGCCCGGACATTTTTGAACAGCTGCTGTATTTCACTGATGGATGAAGTAATTCCAGTGTAGCTCCATACTGTAACCCATATTAATATATTAAAGTCATTGGGAATCTTTTGTGTGCACAGAGTGCAGGAACAAGCTGTTTGTAAAACACTTTAGCACCATTGTGAGAGAACATATCAGATGGAAGATTATTTCTGAAAATCAAAATGGTGTAACAGAATGGCCTACGTAGAAGGAATTAATATGAATTTTTCTGTGGTTCAGAGACTATCTATAGCCCAGACTGTCAGTCAGACTGAACTCTGAGGTTCCTAGACTAACAGCTGTGACAAAAACAACTATTTAAACACAGGTTTTTGTATTTGATTGCTTGAACTGTTTGCTCCCTTTCCACAAATAACTTGTGTAAAAACATGCACTTCAGTGTGAGTTAAAGATCCAGATTTCTTTCTGAGATGGGAGGAAGCTTTTACACACCACATCCCCTCCTTCATGGTCAAAACTACCACATCCCTGGAAAGTCTGCACAGAATCATAAGGACTTGGCCTAGCCTTTTAATGACCCTCCTCTCCACGAGGGTCTGCAGGCCACTTCACTCTAAAAGTACTGTTCTGTACCTACACTGCTCCTTAAGCAAGAGCAGGCAAGGAAAAGATTTACTGCTGGTGTAACCAGAATCAATTCCTATGTAAATGGCTATCTTTTTTTCCAGTCTCCAGTAGGCTCTTGGGCTAAGTCTACACTGCAGGCTTTTTGTGCAAGAACAGGTGTTCTTGCGCAAAAATTGGCAGAGCATCTACACTGCACGCATGTTCTTGCACAAGTAAATTTACAGTAAAGCATCAGAAGAGAGGGCTTCTTGCGCAAGAGTTATTCCTCTATGAGGAATAAGCCCTCTTGCGCAAGGCAGTGTGGATGGGGACAGGGGTTTCTTGCGCAAGAGGGCGTCCACACTGCCATGGATGCTCTTGCACAAAAACACATCTCTTGCGCAAAGGCACATGGCAGTGTGGATGCGCTCTTGTGCAAGAACTCTTGCACAAAAAATTCTTGCGCAAGAAGCCTGCAGTGTAGACGTAGCCATGGGGTAAGTCTGCATTGCAATAAAACACTCAGGGCTGGCCTGTGTCCACTGGCTCAGGCTACAGGGCCATAAATTTGGGTTAGATGTTTGGTCCTGAATGCTGCTACCCTCCAAAGGAGGAGCAGCCCAGGTTCCAACCAAAGCATAATGTTTGGGGTTCATGGGGGCCAAAAGTAGGTTTCAGGGTGTTAGAAAGCCAGAGTGCCGCTCTGTAAGGCTGATGCCACAGACTCTGAGCCCTGCCTCCTAGGGCTGAAACCAAACCCTGAATAACTTAGCTTTGCAGGGCTTCATACTCTTAGAAGCCTATTCCAGCAGACCTTTCATGGAAGGGGCTTGTATTGTATTTGAAATCAGGTGGAAGCTTGCTGCAGAAGCACATAGTCCAAGTCTTTTCTGATACACATGATTAGCTAGCAAATTAGATACCTGTCTGACTGGAAGTTTATGAAATATTTACTACTTAGCAGAAATCAAAACTATATATAATATGCATTATGTATCTGGCCATGTTAGAGTAGTTGCTTTATTCAGAGCCATTCGAGTCTCTAGGGCAAATTAGTAACTACAGAATTTTTTTATGGGTGATGAAGAGATAGTGAATATTGTTTAGCCAAAAGACAGAAGCAGTTCTTTGCATCAGCTGTCTTGCATAATGAGGATGTTCAAATTTTAATTAAATCTTATGTATATTCATGAAAACTTATCGAACTGCCAGACCTAGTAGATCTGATTCCCCTACTAGGATTGCCAGACCAAGTAGATCTGATTCCCCTACTAGTCATTGATGTCCTGGTCAAAAACTGCAGTCAAAAAGGGGTCCCGGTGACTCCAGTTATCACTTCTGTCCAGGCCTTTGAGTCAGGTCAGCAGTGCAGTAGGGCTAAAGCAGGCTCCCTGCCCGCCCTGGCTCTAGGTAGTTTCCAGGAATGGGCAGCATGTCCCTGTGACCATTAGCTAGAAGGACAATCAGGGAAGTTTTGGGCACTGCCCTCTCTCCCAGCATCAACTCTGCAGTTCCCAATGATGGGAGCTGTGGCAAATGGAAGCTGCAGGGATAATGCCTGTGGGTGAAGTCAGTGCAAAGCTGCCTGCTCGTCTTTCTGCTTAGGAGCCAAGGGATATATCATCTCTTTTGGAAGAACCCCCAAGATAAGTCCTGCCTGAGCCCACACCGAAAATCCGCTCCTGCAGCCCAACCCACTGCCCCATCCACGAGTGTCCTTTTGCATCCAAACTCCCTCCTAGAGCCACACCTCCTCCCCCACTCTAGCCCTGAGCCCCCTTCTGCATCTCAAAAGCTTCAGCCCCACTCCAGAGCCTACACTCCCTGCTGGAGCCTGCCCCCCCCAAAGTCCAAGCTCCCTGCTCCAGTTCTGTACTCCAAACCCCTCAACTTCAGCCTGGACCGCCCTCTTGTACTACACCCCAGCCCAGTGAAAGTGAATGAATAGCAGGAAGAGCAAGCAACAGAGAAAGGGTGATGAAGAGTGGAGGGGTGCCCTTGGGAGAAGGGGCAGGGCAAAGGTATTTGATTTTCTGTGATTAGAAACGTGGCAACCCTACCCTCTAACTCTTAGGCTACATCTACACTAGCAGTTTCTTCCGGAAGAGCAGCCGTTCTTCCGCAAAAACTTGCCGGTTGTCTACACTGCACGAGCATTCTTCCAGAAGTAAATTTACTGTATAGCATTGTAAAACAGGGCTTCTTCCAGAAGAGTTATTCCTCTCCCCATAAGGAATAAGCCCTTTTGTGCAAGAATCCTCTGAACTGTCATTCATGTTAAAATTCGACACTTGCCAACAAGGACTTAACAAGACTTTGAACTTTCTCACCCATTACCAAGACAGTTTCCCCAATTATCACCTGTAATACCATTAACTCACAAACATCCCACTCTCCCTACCTTTAATATCAGCAATTCACAGACACTTACCTTCCTTCCTCCCCCTTCCCACCCCCCCGCATCCCCCTTCTGTTCTGCAATGTGATTTGTCCTTTTCATATTTGTTCATTTTTTTTAATTGTATCCTTTGGTATATATGGTTGTGACTACTTTCTTCCACTATTTGATCTGAGGAAGTGGGTCTGGCCCACGAAAGCTCATCATCTAATAAACCATCTTGTTAGTCTTTAAAGTGCTACATTGTCCTGCATTTTGCTTCAACTACCCCAGACTAACACAGCTACATTTCTATCACTATTCCAGAAGAGGGCATTGTAGACAGGCAACATGAATTTCTTGAGCAAGAAGTCCCTATGGTTAAAAAGGCCATCAGAGCTTTCTTGCAGAAGAGAGTGTCTACACTACCATGGATGCTCTTGCGCAAAAGCACATGGCAGTGTAGATGCTCTCTTGTGGAAGAATTTTTGCACAAGAACTCTTCTGCAAAAGAGTTCTTGTGCAAGAAGCTGCCAGCGTAGACGAAGCCTTAATGTTTAGCTTGGATATAGGGTTGTCCTCTACTTCTTCCTCCTCATATTCTCACATTTCTGTAGAGCTACCCTGTTAGCTCCCATAATGTGAAGAGTCTCAACCAGGAGCGGTTTGAGGCCGGCTGCGGCAGCTGGCGCCCCAAGCAGGCAGCGCAATTGGCGCCCCTGCCTGTACCGCCATCAATGGTCGTGACGTTATCATCGGGCGCCCGGGCCAGCAGCGCTCTAGGCAACTGCCTAGTTCGCCTAGGCTCATGGGCTGCCCCTAGACTCAACCTTTGGTAGCTTCCTATTTATTATCTAGCGAATACTAGAACTCTACTCAGTAGCTCCCTGCTACAATTTATGGTTGTAAGTGACTAGTCAACTACCTGATAAGCCTAGGCTTACAGGGTAGTCAAGTCAATACTCGACTAGTTGCTCCTCTCCCGCTGCCAGGAGAGTAGGAGCTGGTACCTGGCTCCTACTACATTTAAACTGCAGAGCTGCAGCTGCTATCCCCTAATTGAATAGTTTTTGAAAATTTAATTTGATTAACTGATTATCTGCATTTTAACATCCTTACTGCAACTTCCAATAGATAATTAACCATTAGTGGGCAGTTGACCTGTTTGTGTATATATGTTTAACTGTAAATGTGACCAGACATTTTCCCAGAAGCTCCTTCCTGCTAGCAACTTTGAGCTCTACCTGCATTGAAACCCCTTTGATTAGTTGCCTTCTTTAACTTGGCTGACTGATGGAGCAAAACAGTCAATCACAGTTGTTGTAGAAAGAGTGCTCTCCTCTCTCTTTGTAGCAATTTGAAACTTTCTCACAAGAGGGAAGGGGGAGTGGAGATATCTCCCCTCTTACCAGAAAAGAGGATGGCTGATTGACTCCTCCTGTCCCTCTCTCTCCCTGCACCAGCTGGTTTTAGAAGAGGCAGAGCAGGGAGGAAGAGCCCTTTGAGCAGGTTAGCCTGGAAAGGAGAGAGATCTTTCTGTAACCCTCCTTCTCCAGGTCTAGAAGGATGGGAGGAAGAACCCAGGGGGGCTATGAACTGATGGGAAGACTGAAGAGACATGACTGATTAGGAGCAAAACTAATTGCAAGGCAAGGGAGGGGTACCTCCTGCACCATGGGCCAAAATCACCTTAGTAAATTTGGGAGCCTTACACGCTGGAGCCAGAGCATGCTAAAGTGAGGACCACTCTTAAAATCTCGCCACTGCACCGGCTGGAGACGGAGTAGGGAGAACAGAGCTGGTCAAGAGGAACTTTCCTGACCATTGCTCCTGCCGGACACCCCCTCTCCCTGCAGGCGGACCCTTCTCTCGGAGAAGTCTCCTCGTTTGGCCAGCAGAGGGGGCTGTGGTAGTCCCAGCGCCTCGCCACTCTCCTGCTGCTGCCATAGGCGGGGCGAAGGGCCCTGCCGGCGCACGCGCCCCGCGGCAAGCTCCTGCCCCCACCCCAGGGATGACGTCATGGGTTTGGTCGCGGAGCATTGTGGGACGGGAGGAGCCGCCATTTTCGGTGGGGGGCGGAGCGAGCCGCACAGGCTGGGAGCCGGGAAGGGGACGCGCGGCGGCGGCGGCATTTACTGCCCGCAACTGTCAGCGCGTCTCCCGCGGGCGGCTCCGCGCCGGCTACCGGCGCGCCCACGGCAGCCGGCGGGCGGGGAAGCCGCTGGGGTTGGTGGTGCCGCCCTGCTCCCCCCACCGACATCCCCTCCGGTGCCCTCCCGGGGTGAGGAGCCCGGCCGCCTCGCCGAGCCCTGCGCGCATCGCCTCCGCTTGCAGCACCCGAGCGGTGAGTGAGGGAGAAGGGAAGAGGCCGGCTGGGGCCGAGCCCTGTGCCTGTCGGGGGCTGGGAAGGCGGGTGATGGGGCGCGGGTTGGTGAATAGGGGGTATAGAGCTTGGGGGGCTGGGGCCGAGCCCTGTGAGTGTCGGGGGCTGAGGGCGGCAGGGCGGGTGATGGGCACAAGGCCGGCGTGTTGGAGTAGGATAGAGCGGGGGGATGGGGCCGAGCCCTGTGTCTGTCGGGGGTTGGGGCAGCGCAGGAGGGTATGGGGTGGGAGTGGGTAGGGGGCGTGTGCAGAGAGGCAGCAGGAGGCGGTTGACAAGGGGTGGGGTTAGTCCGTGTTTTGCCATTTTCCATGAGCGCTGAACCTCACCTCCCTTCCCTTCTCCCATGACACAAACAGAACAAAAGGCTGGGCAGGTCTTGTTGGCCTGACGGTCCTTCTGTAGCTCATGGTTACAGCCAGCCTCTTCAGTATGTCTGTCAATCCCAGGACCTGCTCTGGCAGTGACTGTACTGGTGATTCTGCTGAAGAGATGCTGAGAGAAAGGGATCCTGTTCGTCTGGATTGCGAGCAGCTTTTTTGTTGTTGTTTCTCTTCTTTTCTTGCTCTTTCCTGGCTTCCTCCAGTGCTGCAGTTAGGGCCTGAGGATGCCCAAGGAGGAAACCCTGGACAGAGTTGTGGGATAAAGAGCTATTCCCTCCCTTGTAATGTCTTTATTTGCAAAATGGATAGATGGTTCGGTTGGTTGGTTGCTAGTTCTGAAATACTGAAAGAACAGTAATGACAGCTCTTGAATTTTCGTGTGTGGTGATTGGCTATATAAATTACAGAAGCAACAGCCATAGATTGTTACCTTTATATACCTCTTTATTGTTATACTTTAAGACTCTATGTATGAGGTCTTCACCCCAGAAGCCAATCATAGTTGCAAGATTTAAAAACAAACCCAAATCACAACTCTTCAATAAGCTGCACTTAATGTGAATGAAATAACAGTAATGTACATCAGGTTTTGTAGCTTCATAGGTGAAGCTTCTTTTCTTATCAGAGTCTTCCAGACCCCCTCAAACAAATAATTTAGTTTGTAAGAATGTGACTGTTTTTTTTTTCTAGATGACATATTATCTGTATAATGAGTGAGCCTTTATAGTCAATTAAATTCTCAAATAACAAATGTAAGCCTTACATTTCTGTAGTATGCTTTGTTCAGGGTATCTTGGGGATCATATCTTGATGATTAAGTGATAATTAAATGTACAAAAGCATATATATTTCTGCTTATTTTTCTTTGATTTATATTTTTTCTCTATATCATTTCAAAACTAAACATAACAGTAATGCAGTAAGCAAAACGGACTAAAACAAATGTGAAATTAGTTTGCATTGTATAAAATGAGAAATAAAAAAGTAAGCAAACATCCTAGATAGTATAAATTAATTTATACTATGTTTATTTTAAAATATGGATGATTTTACTAAAAAGCAAAGATTCTTAAAATATTATAAATCTGTATTGCTGTGACAATAGGAGCAAGCATGGTGCGTTATGGTATTTCATTTGGTGGATGTCTCATTTATTTTTGTTTATAGCTACACCTTGCATAGGAAACATTCGTCCAAATTAGCACACAAGATCATTCTTGAAATTTTTTTCCAGATACAAACATTGAAAAAAGTTGGCTACAATTTTGAGTTCAGCTTCTATTCAAAAATCATATTTGGCAAATAATTTTATTTTAATTGGTTATTAATTCCATAGCTGGGATACAATATAATTGAAGATAACCAAACCACAGGACTAATAATAGTATTGAGTAACAAGTTTAACATTCATAGACAATAGAGAGGAAGCAGATCCATTAGCTGAAATTGAGCACAGGACTTTCATGTTTTTTTCAGTCAGCAGAACAGTTTTATAGTTAACATGTTACTTAACAGGAAACTGCTGTGAAATTATAGCAAATTTGGAGAAGTATTATGTTGTGTTCAGAGCTCAGCAGACTTATGTGGGGAGGGGCAGAGGATTATAATAATCAATTCCTCAAAGTCACACCAGAATGCAGTATCACTTCTGCATCATGTTGCAGTTAAAAAGTTTGGAAGTCTTTCTGTTCCTCTGAGGATGATGGGAATGGACAATCCCATTAATATGAGGATCTATCAACATTATATTTATTTCCTGTTCCTTTTAATAAAAACAATATTGCTATCAAATAACATTTACAATCAAGGAAAATAAATAAGATGTTAGTTATATATTTTAAATTATCTTTTAAGCATTATAGCATTGAACTATTCGCATGTGCCATTTATCAAGGCAAAATGAGAGGCTAAGCGGCCTGGTAGTTTAGACAAAATAAGAAAAATCTAGCTTATCAGCATAAGAGTAATGGTGTATGCAACTTCAAATGAGGCATCTAAATTATTTAAGAGGAAGAATCTTTATATTTACTTTATTAAAGCAGGAGAACCGAAATAGTATTGTACAGGCACCTTTAAAATACAGAATCAGTTGCTGTTGCTATGCTGATGGAGGAGCTTTCCATGAGGTTGTCACAAAATTCTCACATATATACTTTCTTCTGCGCCTCTGCGTGTTTTTGGGTCTCCTGTTTGGCTGGGTGTCCCTGGAAGACTTCATTGTATCTTCAAATTTAGTCTCAAAATTTTTTCATTGAAAGTTGTGTGTTTCTTGAGACATTTGGATTTGAGCAGCCACTCTTTATCTTCATGTCAGGTATCTACAAATTTGTTACAAAGAGAAGGGAGAAAAAGTATTCTCCTTAACCTCTGACAGGACAAGAAGCAGTGGGTTAGAATTTCAGCAGGGAAGTTTAGGTTGAACTTTAGAAAAAACTTTCTAACTCACGGTGGTTAAATACTGGAATAAATTGCCTAGGGAGCCTGTGGAATCTCTGTCATTGGAAATTTTTAAGAACAGGTTAGACTAACATCTGTCAGGGATGGTCTAGATCAGTGTTTCTCAACCTTTTTTTTTTTTTTATAAAGTACTCCCTTAAAAAATAAGTTTACCTACAGTTTTCGGATGCACAACATTTTTTTCTACTGTTGCAACGCATTTATTTAAACAACTTAATCATAGTTGGGTGGGCAATGAAATTTTTGGGTGTAAAAAGTACAAAAATAATAAAGCACCATAAAACTTGAAACACAAATTTGGTTTTCTCAAAATTTCAGTTGTTGACGTACTCCACAGACTTCTGTCGAGTACCCCTAAGGGTACTTGTACCACTGGTTGAATAACACTGATTGTAAATATATCTCAGTGCTATCATGGTATATAATGAGGACTGATGGTGAGTTTAATCATTCAAATGTGTGTGTATATTGTTCCCTGGGAAACAACATACCTGTGAGTGTTTAGATAAGGGGTTGAACATTATAGGGGAATGCTTCAAAGGAGCCCTAGTACTGGTGTCCACCTATTGTTAACCTGCAAGGCAAAGTAGAGGATGTATAGCCCAGAGGAAATTGTTAGGGTGGCTAACTGACTGAATGTACCAAGGACCTAACACTTAGCAAGTCTACCCCTCACAGGAGGCAGGAGGTAAGAAGCGTAACATTCAGTCCTGGGCAGCCTGAAAACTTTAACAGCCATCCACATGACATTATCCAATGGCTCTTTACTTCCCGGGAGTTGGCAGCCAACAGGCTGACTTTCTCAGTGGTCTCTGTAGAACACCATTGTAGAGCTTCGTAAATCTCTGATGGCATTGGATTCCCTGTGGTTGACTTGTTCACCACCATTAACAATAAGTACCAGAACTCTTGTTCCAAAAGGAGCATAAACCCAAAGTCATTCCTCTTTCTGCAGTGGTTTTGAGGCCTTCTGAACACCTTTTCAGCAACTTCCTTCTTTCCAGGGTGACAGTCTCTTCTGAGTTTGGAAAAAGCCACAAGCACTTTTATAGCTCTGTCCTAGTTTTGGCTGACAAACCTGCCACTATTGACCAATTAGCTGCTGATTTAGCTTCTGGATTGTTGTACTTGCTTTGACAGGACCATTGCCATAAACCCCATGCAGGTTTCCAATAATTAGTCTGGATTGCAGTAGGCATATCAAGTACTATGGAGAGAGACTGCTTCATAAAGTCCATGAAATCCTGATACAGAACAGGTATCTGCCCAGAAGAAAGACTTATTCATGTAAATGGATTTTGATACGTGCATCCCAATATACTCTGGATCTGCTACAGGCCTTTAGACAGAAGATCCTTAGTTACCTGTTTTGCACTTCAGACTGTCTGGCCTTTCATTTATTTCTGTCAAAGTCTTCATCACAGGAATTTCAGCCTGTCAGCTTCAAGAACAATCATGCTCTGACTTTTTGTGCTTAACGTTATTGAAGTTCCTCAAGGGCTTTGACATACTTATCCACCCATCAGAGAACCTACTTCTTTCTGGGACCTCATTTAGCCTCCCTTTTGAACCACTGTCGGAATGCACCTTATATTACTCATTTTGAAGATGGTATTCCAGTGGCTGTCACTTTAGCTAGAAAAGTGAGTGAACTGTAGGTGATTGACTGAACTTCCCTATATAACATTCCACAGGAATAAGATGCTGCTAAGATCTCACCCAAACTTCATGACCAGTGTGATCTTGGTGGGATAGGTAGAGGGAGAGGGGGGACAGGCAGCACTGCAGAGCCAGTGCTGGGGGGAAATGGCTTTTAAGCTGTCTTCTCCCCGCTCCACCCTGCCCTTGCAGCCCCCTATTACTAGATAAGTTTTGAAATGTACCCATTAAAGCAATTAAACAACATTTCAAGGTTAATTGGAATATGATATTGATTTGGCATTTGTCTGCTATGACCATAAACATAGTATTACAACTATTCAGAATAAAATTCCACATCTTAATGAACAGGTTTTTTTGGGGGCTTAAGTATGTGCCTAAGTACTTCCATCGTTGAGAATTAGTGAATAGTGACAGTAATTGGAGTGGCTATAAAATAAAAGAAATCAGATGAGATCTAGGTCACTAGGTGTTTGTAATAAACTGAAAGATAGAAACCAGCTTGCATGTCACTGCTGTTTGACACATTTTTACAAAATTATGGACTTGAGCACTGATGCATATTCAAGAATCTCATAAGAATAATTAGTGTTTCATATATGCATATGAACACAGATGTGTATATTGGCTATCATGCTTGTAAGGTGGTCACCTCAATATATACAACTTACTAAATCTTTTAACTGCTATAATTTCATTAACTGTTCAAGACCTTATTTTCCATTGAGCAAATATATGTGCAATAGATAAGCCAAGGGTGGACAATAAGCATCCCACATCCAGCTTATGAGCCACTTACTGCCCATCCCTGGGATAAGCTATTAAGAAAAATGTTTACTGATGGTTTGTCTTGACAAAACATTTGGTATATTTATTGAACTTTTTCAGAATATACTAGAATGTGAGAAAATCCAAAGTAATCAATACATGAAAAAAAGATTTACTTTTGAGCCTCTAATTTTATATAATCACTTCATAGTTATATACATTAATCATGAACATTTCTAGTGTCTAAGATAGGGATGTTAAAGACTAGTCTTCTATCCGATAAGCATTTGTGTATTGGGTAGTCTTTTGACTAGTCAATTTCCCCAGCTGATTCCGGGGCTCCACTTCCCCTTTGAAACACACAGAGGTGGCATTTCAAAGGGGCAGCCGTACAGCTGATTCGGGGGAGGGGGGGGCGGGCTTGTACATTTCAAAGGAGGAATGCGAAAGTGCCTGTCGACTAGTTGATAGAAATTCCATCGACTGATCAATTAACCACATTTTAACACCCTTAGCCTAAGATGGAGATGAGATTCCCAACTCTTTGACTTTTAAAATCTAGAACTTTTAAAAATTATCTACCCTTCTAGGATGCATGTGCTAACTCCTGCAGTTTTTACTTGGACAAAATTGCAATGGGAGTTTTCTAAGGGTGTATCTACACAAATCCAAGCTTATTTCAAAATAGGGAATGTTTACACAGTGAAATAGAGCACTCTTCCTCAAACTTCTCTTATTCCTCATACAATGAGGGTTACAGCAGTCGGAATAAGAAGTCCTCCAGCTTGACAGCATTTTGACACTATTTCAAAATAACAGCCTGCTGTGTAGAGGTGGATTAAGTTATTTTGGACTAGTGCTAGTTATTTTGAAATAGTGTTGCAGTGTAGACGTACCATTAAGTGAACAAAACAGAATTTGTTTCTTAATGATTGGCAAGTGCTATATAAGGGAAAGTTTTATTTTGACAGATGCATTTCAGTCTTAAGGAATTAAGATAGCTACAACTGTCCTTTTATTGGGAATCTATATTACAATTAAGTGTGTGGGTGTGAATTTATTTACAGGAACTGTCTTTTTCTTAAAGGTGATGTGAAAGGGTTGACTTCTATATAGGTTTTTAAAAAACAAAGTCTAAAATATTTTGTGTGAACATTTTGCATGGTGCCTTTTAAATAGTAGTATTTATGTTCAGGAGCTAAACTAATATGATTTCATGGTATTAAATCTGAAATGTACATATATTAAAAGCATGAATTGAAATCTCTTGATCAAAGATTAGTGAAGTTTAGAATACATGTGTTTTTTCTTTTAAATACAGGCAATCAAAATGACATGTGACTAATTGTGCACTGTAATGTCTCTGAAACTTGTGATTGAGCTAACAGATGATGCATCTTCTTGTCTCAGATCCAAGTTATTCTTTGAAATAGCTGTTTAGAACATTAGTGAATATTTATGTGTGTCATAAAAGATTCAGTACCTTTTGTGTCTGGTGCAAACATCATGCTAACCTCGTTCAGATCACTGCCTGCTCCTCTAATTTAGTTCTAGTCATGTATCAAGGTTATTTAGCCCTTTTTATGAGGGTCTGGAGTAGGACTGTAAAATTATTATAGAGTGCCAGTTATGCATTGAGTGATCTTTTTTGCAGTCTTCTAGCACAACATAGACTTGTGTTTGCTATATATCAAATATCAACACACTTCTACAAGTATAGATTTCTACCCCCAGGTCTCTGAATTGCGCATGATAATAGTAGTTCACTTGTTGATTGTCCCCCCCCGCCCTCCCATTTTTTTTTCATAATAGTAAGGCTAAAGCCTTCATGAGCATCAGTGTGTCAGGCAGCCATTTCTCTAGATCAGGGCTGGGCAAAATACAGCCAGGGGCTGGATCCAGCCCCCCAAGCTACTGGATCTTGGCCCGCGGACTCCCCTTCCAGGGCCCTCAGGCATGCAGCTGCCATGTAAAACGCAGTCCCTGTGGCTTTCTGCTCTGCAGGGAAGGGGAGGCTTTGTGCGATCTCCTTGCCCTCAGCTCCTAGTGGCCAGAAACAACTGGCCAATAGGAACTGACCGCAGCCAATCTTTCAGCTCCTATTGGCTGCAAACAACCAAACAATAGGAGCTGAGAGATTCCCCTGGGGGATGGGGACAGCAGCAAGTCTCTTTCCCCTTCAGGAGCTGAGAGCTAAGTGGTGGGAGCAGCTGCAGTTTTAAGTGATCTGGGGCTGCAGCAGGCAGGGAGTCCAGCTTGCTTTGGGGGTGCTGCAGGCTTAGGTGAGCGCCTCCCAGCCACAGCCTGCCTCTGGCACCCCAACCCCTCCTGTACCCCAACTCCCTCACCCAGGTCACCATCCAAACCCTCTGTATCCCCTGCCCAGGTCACAACTTCCTCCCAGGCTCTGTACCCCTTCCTACACTCCTCCCCTAGGCCAGAATCCTCTCCTGCACCCATGCCCCCTCCCTGACCCTAAACCACATCCCCTGCCCCAAGTCACCACCACACCCTCTGCAGTCTGCACCCTTTTTCCCCTTCTCCCAGGTCACAGCTCCCTCCCAGACTTTGCACCCCCCTCCTAGTGCCCCTCTCCCAGGCAAGAGTCCTCTCCTACACCCATATATACTCTCTCCCTGACCCTACACTCCTATCCCCTGACCCAGGTCACAACCCTCTCCTTTGCCCAAACTTCCTCTCAGACCTCACACTATCTTCTGCACCGCAGTCCCTTACCCCGTGCACCCTTCTGCGCTCAACCTCCATCCCAGACCCTGCACCCCTCCACAAAAAGTGAACCCCTTGACCACTTTCCAAAATCTTAGTGGCCCCCCCTCCAAAAATTATTGCCCACCCCTACACTTGACCCACCTACTGCACTTCGGAGAACACAAATACAACAAACCAGGACTACCATAGCAGTAGTAAGCTTATTCAGTTCATCTAAAGATCTAGCAAATATTAAATATGTTTAGGGTGATTTTATTATGGATATAGAATTTAGAATTCCATTTCTTTTACCTGTTTTTGATATGCACGTGTTGTTAATATGTTTGTCTGTGATGTAGGGAATGTCCAAATTTAACTTCATAGTTCTATTTAGCAATGTAAAGGATTAATGGGTTACGGGTTACCTGGTAAGTATGCTCTTTACTGCCATGCTTACTGGGGTAACAGGTTAACCGGAAGGGGCCACCGTGCAGCAGGCTCAGCCCGGCTTGGATAGAGCGGCCTGCAATGAGGAAGACGTGGCCAGGCTGGAGCAACCCCTCACCCATGGGTCTGCTACAATGTGACTGGGCCAACCTCCCAGGAATTGTGGTTAATTGGTTACACATTATGTTTAACTGGTTAACATTTCAACCAGGATTTTACATCCCTAGTTGTGTCCCCCCCCCCCCCCCCCATATTAACTTTTAAACACAAACTTTTAACGATAGAGAGAAGGAGAAAATATTCAGACCAAAATGAACTTAAGAAGTGTAAAACTTGTGGGTAGATTTGACGCCTTTTGGTCTTGGCTACCCCATCAACAGTGAATTAGGATTGTCCGAAATATGCATAAATACATTGTCAAGCTTAGCTGTTCAAAATTAGAGAAACGTTAAGTTTTTTCCAGAGTCTAAAACAATAATTTGATTACTTTAAGGCAAATGTTGTGTATAATTACTTCCCAGTTCATCTATTCCTGCACAAATTATATGACTATATAACATGGTAGAAGCAGTTACCTTTAAATATTGTCGTCTTTGTGTAAGGAAATTTCACACTGAAAAAACACCAGTTTAGTTTTCTAGAACTTATGAATAAATCATGGTTTTGTTGAAACTGGCCATTCAAATTTGTTTCAAACTTAATATTTGAAATTTTGTCATTGTTCCATGAAAATGGCACTTCTTTTGGGAGGAGGGTGATAGCTTTATATATATATATATATATATATATATATATATATATATATATATATATATATATATACCCTTCCCACACAATCTTCATAGCCTTCTTACTAACTAAACCCCAAGCCCACCCAAAGAACAGAACGACTATAATTGATTCTCCAAAAAGAAATAATTAATATACATATGTAATTAAGGTTTCATCTTTAAATAGGTGTCCTTCCAGAAAATATTAGTTTCTTTCATTCATCTTAGATCTCATCAACATGATCCTATGTGTTATCAACTTTCAGAGGGGTAGCCATGTTGGTCTGTAACTGAAAAAAACGTAAGAAATAACGAATAGTCTTGCAGCACCTTAGAGACTAACAAAAATGTAGATGGTATCATGAGCTTTCGTGGGCACCATATTTAATAACCGAGTGTCAACTGTAATAAGATGAAGACCTGAAAACATAAGCCCCATGCAGCAGAGGCCTGGTTTGAGGCCTGAGGCCTAGTTAACAATGGGCAAAACATGGCTGACATAAAGCAAAGCTAAGCTGTGAGCAAGAGGCAGGCCTCAAATCTCAGAACTTGGCATGAACAGGGCTGAGAGTGCAACACATTATTTAGTACTAGGTGCTGACTGCAGAACAATAATTGGTACTGGTCATAAGAGGAAAGCGCATGAAATCACCAGCTTCTTAAAGATCTTGGTACCCACTTCTCTCAGATACAGACTCAGGTTCAAGAAATGGTCTAAAATGACAGAATAATGGATAGAGATGATCTAATCAAACCACGAGGTACAGGGTAATGGCTGGTATCTAAGTAACATCAGAGGGTGGCAATCTGATACATCAGCAGTGAGGTAGAGTCTACTGACAACTATTACTGTACTTCGCTCTACAATAAACTTGGCCTGGCACCTTTGATCTTTATCTGGTTTGTGGTCTTTGGGGGCTCTCTTGGAGTCTGCTGTAGAGACTAAGTGCACAAGTCTACATGGCACACATCATTGAGCACACATGCAAGCAGCCTTCTGGTTATCATCAATGGAGCCAGAGACCTCTGAGGACATTTTGGCAGTAAATCCTGACTGGCCCTCCCTGAAGAACTACATCAATATTCAGAATTCTAATCAGTAGTCCTATGGCATCTTAGAGACTTAACAAAAATATATAGAATCATGAGCTTTTGTGAGTAAAAGATTGATCTGATGAAATGGGTTTTACCCACAGAAGCTCATGATACCATCTACATTTTTTGTTAGTCTCTAAGGTGCTGCAAGACTATTCGTTATTTTTTAAGTTTTTATATGTAAAGTAAATCTCCCTTGTCCTCTATTTTCTAAATCATTCAAGCACTTCATTTTTCAAGTTGAAATATTTTGCGTAATTCTGACAGGATTTGTCTGTCTTCACTGTAGCTTCACAGTTATTGTACACCTAAATGTTATTTAAATGATCATTCACTTACATCCACAAAGATGGAGTCTGTTCCTTTTCTGATAGTGGAGTCACATTAGAATTATGTTTCAGAGGGTAGCTGTGTTAGACTAACTTTAAAAAAATGAGTAGTCATATGGCCCTTTCAAGACTAATAGAATATATAGAATCATGAGCTTTCATGGGTAAAACCCACTTCATCAGATCAATCTTTTATTGCGAAAGCTCATGATTCTATATATATATTTGTTAGTCTCTATGGTGCCACAGGACTACTGATTAGAATCCTGAATATTGACACTCCCAATTTAGGAGATTCTGAATGCTTCCATCCTGTTGCTTTGTCTCAAGATTGTGAACTTGTCATGTTGACTTAAAAAAACACTCATTTTATTTCTTTGGACTGGTAATTCACAGGTCATATAGATCTGAGAAATCTGAATAACATCTGTGTGGTTTTAGAAATTGATTTTCCTCCCTTTTAAACTCCCAGGATTGGAGCAAATGTAAGAAAGTTTTTAGGATAGCGAATCTGGTCTGCAAGCTGTGGCTGTGTTGCTTTAAATAGGTTTGTCTGCATTAGTTTAAAACTTAAGGAATGCATGTTTATAATTTTTATAATTGTCTCCTAAGGGTTCTTGTTCCATATAGGTCAATTTGCAAGCTGTTCTGTTGGACCAGATGCAACTGCTGCTGGGTTTGTCTTTTAATTACAACTTTAATGTTTTGTCTCAGAAATGTGTGCCAGTTTCTTTAGTCTTTTATCAACCTTTTCCCTCATAGTAGCAAGTCACAGCATCCATTTTGCATCTGATTTAATTGAGCATACAAATTGTGTCCCATAGGAAAAAAAACAGTTAAATGACATGTACTATACAAATTAGTTAATTTATTTTTTCCACTCCAGAAGACTGACCACTTGCAGTGCCTCTCTTTAATAAGAAAATATAACAAATCTGTTATATATGGTTCTGTATTCTACCAACAAATGACTATTCAGCTGCCTGTCTTCATTATCTGGAATCCAATTAACTTTTGCTACAATGATTAAATTGTATAGCTCAGCAAAATCATTCTATTCTGTCACTGTCCTGTCACTGTCTTTCAGTTACAGCATACCATACTCATCAACCTTTTTCCTGCAGAATATGGGGATGTTTTTGCGTTCAGATTGCTTTTTGAAAATTTCTAAAATATCACAAACATCTGAGTAACACTTAATCTTTAAACTCAGGCTTTTCAGAGGTTCTCGTATGTGAAATGAGAATTTATAAATGGCCAATGCCTTCTGCCATTTTCCTTATGGACAAGAAGTATTTAATGCTTTTGCATTCAGTAGTGATATATTAATTTTAGGGAGAAGCAGAGGTGAACTGCTCCAGCAAGAAGAAGCCTGTTGGCTGGGGCATTCAGCTATAGGAGGCTGGGTGTTGTGCTCCCACCTGGGCTTTTGGGGCTCTCTTGCAGGCTGCTGCACTAAGCAACAGGCAGGCTAAAGAGGCTACCTTGAGGCACACACTCCCCCACCAGTCTGGAACTGCCCAGCTCTGAGCCCCCGGGGACCATTTAGGGAGGGCTGAAGCCCCTTCTCCCTTCCCCCCCTGCAAGATTTGTATCACGATACGGTTAGCTGTTCCCTTTCCCATCAGGGAGCGAGAGGAAAACACCTATTGTGTGTGCATTCCTATCGCACATGGCTGGAGTGAAGAGAGGGTAGCAGTGTGAGTTACCCACACTGTGAGCTTCTCTCTCACTTCCCAATAGTGGCGAAGGGGAATACCAAGCAGTGTTGTGTTATGACTGTCGGGGGTGGGGGACTTCAGTCCCCACCCTCCCTAAATAGTGCCATTGCCTTACGTTCCCCCTACACACACTTTCTCCCCCACCCCGTGCACTGAGCCCCTCCTCTCATCCCCAAATGAGACTCCTGCAGCTCTCCATGCACACTTAGTCCCTTGCCTTACTCCTGCACCTCCACACATCCCTATCCCCTGCCCTGAGCACACCTACCACAACCTTTCGCAAACTCCTCAAGTACTATACTGTCCAATTACACCCAACCCCCTGCCCTGAGACCCTCTCCACCTGGGCAAGGTGTGATACAACAATACTTGTAATGAATTTAAGTTATTTTCATCTTGAAGGGAGCATGTCAAATCATGAGCAGGAGTGGGCAAAAAGAAAAACTTGGTACTGGTTTTATTGTAATCATGGATGTTAAATGTAACACTTATGAAGTTACAAAACAGTATTTTCTCCTTGCAGCTTTGTAGGGCTTTCATTGTTTGAAAAGTGTATATAAATTAAAACATTCCATAATTTCTCATCTTTTCTTTCTGATGCCTCTCTTTAAAATCATGCTTATGTTAAATTAGTATTCATAAGAACAGCCATACTGGGCCAGACCAACGGTCCGTCTAGCCCAGTATTCTGTCTTCCGACAGAGGCCAATGCCGCATGCCCCAAAGGGAGTGAACAGAACAGGAATCTTCAAGTGATTCCTTTCCCGTCATCTGTTTTCAGCTTCTGACAAACAGAGGCTAGGGACATTTTAATATAACGAGATTTAAGAATGTATTAATAATTCTGACATGTCAGTGATATGCAAATAGAATATATGAATGTGATGGATTTTTAATAACATACTATGAGACTGCTAGTTAACATCTTACTCTTGTTTTCAGTTTTCATGAAATAACACTTATTACAATATTTGGCTAATCATTAATTGATAAGCTTATTTATGAACAGTGTTAAATATATTCATTTTAATACATAATATAAAATGTAGCCATTTTGACACAATGGCCAAATATGACTGATGGCTTTGTGTGCTCAACTTGAAATATCTTAAACTTGTCTAATGTTCAGAAGACATGTGTGCAGCATTCTGGAATTCCAGGCTCCTTCTTAAATACCTCAAGTTAGGTATCCAAAGTCGTTATTCACTTTTGACATTTTTGTTCAGTATATCTTGTGAATTTTAGTTTTAAGCAGTGTGTGTAATGTCCACCTATTTTGTAAAATCCTTCCCTGAAATTAAGTATGTTTGTTTGAGTTAAGCTGTTGACCTGAGGATTTCCTAACTACAGTAACTAACTACTATTAGTCCGACATTCAATGCTCTGGGACTCCTGATGGTCCGGCACCATCAGGAACCCGGAAGTGCTGGGGCAGCCAGACAGGCTTCCCCCATTCAGCTGCTGCTGAAACTGACCAGCAGCTGAATTGGGGAAGCCGGGAGCAGAACAGCTGGGGTGCTGCGGGGTTGGTCTCATAGCACCACCCCTCGGCGCTGCGGGACCAACCCGGCAGGACCCCAGCTGCTCTGCCCCAGGGGTCCCCAAGTCAGCCGCTGCTGAAACAGATCAGCGGCTGATTCCAGGAAGCCCCGTTATAGGACCAACCAGGCAGTACCCCAGCTGCTCTATTGCAGGCATCCCCGATTCGGCTGCTGCTGAAACTGACCAGCAGCGGCTGAATCAGGGACGCCTGGGGCAGAGCCGAACTATCGTAAGGGGGGCTATGAGGGGCCTGGGGTGGCATCCCCTCCCACCCCATTCCAGACCCCTCATAGCTCCCCCCTTCTGATAGTCCGGCATATCTGATAATCTGGCACCCCCTGGGTCCTAAAGGTGCCGTATTATCGGAAGTTTACTGTATTAGCAAACATTTGTTGAATTAGAAAGATGAAATTGCTTGGTAGTCTTCCCCTCTTACTTTATACTATGTCTTTCTAGTGTTCTAGTGTATAATAAAGATACAAGTGTTACCTTACTAGATGTTGTCTGTTTTGCCATTACATTAATTTAGATTGAAGAGATGTATAGAAGTAGGGACTCACTGGTCTGGCAATATCCTGCGGCTGGTAGCAGGGACTATGGCTGGGAGCCCAGTGCGGGCCAGGAGAGGAACCCAGTGGCCACCTGGGAGTGCTAAGTGGACTGCAACAGGGGGCCAGATTGACCTCCCCTGCTATGGCAGACTTCCTCATTTGGGACAGATCAGGTCCCGAGGGTGCTGGACCAAGGAGAACCAAAGTGTAGGACATTTAGTTTAGGATCTGATTCTTAAAAGGGACAAGATATCCTAAGTCTTCTGTTATTTCCACATCATGATTTAGCTTCTCATTTTGTTAATTGAAGATTTGACATAGCATGAATCCCTTTTGCTTTTTAACATTCATATTTGTCTTACACCTAATGTCTGCTATGGGCTACCTAGCCTAGCGAGTGGGCTGCATAAATGGTCCTCTTTCATCTCAGTGGACTGCAAGATTGTTGCAATTAGTTGATTTTTCAGGATAAGTTAGTTTTGCTAACTGTGCTAGTGTACCTAGAATTGTCAGGGTGTGCCAAATGAATCATAACAGTGCTTTGATTGGATGCAGAAGGAGTGTATGGCTCTTTGTCAATGTTATGTCCAATCAAAACGACCTCACTTCATGTGCGTTTTTTTTTTTAGGCTACGTCTAGACTGCAGAGTTAATTCAGAAAGATATGCAATTTGCAGTATCCAAATTGTGTATTTTTTCTGATTTCTTCAAAAGAGGCTTTACTGAAATTTGGCACGTCTAAACGGTGCCAAATTTTGGAAAAATTTGCTCTTTCGACACATCCTTTATGCCTCGTAGAACGAAGTTTACAGGGATGGCGAAAGAGCGCATCCGCTTTTTTGAAATTTTTTTCAGAAAAGCGGACACGTTCCTTGGATGTGGCATTGCTTTTCTGGGATACCTCTGGTATCCCAGAAAAGTGCTGCAGTCTAGACATAGCCTTACATGCATGTCACTTGAGCAGTACTGGTAGTAGGGAAAAAAAAACTACGCAAAGGGGAACCAGTAGAATCTGGTAACCCTGTGTGTGGTCATGGGTAAACAAAATGTCATGTGGGCCACACTTAGAATTTTGGTTGGCTGCAAGTTGCCTACCATTGCCCTAAATTGCAGCAAGGGAGGTTTAGACTGGACATTCGAAAAAACGTTGTCATTGTGGTTAAGCACTGGAATAAATTGCCTGGGGAGGTTGTGGAACCTCCATTGTTTGAGATTTTAAGAGCAGGTTAGACAGACACCTGTCAGGAATAGTCTAGATGGTGCTTGGCCCTACCATGAGTACAAAGGGCTGGACTTGACCTCTCAAAGTTCCTTCCAGTTCTGTGATTCTATGTGGTATAAAATACTGCATGTCACTCTTCCTCTTAATTACTTTTAATACTGAACTTCTGAATTCCTTCCAATAATTGGGGTATTAAAATACGTAGTTAGTTATATAGCAAAATGAAGAGGTGATTACAATTGTTTTCAGCTATTGTAATAGTTAAGCCTTTTCTTACATAGTACTGAAACTGTTAAACCTTTTTTAAATAGATGTAACTATTTTAAAATCTTCTAACAAGTAGATGTACCAACAGTTTCAGAGCCACATGTAGCTTGATATTACTACTACTTTGATTAGACTAGACTAGACTAGGGATGTTAAATTGCGGTTTATTGACTAATCAATAGAATTTCCATCAACTAGTCGATAGGCACTTCCATATTCCTCCCTTGAAATGTACAAGAGCTGCCGCTGGGGCTCTTGTACATTTCAGAGGAGGAATGCGGAACTCCGCCTGCAGCCCAGGGCCAGCGGGAAGTCCTGCAGACTCCGGGCTACATGTAGCATGCCTGCTTTGAAATGTACAAGAGTCCCCAGCGGGGGCTTTTGTGCATTTCAAAATCATGGAGCCTAGGGTCAGCGGAGGACTCAGAGCTCCATGTTGACCCCAAGCTCCATGCTGTGCTGGGGACTCCCAGCTGATCCTGGGCTCCTCACAGCAGCGGAACCTGTCATTTTCCCAGAATCCAGTATCAGCTAAGGAGTTCCCAGCTGACCCCAGCCTCCTTGGCAGCTGACTCTTTGAAACAGAAGATCTGCCTTGGGGTTTCAAAGTGGCAGCGCTGCATAGCTGTGCGGCGCTGCCACTTTGAAGTACCCCTTCTCACCCCCCTTTGCTGCCTCTATCTGATAGAGGTAGCAAAGGAGGTGGTGGTGAATCGACTAGTCGACTGAGTTGACTAGTCTTTAACATCCCTAGATGAGACTAATAAGCCTAAACTAATCTTATATCATTAAGCAAAAGCAGGACTCAAGTGTACTCTTTCTAGCTGCTGGGGAGGAAAATGTACTTCTCCCTTTCTTCTCTTCTCTCAGTAACAAAAGAGAATTCTGGGGGTCAGTCAGTCACCTTTATGCACAAATGCAGTTCCCTGTGTTTCATTTATTGTATGTTTATGGAAATAAGTTGTTGCTGTTTGTGTTTCTCCATCTCCGCTAGTATATGCTGTTGAAAAGGCGCCACAATGGACTGGGGAGAATCTTCCAACATAAAGTGTAGAGATATGGTACCATGTGATATCTCTTTGTAAACTCCAGCATAGAGGAACTGTGGTGGTGGTCAGAGTTGTGCTTAACACCACAGGGAATACTGACTCAAGTACATGGCGCTCTGTGAATGAAGGAATGGTTGTAAAATTAAGAGCTCCTGTGGCTGCTCTGTTTTGTCAGGGACTATTTTTTGGTCTCTGCAGCAACACAGATTATATGACATACAGGTGATTTAATGGAGAGACAGCACAGTCTGCTCTTAGGTTCTGTGCTAGCTGGAAGTTCTTCTGTCATATTTTGATATAATTTTTGTGCTTGATTCTTTTGCTTATGAAAGTATCTTAATATAAATTTTGGACAGATAAAAATTTGATAACTTTTGATATTTAGAAATAGTGCATAAAGTATGACACAAACATATTCTGAATAAACATCTGTTCAGGAATCACTTAAATTAAAAATGCACATATATGAAGATTTTATTAAAACCAAAACATTAATATTCAATTGATTGACTTAGATTATTTTTTACTGTTGTACTTTTTCATTACAGAATGTATGACAATATGTCCACAATGGTGTATCTAAAGGAAGAGAAGTTGGAGAAGCTTACTCAAGATGAAATCATTTCTAAGACTAAGCAGGTGATTCAGGGTCTAGAGGCACTGAAGAATGAACATAACTCCATTTTGCAGAGCTTACTTGAGACACTGAAGTGTTTGAAGAAAGATGATGAAACCAATCTGGTGGAAGAAAAATCAAACATGATTCGAAAGTCACTGGAAATGTTGGAACTTGGACTTAGTGAAGCACAGGTAAAATTGGATCAAGGGAAATCATTTCAACCTGAGACTGCATTTGCTTTCATATCATTGCAAACTTTATTTTTTGGGACTGAAGTTTAGTTACAAGCACAGATTTGAAATTGGGAGGTTAAACTGGCTTTTACATCCCTAATAACTATATAGAGCAGTGTTTCTTAAACTTTTTAAGACTGAAGAACACCAAATAATATTTTTTTTATGAGGAACACCAAGGATTTTTTGTTAAGCAAATGAAAAAAGTCCTTTGCCCCTTAAGGGTGGCCATTTTGAATTCTGTTGTTCTCCGCAGCATACCTGTGTGTGGCAGAACACAATTTAAGAAACACCGATATAGAGTGACTGCAAGTGGTGGTTTGAGTGTGTAGCTAATTATTCAATGAACATTCGATCCTGGCCTCACTGAAATAACACAAAGCTATTCTTTGACTTCATTGAAATGAGAATTTAATTTTATATATAGGCATTTTTTGTGGCATTTGTCATATAGTATCGGAGCACCTCACAGATGTTAATGATCCTTACAACAACTCTGGAGAGTTAGAAAAATGTCATTCTCACTTTACATATGGGTAGCAGAGGCACAGAAATTAACTAACTTGTCTGAGGTTATACAGAGCTGGTAATAGACCCGAGTCCCAATCCAGGGATTTAGGATTATTTTTTTAATCCCTTGTATTTAAGGGTCTCTAATGTTGACCTAACTTTTTTAGTAAAATTTAAAAAAACTAGTTCAAGAATTTGCTAAACACTGAGTATTGAATCAGAGAAACATTCCTCCTTTAAAAGAAAAAGTCCTACTTATTTTGTGAAACGACTTGGTTGCAGAAAATGTTATTTTGGGGAAGGTGGGCAGAAGCTGCAAAACTGATGTGTATGTGTGGATGGGCATGTGTACTACAACAAACTGACTTGTGGTTTCAGATTATTTTCAAAATGTTTCTTGACTGTTTTGAATTTTATTTAAGTTAAATACACAAAGTTGCAAGAGAGTGGTAAAACAGCCAGTGTTTGGAAAATGTGAAACCTTCCATCCCTCATATGAGGAAAGAAAATGCCAACAGATGTCTTTAAAGTCACCTTTTGTGGGTGTATATAAAAAATTCTTATAGAAAAGTAAAGAAATAGGAAAGGAAAAATGCTTAAAACACTGGATTTTTAGACTCGGGAAATGAGATTCAATTCCTGGCTCTGTCACATCAATGAATCTCTATTGTTCAATTCTAATATGTAAAATAACAGTATACCACTGTGAGATAGGGAAGCATTTGTGTCTGTAAATTGATTAATATTTGTGTGACATGGAGATTTTTTTTCTGTGAAGGTAATGCTCATTTTGCTAAGAGTAATTAATTAACTTTTACTTTCACTTTCCCATGTCCACCGGACCTCCTCTAGAGAGTTAAAAACAATGAGGAGTCCTGTGGAATTTTAGGACTTCTTGTTGTATTTGCAGACACAGACTAATATTACTACCCCTCTGAGTTCACAAAGTCATTGTAGTATGTTATAACTATGATAGATACAGGCATTTTAAATAGGCTGGGCAACATTTTTGCTTGGCTTTCCCAAATATACTTGAAATACTGCATGTGCAACTGGTTACATAGAGATGAGCTAATTAACTTGGCAATTTTTGCACATGTCAAATACAGATAAGTTTGAAAGGTCTGTTGAAAATTTGATGTTGTAGATGGACGGGTATGTATAAATACTAGATATGGTTACCCCAAAAATATTCACTGGAGACCACCCAGAGTTACACTAGTATGGGTTTATTTCCACTAGGTAAAACTAAAGAGGAGTAAGCAGCAACCAAAGGTTTAAACTAAAGAAGATAGCATTCTCTCTCTGACACAGACAAGCAAGCAATCACACACCCCTCCATTCATTCACACCCATTCATCCCTGCTCTCAGGCACTCACACTCTTACACAGACATGTAGGTTGCTGAAGGAGCCAAGGCATGTGGATCCTGGAGGGTCTATCTGCTCATCATGGCTGGGGAAGCTGGTCAGAAGGGAAGACACTGAAGAGGAACTTCTCAGGAGCAAGGGAAGGAAAAAGAGAATCTCACATGTATTCCTTCTCTTTATATTGTGTCTGAATGGCTCCTGGGACTCATTCACCTCATCATCAGGGAACGTGCCCAGTCGTCTCTTGATCCAGCAGGGAGCATGCCCAGATTGTTCTCAGTCTTCTTCAGACACACTGTCAGACTCAGTCTCTCTCCATTCACTCAGGGGAGAAGCATCTTAGGGAAAGTTACAAGCAAGGTGGCTGAGAGTTACAAAGATGACAAGGTTGCAGTTTACATAAACTTGAGAGTTACACAGATTACAAAGTTCCAGTTTAAAAGCTTAGACCTTACAATTTGGTGTAGTTTCAGAAAATCCAGGTATCTAAATCAAGTAAGCTCAGGCGGAGGCTTTTTTATGCAACAGATATGAACCTGAAATTGAGTCATTTCTTGAAAATTTATTCTGTATAGGACTACCTTTACCCTAAAGAGATCTTTTAAAAAAAACATACTACCTTCTGGGAAAAACTGAAATTTTACTTAACGTGAATCGCGCATATAAAAATATTCAGGTTCTGAGGTGCTCAAAACTAACTTAAGATAAATCTTTTATGAAATCAAGGAGCCAAACTCCTTCTTGGTGTATAGCTAAGTGATATCTTTAAAATATATGTGAGCAAGATATACAAAGTGAAGGCCATGAGCTACTTGTGATCCATACCAATGTTCACACTACCATTAGTGGGAGATTGACGCAATGAATGAGGGTAAAATATAGTCACTACATAGTAATCAAAATTACTTTTGCATTTAGCAGCACTAATGAGAGAAAATAATGCAGGAAACTTTTAGTCACTGATTTTTAAATTTTTATTGGATGTGTGTGTGCAACTACTTGTTTTGTGTGAACAGCTGTAATTGTACATCATCAGCCGTGCAATTGCACATCTAAGATTTCTATAATTATTTCCCTTTAAAACATGATTAGGCAGGAGAATTTGTCCTATTGAGAGGAATATGGGCACTTTATGAACTTGCCATCTCAGTTTGAAATAGGTGCTCAACTACTGATATATATGGGGTCATGTTTTGAAGGTTTGTTCGCAACTATAAGGCCTAGAAACTTAGCATACATATTAAAATGGAAGCTTGCATTCTGCAGAATGTGAATTTGTCATGGAGGCTGAATAATATAATCATTTACTATCCAAAGTTGCATTTCATGGTCAGTTTTGCAACCTTTATGTAAATGCAACAATAGATTTGCATGTGTTCTGTGTAAGCTTTGTCTAAATGTTTCAGCAGGATAGGAGACTTGATGTGATTTTTAATTAGGCTGCAACTTCATTTTAATTGTCTGGGAATACTTGGCAGAAAAAACTTCAGTGCAAGTAATTCCATAACCGTTTACATATATGCAGGGGGCTGCTGTTATCCCTTTTCTTTACCCAACCATCTTGCTGCTGGGGCCTCCCCTAGAATGAGAGTTAAGGGGCTATAAAGGAGGAATGAGGTTGATTCCCTGCCTTACCTGTCATAGAAGCCCTGAAAACCTCCGATCATCTTATCCCTGCTCTATGAAGTACTTGTATAGGCATCCATCCCAAGCTTACATAATAATTTGCAACATGATAGTCCACATTTCTGTTCCATATTTTTTCCCTAAGCAAGCTCCCAGCCCACTATAGGGGAGGAGAGGGGTGGACTGGGAAAGAATTCCCTCCCTCACTTAGTAAGAAATGACTAGCATATAATGCAGGGATAGGGAACTTAAGACCTGGGGACTGGATGCGGCCCCCAGCTTGACTGGTTCTGTTCCCCAAGGATCAGGGCTCCCCCACTTCCCCCCAGCATTGGGGAGCCTGTGCTGGTGCTCCAGCTCGTCTCCCCCCTCCCTCCCATGAGCCTGGAGCACACAAAAATCTACTAGCCTGGGGAATGTGGTGGATGTTTATCTTTCTCCTTAATTGGGAGAATGTGAGTAGTTAACAGTGAGTAGTCCTGTGGCACTTTGTCAGATGAGATGAGAAGCGTGGTGTTTTAACATCTTCCAAAGATGGCAGAGCGTGTGCTGCTTTGCCTGGTTCAGGTAAAGGAGGGATTTTCATGCACCAGTGTGGACATAAATTGTCCCCCTTCTCTTCTGGTCACGTGGGAATGGAAGAGGAGGAGGTACTGGGGGGAACTGGCTTAAAAGCTGGTTCTCCCCTGCTCCAGCTCCATGGGAGAGGGTAAGGGCTCAGCCGTGGTATTTTACCTTTGAAATGTACAAGATTCCCCACTGGGGCTCTTGTACGTTTCAAAGTTGAAGCACAACATGGAGCCTGGGGCCATTTGGAGACTCCCCACTGGACCCAGGCTCACACAGTGTTTCAATCTTTGAAATGCACAAGAGCCCCTGAGGGGTAGTCCTTAAGGTTGATCTGGTATGAAGCTATCATAACAAGTAATTCTGTGGCTGTGTAGTCCTTAAGGTCCACAGACCATTTCTTATGAGAGAAAATGGCCTATACCACTTCATGTGCACTGAAGTCATTCCCAGCTATCTAAGTACATGTCTATAAAGAGCAGTTAAGATAGCAAACTTTATAAGTTACTGTATGTTTAATCAATAAAAGCAAATATTGCATAGGGGTAAGATTTCTTTAGATTAGCCTGAACTGAACAGGTAGCAAAGTTGTTAGCAGAAAGAAATCAAGAACCAAATGGAAATTATGAAAGGGTCCAGACACAAATGTTAACTGATTTCACAAGTATAATGGTATTTATGCAAGAAAAGCCTTATGTTAAAACTAAAGGAATGCACTGCACAGGAAGAATGTCTTGTAACCTCCCATGCTTTTTAGGTAATGATGGCCTTGTCAAATCACTTAAATGCAGTGGAATCAGAGAAGCAGAAATTGCGTGCTCAGGTTCGCCGCCTATGCCAGGAAAATCAGTGGCTGCGAGATGAACTAGCTAGTACCCAACAGAAATTACAGAAGAGTGAACAGTCTGTGGCTCAGCTGGAAGAAGAAAAGAAACACTTGGAATTCATGAATCAATTAAAAAAATATGATGATGATATTTCTCCATCAGTAAGTCGATGAACACTCAAAAGCACTGTACATTATCCTGCATGTTTCTTTCTGTTAGTTTCTGCTAAAGCTGCCAATGAGGGTTTTTTATCCCCAGATGTGAATTTTTATTACTTGAAGCAAATTAAAACCTATATTTGAAATGTTTATTAGGCACATCAGAGAGAGATTTCTTTATTTAAAATGTCCTAATCTTAGTAGTTTATACTTTCACACATTATAGAACTGCTTCCCAAAATAGTCTTTATTCCAGGAAGGCCTAATTTTACTGATGATAGAGTAACTACAGTTTAGACTTGGGGAAAGGGGTAGAAATGACCAGTCCATAGAACACTTACCCCCTGCAATACACTATTTTAAAAGTTTACTTTAAAAATTATATTCAGAAAGCCATAAAATGTCTGTTTTAACCCCCATTAGTAAGAAAATTGAGGGTAAGATGTGTAAATTGTTGGTATAAAAGGAAATAGCATTATTTGGAGCAGTCTGGCAGATGATTTTGATCTAGACAGAGGTCTCACAATTTCTCTCTCAAAACACTTTTCCTGTGGGATGACAGAGTGACATCACATCACTCTGATATCCCACACCTTCTGCCTTCCCCTGGGCTCCCTGTCCTGGATGCTGTTTGGGGACGGCACAACTTGCTCCAGGGCTACTTGCTTACGCTGCTTTTGTTCTTAGTGCTCATGGGCTGCTGGGCCAGCAGGCTTAAGAGATGGACCAGGCACAGGGGGAGGCACCCTGCATCCCCAGCCACGCTCCGCCCCATGCTTCACCATGCCCCAAGTGGCTGTGTCCTCAGCCCAGTGCTTAACCGCTCCACTGAGACCCAAGCCCAATCCCCAAACTGCCTCCCTTCCACCCGCCGAGTCACATGTGGGACTGCAGCAGCAAGTGGCGCTTCTGCAAGGCAGGTGAGGAGGCATCCAGCACCACTGACCTGAGTGGCCTGGGCCTCCTTTGCCTGGTGGTGCAGTCCCTCACCCTCACTCCTTCCCTGTGAAGTTGGAGCACTAGTGCTTGCTTCCTGCTGCGGGGGTGGGGGAGAAGAGGCAGGAGGGAGAGAGAATCCTAACCCTCGCTGTGCAGGAAAGAAGCTCTCCGCCTCCTGGGCTGGGGAACAGCAGTGTGCGAACACGCTGTCTGGAGCCTTTCCCTGTGCTCTCATTGGCCAGATTTTGCCTAATGGGAGCAGTGGCAGGCTGAGCCTCGGACTGGTGTGAGGCCCAAAGACAAGTGCATGCCTCCCACCCCTTCATGTCCAGACCCTGCACTCCCAACCCCTCACTCAACCTCCTGCCTTCCCAACCTGCTCCTGCTGCCCTCCTCCCGGCCAGACATCCTGCCCGTAGCCTGCTCTGCCACCCCACCCCACCCAGACACCCTGCCCCCAGTCCACTCCTGTCCCTTACCTCCCACCCAGACCTTGCACCCTCAGTCCATCCTGCACCCCATCTCCTGCCCAAATCCTGCACTCCCATCCCTAGCCCACTTACTGGCAATCCTGTCCTACACTCTGAACCCCTCATTTTTGGCCCCACCCCAGAGCCTAGGGTGCACAAAATTCACTAACCCTAGAACTCCAGAAGAGTTAAGCTGGCCTGAGGCTTTGAACCTCAGTCCCCTCCTTCCCCCCCATCCTGGGGCTGGAGCACTAGGGAAATAAGGTGTTTCAGTTGGGGGACAGATGATTGAGGGTTGGGGGATTTGGAGGGGCTTTTCTGCCTTCTCTCTTGTGGTCCCAAACTGATTTCTCTGTCAATGGCCCCTGACCTAAAAAAGGTTCCCCACCCCTGCTGTTAATAAAGACAATGTTGAAACCTTTTTATGTTGGACATCATTTTTAATGAAAGTAAAATATTAAGCCTGGCCAACAAACCCCCAGTTGGAGCCCAGCCCACATCTGGCTGCAGTGGCCTGTGGCAGACCCCATGCTCTAGCCCAGTCTGGCTGCAGAAAGTGCTGTGAGCAGCCCCCCTCCTGTTACAGCTTGGGTAGGAGGAGAGGCCATGATTACAGCTGTGGCGGACAAAGGAGGGTTGGCGAGCGTAGTGAGTAGGGGACGCAGCGGTCTAGTATTATTTAATGTTTACATTAACACTAGAGGCTCTAGTCCGGAAAGGGGCCCCATGATATTAGTCATTTGAAAACGTAGGCACAATCACTACTCTTTACAGTGCCATATAAAGGGTGGGGAAAATAGGAGGGCAAACAAAAATATACAGTTTTAATATACATATGTGTACCTTTGCAAAGGTGATTTCCATAATTTTAAATAGTGTTTGGTAACCTAGCTGTCCCTCAGGCTATCGTTGATTGATGTATAGGTGTTATCATGGAAATAGCTCTTGCCTTGTAAATTGTTACATTCCTAATGGTGTCTTGTATCTATTTCAATCATTTTATTTTCTTGTGACCTATTATTGCAACAGCGAGGGAGTGAGGAAAATGCATGTGTTTAGACATGCTGACGAACTGCTAGACATATCTCTTCTAGTATATTGTGAATATAGTGATTTGTTTAATCAGGTAGCCAGCTGCATGCGATGCTGGGAAATCTAAGAAAGCTAAGACTTGTTAAAAAAAAAAATAGCCAGTGGAGTCTATTTAAATCTTGATACAGAAGTCCTTTTGTATAGGTTAGTACAGGCAGTCCCCGGGTTACGTACAAGATAGGGACTGTAGGTTTGTTCTTAAGTTGAATCTGTATGTAAGTCGGAACTGGCGTCCAGATTCAGCCGCTGCTGAAACTGACCGCCAGTTCTGACTTACATACAGATTCAACTTAAGAACCCCAAGCTTCCCCAAGTCAGCTGCTGCTGAAACTGATGAGCGCTGATTCCAGGAAGCCTGGGGCAGAGCAACTCTGCCTCGGGCTTCCTGTAGTCAGCGCTGGTCAGTTTCAGCAGCGGCTGACTTGGGGACGCCTGGGGCAGAGCAGCTGGGGTGCTGCTAGGTTGCTCCAGTAGCACCGCTCCTCTCCTCGGCGCTACTGGACCAACCCAGCAGCACCGCAGCTGCTCTGCCCCAGGCGTCCTGATTCAGCCACTGCTGAAACTGACCAGCAGCGGCTGAATCAGGACCTGGGGCAGAGCAGCTGGGGTGCTGCCGGGTTAGTCCAGTAGTGCCCAGAGCGGGTGCTGCAGGACCAATCCGCAGCGCCCCAGCTGCTCTGCTCCAGGGTCCAAAACAAAAGCCTGGTCTGCTGGGGGGGGGGGGCACACTATCCGCGCCCCTCCCCCCCAGCAGACCAGGGACACGGGGAGCAGAGCAGCAGCGGCAGCGGGGTGCCGCGCCTCTGAGGCTTTGCTCTGGCAAAGTCTCAGAGGCGCGGGGGACCCCCTCTCCTCCGCGGCTGCGGCTTCAGTCCCGGTGCCTGTGGTCTGCTGGGGACCGTCCCCAGCAGACCACAGGCACCGGGTCTCAAGCTGCAGCAGTGGCGGTTCCCCGCGCTTCTGAGGCTTTGCTCTGGCAAAGCCTCAGAAGCGCGGGAACCCGCCCGGTGCCCCTGGTCTGCTGGAGACGGTCTCCAGCAGACCAGGGGCACCGGAGCAGCTTACGAACGGGGCTTTCTCGCCCCGGAGCTCGCAGGTAGCAATCCGCTACCTCGACCTCCGGGGCGAGAAAGCCCCGTTCGTAAGTGCGGATCCGACGTAAGTCGGGGACTGCCTGTACCTCAATAATTGAATAGGCTAAACAAGGAATGGTGATCTTTAGACAGGATAAAATGTGCTAGCACTTCCATGCTTTGGAGAAAAAACTAGAAATTTGGCAGGTGCACTGTATAAAGTCAGTAGTGTCCCTTTTCCTAATCTCACAAAAATTCACATAGATCTGACTGGGTTAAAAGCCTCTGAATTGTAGATCTTGTAAGTGTCTTATTGCTAAAATCTATCAACCTCCACCTGAGTGGAGGGTGCTTCTGCCCCACTGACCCTGCTGTCTGCACAAAGAGTGCCTTTCTGGTAGTACAGAGCTTGAGGGTCCAGATGGAACACAGCAGCAGCAGCAATCACCTTTTGGGCCTATGGAAAAGTGCTGGGCTGGGAGCCAGAAGAAGACAGTAAGTCAGAGGTGGGCAATAATTTTTGGTGGGGGGGGGGGATTCCAAGATTTTGGAAAGTGGTCAAGGGCTGCACTTTTCCGTGGATGAGATGCAGGATTTAGGATGGAGGCTGTGTACAGAAAGGCACATGGGGTAAGGGACTGGAGTGCAGGAGATGGTGTGGGGTCTGAGAGGGTGTTTGGGTGAAGGAGAGGATTTTGGTCTGGGAGGGGGTGAAGGAGGGAGTACAGGGTCTGGGAGGGAGTTCTGACCTGGGGCAGGGGAGCACAGAGGGTGCTGGTGGGGCAGAGGTGACCTGGGGGAGGGAGTTGTGGTAGGGAGGGGCAGAGGTGTCAGACAGTCTCTGACTGGGAAGTGCTTACCTAAGTGTCTCCTGGCCAGCACTCCCAAGGTAGGCTGGGCTCCCTGCCTGCTGAAGCCTCAGATCTCTTAGAGCTGCAGGCTTGTTCCCTCCATGTTGCTCTCAGTTCTGCGAACAGGAAGAGACTTGCGCTGCCTCCCACCCCAAGGCCAACCTCTAGGCTTCTATTGGCTGGTTTCTAGCCAATAGGAGCTGAGGATTGGGCTGAGGGTGGGGAAATCACACACAGTCTCCTCCTCCCTCCAGAGCAGAGAGCTGCCAAATTGATCTTTAAGCCTGTGGCAGATGTGTGCCTGAGGATCCTGGCAGGGTGCTCCGCAGGGAGCCAGATCTGGCCCCTGGGCTGTATTTTGCCCAGCCCTGAAATAAGTTTCTAGTCTCTGGTCAACTTATTACTACAGGTTGGATCTCCCTTATCTGGCACCCTCGGGACTTGACCCCTCCCGAATGAGAGAATTTGCCAGTTATGGGAAGGGCCCCTGCCACCAGCCTCCCAGGACACTCCTACTCCCTGCAGTTGGCTCCACTCTGGCCCCACTGCCACTAAACATAAGAACATAAGAACGGCCGTACTGGGTCAGACCAAAGGTCCATCTAGCCCAGTATCCTGTCTGCTGACAGTGGCCAGCACCAGGTGCCTCAGAGAGGATGGACCGAAGACAATGATCAAGCGATTTGTCTCCTGCCATCCCTCTCCAGCCTCTGACAAACAGAGGCCAAGGATACCATTTTATCCCCTGGCTAATAGCCTTTTATGGACCTAACCTCCATGAATTTATCCAGCTCCAGTCAGCCCACTAGGCTCCAGTCAGCCCACTGGGGCTCACCGGAGATGGAGCTCCCCAGCCGCTGTGGCCCCACTTCTCCCTTGTATGATCGGGAGTCCTTGGGACTGACATTTGCTGGCTGCCTCGTTTCTGCTGCACTCTGTGGGGATCCCTGGGGACGGGGCTTGCCAGCTGTCCCTCTTCTGCTGCACCCCGGGGACAGGGCTTGCCGGCCCAGCTTCTGCTGCGCTCTGCCGGGGATCTCTGGCACGGAACTTGCCAAATGCCTTGCTTTTACTGCTGACTGCCCTCCTGCTGTTATCCCGCCCAGCTGGGGCTCCCTGGTGCCAAGATTCACCAGTGCTGCTGCTGCCCCACTGGCCAGGGCTTTCAGCTGGTTCACACACTCAGGCTCTGGGGCTCTCTAGTTCTGGACTACGGACGTTGCTGGACCAGAGAGTCCCGAATTTCGGAGGTTCAATCTGTAATATTAATTCTGTGCGCTTGACAGTAGTATGAGACCTTGCTCAATACTGATTAACTTAGGATACAGGCAAGTATCTCCCCCATCTCTCATTTCATAGATAAGATAACTGAGAAATTATTTACTTATATATGAGCTAAAGGAGTATATGCTGTGAATTTTAAAGATCCTGGGTTCAAGCTCTAATGATAAATCTTGTAGAAATTGTTATGGTTCCCAGGGATTGTGTATTGTTTTCTTTCTAAATAACCTTGGAAATAGTATTTAAAAAAGCTAAAAGAATGTTAAGAATGTGAACTCAAGAACTCAGAAAATGCCAGAATTAAGGTTGACTTGAGATGTCTTGTGCATATGCATTAATAGTATTTCCAGTGTCTCTCACATCTTCTATGCATATCTTTAATATTCTTTAAACATAGATTTTTATATATAACAATATATAAATATCTTCAGTGTTTTTTAGATTTAATGATGTTAACATTTTGTTTTGGGCTGGGGTTTGCATAGGAAGACAAAGACACAGATTCTACCAAAGAACCTCTGGATGACCTTTTCCCCAATGATGAAGATGACCAAGGACAAGGAAGTAAGTGAACTTCAGATTATATCATTACAATATTTTTCTGCAGAATAGAAGGTCGGTTTTATCTTCACAGAAATAACCATTCATTATTTCTTAGAATGTTATGGTCTAGACACTGTGCAACACAGACAACAAAAAGCTAATTGCAGTTTTTAGGGTTTATTGTATGCAGTAAATTATGATCTAATGAAGATAAAAATGTTTCCCTCATACCCAGTCTGTGCTGGTGTAAGAAATTACAGAAAAGTATTGGTTCATCCCTTCCAAAGGGTGGACGATAGGAAAGGTTATTTATGAGGATGCTATTCCCATTACATAAAAAGGCTGGGATAGCGAGATAGTTTTGCAGATATTTACCCGGGAGCTCCTCCTATTTTTGTGAGGCAGCATGGGAGAAAGCATGATCTTACTTGTTTGAAAATTCAGCTAATGGGCAATGGAAGCTGTCGTCATAGGTGTCTGAAATCAGCCTCTAGATAGTGAATGATAGATAAGTCTTAAAGGGCCTTGAAAGTAGGGGTATAAAATCCCATTTCTAATTAGTTTCTAATTCATTAACTGGTTAAACATTAAGTTTAACTAATTAACTGATTAAACGGGGAGTGCCTTGGTGGGGCTGGAGTGGCCCCTACGCCGCGGGTAGGGGCAGCTCCAGCCCCATGAGGCTGATGGCTGCCAGCCCGCAGTGGAGAGGGGCAAAGGAGCAAAAGTGGGGAGGCAGGGCAAGGGTGTTTCATTTGGTAGGGGAAGTGAAACACAGAAAGCCAGGCTGTCATTGCTGGAACATTGGTTCTTTCTGTTCCATTTCTGGAATCAGTGTGCTTGTGCATTGGAGGAGACGTTTATAGGTCTTTCAGAAATTTATGTGGAGAGGGGGCAACAGACTGTTTCTTTCTGGTTCTGGGATGGAGAGGCAGCTGTTGTGAGGTGGGCAGTAAAGCAGGTAAACAGTTTTCAAAGAAGTATCAGACAAAATGAAGAGGCTGTAGAGACTGGCCATAAAGGCTTGCTTTCCTTTTCTCTTGCTGCTGCTGCCGCCGCCAATATTGATGTTTCTTCTATGGTAGCATAGTCGTTTTATAGGCCACCATGGCGGAAGAATGGTAGGAAAGGGCATGAGGAAGTAACTATTTACTGAGACTTCATACTCCTGGAGCAAGGGGATAAGGAAGGAATAATAGGATCATAGAACAGGAAGACCCACTGAGTAGTCGTCAAGTCCAGTCTCATGTACTCATGGCAGGACTAACCACCATCTAGACCAGAGCTACTCAATTTTGGAAGCCCTGGGGGCCACAATGATATTCAGTGCATGCTGAGGGCCTCAAATTAAGTATGGTTGCTTAACCATGCAAATGTAGCATCATAGAATACTAGGACTTGAAGGGACCTTGAGAGGTTATCGAGTCCAGTCCCCTGCCCTCATGGCAGGACCAAATACTGTCTAGAGCATCCCTGATAGACATTTATCTAACCTACTCTTAAATATCTCCAGAGATGGGGATTCCACAACCTCCTTGGGCAATTTATTCCAGTGTTTGACTACCCTGACAGTTAGGAACTTTTTCCTAATGTCCAACCTAAACCTCCCTTGCTGCAGTTTAAGCCCATTGCTTCTTGTTCTATCCTCAGAGGCCAAGATGAACAAGTTTTCTCCCTCCTCCTTATGACACCCTTTTAGATACCTGAAAACTGCTATCATGTCTCCCCTCAATCTTCTCTTTTTCTAAACTAAACAAACCCAATTCTTTCAGCCTTCCTTCATAGGTCATGTTCTCTAGACCGTTAATCATTCTTGTTGCTCTTCTCTGGACCCTCTCCAATTTCTTCACATCTTTCTTGAAATACGGTGCCCAGAATTGGACCGAATACTCCAATTGAGGCCTAACCAGTGCAGAGTAGAGCAGAAGAATGACTTCTCGTCTTGCTCACAACACACCAGTTAATGCATCCCAGAATCATATTTGCTTTTTTTGCAACAGCATCACAAATATATATGCCAATAGCTTTTGGAAGGGACCCACAGGGCCTAGGGCAGCCCAAAGGATTACCAAGGGACCTGGCTGGGGGTAACAAGAGAAATTAGCCCTCTCCTGCTCCTGCCAGCATAGTGAGTGATGTGACCCAACAGCTGGCTCCACTCCACAGTAACAGTGAAGCAGAGCACAGCAGCCTGGGTGAGGGCAGGGGGACACAATAGAGTAGGCTCCTGCCACTGCATGGTTCTCCCCGGGGTTCACCCAGAATAAAATGGACACTGGGTCCTCAGCCCAGCACAGCCTGGCCTGACACTGCGCTTCCCTCCCCCTCTTTAACACCGGTGGTGGAGAGGGACCAAGCCTGAATGGACCCCAGCACCCTGACTCAGCTTGAGCCCCAGCGCAGACCTTTCTTATCCCAGCCTCACTACCTAGCTCCGCCACCTCTCCTCTTACCTGGCTGTGCCGTCACCTCTTGCCGTCTCTGCCCCCTCGCCGGCTGGTGGCTCATGCACATGTGCCGACTGGTGGCCCAGCTCAGTGTGGTGCCCCACGGCAAGAGCCAGCGTAGCTCCGCTCGCAGGAAGGTGCTACCGCAGGAGGCCACAGGCCGCACCTGCATATCAGGATAGCGGCTGGTGGGTGGCCTGGGAAGTGGCTGAAGCTACATTATGGGTGTGAGGGACGGGGGGGGGGGGGGGGTGCTGACAGGTGGAGACCTCGCCCTACAGCTCTGCGTAAACTCGGACTGCATCGTGGGTTGCATTCAAATGGGCCGCGTGTTGAGTAGCTCCGATCTAGACCATCCCTGACAGGTGCTTCTGTAATCTGCTCCGAAAGATCTCCAAAGATGGAGATTCTACAAACTCCTGAGGCAATTTATTCCAGTGGTTAACCACCCTGACAGGAAGTTTTTTCTAATGTCCAACCTAAATCTCCCTTGTTGCAGTTTAAGCCCATCTTGTCCTTTCATTAGAGGTTAAGGAGAACAATTTTTCTCTCTCCTCTTTGTAAGAACCTTTTAGGTACTTGAAAGCTGTTACGATATCCTGTCTTGGTCTTCTCTTTTTCCAGATCAAATAAACCTGATTCCTTCAGTCTTCCCTCATAGGTCATGTTTTCTAGACGTTTAATCATTTTTGTTGCTTTTCTCTGGACTAACACTGTGGCTGGCTGGTGTTGCGTGTCTTCTCCTTTTCTTCCACCTGAGGAACTTCAATCCTTAGTTGATGTAACTGAGGGCAGAAGTTGATCCTGAAATTTGAGCTTTAATAATAATTCAGTCACCGTGTGAATCAGAATAGATCTTACTTCTCTCTTCATTGCTTTTACTGGCTCACAGGGCTAATAAGAGTAAAAAGTAGTAAAAATGTATATTTGTTCATAACTGGAAATATACTGTATTAGATTATCTGAATTATCTTTATCCACAAATCACAGTTATCCAAACCCACAGTAGGTCCCCCAAATAGCCCTATGTTAATAACTTTCTAATTTCTCAGTTAGCTTCTTAGCAGCTATTAAGCATTCCACTGATACAAAGCTATTTATTGGTTTGTTGTTTAACTCAATCACATTAACACTGTTTATTACTCTTTAAAGTATTAAGCAAACATCAGTATTACTCCCTTTGCTCCTGTATTTCTAAATTGGTGAAAAGAGCTCAAAGTAATACTTTTGTTTATCCCAAATTCCAATTTTCCAAAAGTTTCACCAGGCCATTTGGATAAATGGGTATGTCAGTTGGATTACTGACAGGGAAAAGATTTGCACTTTATAGGAGTGCTGTTTTTTTACCCTTACATTTCAGAACAGAATTACAGAGTAAAGATTAATTTTAGTGTCTAGCATCTAGGGAGCATGATTTTTTCTTTTGAAGTGGTTTCAAAAAGTTGCTTTCTTTTTGCAGTCCAGCAGCAGCATAGCAGTGCGGCAGCAGCTGCTCAGCAAGGTGGCTACGAAATTCCGGCAAGATTGAGGACTCTTCATAATTTGGTTATTCAGTATGCTTCCCAAGGTAGATATGAGGTAGCTGTACCTCTCTGTAAACAAGCACTTGAAGATCTGGAGAAGACTTCAGGTCATGACCATCCTGATGTTGCCACTATGCTAAACATACTTGCTTTGGTATACAGGTTAGTATTCTGATGTATACTTAAATTATCCTTTAAGCAAACTTGTTTCTGTAAAGTTGGCTAGAGGCCTTAATGCTGGAACTGCTACAGAAATGTTTGACATGTAGTGGGTTCTAAATTTTTATTTGTGGTGATATCACATGAGCACTTGACATAGGTGCTGTGTTATGACATGGTACATAACATGGGTTCCTGAATGTTCTCCCATTCCTCAGTTTTTGGAACACTGTTGTTCATTTTGAAACTTTAAATATTCATTCATTCTAGATTCTTGAGAAGACAGCCAGACAACAACTTCTTGGGTTATGCTAGTGCTGTTGTAAATTGGGTGGCAGGATGTATATATGCAGATAGTTCATTTTCAGTGCCCCCCAAGCCTACTTTTAAATGTAGTTTTTTGCACATGAACATGAAAGACCGAGTCTCCCGTAGAACCCCTCTCTTCAGTGTCATGGCAGGAAATAGTACCGAAGTCGGATCTTAATTTTGTAGTTCATTATTTTACAAGATTTATTGGAATACTACATTCTCAACCGCCCCCCCCCCACCTCACACTTTTTTATTTGTGAAACAGGGTAAAGCATTAATTATGGTTTTTTAAAATGTAGGGACCAGAACAAATACAAAGATGCAGCAAACCTTCTTAATGATGCTTTGGCTATTCGTGAAAAGACTTTGGGCAAAGATCATCCAGCGGTTTGTATATATGATTGTTTCATACTTTTAGTTGTGTTTTTCACTAAGACTTTTTTCCTTTTCCCGCCCAACTTATTCTAATATTAAACTCAACAGGAACGTTTAAGATCTGGCTTGTCACTAATCAGGACAGGTAGGCGGCCACAATACAGTATTCTGTGGGTTTTTTAATATTTAACATATCTTTGAGCTTTTTATTTATTAAACTATTTCACCCAAAAATTACTCTACTGCCACATTTATTTGATTATGAATCAAGTTGCATGGTCTGCAATGTGGAAAAAATTAGCTTCTGAAGAAATATTTTAATTAGCTTATTAAATAATTCCGTTGCTGAATTCATATAGGAATTGTACTTCTGATTTGTTTTACTTCCTCTGTTTAAAATAAAACAGATAATTCCAATCAAGCTATTTATGCTCAAGTCATTTTAAAAATTTAATTTGGTGATGTATTGCTTCATATAGCCTATGTTATACAGTAGTGGGCAATTCTGTGAATCTAAATTAATGAAAAATAACTTTATTTCTGTGTTGTCATATTTACAGCAACTTTATGCATTTATTTACATTTCAGGAGGCTAAATACATTTCACACGTGTTCTCCAGTAAGAGTTATTTCCTAATGTAGGAATTTGCCAAGAGGTCTTCACTGTACATAGAGGATATGACTATAGCAGTACACTGTAAATATATTTGAATAAATTTAACTTCAGCAGGTTCCATATATTTAATGTTTCTCTGCTGTTGACAGGTGGCAGCTACTCTAAACAATCTTGCTGTACTTTATGGTAAACGAGGAAAGTATAAGGAGGCAGAACCTTTGTGTAAGAGAGCTTTGGAGATCCGAGAAAAGGTAAGAGCTAAAAACTGTTTTATTTCAAACAGAAGTTTGGATTCTAGAGCAGTTCCACAGCCATTGATTTCCAGAATACCCTGCCTCTTCCCCCAAGTGGTTACCTCCTTTCCTCACTCCTCCTTTCCCTTCCTCCCTACCTGAGCTTGAATGCTGCAAATGACCTATTTGCAGTGCTCTTGCAGGGCGGGGAAGGAGTTGCTGAGAGTCTGGCCCTGGCTTTTCCCCAAGAGTGCTCCACCCCATGAGCACCCACAGGGATGTCAGACCACAGATGTTGCTGGATGAGGGAAGTCGGTGTTAGAGGTCCAATCTGTATAGAAATTGGAGAATAATTAATTGTACACATTTAGTGGAAAAAAATGTGCTTCCCTCACTTCCGGACTAACTAATCATCAGCAAAACTACCTAATTACTGATTAAATGTGCCTACCGTAAAATCTTGAGTATAATGTGAACTTTTTTCCCCGGTTTTTTAGGGTCAAGGCCGGGGTGAGCAACATATGAGCTATTTTTTTAAAGCTTTAAACTCCCCCTCCCCTCTGCACAGAAACTTTCCAACTGTGGTGTGGCACCATGTCAGCCAAAAACAGTCCTAATGTTTACCTAACATAAATGGGGACCTCCTTCACTCTCAACCTAGAATTTGATTTATAATGAAAATAGTGACTCAGTCTTAATAATAAAAGCATGAACAGTGTAATCTGCTAAAGTAAAATAATGTGGCTTGATATTGAAATTGGAAAGAAGAAAATTGGGGAAGATCATTTTAAGATTCTTTAAAACCTAATACAATAAATGGAGACTTTTAAAATGTATGATATCTTCATTTTCAGGTCCTGGGGAAAGATCACCCAGATGTTGCCAAACAGTTAAATAACCTGGCCTTATTGTGTCAGAACCAGGGTAAATATGAAGAGGTGGAGTACTACTATCAAAGAGCACTTGAGATTTACCAAACTAAGCTAGGACCAGATGACCCAAATGTGGCAAAAACAAAGAATAATCTGGTAAGTTTGTAACATGAAGTAAAAATAAGAAAATGTAAGTCTTGTTTTTCTAGTATGCTAAAATAATGTACATTTATTCAACAAACATGTAATTACACATGTTCCTAAACTACTGTCTATTATTTTTAGGCATCCTGCTATCTAAAACAGGGAAAATTTAAGCAAGCAGAAACTTTATACAAAGAGATTCTTACTCGTGCACATGAAAGGGAATTTGGCTCTGTAGATGGTAAGAAACTTGGTGTTCAACTGAAAAGTATAATTTCTCTTTTTTTTATAATTCTCTGTTTAAGACTATATTATACTTAAAGTTGTGAGTATTAGAGGGAGACTAAAAGGAATTAAACTTTTTAGATTTCATTGAAATATATACAGTAAAATGTATCCTCGGGAAAGTCTTTAATTACTGCATTAAAATTAATCCAAAACAAGGTTTGTTTTTTTCAAAATGAGTGAGACTTAGCAAATCTATTTGAAATACTACTTTTCTACTGAAGTTACTTTAGGGTGTTCTATACTACCCCAGCTCTAATGTCTGAGGTAGTATACACACAGGAGTATGTTTGTTCATTGTCTTCTAGTCACTGTTTAGAAGACTTCAGTATAGGATTTTAAAAGACTTGGAAAAAACAATGGTTAAGTGTTTGAGCTCATCTGCCAAAGCTGTTAAAGAATGCAAGAAAACTTGTCATCTTAAATTAGGAAAACTGTAAAATTAACAGCTAGAAGTCATCAATCTATTTGTATATTGTTCCAGTAGAACACATTTCATAAATTACTAATTGTAATGCAATATTTTCATTTCAATAAGACAGTTTACCTGTGCAGCATTCAGTAGCTGTCATGATAGAAGAAATTAATGCATGTATTCTAGCAAATGACTAAGCTCTTGTCAGTATGTCCAGCCACCAATGTGGTTGCATCAAAGCTTCTTAGAAATAGCACTGAAACCAGTCTTTAATATTGACTTATCTTTTCTCCTCTGAAGCCAGTTAAAAGCAGACATGCCTGTTTTGTTAATCTGTTTAATCTTTCTGTGATGTGTCAAAAATGCTGATTGTGCTGCCAGAATCACTATTTGATGGTCTTCAGCTTCCTTCAGAGAGATGAAAATCAACCAGAATATAAATACTTACTACTTTCACTGCTATTATACAATATTTATGTTGTGGGTTTTTTTTCCACCAGATGAAAACAAACCCATTTGGATGCATGCTGAGGAGAGAGAAGAATGCAAAGTAAGAACATGATTGAATAATTGTTTTCAGAACTTCTCTTATTGCAGATTTATTTTTAACATGCTGTTTTTAATTTAGGGAAAGCAAAAAGATGGCTCTTTTGGAGAGTATGGTGGTTGGTACAAGGCTTGCAAAGTTGATAGGTAAGTATATTATTGAAAACATTTTAACTACATAACGTTACATCCGGCTCTGTCAGTTTGAAAATCATATTTAAAGCATTTCATTTTTATCTATGTTACTACTATGGAAACTGATATTTAAGAAATCCAAAGCCTTGTTTGCTGTTCATATCAGAAAAGGTGACTTCAGGTATCTAGTTGCGATTTGGTTCTGAGCCCCGTTTTATCCCAACTGAGGCAAACCTCTAAATTCCAATGGCTAGCTATCCTCACGTGCTGCATTTACAATAATTCCTCATTTAACACGTGCCCACTTAACACGTTTTTGCGATAGCACGATTTTTTTTTAGGAAACTTTTTTTGAATTAGATGACAGTCCCTGGAATAACACAATTTCCCCAGCTGGCCCATTGCAGGTGGCTGCTCGGGGCTTCCCCTGCCTCCCTGCAAAGCGGCAGAGGGTTCGCCACTTGCCACGCCGTTCCCCGGCAGCCCCCCTCCCTTCACCCCCGCCAGACGCAGTGCAGGTCCTGGCAGACTCATCACAGGGGCATACTCCCAACCCAATCCTCCTCCCCTTCCCTTCCCCAGAGCCAAACACCTACCCTCCCTGCTGTAACCCAGTCTCCTTTCTCCCCCAACCTTATGTCCCGGTCCCAACAGACACCACTGCTTGAAACGCAACCCCCACCTTTTCCATTATTTTCAATGGGAAAATTGACCCCGCATAACACGTTTTCACTTAACACGATCATTTTCTGAAACATATCTATAGTGTTAAAGGAAGAATTACTATGTGATCAGTCTGTATTTTCTCTCTTCTGTTGATATACAAAGGCACAAAGGGGAGTAGAGCAGGCCATGTAATCTAGCCTCCGATCCACTTTCACTCCTGTGTGGTGTTCTGTTTGAGTTTTCTTATCATTTACTGTGCAAGTAGACTAGTTTTGTTTCAGTTGTTCTCTTTTTTGATTTTCATGCTCCACACAGTGCTACAATGTTTGAACAGCAGAATCATATACATATATATAGTAGCCCAGTGTCTGTGAGTCTGTAACGCTGACGTACACGGCCACGCCCCCGGCCATGTATGTCAGCACCCTGCTCCCCTCCCACTGGGGCCCAGCTGAGAGGCACAGCGTGAGCGCCGCTCAGCTGGATCTTGACGAGGAGCAAGCGGCCGTTTGGGGTCTGCGCTCCCCAATTCTGCACTGCTCAGCTGGGCCCTGGCGGGAGGGGAAGGGGGGCGGGGCACTGACATACATGGCTCCAGAGGATAGCTCTATTTGTTTTCAGGGCTGTTCTACCATCACTTTTTTTTTTGTTGAGCCATAAATGCATTTTGTAAGGTATTTTTAATGTCTTTCTCGTGCTTAATGCTAGTAGAATATTTTAAAAGATGGCTCTTTTATATAGATACTCATGATATCTAAGCTTTTCTCTTGGGGCTTTTTTTAGTTTTCATATGTTTGATATTCTTAATTTACTGTGCATACTTTTTTAAATAGTCCAACCGTAACAACTACCTTAAAGAACCTAGGAGCACTTTACAAGCGTCAAGGCAAGTTTGAAGCTGCTGAAACATTAGAAGAGGCAGCAATGAGGTCCCGTAAGCAGGCAAGTATGAAAATTCCTCTTTGCTCTCAGTAATGCTTTTTGTGGCCATTTTGTTTTCCTCTCAATTTTTGTGTATGTATAATGTTAGCTGTTCAGTAACTGGGAGATTTTTAGAGATGAATTGCTGTGTATATCTGTCCATTTACTATTTACGTTAATAAAAAACACCTCCGTTTCAGTTTGAATTAAAAATATATATGCATCATGTTAAGCCTTAGTAAACAGGCTAATTTCTTGGTTGATGTTACCATGAACTGGCTGAATACTAAGGGTTCTAAGGTGCCTTTGTGGAGGCAAGAGAACAGCAGTTGATAGGTGTACAGTGGAGGAATGGCACAGCAGAGTGGGGATGCTTCCTGGCCTGGGGTGGGCAGCATACATGTGGGTGGGGAGGAAGGAAGCAGCAGGCTTAGACAGCAGTTCTCAGTAGGAAGAGTGTGAGGTGTTGCACAATAACTAGGAGTTGAATCTTAGGAGATAAGGTTGGGGGTCATGAAGGATGGGGGGGGGGGGAACACCATAGTTAAGGAAGCATTTCTAAGGAAGGAGCCCATGTTTCTGAAGGAGATCTCGAGTACCAAGAGGCATTTGATGTAGGCTCTGAGTGCTTAGTACTGTAAAGGCTACTGTAAAAGAAGAAAACTCAAGTTGAGACAGACTCAGTACCAAGTTTGGATACCTTAGATCCCAACTGGCAGAGGCATAGATGAAAAGAGTTATAAGCATGTCCTGGAATAATGCTCCGTATTGACATCAAGGAAGTCAACTGTACCAAGTATGGCTAGACCTCATATGGTACTGAGGGAATCGGAGCTGATGCATCCCTGAGCCCAACACGTGGATTTGGTACTGATGTAGCTGGCACCACCCTCCAGAGAGCAAGCCTTCTCATCTAGTTGCTTTGAATGGTGTGCAGGGGGAGGGAAGGCAGGGAGCCTGCCTGAGGAACCTGCTGATTTGGAGCTGCCTAGATAAGTGCCTCCTGCCCAGAGTCTGCCTCTAGCACCCCAGCCCGTTCCTCTCTCAACCCTCTGCACCCCTGCTTCTGTACCCACATTACCCCCTAAATCCTGCACCCCAATACCCTCCTCCAGGTCACCGTCCAAATACTTGCACCTCCTGCAGCCCTGCCCTTGGTCACAATCCCCTCCTAGGTCCTGCACCTCTCTTCCAAGTCAGAATTCTCTCCTGCACCCCAATCCCTTTCCCTAGTTCACAACCTCCTCCTGCCCTGGGTCACAAACTCCTAAATCCCCTCCTGTATTCCTGCCCCAGATCAGAATACTCCCCTGCACCCACAAACCATAGGTTCCATACCAAGTATCCGGGTATCACTGCTGTCCTGGACCAGGAACTCTGACCTCAGATCTGATTTTCAACAGTGCACTTGATTACTTATTGCAGGGTTACCCTAATATAGTCCTGGTCCTGAATTTTCCTGAAGTGTGTTGTATATTGCTCAGCCTTCTCTTGGACAGTTCAGATATTATAGGTCTACTAGTGGGCTGTGCCTGCGGCTCACTACACTAGCCAGCCTCCCTCTCTCTGGCAGCTTTTGTGGCCAGAGAGCATGATGATGTCATTCTGTCACCTGTCAGAAAAAACTTTTTTTTATATATAGCCATTGGCCCTGAAAGGGGTCAATATTCAACAGTTTAATTCGTGAATTGAAGTTAGCCAAACAATTCATTTTAAATACAACACTGCATTACTTTTAATTAAAAAATACGAGTATTTAATTTCAGAGAGATTTTAAATGAGTATAAGGCATTAAAGTTAGAAATGGTTACGGGAGGAATAAAGATAGTTAGCTTTGTAGTACCTAGACATATATGGTAAGGTTTTTACCTTGAAATGTCTCCAGCAACATTGCTGATTAAATTCTCAGGTCAGGATATCTTCCATCCCTGAAATCAAGACTGGTTCCGTTGTTTTAAATCAGTTAAAACAGAAAGGAGAGAGAACCTGGGGTATAGATTTAAGTATATCCCAAATTAAAAAAACACAAGAGAACAAAAAAATGCCACTATGGCTAAACAACAAAGTGAAAGAAGCAGGGAAAGGTAAAAAGGAATCTTTTAAAAAGTTGAAATTAAATCCTAGTGAGAAAAATAGAAAGGAGCATAAACTCTGGCATGTGAAGTGTAAAAATAAAATTAGGAAGGCCAAAAAAGAACTTGAAGAACTGCTTGCCAAAGACTCAAAGTAATAGCATTTTTTTTTAAATACATCAGAAGTAGGCAGCCTGCTAAACAACCAGGAGACTACTAGATGATCAAAATGCTAAAAGAGCACTCAAGGATAAGACCATTGCAGAGAAACTAAATGAATTCTCTGCATTGGTCTTCACAGCTGAGGATGTGGGAGATTCCCAAAGCTGAGACATTCTTTTAAGATGAGAAATCTGAAAAACTGACCCAGTTTGGGAACAGATTAATAAACTAAACGCCAGTAAGTCACCAAGACCAGGCAGTATCCACCCAAGAGTTTTGAAGGGACTCAAATGTGAAATTGCAGAACTACTAATTGTGGTGTAAAACCTATTGTTGTTCCGTTTCTGTACCAGATGACTTGAGGATAGCTAATGTGACACCAATCTTCACAGGTGATCTTGGCAATTACAGTCCAGTAAACCCAACTTCAGTGTCTGGCAAACTGGTTCAAATTATAGTAGAGAACAGAATTGTTGAACACATAAACATAATTTGGGGGCGGGGAAGTCAACATGATTTTTGTAAAGGGAAAATCATGTTTCACTAATTTATTAGAATTCTCTAAGACAGTGGTCCCCAACGCGGTGCCCGTGGGCGCCATGGTGCCCGCCGGGGCATTTGTGTGCGCCCGCCGACAACCTGGGCCGGCCCCACCCCCAGCGCGCGGCGCACTGCAGGTGCCGGCCCCAGGCGCGCGACACGCACTGGCGCCTGGTGCGCGGCACTTGGGCGGCCCCAGCGCTGGCCCCATGCGCGCAGCTCGGGCGGCAGTGCCGGCCCCGGGTCCACGGCACAAGGCGCTCGGGCGGCCCCGGCCCTGGGGCACATGCCGGCGGCGGGTGCAAGGGCATCCCCGCCCCTGGTGTGCCCCAGGACGCGTGGCTCTGCCCCCAGGCGCCCGGCACGTGAGTGGCCCGGAGCCCGGGAGCCTCTAAAGGTTGGGGACCACTGCTCTAAGAAGATCAACAGGCATGTGAATAAGGGGGGATGCAGTGTATATCGTGCACTTAGCTTTTCAGAAAGCCTTTTACTAAATCTCTTAAGCGAAATAAGCTGTTGTGGGATAAGAGGGGCGGTCCTCCCATGTATTGGTAACTGGTTAAAATATAGGAAACAAAGGATACGAATAAATGAGCGGTTTCCAAAATGGAGAGGGGTAAATAGTGGTGTCCCGTAGTTCTATTCAGTACATTCATAAGTGATCTGAAATAAGGGGTACACAGTGAGGTGGCAAAATTTGCAGCTAGAGCTCTGCAAAGAGTTTTGGAAGGATCTCACAATTGGGAACTAGACAGAAAAATGGCAGATGAAATTCAATGTTAATAAATGCAAAGTAATGCACATTGGAAAACAGTAGGCTACGTCTACCCTACTGCAGAAAGTCAACCTACACTAAGCAAATCTAGCTATGTGACTAACTTAGGAGTCAACATACCTTATGTTGCATTCCGGCCCCCCTTTTAATCCCACCCTTTGGGTCCCGGCTCTCCATTTCTTCCTTGCCTGGTCCAAGATTACTTTGGATTATTGGTTACTCAGCCTGGTGGAAAGAGAATATGCTATCCCCTTCCTGTCCCACCCACCCTTCCTCCCCGTCCATCTTCAGGGACCCCTCTCACGAGACCTTCTGCTTCAGCAGTATATCTACCCTCCTGATAGTAGGGACTGTCAAGCCCATTCCAATGGGTTTCGAGGGGAAAGGTTTTTATTCCTGTTACTTCCTTATTCCCAAGTCCAACAGAGGTCTTCGTCCTATTCTGGACCTAAGGAATCTAAACTCGTTCATGAAGAACGCAAGGTTCAAAATGGTCACCCTTGCCTCCATCCTGTCCCTAGAGAAAGGAGACTGGTACGCTGCCCTTGACTTCGTTGGGGCTCACCTGGACTCTACGGTAGTGAAGGCATCCCTCCCCACAGCCAGGTTCCTGGCCATCAGTGATAAGAAGGTCTTGGAGCTGCACCCCGCACGAAGGCCTGCACTTGTATGAGACTCTTAGGTCACATTGCGGCCTGTACCATCGTGGTACAACATGCCAGGCTACACTTGTGGCACCTTCAAGCTTGTCTGGCCCCGGCCCACAACCCAGTTCGAGCACCACTGGATGCTCTCCTCACAGTGCTGGAGGACATTTTCCAGTCTTTAGACTGGTGGCTGCAGGAGCAGATTGTGTGTCACGGAGTCCCGTTTGCCAGGCGGACTCCGTCAGTGTAGCTGGTGACAGATGCATCAGATACTGGATGGGGAGCCCACCTACTGAACCTCAGAACCCACGGTATGTGGTGTCTCAGCAAGAGTGCACTACAGATAAATGTCAAAGAGCTCAGGGCATTCAGGCTGGCATGCCTAGCATTCTTGCCCCACCTGGAGGGCAAAGTAGTGTTGGTACTAACGGACAATACTACAGCCATGCATTATATCAGTAAACAGGGTGGAGCTCACTCTTCTCCCCTCTGCAAGGAGGCTCTCCTGCTGTAGAACCTGTGTATTGTGCACAGGATTCACCTGGAGGCATCCTACGTCCTGGGGAATTGGGATGTGGTAGCAGACAGGCCCAGCAGATTGTTCAAGACCCATGAATGGTCCATCAGGGAGGTGTCTTAGAGGTTGTCTTTCAGAAGTGGGGCTTATCCCCCTCTTGATCTGTTCACTTCCCAGGGAAATTCCAACTGCCCAAGCTATTTCTCATATCTGGGGCAAGAGAGGAGGTCACTAGGGGATGCCCTGCTGGTACGGTGGCCCAAGCACTTCCTATACACATTTCCACCCTTCCCTCTGCTGCACAAGGTACTCCTGATGGTCGGGGGTACGCAGCATCAATAATCCTAACAGTGCCAGCGTGGCCGTGTCAACACTGGTACCCCATGCTCCTGGATCTGGCGGTGCAGAAGCCCTTTGTACTACAGCTGTTTCTGGACCTGATCACTCAAGACCTAGAAGAGGGGAGGCTGTGCCACCCGAACCTGCCATCCCTCCACCTGCGGCTTGGAACCTTTGTGGTTAGTGGGTCAGGAACAACTCTGCTCAGATGAGGTCAGAAGGGTTCTGGTGGAGAGCAGGAAAAAACCCTCCAAGTGCAGCATATGAGTCCAAATGGAAGTGTTTCTCGCTGTGGTTAAATGGAGTAGGAGTCAACCCACTGAGGACCCCTATTCCCCTCGTTCTGGACTACCTCCTTCACCTTTGACAGCAAGGTTTATTGTCCTCAAGCCCTTCGGATGCACCTAGCCACCATTGCAGCATTCCACCCGGGTAAAAGGGATAGATCTGTGTTTGTGAATGCGCTAGTTAAGCGATTCCTCTAGGGTATAGGCTTTACCTGTATGTGAGAGCCCTTACCCACGTGGGATCTTATCTTGGTCCTTACGAGGGTCATGAGCCTCAGGAGAGTGTCAGAGCTCAGGGTCCTCACCTCTGAGCACCCTTGCACAGTATTCTTCAAGGATGGGGTTAGGCTTCAGTCCCATCCATCATTTCTACCCAAAGTAGTGTCATATTTTCACATCTCAGGATATCTATCTCCCTGTTTTCTTCCCCAAATCCCATGCAACGCCATCGGAGCAGTCCCTGCAGTCCTTAGATATTCTACATGGATAGAACGAGAATTTAGAAGGTCACCACAACTCTTTCTTTACATAGCAGAGAGGATGAGGGGTCTTCCTGTATCGGCCCAATGCTTGTCCTCATGGATCACCTCCTGGATCAGGATCTGTTACAAGATGGTGGGGCAGGAGGCATCCCCGCTTGCGGCTCATTCCACAAGGTCATAGGCCTTGTCAATGGCGTTTGCAGCGTAGGTCCCCATTCTCGAGATTTGTAGGGCAGCTTCGTGGTCTTTCATTCACACGTTTACAACCCACTACGCTATTGCCCAGCAGGCTAGGGCTGATGCAGCAGTTGGCAGGGCTGTGTTGTAGTCCATTGCAGATTAGGTTTCCAACCCCACCTCCTGAGGTGTTGCTTGGGAGTCACCTAACTGGAATGGATATGAGCAAGCACTCAAAGAAGAAAAGGTTACTTACCTCATAACTCTTGTTCTTCAAGATGTATTGCTCCTGTCCATTCCACATCCCGTCTACCTCCCCTTGTTGGAAGAGACATGTTACATAACTCTAGTCAACTCCATGCAGCAAGGGCCATAAGAGGCTCAATGTTTATGGCTGCCGAACCTATGCTTCAGCCATGATTAGTTTCTGAATAATGAACCATCAGGTGCTTATGACCAAATATGATGGTTTACATTACCACACATGTAATTCCTTTATTGAGTATCTGTGAGAGGATCATCTTAGCCAGTTTAAAGCCACTATTCAAGAGTTGGCTTTTAGTGGAAACATCACTAAAGACCTCCTTAGATGCAGCATGTACTGTAGTGCAGTCTGTATTAGCTCCAGTGGCAGATAATAGGCTTTTTGAAAGAGGTTCTTAGTACCATTAAAGTCCTCCTGTGATGGGTGGAAGCACTTTTTAGGCTCCACAGATGCCTTTTAAAGAGGTTGAGAGTCCCACTAAGATTCCTTGGAATCTATAATAATGTAAATAAGAGGAGATATGGTAGAGCTCAGAAGGCACAAAGAGCAAACCCAGCCGTGTATTCAACCTGTATTCAACCTGCTGTATGCCTTCTGGACCCCTAGGTACTCCAAAAAAAAAAAAAAAGGGGGGGGGGGAGAAATTCCTATCAGCTACAGCCACATTCTCCCTGCTATCCATGTCCTCCAAGTGACAATTTTGATGGCTTGGGCTAGAGTCTCAGTCATCCAGCTAATGGTAGTTTACAGCTGCAATGTCCTATCCCCTTCCCCCGTCATTTTGGATGATGCCCTTCCTGTTTTCAGGATGAGTGGAAGCATATAACATTGGACAAACTGTTTTGGAAACCATAATTTTTGGTTACATTATTTATTTCCAGGCTATCCCTCCTATCCATCCCTGTCCCTCTTCAGGGATCCCTCTTCTGAACAATTACTAGAACAAGAAGCAACCTCACTTCAAAGTTTAGGAGTAACAGAACCAGTTCCTATGCAACACAGAGGAAGGGAGTTCTTAAAATACTTAGATTCCCAAAAATATGGGAGAGTGAAGATACATCATAGCAAAAATTTAGGAGTGTGACAGTTGGCAGTAATTGTCATTAATTATTACAATTAGATTGATCCATGACCTAAACCCATGAAACACATAGTTTCATGTTGCTATTCATCCATTATACAGAATGTTTCTTCATTTCCCAATTAGCAGCAAACATTACTAAGAGAGAGTGCTTTCTTTTGAATTATCTTTGGCACCAAGGATGTTCTTAAAGATTCTGGCAATAGTTGTCACCTTCCTATTTGAGCATAATTGTCCGGGCTCGACAAACTATGTAATCTACTCGCCCATGGCAAGTAGATTACAACCTGGAAGTTCCAGGTTTGGGCGATCTGTGCATGCGCAGATCGCCAGACAGCGCAGCTGGCGAGCAGGGCTCGCCGCGGCTCGGCGAGCCCTGATAATTGTATTATTCTTCCTGGACAATAGGAACTTCCCTTGAATCAGTTAATCATGAGGTGCTGGTGTCAGTAAATGTCATGTGTTCTCTGTATCATAGTCTGGGCCTGCAAATCTGATAATCCATTTTGACTCCACCACGGTATCTAGATTTCATATGACTTCTCTGGATGTACTGACAGAGCATACCTACCCTCCTGCAGACTTTTTGCACTAGCAAGCCTTAACTGAAGGATTCAGGGCAGTCCCCAACTTGCAGTAAGAGATGTTTTCAGCTACCGGGACGCATGCCCACATGTGTCTTTCTAGTGTATCATGCCAGGTTACCTCTCCAAGGTCCACATGTGTTTACAAACCGAGCAAATGAAAAATAGGCAGGATATTGTCTGTTCGCATTGATTGCACACTTACCATCTTTTAGCATATATAACCCACGGGTTATGCAAGGTTTTACAATCTCCACCCCCGTGGGCTATGCTCGTCCGTGTGTTATACAAGGTTTTTTACTGAAATTACAGGAAGACAAGACTTACTTGATAAAAGCAGCATATTTTAATTTAATAATAGCGGCAGTGATGTTAAAATACATTAAAAGTTAAAACTTTAATGTGAAACTAATAATAAAAGAATAAATATGTTAAAACAGTTTAAAAAAGCCATCCTCGCATTGTCATAAAATACATAAGTTCGTTCATTCTGCATCACTACAATCAGTAGTAGCAGCAACCTCCTCAGCATCTGAGTTTTCAAAACCTTCAAAACTTTTGTCAGTCGCTGTCTTGAAAAACATCCATAAAATCCATAACCAAGGCTAGATGAGTTTCGGTGATGGTTGAGGTCTGTGGTGCCGATTCAGAATCGCTGTCATAGTTGGATTCGGGGCTAGAGGAGTCAACGTCAGGAAGAATTTCACATTTACGGAACCCATTCTGAATAGTAGCTTGTTTTATTCTGTCCCAAGCAGTCAAAACCCATTTGCAAACTTCCACGTAAGTTGCACAGCGCTGTCGACCTGCCGGAGTGAATGTGTGTTCCCCATTTGTCATCCAGTTGTCCCATTCCTCTCCAACAAAGCACTTGAATGGGTGGTTGACAGGCATATCAAGTGGTTGCAACTTGCAGGTCAGTCCACCTGGAATTACAGCGATATGTGCAGCCACGGCGTTGATATGTTTCTGAACTGAAGCTTCTTTATGGGCGGCCAAGGAATCTAAAAGCAGCAGAGATTTAGGATTAAAAAACCCACCTTTTCGTACACGAAAGCAGCTGTCTGTCCACATCTTCATAACATCTCTGTTCATCCAGCCCTTGTTATAAACCCCACAAATGCCAGCTGGCAGTTTTTCTCTAGGCATCATTACCCTCTTAAAAATCACCATTGGTTTTAATTTTATCACCATTTGCCATGCATGCCAACACTACAGTAAAAGAGGTGCGTTTGTGACTGGTGGTTGCTACACGGACTGTTTTCGATCCAGTTTCCGCAGCAGACCGAGGAGCAGGTATATCAGATGACATGGGCACCTCATCCATGTTAATAACGTTGTTTGGTTTCAAGCCCAGCTGGTTAATTTCTTTATGTACAAAAGTTTTAAAATCATCCATTTTCTTTTCCCATTCGTCGGAAGCCGTTGGTCAACAGATGTCCACGTGCGAACTGACAGATTGTTTCTCTGCATAAATTTGTACACCCAATTTCCCGAGCCCCTATTAAAATAATAATTTTCTGTTCCATAGACATAAGTTAAGCCTTGACCTGTATGGCTGCTGTTGACACGGCCTGTTTGTTCTCTCTCTGTGCACGAACCCACTTCAACAGGTTTTCTTCTAGATTCGGCCACTTGGCTTTCTTTCCGCAGCGCGCTCTTTTCCTAGGGTGTAATTTCTCAATCTCTGCTTCTTCCTTTCTCCACTCCTGAACAGACTTTTTGTTGACAGGATATTTTCTCCCTGCTGCTCTGTTTCCATTGTCCTTTACATATGTCACAACACACAATTTAAAATCAGCTTTGTAGGATTTGCGCTTAGGCATGTTTAAAAAGTTTTAAGAGGTGTTAAATACTTTTTTAAAATTCTTTACAGGTTAAAACTACTAAAGGAATAAATAAATGGTAAAACAGTGTGGCTCAAAGGAGTTATATACCAGCAATAAGGGTTGTAGCGTACTTACTGCTCAGCGTCATCAGCTGCGGTTCATTAACACTTCATTACAGGTGCTGTTCATTAACAGTACCCACGGTTCATCTCCCACGGGCTATACACATGCGTGGGTTATCTAAGACTTTTTTACACAATCAGGAAAAACCGTGAGTTATGCACGGGTGCGGGTAATACACGTACGTGAGTGTTATACTCTAATTTATGGTAACTGGTGGAAGGACCAACCAGCATTTGCACAGGTGTTCCATTTATTCATATTCCACCTACTGTGGCAATAACATCAGGTGCATTGCTTTTGGATTGGAGGTACTTTTGGGATTTCAGAAGATGCAGGCAAATGTTACCACAAGAATAATTTCTCTATACATTCCTTTTGAAATTGAATGGTCAAAAGTGCACGTGTAAAATTTCTATCTCTAATCAGATTGAAGTCAGTAAAAATGACAGACAACATGGCTTATGTGTATTATATGAACTGTCAGGGAAAAGTCCTAGTCCCCATCTCTCTGTATTAAAGCAATAAAACTCATGACTTGGTATATAACCAACTACATAATCATCTCTGCTTCTTACCTCTCAGGTATTCAAAATATATGGCGCATGATCTCAGCAGCTTCGGAGTAATAAATGGGAATTAAACTCCAGAGTCCTTCCCATGATATTCTTTCTTAAAGATTTTCAGAGACCAATCTATTTGCTATAGCAGCCAACTCAAAATGCATCATGTGTTTTTCCAGAAAGGGTCTTGATCCTGTATTGCTAGATTTCTCATAGTATGAACAAAGGACTTTTCTGTGCATATCTAAAACTGTTACTGTTGTGGGTCCTCAACAAGATCAGATCAGGGTTATTATTATTGCACTAACGTAGCCAAGACAAGTCTGGTATTTCTATCTCATTGGCATTGCTTATCGTCCTCCTTGGAAGTTTCTAATTAGTTCTTTCTTACTGACACAATATGCAGGTCAAACAGTTCCACTCCAGCTTATAAATTCTGAAGTTCTAAGAGAAGTGGGAGTTGATAGACAAGATCTCATGGAAAAGCATGTCTAAGGGGGAAAAGTTTGAGGGAGCTGGTAGTTTTTTGAAAGACGTTATTAAGGGAACTAAAGCAAACTATCCCACTGTGTAGAAATGGATAGTAAGTATGGCAAGACACCACTATGGCTTAATCAGGGGATCAACTCAAACAGCCTTACAACAAAAAGGAGAAACTATGACAGATTGCAAAGGTTGCATAGAAACAAAACCAGCATGTAGGGACAAAATTAGGTCAATGAACAAAATGAAATTAAAGTAGTTGAAGACATAAAAGGTAACAAGAAAACATTCTATAGATACATTAAAAGCAAGAGGAAGACTAAAGACAGGGCAGACCCATAGCTCAAAGAGGTGTGAAAAAGAATGGAAAATGTGGAAATAGAAGTGCTAAGTTCCTTTTTTTTGTTTGTTTTCACTGAAAAAGTTAGAGAGTGGAAGTCTAACAGTGAACACCAGTGAAAATGAGATATGAGCTGAAGAAATAACAAATTAAAAATTACTAAAATTACTTAGTCAAGTTAGATGTCTTGAGGTTGACAGGGTGTGATCAAATACATTTTAAAATATTCAAGGAGCTGAGAGCAGATATGAGCTATTAGCAGATATATTCAAGAACTTATGGAGACTGGAGAGATTCAAGAAGAATGAGAGCCTAAACAGTGCCAATTCTTAAAGAAGAATGACAACCCAGAGAATCAGACTATGCTTAACTTCTTTATCCAGAAAGATAATGGAACAAATAATCAAACAAGCAGTTTGCAAAGAAGATGGTAAAAAGTAACTGCCAACATGGATTTGCGAGGAACAATTCACATCAAATGAACTTAATAGCTTTTTTGATAGGGTGCAAATCCTTGTGGACAAGGGAAAGAAGTAGATGTGATATATCTTTAATAAGGCTTTTAATGTTCTCATATGACCTTGTCATAAACTAGGAAAATACAGCCTATATCAAGCTATTGTAACGTGGGCTCATAACTGGTTGCAAAACCGTTCCCCAAAAGTGGTTCAGTCATGCTAGTAGGGCATATCAGGTGAGGTCCCACAGGGATGGGTGCAGTTCTATTCAATATCTTGATCAGTGATTTAGATAATGGCACAGAGAACACACTTATAAAATCTGTGGATACTACCAAGTAGGGATGTTTTATCTAGTCGATGGAATTTCCATTGACTAGTCAATAAGGGGGGGAACTGCAAAGTTGCAGTGGGGTTAGCTCCCAGGCTCTTAACACGTTTAAAAGGCTGAAGCACAGTGGGGGTAGAGGGAGGGACTGGGTGCAAGCTGGGGCAGCTGATTCCCAGCTCACGCCTGGTCCACCCAATGTGCTTCAGCCTAGCAGCTCTTAATGCATTTAAAAAGCAGAGGCGGCACAGTGTCTGGGACCAACCACAAGCTGGGAATCAGCTGATTCCCAGCTTGTGTCTGGTCCCCTGCTATGCCTCTGCCTCCTCTGGCCCTTGCACAGATTGTGCTGGGGGGAAAAACAGCTTTTAAGCTGGCTCCCCTCCGCACCGGCTCCTGCTGCGCTCTCCTCCCCCTCCCCCCATAGAGATAGCAAAGGGGAGAGGAAGTGATTAATCGAATCACTTATTAGTCACTTACATCCTTACTACCAAGGTGGGAGGGAGCTGCAAATGCTGTGGAGGGTAGAATTAAAAGTCAGTGACCTGAAAAAACTGGAGAAATGGTATGGGGTAAATAGGACGAAATTCAATAAGGACAAATGCAAAATGTTCCTTTCTAACTGGAGTAATCAATTGCACACCTGCAAAATGGGAAAAGAGTACTTATGGAGTTTTCCCAGCGAGAATGTCTCAATAGAGAATCATCCAAGAGTGTCCTCAGAAGCCTACATTAATGGTTTTCTTCCAAAAACATCAGATTAGCCAAGGAGCTATAGTTGATATTCTGTACATAAAGGGAGTGTTAACTTTCTGCCTAAAGTGAATCAAATAATTTAGAAATTTTTCTGTTCATAGCCATTGTAGACAGAAACAGTGTTTTGTAATTAGATTGTCAGAGTGGTTGTATTGAGTTGTATGATAGAACTCATGTCCACACACACTTTGAAAGTTCTAGCACATTTTGCAGTAGTAATCTCTCTATCGCCTTACTTAAGGATGTGCCAATTGTAGACTGGCACCTTGGTTCTCTGTTTCATACGCTTTTCTTACTATGTCCTGGTGCCTACAGAGAGATTAGATGCAGCTGTGGACAAGGTAGTTGTTTTCTATATTGGATTCAGTGCTGAACCTCTTGCCTCCTGAAGGGGATGCTGCTCTAGAGCAGCGGTTCCCAACCTGGGGTCCATGTGGGGAGGAGGGGGAATAAATAATAATGATCATAGAAAATAAGTTTTAAATAAATTGCAAAGTCACAATCAATTATTATTTGTAAATTAAATATCTTCCAATAATGTTAATTGCGGTCTGAAAATCTGTTGTGGTGCCTTTGTGTGACGAAACAGTCATGACGGTTAGAAGCATACAAACATTAGCCATATATTCAATGTGAATCTGTGGCTGAAATCAGGCTCACTGAAGAGAAAGGAGACTGAGCAGAGTGAAGCATCCGCAAGTAAAATGTCTAATGAAACAGACATAAGTAAATGAAAAGTGAGAAAATGCTCTGCTGGCTACTAAAACTGAGGTTAGAATTGGCTTTGGTGGTGGTCCGCAAAGGGCTCGGGAGGGTGATTGGGGGTCCGCGAATGGTTTGGAGGGAGGCAATTTGGAGTTTGCACTAGTGAAAAGGTTGGGAACCACTGCTATAGAATTATCTGAAGTTGGACACTCAGAGGGACACTACTCAGGGGAAAGGTTTTGTACCTTTAGTAGTAACTGGAGTTTTTGGAAATGTGGCCCTTCATGAACTTCATTACCTGTCCTCTTCCCCTCTGCTTCAGAGGAATTCTTATGGGACTTCATGGTAGAGAAAGAATTGAGGGCAATTTTCCCACATAGCCTGTAAAGCCTCTTTGTGGGGGGTGAGGATGTATGAGGTGCATAGGCACCTCTGCCAAAATCTTGATCTAAGGTGCATGATGCAAGTGTACTGGAAGTAGAGTGCTGATAGGGACACACATCTCAAAGAACCCTTATTTACTGCACAATGTGGGTAAACTCATTGTCTCCTGAGCAATAAAACTTTCACTTGGTAGACCTAACTAAGACTTAGCATCCTATACCACCATTTTCAGTGGCTTGTAACTTAGCCTGAATGGTTGAAGTCTGTCAGGATTTTTTCCTATGCTATCTCCCTGCATTGGGTTGGATTTTTTAAAAAATCTTTAGGCAAAGAGAAAGGATTCATTTATTTCTGAGAATGAGTTTAGTAGGCAAATTATTTTTTAATAGACAAAACCAAGTTCCAACTATTTCTTTCAAGAGCTCTTGTGCTCTTCAGGTTTTGGACCAGAATTTGACATTTGATAGGGAATATCAAAGAAATGTTTTTTAATGTCCCAGAAAAATCAACCCAGATTCGTTTTAGTAATAAGCATCTGAAAAATCACCCTTTGAATGTGCTCAGTAGCTCATGCTAAAGGTTTGCTGTTGAAATTCCTAAATATTTTACTTGTTATGGCTCATGTCCTAATCCCATAAAGCAACAAAGACATGCCTGCTGCATTCTCATGCCTCAAGCTAGCTTCAGATGTGGGGGAGAGGGGCCGATGCAATAAGTAACAGCCCTTTTATTCTTGATAATGGGACGTGTTAAAGTAAAGGCGAAATAGGGATGGTGTAGCCATCCTCTTACGCTCAATGTAGCGATTAGGGAGGAGAGGCGGAAGTGGGGCCTTTGGCGTGCTGAGGATGCCCACTCCTATTTCAGTCTGTTTTTATTACTGAAGTAGATTTACTGAACTCCAGGAGATTATGCTTCAAATGTAATGAAGTCTTGTGCAATTTGCATTTCTTATTGGGCAAGTTAAACAGTAAAAATTTTTCCCCCATCTAATTTATATTGGGATGAATGAGAGTGCATATATTCCATTCTGTCAGAACTGGAAATGCAAGTTGAGGTTCTATCTCATATGTGACTCTCTTAAGCTACATTTATGCCTTCTGGGTTGTGAGCTGCCCTGGGAGCTGGTGCAGCCCCTGGAATAGGTTAAAGCAGCTTTGTGGCTACTCAAATTCACAGCAGCTTGTTGGTTCTTAGTCCAGAATTGCAGAGTCCTGCAGCCACTTCCCCTACCATTATTTTTCCTACCCTAGCACACTTCTACAGAGGTCTGCAAGATGTGGCAATATATGGCCATGTATCATGGCTTTGTGCTTCCACTGTGCTGGAGGAATTCACACTTATTTTTAAAAAAAGATGAATGTGCCAAATCGATGGTTTTTCTGTGCTCTTTGTAACCACTAGAATTCAACTCCCCTCCAGAGCTAGCAATAGTGGCTTTTCATTCCAGATTTCTCTGTGTTGTCTGAAAGAGTTGGTTAAGCCACTGGCAAAGTCAGGTCCCACTCTAGTCACTGGTGGACATTGATCATTACTGTCTGTTAGTGCAATCAGGTCTTAGATTTCAGTTCTGTTAGTGACCCATACAGGCAGTCGTTATGGCTCCACTTGATGGAATTCTTGTTTCTTTAGTTTAACTTTTTAAAAAGTAGCTTTTTATATACAAATGCATATTTTTTAAAGAAAAAGTAAAGTGCAAGCACTGAAATATTAAGAAATGTCTAAATGTTTTCTAGCCTTGTGTGATTTTTGATGATCTTTGTGATCGTATACTATTTGACCCCTGATTCATTCATTGCACGTGGTGGGCAATAAATGAGACAATGCTGCAAGAAAAAGTGTTGTTGTTTTTTCTTGTGACAAATGTACTAAGTTGGGTCTTTTCTTGGTTAAGCAACAAACATCACTTTGTTGCTGGATACCATTATCATAGTGCATATGCATAGTTGCTCAGATTAATCTTGCAAATTTACTTTTGGCACTTCCTGACATGATTAGTTGTTTTAGCAACTTTTAATATTTTAGTGACAAGTATCAGAAGGATAGCCATATTAGTCTGAATCTGCATAAACAAATACAGGCAGTCCCCGAGTTACGCGGATCCGACCTATGTCGGATCCATACTTATGAACGGGGCTTTTCTCGCCCGCCCACATCACGGTCCTGCTGCCCGCGTCCTCCAAGGTGCGGCGCTGCGGGGACCTACCCGGCAGCGCCCCAGCTGCTCTACCCCAGGTGTCCCCAAGTCAGCTGCTGCTGAAACTGATCAGCGGCTGATTCCAGGAAGCCCGGGGCAGAGCAACTCTGCCTCGGGCTTCCTGTAGTCAGCCACTGGTCAGTTTCAGCAGCGGCTGATTCTGGACGCCAGTTCCGACATAAGTACAAATTCAACTTAAGTACAAACCTACAGTCCCTATCTTGTACGTAACCCGGGGACTGCCTGTAAAAGTCCTGTGGCACCTTATAGACTAATAAATCTGTTAATATTTTAGTGTAGCTTTTTTATCTAATATATTTCATTTCTTTGACTAATCCTTTCAGAAAGTAAACTGAATCCTTCATGCATCCTTTATTACAGGGGCAGGCAAAATATGGCGCAGGGGCCAGATCACTGGATCCATCCTGCCACTGGCTTTATAGCCTCCCACACCTGGCTATAGCCTCCCACACCTCTCTAAGGCTATGGCTACACTACAAGATTTTTCCGGAAGAGGAAATGCAAATGGAGCACTCATTTGCATATGTCACACTGTCATTTGCATTTTCTCTTCGGATCCTTTTTGAGGAAGAGGTTTTTGCGTACAAAAGTGCTGTCTTCATAGCAATTCTGTGCACAAAAACCTCTTCTGCAAAAAGGATCGGAAGAGAAAATGCAAATGAGAACACAACATATGCAAATGAGTGCACCATTTGCATTTCCTCTTCTGGAAAAAGCTTGTTGTGTAGCTTTAGCGTAAGTGGCTGGCTGTGGGGGGCCATGTGCTCTCTGCACACTGAGAACTCTGGGGTAGGAGGCAGCTTTGCATGCTACCTCCGCCCCAAGCATAGTTCTACAGCTTCCATTGGCTGGAAACCAGCCAGTGGGAGCTGCCTGCGCCATGCTTGTGGCACTAGCAGCACACAGGAATGCAGCATGCAGAGAGCACATGGCTCTCATAGCCAGCCACTTTGAGTGACATGCAGGGATCCTGCCTGAGGGTCTTGCTGGGCTGCTGGCTGGGAGCCACCAAAGGTAAGCACCTCTCAGCCAGAACCTGCACCTGGCACCTCATTCCCTCTGCTTCCCCGCCCTAGGTCACAACCATTGTTTCCTCTAACTTTTTTACATCCATGTGTGGAATAAATATTACTACATGCAAAGAGGTATGTGCTCCACTGTTAGAAGCACATGCTGCTGGTTGTGGGTGCGCTGCTAATCAACAGCACAGCATTTGAATCTCTCCTGGGTGTCCTCCCAAGCATTCAGATTACAGGGCACACTGGTCACAATGCAAGTCCTCTCCACCCCCACTTCTGCACCCATGTCCGTTCTTAGACCTTGCACTGCTTGCTGCATCCCAGTCCCCTACCTTGAGCTCCCTACTGCACCCAAACCTTCATCCCGACACTGCACCTCCTCCTTTAGTATCATAGAATAGTGCAGACCGTGACCACTTACCAAATTATTTGAGTACTTCCCCATCAAAAATAATTTCCCATCCCTGCCTTAATTAGGAAACTGTATATTGCACTGGTAAAAGATCGAAATCAAAGACTCTCTTCATTTTTGTTTTGATCCTACCCTATGGTTATAATATAATTTTTGCATAATATTTATTACTGTTAAATTTGACATACATGAGAACCATTTTAAAATAAAAGCTTATACCATAATTGGTTGGGTTTTCTTGACTGTAATACTTTGTGTAGAGCTTTTAAAATATAATCTCAATGTTCTTTTAAAGATAGGTGAGTATTATTAATCCCATTAACATATAGGAAAACCCGGGCACAAAAGATCATGTGTTTCCATGTTGTTGATCTAGTGGGTGCCTTAGTATCAAGTAGATATGTGAAATGCTTGAGGTAAGTCACTGACAGTTGGGAGAAGAATCCCAAGTGGGTTAACTCCCAGGCCTGTGCTTACTTCAGCTGTTTCTATTTATGTTGCATTGATGTTTGTAATAGAGTAGTCATAACATTGAAAATTGTATTAGGTTCAGAGTGAGCTAAATGTTTGATTTATTTTTTCATTAATCTGGTTACTTTGCATGTTTGTTATATATATTTATAATATATGGTGAATATATATAATCTTGCTCTGTCTGTGTCTCTCTGGAACGACAGAGTGATGTCATGTCACTCTGTGTCCACAGGAGCCAAGCCCCACCCGAAGAGCTGGGGTTGCTGAGCTGTGTTGCTGGGGGAAGAGCGATTACTGTTGGGACCTTGGCAGCCTGGCTCTCCCTGCTGGCTGGGAAGGGGGTGTGTAAAGTGGGGGCTAGCACAGCCCCGGCCCTCCCTGGCAGCCAGCGGGAGAGCTGGGGTTGGCGAGTGTAGCAAGCAGGCAGCACAGACCCCTAGAATATTTATAGTAAAAATGTACATTTACATTAATAAAACCTATATTAAGTAAAACACTTTTCCACTTTGCTTTACAGGGTCTTGACAATGTTCACAAACAGAGAGTTGCCGAAGTACTAAATGACCCTGAGAGCACAGAAAAAAGGCGAAGCCGAGAGAGTCTCAATGTTGATGTGGTAAAGTACGAAAGTGGCCCTGATGGAGGGGAGGAAGTGAGTATGAGCGTAGAATGGAATGGGGTAAGTACAGTACACAGTTGAAGAAAATAGCCTAGAAAATTTACCACCATAACACCAACTTTTGTCCAGTTGTCATTCTATTGTGTTTTCGGTAGTTTTGGTAATTCATCTGTTTTACACTCTGTAATTCTGCAGAATTAAGAATTAAAGTACAAGATCTTGCATTCAGTAAATTCTCTTTACGTTTTTATTACTTTTTTTAATTGTCCACAATTTTTTTTGCCCTGTAAAGTAAACCTTTTTTAGGAAGAAGCATTTGAATGCTGATTGTGTGTCCTGGTTTTTGTTGGGTGCATAATCTTAGTCTGTGGTTTCCTCAGTAGATTTGCAATTAATTTATTTCTGCTTATTTACTTTGTCATGCTTGCCTCTAGGTTAAATGTGTCCTGTAGGTGTCATTACAGGAATATTAAAACATAAGTTGTTTTTAAAGTAAATAAAAATAATCAGTTTAAGACTTAAAAACAACTTCAGTCACCTTTCTCCCAACTTTGGCAGAATGTACAATTTGTAAATTAAAGAAGGGTGATCCATAATCTGCTTTTATATGTGCTGGTTCATGGCAGCTTGATAGTAACTATACATTTTTTAAATGAAATGTGTATCTCTACTTCCCATTCACTCCTTTCACATAAGCGTCCTTGTGAGTCTTTATTCTGTCTTTTAATGTCTTGTTCCACTACCTAACATAATAACTGTGTCACTATTTAGAACAATAACAACTTTTAAAAATAGATGTTTTTAATGTGTGATTAGCTGTGCATTTTCTATCCTTTTGTTATGTCTCATGCTTTTAGGTATATGGAGTAAGTTTACTTAATTGTGTTTGCTTCAGTCACTGGCTTTCTTATTGTATTTTGTTGCTACCAAGGGGAGTCAGTCATGCAGGCAATTAAACTGTTAATTCATTAAGCTATAGTTCTGCTAAAAGCACTGATGCATTTTGCCAAATTGTTGTAGTGATAGATTTGTCTGACTGCTTTTGCTTTAGGTTGTTTATCATACTTTACAAACTAGCATGCTTCTAAAGTTCATTTCTCTGACAGATTTCCAGTTGTAAGAAACTTCAAGATCCTAAAGCTGACTTTGTAAAAACTTACACTTGCTCAACTTGAATGGAGAATGTTCTCTCCATCTTTGGTTGGTTTTTTGTCATTTACCAAATGACAGTCTTTTGGCATTGGTATTCTCCATGCCAAGACAGTCAATCAGCATCTGTTGTGAATTAATGTTGCATCATTAGTGTCCCCAAAATAAGTTTGGTGACTCAATTTTATCTTAATGTTGTCCACTCAGGATTAGAACTGTGTACTGTACTCCTCCCTTATTTCTGCCGTACTTTGCATGCCTTTGTGTGTTATAAGTGAATAAAACCTTTTTCTACTGTTTGCTTTTAATTAAAACAAGCATGCAGGTTTTGGAATGATAAAGAACCTTCTGGAAAAATACAAGATGGTATTTCTAGGTCAATATTTGAATGAAACCTGATAAAAATATGTTGACCTAAAAAAATTATTTGCTTTTAGGGACCAAAATCAAGGAAGCGTTGATTTTTACAAAGTCTAGGAATTGCACCATTCATTTTTAAAATGTTGCATCACTTTTCCTGATACACATGGGACTATTCATAGTCCACATTTTCTTCCTCACTGGAGGGAGTTTGTTCATACACAAGTAAACAGGAAACTTCCCAGTATTGCTTTTTACCTTATTTTGATGCTGTTCTTTTCTGTACCAGTAGGGTGTGATGTGTTATCCTTCCTTCATCTCATCTCGCCACACATATTCTGCTTCTCAGACAGGAAGTACTGTTGAATTTCTATCATAGACAATTTAATTTTTTTATGGAGATCAAAGAAAGTGCTTCTTTTAGTAAAAGCCGCCTTATGTGCACCTGAACTCATGAGTTGGTTCAAGAACTTGGCTGCAGACAAAACAGTGTAGCATTAAGGATACACATTGTTTAAACTTTATATAGTTGAATTTTTTTTAACTGTCCATGAGAAATTTTCTGCTGTTTTTGACCAGAAATCCAGAAGAATAATAATTTTGTGAGGGGAAAACAAAGTAACAGAACATTGCGGAGAGTAACTTTCCACATGTAGTATATCTTGGACAAGAACTGTCCCCTCATGATACCCTCCCTACCCACTCACGAGGCTTCTGGCTGCCGCTGCTGGCCGTCTCATGTGGGAGAGGGCTGGCAGCAGGAGCTAATAGCCTTGTGCCAGTTTCTGCTTCTGGCACCCCATCTGCCATGCTTGGGGTGGTCAGCTCTGACCACTGGCGGAGGCGGGGGGAGGCTGAAGCAGCCCTCTGCTTGTGGTGGGCTGCTCTTGGGTGCTGGTTAACCCATACCAGTAAGCATCACCCTTACTGGGTGATGCTTATGGGTAACTAACTAGTTACCTGTTCATATCCCTATTATGTATATTGTTTACTAACATTTAGTTTAAAAACTTGTTCTATAAATATTTACAGTACACTGTTCTCACAACTTATTTTAAAAACATAAGTTTCAAATTGTAGCTAAAGAATTTGCTTTCATAAACACTTCAAAATGTGTTTTCTTATACTGACTTTTCTAGACAAGCTTGAGTCTTGCTCCTTGTCTGTCTCAGGAACTGAGAGAGATTTTGTTACACAATGGCAACAAAGTTGAAATGCAAGCTAACTTGAAAACTGTTGATCTGAATGTGCCTATTTTAAGATGCAAGGAATAATTTGCCTTTTTATTCATGGAATCATTTAACTGAAATGTAGATTAATAGTCAAAGCTGCTGAATGTCCACAAACATTTCAGAAAGAGTGATTCAATAAGTGTCTTTATGTAATTCTAAACAAAACATAAAATCTAATTTGATAATAGACCTCTGTCTGCAGGTGAAGATTTAATTGAAATTCCCACCTAGTGTTCAGTCACTGTCAGTGGGGCATCTTCTGTTAGTATTCATTCCACTTGCTACAGAGAGATGCCTTCATCTTTTGACAGTCTTAAATGATATCTTTATTCATTATCCCACAGTTGAGAATGGAAAGACTATTCAATTATTTTGTAACTTCTGTAGGTAGGTAGTTCTTTCAATTCAGTTTTGAGGACCATTAGGGTAGGCAGTATGTGGAAACTTGCATTATAGTATTTTCCTTAGGCATTTTAAAATAAATATATATATAATATACGAGAATAAATCAACAGTTCCATAGATTCTTTTTATCTCAAATCAGTAGACAGAATTTTGTTTGGAGGAGTAAGGGAAACTTTTCCTTTTTAGTGTTGGGAGGTGTATTCCTGACAGAAGTTAAAGCTTAAATGAATGCACCTTGTTCTGTTCATTTCTTTTAAAGCCTTTATTAATTTTTTTCTCTTTTTTTAGAGTTTTGTATTCTTTTCAATTAAAAAAAAATCATTCTTTTCTCTGCATATACTACACGTGATGTGTTTTATAATATAAAAGCAATTTGTTTTTTAAAAATTTGCTTTTCTCTTATTTACATACATTAATAAAAGACTGGATCTCTTTTGGTAATTTTTGTATGATGCATGTTAGTGAAATAGGTTAAAATACATAAACTGCTATCTTTTTGGTAATTAAAAGGATCAGGAATAGCAGCACTTAGAGGTGCAACCACAAATCTTTAATTTTAAAAGACATCTCGGCATATGACCTAGAAATACTATAAGCATAACTGTTCAAAATTGAAAACTGTTGAACTTTTCCCAACAGTTTCATTCAGTTTTTCTTCTCTCCATTTCTGACAGGCCTAGATGCCTTTTGTGATTCTTATACTGCCTCCTGCATGACGGGCGTGCACCATCTTCAAGCTTTAACTTCTCTCTTCAGTACTGACTGCTGTTTTAGCAAATCCCTTACTATTTTTGTCAGAGCTACACTTCCTTGTAAACTAGCCATTCCTTCATTGCTAGTGTCTATTTTTTGTTTCCTGTTTCTCTACATGTGTAGCTTTACAAGATATGTATCTAGTCATACAAAATGTGTTATTACAACCATTTGCTATGTAATACTTAAGTAAAAAGTAAGAATGAACTTTATAAGTAGCTGTTCACTATGAAAACAGGTAGTTAAAAGTATCACAGAAGGTATTATTAAAATAGCATGATGGTGATCTTTACAGAATAAAATGTAAAAGTAAGGCATGTGCTCCAAGTGCTTTAAAATGTATTTAGAGACCTATAATGTGGTTAACCTCAATATGGAACTCCAGATAATTCTAAAGTAGCATTGCTGTTTAGTTTTTGTGTGAAATTTTGGCAATTATGCTTTTCTCTACTAATCTTGGTGTTCGGTGATTTGTGTATTTGTCTTTCTAACTTCTAATAAACTCACTCCAACTGATGGCTGTCTGTCTGCTTAGTAGTACTTTCTCCTTTTTATAGTCCTTCCTTTCAAAGTGTAGCCATGTAGGATTTCTCAAAGTAGTAAGTGGTACTACTACTTTTACTAAACTGTTGACTTTTAAGAGAAAACTAATTATTTGGCATACAAATTTGGTATCTCTGCTTAAGAGTTAGACTTCTCTGTCATAAAATGAGAATGTAATGTGCAGAAATCTATCATTTCATCTTGTTCTGTATTTTTCTGAAACATGTTGAAGGTAAAACTAAATCTAAATATATATAATTTTCTCATCCTAAATGATACCTACATTTTTAATAAACTTAATGTATAGAATTTACTAAATATGTTAAGTGCATATGGCGGAGATAAATAACAAAAATAATAAGTTTGTTCTTTTTAGACCTTGATAGAATGCTCTTGCTTGATATTGCATTCACCTTTCCCATATGGTCGCATGAAAATAAATATGGAATGCTATAGAGGTGACAAAGGTGTTGATATGCATTTATGAATTATGTATAGTTTAAGATTATTTTTAACTGTTATGGATTACAGTTAACCATAAATTGAACAGATTTTCATCTTTCTGAAATCTTTGTGATAAGTAGATGCTATTGATTATGAATGCTGACCATAATCTTGGTAAAATAAAACTTAAATGACATTTTAAAAATGTATATAATTTGGCACTATTACCCAATGGTAGCAGAGCACAAGTATTTTTACAATACATATTTATTCAGCTGTGGAGGAGGGGTAAAAATTGTTGCAGTTTCACATTTATTGAAATTTTTTTCAGGATGGCACTGGATCTTTAAAACGCAGTGGTTCCTTTAGCAAACTCCGTGCTTCAATTAGACGCAGCAGTGAGAAGCTGGTTAGAAAGCTGAAGGGAGGAAATTCACGAGACAGTGAACCAAAGAATCCTGGGTAATTATCTATTCTTAGATGTGCTGGTGTGCCCAGTTTGTGTCCACTTTGTAGCTTAGCACTGACCAAGGTAGCCTTTTCTCTTGTGGCCATAATGTACCTTTATGCACTTAGAATTGTGGTACATAAGAAGGATTTATGCTTATTGCATTCTTTACTGATAATGATACAGGGAATAATTTAACACTGTTTTAACAATGCCTTTATTTTAAATGGAAAAATTAATTTGTGTTTAGTATTTTTTGCTCACGTTTTTTACAGAATTTTCAGCTTGTTAAAAGGGGATGCGTAGTGTGATGGCACCTCTAAGAAAAAACTTTATTTAGAATATGTTGATATAGTCAGTATTATTGGTGCACTTTATTAAACTGCTAAATTTCTCTTCTCTCAAAGAATAAATTAAGCTGCCCATACTTTATTCTTAAGTATTGGAAGAGGAGTATGGGGAGAGTTGTTCGTTTGTTTTGCTTCAGTAAAACTCACGACTAGCATTCTGAATATTTAATGTATTAAAATAAACTTCAGTGTTAACATAATTTGGCATGAATTTTTTTAGATCTATATAAACAGTGTGTTTCACATACTGTACATATTAACATTCTACTAACATTTGAAACATTCTCTTTGTCAGGAGTATAGAAGTGGAAAGCTATTGTTAAAGCAAACAGAATGTTGCCTCTCAGTCCTTAGTGTTGAGGGAAAAGGTTTGTTGAAACCTTTAGTCATGCTTTGTTTAGAAATTAACATGTGACATTTATTAAAAGTTATGTCAACCCAGCTACATGGCTGGGAGATGTGAAAAATCTACACCTCTGAGCAATAACATAGTTAAGCTGAGCTGAATCACATTGTAGACAGCACTAGGTCAATGGTAAAGATATGATTCTGTGCCCAGTGAAGGGAAGTCAGTGGCAAAATGCTCACTGAATTCATTGATGAACAAGCAAGCTGTAAATGAAAGGCTGTCATTTTTCTTTTCAATCAAGCTAGTGGGAGAGTGAATTTTTTTAAAAAAGGAAAGCTACACACAACACTGTAGTGGAAGAAATTCAAAACTGCAAAATAGTTGAGTAAAACAGTACAAATGCTAGTCTAGAATGTGTGTCTCATCCTTCCAGTGTTAAAAAAAAAAATTATAAATGTTTCTTTAATTTACGTACAGCTCTTTATCAACACTGCCTATTGCTCTGGTTCATCATTGTTTTTATACACTGTAATTTAAACCTAATAAATATTTCCTCTATTCCAATATTTTGGGGGAGGTTTTAAAAAATGTCAACATGTTATGAAGTCAGGTTGTTATTCCTGGTCTCCTGCAGTTGTTAATAGGGAATATATGACCAACTTATTTTTTCCCTTATAAATATAATAGCTAACGGGCATTTTTCTTATATTTTGAAATGCTTTAATTTATTTGGCATTGCAATCTGCTATAAACACCTACTGTATGTGTGCTGCATGTAAGTAAAAGTACTCTATCTACATAAATATAAACCATATTTTTGACTGTATGCCACCTGCTAACGTATGTGTGGTATTTTATTCAAATGATAAAAGTTAGTGTAGAACAGATATTAAAGTATCAATATCATCATTGGCTTCCTGTGTTCTTTGAAGGTGTCTCTGATAATTGAAGGTAAAATTCTTCATTAGTTTATCTTTTATATACATATTCCAGAAATAGTTCGGATTTCAAAATCTTTCAATGATCATGTAGTGCCAAAAAAATAATTTTCAGTTCCTAAAAAACTTGCAGTACTGGCAAATTTTATTTTGAATTAATCTTTTGACTAGTAAAATGCACAAATAATATCTGGAGGTTGATGAGAATACCTATACAAGCTTTATTTTTGTACATAAAATATTTAAAAATATCTTAATTTTCATTTGCGTAGCTCTTTTTGAAAAATGTAAATGTCTGGTTTGTAAAAATTATTTTTTAAACTTTTCTAGATCATGAAAGCACAATTTAGAGGATAGGATTAAGTGAAATATCTTATTTCAACTTCATTTCTGGTAGTAATATTGCTTTCCATAGTAATTTGCTAGATTTAGTTAAAACTGCTCTGTTTTTTTACTGACATTTGGTGTATATATTTTTATGTAAACACACATTTGTATTTAACATATTGTAAATATTCAGATACAGCATTGCTAGTGTGTATAATTATCTACTGATTTATAAAAAAAAAATTAGAAACAATTTTTCAGATGTTTTATTTTTTCCATGAGATCATGGGGTTTTTTCTTATTTTTCCCTTTTCCCTTTAGTATCTCGTCTGTTTTCTCTAAAGCTTGTTCTTAGTAGGAACAGGTGAATTGCAAACTACTTTATCCTCACTTATTGTCATAGTCATTGATCATGCTGTCAAGCAAGGATTAATATCTCAAGTGAGGAATAGGCGACAGGAGTAGATGAGCTCCAAAGCCTAGTCATCAGACATCTATTCACAGAAAATTGAGGGAAGGCGGATTTAAAAAAAAATCACTTGTTGGCAAATTACTTCTATGGAAAATCTTTTTCCTTAAGATGATAGGTCTGCAAGAGTTGGGTATTATAAACACACCAAGTTTCAAGTCCTGTATGAACTACTTTCCTTAGGCACTTCTTTTATTCCAGATCTTTAATTCTAAATTTATTTTGCTTTGTTGATAGGTTGATGATTTTGATCTCTCATTTTTAAAATTTGACCATAATTCAGGTTAAACTTACCACAGGAAAGCTTTTTTAAAAAATAGATAGCTTTTAAACTTACAGAAAAACGATGCATGTATGTTTAGTATTTTTATAGTCCTGTTTCTGATTTGAAAAAATTTCAAGTGCATTTGCAAGCTAATTTTCATATATAAATTAAAATCTAATCTACTTCTAAAGTAAATCAATTGCTAGTAACTTTTGAAACTTAATCATAGTATCTGTTTGAGGTTCATTATTAGCACTTGAGCAAAAGTATACCGGATGTTTGGATAAGTTTGTACTGGTGGATTTTTTTTGTTTTCCTGGAGTTTGGATTTTGGTTTTTAATAAATCTTTATGCACTTACTTTTTTAAGAGATTTTAATTTGGAATGTTTTATGTGTGTTGCAGATTAACATATTTTGACTTTCATGTGTAACCTTAATTGTGTATATTATATAAATAAATAACAGATAGGTGTAACCAATGCATGATTCATTGCTTCTTTTTTGTTGCTAACACTTGTCATATTTTAAATCACGTGCATTCTATCTGAAACGTTCAACATTAATTACTCTACTTTCATTGTATATCTGCTACCTGCATTCATTTCTATAGGTTTTTGTATTTTTGTTTCAGCATTCTAGACATACACATTATTTGGGCTAAGAGCCCTCAGATCACTTAAGAACATGCTTATCTTCGTGTGAATAGGCCTGTTGATTTCAGTGGGACCAATGACTAGGTTGTTGTGCAGTGTTAGCTGTGCAGAGACCCCTTCACTCTCAGGTGCAGGAAGCCACCTGTGCAGATCACATTGCAGGATTGGGGTCTAACTTTGGTGTTAATGTGACACACACAATAATTTTAATGTGCTCCTTTTAGGAGCACAAAAATTATATGAAAGAGCCAGTGGTACCAAACGAACAGAGTACCACATTTTAGTTCACCTGTCTTTGGGGTGGGGAATAGCAAACATCCATATTGTACCTTTTCAGCAAAATATTTTGACATTGGGGACTGTTTACATTAATTTTAAGCCAGCGTTGTAATTAATCTTACTTTTTAAATAGTTTAGTCTTAAATGTTATAGGTGTTTGAATAATTTTTAATAAAGTTCAGGATGAAAACAATGACTAAGAATATCAATCCTCAAGAATATGGAAGTTGATATAATATAAAATCGTTAATACAGAGTTATCCTGATTAACACTAGCCCTTCTAAAATAACAAGGGTTTAAATTGATTGTATTATCTTTGTGGTATATTGCTTTCATAAGACCATTTTGGGACTACCACTGCTTGAAATATATTATGGCCACTAACAATGATAGTAGTAGCAACCTTACAGTGTCCTTCACTTCAAAATGACTGAAATCAGACTCAGCAGATTTTTTAAAAGTTTGCTATTTTTTGCCTTATTTATGTCAACAGACATCTTTCCATAGTTTTTACTAGTTAAAGCAACTTATTTGATAAATGTATCAATATGTATTAATATTTTTCACAAACATTTATTGAACAACTACATCTGAATAAAACTTAAAAAAATGAATAGTCCTGTAGTACCTTAGAGACTAGAGAATTTATATAGTATCATGAGCTTTCGTTGGCGCAACCTGCTTCTTCAGATTAATAATTTTTTTTTTAAATCAGCTAAATAATTTTAAACTAAGCACTAAATTGAAGCATATGTTAAATTAATGTATTCAGAAATGACAAATTTTGGAAACTGATGTTAATACCTTTAATGGTTCAAATTATTTCAAACTCATAACGTGCTTAAGTACTCTGGGGCTGGCAATTATTTTGATACTTATCTTAATATTAAAAGAGCAGGAAAATGTGCAAATAAGTAACTACAGGAAGTATTTCTCTTAAAGAGCATACTTCATATTAGGTTTCATGGCTTATATTAAAACTCCCTTAAGTTTGCATCCGTATCATTATACCTGTGTGTTTAGAGTAATTATTCTGATTGGTTTATCCTTGCATGTTCACTATCCTGGTTGCAGCATGAAGCGTGCCAGTTCTCTGAATGTTCTTAACATGGGTGGCAAGGCTACTGAAGATCACTTTCAAGTAAGAAGATCTATAATATTCTTACACAAGTAGATACATCCAGCAGGGTTTGGGCAGAAGAGCATGAGAAACAATAAAATGATAGAGTACTCGGTAAGACCCTCAGTATAGCAAAGCACTTTAAGCATGTGCTTAAGTCCATTAGCATTCAGCAAAGCACTTAAGCAGGTGCTTAAAGTTAAGTATGTGTTCAAGTCCTATTGATATCAGTCAGTTAAGCAGGTGCTTAACTATAATGCTGAACTAGGGCCTGAATTGGAATATTGGAATGTCTAATATAATTTAAAAAGGAATATTTGTAAAGATCAGATATTCTGTATTTTTGATGGAACAAGCTTCTCTTAAAAGGTCCAGTCATACTAGGTGTTATGTGCTCTCAAATCCCAATGACATCAGTGAGACCTTATGGTACAGAGGAACAGGCCCTAAATGTATCTCATGTTAAGTATTGGTTCTACTAAAATCTAAACTGTAACTATTTTTCCTATTTTCATTGTGCCTGATAGCTACTACACATAACTGTTTGTACCTAATAAGTTACCACTGCATATATTGTTAAGGAAAGCTAGTAATGTTCTATGTTCTAAACATCATTGTGCATTTTACTAACAGCAGCTGTGACTAACTTTGAGGGAAATATTAATTTGTCAGTGCCAGCATACTGTACGATGTAGAATCCTCACCTTTATTTGTCCCAAGGCTTATAACTAAAACTGTCGCTGCATGGATCTCTTTTGCTATTGTGTGACATAAAGGTATCTCCTTTAGTATTAGCCCTAAAGAATCTTCTGTGGTTTTTTTAGTTCTCTGAAATTTATGCAAAGATGTTCCTTCATTAATTTATGTGAACGTTGACCCAAAAAAATCCACCAAGGTAAACAAAGCACTTTGCAGCAGTAATACAAAAAATACTCCAGGCTATCAAAATTTGAGGCCATGTCTGCACTAGGGAACTATTTAGAAATTACTAAATTTGACTTAAGAACTCCCAATTTACCAAATTCGAACTAGTATGCCCTCACTATGGGGAAGTATCAACATTAGACCAAGGCAGGCACCGTAAATGTGGATGTGCTATCTTGGACTTAAAGCCCAGGAAGAGCTTAGGGGAACTGCGGGAGGCCTCCCAGAGGACAATAAGCTCGAATTAGCAGTATCGGAACATCCACAATAACATTATTTTGGAATTAGCTTTATTCTTCATGAAAAACAAGAGTTCGAATTCCATGACCCATTGTTTCAAAATAACAGGTTTGGTAGTGTAGATGCACCGCTTATAAATTCAGACATGGGAGGGGAGCTATTTCAGAATAAGGTCTTAGTGTAGACCAGGGCTCACAGTCTTAGCCTAGGAGCAATTAACTTTATAACTGGTTTTCTGTGCATTTTATAATCTGTGCTTTCTCAGTGAGCTTTACTTACCACATCTGAAATGTGTAAAGTTAACAGTATATTTATAAATTTTACAAATATTTTCCCCTGAATTTGCCAAGTAGAGAAACACTTGCCAATATTGCTAGGCTGTCAGCCCCTTCTGTAATATTTGTGTTAGTAATGCAAAGAGAGTGCACAGATATAATTATATCTGTTCAGCATAGCTAGATGAAGTAAAGATAGTTATCAGGATATGAAAAAAACCTTGTATTTCTCAAACTAAAGTAGGTAAGCACTATCATTTTCCTAAAGTATACTAATTGTTCAGGTTATTTGCATTAGTTTGTAATTTTTAGGCATTCTTTTTAGACATCCAGGTAACTCAAGCCTTTTAATAATTGTTTTCATTTTTTTCATACAGGAACGAAATAATTGTCTGACAGAATCAAGAGCTCTGAGTGCCAGTCACACTAATTTGGCACATTGAAGTTCTTGGACAAAAACTAGCTAAAATTCCTTTGTGAATAAAGAAGCACTGAGACTCTCAAAGCTTTGGTTCCTTATCACTCTCTATAGGAACATCTAATTTGTAGATTACATTTTGTAATGGACTGCTGTTTTTACTATTCTAAAATAGTGACATTTTAAAACATAGTGGATATTTTCTTGCAAGAGAAACAATATAGATGTATATTACTCATTGCACTGCTGTCATTCGTGCTACTTATGTTGATGTCTGTTAACAGATCTGAATATCAGCAGCTGAAACGTGAAAAAATAGAAATATACATAAACATACCAAAATGCGAAGGAGAAGAAAGGGTTCTTTATATTGATATTTGAAACAGGTTAAATGAAATGTGTAGCAGAAAGTATATGCAGTGCTTGAATGAGACAAATATCTGTTATGTCATCACTGTATAAATTCACAATGGGGTTTACTGTACTGGTGTGACATTACCTTGCATCACTGTGTCTCACAACTTCAGATGTCTTGCCTTAAAAGTAGAGCTTAAATACTGGATTCCTTAATCACTAGATGTAGATACTAAATTTCGTAATGGAAACACTTAGACTGCCTTTAACTATAGGTGGCATGCATACCAACACCGATAACTATGAAACTTTGTATCTTGTTTATTTAGGCCCAGTAATAAGTAGTGATTGATTTGGGGGAAATGGCAAACGTTTTGGCCCGTATTTTTTTTCAGCGGATGTACATTGAAGCTTTGGGGTACAACAGACCCAGAGCAGTAGCTGCTGTTTTACTAGAGCAAAACATTGTGCCTCAGGTTTCTGACACATCTCCATTGTTTATTCTTGCTTGCTCCAACTCTTGCCTCTCTCCATAGTAGTTAACTGCAACAGGAGTAAATGAAGCGGGTGACTCCATTCTAGGCTGGTATACTGTGGAATAGCTGCTGTGCAGAGGACCACTTATGAGAAACTCTACTGAAGTTTAATAAGTTTAAGGCCCCATTAGAAGCACTAGGTGCCCTTATTTGGTAGACAGGTCACATTTCTGATCAGCCTTCCTTTTTAAATCTATATATGATTAATAGATATTCTGTCTGTATTGAGGCCTGCTGCTTGAACTAAATATATGATGTTTGAATATCTTGTGAATGCTAATATTTTCAGTAAAATGAGACTTTTAAAATACTACACTTAACAATTTGTAGACAGGATTTATATGCAAGTGGAAAGAAAGTAAAAATGCATGTTTTTAAATGGTTATGTAATTAAAATACAGAACAAAAATAACTTTGGGATGAGCTGGAATACTAATATGAGCTTAGACTTGCACATATTGAGGTAGGATAAAGGAAGGTGAACAATAAGTTTTGGTATTTGATCAGGCTGTGAAGAACTCATTAGACCTAAAACTTTTATAAATGCGTGTCCCACTTGCATTCTAGTTTTAAAGCTTATTTTAATGACAAATGAAATAAGTTATATGTATAATGCACTTATGTTTACTATGAGGTACTTCATTAGCATCTCTATAAAAAAGAAATAATTATATATGGTATATTTGCCATAAAAATAGTCCAGAAATTGAGACTTGATGCTGCTTATGTATTGTGGTTTTAGTGCATACTAGTGTAATTAATTGAACTTGAGAATAAAATCTGAACAACAATTTGTTTAGAAGCTTCAGAGGGCTAGCTAGCTGAGTTAGTCTGTAACAGGAAAAACTTAAACAACAATTAGGCTAGTAGCACTTTAAAGACTAACACAACATGTAGATGGTGGTATGAGCTTTCGTGGGCACAACCCACTTCTTCAGATGACAGAAGTAGGTTGTGCCCACAAAAGCTCATGATACCATCTACATATTTTGTTAGTCTTTAAGGTGCTACTAGACTATCTCTAAACAAATTAAACAATAAATAGTCAATGTGGACTCGAATTCTAATTGTTTGAGAGCTTTTTTATTGTTTTAATAAAACATAACATACATTTGTTGATGAATTAATAGTTCTCTGCATAAAGCTTGAAAAACTAGCTTTGTGGAACTAAACAGCAGTTGCTGGGTGGATAAGAAGATGGTATCCATCGCTAACTGATGGGTAGGTCACATGGCTACAACTGCTTTGTGTCAGCTTCCCCTTTTGCAGTAACTGTGAAGGATTCTGATGCAGAGGTCTGCCCTGCCCTGCAGGTCAGCCTTTGCCAGTAAGGGAGAAGCTATTACAGTAATAGTGGTTCAGAGAGCTTTACAGCTAAGGTGACTTTCAACCATATGAAGAGTACCCTACAAAGGTCTGTCTTTGTATAAAGGGAGCTATTCTGATTCAAAGTTCACTTGAAGATTAGATGTTTGGCGCATTTTAAAAACTTGTTTCCCAGCCTTTATCTTTCAAATTTGAATTAATGTTTTGCAGCCTCTCAAAGAACTGGAACTTGTGTAAATATATAAATATGTTTAAATATTTAAAACTTAATTCAGACCTAATTAACTAAAATTTTTATTAAATGGTCTTTAAAGTTCAAGACTAAAGTATGTCAGACTCCATTCATCATAGAATCTCATTCATTTTAGGTCTTTTAATAGTTCAGTGAAATATTGTAGGTGGTACTATTAGTACTATACTTACAAATGTGACTTAAGTGCTTTATATGGGTTAAGGAATTCTGTCAAGGAATGATAAAAGTTAAAATTTTGACCTACTTCTCTATTTCACACCATCTCTCTAAAACAAAACCACTCTTTAACCAAGTTGCAAAATCTGTATAATTTGTGTGGATTTTAGCATTATTCTTCCTTTTGTTTAAATGATCCAAAAATTACTTTGCCAGTATATGCATTTATTTAAGTGGACTTCTGAGTTTACTTTTAAGTTAAAATGGAAGTGTCACATTAACTTTTTTGCTAGACTTTATCATTTTATGCACTACTTGCTAGCATTACTGGCACTATCATAGAATACTAGGACTGGAAGGGACCTCAAAGTCATTGAGTCCAGTCACCTGCCCTCATGGCAGGACCAAATACTGTCTAGACCAGGCATGTCCAAAGTCAGGCCCAGGGGCCAATTGCGGCCCGTGTTCCGGTTTAATACGGCCCCACAGGTAATTTGGCAATATCTATCTTTTATGGCCCCCAACGAATCCATATGTATTGAGATGAATACATTGTAAAATCTCAGTTAATGTCAGTTGGTCTAAATCAGTTATAAATATATTTGGACACAACATGTATACTTGGTGTTATGTTCCTGTTCATAATTTTTGAACTTAAAAGTTGACAGACAACCTTTATTACCAATAATATGTAATGTACTTTACAATGTTCCTGACATATATTTCAGCTTCCTGGATTTTTTTTCATCTGGCCTTCAGATATGAAAGGCAGAGTGATTTAACACCTGTTTAGATTTGTCATCCATGTGACGAAATGAAAAGTATGCTGTTTGCAATAAACTTTGCATAAAATAGTTAATTTGCATTTAATTTTAATGGTTCAAATAATGTCAGGCAAAATGGTCGACCCTCACGCATGTTCACTTCATCAAATCTGGCCCTCTTTGAAAAAAGTTTGGGCACCCCTGGTCTAGACCATCCCTGATAGATAAATTTAGGTTAGATAAATGTCTAACTATTCATTCTTGATTCGTGATCTAATTAAATGTTAGCAGTGACTCATATGCTCCCTTTGTAATTAGATGATTAAACTAGCTGTTTACTGTTTGTAAACGCTGTCCCCAGTGGTAGCAAAGTATTTGAAATTATGTATGAACTAACCGACATTTATTTTCATGCTTTTGTATTTTTAAAACTGAGTGGTAGTAATTCAAGAAGGTTTAAGCTGTGGTTAAACTGTACAGTTAAAGAATTCCACCGATTTAGCAAATGAGAAAGTATGGTTGTGATGTGTATGTACCATTAAAATGGACTGTGCAGTGCTTCATCTAAAGTGTGTTTACAGTATTTGATAGGTTTAAGTGTGTAATTTAGTATGTGTCAACTAGGTCATTATATGAAAGCTGCTAAGTATGTATTGCAATTTAGTACTCCATGTCTGCCTATAATAAAAAAAAATACTGCAAGGAAAGCATGAAAGTTTAAAGTTTAGTATTATAGTACAGACTTTGCATTATCATAACATGCATTTGTAAATGCATTGGTATAAATAATCCCTCTTTTAAAAGTAAACACATTTGTGAGGGGAAATTGTGAAGTTTACACTTGGTTTCAAATCATTTATACTGTCAGTACTTGAGCGGAAGAAGTGAATAGTGGTGGTGGTTGTTTAAGTAGCGTTATGACAAATTACCCACGCATTCATCACCCAAACTGGTAGCTCTAATGTATGCATTTGGTGAGAAAGTGAAGGATTATGTGATAGGAGTGGCAAACTCTTTATCCCTGTAATACAATTGTTATGGATGCTTTGAAAGGAGTCATTAAAAATATCATAGCTAAAATCACTGGTTAACATTAGTTGCATTTTAAAGCACAGAAGATGCTTAGAACTGTAAAAGTACGGCAAAAGTACGTGCATGGACAAAACCAAAATAGACTGAGTGATATACAATTTTGATGTAACAAGTATACCAAAAAATTGGAAATGAGGCTTCTTCAGCATCTCGATGTGTTGATTGGACACTGTCTCCAATTTAAAGCTCCTATGAAGTTTTTTACAGTTATGAAGAGTATTTTCCTATGCAACTTGTAGGCTGGTGTAAAAAAATTAAGAATGTACAACTCGGGTTCTATAAAATCACTAAGGGTATTTTGGTATTGTTGGGATGGGAGGAAAATGGGAATCAGTAGCATTTTTAAGTAGAGCCCTGTTCAGATACAATTTTTGTATTCATATGCCTACAGACCATTTTTTGCAGATCCAATGTCAGATAAGCAGATCTGCAGTACTTTAAGAGCAGTCATGTCACCTTTCCCTTTTCAATCCAAATTAAAAAAAAATGTAGATTTAGATTACAAAATTAGTTTAAAACCTTCTAAGACTGGGGTGTTGTGTTTTGCACCTTAAAACCATACTGTTTGTCCAGCTGTTGAAGGAGAAATGGAACCCTGAATTCCTTTCTTGAAAGAAAAGCTTCAAAATAAAACAAAACATTAATTGTTAAATACAGCAATAATTCACTCTAACTTCATGGCAAGTTCTGCATTTAAATCAAAGATTAGGCTTTTTAACTAGACCTTTTATTTGTCTTAAAGTGCATTTATGGAATCAAAATTTTTCCTTATATACACCAGTGTCTTTACAGTGCACAGAATAATGATCCTATACCATTCTAGTTTAACAGTAATCCATTTCCAGAAGTGCATATAATGTTACCACTGAACATCTCCTTACACTCTGTGTGTGTGTGTGTGTGTGTGTGTGTGTGTGTGTGTGTGTGTGTGTGTGTGTGTTAGAGCTATAGTTTGATTTGAAGCTGTTAACAAAACATGTCTAAAGTGTCTTTTTGGCATTTATTTTCAAAGTGTAAAAATAAAATATTAAAGTGTAGTCTTATAATAGTTCTGTGTTGAATAAAAGTGTATTTATGAATTTTAGAATGTAAATCTTTCATGTAAAAAATTTAGATTTTTCCTGTACAGAAGTAAACCTCAGTTGTGAAACCCAAAGATTAATAAAGCTATAAGGAACAGTTCCTAAAAGTGCATTTGTTACATACTGGAACAGCTGTGATTTTACAACAAAGCTACAGTATGTTCCTATGTTGCTGATAAGATTCTGCTGAAAAGTAAGGAACCTCCAAAAACTACTTAGCACTATATACAGATCATGGGCTTTTGAACCACCCAACTTGTATTGAATTAGTGCAGTGTATTACATGATATAAAAGCAATTTATATATAGTTAAAACTGATAATATACAGTAAAGATTCACTGTGAACACTGGAGGTTTTTTAAAAACCTCAACTTGTGTGTACAGAATTTAAAAAAATTACTATAAACTATTGTAATCAGAGCCAGAACTACATTTGGGGATTCAAATAAGGACTACTAATTGACTGTACTGTGAAGTAGTTTCAATGTGGTAATCACTACTTCCCCTAAATTTTAAAGCATCTGAACCCCTGTTCATGTTTTAATGAGTCAAAATGGGCTTTCCATGAGTTATAGATCAATACTGCTGACCCTGGAACAGCTATGCTGCTTCTAACATCTGTTGTGAAACAGAACCCTGATAATTGTCTTGTTAAGCAAGAAAAAAAAGTGGCCATATGTATTTACATGCAGTTGGGTGTATACTAAGAACTCCTCTCCTATTGAAACACATTGGCTGCGTCTAGACTGGCAAGTTTTTCCGCTGTCTACATTGGCTGCTTGAATTTCCGCAAGAACACTGACTTCCTACTGTCTGAACTCAGTGCTTCTTGCAGAAATGCTATGCTGCTCCCGTTCGGGCAAAAGCCCTCTTGCGCAAATGCTTTTGTGCAAAAAAGCCCTGATCGTGAAAATGGCAATCGGGGCTTTCTTGCGCAAAACCACATCTAGATTGGCATGGACGCTTTTCCAAAAAAAGTGCTTTTGCGGAAAAGCATCCATGCCAATCTAGATTCTCTTTTCCGTAAATGCTTTTAATGGAAAACTTTTCCATTAAAAGCATTTGCGGAAAATCATGCCAGTCTAGATGTAGCCATTGAGAGAGAGTTACCTTTTTAACATGTTAATTCAAATGTTTAACTGAAGAAGCTTTTGGATTTGATTGGTGAATGCAGTTTAATGTCTGTATAGCTATCTTTCTGCAAACACCAGGCCAGCAAAACTAGAAAAAACTCTTAATGGGAAGTTTGACAGTTTACATTTTATAAAGGGAAAAAAAAAAAAGAGGTAAATGACTTGCAGGTTATACACGAGTCTAACTACTGCACATCACAGAACAAACAATTATACAAATTTGGGTTTACAATTTTGACAAGCTGTAGCTAGTACAAAATCAGATATTGTAGCCATAATGTATTAAGTTGGGGAGTAACTTTCTGTGTACGTGAAACACACAACTTGGCAAAAAAGTAAAGTAAGTGGGTCAGTGCACTGCCACACAGGTATAGTATGGAATGAACTTATAGGGCAAGTAGTGCTCTAGGTGTCATTAAAAGGGCAAGATACCATCTACAACAAGCCCAACAATGGTCTCCACGGCTTCCCCTCCCCCCCATGGCCACCTCTTTCCATAGCTACTGACTGTTATGCCTGTCCATCCAATATGCCTCCAGGTTCCTTGTGCTTTAAGACAGTACCAACAGAGTGATATTTAAACATAACTGATTGTTTCAGTATAAGTGTATCAAGCCAAAGCTCGATAAGCCATATGGTTCATTTAAAAACAAAACTTTTATAAGCTTCAGAGGGCTAGCTGCATTAGTCTTTAACAGGAAAAACTAAAAACCTCAAATAGTCTAGTAGCACCTTAAAAGCTAACAAAACATGTAGATGGTATCATGAGCTTTTATGGGCACAACCCACTTCTTCAGATGACAGGAGTGTACAGGTTTGACAGTAAGGATATGAAGGACTAGTCAATTATCTGACAAGCAAAATGCTTATTGGATAATCAAGTTGCTCCTCCTGTGGGGGGTACTTTAAAGTGGTGCTGCCACTTTGAAATGCTGGGAGGAGCCTGACTCCAGGCTCCCATGGTGGCATTTCAAAGCCGCAGCACTGCATGGAGCCTGGGGCTAGTGGGGAGTTCCCATGTTACCCTGGGCTCCACATAGTGCTTTTGTCTTTGAAGTGTAGCAATAGCTCTAGGGCTGTTTCTCCACTTCAAATGCCCTATCGACTAGTCTATGCGACGTGTATCAACTATCTGATTTAACTACTTGCAATTTAATATCCCTAGTTTACAGTGGGCCAGAGTAGGGATCTGATAACTGATCATTGTTAAAAATGCTTAATCAGCAATCTTCAAAACAAAGGTACAAAAATAATTGTCCTCAAGGAACAGAAGGCCCAGACTGGTCATCTATAATAGTATATAGGATTCTATTGTGCTTGCCAAATAATGTTCAGTAAGACAGTCTGGGTATGAAGACCTACAAGGATGTCTGACTCAGATTCAATTCACATGCTAATGGACTCAATTGTGATGAAGGCTGGTTGGGCACTATCAACTTCATAGTGGCTGAAGGTGCAAACAGCTCTTTATGTAGACTCTCATGTCTCATAGACTTTAAGGGACCATTTTGATCATCTAGTCTGACCCCCTGCACAATGCAGGCCACAGAATCTCACCCACCCACTGCTAGAATAATTCTCTCACCTATATCTCAGATATTGAAGTCCTTGAAACAATGGTTCAAAGACCCCAAGATGCAGAGAATCCTCCCGCTAGGGACCTGTGCCCCATGCTACAGAGGAAGGTGAAAAACCTCCAGGGCCTGTCAGGAAGGATACTATCAATTGACTTTGATTCTTATCTGCTTCGTTTTAACTACCCTATCTTCAGATACTGATTTCCCGGTCTCCCACTGCCCTTTTCTTTCCCTTCTGTCTCCCCTTCTCTTCTATTTTAGGTCTGCATATCCTAAACTCAAAACTCTGGTTATCTGAAGAAGTGGGCTGTGACCATGAAAGCTCATGATACCATACATGTTTTGTTAGTCTATAAAGTGCTACCAGACTTTTTTTTTTTCTGTACAGCCTAACTCAGGCTAGCCCCTGAAGCTTCTGCCTCAAAGACGATGGCCAACCTTACAGATTTGTTGGAGACACAGCATGGTAGTGATCCCCTAAGGATCTATACTGTTACCTCATTTTCCAGATCATTTATGAAAACGATCAAACTTTGATAAAGATAGTTAAGTCCCATGAAGAGTTACAAGGGATCTCACAAAAGTGGGTGACTAGATTAGAAAAGAGGCAGATGAAATAAAACATTAATAAATGCAATCATCTGTTGCTACTCAAGAAATCTTGGAATCACTGTGTTTTCTCTGAAAACATTAGGAAAGGGATCTATATCAAGAAAGGAAATATCCTTATACATCTATATAAACACAAAGTACATTCACACCACCTATAACATGTGCAGTTCTGTTCCCATCTTAAAAAAAGATTAGAATTGGAAAAGGTAGAGAAAAATTTTTTTTAGGCATATGGAACAACAACTACATTAGGAGAAATTAAAAAGATAGATTATCTTAAAATAAAGATGACCGAAGTGGGATATGTTAATCTTTACATTATGATGTGGAGAAAGACTAAGGAAGTGGTTTTTTTTTTAACCCCTTCTCATAACCCAAGAATCAGTCAGGGGTCACAATGAAATTAGGCAGTAGGTTTTAAAACAAACAAGTACTTTCTCACAATACACAGTCAATCTGTGGAACTCATTGCCAGCAAATGGTATGACAAAAGCATACCTGAGTATAAAAAAAAAAAAAATTAGATTCAGGGAGACCAGGTTCATCAACTGTTATTACTCAAGATGGTGAGGGATGCAGCTGCATGTTCTGGGTATCCCTAAACTTCATGGCTACGTCTACACTGGCCCCTTTTCCGGAAGGGGCATGTTAATTTCAGAGATCGTAATAGGGAAATCCGCAGGGGATTTAAATATCCCCCGCAGCATTTAAATAAAAATGTCCGCTGCTTTTTTCCGGCTTTTAGACAAGCCGGAAAAGAGCATCTACACTGGCCCGGATCCTCTGGAAAAAGCGCCCTTTTCCGGAGGATCTTATTCCTACTTTGAAGGGCACTTTTTCCGGAGGATCGGGGCCAGTGTAGATGCTCTTTTCCGGCTTTTCTAAAAGCCGGAAAAAAGCGGCGGACATTTTTATTTAAATGCCGCGGGGGATATTTAAATCCCCCGTGGATTTCCCTATTACGATCTCTGAAATTAACATGCCCCTTCTGGAAAAGGGGCCAATGTAGACGAGCCCCATGACTTCCAGAAGCTGAAGGAAGTGGATAACAGGAGATAATTGCCCTGTTCTGTTCATTCCCTCAAGTTTCTGGCCTCGATCCTTGTCAAAAGAAATGATTCTGGTCTGACCCAGTATGGCCATACTTATATGCTCAAGAACTGGCTGGCTAGAGTAATGAGGCAGGTAGTAAAACGAATAATAAAAGGGTAGGGTTAAAGAAAAAGAGGAAAGCTGGGAGTACTCAGTGCAAAAATAGACGTGTTGAGAACAGAAAAAAAAAACAAAAAACAAGGAACCCAAAAGGCATGAAGTGAAGAAATTCTAGAAGCATGGGTTAAAAGGGATTGGAATTGCTCATTTATTAGAATACATTTAATCTAATTGGTATTACTGAATCTGTTGGGATGATTTTCAGGCCACTAATTTTTTTTTCACATCTAGCTATCTGATGCTTCAAAATAGCCAGTTTCATAAAACTGAAAACAATTATTAGCCATATCAGTTGCAAAGAACTCAGAAAAATGCCTTGCATGTTTCAGTGTCTCAAAGGAGTAGACATGTTAGTCTACAACTTTAAAAAGAAGTAGTCCTGAGTGAGGAAAAAAAGGGGGGAGGAATCTTCTCCCTTCCCCCCCTTATAAATTGTGAGGATCCCCCCCCTTTTTTCTAGCAGGCAATGGCAGAATTATCCCTCTTAATATAGAAAAAGCACAAGTATTCAATAAATAATATTGTTCTGTATTTTGGGGGAGAAACACAAGTACTCATATGGAAACATACTTTTCATTTTACTAAAATTTCATGAGGAATGTTAAACAGCACCTACAATTACACATTTTTAAATGGGGGATTCAATCACTAGAAACAGTTGTTTAGTTAACAGGGACCAGGAGAACTGCATGGTGACTTATCTGCCTAGTGCTATGGCTGTGGATCAGTGGTTATCAAAGTGTGGTCCACAACTGTGTTGTAGGTGGGCTGCAGGCTTGGGGCTCACCAACCCCTTCAGCAAGGAGTATGCGCTGAAGCTCCAGCCTCATGACCCCCCACGTGAAGTTGGAGACCCAGCACTGGCTTCCTCTGCGGGGGCACAGGCAGAAGAGGCCAGCCTTGTAGGTCAGAGCTGGCTTGCAGGGAAAGGAAGCTGCTCTGTCCCCTACTGTTTCCCCTACCCTCAGCTGAGGAAATGGTAGTGCAGAAAATTGCTCCCATTGGCTGAAATCTTCGGGGAGGATCTTAGGAAACAGTCTACAGCTTAGTAAGGAGGAGAGGATGGAAAAATAATAAGAAAATACACTTAAGTCATGATAAGAAACAGTCAAATGAAAAGGAGTCCCAATCACAATTTGTAGTAGCAGACAGTCAAAAAGTGACAAGTTTTTAACATGGTTAAAGTCTAAATAATAAGATGAGCGAACTAGAATGAGGATATTAATCTAATGGGCATCACATAAACTTGGTGGAATGAGGATAGTCAACAGGACACATTAAATACCCGGGTACAAAACATATCAGAAGGATAGAACAGGTCATGCTGGTGGAGTAGTGACGCTATATGTCAAAGAAAGCATAAGCTCAAAGGAAATAATCTCTATGGGTAGTGATTATATGCTCTAATCTAATGATACATTACAGATCACCTGCCCAGGATGGGCATACAGTGTTTAGTATAGTCTGCATTCCAAAGATACAGTTGATCTTTTATTAAGCTCCGTTCTTTTCCAAGGTAGATGCATCAAGGTGCAAACCCAACTGCACATAAAAGTTAGCACAGTTACCTATTCTCATATATGGTTCTCTATTTTCTCAGAATACGGTTATAAAAATGTACAGTTCAAACAACATCTTTCATATACATCTTAGGTATTCTTTTTCTGCAGTTGAAAAAAAATACTATGGTTATAGCTTCTTGATTCACAATCATTTATATCTATCCTTGAGAGTAGATAGCACGCAACGTTTTCAAAGTGGTGATTTCACTTTAACTCCTTTCACACCTTCCAAATCTACTGCATAGCAGCAAAAAGACTGAGGAAGATGAGGAGCAAAAACCACTCTTAGGGTCCTCAAAACACTTCCAATATGCTGTAATGCACCAACAGGTGACTGCTGTGATTGTGTTAATCGACTGGCCATCAATCTCATCAACAGTTGATTGGACCAGGTTAGCCCAAGTGCTGGAGAAACGTTCTTATCCAATAAGCTGAAAGGAAACAGTGTTTTATAAAAGTTTTTGCATACATGAAACAAGATGTTTCAAACTAAATTTCATTTTAGGTAGACATAAATTAGAGCTTATATGTCAACTTTCAGCATTTTGCTGCATTAAGGATACAATGCTCCACAGATATGACATCTCTCTTGACAAATCATTGCTTTTGCCAGAGAGAATTACAACGGTCAACTCCAAACAATTTTCAATCACAAACTACAAATTACAGGGCTATGTACTCTGGGTTCCATCAGAGGCAACATTTAAGAAGGGGGGGGTAGATTTAACACCCTCCATTTTCTTTTCTTGATTTGTCATTTGTAAAATTTGTTTTAAAGGAAACTGGAAATAACCATCCAATGGACAGGGAATAACCTGCCAAAAGAGAACTTTCTCTTTAACTTCTCTCAATGTCATGCTCTAAAAACATGAAATTTATATCTCCTATCTAAATATATAATCTCCTTATAGCACTGTTAATATAAATATTAAGGCCTTATTTAAATCCTACTAATTGTTTGGCCTCAAAGATAGTGGCAATGAAGTTCTCCTGGTTTAAGCATGTTTTACAGCTGTTTTAAAAAACAAAAACCAGATTTTAATAAAGGTTTAAATTTACTTGGAAAACTATAACAGCCAAAGTTATACTAGACAGACAAGATAAAATATAATCCCTGATGTGCTAGACTGTAAACCAGTCACTAATACTGGAGGATTAAAACAACAAACAAACAAACCACACCATCACTATGAGCAGATTCTTTCATAATTGTACTCCATAGGATTTCTTCTACTTTCACAGCTGGTACTAGATACTGTCAGAAACAGAATGCTAGACAAAGACAAACCCTGGTCTGATATAGCAAGGCAATTCCGCTATATTATACTAGGATAAAATGATGAAAGAAAAATAGTGCAGGGTTAAATCATCTTCCTTATGTGGATGTATTATTATTACATTTCATTTTGTGGCCAACCACTTACCCAAAATTGCTCTGACCAACATCTGTCTCATCCACTGCATCAGTTACCTATACCATAAGAAAAAGAGTTTGAGTGAAGTTGCACTTTGAATATATATTTGTATTTACCTAAAGGGAAGATGGGGGAAAGAGGTGACAAAAAAAAAAGACCTTATAGTGAATCAAAAATTATTTATGCTAATTTTTTTAAACTCTTACTTATTGAGGCTGAAACTGAAGGGGTATTATAGAGTGTAAATGTAGTCCTAAATACCATAACTATTCCCTAAATCACAGCTTGTACCAATGTATTTATTTAAAAGGGTCCTCCTAGATCAGTTTCACCTATACCATCATCTGAAGAACTATAAAATAATAAGACCCATTTTACATGTGTGTAAGTGGACTCTTGAGGGCATGTCTACACTAAGCAGAAGACTGACGCTCCAGAGATTGATCTGGTGTTCGAGTTAGCAAAACAAGTATGGACCCATACATTGCATGCTGAGAACATCTCTGGCCAGCGTCTAGTACTCCTTTTGTGAGGAGTAAGGGAAACTGACAGGAGTGTTTGCGGAGGATTAAATGGACGGTGTGGAAACAATTTAAGATACATTGACTCCAGCTACATAATTAACATAGTTGGAGTTGCGTATCATATTTCAACCTTTTGCTGTAGTGTAGACCCATGATTAAATGACTTGCCCAAGATCACAAAACCAAGATTACGTGTAGAGTCTGGAATTGTATTCAGGTGTCCTGCCTCCCAGCGATGCATCTCAACTACATGAATTATCTTCCAAGATGAAAAAGAAGATCATTGTTCATAATACCTTTCTGTTAACAAAAGTACAGCAAGTTAAAGGATAGGAGTAGTTGTGGTTGTATGTAGCCCTTTAATACACACTGATTTTTTTCCCCCCTGTGGGAGGCACAACTTGAAGATACAGAGAAGAAAAAAAAATGGATTACATTAATAGCTCCCTCCCATAACAACATTTTTTGTAGTCCACTGCTATAGGTCTTATTTTAAATGGAGTCCAATTAGTTATTTAAAAAAATACACTTTCAAATTAAAAATGCATTCATTTTTTGGATCCTGACATCCTCAATCAACTGGGCAGCAGTTCTTTTTAAGCAAATACCAGAGACAGTTCAGAATCTACATGAGACTTGATCGTGGGCCTTCCACCTTTTTGTCAGATTCTATCTTCAGCATCTTAAGCAGAATGGTAATCCAGGATTCCCTGCTGGAATTTAAGACTGCAGCAATTCTTCCCTGCCTTGGAAATCTGAAGTTTCAGGAGCTTTATTCCCCAAATGAGAGCATCCACTGGGCTTGTCCCCTTCATTTGTTCCTTATTACAGCATAGCAGTCCAAGTGGAACAATTAAACTAAGATGTTCCAGCTACTAAAAGACCCTTTCTGGACACTTGGAAGGGTAGTTCTTACATATCTGCTCCCTATATTCAGAGCCTTGATTTGCCAGGAAGAGAGTCTTGGCCACACAAATCTGGGACCCGTGCATCCCCTCATGACAACAAAGATGACTCTAAAGATACTCTCTCAAGGCCACATCAGTCCTCTTCAACTCTTGGGAGTCAAATCCAGATCTTTCTGTATAATTTCTTCAGTACTAAAGGCAAAACACTACTTGGGACCAGAGACGTCCAATCCACTTCTAAACAATTAAAACACTAGAATTCAATTTCAAATTCTTAAGTGACTGAGTAATTTGGAAAAAAAAATCTGGCATACTTTCTGATTCCTTTGCAAAAAAGGAAGGTTTTATTTTTGGCTGAGGCTTAAAACAGAATTCTTCCCTATTAGAAAGGCTAGTCCTTAGAGGAAGAGAGCCATCATTTCCTGAAAAATCAAAAATTGCCTCTGCAGCTAAAAAGCATAGGAAAAGGGCCCAGTGGCAAAATCTATGACAAGCAATGCTTTCAATAACCGTAGTCATCTACACTGCACCATAGCGCGAAATAAGGTACACAATTTGAGGTAGGCAAATTGCACATCTTATTTTGATCTTATTTTAAAATAGCTTATTTCATAATTTGGCACAGTCTACACAGCGCCAAATTTCAAAATAGCCCGCTATTCCAAAACGTCCCTTACTCCTCATGGAATGAGATTAACAGGGACGTTGGAATAGCGAGCCCGATATAACGGGCTTGTTGTGAAGATGCAAGATAGCTATTTTGGGATACTCCAGTACCCTGAAATAGTGGTGCAGTGAGATGTAGCCTTGAAGAGATGGGGCAGAGGGTCCTAAATTAGTGGTCCCCAAATCTTTTTTCCTAGCATCCCCTTTTTACTCCCAGAGATTCATGCGGCACTGTTTGGGGGCTGCTGTCCTAGAGTAAGTGCTGAGGCTTAAGGGGTAAGAGGTATTCTATGATTATGGGGTATTCACATCCCCGGAAATCCACTAAGTTTAAGACCTGAATCATGTGTATGAATACATATTCGGCCATTAAAAGAATTAAAAGGAAACGTGAGGGAAGCCTTCTATGTCCTCTCCACAAGTTCTTCTTGTGAGGCAAGATTCTCACCTTATAGAAATAACCTGCCACTTTCTAGTCCAGCCACTTAAAATTATTAATATCTTAGCAAAGCAGAGCTCTCTGGGTTTAGCTAAAATTAAAGGGATGCCCCCATCAACTTGCTGAATCACTTGTGTGTGAAAACATTGCTTGTAGTTTTGTTACTAGTAATCCCTACAATTATCAGAACTGAAAGATATTGCCTACGTTTTTTTTTCTGTTGCCCATCACTGTAGTATTCCAAGTGCCCTCCATATAAAATCAATGGCAATAGAAAAGCCACTAGACTTCATAGTGCCTCTAGTACTTTTCCCTTTTCAGGGTAAAAATAAGATTTCTTAATTTTGAACCTTTAGATTTTCTTTTCCTTTTTTAGTTGGCAGGAGTTTGGAGGTAAAAGAGGTGTGTCAAGGCTGTGTAATTATTATGGAGGAAAAAAATTTGAAGAAGAAAGTTTTGTGGTGTTTCTTAAAAGTAGTCAGACTCTCTAGATTTCCCAATTGCCTCTGGATTGAGAATGTTTAATCTCAAATGCTTACAAAATTCATCCTAGGCTTCATTTTCTGCATTGTCCCAGAGGACTTCAGCGGTCATAATAGTTCATAGATAGAATTTTTGGCTTCAACGGAGTTGGGGTTTGATCCATTAGTTATTTCATTAATTAGGACCAAAGCCTTATAGTGGTGTCATAAGCAAATTGGAAGCCTATGAAACTTAAGCAATTTATGCTCAAGACATGTTCCTAAACCATAGACAAGGCAGACGGCCACATTCTGTAACAGATAGAACTGATATATTGTCTTCACATTCAGCTTCAGATGCAGCGAATTATAGTAATCCTCTCTAGAGGTTACAAATGCATTGACTATTACCAGATCCTTGTTCAAAAGAAAAGGAAAAAGTTACCTAACAAACTGGAGATGCAACTAGTAGTTTAGATACTGATGCTACACGGTCATCCACGTTTAATGAGTCAAACTAGAGGCCAAGGCTTCACACTATTTTGATGGATGCTTAGATCATCAGTGGAAGTTAAAACAATGTCTTGATTAGTTCTTCAAAATGTTTCCCCTCTCTGACTAGTATTACTTGAGTCTTGGTGGGTTCAGTTCGAGCTAGCTGACTTTCATTCAAGAACTGGTATTTTGTAGTAATTCTGACATTTGAGCAGTGGTGATAGTGACATGAATTGAGAATGAGATATATAATTGAGTATTATTAGCATTAGGGATGTTAAATATCAGTTAACTGAATAGTCGATTAACCTCATGAATTCTTACCAGTTACTCTATAGCCCCTGAGAGTGGGGCAACAGCCAGTGTGCTCCAGCCCCACTCCCGACGGGCCCCCTGCCACTGTATCAGAAGTAGCACTGTGGGGTACCAGGCGGGAGCTTGTCTGCAAGGGGAGCCAGTTTAAAAAACAGTTCCCCATATAGACCTGGTGCCTATTACCCTGTGCTGCTGCCTCTGATACAGAGGCAGCAGTACAAGATGGCAGCATCCCCTGTCTTTGGGGAGGAGGGGGGGGGAGTTGAGCTCCTGGACCCAGCACGAGCCAAAACTGAGCCGGGCTGCCTGCCACCTGGTTCCTAATACACTTTAAATGCAGAGCTGCAGCAGGGGTGGATCCTGGACCCAGCACAATGCAGGACTGAGCCAGGCTGCTGCCCAACCTGCTAAAAAAATTTACTGGGGGAGGGGGGGAGGAGGGGGTAGTGTGGGGGGAGAAATTTGTGTAGTCTACAGCATTAACCAATAAGCTTTTTCTTATTGGTTAATCATCTACACTATTATATCCCTAATTAGCATACTGATGGTAGCTGGGCTGATAATGTATCCTATCATTTGATACTGAAGAGACAATGGGACAGTACATATCCCTGTGGAATCCCTTCAAAGGTAGAATGTGCGTGAGAGAAATTATCTTTTTTAGTCTGATTACTTTGTGCAGTTGATAATGCTTTACATATGATCATTTTCATTTTCTCTATATAAACCGTTTCTCCCTGAGTGAGAGAAAGAAGCCTTGCAAACAAATAGAGGAGAAGGAAAAACATCTATAAAAAGAAAATTCAGGACATTATTAGCACCTGGAAAATTTCAGTTAGTCATTATGATTAAGTTGATAATATCCCTTTAAAACAAGACAATTTTCTCACTCAAGCAGCCCTTTTTTCCTAATGTACTCAGCACTAACTTGCAAAATCAGATTTACAGCTCCCACTGGACCTTCTAGGCATTACTATGGTACAAATAATAAAAATTATTAGTAGGGGAAAAAAAAAAAAGCTAAAAACAGATAAAGCTGCAGAAGCAAGTCTAAGATCGGATTCTTTGTCCCAAATTTTAAAGAAAAAATTCTATTAGTTCTTTCAATTGATTGCTTCATTTTGGCTCATTCTAGTTTGTTTTAATACCTCAAGTTGGTCGGGTTTTTTTTTTTTTGTTTTTTTATTAAGAAATATGATTATCTCCCCAGATTACTCAAAAAAAATAAACCTTGGAATTTCATGGACCTGCTTTCAGTGGATTTGGTTCCACATAAAGTCACTACAATGGGTGCTGGTACTGTCTGGGTGCACATGTTCTTCTGTTGATAGAGGCTTCCATAAATTGACTAGAACTTTAAAAAAAAAAAAAAAAAAAAAAAACCACAACACAACAACCCTAAAGCGATGGAGGAGGAAGAAAATACTGGGATATATTGACTTTCCTAGTCCTTATTTAGATTTTGCAGTTTCACAGGAGAAGGAATTAATAGAAATACAAACATGTTTTCACTTTCAAAATGTTGTCTGTTAACTGGCTTGCAATGTTATACAACAGACATTTTTAAACCAACAGATGTCTCAATCCCAGTGAATTACTTTCTCTATAATAAAACTCCTCCATTAATCCTTTAATGATAATAGAACAAAAAGTGCATGTTAAAAAAAAAATACTGCCAGTCATCTGTGTTTGTGGGGGTTTTTTTTCCCCCCAAGAAGTCTCTTTTATTCTGTTGTTCAATGGTCTTACAGAGTAGGAAATAATTTCTGGTTTCATACCTGATTAATACACAGTATTGGAGTTCTGTATCTACTGCTTAAACTGTGAAGTTTCGCACCAAATGTCTGCAGATATTTGGCTTTTGTAACAGAATCTTTTGCTCCGAATTCACCTCGAAACAAAGCAGCCATAGAATCAATGACTACCAAACGCACCATGCCTCTCGAGAGCAGTAAGGTAATCCTTTTAGTAATGCAGTTGTAGAAGGTGTCCTACCAAAAAAACACAAACATTCAATGATAGAATTAGTTAAAATATTAGTACCTATAAAATTAAGACAAACCTGTAATTTCACAGTTTTGCTCTGTAGTCATTTATTAAAGGTTATATTCATAAGCCAAGAGTGTGAATCTTAAGACACAATTTTATTCTTCTGTATAGCTCTAGCTCTATTGAAAAAAAAAATCAATTACAGCACTAGTTTATACCATGTGCAGTCTAACACAGTCAAATCAATTGGACTGCACACGGCATAAGTCAAGAAAAAGTTGGTCTTGGATTTTTGAGTTATGAACAAAATTCCAGTGTTACCTAATAACAGGACAGTAAAGTCTTATTCCATGGTCACGAAGGCCAGCATAAATCCCCAGGATATTGATAAATGAGAACACAGTTATTTCATCAAAAGAACTAAGATAATATATACACAGCTATTGTATCAGACACTCTTATTAACGAAAATTGCTACTAAAAGTTAGTAGTATCTGAGACTCCTCTTTCCTCCCCAATTGATTCAAAATTCCATCAGTTGAATGTTTCTAAAATCTCAAATATTTTAGGTAAAGTTACACCCCACTCCACTGGCTGCCTAGTAATTTGATTTTCTTCCATCATATGTATCAGTTGTTCATTTTAGCAAAGAGGGAAATTTTGTGAAACCTTGAATTGTTGCTGTGGAAGACACCATTCTTCACCTATGAACAGGAATATACAGTTAAAGAGGTTTATAAACAGTCTGCCAGGATTAGATAGCTGATATTCTGATGCCTTTCTCCATTCCATATCTGTCAAAACTAGCCTGAATTTCTTGGAACTGGATTATAGTAGGAGTCATCTTATCAAATTGACTTGCTCTTCACACAAAGAAACAGCATCATTGTTTTTGTAACTGTTGAAAATAATTCATTCACCAGAAGAGATGACTTCTTCAGAGAGTAAACACAGTAGGAAATCTGTACACATCAACTGGAGAGGTCATCCCTGTTTAAATGATCTTCTTCTGCAGTTAAAAATAGTAGTGAATATTTAGCAAAACAGACCCCAGCACAGGCTAGCAATGTGCATAAATAGGCAGAATTCCAGGTGCGCTTGTACAGCCCATGCTATAGTCTGTGTCCCCTTACCTTTACAGCTATTTTTAGCTGCACTAGCTAAATTAAAGCTAGAGTGAGCATGCCTATCAGACATCTGACTGCAATTTAAGCATACTGTTAGACATGATGTTAGTGGAACATCATTTAGGTTCCAACCATTTCTGGTTGTCACAGCTGCTTTTGCGGAAAAACTTGCCAGTTGTCTACACTGGCTGCTTGAATTTCTGCAAGAACACTGACTTCCTACTGTCTGAAATCAGTGCTTCTTGCGGAAATACTATGCTGCTCCCATTCGGGCAAAAGTCCTTTTGCGCAAAAGGGCCAGTGTAGACAGCTCAGATTTGTTTTGCGCAAAAAAGCCCCAATCACGAAAATGGCCATCAAAGCTTTTTTGCGCAAAAGCGCATCTAGATTGGCACGGACGCTTTTCCACAAAAAGTGCTTTTGCAGAAAAGCGTCCGTGCCAATCTAGACACTCTTTTCCGCAAGTGCTTTTAACGGAAAAACTTTTCCATTAAAAGCAATTGCGGAAAATCATGCCAGTTTAGACGTAGACCTGGATTGTTCAGCATGCAAGATGCCAAAGTTACTGACAAGGAAGGAAATGGAAGGTGTAAAATAAAATGGAGATTGTTTCATTTCACAAGGCAGATAATGAATTTAATTTTTAGTAGTTTCTTACTCTCCCAGAGGAGACAACCAGACTTTCAAAGAGGATTCCCTTATCAAACCCTAAAAAAAGGGAAAGGACAGAATTCTATGCATCACCAGAACCTAGTTGAGGGAAGATTCAGGACTTTTACACAAAGGCAAGCCACTAAACCCCTTGTGGACCTCTGAAGACTTCCATATTATTGGATTCTTTATGTACCCCAAAAGTGGTGGACTGGAATTTATGATCCAGCTGGAGAGCTAAGTCACTAAAAGGAGAGGTCATCACACAGCAGAGCTCCAGTGAGAAAGAGGAAGACAACCTGCCACATACTAATCTGACTACTAGGCAAAACTGTTGATGTGTGTTCCCCTTCGCAGGAACCCAGAAATCAACACAATAAACTGTATGCTATTGGTACATCCAGACAGCATTCTTATCCAGTCCAACAGTCCATATTATATTACTAAAGGCTTTCATTCACACTGTGGTCAGTTAAACCTCACATGCCATTGGGTGCAGGTGATGGATGTCTCAAACACTAGGGCTACGTCTAGCCTGGCATGATTTTCCGCAAATGCTTTTAATGGAAAAAATTTTCTGTTAAAAGCATTTGCGGAAAAGGGTGTCTAGATTGGCACGGACGCTTTTCCGCAAAAGCACTATGGTTTCCTGACATAGTCCCCAGCCGCTGACTCTGCCAGTTGGCGGCGGATAGGAAGGCAGGAGCACTACCTCCAACCCTGGTCGGGCTGCCTGCTGGGTTGCTGGCCCTGCTGCTGCTGCTCCAGCCAGGGCTGTCGCAGGCTGGCTGTGGCCCAGGTCGGGCTGCCAAGCGCTCAGGCTCTGGTCCCTGCCCTTCAGCAGCCTGTGGGCTCTGGCCCTGCTTCTACAGGCCATCCGGGGTTCCGGCTCCATGTTGTTGTGTGTTGCTAGGGCTGCCACCAGCCTTGGCCCCACTTCTGCTGGGGCTCTAGTCCCAGCCCGAAGCTGCCACAGGCTGTCACTGGCCTGATCCTGAGCTGCCAGAGGCTGCCCTGACCTGATTCCAGTGGGGCAGGCTGTTCAGAGCCGCTGGAGGCTGCTGCCTGCTCCAGCCCCACTGCTGTGGGCTGCCACCAACCTTTACCCCATCCTGCTACTTCAGCCTGGATGCCCTGGATTGCCCTCCTGCCACTAGGCTACCAGGTTCTCTGATCCAGGAACATCCGTGGTCCTGCTAGACCATGGATGTTGCTGGACCAGAGAATTCTGGGGTTTGGAGGTGCAACTTCTATAAGCTACCAAGACTATCATGGAATTGATTTTGATTATTACTGCACAGTTTACAGAACACACAATGGAAAAACAAACACAACCTGCACAGTAGCTCTTTTTGTGTTTGTCAAGACTTCCTTGAAAAAAATAAAAGCATTTACAAAAATAGCTACAACATTACAACATGAAAACCACCAGGCTATCAACTGTTAAGCTAAATGGATAGTTCAATTCTAAATTATGTAGTGTTCTCCCCTCTCCCCCCACTGATGGTGAGTGAACCTAGGGCTGATAGGAAGGGAATGCAAGCTCTCAGCTCCATCCTTCTGCCTGAAGCTCTGCCCCTGCTGCTCAGAGCCTTCGGGGGAGTCAAGCCCCTTCACTGTAGGGACAGGCCACCAGCGAAAAGCACGTGGCTCCAGTCTTCCCCACCCCAAGCAGAGAGGGCAGGCAGTGCATGGTCCCAACCCACACTGACCCCAGGAACATGGGGAGGGAGGGAGGGTTGTGCTTGACCCTAAGGATGTTAAATTGCGGTTAACTGACTAGTCAAGTAGTCAATGGAATTTCCATCGACTATTTGACTAGATAAGCACTTCCGCATTCCTCCTTTGAAATATACATTTCAAAGAAGGAATGTGGAACTCTGCGTGCAGCCCAGGGCCAGCAGGAAGTCCTGCTGACTCTGGGCTGCACGCAGGTCTGTCTGCTTTGAAATGTACAAGAGCCCCCAGTGGGTTTCATGCTGCACTACTGATTTGAAATGCCACGTGGAGCCGGAGTCAGTTGGGGACTCTCCAGCTGATCCCAGGTTCTGCTGAAATGCCCCAGCTGACCCCGGGCTCCACAGGGCTTCAGTGTTTAAAAGGAGCAGCACCACACAGCTGAGCTGTGGATCAGCTGTGTGGCGCTGCCACTTTGAAGTGCCCCTCCTTCCCCCCCCCCCCCCCCCCCCCACACACACACACTTTGCTGCCTCTATCAGAAAGAGGGCTTGATAGAAGGGGAGATAGACAGCTCTGAAAAATAGCAGAGGCCCTGGTTAGTTAGGAGCAGCTGAGATAGGGCTGCGATAAAGCAATTAAGCATCAGCTGAGCTGACTTCTGGCTGCCTGGGGACCTCTTTAAAACCTTTCCCTGTGGGGGAGGGCAGGGGGAGCAGAAGAAGAGTTTGGAGAGTGGAGAGGAATTTGCAAATGATAAGGGGAGGGGGGACCCCCCAAACACAACATCAGCATTGCCAAAGACATTAGAGGGAAGTGAGGGTCTCAGACAGGGAGCAGTTGGAGGCTCCTTTCCCTCTAGGTGGCCAGAGAGTCCAGCTGGTAGTTGAGGAGGACCGCTTACTCAGCCCAGACGGACTGGGGGCATCTGTCCCAACACCCTTTTTGCCAAGGGACCAAAGCCCCAAATACCAGAAAAGGCAATTGGGACTTGTACTGCAGCCCAGAAACTGCGGAATAGTGGACAGAATGGAGGTCTGGGACCCAGGAGTGGGACTGGCCCTGTCACACCATATAATTTGAGTGAGAGTTGCACTGCTACTTACAAGGTCTGCCACGTGCTCAATGAAAATACTGTTTCCAAACTTTATTTTCTGTATGACATCAAGTGGAACATCTGCCCTAAACTTATGTTGTTGATCAATTAGTTGCTGCAAGCGTTTATTTGGGAAAACATCTTCTGTGCAAATGTAGACTGCACCTGCAATCAAAAAAACCTGGTATTACACAATGACTCACATACAAATACATTTTCTTAGCAACGAACAGTCTCAAAATCTTGGTACTGGTGAAAGGATGATTTTTACTTTTTTTAGGCCAAAACTTTTGGTGCCCAGTGACATGATCACATCCTTTGGTTTCACAGACACTTCTTTGCACTCTTCACTGACCCACCAGAGGACACTCTATGGCATAGCAGAATAACTGCCTGACACTGAGGTATGATCCCTGGCTTATGCTTTTATTGTATAGACACATTATGAAGATCATGTCTCAATGACAAATATGCCATATTTGCTTTACATACCAATAATACAGATTATTACAAGTCATCCTTTGCAGTTTTGAGTGTCAAATGAGTGTGCACTTTTACCATACTTTACACACACCACCTCACTAGGTTTAAAGAAGTCCAATAATTGAAACCCACTCCAGCTTTTCTTCACGTAGATGCAACCATATATTCTATGGTTACACCGTCACTTAAACACATTTTAACACTCCTGGTTCCAAATATCATAGACGCTATAATAATGCTTATGTTTAAGTTTTCCTTCTAATTTACTTACTTGCACAAAAGTGAAAAAGGGTACAACACAATGCCCATGACTTTTCTGACTATCTGTCCATCAATTTTTTCTATACATCATGACAAGATCCTTGTCATATTATAAGACTAGCTGGAGTTACCCAGCATTGCTCGGATAAGTTGATATAACTGAGGTGAGGAGCCTGAGAGGAGGGAAGGGGAAGGGAGCCTTGTCTCTCCGCTGGCCTGAGTGGGTGACTGTTCCCGCTGCTTCCCCCGGGAAACTGCTTCTACCCTCACTGTCAAGCTCCGTGCAGCATCCCAGGGAGAGGCGTCTGTCTCTCATCTCTTCCCTCCCACAGTACCTTAAAACCTCCTGGATGAAAGATTATCCCATGCAAAGTTTGGTTGCAGTAGCTCTTATACTGTCCAAGTTATTAGCGCACAAACATACAAACATTCTCCTTTATATATTATAGAAGATAAGGGATACTTAGCATAGGTCTAAGATATTAATGTAACAATATCTGGCAAGTGGACTGTTTTGTCACAGTTTCCAAAAAGAACTGAGGGTGGTTATGATGCTGAAGCCAGTGCAATGCATCTTTATATGCCTTATGCACTTTCATAAACTTCACACTATTCTTGATCATTGAAAGGAAAAGGTCAATCATAACTCTGGGTATGTCTACACTATAGAGTTTTTCTGGAAAAACTTCACTTATGTCCACACTGTAATTGTGTTCTTTAAAAAAAATTAATAAATAAAAATTAAAATAAAAAGAATAGAGGGGTTTTTCCGACATTGGTAAACCTCTTTCTACAGGGAAGAAGCCTTTTTCCAAAAGAGGTCTTTCAGAAAAAGGTGTGTGGGGATGGGAAAAAGCAAAGGTGCACTGGTGGCCACTCCATCCATAGTAAATTACACTGTATTGACGCTATCTTTCGAAAAAGCAGATAGCTTTTTCAATGCGCTTTGGCACCGTGGACGCTCTCTTTCAGAAGCTTTTTTGGAAGATCTTCCGAAAGAAGCCTGCAGTCTAGACGTAACAGTGTAAAGTTAGGATTGATTCCGTTCACATAGGCACCCTAATCTGTGTGACAATAGCAGCCAATAGTGAAAGTGGAAAGTTATATAGGGATGCAGCATTTGTATACAGGATGCTTTTCTTTTCCAGATGCCCAGTTTCTCATCTCACAGTTAACGATACTGCAAATGATCAGAAATTCATTGATACAGATACTTACTGCAATATACAAATTATGCGTCTTAAAAATAGCACACTCCTTAAAATAATAAGTAAATCTGAAGGTGTACTGTACTTACCCGATTCTAATCCTCCATATTCATAAGGATACTGAACAGAAAGGGACAGCTGCAAACTAATCTGAGTCTTCCCAGCAGAGCTTTCACCAGCAAGTTCTGTGATCCCCACCACAGGAATGCCACCTCTTAATAAGTTATCTAGTACTGAGCAACCCAGGCTTAGTTTTTGCTGTTGGGACATGCAATTATCTTTGTCTTGGTACAGCTGAAGTGCTGAGAATATTATTGAGAAGAAAAAAAAAGGGGGGGGTTCTATTGAGTATTTTCCTCAATAAGGAACAATATAACATAGCAGCCATGTTCTAGGCAGCTTTACAACTAACATTTTTTCCAGCATGATTCAGCCTCTTTCCCCCTCCCCCCAATTAATCTATTTACTGAGGAATCTGCTTGTAAATTGTCACAGCTATTTATGCTGAACCCTTCCATGCCCTAGAACTCTTCCCTCTTCTTTAAAGAGACTTTTGGGGGCAGCCACAGCAAGCGTTGACTGGGATGATTTAGTTGGGGTTTGTCCTGCTTTGAGCAGGGGATAGAACTACATGACCTCCTAAGGCTTCTTTCTATCCTAATTTTCTATTATTCTAAAAGTAAACCTTTCAATGGAATACATATGACCAGGAAGCAAAGATCAACTGCTAAGATCAGAAAGCAGACTCTGGAGTTCTGAGCCTTATAAATATCCACATAAATAACAGGAAATGGAGGTTCAAACCGAGCAGCTTCTAGGTTGGTGTGGGCAGTAAGATGGTGGTGGTTCATCAGGGTTAGCCCCTGGTGGGCCACTTTTAAATTTGCCTATACAACTGCAGATAGCCGTTCCTGGCCAATGGGTGCAGCAAGTGGTGGTGTGGACCGGGACATCACTTCCCACAGCTCTTATTGGCTGGGAACAATGATCTGCAGCCAATGGGAGCTGCAATTGCCAGTAACTGCAGCTGTGTAAGTAAATATAGTGATGGAGGGGGCCATCAGGAACTAACCCTGACGGACAGGACCGGATCCAGCCCATGGGCCTGTATTTGCCCAACCTTGTCCTAGGTCACTCCATTAGAGCAGAGGTTTTAAAACTCTGGGTCACGGCTTATAAGAGCAAGCTGCTAGCTGGTCACAAGACACTTTCACAACTCCCATTGGCCGGATCACCATTCCTGGCCAATGGGAACAGCAGTCCACAAACAACAGGAGCTACAAAACAAAGTGTCTCATGGCCAGCTAGCAGTTTGCCCTTATAAGCTGCAACACAGAGTTTGAAAACCCTCGCATTAGAAGAGGGCAACTCTTTCCTATGAAATATTGGAAATTCTAAGACAGGCATCTTGCAGTGTCCTATCCGACTGTGGCGTAGTGGGGGGTGCTATCTGCTCTGTAACCTGGGGTCCCCCTGAGTTGTGATGTGTGATTCCCACTGAACTCACCCAAATGTGTATTAACCCAGATACCTGGGCTCAGCCTGAGGAGATAACAGGGGATTCCCAGGGGGAAGAGACAAAGGGAGAGAGGCAGAGACCAACAGGAAGCTTCGGGGGAAGGGGCAGTTGCTGGCTGGAAAACATGATGGAGACAGCCTAAGGAGGAGGCTTGGAGACTAGGGGCTCAGGCACCCCGCCTTAAGTGGTCTGGGGCATCCTAGCCCCCCTCCTATTGCCACATCATGTCTATGCTGTGCTGTATTCTGGAAAATCAATAAACCCCTCTCTATTCTGCTGGCTGGTGTGTTCTGGCTGCTACGGGGGTGCAGGATGTGGGGAACTCCAACTGCGCTGTCACACCCACAATCAAGATTTTCCAGATTGGGGAATTATTTGATCCTATAAAGCTAAGCACCATCCACTTCTATTTTCATTCAGCACTTCACAAGATCAGGCCTTTGAGGAATATGAAAGCATCTTCTAAAGAAGAACAAGAACTTACAGCTTTTTATTTTTTTAATAACTGATTTGACTTTGAAAAATAACTTATCAGTATTCCATTACCTGTTATGCAAAAATGATTTATGCTATTCTTCAACAATAGGTCTTTGAACAATACATTTAATTTTTTAATTATAGCTCAGAATTCTAGTACTGTTTTAAATTATTTAAATAGAACACTTTATTTGTGTTCACAGTATTACCTGTAAGCACACAGCTTTTCCTCAGTGTACCAGAGACTGTTTTCAGTAGGCACTGTACATCCATACTGGACAATTTTGTCAGTCTTTGCAAGTCTGCTCCGGAAAGATTCAAAATCTCTTTTATTGATTTTATATTAGCTGAAATTAGAAGAAGAATTCTCATAATGCTTTTGGATTTAATATAACCTTACGAAAGAGAAGGACTTCCAGATACTCTAATCAAATTAACAATGGTATTACTTATAAAAAATTTACAAGTTTTGTTTAGATGGTCATGAGTTATCAGTGATTTTGAATGGAAAGGGACTTTGATGTTTTTGGAAGGATTTAAAACATATCAGCTTTAATATCAGATGGAAGTGATGCCTGGGAAAAGGTTCTGAGAGAGAAGCAATTTCACTGTTTTTCTGATATACTAAAATTAATTGTGTAAATTCTGGGTGCTTTTGGTTTTTAACTTCTTGAAGAAGGCAACAACAGAAACTATGAGCACATTGCAAATACAATTGACTAGAATAGAAAAGAATAGCCTGACTCTGTCCATTCATTTCTTGCCTAACAGAACTCCAGTATTTCAACTACTTCTTGATTGCTTGTAGGTCAGGAAACTACTTTTGCCAACTTTTGATGTGGCAGGCAGCACCCACTTGGGCTGTGTCTAGACTGGCCAGTTTTTCCAGAAAATCAGCCACTTTTCCGGAAAAACTTGCCAGCTGTCTACACTGGCTGCTTGAATTTCCGCAAAAGCACTGACGATCTCATGTAAGATTGTCAGTGTTCTTGCGGAAATACTATGCTGCTCCCGTTCGGGCAAAAGTCCTTTTGCGCAAAAGGGCCAGTGCAGACAGCCCAGATTTGTTTTCGGAAAAAAGCCCTGATCGCAAAAATGGCGATCGGGGCTTTTTTGCAGAAAAGCGTGTCTAGATTTGCACGGGCGCTTTTCCGCAAAAAGTGCTTTTGCAGAAAAGCGTCCGTGCCAATCTAGACGCTCTGTTCCGAAAATGCTTTTAACGGAAAACTTTTCCGTTAAAAGCATTTCCGGAAAACCATGCCAGTCTAGACGTAGCCTTGGGGTTTATCAAAAGCAGATTATAACACTGTTTGGATCATTAGGAGAAGAAGGTATCACTGGCAAATATGCACTGTCCCCCGAGTATTTCAATTACATATCCAGCATGGATATGATTATGTACAGGTAGATACTATGGTATTAGCAAATCAGGAATATACATACAGGTGGATTAAATTACCTTTCTTAACAGCAGCTATCACTTTGGGGTTCATGTCAAACTGGTCCCAATCCATGTCTTGATACCGCACTGTCAGCTGAAGTCTTATGAAGAATACATGAAACACAGAATCTAAGTATTTATTTCATTTGACCAACTTTGTGGAAAAATGGACAAATACTGTTTTTAAACCCTAACAAGATATTTGTTTGTAATTTATCTCTCAGAATATAATTAGCCATTCAGATGATGGAAATTCTCCTTTGATGGCTCTCTGGCTAAACAATAGTGGAGACAGATTACAGTAACACTGGTCTATGGAATGGTTGGCAATCATTTCAATTGCCTGTAGCTGAGATATAGAACATTTGCTCTGGTTTGAGACTTGGCACACAAGATCTTATCCCAGACACACACAAAAATCACTTCCACCCTGCCACTCACCTCCCTACCTTTTCATTTTTAAAGAGAAATAAAAATCACACAAATGTAAAATATTCCAGGACTATTTATATTTCTGATACTCAGAACTACTTTGGTTTACTAAAAACTAAATATCCTACGATAATGCAATCCAATTTTGAAACTTTGATCTAAAAAAGAAAAGCTGAGTCATGTGCTACCACTATATAACAAAATAGTGCTATAAGGCTTGTTACTAGTTTCAGAATGTAATGGATTGTGCAATGTAGTGGCAACTAGGGATGTTAGAAGTCAGGTAAAAATGTGAACATGTAGCTGCTAAAAATCCTAATGGTTACATTTGCTGCAGGCTCTGCCGTATAACTTTTAAATGGCAGAGCCTTCAGCAAGACTAGCTGCCTGATTTCAGGGCTGGCAGCAGTTTCTGATCCTGCTCCCAGGGAGATGGCGTGTAACCTTAACGGAAATGGAAAACACCTATAAAATATATTTATAAGACTTAGTTCCCCAGTTAAACTATCTACTTTTTAAAAACAAGGGTCCAATTACTTGTGTACATATGCATAATGTATGGAAATGGGTCCTGAAATCAGGATTTATAAAGTCAGTGATTTAAAAATAATTTAATTAAAAATTAAGACCCATTTAACTTATGACAAATACTTGTCTCAAGGACTAAGATTAATATAATTCAGGATGGTCTTAGTGCCTTTGGACTGAAAAGGCTCCAAAGCACTTCACAAATGTAATAAACTAACCCCCCTGCACCTTTCCCATAAGACTCCAGGGAAGCGGGGCTGTCTTAGATGCTTCTAAGAAAAGCCCACTTCAGGGGTGACTGCCACACAGGACAGCTCTCTATCTGGGGAAGTGGTGGTGATGCTTAGCCCTCGATCAGCTACCACGGTACTACACCAGAATAGGGATGTTAAAATGCATTTAATTTATTAACTGTTACATGCAGGGCGGCAGTTGGCTGTCAGGAGCCAGTATGCACAAGAAGCCTTAAAAGCCGGCCCCCAGCATGCACTGCCTCCCGGGGGGCTAGCTGCCACTCCAATTCTGCTGTCTCTGATACAGAGGCAGTAGCACAGGGTGGTAGTTGGCTCCCCAGGAGTAGGGCAGGAGCCTGTGTGTAACCATGAACGTTAACTGATATGCCCAGCCTTATTGGTTAGCCATTTACAGAGTTAAACGTTCACATCCCTTAACCTGAGTGGACCCCACTACACCCCAATTGCAGGGGGGGGGGAGAAACACTGCATCCCAGCAGGGTGAGATGCCCCACAGCCCCAGCTGCAGAAAGTACCAAGCCGCAGGTGAGACTTAGACCTACCAACCCCACGCTCGTGCTAAGGAAAGTCTGGCTCCCCTCACCACGCAGGCAGGAAAATAGTATTGCCCGCTCCTGCCCAATAGTTTTACTGGGGCTTTCACAACACTGGGGGTATATCTACACAGGCAGATGTACAGTGCTGGTAGTTATAATGCTGCTCAGAGAGGACAGCAGGTAAACTGCTGTTTTGTGTCTACGCTGTTCTTGTGCTGGTGGAGCATAGCCGCATTAACAGTTCTTGCAACACCAGAGAGCAACATCACAGAGAGCAGTGCATTATGGTAACTATCCCACTATGCAACTGCTTACAAGGTGCTTTGGGAAGGGTTTGGAATTCCGTATGAGGCAGTCAGTATAACAAGATTCAGCTTTCCCAACACCATTGCTCCATGGCCATCCTGCTACATTGAAAGCTGCTTTTCAACAGAAATTGGGGGGAAGGGTGTGACGAGAGTGTATGTGAGTATGGGGCAGAGAGAGAGACAATGTGCATTGGGGGATGTCAGCATTCTGTCTTGTAAGTTCAGACAGCAGCAGGAAACAACCCCCCCCATGAGGCAGGGAGCCCCCCCAACATCTCAGCCCGCCCTTCCCATCACCACAGAAACACCTGCCTCGGTGTTCATTCATAGGGATTGCCCGAGCTGTTAATTTGCACTGTATCGCAGAGCAAATCAGCACAGCACGCAAGCTGTCGGAAACAGAGCTCTGAAAGGAGTATGTGAATGCCTGCAAGGCAGCCAAGTTCCAAATAAGGATGTTAAGGACTAGTCAACTATCCAATAAGTAAAAGTAAATGCTTATCGGACAGTCAAGTTGACTAGTCAATTCCTGCCCCCCTTGCTACTGCTATCAGATAGAGGCAGCAAACGGCGGTAGGAAGGGAGTACTTCAAAGCGGCAGCAGGGCAAGGAGCCTGTACCTGACCCTGAGCTCAGCTGTGCGGCACTGCTGCTTAGAAATGCCGAGGAGGAGTTTCAAAGGGGCAGCGCTGCACAGCTGATCCCAGGCTTCACATGGCATTTCCACTGTCACCTGATCCTGGGTTCTGGGGCAATGCCAGGAGGAACCCATGGTAAATTGGGTTCTAGGGAAATGCCGTGGCATTTCAAAGTGGCAGTGCAGCAAGGAGTCCTTGTACATGTCAAAAGCTGGCACACCCATGTGGCATGCCCATGACTTCCCACTGGCCCTGGGCTGCACATGGAGTTCCAATTTCTCCCCTTGTACATTTCAAAGGAAGTGCCTATTGACTAGTTGAGTAGCTGATGGAAATTCCATCCAGGACCTGAGTAGTAAATTAACCAATATTTAACATCCTTAGTTCCAAACAAGGCGCAGAGGGGACTGGAGGGATTATGAGCCCTTTCCGGAGGCTAGTCAGAACTGCAACAAGCAAGGGGTTTACCTGGAGCTCAGCAACTGCAGAGTCAGTGCGCACTCAGCACCTTGCCAGTGTGGCCACCCCAGGAGCTACAGCGCTGGGAGCTTGTTTTCTGTGCAGCAGCAGGTGCCTGGGAGAGTCCTACCGCCCTCAGGGCACAAGTCCTTTGGAGAGACCACTGTCAAGTGTCTCCCCCGCCCCGCCTCAGCTCGTGCATAGCGGGGACGGTACAACGGCCATTCCCAAGCCCCCAGAACGGAGCCTGATTTTGACAGCCCCACCCATTATCCTCCAAACGCTCTTGCGAGCCTGGGGTGCGCACCCGCCCTCTGCCTACCAAGGGAACTGCGCTCCTGTGTCTATGCAGCAGTAAATTAAACCCAGCCGACAACTCGGGCGCTAGCCAATCAGAGAGAGACTTACCTGAGGCTTCGCACGGCCACGCGGTCAACCTCTCTAGCCGTGGATCTCCGCCGCTTGCCAGCCAATCAGAGGGCAGCATGCCCAATCAGGCAAACGGTATTAGCGACCTAGGAGTTATAGACGTGCGCGGATTCGCGGACCGTTTGTCTGAACCCGCGCAAAACACACACCAATCAGAGAGGCTGTCAGAAAAGCCCTTTTGGGGCATCATCCAATCAGATGGGTTCTGGGGCAAACCAATCCCAGTGAGTCTATTCGGAACGGTATAGGAGTCCCGGCTAATCAGAGCGCTCGGAATCGGGGCCTTCCAGAGGTACCACCCCTTAGTTCCGCCCTCCGGACACTCGGAATTCTCTCATTGGTTACAGGATTTACCCGGGCACAGAAACCTGGGTGCGAGTGAGGCGGGTTTGCTGGTATTTCAAGCTGCGCATGCGCCTCTACTGAGCGATACAGTTCGCGATAGAGGATTGGCTGAGAGTATGTGGAGGCCACATTTCATTGGGTGTACGTATTGCTGGGCGGGACACCAGCTGGAGACTTCCATTGGCAGAGAGACGCGTACGCAGCAGGGAGAGTAACAGGGAGTTGGTTGGCGCCGCTGTTCGTCACTCGGGTGGGCTGGTAGCGGTGGCGCTGTAGGGAAGATGTCGGGTGGGGAGGCTCGCGATGGAAAGAAGCTGGTTCGCTCGTCCAGCGGGCTCCGCATGGTGCCCGAGCACCGCGCCGCCCGCAGCCCTTTTGGCCTGGACGAGCCGCCGTGGGTGCCTGACAAGGACGTAAGTGGGGGAGGGTGGATCCTCCTACCCCGCCAGCGGGACACCCCGTCTTTCCGCCCTGGCGCTCCTCCCCCGCCAGCGGGGCCCTCCCCGGCTTCCGCCCTTCCTCCCCCCGTTTCCCCGGACCCGCCGTTGGAGCCACTCTTCGCCACCAACCCCCACCTGTGCGTCCTCCTTGCCTGTCACCCCCCCGGCCCGCCTGGGCGAGCCCCTTGTCGCCCCTTCCCGTGAACAGCCTGGACTCTGACTTCCCTTATCGCGATACTCCTGAGGTGAAATCCTTTCTAAGGCGCCAGCGGGGACCCCAAAGCCCTGACCGTCCTTCGGGCCGCTTCATTGCGGTGGAGCTCAGTCTTTCCCCTGGTGCTGGGCTGTGCAGAGCCCCTTCCCTGAAGGTGATTATATAGTTGTAGTCCCGTGTGCCAAGGAGCCTTCCGTTCCACCTTGGCTTCTTTCTCTCCCTGTTCTATAGTGCCCAGCAAACCAGCCTCACTGGCCTGGGGTAGAAGGATATTTGTTGTTAGGGGTATTTTCTCCCAACCTTATTTTATCATTCCTATCTTAATACTACTTGTTAATATGGTTCCCATATTTGCCTGAAGTATAAATACCCTTTCTGCAGAGGCAAAAAGAATGAGGACTCTTGTGGTACCTAAAGACTAACAGATTTATTTGGACATCAGCTTTTGTGGATAAAGACCCACTTTGGATACGTCTGTTCTACATCTTTTTGTTGGAAAAGGCTACGCAAAATATGCTGTGCATTTTGCATAAGTTTTTTCCAACACTTTTGTCAGAAGAGGCTTTTCCGACATTTGGTCCATTTAACTGGGCCAAAAGTCGGGGAAAGGTCCTCTTTCAAAAGCCCCCTTCTTCCTCCTAGAACGAGGGATAGAGGGGCTTCCGAAAGAGTGCAAAAAAAAAAAGCAGAAGAGCAAACACGTTCCCTAGATGCGGCAGAGTTTTCCTGAAAACTCCCCACAGTTTAGCCATACCTTTTGTCAGAGACATGGAGTGGAAATTACAGAGGCAGACATAAATATGCTAGCACATGAAAAGAAGGGAGTTATCAAGTGAAGGGCCATTACTAACTAGTCCAATTCAGTTCTTGTCCCCTAGCACTCCTCTACTTAAACAACATTGATGACATCATCATCCTATGGACCCACTGAAAGGAATCCCCGTGGAATTCTTCAATTTCTACTCAACCATCAACATCAGCCTGGACCATTCCACACAAGAGTTCTACTTCCTGGATACTACAGTGCAAATAAGTGATAGACACATAAACATCACCCTGTACTGGAAACCTACTGATTGCTGTACTTACATGCCTCCAACTTCTAGGGTACATCCCATGATCCATTGTCTACAGCCAGGTCCTAAGATACAGTCACATTTGCTCCAGTCCCTCAGACATAAGCAGACACGTACAAGATCTTTCTCAAGCATTTATAGAACTACAATTCTTACCTGGGGAAATAAGGAAACCGATTAACGGAACCGGATGGGTACCCAGAAGTCACCTACTACTGGTCAAGCCCAACAAGGAAAATAACAGAACACTACTGGACATCATGTACAGACCCAAATTAAAACTTCTCCATGTCATCAGTAATCTACAGCTATCCTGGAAAATAATCCCTCACTCCCACAGACCTTCGGAGGCAGGTCAGTGCTCACAGACAGCCACCAAACCTGAAACAAATACGAGCAGCTACATACCACAGAAACACTAACACAGGAACCAACCCCATTGATCTAGAGAAAGGGGCAAGCAGTGAGGTAGAAAAGTTTGCGGATGATACTGTTTAAGGTAGTCAAGACAGAAGCAGACTGTGAAGAACTTCAAAAAGATCTCACAAAACTAAATGGGCAACAAAATGGCAAATGAAATTAAATGTGGATAAGTGTAAAGTAATGCACGTTGGAAAAAATAACCCCAACTATACATACAGTATGATAGGGGCTAATTTGGCTACGACAAATCAGGAAAGAGATCTTGGAGTTATTGTGGATTGTTCTCTGAAAACATCCACACTGTGCTGGGTTGGTCAAAAAGGCAAATAGAATGTTAGGAATTATTAAGAAAGGGATAGAAAATAAGACACAGACTATATTACTGCCCCTGTATAAAACTATGGTACGCCCACATCTTGAGTACTGTGTACAGATGTGGTCTCCTCACCTCAAAAAAGATATTTTGGCCTTGGAAAGGGTTCAGAAAAGGGCAACTAAAATGATTAGGGATTTGGAAGAGGTCTCATATGAAGAGAGGCTAAAGCAACTGGGACTTTTCAGTTTAGAAAAGAGGAGACTGAGGGGGGATATGATAGAGGTATATAAAATCATGAGTGGTGTGGAGAGGGTGCATAAAGAAAAGTTATTCATTAGTTCCCATTATATAAGGACTAGAGGACACCAAATGAAATTAATGTGTAGCTGGTTTAAAACTAATAAGCGAAAGTTCTTCACACAGCGCGTAGTCAACCTGTGGAACTCCTTGCCAAAGGAGGCTGTGTAGGCTAGAACTATAACAAAGTTTAAAGAGAAGCTAGATAACTTTATGGAGGTTAGGTCCATAAAAGGCTATTAGCCAGGGGAGAGGAATGGTGTCCCTGGCCTCTGTTTGTCAGAGGCTGGAGATGGATGACACGAGACAGATCGCTTGGTCATTGTCTTTGGTTCACCCCCTCCAGGGCACCTGGAGCTGGCCACTGTCAGCAGACAGCCTACTGGGCTAGACGGACCTTCGGTCTGACCCAGTACGGCCATTCTTCTGTTCTTACGCCAACTCTGCCCATGTAGCTACTCAGGCAGCACCCATTAGGACCTAACCTATCCACATCAGCTACACTCTCAGAGGCTCATTCACCTGCCCATCTAATGTGATAAATGCTATAATGTGCCAGCTATTCCCGCTGCCATGCCAATTGACCAAATCGGATGATCTCTGTGCAAAAGAATAAAGGAGCACAAATCAGATATCAAGAATGGTAATATAGAAAAACTAATAGGAGAGCAATTCAGCCTTCCTGGATGCTCAGTAAGAAATTTAAAAGTGGCCATCCTCCAAGAAAAATAGTCAAACTGACTTTAAAGAGAAACTGCAGAGCTGCAATTAATTTGACACTATTAGTATGAATAGGGACTTGGAATGGTTGGCGCGCTACAAAAGCAACTTTCCCTTTCTTGGTATTCACACCCCCGTTCCCAACAGTTGATGAGGACCACACCACCCTAACTAAATTGGCCTAGTATGTTTATGCCTGCCTCTAATTTCCACTCCATACATCTGACAAAGTGGGTCTTTGCCCACGAAAGCTTATGCCCAGTTAAATCTGTTAGTCTTTAATGTGCCACAAGATTGCTTGTTCTTTTGGATACAGGCTAACATGACTACCCTTTTAAGACCTGCAGAGGCAAAGTAATTGCAGGCAAAAGCCCATTCAGAAAGCCCTGTCATCTCCTCAATCGCTGGAGGAATGGCTAAGAAGACGGTTCTATTGAGTTGATTTAACAGTTAAGGAGTAAGGGGGTAGAGTCCCTTTTTGCCGCTGTTGCAGTTCACTGCTCTTTCTGCTATGTTTATCTCGAGAGTAATGTGCTGTAAATGTGGCTTAGATCATGTTTAAAAACTGACAAGCCAGCAGATATATCTCATTTGATTGGCTGTTTATAGTGTTTATTTCCTTTCTGGTATAAACAATGCACTGTATGTCACCTTATATCATGGACTGGCAATGACCTTGGGAATTTTTATGGTCCTCTGCAGCACTGGTCACTTGTCAGGATTATCTGGGTTTACCTCACTTAATCATTTCTCTGCTATTGCAGAGGCCTCAGGCATTAGTATACCTCAGCATCCTCCTATTTTTTTCCTGTGGAACTTAATAGTTTAGTCTCCTGTGGGCTGTTTACTTTGGTCAAATTTTGGCTGTTCGGTTTAGTGTGCAGGTGATATTGGTGGCCTGTGATATACGGGTGGTCAGACCATATGATTTGGTAGTGGTACCTTCTGGTTTTAAACGCTGACTATAAAAAGGATAGGGAGAATTATTTTCCAGGATCATTTTGTATGAGAGATTCCATCACAAAAGTAAATGAGGGTCTTGACCAGATTAAAATGCTGTGAAGTAAGCAGCCCTATGCTCTCGAAATACTTTTTATTCTTAGTTTTATTTTTAAATGCATTAACTTCTAAAATTGTGGCCTCTTGTCCTTAATCTTAGTAAGCAAAAGCTTATTTGGAGAGAGAAAAGGGTTATAGATGTATTTATTTAACATAGATTAGTAGAAATGCCTGTCTAGAATAAGTAGATAGTGGGCAGCTCTCTGGTTTAGTAGAATACCCAGCCATGATAAGATGTCAAAATGAGGTAAAAAGCTGTCAGCAAAATGCATCCACTTGTTTTTCGTTTGTTGATAAATATTACTTAGTAGCTTGATACATCATGCACATAATAAGAGTAATTAGTTTAGTGTAATTAGTGTTTTATAGTATCCTCTTTTACCATTGTTTTATGGGGTATATGTATGCAAGAATGCCCCGGGGAGAGAGGACAACCTGAGCCCTCTCTCACAGCAGCAGCTTGGGGCCAGGTGAGAAGTGCCTGTTTGTGGCCAAGGCAGCTGCAGCAAGCACAGCCAGGGGAGGAGTGCATGTTCCCCGGCTGGAGGACAGACGCGCAGACTGACAAACTCTCTGAAATATATAGTAGATAGCTGTCCTTTCTCCATCTGTGCCCCCTGCTGGCCCAATGGGATTATAGCTGTCCATGTACCCATCTCTAGCCCTTTGCAGGCTCTCCCCCTCCCCCCATGGTCATTCTACAGTATAACTGTCCCTCTTACCAGACCCTTCGTTTCCATTTTATGAGAAAGTCAAATTCTGTTCACATCCCCTTGTCTTGGTACAACCAAACCCTTACCTTGCTTTAAGTTGGATTGGGCAAGAGGCGGCTAGCGGGCAGGATGCAGCCCACCAGATCCAGCCTGCAGCCACCTCGTCAAAACCCTTACTACACAGCAGCTGCTGCTTTAATGGCTGTCTCTCCATGCTCTGCATGCTGGGGAGGGACTGGGAGGCTTTTTGTGCTGTCCCCACCCCCTAGCAAAATCCCTTAGCTCCCATTGACCAGTTTCCAGTCAATAGGCGCTGAGAAATTTTGCTGGCAGCAGGGCAGCAAATGAAGACTCCCCTTTCCCCGTGCTGGAGCAGAGCCACGTGGAGCAGACGGGCATGGAGCCCGTATCAGGTTTCTGCAGAGTTGCTGGCTGGAAACTGCCTAAGTAGGCATCTCCCAGACAGAGCCTGCCTCTGTCACCTCACCTTTTCTCTTCTCCCAACTTCCTGCCCCAGTATCCCCTCTCCTCACCACCTCCAGGTCACTGCTCCATCCCAGACCGTGCAGTTCCTTCTACACCCCCCCCCTCAGGCCAGAATCCTCTCCTGCAACCATACCGCTTCCTGCACCCTGAACTGCAAGCCTTTGCCCCAGATCATAATCCCATCCTTAACTCAAACTCCCTCTCCAACCCTGCACCCCAGTCTCCTATCCCAAGCTTCCTTCTACATCCCAACTGCCATCCTAGATGCTACACTCCCTCCATAGAAGTGTGGCCCTTGATCACTTACCAAAAACTTCGAGTGCCTCCCCCCCTTTAAAATTATTGCCCACCGCTGCTTTAAGTTGTAAGAGCAAGCTGCATACCAAATGTGGTAGTCCTAGCTCTTATGTTTTAAGAGTTCTTAAACAAAAGGACAGACCATTTCTAAAATGCATAGTTAAAAGGTATTTTTTCTACTACTGTGTTATGAAGATGAAAACGTTGATTTTGTTTTATAACTTTTTGTGGCATTTAGCTGAATTAGTGAAAGCAGCTGCATTTTATTTATATTGACTTACCCTTGTTTTTTTCAGGGAAATAAGCTTTATCCCTGTACTGTTAAGTAAACACTCTGGAGCACATAACTCCAGTTTTTTGTGGATCAATAACTGTTGTGCTTGAAGCATAGTTATAGTATATGTTTGTGAATGTATTGATGCAATATTAAAACAAAAAAAAAAAGGTTTTTGTTAACTAGAAACCTCTTTTGTCCTGTTTGTGATTCTGTTTATTTTTCTTTCAGATATCCAAGAATAGCTTCAGAGCATACAATTTTTTTAAACTGTTTCTACAAGACTTTCTCCAAAACGTAGTTAAATTTCATTCTTCCCTCTCTGTCAACAAAATATAGAACTAGAAGCAATAGGATTAATTTGATGAATTCTTAATGTATTTCATTATGCAGGCACATCTGGGGATAACAGAAATAACTATCAATTACATGAGCACCCGTCAGGCTCCTTTTTTTAATAAGTGACCAAAGCTAGATATCTCAAAAGTACTATATGTTGTTGCATGTCAATGATACTTAACTTGAAAGGAAAATACTAAAGCAAACATAGTCTGTAATGTTTAAGGCCAGAGGCTGCTCACTAATATCAGACATTCTCATGATGGCAAGGAGGCTTTAAAAAAAAGAGGTTGTGACTGTGAAATAAAGGATATACAGTTTTGTTTTTTTTACTGGAGAATAGGTTGTGCTATTCATCCAAGCTGTTTAGTTAGCATAATACAGTCATATCTAGATCTTATGACATTTTTCATCTATTGACCTCAGAGTAGTTTAAAGAAGTTCAGTGTCATTGTCACCTTTATACACAAGTAGTCGACTACTCACATTTCCCTCCCTCAGAGGCAGCAAGGGGGGGGGGAGAGCTAGCTTAAAAGCTGGTCCCCTCCCAGCAGTGTCTCAGCAGGACACTCTTCCTCCCCCGCCCCACCCAGTGCTGGTGCCTCGATTAGAGGCAGCAGCGCGGAGAAGAGGGCAGGAGAGGCTGTCACACAGCAGCCTCTGCCGGCAGTGGGCCCAGGCTTGTTATGGGCAGAGGCTACTTCACGTTCCACGTTCACTACTTTTTATAGGTAAAGAAACTGAAGTATGGGGAAGGCAAGTGATTTTCCTATTTTTAACCAGGAAGCCAGTTTAGGTCTCATGAGTCCCACTGCAGTACCATTTCTACTAAGCCATACTGCTCAGTGTAATTTCTGTAATAACATCCCTCTTCTGTGGTATTTTTCAATGCTTTAAATTCCACTTTCCTACTTTTCTGCTTTTAAAAGCTCTGTACTGAGGGGAAAGCATCAGGGAAGTAACTATAATTTACACCTGACATTGTTAATTAACAGGGCTCAACGACCGTGGCAAAAACCCACTCACCAAACCCGCACTGCGCATGCCCAGACCCGCACTGTGCATGCGTGCACCGCCAGTGAACGGGGCGACCAGCTGAAATCTATTTGCCCATGGGCGAGTAGATAAGTGGATTTGTCGAGCCCTGCTAATTAAAATGTGTGATTAAATTTGTGCTGTATAAGCTGTGGCAATAGAATTCAAGAGCTTAGTGCGTTGAACTAATTTGGTGAAGATAAATGTGCATTTTTGTAGCTATTACGACTGGGCTTTGATATTTAGTACACCTTTTGAAAGCCATTTTTGAGAATACTTCTAATCATTCTGATTTTAAGGAAGCTTTAGAAACTTAAGGGTTCTTGTACTGATTTTTCAAAATTTGACCATTTGAGCAATCTCTTTAATTGGAACTGGCTAGTTGCAGATTAAGTGCAGGTACTTGAACTTGCTACATTTTATAAGTGATTGAATACATCAGACTGTAGTTAAAAGTAGGTGGCCTAGGAGTTTGAGGTTTGTAAATTATCTGATATCGCATTTCTTGGGTAATGTTTGCTTTTGAACTTTGATACTGATCTGGAAGCTGCTAAAATACCTAGAATTTCTGAAATAGACCATGAATGTTCTAGTTATGCTAAAGAACTTTACAAAGTAAGGAGTTTAATAGTGGGAGCATGGTAACAGTAGTAACTCTCTTGTGCTTGGCACTTAATTCATTCTCAACCTTGAACATTAGACTTTATTTCAAGTTCTGTATCTTGTTGCAAGGTGGTCTCAAGTGAGTGTTTTTTAATCCTACAATTTTCAAAATGTAGCATGAGCTCTTACACCTGAAGGGTCACTGGAGGCAAAAGAGGCCTCTGCTTAATATATCACCTCAGTATATATCACCTGAAGGACAATACTACTAACTGTGCAGTATTCTCTTTCCCCTGCCCCCATTTGCCCCTGCTTCTCCAAACCCATTAAATTGTCCTTTCGGTTTTAGATACATTTATATGTATTGCACTGGTGTCTAAGGGCCTCAGTCCGGGATTGGAGCCCCATTGTGCTAGAGATGGCACAAACTTAAAATGAAGATGGGATCTGGCCTAAAGAGCTTACAGTCTTTAACTCAGAACTTGATCATATTACCAACCGTTTCAGACGTCAGACACAGCTTTACATTAATAGCCTTCCAAATAAACCTAGTTGCATTAAATTACAGTTACAGTGTCTGGTATTATATTGTGAACTGAAATAAGAGGGTCTCACAAGATGCCAGTGATGTAAAAAAGTGCTTAAGCGGGTGACATTTTGTTAGTATCTGCTTAGAAAATATACATCTGCGTTTACAAAGTAAGGAGTTAAATACATCTACATCTTATACTTACTGAATAAAGTTAATCTCTGAAAATGCTGTTCCCTGTTTAAACAAACAAACCCAGAACAGCTGGCTCTTATCAAATGTTTAATGAGGGGAAAAATAAAGTGACTTTTGTATAGATGCATACTAGAGGACTGTGCCTCCCTGCTCGCTACGCTCACCAACCACCCTCTCTCTGGGGGTAGGTGTCTGGCCAGGGGAAGGAGGCAGGAGCGAGCTCCTGGTGTGGAGCCTCAGTGGAAGGGGTGAGGTCTTGGAGGGGGGGGGTGGCTCAGATGGCAGAGAGGGCAGGGGCAGGCTCAGATGGCGGAGGGGACTTGGCTCGGCCTGGGGAGGTGGGCTCAGATGGAGGCAGGACCACTGGGTGGCCGGCAGAGCGAGGAGTCAGGCTCAGATAGCTGAGGGGACATGCACACCTGCCCCCAGCAGCACAGCCTGTACCCCCCGGCATAAAGAAGTCCATGGCCAGAAGGGATGGTGGCAAGGCTGGCCACAGCAAACAGCTGAGGATGGAGGCGGGCAGCGATGTCATGAGGCTGCAGATGACATCACTGTCATCCTACAGGGGAAAAAATAGAGAGAGAGGGGGGGGGAGAGAAATTCTTTAATCAAGCTTTTTTTAGGGGGAAAAACACTAAACAAGCAAGTAAAATTTTGCAGATATGCATTTAACCTTGATTTTTTGGGGGGGGTGGAAGAGAACTTCCATGTTAAAATGCTATTTTTCAGTTATATTAATGACAATGTTATTTAAATGCATAAATTAGCAATACTTATGTGTTAAAATGTTGATGATAAAAATGGCTAGTTGACTTGGTATGGGTGGGTGGGTGTGGAAGATAATCCATGGGCTTGTTTTGTTACTCTTGCATGCCATATTTGTATTAAGCACAAGAGCGGCACTCCTGAGGTGTGCTCATGATTATCACTGATTTACTTTGTACTTAGGGCGAATTAGGGATTTTTTGCTCTTCCTTATTTGTAAAAGGTGGATGGTACCTGCCTACCAAATAAATGTTCAAAAGATTAAAATAAATGCGAGTGCATTATCTAGATACTGCATGGGAATTCATTAGAGCTGTTTTAGTTTTCTGCCCTAATATGTTTAATCTTGTGCATTGTATCTGGATAAAGATGTACATAAATCTTGTATACTTTACTGTCTTCTAGTGTCCAAGATGTATGCAGTGTGAAACTAAGTTTGATTTCATAACCAGAAAGGTAAGAGAGAAACAAAATGTAATAGCCTAAATACATTACATTGTGAAACTTTTTTGAAATCCTGTTTTGAAATGTGTTGAAACCTCTCCTTCAAAAGGATACTGTTAAAAATATTTACAAGGATACTTGCACCCCAGATTTGACATGCCTTGAAAATTAGCTTCTCTCTCACTCTCCTACTCCCCCTGAAATAGGTCTTCACTATTCTAATCAGTTACTCTGTTGTGAAATTTTAAAATAAATGACTATTTTTAGGATTAAAATACTTTGGATATTTTTGCTGGGTTTGAGGCAGCATGTATGTAACACTGTTCAAAATATGCTGTTGTCTGTGATGCTGGCAAGTAAATAATAAATATGTTCATTTCAGTACACTCAGAATTAAATAAAATTGGTTATGTGAGTGAAAGGGTCAAGTGCTAAGAACTTTTTTCAAGTTTTGGATTCTAGGGAGAGCTTGAAAATGATAAACTAGCTGGAAAAAATGTGCAAAACAAATAATGGGTGAAGATGTTGGCAATGTGTTTTCAGTAAGTAAACTGTGTTGAATTATGAACGGCAATTCGTTGACATTGAGGTGGGTTGCACTGGGCAGATACCTTCACATAGAAGAATTTTAATTTTATGATGTTGAATTTTTACTATCAAGAAGCATAGAGAAGGTGGTATCTTACTGAAATCTGCTGTCAGAGAAGACAGAACATATTGCTGAGAATTGGAGTTTATCCTTGCTGAGGGGAGGCTAAATCACTTTAGAAAGCTTGTGCAAAAGTCAGCAGGACAAACAATCATTCTAGCTATGAATAACATTCCTTGCATAACTACTTAATTATACAGACCTTTATGGAGCATACTCTGGAAAATAAGGATGTCCATAAGATCTATCATGAGTTAAAACAGTTGTTTTGTAGTTGGTTATTTGGAATGTAAAATCCAACAGATATGGTGTAAAAGTATTAAAAAATAAATCTGATTAAATAGGGGATACTGGTATTTTTCAGGATTCCTAAAAGTATTAGAGTGATAACTATGGACAGTGAGGAGTATGAGTATATTGGAGATGGTGATTGGTAGTTTTTAAGTTTTTGCTTCCTAATCAAATAAATATTCAGAAACTCACGCGGTCATTTATTCACATCACTGGTTGAAACTTTAATTCATAAGTCGGTTGCTCCATCTCCCATGGGGAGTTTTACTATGTACTTTTAATTTCCTCTGCAATCCCAGATTAGGAATAAACATTGTGCCTGTCACTTTCCAGAGGAAATAATGGTTTGTGGTCATATTATTTGCTGAGAGATGTAAGTTTTTGCACAAGTGCTATTCCAGTTGCTTTGAAGACTTCCACAGGCATGCCATTTTAGCCTGGCACCTTGTTGTTTTTAGTCTGAGTGGCATGTCAAACTTCCTCAGGGGTGGGAGTGGGGAGGTGTCAGCAAAAGATTGTATTGCTGAATGTTGAGGAGTAGACTTGCTTGTGGCAGCTGAGATGCTAGATTCATGGTTTGCTAGGGTCTCAAAATGCTCCTTTCAACACTGCTTGAGGGCATCATTGCCCTTAAAAAGGGTGGAGCCACACTGAGGGTATGTCTACACTACCCTCCTAGTTCGAACTAGGAGGGTAATGTATGCATACCGCACTTGCTAATGAAGCCCGGGATTTGAATTTCCCGGGCTTCATTAGCATAAGCGGGGAGCCGCCATTTTTAAATCCCCGCTGCTTCGAACCCCGTGTAGCGCGGCTACACGGGGCTCGAACTAGGTAGTTCGGACTAGGGTGCCTATTCCGAACTACCGGTACTCCTCGTTTCACGAGGAGTAACGGTAGTTCGGAATAGGACCCTAGTCCGAACTACCTAGTTCGAGCCCCGTGTAGCCGCGCTACACGGGGTTCGAAGCAGCGGGGATTTAAAAATGGCGGCTCCCCGCTTATGCTAATGAAGCCCGGGAAATTCAAATCCCGGGCTTCATTAGCAAGTGCGGTATGCATACATTACCCCGCTAGTTCGAACTAGCGGGGTAGTGTAGACATACCCCGAGATCAGAGGAGTTGTGTTTATAAAACTTGGTATTGTTCCTGTCACTGTTAAACATGGAATTAAATATTTGGAGGGAGAGGTGTAGGCTGAGGATGCTCAGTGGAATCTCTGATGAGGATATGCAAACCACCATTATATCTTGCAGTCTTGTTGACTGTGAGGCTAAGGATTTAATGGGCCATGGAGACTCCTTTTTACCCTTAGTGTTCACTCTGGTCAGGCTTAAAGCATGGTGCTCAGGTGTCTGGAGAAGCTTGCACAACTATAGCTCATGCTAGACTGTTCCAGAAATGTCATTTTAGAACATCTCACTGTCTCTAGAATCATGTGACACTTAATTAGCTTTACCACATCAAGAACTAATGCCAGAAGCACTAATGCCTAAAAGAAACTAGGTGAGCAGGCAATACTAAAAATACACAAAGAAATAATATTAGATTTAGCTATCAGCTCTCTTATTAATTGCATCTTTTGTAATAATATGCTTTTGCTTAGCACCACTGCCGGAGATGTGGGAAGTGCTTTTGTGACAAGTGCTGCAGTAAAAAAGTGCCTCTGCCTCGTATGTGCTTTGTAGATCCTGTGCGCCAGTGTGCTGAATGTGCTCTCATCTCTCAGAAGGAAACAGAGTTTTATGACAAGCAGCTTAAAGTGCTTATGAATGGTAAGTACTAAACTACATGCACAACTGTTGTTTTGATCTTGTAGATAGTTATTCAAGTGGCAAACAAAGAGCATAAATAGCCAAACTAATTCCTTTGTTTTGTCAAGTAAGGTATTATGTTTCAGTCTCTAGAAATCTTGGGAATACTTTTCCACTGCAAATTTTTCTTTTTTGCCTGTTTATTTTGTTATCCAGCCAAATCTCCCTTTTGGATATGATATATATAAAAGAATGAGGGCATAGTAATAAATCTTGTAGCACTGCATTTTTAAAAATCACATTCCTGTACACAAAATAGGAATCCAAAACTCGTAGCCACAAAAAAAATTATTTTGAAGTTATCTTATGAGAGAGTACATACTTTCATTTCAGCTTCTATCTTCCTTTCTAGGCTGCGTAGGTGGCTGTTATTGTCACTGAACTGTCAATTAGAATAGACTTAAAGAGCAGTATGAACTATAACTGGACCCCTGAGTACCGTTTTTAAAAATGAAGAATCTGATGTCTTATTTTTTAAAATGTCCCTTGACTTTATAGTTGGGAAAATGCCTTTCAAGGGGTGCTGAATGTGAATTTAAAAGTATTTTCGATAGGTGGGCAAGAGCACACCTCTAATGAGAATGCAGTCATCATGAGATGTTCTAAAGTTCCTTGAGCATAGGAAGGAGTGTAACTGGTTGACCAATAAGCAAATGCTTATTTGTTTACAGTTAACCAGTAACATTGTGTTCTCCCCCCAGACACACACATGGCTGCAACTCTGCAAATAAATTTGGAGCTGGCAGGCAGGCTGGCTCAGTCCTAGCATGCACTGGGTCTCGTCAGGTACCCCAACTCCCAGGCTGCTCCCACTGCGGCTTTGCATTATAACTGACATGCTCCCTACATGCACTGGCTGCCGGGGGGGGGGGGAGAGAGGTGTGTCTGTGTGTGTGTGTGTGTAAAATGCAGAGCGGAAGTGTGGGGGTAGGGTTCATGCCAGAATTGAGCCTGCCAGCTCCTACAGGGAGTTGGTGCATGTAGGGAACAGGCTTAAAAGCCAGCCCCCTGCACACACCAGCCCAGGGAGCCACCTGCCACCCCGCGTGTAACTGTGTAACCACTTTAATATTAAACAGTTACATATTTACTTACTTAAACACATTTGACATCCCTAATGGCTACTTGCCAATAAAATATATATATTTTGTACACTTTTTTCTAAAAGTTTCTATAATATTTTTAGTAGTTACAATAATCTGCTTCCTGCAACTGCACTGGACTTTTTGCAATCGCACAATCATTTGTTACTATCCTTTGTCTCTTGGTTTGAGGTGCTTAAATCATGTAAACATACATTAATTTACACACATTGAAGAAGAAATATTAACTGATCACTGTACCATTTTGTTGCTGATGGTGACAGTGGACTCTTAACCTGGTTCTCAGGACAAGACTTAAGACTTATACGAGTGATTTGAGGAGTATACAATGTTGCTTAGTGTTCAAGCCATTCGGATGGGTGCATTAAGTGTATACAGTTTTGATACGCTAATTTTGCTGCTTAAATTAAGCATTTGAATAACTGAATAAATACTTGGGTTTTTTTCCTAAGGTGCTACATTCGCAGTTGCTCGGGGAACATCAGAAAAATCTGAGATAATGGTTTGTCGACTTTCCAACAACCAGAGGTGAGAAATGTGGAGGGAAACTGCACTAGTTAAATCTGGCTAACTATTTAATCTATCCACCGCTGCCCTTCATGATGACTTTTATGTTGCCTGTACAGCACTCTAGCTGGCTTATGTGCGCTAAAATGTTTTGAGAATCAGCAAGTGGATACATGATATGAGCAGAGAGTAAGCCCTTTTGGGCTTATTTTTATATGTTGCATCATCAGATTAATTGGTGTTTTTTTGCTAATTAAACCTTGCTGATTACAGCAAAAATTTACACTACACGTATGTCTGCCTTGCAAAAAAGACCCATGGCAGTGAATGTGAGCCTGGGTCAGCTGGTTTATGCTACAAGGTTAAAAATAGCAGTGTAGATGTTCTTGCTTTAGCTGGATCCTGGAGATCAACACCTTGGCCAAATTTCAACCAGGCTCCAGCAGGAGTGGAAATGCCTATAGTGCTATTTTTTTTAGACCTATTGAGCTGGGCGTTGAGACTTTGTGTTGCAGTTGTGTCCATGTGTTGGGATTTTTATTTATTTTGCAGTGTAGACATACCCTAAAACTTGGAGGTTACAGACATTGATGATGGAATCTTAGGAAACACTTTGCATGTAAGTCATTAATTTGAATCTGGTTAGGCAGATAGCAACAGTCTATGACTATCTGCCATTTGGTTTTTGATTAGAAATGAGTGTCTGCTGTACAGTCTACATAACTAGTCTCATTTTTATTTGTATCCAAGTAGCTTCCAAAACCTATTAGGTGTGCACACAAATGATTGTACGTGACCCCTTCAGAGCTTTTAATCTGCAAATCTGTGCAGCACATAAGTGCAGGGAATAGGGATGTAAAGGTTACCTGGTAAGCATACCCTGTACTAGCATGCCTACCTGGTTAACTGGTGCGTGTCTGCTCGTTGTAAAAGAACAACTCCTAGTTCTCCAGGAGGAGAGGAGGATCTGCTAACCCCAAGGTTGTGGGGTTAAGTGGCAGGAAGAATGGAGGACATTCCTTGCCTCATTGGGGGGTGGAAGTGATTGGTTGCTAGTGCACATGTTGCACGAAGAGCACCAGGTGAGTGCCTATCTCTTCCTCTGGGGGAGAAGGGAAGTTTCTTTATGGCAGGAGAAATACCTTCAGATAATTGTCAATTTTCTCAATTTAAGCCCGCCACATGTCTCTGCTTATAGAGTATTCCATTATTGGAGATGGAGAGGTTAGAGGGTTGGTTGATTGTAAAATATGAATGGAAAGCATTTGTAGTGTAACTTTAAACAAACTGCCTATTGTCCGTGTGTTGGGGTTTTTTACTACTTTGGGGTAGGTGCAGTCTTCTGTTGTGTTTGTATAGTGCCTAGTACAGTGGTTTCTCGACCCCACTTGGCCTGTAGGTGCTATTGGAATATAAATAACATTGCCAACAGTAGTGGGAAGGGTACTGATTGAGAGGGCATGAGAGGAAAAAATTAACCCATTTGAAAAAAGTATTTCAAAATCTTTATTTTAAAAACTGAACTGCGTGCATAAGGCTCCAGTTTTCACAGAGCTGAGTGTGGTTAGATAATCTCTTTCAAAATGCCTCAATTACTTTCCCTCTTGAGGATGCTCTGCGAAAGTTTTTGCAAGAGGCATCTGGCATTCTGGCTAGATAGCTTTTATCTGAAGATCAGAAAGCTGTTTTATTTTTTGGGGGGGGGGTCTTTTTTTTTATTGTTAAAGCTTTTTTCCCCCTATCTTTCCTGCTTTCTATTCAGACTTTGTAGTAATTACTCCCTGTGAGGTTTGTGTTCAAATTACATAAATTGTCAGGGTATTGTTAGTAGAATCTGTTGTTTCTCTTGAATCAGACTTGAAAGAAGCAGTGTTTTCTTCTGTTGTATAGATATCTGTTTCTGGATGGAGACAGCCATTATGAAATTGAAATTGCACAGATTTCGACTGTCCAGATACTTACAGAGGGATTTACTCCTGGAGGTAAATCTTGCAATGAACCTAAACTAATTGTCATAAGTTAAGCATTTGCAACGCTTTTTCTTAACCTGATAAAACATTGCATCTTTTGCACTGACAACTCATTTCACTCAGAGTACAGCAGCAGCGTTCGAAGCCTATTGTTGTGGCTGCTGGCAGTAGCATTTTAGAGAGAACTCAAGAATTCAGAGTTGACTTCTGACCTTTTGATCCGTAACCCAATAGAACTTTGAATGGTGAATCCCTGTATCAGAGTCAGCAGCACAGGGGGAGGAGGCAGCTCCCTATGTGTATCAGCTCCCACCTGCTCCCCCCACCGCACTGCTGCCTCTGATATGCACTGCCCCCCACATACCAGGAATCTGGGTATAACAGTGAAGGTTCATGGATAAGTCCAACTTGTCGGTTAACCATGTACACAGCTACACTTTCACATCCCTAATAGCCATTCAGTTCAGAACAGCCCCATGCTCAGATGTTCGTAGTTACACCCATGTAAATCTGGTACTACTCCATTGAAATTAAAGATCAAAATAATCCCTTACTAACAGTACATTTAAAAGCCATCTGTACTTCATCCCCAGAGCACAGTATAGAACAGTGTTTTTCAACCAGTGGTACAAGTACCCTTAGCGGTTCTTGAGAGAAGTCTGGGGGGCACATCAACACACCTGAAATTTGGAGAAAACTGAATTTTTGTTTTAAGTTTTACAGCGTTTTATTATTTTTGTACTTTTTACACCCAAGAATTTCATCACCCACCCAGCTACAAATGTTTAAACAAATGTGCTGCAAAGGTAGAAAAAAACTGTGTGTGTCTGAAAACTGTAGGTACTGGGGATACTTACTTTTTTTTTTTTCAGGGGTACTTTATAACTAAAGATTGAGAAACGCTGGTAATATAGCATAATGTAATCAGTGTGTTAGATTATACATAATCCATGGGTAGATGTGTTCGGACTAGGGATATTAAAAATCGTGTAATATGGTAACTGTGAAATATCCTGACAGTTACATGGATAGTCATTACTTTTACAAAGGGAAGGGAATTAGCACCAGCCCACAGTGGGCTGTAGTATCCCACTGCCTGAGCCATTGAGATCCACTCTTCACTGAGTGGAGGTAGCAGTGGGGAGGAATTCAGTCATCAGAATGAAGAATATCCTGACCCAGCTGTGGCCTGCTTTAGTTTCACACCAGCATTCTAAGGAACAGACTCTGGAGTTGATGGGAGGGCAGTGTCAGAGGATGTTATAGATAACCTCTTAAAAGTCTAAGCACAGATTGGGACCAGCTATCAAATTATTAGACTTCTAACAACATCTACCTGGTACAGGTTGATCCTCTCTGGTCTGACACTCTCTAATCCGACAACACTTGTGGTCCAGCATGATTTTAGTTAGCCAGATGTCCACTTATCATGGGTGTGGCCAATTTCCCACAGTCCCATAAAGTTTTACAGCCATCAGTCCTGGCGCTCTGTGTTCAGTGTAGTTATTTAGCTCTAATTTGCTCCGAAATATTTTTAAGAGCCCAGTAAGCAGTGGAAGTGTTGGTAATGCTGCGAGACAATATTGACCTCCCATGGTCTGGAAAATTATCTCATTTGGAACCAGTCAGGTCTCAAGGGTGCCAGACTAGAGAGGTTCTGAATATGGTTAACCAAACACTCATGCAGTGTGTTACTTTTTAGCTGAACCCTGATTGTGGCTAACTAAAATCTGAATGAGGGTAACTGACTTGGTGAAGCCCTACAAAATATACTTATCGGGAGCAGGCCTTGTATTGGCATGCATTAAGTAAAAAATATGAACAAGAATTTCATGTGATTCTTTACCATCAATAGCATTGTCAGGTACTGTGTAGCTCTCTTATCTGTGGAATGAGGGACTAGCGTGGTCACTGTGTAATTTCTGTCCACTGAACTAACTCTTCAAATCAACCAAACATGGCTCTTTGAGAATAACTTAATGCTCCATTAATTTTCTAATTCACTTCTGATTAATTTTTCTTCTCATTACTTGCTTGCCTACCACCTTGATGTAGAAAAAGATATTCACACTTATACCAGCCTTCTGGAGAGCCAACACATTACTGAAGGTCAGAAGTGTTGTGAACTTGATTCACTTGAGCATGCTGTTATGAGCTGCTTTTCCATGCTGCTTTCTTCCTCTTTGCTGTCTATAGCTCTTACTAAAATTAATTTGAAGCAACGTATGTTTATAACTGTTTAAATTTAAACATGTATTTTGTGTGATGTCCTTGGAAAGAATAGGTACACACAGAAACTATCCAATTTAAATTCTAAAGTGGGGAACATTTTGACTATTGGAGAGAGACTTCTGCCTTGATACGGGTCCCCTCAAATCATATGTGTGTGGCTATTACTCTTGCTGACAGGCACCATGCATAGCTCAGTTCCTGCTGTACAAATGCATGGGCACTACTTTGGTCGCTTCAGGTATTGCTGCCCAAGATGGGAGGATGGTTAGAGGAGGAATGGTGTGGATGTGTTGTATGTTGGTTATAGAATAAATAAGGCAAGGGAATGAGTGAATGAAGGGGTATTTGGAAGGAATAGAGTAAGAGGTGGTGGAAATGGGAAACAAGACTGACCTCGTAAATCTTCAGTCTCATCTCTGGCAGTCCCTTGTTCCTCGTGGAGCATCAGTTACAGAGAACACTAAACTTGACATTGGAAACTATTTTAGAATATATTTAGCATGCATCACTGCAGTTACAGCAGAAACTACCCATAGTTAACACGACAAATGAGTGAAATGGAAACTAATACTTCACAAAAAAAGTGACCAAAATTCAGTATCACTTTGGAGTTGGAGTTTTACCCTGGTACAGTTTAGTTTTTCTCTTATGTCTCATGAAGGGGAAAATACTGGTGCCTCAACCAGTGTGCTTTTGGGCCAGTTTAGGTTGGAACTTGCTGGTCCAGCACCCTTGGGACCCGACTGGCCCTGAACGAGGGGACTTGCCAAACCGGGGGAGGTCCTTCCACTCCTGGTGTGTTGCCATCGGGTTAGGGCTCCAGCCTGCCCTGGTTGCTGATCCAGGCCCCCTGAGGCTCACTAGATGCCGCTGGCCCCACTGCTGTGGGAGCTGGAGCGCCACAGCCAGGGCTGGAGCTGAGGCTCAGGGGTTAGAGTTCCCTGGCTGTCACTGAGGCAGGAGCTCTCCGGCTGCTGGAGCCGCAACAAGGCTGGGGTGGAGCTCTCCGCTGTGCCACCCCCCACCCCCAACCTACCCCCCTCCCTCACTCACTCACTCACTCACTCACTGGGCTCCCGGCTGAGTTGGTGGTGCCCCCACTATGGTGCTCCTGCCCTGCCGCCAGACCTCCCTGTTCCTGGGCTCTGTAGTCCAGGAACATCTGTGGTCTGTGCTGGACCAGGGAGTCCCTGTTAAGGGAGGTACAGCCTGTACTGAAATCATTATAGAAATTAAGCACAAGTTGGAGTCCTCATAATGAAATCATGTAAATGAGCTGATTTTCTTTAAGTATTTTTGGTAACAAATACATGGGCAAGTATGCATATTCAAAACAGATTATCTTTCTATTCTGCTTCAGTATGTGATCTTAACAGTTGTCTTGTGCAGCTGGATATATAGAGTATATGTACTTGAAATGTATTGTGTATGTATATTGGCATATCATGAGATTATATAAATGTCCAAAATTTAGTTTTTTAACCAATATTCAGTTGTTACGTTTGGTATGGTTTGATTCTTAAGCTAAGGATTGTCTGCCCTTTTGAGTGGAGGAGCATATTTATTTTATGCCCAAGTGGTATGTGTGAGGGGGATTGTGTGTGTAAGGATGGGTTTGTGACTTAAGAAAATCTTGAAAACACTGGTCTGTATATTTGGTTTTCTCCTGTCTTGTGTTGTATTGTTCATATAATTCACTATTAACTTGCTTACTGGTAAATCCCATCAGTGTTGTTCAATTACATTTGCAACAGTCTGATATTGGCAGTAGTCCCAGGAGAGTGAATGTTTAGCTCTGTTTTATGGTCCAACTAGGTAAATTGTAGAGGACAGAGGAATTTAGTTGCTGTTTTTGCAGAAAGAATGGAGAAACTTGTGAATTGTGGGGCTTGTGATCAGAATCTTAGTGCAATATTATGTTTTCTGCTTGGGTTTCCTCTTGGATATGCCATAAGGACACTAACTCCTGAGGGTTCCACATGATATGCAGATAATCTTTTCATTGAAATTATTGAGGCCTTTGTATGCATAATAGAGAGTTGGATCAGGCAGGTGAGGTAACCTGACAGGGATTCCATTTTTTTAAAAGTTCTAGTGAACTACTATTTAGTTAACCCTAGAATAGCCTACTAAATGCTAACCTGATACCTAGGTTTGCTCCTCAGTTCCCTCCTGATTTTCACTGGACGGCCTATTAATAACAACACAGTCTAAAATGAGATTTAAAATATAAAATTATATAAGGCGGTGGTGAGCTCTCCCACAATTTCTTGAGTGAAGTGTTCAGTTGTGGCAGACATGCCCCCATATGCTGATACTTTCAGAAGTCATTTGGCCTCACAGTTTACTTTCACCATGAGGTCAACTTCCCTCCACCGGTATCTGGTCGATGCCAGAAAGCTTTCAGTGCTATGAGCTTGAATTCCTGTGTCTTTTTACATTAAAATGATCAGATATAACCGTTGTTTATAACAACTTGAATTTTGTTTGCAAACTGCAAGATACTTTGTGGTAAACTACCATAAATTTTAAGACTTCTAATGCTTAGAAAAATACCAAGCTAGAAAGGGGTTCTTGAAATGTCAGTGCATAAACAATTCCCTTTCCTTGCTATCTTCCCTGAGTGGTAATCTGCGTTCTTGACTTTTGATTGTGGTAACACACTGTGATTCAACTCGTACAATAGCAGCAGCTGTTGATGTAAGACATTTAAAATATTTTAAGTCATGTTGGGAATGAGTTATATTGTTGGTAATGGACAGAACGTCCTCTTTTATTTCTTGGGTGGCTAAATACTCTGCTGTTCTACTACTTGTTCAGGACTTCAATTTTCCCTTTTTAGGAGGCAATACTCGTGCCACAGGTATGCTCCTGCAGTATAAGGTACCAGGATCAGAGGAGCTCACACAGATGAAATTTACTGCTAGCGAAGACTTCAATTCTAACAAGAAGTTGTCAGCAGCTTGGCTAGTAGCTATGCATAAGGTAACTTGTGTAAAATGCATTAGATGTTTTAAATTAGTCCCCCTAACTTTGGTCATAATTTGTGTGCAGAACAGACTAGTTGCCCTACAAGTGCTCCATGATAACCTGGTGCAACTAGCTATGAGTGTATTCTAACTAGGTTGGACCTTCTTAGTCTGGCATCTTCCAGACCTGATCAGTCCTAAGCAAGGGATTTGCAGGACCAGGGAAGATCATTTCTGGCACCTCTTCCACCAGTCGCACTCTGCTCCCAGTCTGGCCGCCAGCTTCCCTTCCCTTCTCCCCCTCACTCCCCACAGCTGGGCTTGTAGCCACAGCAACCCTGCTGGCAGCCTTTTGCTGTGCCAGGGCTCCCAGCCCCTACAGGGTTCCTGCTGCTGGCCTTCCTCCAGGACCTCTCTGATCCAGGAACATCTGTGGTCCTTCTGGAGCATGGATGTTGCTAGACCAGAGTCCTGGTTCAGAGAAGTTCAACCTGTATAAACCAAGGGTTGGCAACTCCCGGTACATGTGCCACAAGTGGCACATGATTCGCCCCCCCCCCCTTTTTTTTTTAAACTCGCATGCGGGGTGGGTTTTTAACCCTTCCCCCTGCGCAGCAGTTCAAGCCTCAGTTGCACAGCTGCAAGTTGGAGCACCATTTCTGACTTCCTGGGGGGAGGGGGGCAGGGCGGGGCAGGAAAGGCACTAGTTGTTGAGCTATGGGAAGGAGTAAATCGTTCTTTATTCACTTTTTACAGGTTCATAAAATCATGACTAGAGTATCTCCCCATACTCATCTTTTATAAACTGAAAAGTCCCAGTCTTTTTAATCTCTCCTTGTATGGCAGCCATTCCATATACCTAATCATTTTTGTTGCCCTTTTCTGAACTTTTTTCAGTGCCAAAAAGCATTACTAACTTTTACATTTGTTAAAATTGTGACTGATACATTTACTAGATTTCGGTAACATTCCATGAGGAAGAAAATGTGCTGGATACATAAGGAAAAGAATTTAATACAGTTTTTATATACAAACTAAGTGACTTACAGATAATACTTTTATTTAATAAGTGAACAGACTTTCTGTTCACCATGTCTTTCAAGATCTTACAATTAAGATCTACCTCAAACACAAATACCTTTGCCTGGCTTCCTTCCCCACCCTGCTCTGGTCTAGTCTGGCACCCTTGAGACCTGATTTGTTCCAAATGAGAGAATTTTCCAGACCATGGGAGGTCAATATTGTCTATCAGCATTACCAACACTTCCACTGCTTCCTGGGCTTTTGGAGGACATTTAGGGGTAAATTAGAGCTAAATAACAGCACAGTACACAGAGTTAGGACTGGTGGCTGTAAAACTTTAAGACCATGGGAAACTTGGCCATACCCATGAAAAGTGGACATCTGGCTTAGGGATATTAAATTTAGATTAATTGGCTAGGCTATGCAATTTGCATCAACTATTTGATTAGTCAATAAGGGTGCCTCTGCCTTTGAACTGTAGCAACATCCCCAGGGCAGTTGCTAAACTTGAAAGGCAAAAACATTGCGAGGAGCATGGGGCCAGCGAGGGACTCAAGCAGTCCCCTGCTGGCCCCTTGTTCCCTGTGGCATTGCACGCAGTGTTTCAAAGTGGCAGACCCCGGGCTCTATTTGATGCTGCTGCTTTGAAGCACTCCATCCTCTTCCCCTCCACTCCTTGTTGCCTCTTTTCTGATAGAAGCAGCGAAGGGGGAGGGAGCAACTAGTCGTTCACATCCCTAATCCAGCTAATTAAAATCATTTTGGAACAGAGCGTTCTGGACTAGAGAGGTTCAACCTGTTCATATAGCAACATTTGTGGTGCAACATCACCGGGGGTGCTCCTGGGTTGGAGCACTCACTGAGCACAGGGTCCAGCATTTCCCTGAAACTCCTTCCCCACCTTCCCAGAGCTTCTGGAGTGCCACAAATAGAGAGAGGGAGGGGAAGGAGCAGCTAGCGGCAGGGACTGGGAGTGCAGCTTGGTGGTCATGGGGCTTGATGTGCTTCTTGGTCCCCAGCTGTGGGGCTTTGCCCTGCAGCTACCCTGCCTCTTCTGAGTGCCTCATCCTCACCATCCCTGTTTGGTCAATGCTGACGGCTCTTTGGCTGCCAGAGCAGAGCCTGGCAGCAGAGGGACGAACATTGTTTCCTAATTCAGGACTGGTCAGGTCCTGAAAGGTGCCAGACCAGGGAGGTATAACTAGTAGTAGATCAAATTCTCTCACCTCACTTATAATTCATGGATTGAAAGAGGGAAAACCTTCCTGTTCTTAACTCTTGGTACATTTCTTAACTTTGAGCTAGTTATTGAACAGAATTATTAGAATAAACGGAAAAGAAAATATTCCTTCTGCACCTGCAGAAGAGGCTACTTCTGTCAAAAGTGAGTTAAGCAGTTCAACAAGGCATAGTTGCAAGTGATTAGTCACTGACCTCTGCTAACCAGTTCAGTAGCTTTTTCCCCTTTAAAACTAAAACTATGGCAGTTGAAACTATAGACTGGCATTTAAAAAAATACTGCCTTACTAATTAAAGGCTAGATCATCCTGCTTTTCAAGTGTGGGTCAGTGAACACTGCTCTACATCACAACTCCCTCCTAGTCCCACTCGTATACCCCTCCCCCATTTCAGAATCCTCTCCTGCACCCTCTTCTCCCAGGTCAGAATCCACTTGTGTGCTCAACTTCTGCTCCAGTCCCTGTAACTCCTCCATTAACATAATAGAAAAGTGCAACCCTTGACCACTTATATTCTTGGAGTGGACCCCCAATCAAAAAATATTGCCCACCCCTGTTATACACCAACAGCTATGTACTGGATAGAAGTGGAAGCAGCCGATCAACAGAGCTCAAACATGAGGAACTACTTGGTATAGGTCCTGTGGGAATTGGCGGGCATCTGCCTCTGAGCACTGAATTTAGGGTATATAAAAGTGAGGTTGCTATTAGGGATGTGAAAGGCTCGTCGACTATCCGATGGGGAGGGGGGGAAGGAAAGAAGGTTTCAGAGTAGCAGCTCCCCCGCTGACCCCAGCTCCACAAGACACTGCCACTTTGAAACACCGCGGGAAGCAAGGGGTTAGCGGGGGGACTCAGTCAGTCCCGTGTTGGCCCCAGTGCTCCTCACATCACTTTTGCCTTTGAAGTATAGCAACAACCCTGGAGCTGTTATACTTCACGGGGAGGCTCCTTTATAAAATAATCAACTAGTCAATGCAAATTGCATCAACTGTTCAATTAGCCTATTAATCTAAATGTAATATCCTTAGTTGCTATGTACTGGGAGTTGACAGAACCTAACACAAGTAGCATCAGAATCCTAAGCGCAGCCAACAGTCAGCTCTGTCATCTAGAAAAGCTTTCACCCCCAGGTTTAAGAGGACAAGCAGGGAGGTGACTTCATTTCAAAGATTGTTTTCCCCCACCTTTTTTTGGACCTGCAGTTATCTTACTGAACTGACACACTTTAGCGAGTCTCAGGTAATATTTTAAACTTGTAGGCCAATTTGTTTGGATTTTTAAAGGAATTAAACATTGAAAAGAATTGTTTTAAGCTAGGGTGGTCTGAAGTCTGGAAAACTTACTTTACATTGAGAGTAAAGAAGCTCAGTCTTTTTAGTTTAACCTTCCATTTTCAGACATGACTTAAATTCTGATCATGTGCCAACATGAGTGAAAGAATTGATGAGGGAACTCTTTAGTCTAGCACAGAAAAGCATAGCAGTATGTGATGGCTGGAAACTGAAGCTAGACTACACTAGAAAAGGGTGCATTCTTTTAAGTGAGAGTAAATTATTCCAGTTTATTTAAGGGCTTGTCTTCACTAGAAGTGCTATAGTATTATCAAAGATGCTCTCTGTGCTGACTGATGAGAGCTATTCCATTTGACATAAGAAAATCACCTCTGCAAGAGCTGCTTCTGCAATAGCACTGTCCACACTGGTGCATAGGCCAGTGTAATATACATCCATGGGAGCAGGGAGAGGTGACTTACTCATACCCCTAAACAACACAAATTATGCTGACAAGGGTTATATGTACAAATCCTAATGATGTGCTGGTGGGTTCTCCATCACTTTAAAAAAGACTTCAGTCTTTATTTAAGAGATTTTCTTGGTCAAATAGAAGTTATGGACTTGTTGCAGCAACTCGTAGGTGAAATTTACTAGATTATGCAGATTAGAAATTGAGGCCACAGGGACTATTCTGATGTCTAATCTTGTCCTCTCCCAAGAAAGGTTTGATTCTTTTAATATCTGTACCAGAAAGCCCAGTTTATATTGACATCATCTTTTTCACAAGGCACATCTGTTTAATCCACATTATTACTCCTGAAGACCATGGCTGTCAGCTACTATTTTCCAGGCCTGACCTTCAGACATTTTCTCTGAGCTGGGCTTTTATTAATCCTGTTTTAACTGGGGGTACTAGAGAGGGTGTATAGTATCTCAAACTTGATCAAGAAATCAGTGAGCTCAGAATTTCTGGCAATCCTCTAAGACTTTGTAAAGAATCTTTAAGTCATGTAGCATTAACTTAATATGTAAAAGCTTTCTGTAATCACTTAGATCAATGTTTCTGATGGTAGTGAACTCCAGCATACAAAAAATGTCTTGAGATGAATTTTCATATGGGAATAGGTCAGATCATGCATGTTGTAGAAAGTCCATTTAAAAAGGATTATGTACCACTGTGCTCAGTGTTTAAAAGAACCACACTTTACCCTCCTTCCCCAACAGAGAACACTTTTTTCCAATGACTAGGCCAAGGTGGTTGATTACTCCTCAGGAATATTTCTTGTAATAAAAATAACAGGTACATGTCCACATTAAGATAAGCAACTTGATTAGAAAGCTGTTACCTAGCCAACTCACCAAATGTCATCTCAAAAGGAAATTCAGTCATCTGGCAGTTGACAAAATTCTAATGATTGAAAGATATTTTTTGTGACATTCTTGAGATTTTTCAAATGGTAAAATTTAAATTATAATTTGGATTGATGTTGTGCCATGAGACTAAGATGGAGTGTGATTTAGTCTCTGTCCCTTTTAATAAAACTGTACATCAGTTGAAGGACCGGGATTTGAAAGTTACAGCTTTTAGTTTAATAGTAGCTTCTTGGGGAAGACTAAGGGGCCTTAAGTTGATTTGCCACTGAGGTGCCTATATAGCACACTGCAATGACATATATTATTTTTGTAATCTTAGGCAGCAAAACTACTTTATGAATCCCGGGACCAATAATGGCAGCAAGCTGTCAGAGATCTGAGGGAAGAGACCAGCTTTAAGGAAAACCTGCTTTTCACTTTTTGCAAACTACCTTGATCCATGGTAATTGGTATTATGAACCCTCTCTCTCCCAAATGTGGTTCACTATGTAAGCACTGGCAAATGCAATGTGAGTATTGAACCATGAGTATTCACTTAACTAGTGTGCAATATGTATACAATTAATGCTTTAAATATAGCCTCATATTTAAGACTTTGTATATTATTTTTAAGTCAAGTCTTATTGGCACTTAATATGGAAAACAAAGTATGACCTGCACTATAGCTAATATGTATAGCACAATTTTTGTAGTATCAATTATGAATATTATATGTATCTGTAAGTCTCTTCTACAGAGAATAGCTTTTTGGATATAGATCTCAGGTTTTTTTCTTATCCAAATATTGAAGATCAGTGTACAATGAAATCTGCCTTAGATACCCTTTTATATAAGTAAGCATTTTGGGTTCTCAACATGTGATAAAACACTTAAAGATAAGTTTCACCAAATACCACAGAGTTGTATGAACATGACCTCTTGGAGCCATCCTTGTGTAGAAAAATATAAGCTTCCAGAAAATGATTTTGAAGTTTTATAATAATTTTACGTGTGGTAATGATCTTTTGCTAATTAATCTGACTATTGTAACTGTTTGGACATATACAGTATTTAATGTACAAATCTTATGATCATACTTACTGAAAATAAGCAAAACTCAAGATAGCATTCACTAACTTGCTAAAAAACTTAACCTTCAACCTTAAAATTCAATATTTGTGGGTTTGAGTGGAGGAGAGAATAAGGTTATTTACAGTGCCCAAAAACGTGCTGTGCCTCCTGTATAAATGGTACACTTTATTGAAGCAAAATAGCATGAACTAGAAAATTTCATGTATTCAGCTGTTTTAAGAACACAGCTGAGTTTGCTGATTGAAGTTCAAATATTCACAATGCCACAAATTTTACTATGGAAGAACAGAGGCTAACAGCTTAAGGTGATTTTTTTTTCTTTTAAGTGACAGGGCCTGCCTAGTCACCAAGCAGCACTTCTTGGGGCATGTGCTGTACCTTAAGCCTTTTCCTCTTGGTACAGGGAAGAGAGCCTCTTACTACGATGCATACCCAATTGTGACAGCTAAGTTTTACCATCATTCACTGTGGATTCGTTATGGAGGTTAGGCAGGCAGGCAAAGTACACATGGCTACAACTTACAAGAAATTAAAAATATATTTCTGGTATATAAAACCATGTACAATTATTAACTCCAGTGAAGTGTTTTTTTTGCCTTTGTCCAACATTTTAAAATAAACACTTAAATGCAGCTATGCTGTAACAGTATTTTATTATGCACATTTACATATTCTCTGGATTAGTGTATCATAGGCTCTTGAAATTGTCACGCTCATGTAGTAAATGTTCTTTAACAATACCCTTTCACTTTTCATCACCACAATATATACAATTAATATTAAATGGTGGTAAAAGCAAATTACAGCATTCCATAAATTATACACAAGACTTACACTTGAAGAGTTAAAGCCAACTGGCCTATACTTTAATGGAAGAAAAATTCAAAACACATGGCTACAACTTACAAGAAATTCAAAATATATTTCTGGTATATAAAACCATGTACAATTAACTCCAGTGAAGTGCTTTTTTGCTTGAAACAACAATGTAGTGGAAAGGTTATTGCATAACTCACCCTGGCAATAGGTGTAGGGCTGCCAAGAACCACAGAAACAATCCTTACCAAAATAGTAAACTATTGCCATTCTCAAATCTTTCTCTCAATCCTGTTTCTCTTCCTCTCTTTGATTCTCAATATTAGCATAACTCACTCTCCATAATTTAGTCCTTCAACTACTCAGACTTCAGATTACTTAGTCTGATAACAAGTTAAGTACACTCTTACCCTTCTCAACTATTGCACTATCATCCATGCACACATACAAATCCTTTAAATCTGATAGCAAATCCACTGTTAAATGTTCTTTTGTTCCAAACAGACAAGTTCACAGGTTAGTGGGACCTGTAACTTAAGAGGTAAAACTTGTGGAAATGAACATGTTAATTAGTGTAGGGGGTTTGAGAAGTATACAAATACTGTTCTGATTTTTTTTTTTAGCTTGTCATTAAATGCAAACAAGATCTAGATTCTAGCATCTCTAAAGCTTCTGTGTGGGCTTTGTAAAAGGTATTGACACTATGGTGATACAGCTACAACACTGCAGATGTGCTGCCATGATGCTTCCTCCAGCAAGGGAAGAGGTTTTTCTACTGCTGTAGGTATATTACCTCTGAGGCAATAGCTACATTTACGGGAGGCGTTAGGTCAGCCTGTCAGAGGATGGAAAATTGTTCACAGCCCTGACCAATATAGCTAAGTTGACTTAAGTCTGTATATTGACTAGGCCCTAAACTAGGATTTAGATATATTAACTAATGTTCTAATAGTTCTAAACCATAGAGCCTTAGTGACTGCTTATGAACTTAGCATGTGAAAGGCTTTGCAGCACACATGGTGTTAAGTCAGTAAACTCTACATTCAGTGGTGTCAGAAAATCCAAAATCTTGACACATGGGACAGTTATTGTGGGACCAGACCAGACAGCACATCTGCAATTTGCAAATGACATTTGTGAACATAACACAATAAGCTTCCATCTATAAGAGTATTTTTGGTATTTAAAGTTGACAAAATACTGTAGACTGTAAGTACCTCTTCCAGTCAGTAATAAGTTACACGGAATGGTCTTCATTTACAAATTGCAGAATCTTAAACCCTTGCCTGTCTATTAACAAGAGAGAGCACCATTACAAATCAGATTATAATTTTATTTCTCCAGTTGAAATGATACAAAAAGATGACTCCAGTGTGGGTTACCAGCAAGGTAGTGCACTGCCAAACAGCTGAATTCAAGCAAGGGTTCGCTGCCTAGGTTTTATTCTTGGATATAGCTGCAAAATAAAAAGAAAATACCAAACTTTTAGCTGTGATCATTAGAAAATCAAGACTATAATGTATAACCCACTTCCACCCACAAGGCTAGCTTTGATTACATTAGTGGATTGTAAATAAAGCAAAAAGGGTAAGACATTTCATTGACTTGTCCACTAGATTATTTAATGTATTTCTTCAGATTACAAAGTGACAGGCAAGTCTGAACAATTTGAGAAGAAACTGTTAGCAATAGGCAACTCAAACCTCCTTACAGTTAGATTTACCACGCTTCTGCATACAGAAGAATTGCCATTCTAAATCAGACCAGTGTTCCATGTAGCCCAGAATCCTGTCTCTAACAGTAATACAAAAATGCTTTTAATAAAAAACTGCAAGCATCCTCTGCCCACAAAGGAAGCTGTTTCAGTCCTGTTAGTCACCTCATGTAAATTTGCATGTTATCTATATGTCTCTCTTAAATTCTACTAATTTTTGACATCTCTTTGTGGTAGTAATTCTACAGATATAAGAACGCTCAGATATCACTCAGAATAAAGAACTCCATACACATTTTCTCAAACCACACAAAAAGCAAGCTTCCTCCAGAAACTCTACACCATTCCTGCAACATTCTTGACAGGGGGGATGTCACCTTCCTGAGTACGAGTTTTGAAGACCTGAGGAGCTCTGTGTTGGTTTAAAAGCCTTGTGCCTCTCGCAAACAGTTGGTCCAATAGAGGATATTACTTCATCTACCTTGTCTCTACCTATTTCCTGGAACCACAACGGCAACACCACCTCTTGCATAAAATCTATAGAAGCATTGTTATGTATATAGCATCACCCATCGTGCTTTCTAAACATTGAACAAGGGAATAATATCCTCCCCAGATCTCGATTCAAGCACTGAAAACAGAGAAAAAGACAAGGAAGGGTAAAATAGTATGATGTGTTTGGTAAATACTTGTCATAGGGACCATCTCTGTGGATACTCCAGGGCTGGAGCACTCACAGGAAAAAAAATGGTGGGTGCTAGGCATTCACTGACTGTTCCCCTTCCTACCAGGGTTTGCCAGAAGCCTTGACAATCAGTGACTTCTGCCCTCTCCCCCAATTAGATGTTCTATGGCAGACAGGAGCTGCTAGGAAGGTAGAGGGGAGGAATGAAGGCAGTGCACACACAGGCTGTGTCTACACTGGCACGTTCTTACACAAAAACATGCTGCCTGTCTACACTGGCCGCGCGTTCTTGCGCAAGTAAACTGACGTACTATAGAAAATCAGGGCTTCTTGCACGAGAACTCTGACGTTCCCTCTCAGGAAGAAGCCCTGATATGCATTTTGGCCACATCTAGCTTCTGGGCAGCTGACTAGAACACATTCTGAAACTCCCACCAGGAATGATCCAAGCCACAAACTAGTTACACTTAATTTATTTAAATATCTTCATGTGCCAAATATCAAGGTTGCTCACAAAAGGCACCACACTATATTTACTAGGGATGTACACATTTGTTTAAAAATGTAACCATGCAACCACTAAAAGTCATAGTGGTTACATGAGCCCGCAGCAAAGCCACCTCCCTGGGAGCAGGGCCGGCAGGGGCTGCTGATGGCCCCATTCCCAGTTTGTGGGCTTTGCTGCTGCAGTGAAGCCACCTTCCTGGGAGTGGGGCCAGCAAAGGCTGTCATGTCAGCTCTGCTCCTGGGGAGCTAGCGTGCAACCTGTGACGGGGTGGGACGGGGAGAGAGGAAGGAATGCAGACAGGTCAGCCAGCCAGAGCAGTCGCTGCCTGTGGCGACAAAAGCTGCTTTGGTTGGCTGGCCTAGTGTCCTGCCAAAGAAAAGTTAAACAACAGGCAATATTTAAGAGAGAAGAAGGAAGAAGCTTAAGGTAACTTACCCCCAAAAGATTTTTAGGTACATAGCCTTCTTTATCGTTCAGGCGAGCCCACCACCAATCTGTTTCATTATCATCCTTGTGTCTCAGAATAGTAATGGCATCTCCTTCGTGGAATGACAACTCATCATTATTCTGGGCTTCATAATCCCATAGAGCATACACAACTCCTTTGTTCATGACTCCCAACTTATCTTGTACTCCTGTTGCCAGGAAATAAAAGGTAAACAAGAACATTACAGATGGTACCAGTACTTTGACTTTATCCATTTGGGATTTTGAGTCCTCTCCAATGGGACATGCTAAGAGACTTTCATTCTACCACAATTTAAGATTGTCAGTATTTCCATTATAAAATTAATTTTTCCCAAGAATTTAACAAACATAAAACTGATATGGCATAATAGTTGTCAGAGAACATTAGCAACATGTTTTTTCTTTTCATTGCCTGTGTGTAACTATTTGTTGAACTTATGTTACTAGAAGCAAAGGTGCAAATCGCTCATACTAGACTCATACACACTCTCTAGAACAACAGGTTTAGAGTTTCTCTTGTCTTGCTTAGTTATTGCAGCATTTACAATATATATCTTCACACTGCAAATCTGCCTAAAAGAGAATGTTAAAACCCTAATTATATCTTTACACTCTCTTTGGTGTAAGTTAGAATCTTAATTTAATTTCTGCTTCTAGAAAGATGTTTCTTTTGGGATATATGCACTGAACTTAAAAGTTATAGGTCATCTGCCTCATGAATTCAGTAAACCAGATGCATAACTACTCATAAGCAAGTCAAATAAGTTTAGATCTTCAGTCTCCTGGTGTTATCTGCTAGAAGTTTGGGATCTTTGGCAAAATTCCATGTGAAATTTACATGGCAACACTTTCTAACTCTCAAACCCTGTCATCATTAGAACTGTGAAAGAAAGAGACATTTAAAAATCACATACAGTGTCACAGGGAACCAGGGAGCCGACTTGATTGGGGGAAGGGGGAGAATGACATGGCCTAAGAAACAGCCAAAAAGTATTTTCAATGAACCAGAGTGTAGGGAAGGGCAATGTTAATTTCAAAGACATACCTAGAGCCTACAGAACTTACACTAGCACAGGGGTTGGCAATCTTTGCAAACCAAAAAGGCAAACTACATCAAAATTCAGAACAAGAGGTAAAAAAAAGCCATGTAAGAATGCCCATTTGCATGACTGAAAATATACAATTTAATATTATTGATAATAGACATGATTAATCATGGCATAAATGAAACACTGTACTCACAGACTTTATTTAATGGGACCTCTGCTGCTGCTGGGGGTGTAGTTTGTGGATGTGGGTATGCAGAAGTGAGGTTTGGGGTGTATGAGGAGCTCAGGGCAGGACTGCGTGGGAGGTTCAGGAGGCAGGAGCAGACACTGGGAGTCAGAAATAGAGTATGGGGGGGGGGGGGGGGAGGTCTGGGGCTTGATTACCTTACTTGGCCAGGGCTGGGATGCTGCACCTGGACAGTAGTGGCTGGACAAGAGGCCAGGCCAGGATTGTTGCAACCAGATCATGGCCTCTCCTCTTACCCATGCCACAGCAGGAGGGGGACCGCCACCAGCCCTTCCTGCAGCCATATGGGGGGCTGGACCCTGGGGCCTGCCCCAGGATCAGGGCCAGGGCCAGGACACTGCAGCCAGATGGGGCCTTGGCCGGGCCCGACTGGGGCCTTGTTGGGCGGGCTTCGTTTTTAAATAAAGTAAAATATGTCTAACACAAAAGATTTCAACACTGTCTTTATTTATGGCAGGGGTGGGAACCTTTTTTTTTTTTGGGGGGGGGGGGTCAGGGGCCACAGAAAAATCATTCGGAAACCTTACAAGTAAGAAGCAAAAAACCCTCAATCCTTACCAATGTGGCTCCCAATTGAGACAACTCATTGCCCTGGTGCTCCAGCCCCATGGTGGGGGAAAGGGGCAGGAAGGACACAGATTCAAGACCTTAGGCCAGATTAACTCTTCAACAGTTCCAGGGTTAGTGGATTTTGTGGGCCCCCCAGGCTCTGAACTTAAATGAGGGGGTTAAGTGTGTGGGACAAGGCTGCCAGTGAGTGGGATAGTGATGGGGGTGCAGGATCTGAGTGGGAGGTAAAGTGCCAGAAGGGTGAGGGTGGGAGGTAGAGTGCAGAAGCAGGCTGAGAGTAGGGTGTCTGACTGAGGAGGAGGGTGGAGGAGCAAGAGAGGGTACAGAGTCAATCCAGGAGGGAGGTGTCTGGCCAGGGGTGAGGAGGCAGGAGCAGGCTGGGGGTGCAGGGTTTCGGCAAGGGGATGAGTGAGGGGGCTGGAGGTACAGGGTCTGGGCATGAGAGGAAGAGGGTCCACTTGCTTTCTTTCACACAGCTCCCAGCACCACCTCCTGCTGTTCCCATTGGCCAGATTTCAACCAATGGGAGCAGCAGGGAAAGCCTTCAGGAAGGACGTCCTTGAGTTGCTATTCCCTCATCGGGAGGGAGGGGAAAGGGAAGCAGCGGCGTGTGTAGCTGCTTCTTCCCTGAAGGCCAGATCTGGTGAGTAGCCTCAGGGCTTTCTTTCTTCTCCCCCTAGAAGCTGGTGCTGGCATTCCCATCTTGGGAGGGGGGGACCACAAGGCTGAAGCTCCAGCGTGGGCTCTCTGGTGCGATTGGAGCGAAGTGTGGGCTGAGCTGGAGCTGCATAACTCTCTACTGAGCCATATTTGACTTGGGACCCATAGATTGCCAGCCACAGCACTAGCAATTTGGTAGTTAGCGTGGAGAAAACAGACTGAATTGAAGAAAGTTATAAACGTTTGTAAGGGGAATTATCAAGCATACACACTTTTCCACCTACCGTACAAAAACTGGGAACACTGAATATAACCCTCCTCCATCTCCTCACACTTGTCTGCAGCAGTTTCTATATCACTTATAGTTGAAGCAAAAATTGCTGCCCCGGATTCTACAAGTAGTTTACATAGATGAACACTATTGCAAGAAGCTGCACAATGCAAAGGAGTCCTGAAACAAAGCCAAATTTAATCATCAAAATGGGCTAAGGACTACACATCCATCCTGCAACAAATAGTTCAGTCATTCTTTAAAAGTTAGCACTAAAAGAAGATTGTTTTCACTTTAGCTACATTCTCCACATAAGAGTTAAATAAAAACCTAGGAGAAAAGGCTGAAGCCAAATGGAACAAAGAGATTCTAACAAGAATTGTAAGTTTTCATGACATTTTGCAAGGCTGTAGTATCTTAGCTTTACAGGGCAGAGAGGATTGTGCCAGGGAGAGAGTAGATGGCAAGGTAAGAAGGTTCACAATAGCTCAGCACAGCAAATTCTTTGAGATCTCACATACACTAGTGCTACAGGACAAAGAAACACTACCCATGTGCTCAAGACCAAAAACTTTTCCTTAGCAGTATCAATTTGCTTCTTGAATATGTCCCTGTTCTTGCTCATGCTCTGTTCTGAAGCTATAAAAGGGGGCTGTCACACTGCATAATGTCTTGCAATGGTATGTACAGAAACCCAACTTGCTACTCTGCAGGTGTCAGTATCAGGGAGACAACCAAGGCTGCTTGGATTCTTATGGCATATGCTCCCAAAATGTATGTCGTGCAGCTTGAAACAAAACATGATGCATCCGGAGCTCCACTTTGACAGCTTCTGGATAGAAATGGCCTGCCTTTTCATCCTTTCCATAAATGATACAAAATATCTACATTTCCTAAATGACTTCATTCTGTAGATAAAAGGTTAGGGCCCTACACACATCCAAGCAATGTCACATCACCTCTTCCCATTGGTGTATGGTTTAGAGTCAAACACAGATTAATGAGAGTCTAAAACCACTTAAGGATGCATATAAGATGAAGTCTCATAAATACCTTATTTTTGTGGAAAACTGTGGGGGGAAGGGTAAGGGAGATCTGCTATGAGCTCACTTAATTTCCCTATTCTTTTGGCCAACGATTGCGACTAAAAATACTACCTTTCTTGAGAAGTACAGTAGAAAGCAGAATGACAGAAGCTCTAACATTACTTTTGTTAGAGTTGGTAAAGCCAGGGTCAAGACCCAGGCTGTTCTGGGTTTTTGCCACAGGAGGGAAAACTGTTACCTATCCTTTCAGGAATCAAAATATGACTGGGTGTGAAAACACAGAATACATGTCTATCGGTAGGTAAGACACACCGATGGCTGCCAGGTGTACCCAGAGGGAAGTTAGAGACAATCCTGCAGATTTTAAGGATAAAATAAAGTCTAGCATATACTGAAAACTTGATCCCAAGGGGGGAATTTTTCTGTTGGTCACACCAGAACATAAACCATTTCCACTTCATTGAGAGGCATTTCCTGGTAGAATCCTTTCTACAGCTGCTGAGCAGGCCCTTTCCAGTTTTGATGTTGATTCAGATTGCCTCAGATGTAGGATGCCTGGGGTGGGCTGGAAAGTCCTCCCCCTATTCTGAATCAAGCAGTGTCACGGGTAGAGAAATGTCTTGTCTGACAACTGCAATAACTCAGACTACCCAAATTAATGGGTCTAACCCAGCACTATGGGAATGACATGAGCCTTGTCTTGTTTGATTTTTCCTCAATACTTTTAGTAACAGAAATTGAGGAAACATGTACCTCAGGGTCCACACCCATCGTATGAGGAAAGCATCTCTCAGAGAACTCAGGCCCTCTTCGCTTCTTTCTCATGAGGCATTCACCTTGTCTGTCTCTGCCTACTATGTTTGAGGGACCCTGACACAACCTGAGAGTTGGTAGGCAGATGACAGAATAGATATTCCAACCCTTTCCCAGGTACAAATTACTTTTCAGCCTGCTTCACTAGTAGTGGAACTGTGACAGGTGTCTGCCAAACCTTTATATGTTTGATGGTGGCTTTGGTGAGCACTACTCTATCCAGCCCTGAGCTGTGCAGAATGTCTAGTAATGCAACAGGGCTTCCTGGACCTTTTTCAGGAGAATGTGCAATTGTTCTGTCACCCTTTTAACCAAGACCTAGAATGCCTTAAAATCATTACAGCAGGGAGGCAGGAATCACTGCCTTGTTGGGAGAAGAGGATAAGGTCATCAGCATGATGGCACCTTGTTCCTGTTGGTCATCTCCTCCAGACTGTTGAGACTTAAGGCCGACGGTGCTCTTTCTCTACCCTGGAAACCTTACAACTATGAGGATCCACCCTCTGTCACATAACATGGATAAATGGGGTGACAATGTCTTGGGTCTTTCAGGCCCCATACTGCCATTGTGGTATCTATACCCTCTCAATACAAGGCCTTAAGATGATGAATATCACTGTGTATAGGGAGGGTTCTTCATTGCACAGGAGTACTGAGACGCTCTGCACAATAGAGATACCTTGTCTGAGCTCAACTCTTGCAAGACACTCTCTGAGAAGTGATCCAGGATGTGTGTCCCCCATATTCTTCTTTTGACTCTAATCCCAACTTCAGCAGAAGAACTCTTTGTCCTGGAGGAGGTAATGATGACCTGCCTCTATGATACTGACAACAGTCTAGCTTGACTGCAGAGATATCTGTACTGAATGATATTGCAGTACTGGACATGTGACTCCAGAGTATCACAGTGACTCTAGTTTAATAAAATACAGTAGTTTCTGTAACTCAGGCCATTGGAGACAAAGAGACATCAGTGTAGATGCAGCAGCTGTTGATGGTGCCAAATTACCATTCTTGGTTCTGGAATGCGTTGTGGCCTTAATTTCTGATGAAGCCTCAGTATCAGATGGTTCCAATCTGGAGCTCAAGGTGTCTCCTGACTTGGTACAGGAGGGAGACTTTTGACTCTTTTTAGAGGACTTAATGGGGAGAGACAAGTGCAAAGGCTATGGGAGATTTTGTGTCCCTTCTGTTTGCTTTGGCTATCCTCACCTAGGTCTTTTGAAGTAGGTAGGGAGTGCTTTGGAACTAGCTACAGAGCCTGTCAGGAATGTTCATATGTTCTTTCATTTTGGGAGGGTGGCAGACTGTCCCCTGTCAGAGCTTCTCATCACTCTCACAGACCTCTCCATGAAGAATCTTCTGGGTCAAAATTCCCTTGACTATTTTGTCCTCCTTAGAAACAACTAACAGATACTGCACCTGGAAGAGACATGGGTTTCTGCAGGCAGTCCAAGCAAGTGCTGTGATAATTTGTTACCAGAAATAGCTTCTGGCAGGCTATGTAGTTTTTGAAGCTTGGGATCCTTGGCATACTCTCCACATTGCTGTTGGAAGAACTAGAGCAGGGGTTCCCTCGACAAAATTATTTGGTGGCCTCAGAGTATGGCCACTAACTGTCATCGGTGGTCATAATTATGCTTTTTTCTAAAATACTTAATTAACATTAGGAAAAACAATTAAATATGCACAGATTTATATCCAAATCATTGTAATTATATTTGCAGGATTTTTTGGCAGATTCAATAATAAAAGTAATGCTGCCTCCCACTTTGGCTGCCCCATCGAAGGCTTATTGGGTCCTGGGGCTTACTGTGAAAAATGAAACTTACATGTTTGTTAATATGACTTTTTTCAGCAATTCCCAGGACCCATTAAGCTTTGGACAGGGGCCACAAAGGGTGGCAGCAGGGGCCAGAGACAATGGTGGGTTGGATGCAGGGGGCCGGAGGCAATGGATGTGAGTCCAGGAAGGCAGCAGGGTTGGCGGGGGGAAGAGGACGGGATGAATACAGGTATGTGGGAGGTAGTGAGGGCCAGAATTTATGGGGTGTCGAATGGCCAGGGTCTGGTGTCTGCTGCCATGTGGCCAGAGCCCAGAGCTAGGGATAAGGAACTATGTGGCCAGAACCAGGGAACCGAGCCCTCTGCCACGCAGCCAGAGCTAAGAGTCATCAGCAGTGTGGCCAGGACCACATATCAGCCAGCGCCAGCTCCCACCAATCCTGGGAACAGAGCTGTGTGTCAGTGCCTGCTGCTGTGCAGGTGGGGCAGGGGATCAGCACCAGGGACCGAGGCTGCATGGCTGGAGCCAGCGTCTGCCACTGCATGACCAGAACTGGGGCCAAATGCCAACTGAAGCTCTGCATCTGAGACCCGGGGTCACCTCCTATTGCCCTGCAGCCAGGGTCAGCTGTGGCCAGAGTCATCTGAGGTCACAGCCTGTGACCACAAGGTCATGTTCCTGAAGTTCTACCACTGACGCCTGCTGCTCACAACTCCTCATCCCAACATAGGTCAAGAATTCATCCTGCAGTGTTATAGAGAATATGGTGTGTAGTAGAGGAATCACACTGCTCCACAGACCGGGGTGGGAATACCAAAGTTTAGGAAATAAAACCCCAGAAATCTATCCTACCAGATTAAAGACTAACTTAAAACCCATCTCTACAGAAAGCTTAAGTGGTCAGCACAAACATTAAAACTTTATCCTAAACCATGCTCAGTAAAAAGAAACTATTAATATGGTGGTAATATGGCAAACCCCAGTGGAGCATGAGCAGAATGAGGGGGCATGTCAGGACCAAACAGACACTAAGAAAAAATCTTTGGTCCTGGGTACATTTTGCATATGCACAAACCTGAAATGTATTACACATAGAGACAAGCACTCAAAGAACTATGGACTATATGTTAGGATCCATTTTTTTAAACTTACCTTTTTAAAAAAAAGCAATGGAAAGTTTTAAATACTGATTATACAAAAAAGACCTTATAGAAAAGTATATATATTCACATATTTTTAATAAAGTAGTTTACCCTAATACTGCTAAATAATAACAGTCCACAGACAAAGGATCCATGAAGGTAAAACTACGTTTGGATAAAAATGGGGAAGGCTATGTATTTCAAGTCAAAATTATTAAACATATGGGAGACATTATAACTATATACAGGCAGTCCCCAGGTTACGTCAACCCATCCGATCCCTACTTATGAATGGGGTGAGGCAACCCTGCACTAGCTGCCCCTCCCCCCCCAGCAGACCTCTGAGACGTGCTGCGGTCCCGCCGCCCATGTCCTCCACGGCAAGAAAAACCGCTCCGCGTCTCCCTGGTCTGCTGGGGGTGGGGGTGGGGGCGCAGCTAGTGCGGGATGCCTCCCCCACTGTCGCCGCCTCCGGCGGCACAGGGGGCGCTTCCCTCCAGCAGACCAGGGAGACGCGGAGCTAGCCCCCCCTCCTGCAGACCAGGGAGACGCGGAGCGGCTTTTCTCTCCGCGTAGGACGCGGGCAGCGGGACCGCGGCGTGTCTCAGCGCTCCCACTGCCTGCGTCCTCCGCGGCGAGAAAAGCCGCTCCGCATCTCCCTGGTCTGCAGGGGGGGGGGTGGGAGGCGCTAGCTCCGCGTCTCCCTGGTCTGCTGGGGGGGGGGCCCTAGCTCCGCGTCTCCCTGGTCTGCTGGGGGGAAGTGACCCCCGCGCCGCCGGAGGCGGCAACAGTGGGGGAGGCACCCCGCACTAGGTGCCCCCCCCCCAGCAGACCAGGGAGACGTGGAGCGGCTTTTCTTGCCGCGGAGGACGTGGGCTGTGGGACCGCCGAGACGCGCCACCTGACAGGCAGTTCAGCCGGCGCTGCCCCGCACGCCGCAGGGGAAGCGCCCCCCGTGCCGTGGGAGGCAGTGACAGTGGGGGAGGCACCCCGCCCCGCCAGCTTTGGTTCCATTGGCCCCGCGGACGCCCCTGGGCAGTTCCAACACCCCCCGCTGTCGGCTGGAAGGAGGGTCCTGAGAATAAAGCTTGAGAATAAAGGACCGAGGGAAGTGAGGTGTGGGAGAATAAAACTGAGCTCTGGAGAAATGTTTGGCTAGAGTATCCCCTACAATATGTACCAGTTCCGACTTACATACAAATTCAACTTAAGAACAAATCTACAGTCCCTATCTTGTACGTAACCCAGGGACTGCCTGTAGTTAAATATAAACAAAACACAATAGAATTTTCTTATTTTTTGGAAGAAACTGTGCATTACACACTTAGGTGAACATTTAGTAAAGTCATGAATTTCAGTGTTTCAATCACTAAGACTATGTCTAATGCTACAGACCTTACAGATGTATTGATTCAGCTGTGGCATGTAAGATCTCCCATGTAGCAACTACATGCTAATATGAGCGCAATCCTGTCAATATAATTAAAGCATGCCCAATGAACAGTGAGCATCCCCCGCCAACATAATGTCATCCGCACTGATACTTCTGTTAGTATAACTTATGTCAATTGGCATGTGTGTTTTTTTCACATCTCTGAGTGACATAAATTTTACTGTTGAAAGTTCTAGTGTACATATAGCCTAAGCATTGACAAATAGGTAATTTGGGAAATATATAATAATCTGATCCCTATATATCTCTCCACTAAATATTTTCAAAACATGTATGAAAACTGACTGAATTGGGACTTTGAAGTTAAAAATGCCAGCATGCTTACCATCCATCACTGTCTGCTGCATTCACATTTACACCAAAGTCAAGCAGAAACTTTACAATGTGGTGATGGCCAGCACACACTGCATTATGCAAAGGGGTAATTCCTTCATCATTAGGTTTGCTGGGATCATCAACCTATGGGAAAAAATTGCAATACTTAAGCCGAAGCCACTTCTTTCACTGAAAAAATGTGGAACAGACTGGTTACATTTGGAAAAGTTCACCTCATAAATGATCCTTTGTACCAGATCAAATTCTCCCTCCAAAGAAGCATCAAGCAGGAGCGCTAACGGGTTGAACTTTACCCTCAAACCATGACCAGTTCGTTCAGAGTTAGGTTTCTTCAGGTTGGTACGTTTAGTCTGAGTGGAGGAAAAAGCAGATGTCCTTCCAAGTTGCATAAATATCACAACACATTTCATTTTAACCAAACAAGCATTAGTGTGTTCCTAAAATGCTAATTAAGATCTGTCAGCATTTCCATTACAAAATCACAATGGTAGCTATCAAGCCATAAAAGTACTAATTTTATTAAGTGAAAATCTGAAAGTTATTCCAACAAAACAAAGATTAATGTTTAAAGAAAATGGGTAGAAGGTACAGTAGGTTTATACTTTGTTCATTCTTCATTTCAGAATATTGTCATTTTAAATCCCATCTGACATCACAAATGAGAGCCAGTCTGATAGGCTCATATTAATCTCTGGCAAGACTTTGGTCTCATTACAAATTAAACAATTCAGCATGACTGGCAATCTCTGCTAAGAAGAATCTCAGGTTTAAAGTTAGCAGGAGTGTACATTACAGGTGAGGACCGAGGGACAATAATTTGCTATACTCTTTGAAGTGGGGAAGGAAAGTTTTCATAGAACTTGACTATTTTATGTGTTTTTCTAGCCAGCAGTTTCAGAAAAAAACATGTTCACAAAATCTGAACCATTTTCAACTGAGTTTTGTTACACAATATTTTATATCACTCAGATGCATTCTTCCCAAGTATCAGTAAAATGTTTTAGCAATTGTGCCTTATGTGGATTACAGCCTACAGAATTTTGAAACGTGTGTTTTAAGATTACTGTTATACTTAAATTTGGGGGAGGAAGAGGGAGATTATCTTCCCCCCCACCTCCCCAAAATATCCTACACCTATTCCCATAGGGCAAGGGTCTCCAACCTTTTTGAACACAAGATCACTTTTTTGAATTTAAGTGCAATCCAAGATCTACCTCAAATATAAATACCCTTGCCCTGCCTCCTTCCCACCCCTGCTCACTCCATCCTCCCTCTTTTACCTATCCTCACTCACTTTCATCAGGCTGGGGCAGAGGGTGCGGGTGAAGATTCTGGACTTGAATTAAGGGATCTGGAGTGTGAGATGGTCTCTGAGCTGAGCTTGGGGCAGGCAGATGGTATGTAGCAGGGTGCTAGGTGCAGGCTCTGGTGTGGCATTTGGATGCAGGGGTGCTCAGGGCTAGGACCAGGATTTGGGATGCAGTAGGGGGGTTCATGACTGGGGTAGGAGTTTGGGATGTGGGCGCCAGCTAGACACCGCTGGTGGCTCCTGGTGGCTGGTGCAGTGGGGGCCAGGAGTGGCCCGAGGCCGGCTGCAGCAGCTGGCGGTGCAATTGGCGCCCCTGCCTGCATGGGCGTCAGTGGCCATGACGTCATCACAGGGTGCCCCGGTGCACCCTGACGTCATCATCGGGCGCCTGAACCAGCTGCCTACCTCACCTAGGCTCACGGGCCGCCCCTGCGGGGCTAAGGCAGGCTCACCCCTTGCTCTGGCCCTGGCCCACTCCCTAAACAGCCAGCCAACTCCATCTCATGTCCTGTTGTGCCCCCTCTCTGCTCTGGGAAGAAAGGATACAGAATGGAAGAGGGGCACCTGTACATCAGCCCCCTTCCTCTCCCTCCCCTGCCCTGCACAGAAGGCTCCGTAGTGGAAGAGGGCATCTCCAAGGCAAAGGGCAGGAGATGAGCAGCACTGAGGGACAGGGCATCTGAAGTGCCAGCACTTGGTAGCCTCTTGGCCAAACTAGTTAGATCACCTGTAAGGGGCTCCAAGATCTACTAGTAGATCCCGACCTACTGGTTGGTGATTACTGCCATAGGGAATACAAGCAAGGCCCTGTATATTCTGGTCAAGTTAGATCTATATCATTCAGCAAGGTCCCTGGAGTCTAAGACAGCTGTAGATAAATGAAAAAGTAGATGTGCTCACAGTATTCTATATGAAAGTGAATAAATACAAGCATAGCAGCTAATGAGTAATATTTTATATTAAATTCAATTTATTTTATGTTCTCAACAGATTTTGATAGTGACAGTGTTGTAGACACTGCCAGGCTGAAACTGGAAGCTTTTGCACCTGGAAGGGGGGCAGCTGGAGGTCTTGGCACCTGGGGAAGCCATGGAAGATAATTTGAATTGTGGGATAAGCACATTAGATGTTTCTGCTAATATAAACAACGTTGGCATTTATGTTGTTATTTTTGGGGCATATTTTGAAGGGAATATGGGTAGTTCACACCACCCAGTGCTGTTTTTTCAGACTGCTTACAGAATTAGGAAAGCATCACTGCCGCATTTTCAACTCAGGTTCATGTTTACAGTAATCTTTCCAACGCCTGACGTCAAAAATGTTTTTAAATGGAAATCTGATTCTGGAATTCAGCTCTTGGCAAGGAGTTATTTCAGGGAAAGTTCTCCAACTAATGCAGGGGTGGGCAAGAGAGCCTCCAAGGGCTGGATCCAGCCTGCCAAGCAGGTTGATTCAGCTCACGGATGCCCTGCCGCAACTCCACCCCAAGATCAATCAGGGCCTGAGATGGGGGAGCATGTGAAGTCTCCTTCCCTTCCAGAGGCATGTAGTGCTTAGCGTGAACCGCCAGCTAAACAGCTAGAGGTTCACTCTAAGTGCTGTGCGCCCCTTGCAGGGCAGGGGCAGGTGCAGGGGCAGGGAGCGAGAGACTTCATGAGCTCTGCGTCCCCCAGGCCTTGATTGGCCTGAGGGCAGGGGGAACATGTAAAGTCTCTTCTTGCTGCCAGAGGTATGGCGGGGGGAGACTTCACACACTTCCCCACACCCAGGCCTATTATGGTCAGTGGGTGGGGGATCACCCCCCTTCTGAAATTATTGCCCATCCCGAGCTAGGGGATATGCAGAACCCTGAACTTGCAAAACCACCAACAAAACATGTGCATATCCTTCCTTACTATCTAGCCAGAGTTACATCCAAAGCAATATTACTACAGAAACAGCATTCCTGTCAACTTATTCATAGGAATTTTCTATGGTGCTGTGTTCATTTTCCTTTTATTCCTTTGATACCAGAAACCTCTCATGATCTTGAATATCATTTAGCATAATCCTTTTGTCTTCCAGTCACCACAGGAGTACTTGACCATACGGCTATTGCCAAAGGCCAAGAATAATATATAATACAACTTTACTTCTGCCATCACTTACTAGAGGAAGTGGAGGAGGAACAGCTGGTGGCACAGGGACTTCATCTTCTATTGGGGAGCTGACCTCAGGTATGGGACTTGGTGACTGATCAGTGGAAGGGACTACTGCAGGATTGTTATTATTGTCTTCAGTTGTCTCAGATGTTTGGTTAGTGGTTTCAGTGCTAATCTGTTCCTCAGTGGCAGGAGAAGGCAATTCATTATCATTGGCATCTGATGAAGGAGGAGGTTCATCAGGAACAGCAACTATTGGTTGCACAGAAATAGGTTCTTCAATATTGCCATTGGTGCTAGTGTTTCCATTATCAACATCTGCCAAGTTGCCTATAAGCTCCTGTGGATTGCTTGGTTGATAAAAAGGAGCACTTTCTATTCCTCCCGCAAGTGTATTAAAGCGCTGGTACAATAACTTCTGTATATTCGGTCCACTGGGACCTTCAGGTTCAGTGATTGAGCTACGCTTCTTCAATGGCCTAGGAGCATTGGCTAATTTTCTTCTAAGAGCTTCAAGATCAGCATCACTTTGATATCGTAGGGGTGAATGCACTATAGGTGTAAGCTTAGTAGGACTGAGAGGTCGAGGAATGTTTTCCACATTGCTATTTTCACCTGATGGTGGAACGTTTTCCAGCTCTTGATCTTTTTCAGTGAACTCGGTCTGAGGCTGAGACTGTGGCTGTGATGTGTGGGCGGGCAAAGATCCATGAAGAAATGGTAAAGGCGAAGGAGAGGTTGACCCAGACTGTAAGACAGGTTTTCCATAAACTGAAGAGGAGAAAATAAAAGAGTGAGGGACTGTTCTGAATTTATACAAGATGTCATGCAATAAGCTGCTGGGTGTCAGCGTTGCTATTTATTCATAAATCAATATAGAAGAAAAGTTGTCAATAGCTATGTTATGTCATAATTTATCACTTTGTTGGCTGATCAAACTAGGATATCAATACTCATCTGTTAGCGATGAAGATACTTCTGATAGTTATAAACTAATCATGAACAAATGGTAAGAGGAAGATTGTTTAAGAGAAAAACCTACCACAAACTGCATTTCTTTAATCAAGCTCCGTACAAATATCTGAATACAACATATTATAACTAATACACTCCATACTGTTCCAATAGATAGTTTATATTTTAAATAAAGACATCTCTCAGCACATGCCTATTTCCCATCTCAAAAACTACAAATGGGGTTAAATTAAATAGTGATGCCATACTGTCTGAATAAGAAAAAACAAAAAATTCCTCTTTCCCCCCAAATTCAGGTAAGTTATTCAAACAACAAAATAATGCTTTTAAGGGAAATATATTTATATTAATTTCAACTAAATTATTATTTATTACAAACAGGTCAAAAACAAGTCTACCAAGTAGGTCTGAAGTGATAGTAATCTATTTCAAAGGGAAAAGCAATAAATATATATAGTCTACCTGCTTTTACTGATTTATTTAGAGTATTGTATACAGCTTGTTGATAGTTCTTTGGTGGTGTTGCTTGCTGAAGATACATTGAGTAGATGGAACTGGAGTTCACTGTTTGTGGTCCTTTTCTTGGAGACTGAGGCCTTGATCCTTTATCAGCTAAAAAAGGCCTGATAGCTACAGTTAAAGGGAGCTCAGGCCGGCCATCTCCACCAGGAAATAAGGAGGGACCAGAAGGCTGATATGTAGGGCTAGGTGGTACAGAAATTCTCTGCTGTATTTGCTGTGATGAACTAGGCTGATGTATATTGCTTGATGGTGGTAATGGAATAGGTCTTTGCCGATTTGTTATACTGGAGCCAGGTCTTGGTAGGCTGCCATCCTTCCGCCTTTCCAGTGAATTTGTAGAACATGTTCCTAATGGAACAGAGCTTGGATAGGTTCCATAGTTTTGAGGCAACTGCTTACTTACACCAGGGATGGTAGGTGGCACTTTCCCTATATCAAGACCCTACATTAGAACAATACAAGTAGTGTATGAAAAACTGGGCAAACTGCAGCATCTCATAAATAAAATAAAAATAACTATGAATAAAAATACATACAACTTAACTAATCAGATTCATATTCCCGAAGGACAAGGAATAAATAGTATATATTTACATATATATATACAGTTATGAACCAAGCTTTTAAAACTGTATTAGATATTATGCTTCTAGGAGAATTTTTCACAAAAGACAAAGATCAAAAGGATCACTATGTATCAGAGAGAAAGAGCATGCTCACATTTTATAAGTCCAGTGTAAAGACTTTGCCAATCGTTATAAGTAAATATGAATCAAAAAAATATTTAAATAATAAAGGACCCAATTTTCAAACCTGAATGCCTCACTTCAGGCTCCCAAGTTTGCAGGTTTGACCCCCCTTCCCCCCCAATCCATTTGGTAATAAAGTGCAATAAACCTACATTGCGCTTTAACCAAAAAAAAAAAAAAAAAATCATTCTTTGGCGCTTACAGTATACAAAAAAAAAATTACTGGGCAATGGTACAAACGCAGGAGGACACGAAAAGGAAATACTGGCTGGCACAGTGCAATATGGATTTGAAGAATAAATGTTTTTTTTTTTTTTAAGGATTTTGAATGAAAAGAAGAGGGAGATGACCGGTGGGAAAATGTGAAGTTATACCAAGCAGCAACAGCAAGTTGCAACATGAAAGATGTGAAACAGAGAAGGGAGGAGGAAACAAAACTTTTAAAGAGAAAAGATGAATAGTAAGAAAGGGCTTGAGGGAAAGAGTGGGAGAAAGTGAGAGCAGAGATGTACATGACTGGCAATACACAGAACCCCAAAGGTGAAGGAGATGATTTGAATCTAGGGATGTAAAGTTCCGTTTAATCAATTAACTAGAGTTAGATGTTATGTTTAACTGGTTAAGCTGGGAAGGAAGGCTGCCCCAGCCAGGCCAGGCCTGCCACAGGCAGGGACTGCATTGGTCAGGCCAGACCCACTGCAGATGGGAGCTGCTCTGGCTGGAGAGCCTTCTGCTCGCAGTGCAGCTAGCTCCTCTAGTCAGGCCATGCATGCCGCAGACAAGGGCTGTTCCAGCTATGCTAGAGCACTCCCCCACCTGGCTGGAGTAGCCAGCCAGGCCAGGCTCACTGCAGGCAGGAACTAGTCCAGTCGAGCTGGTGTACTCCCCACCTGCAGTGTGCCAGGCTGTTCCGGCTAGGCCATGCCTGCCACTTGGGTTGCCAGATGGTTGAAACAAAAATACTGACACCCCCCCCCCCAAAAAAACCTGGGAAAAAATTCTGTTGAAGGGAAACAAAAGGGGGGGGGGAGACCAAAGTTGTTGAGCAAAAAAACAAAAACAAACAAAATAAAAGCCCCCCCCCCCCCAAAAAAAAAATTTAAAACAGCATATTCCCTTCAAGAGTGAGAGATGGGAACAGGGGAGAAGTTGAGCACTAAGACCCAGGGGAAGGCATTGCTTCCCCTAGGTCTTTTGGCCGGAAGCCATTTTGTGCCAGCAGTCTTGGGGAACCAGGTAAGCAAGGGGGCTGGGGTTGTAGGGAGCCAGGGGAGAGGCCGGGCGCTGAGTGTTTGTAGGGTTGCCAGGTGCCCAGAATTTTTGCCTCCTGACCGGGGAAAAATTCAGAAAATACCGGACATTTTAGGGACTCCCAGCTGGGAGGCGGGGCCACGATCGCCGCTGGGTGCTTGTGATTACACAGAAGCCTGCTGGGGGCGGGGGGACTGGCTGGGAGTCCCAGCCACTCCCTCCGCCAGGCTTCTGATGCGATCAGAGGCTCCTAGTGCCAATCGCAGCCCTGCCTCCCAGCCTGGGAGTCCCAGCTGGGAGGCAGGGTTGCAATCGCCACTGGGAGCCTCTGGTCCCATCAGAAGCCTGGCAGGGGCGGAGGGAGTGGCTGGGAGTCCCAGCCACTCCTCCTGCCCACGTCAGGCTTCTGTCCGGTGCCCAGCTGGAAAAATCAGAGAATACCAGACACTGCACATGTCCGGGTATTGTCTGATTTTTTTTATGAGGCCGAGGGCACAAATACTGGACTGTCCGGTAAGATACCAGACACCTGGCAACCCTACCTGCTACACCGCAGGTGGAGGGCTGCTTGAGCCAGGCCAGACCTACTGTGCTGCATTGTGGATGCTCCAGCTTGTCTGGACTGCCAGTTAACTGTAATCAGTATTCCCTCTAAGATTTTTCTCTCTATGAGCGGAGTGAGTTTTCTCTTGTGCACCAATATTGAGGTCATGTGCGCTTGTTCAGATGTGTGCCATTGTGGAACCTAAATTATAATCTCTCACTTTCCCCCTCTGCTGCCATGTCTCCCATCCTCCCTTCGTCCCATCTGCTCCCCTCGTGCAAGCTGCTGCCCCCCCCCCCCCACCTCCTCTCTGCTGTTCTGGCTCCTTCACTTCTCACTCCCCTTAGCCCTTCTGGTACTTGCCCTACCTCCCCAACCTCACTGATTCCTGCACCTCATCTTCCCCTCTGTGCCCAGCCTTCCTCTAGCTCCCCTCCCCAACCCCTCTCCTAACACTTCCCTCTACCCACCTGCCCTGCCTCTCTCCTCTGCCCTCTGGTACCACTTCACTCCTCTCCTCTCCCGGCCCCATGTCTGCTCTTCTGCTTTACCCCCACAATCCCCATAGCACCTGCACCTTTCCTTACCCCCTGCACGCTCCTGGTGCCTCCCCATTTCCTCTCTGCCCCTGCCCTTCCAACACCTGCCCCCCTTTCCCTCTTCTTCCCTAGTTCCCCCCTCCTCACCACCTTATGCCCCAGTTCTCCTCACACCCCTCTGCGCCCTCACACATGACTTACTCCAACCCCCGCCCTCTTCATGGCCATCTCTTCTTTCAATCCCTCTTCTTCCAGCACCCACTCTTCCCCTCTCCTCTTTCTTCTTCTTGCCCCATTGCCCTTCCCCTCTCCTCTCCTAGCATCATCCTGCCTCCTCCCCTCCCCCACCCCCATTAACATCTTCCCATTCCCCCCACCCCTGCTCCTCCTGCCCTTTCCCCTCATTGTCTCCTCTTGGCTCCCTGGCATTTGTCTCTCCTCCACCCTTCCCCCTGGATGCCTTCCTCTTTCTTCTCCTGCCCTGACCCCTTCTTCTCCCCTCAGTACAAGCTCTTTCCTCTCTTCACCCCCACCTTCCACTTAGTTATCCCCCAGCCTCTTCCCTTATTTTCTGCCATCCTGACACTGCTGGGCAAGGCAGCATGGGGGGCAGCTTCCCTGTGTGCTGGTGCAGGAGCCAGGGCCACAGTGCTATTTTTAGTACTGTGGCCCCAGCTCAGGAGCAGCTGCACCATGGCCCGGCTCCAGTCCTGGCACATGGGGCAGCACGCTCCGTGTGCCAGGACTTGAGCGAGGTCCATGGTGCTATTTTTAGTACCATGGTCCTGGCCCCAGCAGCCACCATGCAGACGTGGCCCCAGCCATTCCCAGGGGCTGGGCCACACGTTGGGCAGCGGCCCCATCTGCCAGGACTGGAGCCAGGCCATGTTGCTACTTTTAGTACCACAACCCAGGCGTCAGCTCCAGCAGCTGCCACTCAGGCTGCGTGGTGAATGCCCAGCTGCTTCTGGGGTGGGTAGTCACCCACTATGTGGCCCCACCTCTGGGAGCAGCAGGGGCTGCAACTGCATGGCTCTGCTGAGGGGGTGGGCAGAAAATAAATTATTGGTGTGCACCCACACAGGCGCGCACTGTACAGGGAACCCTGCCAGTAACCATCACCAAGTAAAGGTGATGCTTACTAGTTAACCAGTTAACAATTCACATCTCTAGTTGAAACTTGATGTGATAAGAGATAGGAAGACAGTGAAGGAATTTGAAGAAGGGAAATGAAGAGGATTTTATTAGTGACATTTTTGATAAACTGAAGGGAAGAAGTAAGATGAGCAGGGACCAGAGGCAAACCCTGCCAGAGAGGACAAAGACATAGTCAGAAATTTTAGCAAAGATTCATAAAAATACTATAAAAATTTGACGAACATTATGAGGTCATGGTTTTTATATGCCCCAAGCTAAAGAGCACCAAATAAAAAACCTACCAGCTTATCAGTACTTCCTAATACTGAAGATGGCAAAGGCTGACTGGATACAGTTCCTTGTTTTAAAGCAGTATCCATGCTTGATTCCTTCCAGTCTGCATTGGAGATCTGAGGTGGTTTTGCCACGGGTGCTGAACTCTGTTTAAGTGTTGGCCAGTTTCCATCATTAGCTTGAAATAGAGGGAAAATGTGATATTTATGTATACCAATGCCCACCACAGTAAACAAGCAAAATATTTGAAGTGGAATGCATTATTCAAATTATCTTAACCACAACGGGATTAATATGATACCAAAAATCAAACAAGTTCTCATTAATGTCAGAGTCTGAGCCAGAAGAACATAACAAAAGCTTAACCACCAGGAACAACAGGCTATTTGTTACCCTTTTACATTCAAATTAATTATATTAAAATCAGTTCTAATGACACAATGAACATTTTGGTACTAACTGCAATTTCCGGTACCATATTCTAAAATTAAACTTTTTTAAAAAGTTTATCTATACACAGAAATATGCCATTAGAATTTAATATTTGATTTTTTTTTTTGTGAACTACCGAGCTACATTGCTGAATTTAGCCTTGTATCAATTATATTATTTTATATCCCGAGTAACTGAATTGATGTCAGTAGTGTTTTTCCAAATCTGCACCTGTAAAACTGCATTCTGCAGAACAGAATTTGGCCCAGAATCATTGATATGTAGTAAGCTGTAAGTAAAGACCTGTTATAGCTGTGTGGTGCAACACATTAGTTCCAGCAAATTAAAATCTCCCAAAGTAGACATTGATGTCTTTCTTTTCTTCCCACTAACCTTAGTGATTATAAATGGCTCCCCATTTAACATTAATTTCTGAAAAATTAAATCTTTAATTAATTGAAAATTTCAAGCCATTGGCATATTTATTCATTCCATGCAAAATTATTATGCAGAGTTGCATGCAAACTGAAGCAGCCAGCCCTTGACTGAGTCCTTTATGTTTTAGTGTACAATTATAGTAATTGGAGGAAACATTTCACTTTCTATTTTCTCAACTAGGATACAAGTTTTAAAACTTTTTGAACATTAAACCTATGTTGTTACACTGTAAAAGTTTTAAATTAGTGTTTTGTTGTCCTGTTCAAAAGAGCGTATTTCAGTTGCTAGATTCACTCTGGCTCTATGAGGTGAATAGTCGTTTTCATCCCGCCCACCCCCCACTATTCTGTAATGATCACAGCAAAACAATTTAATAGTAGTACTGATGGCCTGCAAGAGAGGCACGTACAGTTTTACTTTACCAGAGAATAGTAACTGAAATGCCAAGTCTATTGTGGAGAAAGGAGGATTTATTGGTATTCCTGAAATCTCAATGAGACTAAATGAAGGTCAGTGATATCCAATGACAAAGCCTTCCATTTCATCATATCTTTACAGAAAAATAATCTATTTAATTTGGCCTCTCATTGATCCTTTTTTCTATTTCCAGATATGTCATCATACACTATTTCGTACAGTTTTTTCCAAAAATAACTTTGACTGTTATCCCACAAATAGGCCATAGAAGGGTATCACGGATACAATGTAGTTAATGTAACTCATCTTAGGGCTTATTAACCTGAGGAACTTTTATTTAAAGAAGTTAGAATCTGGAGATCATTCAGCAACCCGTATTTCCACCAGGCCAGTTCACATTCAGAGTCTGTCAGCTTATGAATCTTTCTTTCCCTTAGTCCACATGATTATGTGATCTATTTTCTATCCTTTACTCATTTGAAAGTTACATTCTCAGCATGTGAACTGCCCTTGTAATTATCTTTGAATTACTTTTTAAATTATCTTTCCTAAATGTTCCACACACAAAAAGTTTAATTTCAAGTCAATCGAGGCTGAATTTTCAGAAATAATTACTTTGGGATAAGAATGCTTTCTGATTGTTAATTAATAAAATTAAGATCATTGTGGATTTTTGCCTAAAGCACTTTGTATAACATACAGTCCAGAAACTGCTTTTCAGAGTTTGCAGCATGCCAGGAAGTGCTGTAGTCAGGACCGACATCAAGATCTGACATTCTCCATGAACCGTGCACCTTATTTTTATTACCATCATCTAGTTAATAAGAATAAGACCAAAAGAGACAGAAGTAAAATATATGTGCCTCTAAATAAGGGCAAGCTTTCTAAATATGAACAGTACATTGAATTAATATTTAAGGCACGATATACCTAACATGTTATTTAATTCTATCATGTTTGTTATGCTTCCAGTTCATAGATCAATTCCAGAAATTTCTATATCCTAATATACTAAACAAAGTAATGACGATTTAGCCATACATTTAATAGTTAAGAACAAAAAGAAGGAAGCAATAAACATATTTAAGGGATAAGAAACAGCAAGACACCTAAAAGATATTTCACTCTTACAAATACACATGCATATAGGTTTAAAAAGAATGCTCAAAGAGTTAGGCAGTTGCACAAAAAGTGTGCTTTGAGTATAACATTTCGATATTTAGAACTCCAGGGAGAAGTGCACTTAACCTTAGAATTCTAAGGTGAGGAATGGGAACCAAACACATTCGACCTCAGACTCTCTAATCCAGGAGTGGGCAATATTTTTTGTTGGGGGGCACGCCAAGATTTTGGAAAGTGGTCAAGGGCCGCACTCTTCCATGATATTAATGGAGAAGTCATGGGGTCTGGGATGGAGGTGCAGAAGGGAATTTGGGGTTAAGGATGTTAAATAGCAGTTATCTGGCTAATCGTGTAGTCAATACAATTTGTATCGAATACACGATTAGTCAATAAAGGGGCCCTCTGCAGAGCTGCATCAGGAGCTAGCTTAAGCCAGACAGACTGTGAACAGGGGCTGCTTGCCAGAGGGGCCTCTGTCTGCAGTGAACCTCGGCCTGACAAGTACAGAGCTGCTGTCTCTAATGGGGGGTGGGGGGGAACAGCACCATGGAGACAGCTCCCTCCAGCACTGGCTCCTGTTTCCATCTCCTGCCCCCTCTCATACAGAGCAGCAAGGGGGAGGGGGGGAGAGAAGTGATCAGTCAAGTACTCTATTTGACTACCTGATAAGCTTATACTTATCGAGTAGTTAAGTAGTCAATTCTTGTCTACATCCCTACTAGGGGTAAGTGACCAGGGTGCAGAAGGGCATGAGGGGTCTAGGAGGGAGTTTGGGTGAAGGAGACAGTTATGACCTGGGGTATGGGACTGAACTGCAGGAGGGAGTACAGGGTCTTGGGTTGTGACCAGGGACAATGTATTGGGGTGCAGAGGTTTGGGTTGTGGCCTAACGCAGGAGGGGACTGTGAGCTGGGGCAGGAGACTGGGTTGCAGAAAGGGGGTTCAGAGGTATGGGTTATGACCTAAGGCAGGGGATTGGGGTTCAGGATCTGGGAGGGGATATGTGTGCAGGAGGGGGGGCAGAGGTTTTGGGTTATGTGGGGAAGGGGAGTAGGAATAGGGGGGAAAGAGGGTTGGGGGAAGGGATGCCAGAGGCAGGCTCTGACCAGGAGACTTACCTAGGTAACTCCCAGGCAGTCGCCCTGCCTGCCCCATCCCTGCACAGGCTGCAGGGGCCATGTGCATCTGTGAATAAGAGTCAGAGGGGGCAGGGGAGTGGTGCTTTGCACACTGCCTGTTCTTCAAACAGGCAGCTGCCATTGGCCAGAAACCGGCCAGTGGGATTGTGCTGGGGCAGGGACATCATATGAATCTTCTGCCCCTGCCCCAGTGGTGAAACACAAACAGCCTGGCAGCTGCTTTTCCGAGTGGTGTCCAGGAGGGGACAGGGCAAGCAAGAAGTTGCCTGAGGCTCCCTGCTGTGTCCGTGGGTTGGATCTGGTGAGTTGGTGGGCTGGATCCAGCCCCCCAGCCCTATTTTGCCTGGGCCCATTCCTAACCTCCCTGGTGTCTCTTTCAGAGCTGGACTACAGGTTGCTTTAATTTTCACCAGAAAGGTGTAAATTTTAGTCCACAATGGTGTGCTCAATACTAACATATGTGGACCCTATTTGTGTGCAGTAAAAAGTCCCTTAGTTCCAGCTCTATTTCAATGTGCATTAGGCAATTTTCACTGAGTGTCTGCAGGGTACACTTGGGCCAGTTAGTGAAAGCTACACTAGTGAGGACTAAAATTTACAATTCTCTGATGTTGCCTATGGCACTATATAAACAAGTTCTTGGTTCCCTTTAGCGTCAGAATGCAACTAATCTCATCTTTCTATCCCCCATCTGTCTGTCAAATATGCCTGCCAAGTATCACGCACTTGACGTGGCATACATGCATGGAGACGGTCTCTCACATTGTTGCCTAAATGGATTGTCACATATTCAGCTAAACTGCAGTAATAGCCTACAATTACAGTTCTGGCCACAGTCCATCAGCTGCTCTGGAGAGGTGCTGAGCAGAGTAGGTAGACAAGTAACTGTTGTTTGCTGCTCCCCCTTTTGGATGTGAACACAGAATGATCAGCTGTTAGGAACAAAGAAGACCTGATACTGACAGCAGTAGCAAGCAGAGGCAAAGGTAAGGACAGAGGCAAGGGCAATGCAATACCGGCCCTAGGCTTTCCTACCCAGCACCAGCCAGTCTCCTAACTCCGACACCACTACTCACCAAGCTGACCTGCTCCCCTGACAGGTCCCTGATGCCTTCTGCTCTTATCCAGCCCTAAGTCTCCCCACCCAGTTGCCCACAAGAATCACCAAGCCACTTCCATATAACTCCATCTTTTCCCAAGAACCCTCCACCAACCTAGCTATTCCCTGCATCTTCTCCAAACTATCGAGTTATTCCCCTGGATACTTCTAAAAAAGTCCATCAGCTGCCCCCGACAAACTTTGTGAACCCCAGTTATCTTCAAATCCTTCCCTTCCTTGCAGGCTACCATCCTCCTGTAGCCACTAAGCTTTTCCCATCTTTCCCTAAACCAGCCACTCCTACAAACCTAGTTTCCCTTAGCTAGTCCTCTTTCAGCATTCACAACACTTCTATCACCTTTATCTTTTGCTCATACTCCCTCCAAAATCCATGTTCCCTTCAATATCCCTCAGCCCACTAACTATTACCAAGCTTCTCTCTCACACACACAAATTTAATCTAATTATTTCGTAATTTTACTAGTATATTCTAACAATAATAATATATTGTAAACCAGGGGTCGGCAACCTTTCTGAAGTGGCATGCCAAGATTTAACTCTCCTTTTCTGGGCCATGACGAGGGAGGAAGAGACTCTCTTCACTGCGTATCCCATGGACCACCTGGCTCAATGCAAATCTTTCCACGGACCACCAGTTGCTAATGGAAACTCACCGTTAACTACATAATTACGCCCAAGCCAGTTTGCTAGTGGTGCAGCTAGGGAGAATAGTTTGACTTAAATTACTAAACTGACTAAAGCAAAATGCAGGACAATGTAGCACTTTAAAGACTAACAAGATGGTTTATTAGATGATGAGCTTTCGTGGGCCAGACCCACTTCCTCTATCACTAAACTGACTAAGCATTTTAATGTTCTCATGTTAATTTACCAAACTTCATTTTAAATAAAGTAAAATAGGGTATGTCTACACTACCCCACTAGTTCGAACTAGTGGGGGTAATGTAGTCATCCGCAGGTGCAAATGAAGCCCGGGATTTGAATTTCCCGGGCTTCATTTGCATGAAGCCGGCCGGCGCCATTTTTAAATGCCGGCTAGTTCGAACCCCGTGCCGCGAGGCTACATGCGGCACGGAGTAGCTAGTTCGGATTAGGCTTCCATAGGCTTACCCATATACATTTATGTCCAATAGAAAAGTTTTCAATGTTTTCTTTATTTATGGCACGGTTGGGGAACCTTAGGTTCTAGAGTGGGGACAAAAATGAGGGGTTCAGTGTGCAGCACAGAGCTACCAGCAAGTAGGGCAGGGATGGGGGATGGAGTGCAGAAGGGGGTGAGGATGCAAGGTGTGGGTGGGAGGTAGGGTGCAGAAGCAGGCTGGGAGTAGGGTGTTTAGCCAGGAGGGAAGGTGCAGGAGCAAGGGAGAGTATAGGAACAAACTAGGGGTTTTGACAGGGAAACGGGGAGGGAGGATTTGGGTGCAGTGGTGTTGGCATGAGGAGGGGCGTTTACCTGGCTTCGCATCCCTGTTGCTCCCAAGCACTATCCCGCCACTCCCATTGGTGGGCCAATGGAGCAGCAGGGAAAGCCTCTGGACATAGAATCATAGAACCATAGAACTGGAAGAGACCTCAGAAGGTCATCAAGTCCAGCCCCCTGCTCTAGGCAGGACCAATCCCAACTAACATCACTGCACTGTCATTCCCCCAGCGAGTGGGGAGGAGCGGAGCTCAGTATTCCTCCCGCCCCCCACAGTGGGCAGCCACACTGCTGCTCTTGGTCACTTCTTCCCATCAAATAGTGAAATGTCTGGTGGGGCTTTCCAGGACATACGGTCAGCATAGATCTAGCCGGGAGGCTCGCATGCCAGTGAAAATTGGCTCACATGCCACTTAACCACGTGCAGTAGGTTGCCAACCCCTGCTGTAAACTGACAATCTGAAGATACCCAATTTCACTATTACTATTATATTTGAACCCTTAATAACACTTTGCATTCATAGAGTTCAGACCACTTGTTAAACAAAAATCATGCTTATCCCATTTTATTTACCCGTAGTCATGTAGCAAATGAATTGCAAAACCAAGGGTAAAATCCTGGTCTGAGTGAAGTCAATGGGAGTTTTGCCATTGACTTCAGTGGACTGAGATTTCACACCAAGACCAGAAAACAAATCTCTCAAATTGCAGTGCCAAAGACCATAAACCCTCAGAGCCTCATACAGAATCCTATCTCCAAAGTAAACCTACACATGCCACATCCCGTAAACATTGTGAATACACCCTATTTTATAGGTTGATGACCAATATCAAGTTTCTAATAAGTTTTTGTAACTATACTTCCAGTATCTTTTTCAGCCTAAAACCTCAATGGGGCAAACTCATCCCTGGTATAACACAACTGGCAATACTCAAGGAATGAATTTGGCCCAAATCCATTTACTTCCTTTTAATCCCCAGGATTGTCCTCCTAGAATGGTTACATAATAATAGAAAATATACTGTATGCCAGGACACAGCACCATTTTTTAAATTGCTGTTTAATATGCATCTGTATGCATAAGCTCAGATGACCATATTAAAAGCTGGCATTCTTAACTAGTCAGCTATCATCCACAGACTCACAGTATAGCGTGTCAGACAGAGTAGGTGCCAGGCAGATGACACTTTGAACAGCAGACTGAAGAGAGGAAGTGGGAGGTGACAGAATAGGATCCACTATTATGTCTAAATCAGAAATCTTCCAGGTTCCTGGAGATTTGTTCACACACCCATAGTCTGTCTCTACAAGACACAGGCAGATTCAGTCACACACAAAAGAAAGAAACAAGTAGTGGAAAAATTACAACTTATTGACATGGAGAAATTAGAACAGGAAAACTCAGAAATGTAAAAATAAATACAACACTTGAAATAAAAAAAATTCAAATTTGATTTTTTTTCTAGCAGTGGGTAGACAATATTTTCATATACAGCTCTTTTGAAAAATCTTTAAATACAGTGTCATAGGCATGTAACATAATAAGTAGTCTACACTAACAAAGTTTTAGAAGAATCTCTCTTTTACAGTCTAAAAAGGTCTAGTGCAGAGTAACGCTTTGTGGTAGAATTCAGTAGCTCTGAGTAAGTGAGGAAGAGACTAGAAGATTTTGTGCCAACTACCAGAAAGTGAACAAAGTGTCCATATGGGAATGAACTACTAGATATGGTAAGAAAACCAAAGTATCTCAAGACACTTGATATCACAAAAGGATGAGAGAAAACTGCCTTTTTAATTCCCTTTAGGTCATTTCAATTCGTGGCCCTATCGTATGGTTTCCCTAGTGCTTCTGTAATGTTCCAGAAACTAAAGATCATGGCTGAATACAAAATGTACAGCAGCATAAGGAAGTGATAGTTTTTAGTTCTGACTGTGTATTAATCATTTGGCTTTTAGCAGCAGACCCTATTTTATGAAGAGCAAGATTTATTGGCAATCCAGCTAAACCTGCTCTTAGATGAATGCTAAGTACTTAGGGTATAGCCTATGGAATGGTTCAGCTGCCCACTCAGGGTACGTCTACACTACAGCGCTAATTCGAACTAACTGAGTTCGAATTAGTTAATTCGAACTAAGCTAATTCGAACTAACGCGTCTAGAACTAAAAACTAGTTCAAATTAGCATTTTGCTAATTCGAACTAGCATGTCCACATTAAGTGGACCCTGAACCGGGCTTAAGGATGGCCGGAAGCAGTGCCGGCAGGGCATCAGAGGAGGACTTAGAGCGTGGAGATGCTGTCTCAGGCTAGCCGAGGGCTGCGCTTAAAGGGACCCGACCCCCACCCCGGACAGACAGTTCTCAGAGGTGCCCTGCTTGCAAACCAGTCCTGGCTTGGAGTGCCCGGAGTGCCCACACTGGGCACATCACAGCACTCGGCCATCAGACCAGCTGCACTTGCCGCAGGCTGCCATCTGGGGAGAGGGGGCAATTGGGGGGCTGCAGGAGAGCTTCCACCACCAGAAGCCCGCAGAGCCAACCCAGTCCTCCCCATCGGGGGCTCGTACCCCATTCCTCCCTCACCTCCTTCCACTTACCCTTCCCTAGCCCCTTTTCTTGATGTACAAAATAAAGGACAATTGTGTTAAAAAATGGAATCTGTCTTTATTGAACAAAACTGGGGGAGACTGGGAAAAGGAGGTGGGAGAGGGGAAGAGAGAGGCTGAGAGAGGGGAGGGCAACTACAATGATCAGGGGTTGGGAACAGGTCCCATATGAAGAGAGGCTAAAGAGACTGGGACTTTTCAGCTTAGAAAAGAGGAGACGGAGGGGGGACAGGATAGAGGTCTCTAAAAGCAGGAGTTGGGTGGAGAGGGTGCATCCAGAAAAGTTCTTCATTAGTTCCCATAAAGAAGGACTAGAGGACACCAAAGGAAAGGAATGGGTAGCAGGCTTCAAACTAGTAACAGAAAGTTGTTCTTCACAAAGCAAAGAGTCAACCTGTGGAACTCCTTGCTGCAGGAGGCTGTGAAGGCTAGAACTTTAGAACAGAGTTTAAAGGGACGTGAGATCAAGTCATGGAGGTTGGGTCCCTGGAGTGCTATTAGCCAGGGGGTAGGAGGGGTGTCCCTGCCCAAGGTTTGTGGAAGGCTGGAGAGGGATGGCACGAGACAAATGGCTTGGTCACTGTCTTCGGTCCATCCCCTCCAGGGTCTCTAGGGTTGGCCACTGTCGGCAGACAGGCTACTGGGCTAGATGGACCTTTGGTCTGACCCAGGACGGCCATTGTAAGCTCAGGGCTCAGGGTCGGGGGTCTCAGTGGACCCCCTTGATTTTCATGCACACCTGCTCCTGGGTGGCCAGGCTGGCAGCTCTCCTGCCCTAGACGGCCACTTTCCTGTGCCTAGTGCGGAGATCATGGACGAGATCCATGATGTCCGCACTAGCCCAGGCAGGTGCCCGCCTCATGCGGTCTCGGGCAAGCTCCCGGGAGCCGCCAGCCTGGTCCCAGGAAGAGGGGGAGGGCTGGGGGGCATCGGGTGGCTGGCTCGAGCCGTGCCAGGTGCAGGGTCTGCTGGCTGGGTGCTGGCAGGCTTGCACCTGGCACGGGCACTGTAGCCAGCCCGTGCCCCTTTAAGGGGTCCGGGGCCGGGAGGGGGGCAATAGAGTTTCCCAGGTGTTGGCCAGAGTGGCCACCAGGGAAAGCTGGGGAGGGCTAGCCTCCCACTAGTTCGAATTAAGGGGCTACACACCCCTTAATTCGAACTAGCTAGTTCGAACTAGGCTTAATCCTCGTAAAATGAGGTTTTCCTAGTTCGAACTAAGCGCTCCGCTAGTTCGAATTAAGTTCGAACTAGCGGAGCGCTAGTGTAGTGCCTATGAAAGTTAGTTCGAACTAACGGATGTTAGTTCGAACTAACTCTGTAGTGTAGACATACCCTCAGGGAGCAAGGTCCAAGGCTTGAGGGAGTATTCAATTCTAATAATCAAAACGCAGGTATAACACTGCCTCATTGTTACAGGTGATTGACTCTGGTGGCATGTGGATCTCACATGCTGTGGTCAGAGGCTTAGGACTGTGTGCACTTCTCAGTCTTAAGGAGACTCTTTATTACTAACTACTATTTTTCAGAGTTTTGACTTTAACTAAGACATTTACTGACATATTGCCCAGTGCAGAGAGCCCTGGGAAAATGTAAGCCAATAGGCTCAAGCACCCAAGGCATAGATGATGTAGATGGTTTCCCAGACCCCATATGAGAAGTAGTATTACAAAACAGACAGAACTGTTAAGTTATAGGATACGAGGGCCAGCATGTTGAAGTATATACTATGGGTACTAGTGTAGAGAAGCTCCTTCATTAGCCTTAGTGAGAAAGGAGCTGATAGTTGGAATACTAAAGGACATTCCAATGCAGAAGTAACAGAATACACATACACAGTCACACACACCCAAACCAACCAATTTCAAACTTATTTTTGCAAGCTCTTTTCTTGCTGGGGAAACAGACATAAGAATGGAAATCTTATCATAGCTTTGGGGGATGGTACTTGGTCCTGCCATGAGGGCAGGGGACTGAACTCGATGACCTCTCAAAGTCCCTTCCAGTTCTGTGATATAGGTATATCTCCATATTAATTAACCTTAATTTTTTGAGAAGCAGTGTATTTTGCCTAGCTCAATCCTACATAAATAACAAAAATTAAGACAAAGCAGAATACTTGAAACAGATGAAAACAAAAGGAGGCAAAAATTAGTTGTATTTTATTTACGGATTAAATTGCAGTTACATAGTGGATTTTGAAATGTATTGTTTACACATGCACACACACACACACACACACCTGCACATACTCTTTTGTCGGTGCCATATTCAATTTATTAGCCATGTAGAAATCTGGCAGTGCTGTGGAGACAGCATACACTCAGCCTCTTAGGAAGAATGAGTGAGAAGAGACAAAAATACCTTACACCTTTCTCATATAACTAATGTGCTCTGAGAAGCCTAACTCACTTTAACCAGAGAAGACTGTCAAGATATGGGAACTCCGAGGACTTTTTCTTCTTCTTTCCCCAAATATTTTAATAACCATTAAATTTATGTATTTACCAGATTTAGATCTTCCATGAGTCACACTTGGAGAAATAGTGAGAGACTGTGGTTTCACTGGATCTACTGGCACAGCATAACTGCCAGCACTAGGAACTTGGATGTAAGGCCCCACTGCTGCTACTCTTCCCGAAGCACTGAGAGATGATTGTGGTGATGATGTTCCATTAATACGATTTAACTAAAAATAGACAAATAAAAAATGGTGTAAATGTCTATTTAACTAGTGTGTTAAGAAATAGCATGGTTCAATAATCTAGAGTTACCCACTGCAGACAAGTCACCTCAAATTTGTTAATCAAATTTTATCAAGAAAAGCAGATATCTACTCCACAAAATAGACTTTGCTCACCTGAAACCATACAGAGTTCTCAACCACAAGGAAAATATTTTCCTTCTGTTCAAGGGCTCTGTTCACCTCCAGACATTGTAAGGCTGGGGCTCTACTGGGGCATTAAAAAAATTAAACTAATTTTAAGTGGTCCATCCCATCTGGGCCTTTACCTGGTCATCAGGTGCATGCCATCAGAAAACACACATACGGTTAGGGTGACCAGATAGCAAGTGTGAAAAATTGGGTCGGGGTGGGAAGATAGTAGTTGCCTATGTGAGGCAAAGCCCCTAATATTGGGATGTCTGGTCTCCCTTCATACTGTGTCCAGCATGCAGCTGACCACCATGCTTAATATGTAATGAAAGAGGTACTGGGGCTTAAGCAATTTTTTTCCTTCATAACTATGCAGCAAGCCCAAAGGTTCTGGGGCTATGAACTGCCAAGCCTAGAAATTCCAGGGTTCAGCCCTGTAAACCCTGCCACAAATTAAGCACTGGTTGACCAAGTTACTAATCTATGGGCAGATTATCAAACCACTTAAATAAAATGCCTGTCTTGAGGATGGCAACGTTCATCTTTGGGAACACATATTTTACTAATTCTTCAACCCTAACAAGTGCCCTGATGGAAAGCCAAAAATTAAGACCTCATTTCTGAAATATCGTGACTGCTGCATTTTAAACAATATCCTAGTTCCTAACCTAAAAATAAAAGGAAACACATTATTATCTAAGCTCTTCCTAATGTCTATGATAAGAATGATACAATTCTGGATTTCTAAAGGTTACTATTTTTAAAATAAATGTTTTTCTAACTGTGGTTTTTCAGCTGGAGGAAAAAAAGGTGCATTTTATAACTTTTTTAGGTCGATGAAACAACTAAAATGTGGCCCTTTTAATAGTTTATCTTACAGGAATGTTTTCTTTTTGACGTGCCTCAACTTTTTTCTTGTATAGTCGCTCACGTAGCTCATTGATTCGCTTGTCCATCATAGCCACCTCCATGTTACGTTTGTTTAACAGTTCTTTCTGCTGCTGAAGCTTGGAGTTCTGCTCCTGGTTAAGCCTATTACGAATCTTTAAAAATGTAATTGTTATAATTATAGTAGATACTTTATTTCACCTGCTGTAAGTTATTTTACAAGATATCCAAAGATATGCAGTAATGTAGATCAACTAAGGTCTTTGCTCTAAGACTACACTTCTACAAAGCCTGTTAAGTAAACATTTTCATTGAAATACAATTCTTTAGAAAAAGAGGCAAAAGAAAATGTATCTCAGGAAGCAATTTATATTCATGATTATATGCTGAATGCATCCAATTTATGACAACTTCAAGCATCTAGACATAAAGATGTTTCATAAAGCAACACGGATGAGATGAAAACTAAATCATAATATAAGATAGTAATTTTAAAGATAAAGTCAATTAATTTTTAATAATCTGGATGGTAAAAAATATTAAAAGAAAATGTAAATTTCAACAACAGAAGCTATGCTATTGATTCTGTTTCCAAATCCAAATGAAACCTCTCAGTACATGAATGGGATGCTAACTGAACTGTTGGTGCATAGGCTAGACACTGATTTTCCTCTCTACATGAGAAAGAAGGTGAAGCCTTCATTTGAAGGCTTCTAATGATTAAGGGGTTAAGCGGTTACCTCTACAGTTTAAAATCAATCATGGCATCCTTCAAAATTATTTGTCTTGTGTCCCCATTAGCTTTCTTTGGCACCTCCAATAATTCTGATAGTTTGTCCCATTTCTCCACTTCCCATGTTGATGTTGCATGCAAAGAAACTGAGGCAAATTTTAATCTTGATAAATATGTAAGGGAGTCAATGTGACAACAAGCAACAATACAGTCATCTCAGCAATCTCTTAAGCCTTTCCAGCTCTCAGAATTGTTCCAGAAGTGGAAATGCACCTAGTGTAAGTGACGGGGGGAAAAAGTCACTTATTTTTCAATTAAATAAAAATGTGAATTAAATTAGATTAAGCATCATATTGTGGTGATATAATACTTTAAATGAGGTTTCCCTCCACTTCAGAGAAAAAAATATTTTAGTGATTGTTAATGAACATGTCCAAATTGCATGAAATCATCACACAAGAATGTCTCTTTTAAAAAAAAAATCATATGAATCTATGATCAAGGTTCAGAAGCTAAGGATAAAAGAAATACAAACATTCCAAGAAAATGAGAACTGTCCAAAAACATCACTTCACATTAGTTCACATTTTTAAATTAATACATATTAGAGCTCACATCTCAACCATGGAACACCAATGAATCGTGGTAAAATGGCATGTAGTTAAATATTTAAAATTTCATATATATAAACCAGAAACCATAGAATTGTAAACAAAACATTTAACATTTTGAATTAATAAGAACACACTACAGTTATAAAGATCTACTTAGAGAAATAAAGTATATGGTAACTTCAAATTTTTCTTGTATTTGCAGTTTATATTTTATTTCTAGTGAGTCTGTTAAATATAATCAGGACAGGCTTGTTATTTAACCCTTATACATTTTAATTATACCATTTATTCACTATTATGTTTTCATATTGCATTTTACGATGGATATTTTCACTGCTTAATCATACTTTCTAGCTACAAAAGCAGCGTATACAGTTTGATATACCTACTACCTCAAAAAAAGAAATTACTAAGATCTGAAAAATTAGTCTGAGATAATAAATTTTAGAAAAAAAGGAAACATATACAATCACTAGTTTACATGCAGAGTTCAATTTCTGCATATACATTCTATTTACTGATGATGAATCCTCTTCAAAATGTTTATAAAGGTTATTATATTATTTACAAGTAAAAAAATTGTTATAAAAACTGGTTTTGAAAACTAATGAAGTTCCCTTACCTAAGATTTATGTCCTTACAAATTAACATACACACCATCATACTGGTTAATAGGGTTTCCCAGAAAACAAGTACAACACTAGTTGCAACATTACATGGAAGAAGGTAAGTTTTCCCTTACCAAGATACTGTGAAAAATGCCTAAGTTAATGGTTTACCTGTAGTTCTTGGTACAACTTCTTTAATTCCACAGCTGCAGGTCCTGACATCTGTCCATTATAAGTCTGGAATCCATTCAATTTCCCTTTCCTTAAATCCTCCAATTGTTGAGTTAGCTGATCCACTTTTAACACTGCAGCTTGTAACTCCTGCTGCTTTTCCTGGAACATGGCACTGATATGCTCAATTTCAGTAGCTATAATTTAAAAAAAAATACATCACCACAACTAAACAAAATACCAGTACAATTGTCTTGTGTATTTTCATGGTTCTAAATATACAGCTATTGATAACTGTAGTAAACAAGTCCTACATACACAAGCTTTTCCATAAGTTTAACTTTACAAAACAGTATACAAACTTATGCTTATAACTTGCTAATATAATTTGTAAAAAGCTGAACATATTTACAACATCTATTAATTTAATTTATTATTTAATTAATTCACTTGTGAAAGGGCCTTTTCTAGAAACAGAACAAATTTTCATTTCAATATTCTGTTACTCTACTAGTATCTGCAAGTTACAGTACAAAATATCAACAGTGAGATTAACTATAAAAATAGATCTGAAATATTTACATACACAGATTGCCATTCATGATCTTGCTGTAGTCGACTTGTCCTCTCATGGCACGGATTTTTTTCAACTTTAATTCCTGGGTCTCCACTCGTTCTTTAAGTTTTTGAAGCTTTTCACTCTCAGAAATAGACTGCTGCTGACGGCGCTCTTGCTGCTTCAGATAACGTAAACGTTGTTCCTGCCAAAGCAAGGAGACCACGTAATCTTATTTTAGAGAAATGTTCTTAATAGCTGGATGACAGTAAAACAAAACAAAAAAAAAACCCAACAAAACTTGACTTTAAAGAAACCCAAACTTTACTACCAACTTAGGATAGTCTTCTTGCCTCTATATCTTCTCTAAAAAACAATCAGTCAAGATTTGATAGTAAAATGTACATTAGAAAAATCTAGTGCTCTTAGAAAAATCTATTATGAATTGTGCCTACATAAATATCTTAAAAACTAGAAACAGGGAACACTGCTTTTGAAACTATGAAGTCAAACCTCAAAATGTACACCAAAAACAGTTTCAGACTAAACATACATTCCACACATCTGTGAAACTTTCTTAAACATTTGTTTCCTGCTGCTAGCAACATGCTTCCTGCTGTTGCAAAATGTCTTCCAACCCTCCATTACTCAATTTCCCAAAGGAAGCAAACAATAGTCCATAGTGAATTTTAGACAGGCAAGAAAAGGAGATCTGCAGCATGATAAAGTTCTAGCTCTTCAAATGACAACCCATGCACCGAACAACCAGGGAAATGTCCCCCCTCCACCCCCCAATATAATTTCCTTCAGAGAACTGCAAGTACAACGAACATTGTTAGCTTAAATCCATTTAAATGTATTTTAGTCCTGTAGTCCAAGCATACAATATATCCCCTATATATCATATAGCAATTGTAATGGTGTCATAAAATGCTTTACAATTAGGAAGTGAGTCTAGCACAAAGAAATAACAACAACATATTTTAAGATGCATGTAAACAGAAGTCATACTAATATTCCATATCTACCATTTATTATTGTCTACTATTCATTCCATATCTACTGTTTATTAAGCTGTATTGTTCTATATTGCCTGAATTTAGAAGTATTTGTTAATGCAGCAGATTTCTCAGGCTCTTTAATTCAGTGTAGTTTAATTCCAAGTGTTTTTTTCTAAATTCATGAAAATTATATATACATATGTTGAAGGTATACTTATATTTTATGTATGAACATCTTATCTAAGTATTCACATTGTTGCAGTTGTCTCTTCTCCACTCCTTTGTATTTTTACCTTAGCAACCAACATTTGTTGTTGGTTTTCAATCTGTTGCTGTTGTCTGGCAGCCATATCTTGAAGTTCTGAAAGTGTGAGTTCAACACGTGGATTCCCAACCTGCAGAAAGCAAAAAGCAGTACATTAAATTATTATTTGTTTACACAAATTGAATTGTGATAATAAAAACCAGATATCAGTAGTCTAAGAATATTTCTAAGTCTGAATTAGAATCTAAAATAAGTTTTCTTTTCTCCCTCTGAATTTTATGCATATTGACTGCAGCTAAAAAGCAACCAGCAAAGGGATTACAAGTGCCACAAATCAGATCTTCCACTAACACAAGATCAGAATTTCATAAAAGGGAGTTACTCACCCTGTGCAATAATGACTGTTCTTTGAGGTGTGTGACCCCGTGGCTGCTCCATACAAGGTGTAGGGATGTCCCAGAGCCACAGAGCAGAGCTTTTTTAGCAGTTGTCAGTGGGCCACAAATGCACAAGGGGAGCCTCGTGCTGTGCTCAGCTTGGCCTGCCCCCCACTTCAGTTCCTCTTCTCCATCTGAGTAACCAGGACTCCAAATAGAGGGGAGGAAGGGAGGGTCATGGAGCACCCACAGGGACACTCACCTCAAAGAACAGTCATTACTGCACAGGGTGAGTAACTCCCTTTTCTTCTTCGGGTGATGTCCCCATGGGTGCTCCACGCAAGGTGACTACAAAGCATTATCTGACACGCATGGTGGGAGTCACTGCTTAGAGGCTGCAGATAGTACCACAGTAGCCAGCGCTGAATCAGTCACCAGTTGCAGCATGATGGCATAGTGCTTAGCGAAGATATGATCTGAGGACCAGGTGGCTGCATGGTAAATGTCTTTAAGTGCTACGTTGCTGAGAAAGGCCGTAAAAGTTGCAGCTGCACGAATAGAGTGTGCCTTTGGTGGAACTGGCAGAGGCCTGTTACGGAGAGAATGGCATCGTAGTATGCAGGATGAAAACCATTTGGAGATACGTTGTGCTGAAATAGGCGTGCCCTTTGAGAACAGTGCAATGGATATGAACAGATGCAGGGATTTACGGAATGGTCATGTTCTATCTATATAAAAAGCCAGAGCTCATCGGATGTCGACTGTGTGAAACAACATCCCTGGGGAATGCGTGAGGCTTAGGGAAGAACACTGGTAGTACTATAGGCTTGTTGATGTAGAAGGCTGTGCAGACTTTGGGTAAAAATGTTAGATGTGGACATAAAGTTACTCCATGGAGGGCGGCATTGAGTTGGGAACTGTGGGGCTCGTATTCAAAGCAGTCCCTTGTGGGAGGGCTATTGGGCTGCTGATGGCACAGATCTCAGTGCTGTGTCTCTCAATAATGTCAACATCAGTGTGTGGGAGAGCTGGCGAGAGCTTTCCGGTGCCAATGATGCTCTCTTTGGCACTGAGGCTGAGTGCAACATCACTCAACATCACATTGCCGGTTCAAGCACTCGGTTCCCCCGTACTGGGGTACTCAAATTGTCCCCTCCAGGCACTCTAGGGGATGGAATTGGGAGCAAAGATTTTGATGAGGATGGCTCTTTCTTAGCCCACTTATGGAATGATGGTGAGGTGGCTCTCTTCCTGGGAGGCTGCACCGCCAGTAGAGAGGCTTGAGAGCACTCAGGCTGCATTGTCTTATCAAACAAAATCATGCAAAGCCAGAGCTCCCTGTCTTTTTTCACTCTCGCTGTGAAGGAGCGGCAGATTTCACTTTTCTGGGGTATACGTGCTTCCCATAGGCAGTGAATACATTCCACATGTTTGTCCTAGACCAGCATCGGCTCCTGGCACGATTGGCATTTTTTAAAGCCAGAGGATCCTGGAATTGCGCTGACTGTAAGGGTTGTACGGTCAAGTGCTTCATTGGTGGTGGTCCCATCTCTGTATTTCTGTGTCCATTACAGGCAGTCCCCGACTTACGCGGATCCAACTTATGTCGGATCCGCACTTACAAACGGGGCTTTCTCGCCCCGGAGGTCGAGGTAGCGGATTGCTACCTGCGAGCTCCGGGGCGAGAAAGCCCCGTTCGTAAGCTGCTCCGGTGCCCCTGGTCTGCTGGAGACCGTCTCCAGCAGACCAGAGGCACCGGGCTGGTTCCCGCGCTTCTGAGGCTTTGCCAGAGCAAAGCCTCAGAAGCGCGGGAACCCGCCCGCGGCTGCCGCTTGAGTCCCGGTGCCTGTGGTCTGCTGGGGACCGTCCCCAGCAGACCACAGGCACCGGGACTCAAGCCGCAGCCGCGGGGGGGGGGGGTCCCGCGCCTCTGAGACTTTGCCAGAGCAAAGCCTCAGAGGCGCGGCACCCCGCTGCCGCTGCGGCTCTGCTCCCCGTGTCCCTGGTCTGCTGGGGGGGGGGGGAGGCGCGGCTAGTGTGCCCCCCCCCCCAGCAGACCAGGCTTTTGTTTTGGACCCTGGAGCAGAGCAGCTGGGGCGCTGCGGATTGGTCCTGCAGCGCCCGCTCTGGGCACTACTGGACCAACCGGCAGCACCCCAGCTGCTCTGCCCCAGGTCCTGATTCAGCCGCTGCTGGTCAGTTTCAGCAGTGGCTGAATCAGGACGCCTGGGGCAGAGCAGCTGGGGTGCTGCTGTGTTGGTCCAGTAGCGCCGAGGAGCGGTGCTACTGGAGCAACCCAGCAGCACCCCAGCTGTCCCCAAGTCAGCCGCTGCTGAAACTGACCAGCGCTGACTACAGGAAGCCCGAGGCTTCCTGGAATCAGCGCTGATCAGTTTCAGCAGCAGCTGACTTGGGGAAGCTTGGGGTTCTTAAGTTGAATCTGTATGTAAGTCAGAACTGGCGGTCAGTCAGTTTCAGCAGCGGCTGAATCTGGACGCCAGTTCCGACTTACATACAGATTCAACTTAAGAACAAACCTACAGTCCCTATCTTGTATGTAACCCGGGGACTGCCTGTATTGTTATTTTTAGTGGGTGGGGTTTATTTATTTTTTTAATCAGGAAGGGAGCAGTGGGGCTACCAGCTGCCTGAGAGGCAGGTGCTAAAACAAGCGGTGGCTCCATGAGAGGCTGACAGTAATTTCTTTTTCTTTTTAGATGAACGGGATGACACGTGGTGTTGAGAACGCAAAGGAGAAGTAGGGGGAGGGAAATCAAGAGGTTTTTCACCCTCCCTGAGGTGAAGCTGAGGAGAATGAAGAGCTCCATCTGTGACCGAGGACGGCAGAAGAAGAACTGAAGGGGGGGGGGGGGGAGCTACGCACGCAAGGCACCAAGCTGAGCACAGTGCAAGGCTCCTTTCGCACATGTGCACCTCACCAACAACTGCTAAAAAAGCTTTGCACCATGGCTCTGGGATGTCCCTACACCTTGTGTGGAGCACCCACAGGACATCATGTGAAGAAGAATATGTAATTTATTTGTTTGTTTTCTGTTTCCAGCTTTCTAAATACCCTTGATTCTATGGGAGCAAATATAAAAGACTAAGAAAAAAATGCTGCTACTCAAGGAAACAAGAGAACAGGACACAAACATGAAAAGGGTACAGCATAGGGATGTAAATGACTAGTTGCTTCGCCCCACTCTCCCCCCCGGCCTCTGTATCAGAAGCAGCAAGGAGGGGAGCAGAAGTCGGCAGCAAGGCAGCCAGCAGAGAGGAAAGCAGGAGATATGAGGCAAGCAGGAGCTGATAGCAAGGAAAGGAGCAAGAGCTGGTGCTGGTGGAGCCAGCTTAAAAGCCAGTCATCGTCCCCCAGCACCATCTCCATGGGGGGGAGGAGGAGAAGGGGAAGCAGAGGCACAACAGGGGAAACGGCAGGAGCAGGGACTGACTGAAGCCATCCCACTTCTGCTGGGTCCTAACTGATGTACCTCTGCCTTTTAAATGTAGTAAGAGCCCTGTGGGGCTCTTACTACATTTAAAAGGCAGAGGCACAGTGGGAATAGTGAGCACCCCACTCTCCCACTTATTGACTAATCAAGTAGTCAATGGAAATTTAACATCCCTAGTACAGCAACAAAGAATGAGAAAGACAGAAAGAGACAAAAGGGAGATACAGAGAAAGAGAAAAGCTGCAATAGATGCATCTTTTAGGTTTGATAATTATTTTAAATTTGTTTATTATTGAATTTTTATAGCAGATATCCAGTTTCTGGTCTAAAGAATTAAAGATGGTCTCTACGTCCTTTTTTAAGCTGAGCAAGTTATATGTGGAGTCCTCATGAATCATCTCATTGGTCCTCTCAAAGAAATCCTAAAGAAAATTCTGACTTTTGCCAATGCATATAAAAAAAGAGAACATATAGGGCTTGTTTTTAACTTCCCAATGAAAATAGAGATTTTCAAGCTTCAGACAGTCATGAAAACTCTTCATAAGGATTTCACACACGATGGCCATCATAAACTTTAAAGAGGTAAAAATCCTATTTTTCCCACCACAGCTAGGGATGTAAAAGTTAACTGATTAAACAGAATGTTTAACTGGTTAACTATGACCCTAGAGCAGGGTAGCGTGGATGGAGTAGTTCCCTGCCTCCATAACAGGCTGCTCTGGCCAGGCCAGGCTGAGCCCATCCTGCCATGGGTGGGTGCTGCTCTGGCCAAGCCAGGCAAGTCCTGCTAATCTGTAGGCTGTTCCGGACAGGCTGGACCAAGCCTGCCATGCCACAGGAAGGGGCTGCTCCAGCCAGGCCAGGCAGAGCCTGCCACACTGCACTATAGAGGCTGAGACTGCCACGCTGTGGGTTGCTCCAGTCAGGTCAGGCCAGATCCAACCGGAGCAGCCTCCCACTGGTTAACTGGTTACCCCAGTAAACAGGCTCACTGGGATAATTGGTTAGCCCTCTACATCTCTAACTATGGGACAGAAAGGCAGTTTTCTCTAGTGGCAATCAATATTAATAAAAAGAAGAAATAAAAATACAAAATATAGGAAAGTTACCATTTTTTGATATTACCTTTTAAGGTGCATTTTTGGCAGAGCTAATAGAAATTAAATTGAAACCAACAAATTACTGTGCAGTATTACTACAAATGTTGCAGGTGAAAGCTAACAAAAGCCCTCATAAAACTGAAGCCAAATCATCTAATATGTGGACAATTTAAACACTTTGTTAAGGAGGAGCAATTACTGAGTATTATTTACAATTTGTTCTACACTTTGAAGATCCAGGAATCCAATATACTATGCAAGTTATTTCAATAGACTAATAGTCTTTTATTTTAAAAAGGTCATTTTTACTTACAAACTCTGCAAAACATGTTCATAAAAAATGTTTACAGACTAGGAGTAAAAAAACAAAGCTAAAGTAAATTCCAGATGTTGAAACTGCTCGACATCTCTCACTAACTATCAGAACTGCAAACAGAGAATAGTATACCATCATCTGAGTATCAGAAAGAGTTGGTAGGCTAAAACAGTGCAGCTTTTGTTACAACTCACTTGAAATGTAATGTAATCAGTAAAGTTTAATAAAAAAAGTCAGGCAGGCAACTGTGATGGCATTGTAATCATTGTACATTCTGTACCACATTTGAGGCAATACATAACATTTTTAATAACCAAGTTAAATGTAGAACATTTCCTATACCTAAAACAAGCACTCTCACAGAAAAAAAAAATCTATGTAAGTTAAAAAGTGCTTTGGAAGTGTTGTGAGATGGAACTTGGTTTCAAAACAAGGGTTGATAGGTTTTAATATTTGTAGACAGGGCAATCTAAGCCAAACCCCACAGATCCTGGAATTTGAGAGAACTGGTTCAGAGTTTCTGCTCCTTAGTCCTCTCAAGTTGCCTTTCACTGTAAGGTCTGTAATGATTTCAGCTGTCAAGAAATCTTCTTCCATGCCAGTGTCTTATCCTCAACCCCAAAGGGGGTGGGGGGTGGGGGGGAATTCCTACTCTGAAATCAACCAAGTAACACAGAAACAGAACACTTGAGTAATTGACCTGTAGAGTTCTGCTACAGATCTCTAGGTTTTGCTCTCCTGCAGAGTGGTTTTTCTGAGGTTCAAGTAATGGGGAATGGAAAGCAGCAATTTTGACAAGCTCTAATTCCCTTACAGTGGACTTTTTGTTTCTTTAGTGTGCTTCTCAACATAGAATGAAAAGAAGCAAAAGTTCCCTAGTCACAGGAACAGACTCATAAAACTACTGTATATTCACTGTTTAACAGAAATTGCTGCAGAGGAGGTGGAAGTGGTGTGTGCATGTGCCTGTGTGGAAGAATGGCAAATAATGCCCTTTTTAACTTAAAAAAAAATTATATATATATATATAACAATATCGGAACATAAAAGCATAAGAACAGCCATACTGAGTGACACCAAGAGTCTATCTGGCACAGTATCCTGTTTTCCAACAGTGATCAATGGCAGATGCCCTAGACAGAAAGGACAGAATAAGTGATTCTCAAGTCATCCATCCATTACTCACGCCCAGATTTTGGCAAACAGAGGATAGAGAAACTATCCCTTCCCACTGATGGACCAATCCTTCATGAACTTATCTAGTCCTTTTTGAACTCTGTTATAGTTGTGGCAGTCACAACATTCTCTGGTAAGGAGTTCCCATAGGCTGATTTGCATTGTGTGAAAAATATACTTCCTTTTGTTTGTTTTAAACCTAACTATTAATTTCATTTTGCAACTACTATTTTCTGAGTTATGAGGTGTAAATAACATCTCCTTGATCACTTGATGATTACCTGTTCTGTTCACTCCCTCTGGGGCATATGACATCCTGTCTGGGCTAGCTGGACCTTTGGTCCGACTCAGTGTGGCCGTTCTTATGTTCTTATCTCCTTATTTACTTTCTCCAGCTCAGTCATGATTTTATAGATCCTTATCATACCCACCTTAGTCTTCTCTTTTCCAAGCTGAAAAGTTCCAATCTTATTAATTTATCCTCATATGAAAGCTATTCCTACTCCTAATTATTTTATTGCTACTTTCTGAACCTTTCCAATTACAAAATACTTTTTTGAAATGGGACAATCACATTTAAATCCAGTATTCCACATGTGAGTGTATCATGGATTTAATAGAGGCAATATATCTTCTCTCTTATTGTCTATCACTTTCTTAATGATTCCCAACACACTAAGGGGATGTTTTCAAAAAATTATCCCCAATGACTCCAAGATCCTCATAGGGATGTTAGGAAGCAAGGGTATGTCTACCCTACCACCCTAGTTCGAACTAGGGTGGTTAATGTAGGCAACCGAAGTTGCAAATGAAGCCCGGGATTTGAATTTCCCGGGCTTCATTTGCATCTTGCCGGGCGCCGCCATTTTTAAATGTCCGCTTGTTCGGACTCCGTGCCCGCGGCTACACGCGGCACGGACTAGGTAGCTCGGATTAGGCTTCCTATTCTGAACTACCGTTACTCCTCGTGGAATAGCTAATAGCTAATCGTGTAGTTGATAGAAATTCTATCAACGACAAGTTTAGTTGATAAGGGAGGAAGCCTCTGGGAATTACGCCCCCCGCCCGCCCCTGCTGTAGCTCTGCACTTTAAATGTAGTAGGAGCCAGGCCAGCTCTTACGACATTTAAACTGCAGAGCCAGAGCCAGAGCAGCTCCTGGACCTGGTGTGAGCTGGGTCTGAGCTGAAACTTGCTCAGTTCCGGGTCATGCTGGCTCCAGCAGCCACTGTCCGCAGGGAATCCCAGTGGGGAGCTGGGACCCACACACCCCCATGGGTAGGGGCTGCTCTGGGGGCCGCCCCTGTTCACAGCCAGCCCTAGCCGCCACAGACAGGGGCTGCTCCACGGGATGCAGAGCAGCCTCCATCCATGGCGAACCTGGGTCTGCTCCGCTGCAGCACCCGTGTTCCCCCCACACTGCTGCCTCTGATGGAGGCAGCAACATGGGGCCGGGGTGAGGGGGAGGGGGAAGAGAGACACAGCACCATAGAGATGGTGCTAGGATGAACCAGCTTTTAAACCAGCTCCTCCCAGCATCAGCTCCTGCTTCCCCTGCCCCTTGCTGCCTCTGATACAAAGGGAGGAGGGGAGAGAGTGAGTAATCAAATAGTTGACTCAACTACCCAATAAGCCTAGGCTTATCAGGTAGTCTATTATTCACATACATCCCTACCCCATCAATTTATACGTAGGGTTGGGATGTTTTCCAATGTACATCCCTTTGCATTAATCAACACAATTTCATTTGCCATTCTATTGCCCAGACACCCAGTTTTCTGAGATCCTTTAAAGCTCATGGCAGTCTGCTTGGCACTTAAGTATCTTGAATAGTTTTGAATCATCTGCTAATTTTATAACCTCACTAATTACCCCTTTTTCCATTTATGACTACGTTGAATAGAACAAGTCCAGTACAGACCCCTGGGAGGCACCACTATTTACCTCTTTCCATTTTGAAAAGTGACACTTTATTCCTACCCTTTGTTGCCTATCTTTCAACCAGTTACCAATCCATGGGTGGACCTTCTCCCTGATCCAATGACAGCTTACTTTACTTAAGAGCCTTTGATGAGAGATTCTGCCAAAAAATTCTGAGGGGAAAATCTAAATACACTGTATCCACTGGATTCCCCTCTCTGCATGCTTGTTGACTCCCTCAAAATTCTAGTAGATTGGTGAGGCATGATTTCTCTGTACAAAAACCATGCTGTCTCTTCCCCAATAAACTGAAAGTGAAAGTTGGCAATTCAGTTAAAATAGTTTGTGTCAATAATTTAAGGTGTCAAAAACTTTATCTCTGCATCTCATCCTGAGGTGACACGTACCTAGTCAATATGGGGAAAGCTGAAATGTTCCATTATTATTGAGTTTTTCATTTTTACAGACTCCCTAATCTCCTTGATCTTTTCACAGTCCCTTTCTCCATGCTGATCAGGTGGTTGACAGTATATCTTTACTGCTATATTTATAGAATTACTATCCATCTATAACAATACCACTTCAATTTCGTAAGTCTTCCTAACAGGTCATACTTTACAACACAGATTATTTTAATCATTCCTTTCAGGCAAGTGTCCTTTTTATTCAACAGCACCCAGAACTAGCATAATAAAATGTAATGTGTACCTAGTTGTTTCCTATTGTCAAGTCACAGCACACTTAGCTAATCCTTCAAAACATTCTTGTGAGTTAAGTATCCTTCTCATTTGACAGATGAGGAACAAACACAGAGTTTAAGTTACTTGTCCAATGTATAAACTAAGTAAATAGCAATGAGAGGATTAGAACTCAGGAAGGCTTCATATTTCCAGTAGACTATTCTGCCTCAATATCTGCAAATTTTATAACAGTTTTTGACTACATTACATTTCACTTTTAGATAAAGAAAACTCAAATAATTTCTATTCAGGTCCTGAAATTCAGATTAGAAATTTTTTTTATACAAAATGCATGTCTATCATCACTTCTGCTGCAGTAAATCAACAAATGTGCAAGTTTGAGTTTAATTATCTATAAACTGAATATATAAATGGTATATACTGTTACAGACAGATACACACACACACAAAATCAGGTCTGATGCATGACAGCAGTTCTGTCAGTAGGTAGATCCATATTTGGAACATTTTCTTTTCATGTTGCTTAAGGGTCATTATGATCCAGACAAGCCCCAGGAATTTCACAGGTTTGTATATACCCATGGTTCATATGCAGCCGTGTTGTCTGATGTGCCGTGGAAGGAGGGCTGCAGTTCATCAGGGCTAAGCTGCATGTGGATTGGCATTGAGTGCATTGGCAGCCTGCATTGGTTGAGGTTGGGCAGGCAAGTGTGGGAGTGTGGCAGGTGATGCCTGGGGACTCACTTAAATTCCAGAAGAAAAACGGCCCATCTACTCTGAACACCTCCTTCTAGTCACATTATAGAGCAGCATTAGGCTATGTCTAGACTGCATTCCTCTCGAAAGAGGAATGCAAATGACGCAGATTGGAAATTCAAATGAAGTGCAGATTTGCAAATCTCACACTTCATTTGCATAATTGCGTGAGAGCCCTTTTTCGAAAAAGGGCTTTTCGGAAAAAAACCCGCAGTCTAGATGGGGTTCTTTAAAAAAAAAAAAAAAAAAACCACCTTTTTTCGAAAGAACCCATACTCCTGAAAAAAATGAGTAGGAGTTCTTTGAAAAAGGGGTTTTTTCCCCTCCCAAAAGAACCCTGTCTAGACTGTGGGGGTTTTTTGGGGGGTTTTCCGAAAAACCCTTTTTCGAAAAAGTGCTCATGCGATTATGCAAATAAAGCGCAAGATTTGCATATCTGTGCTTCATTTGAATTTTTTATCTGCTTCGTTTGCATTCCTCTTTCGAGGTAGGCCTCAGATCTGGTAGGTCACAGATGCTTTCTGGGATCTCTCTGTTCAATGGCTCCAAAGGTCAGAATGGGGAAAAAGGTGGTATTCTCCCATCCACCACAGACTTTTTACCAAATGATACACTACTTGCACAAACAGTGCAAATATTCAAAGGCCTTCCTTCTTGTATAATGTGACCAGCAGTGAAAGTTGGCAATGTTGACAATTAAACTATAATTTTAAAGCTACAGATTGTCACCTCTCTTCCCATCCAGGATGTCTGGAAGCAAGTCATACCTCTCAGAGCTACTGTTTCAGAGTGTCTGCAGACCCAGGAAAACATGACTGCATCAATTTATGTTCACATTTTTAAGATCATCTTTCCAATCAAAAGGCTAAACATTTTTTCTTTTAAAAGAAAGCTCACATCTTGGAGTACAAAATGTACTTTAAGAAAATAACTGGTTTTCAAAGCCCCCACAAGCCATCCCAATTTGATTCCTGATAACTAAGAACTCAGTTCTGCTCTACATCAGTATGTTTGATGCACATCTTTTAAAACATGTTATGCTTAACACATGCCATAATATATACAACAAGAGAGCATGATAAATTCTATATTAAAATATTAGCCTCTCCTTAGAGAAACCTCTGAGTATATTTTTATAGTGGAAAAAATTAAACTTAAATATAAAAAGGGTTAAAGTTATTATATAATCTGGAAAAAAAAACCTAAGAAAACCCTGACACCCAGATTTTTAGATACAAAATCTTCTCTAAAACTTCTAAATGTTTATTTTACTGAAAACCACTGATAGTAAGTGCCTTTCGTTATTAAAATAACTACATAGAGTTGAGGAGAAGGGATGAGGGGAGATTTAAACCTGCAATTTCACTCGCTGCTGCTGCTGCTTCTTTTTCATCCACATGACAAATGAAGTATAGAAATCAAGTAAGATTCCTTTTCAGCGTCAAGTCAATTATTTTCCGAAATTGAGATGTCCCAAGTATAGTAGCATAGTCTTTGAAACATCAGGAAATTTAGCAAAAAGGCAAAGATTCCAACATATTTTCTCTTGCAAATATCTAGTTGAACAAATCAGTCTGTTACATCCATATTATCTTCACTGATGTAGTTTATAATAAACATGTATCCATTCAAGCAAAACCAGTGAAAGTTTGGAGCAGTTTTTTGAGTCTGTTGAAGGCCTTCTTCAGAAGTAGTGTTACATTATACTGTACTGTTTTGCATTATATTCTATCTCCTTAGAGATCAACATCCTTCTAACTAAATGTCTTTTACTCACTAGCTTTTACATAAAGTCACTCACCTTTCACAACAAATCTGAAGCTATCACATTTAAACCATAAATATCTCCCTATTTCTGCAGCAAGGGAAATCTACCTCCTCTGGGATTGCACTTTTTAGAACAACATAAAAGAGTACTACAAATATCTACTCCTACAGATTCCACAAATTCATTTGCAATATAGTGATAAGTTCCAGGACACAAGTCTGCTGAATTGTAACTTTTTTTACATTAATCACTTGGAGTTTCACACCCTAAACTGACCTCCTAGATAACTGAACCAATAGCATTTATCAAACATTACAGATGTGTAAAAATTACATCACTTAAACAAAAGCATTCAGAAAGTACTTCCACTTCTATGCCATTAATTATTTATACCTAGTAAACATTTTACAAAAATATGTTGTAGTTGTTTTGGTCATCATATCATCTTGAGAGATCATCTGGCAAGAGAAAATTTGCAACAAATAACAATGCTCGAAGGGAGGAAAGATAGCTCCGTAGCTGGGGCACTAGTTTGGAATACAATAATTCCTCATTTAACACTATAGATATGTTTCAGAAAATGATCGTGTTAAGTGAAAAAGTGTTATGCGGGGTTAATTTTTCCACTGAAAATAATGGAAAAGGTGGGGGTTGCATTTCAAGCGGTGGTGTCTGTTGGGGGAGAAAGGTTGGGGGAGAAAGAGGACTGGGTTACAGCAGGGAGGGGAGGTGTTTGGCTCTGGGGAAGGGAAGGGTAAGAAAGGGGAGGGAGATTGGGTTGGGAGTATGCCCCTGCGACGGGTCTGCTGGGACCTGCACTGCATCCGACGGGGGGGGGGGGGTCACCGGGGAATGGCATGGCGAGCGGCAAACCCTCCGCCGCTTTGCAGAGAGGTGGGGGAAGCCGTGCAGCCGCTGGCCTGCAAGCAAGGGCGGAGGAGACGGGGCAAGGCATCCGGCGAGGGGGAGTCAGTGGGGAATGGCGCGGCGAGCGGCAAACCCTCTGCTGTTTTGCAGGGAGGCAGGGGAAGCCCCGCACAGCCACCAGCAATGGGACGGCTGGGGAAATCATGTTATTCCAGGGACGATCGTGTAATTCAAAAAATGTTCCCTTAAAAAAAAAATCGTGCTATCACGAAAATGTGCAAGTATTAAATGAGGAATTACTGTACAGACAACTCAGATTCCAGTTTCCCATGTGATCTTTGGCAAGTCACTTAGCCTCTCTATACCTCAGTTGCCTCAGTCAGATTATAAACCAGTTTCTGGACTATTTTATTACTAAATCATCTCAAGAACTGTCATACCATTTAAACATTTTTATCATTCATAAAGAATGTGTGTTAAATAATTAACATTTCAGTCTGGGTACTCTGCGTTTTATTTTTGTGATCTTTCTTCTCTTTTTCAGCACTTCCATCCCAAAATTATGCATTCTCTTCTATTGTCTATCCCCTCACCTGGCATGTGCCTCCCTACATCCCTAATCTGAGTCATAATGAAATGGCTCATCTACAGGCATCCCTGAAGACTGGCAGAGAAAATACTGCATCTGAACTCGTACAGAATTTCAACAGCAGACATCTGTGTAACGCAAACAGACTTTCTTAATCAGTGAAGGTAGATCCCAGGAGCTTCCACTCAGCCCACTCCCAAAAATCCTATTCTTCAAGTTAAAGAAATATCTCAGGTGGCTGTCAGTTATACTTCTAACCCCAACTGTTCAAAATTTCTAAGTACAGCCCACAAAACCTCAAGATTTAAAAAATACACTGGATGTGGGATGAAGTCTTGGACTTCTGGTTTCCAAGCCTTCAAAGTTCAATCAGGTCACATTTTCCAGATTTTATCCATCACCACAAGGGTAGAAACTTTTATAAAAAATAAAATCAAATAAAATAACCAGAGAATCTCAGGATTCTTGGAGCTATTGCTTGAGGGAAAACAACAAATATTTTGCAACTCAGAATAAACTCACAAAAAATTGGTAACATGTTAGCTGTAGTAGAAATATCCATTACAAAGTCCTGTCCACCTTACTTTCCCCATCCCCAAGGACGAAAAGGATGTGAAGATATTAACATTGCTTTGTCTTGTCCCAGAATTCTGCATGCAGTGTTTTGAACCAGGTGACTGTTGTCCCTTTCTCACATGTTCTTGCCCCTATGTGCTGCCTCACCCTCTCCATTCGGTCTGCCGTCCCTGAACCCAATGCTGCCCACCTCCCATGCCTTCATTTATCATGTTGGTACTTCAAATACCCTTTATGGTGTGCTGCTGCCCCTCTCCACCATACTTAATGCCAGGTCCTGGCTCTCCCTTCACTAGAGGTATCTTCTGGGCCTTGGTAAGATGGCCTTTCCCTTCTCCTCTCATTATCGTCAAGGGATCACTATTTCCCTAATTCAAGAGACAGCAGAATCATCAAAGGAGGCAGACATTCCCAACCCCAGCAATACCCAAGAGCCCCCTCGCTCCCTGCAGACTGACCTCTGCCAGCCATCAGATATCTCCACCTCCATGTAAGGCATTCCCTGCTTACAAGGGGTATTCTCCAACCCATTCATAGGTATACTCCTCCCACAGAGGTGGTGCTTCCCCTGGGCCAGTAAAAGTTCATTATGCCTACAGAGCTGAGCTGGGCCAAAGTGGGGAATGCAGTCACCTATGTTGAGGAGGCTGGGGATTCCAGGAATCACATCCTTTTTCTGAACCTCATGGCCAGGCACTGAACTCTCCAATGAGAAAGGAAGCAACATCTGTATTTTATCAGCTTACGAGGAAGATGTAGGAAAGGACAGATGATGGCAGTAAGTCGTTTCACAGGTTTGGAACAACTCTTCACAGCTGAGAAGTGAGAGTTTTCCCATCAATATGTGTAGCTGTTATATGATGGGCTGACCTTTTCTAACAAGTGGGGTATTGGGAAAAACAACAAACCAGATAAATGTTTCTCTAAATTAATTTACTTCAGAGACCCACAGACGGGTCTAAAACCCATAACCCACAGGCAAAGCTGGCGAGATGGAATGGGTATGCAAAACAAGTGACTTCAGAATGGGGTGTATGCATGTACAAAAGGAATTGTAGAATGAATGAGGGTAGATGCAGGGTGAGTTGTGACTGGCCAGTGAGGTCCAGAATCCTCAAGCATCAGCCTCCCCCCATCCCTCATGTGCCTCCTCCTCCTTGTACTGCATTAATAAAGGAAGGAAGAGAGAGCAGTTCTGACTATTCCACTGCTCGTTTCCTTGCCAGACTGTAGAAACCCACAGAAACACGCTAGGCGCTTGTCTGCTATATCTGTCAAAAGATGGCTATATTTCCCCAAATTGGACAGGCAAAAGAAGGAGTAGCTGAGACCCACCAACCAAATATAGCTTTCCAAGTCTATGCCTTTGCCCTAGTGCAAGTTACAGTACCCTGGAGGCCACTACGGACTTAAACCTAGCTATGTTACCCAAGAAACTGTAGTCCAGTTGGGAGTAGCCAGGGTGCGGCGAATGCCAGCCATTCTTCTTCAACACCTGGGCAGCAGGGAGAGTTATATAAGAGTTGGTTATTCTGGTTATTATATTTACAGAATCTTCCAAGAAGTTTCTGCTGTTTTTTAACTAGATGAACAGTATTAAGCAGTGGTCTCCAACCTTTTTAACCACAAGATCACTTTTTCAATTTAAGTGCAATGTAAGATCTCTCACATATCCAAATACCTTTGCCCTGCTTCCATCCCGCCCCTTCTCTGAGGCCCTGTCCCTGTTCCCCCCTCTTCTCTGAAACCTCACCCTGCTCACTCCATCCCCCTTCTTCCCCATCCTCACTCACTTTCACCAAGGTGGGATAGGGGCTTGGGGTGCAGGCTTTGGTCTTGGGCCAAGGAGTTTGGAGTGTGCGAAGGGCTCTGGGCTTAGCTCAGGGTAGGGAATTGGAATCCAGGAGAGGTTTCAGGGTGCAAGTTCTGGGAAGTTACGTATAGACTACAAGCTTTTTTTGGAAGAAGCTTTTCCGGAAAAGATCGTCTAGAAAAGCTTATTTTAAAAGAGAGCATCCACACAGCAAAAGTGCAACAAAAAAGCAATGTGCTTTTTCGAAAGATAGCGTCCATATTGATTGGATGCTATCTCGCATTTAAGTTGTGATTAGTCTGGACGGAGTGGCCACCGGGGCACATGTGTTATTTCCTGGAGGCCACATCTTTCCAAATAACTCCCTCTTCTGTGTCCACACATGCCTTTTTCCGAAAAAGCTTCCTCGTAGAATGAGGTTTACTGCCGTCGGAAAACCCCCTCTGTTCTTTTGACTTTCTGTCAAAAGAACTCAATGGCAGTGTGGACACAAGTATTATTTTTCCAGAAAAACAATCTTTTTTCTGGAAAAATGCTGCAGTGTAGACGCACACAGAGTTTGGTTAAAGGGGAACTCAAGTCTGGGGCAGGAGGCTGGGTGCAGGAGGAGGTTCAAGGCTGGGACAGAAGTTCAGGAAGCAGTCTGTGGCTGGGCACCGTTTAACTGAAATGGCTTCTAGGTGGTAGAGCAGTGGGGGCATGGCAGACTTACTGCTGTCCTGGCCCCTGCAACGCTCCTGAAAGCAGTTAGCATGTATAACTCCACAGCGCCATGTGCTGCCCCTCATTTACATGCACTGAGCCCACAGCTTCTACTGGCCACAGTTCCCTGTCACTGATCAATGGGAGCTGCAGAAGTGGACAGCATGTGGAGACTCCCTGCTCTGCCTTTCTCGGGGACTGCAGGGACATGCCAGCCCTTTCCAGGAACAGCAATTACCACAGGGATAATTAATCCAGCCATGACAGGTTAGGCATTTTAGAACTCTTTACTCAAAGAATTAAATCTAAGCATAGGAGAGAAATGAAAATTATGCAACACACAGACATTCAAAACCCCAAAATAACACACTTTGCAAGCAGTAACAGAAGTAACAACAATCCCCCACATATGTGTTGGGTCAGGAGGTGAGAATGATAGAGACACACACAGTGTGTGAGAGTGACAGAGATTTGCATTGCCAAGCTCCCTCCATCCCCTTCTCTCTGTGCAGAGATGGGTACAGAAGTGGGGGAAGGAGGAACACCCGGACATCAGGACCCTCCATTTTGTTCCCACACCCTGCACAGCAAGCAGGAGGCTATCGGGGGGCAGCTCTAAGGCAGAGGGCAGAAGCAGCATGACAGTGGGTGGAGGGGCAGCTGAAGTGCCAGTGCTTGATAGCTTTTTGGCCAAACCATTCAGGATCACCTGTCAGAGGCTCCAAGATCTACTGGTAGAACCCAATCTACTGGGTGGTGACCACTGATATAAAGGAGAGAAAAAAAAAGGAGGGGGAAAGGAGAAAAAATATAAAAGGAGAGAGACTGTGAGCAGACGGTTCAAATAGTTACAACAGGCTGATAAGAACAATTAGCACCTCCATTGTATGGTTGGTAGGTTAAGTCACCGGATGTGGAAGATAGTGTGCGAGCCAGCCAATGTCCTTATTCATACCCTTTGCATAAGAATAAAACTTGTAAATGAAGTTAAATTCCAATCCTTCCCTGTGTATTTGGCTTGTGGAATTGGCCTGAAAGAAAAGGGTGACTTGGAGATCCATTAATGAGTGTCCAGGTAGATTAAAGTGTTCTCCAACAAGAGGTTTTTGTGTATTGCCTTTTCAGATATCTGATTTGTGTCCATTAATTCTTTCCCGAAGAGACTGTGCAGTTTGGTCAATATACATGGCAGTGGGGCCCTGTTGGCATAGATCATATTAGTGGAAGTGCAGTTAAATGAGCCTCTGATTTAGTGACTAATGTGGTTGGGTCTAGTGATGAAATCACTTGTGTAGATGTATGGGCAGAGTTGACACCAGGGTTGATTGCAGGGGTGGGTTCCTGGATGATGATGATGGAGGTGTGTTGTGTGGTTACCGGTAAGAATTTTTTGAGGTTAAGGGGTTGTCTGTAAGCAAGGACTAGCCGTTCCCCAAGGCCTCTCAGATTGAGGGGTCCTTTTTCCAGGACAGGTTGTAAATTGTTGATAATGCGTTGGAGGGTTTAAGTTATGGACCGTAGGTGATGACATGTGGAATTCTGTTGTTTTCTCTTTTTGGCCTGTATTGAAGTAGTTCATGTCTGGGTACTTTTTTGGCTCTTTTGATCTGTTTTTTCACTTCTCCGGGTGGGTATTTCAGTTTTATGAATGTTCTATATAGATCCTGTAGATGTTTGTCTCTGTCTGTGGGATTGGAGCAAATCCGGTTGTATCTAATGACTTCGCTGTACACAATAGATTAAGAAATGTGTCTGGGATGGAAGATGGAGGCATGAAGTGTAACGGTCAGTAGGTTTCCGGTATAGGGTGGTAGAAATTTGTCCATCACTTAATTGTACTCTAGTGTCAAGGAAGTGCATCTCTTGTGTGGACAGATCCAGGCTGAGGTTGATGGTGGGGTGGAAGTTGTTGAAGTCCATGTGAAATTCTTCAAGGGGCTCGTTCCCATGGGTCCATATGATGAAAATGTCACTGATGTAGCATAAGTAGAGTAAGGGTACTAAGGGGTGAGAGCTGAGGAAACGTTCAAGGTCAGCCATAAAGATTCTGGCATACTGTGGTGCCATGCAGGTGCCCATGGCCGTGCCACTGACAAATTGTCTCCAAATCGGAAGTAGCTATGGGTGAGGACGAAGTCACAGAGCTCTGTAACCAGGTGTGCAGTGCTATCATCGGGGATGGTGTTCCTGATAGCCTGTAATCTGTCTTCATATGGAATGTTGGTGTAAAGAGCTTCTACATCCATGGTGGCCAGGATGGTGTTTTCAGGAAGATTACTGATGTTTTGTAAGTTTCCTCAGGAAATCGATGGTGTCTTGAAGATAGCTAGGAGTGCAGTGCTGGTAGCATAGGGTCTGAGGAGAGAGTCAATATAGCCAGATAATCCTGTAGGAAGTGTGCCAATGCTTCAGATGATCGGTCATCCGGGATTTCCAGGTTTGTGTATCTTGGGTAGCAGATAGAAAACTCCTGGTCGGAGATTGGGGGGAAGGAGTGTTAGTGAAGATTTCGTCCTGAGCAACATCAGGGAGCTTCAGAAGTAGCTGTTTCATTTTTTTTGGTACTCTTTAGTGGGATCACAGGAGAGAGGCTTATAGAATCTGATGTTGGTGAGTTGTCTGATTGCCTCCTGTTCATAATCTGTTCTGTTTATGATGACTACAGCACCCTCTTTATCAGCCTCTTTGATTATGATGTTAGAATTGTTTTTGAGGCTGTGTATAGCATTGTGTTCTGCATGACTGAGGTTGTATGTTATATGCTGTTGTTGGATGACTAATGTCAGCTCGAGCACATTTGTGGAAGCAGCTGAGTAGAAGTCAAGACTACAACCATTAGTAGGGGTCCACATAGAAGCCTTCCTCTTGTGGGGGAGCAGCAAGGTCAGTGTGCTGTTCATCAGTTTGTTGGAAATATTCCTTTACGTGGAGGCGGAAAAAATAGGCTTCCAGATCTCCACAGAATTGAATAATATTTGTAGGGGTGGTTGGGCAGAAGAAGAGTCCTCAAGATAGGACAGATTCCTCTGCTGGGCTAAGAGAATGGTTGAATAGGTTGACAAAGTTGCTAGGTGAATTGAAAGTATTTGGAATGAGAGATCCTGAGGCATGTAGGAGTTTGGATAGTTTATTGTCCTTTTTCTTCTGAAGGGAGATGAAGTAATCTTTGCAGATGGTCTGTTGAATTTTAGTAAAGTCTGGAAAAGATGAAGTGTGTATGAAAGCTTGGTTTTTTATGCTAGTTTTCTAACGTTGAGAGCTCCGTCTTGATTTTCTTTTGTTTGTTGAATAGAATTCTGATAAGGTGTTTCCTGAGTTTCTTTGAGAGAGTGTGGCATAGTTTAGTCTTTTACACAGTTTAGTCTTTTGTGACTTCCCTTGCCTGTATTTCATATAGGAAGTATGATGGTATGGTACATTTTAGAAGAGTTGTGAACAGACCCATACTTAACATTACAAAATGAGTATCTGATTCAATTTTAACTAAAATTGATTGTTTACTGATCTCTGTGCATATGACATTATTTCCAGTTTAATGGTTTTATCCACATGTGCCTTGCATTTTTAAAAATTAGGTCAGAAAATGCCAGCAGCAGAAATCCATTTAAAAATCCAATGATAACACCATGTGCATTTTTAAGGCTCATGGAGAGGAACAATCTAATTAAAAAGAGATAAAACAAACTGTTTCAGAAATTAAAAAATAAAGAACAACAAAGTTAACATAAGCTATCTGTAGACACTCACTAAGTACAACTGTGTAGTAGAGCATTCAAATTAACCGATGTTATTTTATTCAGATTCATTTTATTCAGACACCTACAATGAAAGACCATTCAGTTATATTATTTTTGAGCATTAAGTAATATTCAATTACTTTAAAACGCTAAATATTATACCAGCAGTATTGCATTCAATTTGCAGACAAATTTCACTTTTCCTACATTTGTCAAAGCCACAATAGCTATTACTAAAAAGGAATACTGTATTTTGTTAGCAACCCCTAACGCATGCTGATATAATTGGATCAGCCTACATAATAAAGGCTTTAGGCTGCTTTAAGTCCCAAACTTCAGATCCAGTAATTTATTAGTGTTTTTTCCAATGTTCTAGAACTTTCAAGTATAATGATGACTACTTGTTTTTTCCTGGCAAGGCAGACCAGCAGCTATCCTGCTTTTAGTTTCAGAAAAGAAACTAAACAAACACCAAAAAAGGAATCTGACCATAGGGACCTGGTGTATGCGAGGGGAAGAGATACAGAGAGAGGGCATGAGGAGGCACCCCATGTAGTAATTAAAATTTTGGCGGAGGCACAGGGAGGCACTGCACATCCCGAGGGCTGCCATGCTATGAATCTGACTCCACAACTTGGTCCTGATTCAGCTCCGGGGACTGGATTTGATGACTTCTTGAATTCCCTATCATCCCTACATGTCTATGATTCTATAACAATTTCAAAAACTACAAATGAGTTTATTTACCTATTATACAATTATATAGTGAACACATGAGAATAAGTATTGAATAAAATAGGACTGCTTTGTAAATAATTTCTACAACGTAAGAAAAAAATAAACAATTTCCAAAGAAACTATAAAAGAACGCCAAAGCCAAACTTCTTTTAAATTCAACTATATATGTAAGGTAAAGATACCACTGTTTTTACTGGCAGCAGGAAACACACACCTATATATTTTCCTTTCTCTTTCTCCTGACTAGAAACAGTTATCCATTTAAAGAAGAAAAAAAAGCTTTTCATGCATAAATATGGAAATAACTTATAGAGACCAATTATATATAGAACTTTAAAACTGTTTATGGTACCAATCTTTTACTCAGAATAATTATGAGTAGTACCCATGTCTCATTAAGCTTTCAAAACAAATAGTCTGGGTTTCTTTAAAAACAAGTTTTTTGAACTAGATTTTCTGAGTATTAAAAAAGAAAAACTATCATTTTTTTGCATCTTTTGGACTGGATATGCCAGTCCATTCTGGCTAAAAAAAACCATTTCATTACAGGTCTCTTAAATAATATGGTTAATATCACCTATGTTTATTTCTCCCTTAAATAATGGTTTCAATGCCATGTTTTACAGTGGTGATGTTATATTGTTTACATGACAATGATCAAACATTCCCAAAAAGAAATATATGCATTGAAAAATAAATAGCCTGTATGACAGTGTAGGACTTGTACTTCTTACAGGTATTGCTTAATCCTTCCTTTTAAATAATTCACTTGTCATGTTTGAAATTGACTACAGTGTTGTCATTTACAATTATCAGCTTGTGCATATGCCAAACAATAATGTGTTTTTCAGAATTGCATTTTCAATGCTTAAAACTATATTTATTAAAACAAACTAGTCTGCATTCAGATCACATGACTCCAAAACCATAACAATTTCAAGTGAAATAGTTATACAGTATTCTAATGAACTGCTTGCAAAACAAAATATCATTTAAGTGTAAAACTAAATTTGTATAAAGTAATTAATTACCTGCTGAATACTTTCCCATGTAATTGTAAAAGAGCATATCTTTATCTTGCTGCATTGCCCATCAGGTGTCAACTCTTGCATTCCTTCAAAGTGCTTCAGTTCCATTTTGTGCTATTCTCTACCTACAGCAACCATGTTAACTGTTTACTCTTGGTAAGCCAAGTTAGCAAGTGACCACAGGAATTCTACAAGATGCACACACTCTCACATCTTGGTGGCAAGGCATAATCAATAACAAGTAAGATTTTGTATCTGTTTCTACACTAACTAAAGGGATCCTCCTCTCTACCACATCCTTTACCACTATGAAAAGCTGTCTCTGCATTCATCAGCAATCAGTGAACTGAAAAGACTAGTGGATTTTGCCAGCAGTGAAAGACCTAATCATGGCAAGATCAAGCCAACTGTCAACTGTAATCAGCTTGATGTATTGCACTTTTCCATATCCAATGGAAAATGTTGAGCAAGCCTCTTTTCTTTAACAGTTACAGGGTTAAACTGAAAATACTGAAATGCAGGCAATTTTGATGTTAAGAGATAACAGAATGTTTCTTTTTTAGTTTTGTAATATTTAAAATAAATGCAAAAGTCTAAGTATCATAGGTTGTGAAAGGTCATTATCCTCCCCCAGCCTCTTCTGCATCCCTGTAATATTTGTTGTTCAGAATAATAGAAGATAGGGATGTTAGTCAACTAATCAACTAGTTGATGGAATTTCCATCAACTAGTCGATTAGTCAATAAGAGGGAGAAATTGTGATGGCAGGCTCTCAATACATTTAAAAGGCTGACATGCGGGGGAGGGGGAGAGGAACCAGATACAAGCTGGGACAGCTGATTCCTGGCTTGTGCCCAGCACCCTGCTACGCCTTTGCCCTCCACTGCTTCCCGCGGAGATGGTGCTGGGGAGGAACGGGCTTTTAATCCGCTTGACAGAGGCAGCTGGGGGTGGGGCAGTGACTAGTCGAGTCACTACTAGACTATCCAATAAACTTATGCTTATCGGATAGTCGACTAGTCACTTACATCCCTAATAGAAAATCATGTTGACTGAGGTATATTAAAATCTGTATCTTTATTGTGAGAAACTTACTGTACAAGGCACAAAGTAAACATCACATGCAAAATAAGCATGTTACAATTTTGTGAAAGTTGCCAATTCTATGCTTAGGGATTTTCTCCTCCAAACTTTTATTTATTCTTAAATCATACACAAGATTAAATTAATGAAACAGCAACACAGCATTCATGCAGTAGTACAAAGAAACTCCATCATACAAAAGACCGTATCAAGACAAATATAGACCCAAATGTTTTCAATTATTTAAATCAATTCAATTACTTCCAGTCCATATGCAACCCCAAAACAAAATACTCAGTCTCATTACTCATTCCCCAATTCTGTCCTCTAGCATAGCACATTTCTAAAAACAAAGATGAAAATATAAAAGGCTGCCATGTTTACAATGAAACAAAAGACAGAACTATGCAGCACTTTAAAGACTAACAAGATGGTTTATTAGGTGATGAGCTTTCGTGGGCCAGACCCACTTCCTCAGATCAATATGTGGAAGAAAATGCGCAAAAGCACATGCCAGTGTAGACGCTTTCTTGCACAACTACTTTAACGCAAGAACTCTTGTGCTAATAAGTTTTTTGCGCAAGATCACACCAGTGTTGACATAGCCTAATGGAGATCAATTAAGTTAGACATCCTGTGTAAGCTTGAATCAGGTTCATGCCTAAATTTTCTTCCACATATTGATCTGAGGAAGTGGGTCTGGCCCATGAAAGCTCATCACCTAATAAACCATCTTGTTAGTCTTTATAGTGCTACATAGTCCTGTTTTTTGTTTCAGCTACACCAGACTAACACGACTACATTTCTATCTCTATTTTAACCATAGGGCTTTCTTGCGCAAGAAATTCATGTTGCCTGTCTACACTGACCTCTTGCGCAAGAACAGTTGTGCAAAAGGGCTTATTCCTGAGCGGGAGCATCATAGTTCTTGCGCGAGAAGCCCTGATTCTATACTGTAGAACGTCAGTTTACTTGCATGAGAACACATAGCCAGTGTAGACGGGCAGCAAGTTTTTGCGCAAGAGCAGCCGCTTTGGCACAAGATCGCATCAGTGTAGACACAGCCACTGGGTATGGAAATATCATGTATCTAAACACAATAAAATATATTTTCTGGCTGATTTATTTTATTTTATTTCTAGGGATGCTCGATAGTGGATGATAGAATAGTCAAGTAACCGCATGCATTCTTATTGGTTACTCAACTATTCTACAGTTACCGGGGGTGGGACCTGCAGCCAGTGTGCTCCAGCCCCACGCTCGGGGAGCCCAAGCGGGAGCCGGTCCGTGACCGGAGCCAGTTTATAAACCAGCTCCTCTTGCCAGCACAAGGTGGCAGCAGCCCCTGTCCATGGGGTTCCAAGCTCCCCACAGACACAGGCTGCTGGAGTGGGGGTGAGTCTGCTGAGAAGCAGCCTCTGTCTGCGGCAGCCCAGGCACCCAGTCTGAGCACCCACGGACATCCCATGGAGCAGCCTCTGTTCGTGGTAAACCTGGGCCCACTGCAAACAGTGGCTGGTCCAGAAGCAGCCATGTCCACAGGGGTTCTCAGCTCTCCACAGACAGAGGCTGCTCCACCCTCTGCTCATGGGGTGCTAGGACCCCCCACAGACAGGGGCTGCTACCATGAAGCAACCTCTATCCATGGGGAGCTCGGACACCCCGCAGACAGGGGCTGCAGCCACAACGCAGCCTCTGCATGTGGCGGGCCCAGGCTTGCCACAGACATAGGCTGCTCTGCGGGACATGGAGTAGCTTCTGCCTGCCACAATCCTAGGCCCGTCGCAGGCAGAGGTTGCTTCGCGGCAGCCTCCCTTTCCCCATCCCGCACTGCTGTCTCTATTGGCGGGGAAGCATCATAGAGCCAGTGCTGGGGAGAACCGGCTTTTACACCAGCTCCCCCAGCACCGGTTTCTGCTTCCCACCCACCCCTTGCTGCCTCTGATACAGAGACAGCAAGGGGGGGGGGGAGGCAATGCGAGTAGTCTAGAAGATTAGCCAATAAGCTTAGGCTTACCAGTTAATCATATACTCGACTACTCATTTATATCCCTATTTATTTCTAGACAAGAGACACCAACTGGGAGGTACAGCAAGATTACCCAGTAATACCATATGAAGATAGATACAAAAATTAGTTTAATTCCCTTTGTCCTAAATTAGCCAAAACAGACTCCATCTTATTGCTACTTGATATTAAGAAGATAGTTTGTGGAATAGAAATGGCAACAGTTGGAGCAGGAGGTGGCTGCAGGGGTTAGCAAAATGAAGGCAAGGAGGTTTTGATGGTTGGAATAAGGTCCTCCTAGAGCACTGATGGTGGGGGGAAGAGAAGATGCAGTATAAACAGGCTGATTGGATAGGAAAATAAAATTAATGAGACACTGAGTGTGCAATGGACACGTCAGTGAAAGGAGCTGAGGAGGCCACTGTATATAAATCATAGGCCAAAGGAAAAATGAAGGGAGACATCAGCCAACAGAAGGTAAGATGAATTTAGAAGATGATCTAGAAAGGAAGATTTGGCGGCTGACAACAGCCATAGCCAAATAATTATGTTGCTGACAGGAGCACTGCAGTTCTTTGTTCTGGGAAAGAAACCAGTCCATAGTTGAAAGAATGCTGGAAAAAGGATATTAAAGCAATATGATTACTCAGAAGCACTATGCCTCCAAAAGGTCTTGATCAGCAAGCATGGTATGTGAACAAATAATGGGCTCACTTAGCTAATCCTTCTGTCCATTTCAGAGTGGGATTAATTCGAGTTGCAAATATGCTTTAAAGACAAGGGGCGTATAGATTATAAATTTCCAGAACCAATCATCCTAAACTAGGATTCTCTCAAGTGCATAAAAAGAGCTCTGGAACTAGCTAGGGACAACACCAATTTTCCAGTTTGTTCTAAAACAAAAAGATCTCAAAAGACATATGAAGAACTAGAACGGTCTCAAATGCCTCTCTACAGAGAGCGGTAGAACTCAAATTCTTGGTTCTGACTGGGCTCTACTCTGACTTCCTCTTTTCAAGGCCTACCCCGAGGAAGGGTCCTTCTGATAGGAATACTTCACTTCCCCTTTCTGTTTTAGGACAGAGAAAAAGAACATGAAGCCTTAATATATTGCCTAGACTGGACATCAGTGAGACCTCCCAATTAGGTGGTACCCAGCTGGACATCAGTACTCACAACTAACTTTATCTGAAGCAAGGCTGGAATTTTGGAAATTGGTTAGAAATGTTTTTCAGCTGTGACTGAAAAAAAGAGACCACTTCAGGATCCCAATTACAGTTGAGCTATTGGGGTGCGTCTATACTGCAGGGCTTAACTCAAAATAAGCTAAGCAAATTGAGATACGTCAATTGCTTATCTTATTTTGAAATAGCTTATTTCGAAATAGGGAGTGTCTACAGAGCACTTATTTCAAAATAAAGCACTCTTCCTCTGACTTCCCTTACTCCTCGTACAATAAGGCTTACAGGAATTGGAGTAAAAAGTCCTCCAGGTTGAAAATATTTTGACACTATTTTGAAATAGCTGCCTGCTATGTAGATGCGGACTAGTTATTTTGACATAGTGTTGCAGTGTAGACGTACCCTTGGAGTCCAGTACCAAGACAGCTGACTTCACTATTGTCTCCACATTCAGAAACTGAAACTTGGAATGTAAGCAACTAGTCAGCTAACGGATAGGCAAATGCTTATCGGACAGTCGACTTGACTAGTCGCTTCTCTGTCCTGCAGGGCTCTTGTACATTTCAGAAATAGAAGTGCCGCAGGGAGCACTGGGCAAGCAGGGACTCAAACAGTCCTCTCTTGCCTGTGCTCTCTGTAGTGCCCCTCCCTCCCTCTACTACATTTAAAATGCAGAGGCACATCTATCAGAGCAAGCCAGGACTGCTCGGTCCCAGCTCACACTAAGTCCAGCAGCCCCTGTTCACGGCAGACAGCCCGGTCCACTGCGTACAGAGACTGGTGCCTGAGCAGTCCCTGCCTGCAGCCAGCACTGGCTGCCACAAATGGGGGTTGCCTGGTGGCACCAGCCCCTGTCCGCAGCCAGCCCCGACTGCCATGAACAGGGGCTGGTGCCAGAGCAGCCCCTGTTCGCGGTGGCTAGGGCTGACCGTGGGTAGGGGCTGCTCAGGCACCAGCCCCTGTTTGCGGTAGACAGGGCTGTCCACCATGAACAGAGCTGCTGGACTCAGCACGAGCCAGGACCAAGCAGTCCTGGCTCGTGCTGATCGCTGCGCCTCTGCATTTTAAATGTAGTAAGAACCCAGCAGCTCTCACAACACTTATAATGTAGAGCTGCAGCATGGGTGGCTCTAGGGCCAGGACGAGCCAGGACTACTCAGTCCCGGCTCAAGTCGGCTCCTCTGGAGCTACCCCGGCTGTGGCTCTACAGAGGCGCTTATCAACTAATCATATAATCAATACAAATTGTATTGACTATATAATTAGCCAGATAATCATATTTTAACATCCCTAACTGGAAGTAGGATTATCTCTACACTTTGGAAAGGACTGCTGACATATCTGCACCATGAACAACTGACTCATGCTGCTGAGAAGAGATGGAATTAAAAGTAGTTCCAAGCCTGAGAATAGTGAGCTCTGCCACAAAGGGCTCTAACAGATGCCCCTTTCCCAAAAATGAGGATTTTGTAGCTTAAGAGAACCTTTTGTGGACTTGTAAAGAACCATGACCAATTTCTCTGTCCAAGGTCTGAGCCTGAAGGGCTTCCTCAGTCTTTCCAAGCAGTCAAAATTATATTCAGTGGGACATCTCACAGATAAAGCTGTTTCCCAGGTCTGTTATCCTATATTAAAAAACTATCTTTCATGAAAATCTTGAAGAGCTCTGAGAGTTCTAGTCAAGCAAGAATTCAAAAAACATTCTGAATGTACTAGAGTTCGTTTCACACTGCAAGGTTGTAGCCTCCCACTTCTGATTTTGTCCTCAAGTTGTAACAGTTCAGTTAGTTTTTATGTTCTGAAAAGAACAGAACATTGTAGACTTCTAGGAAATGTTTTAGCTAGCTGTAACAGGCTATGCTGGCCTTTTAAGACTAAAGGGAAACCTTTGGCTATGCTAATACATTTCAGGTGGTTTTCTGTATTCAGACCTTGGAAACGTAGGCGGTAGCCACTAAAAGAGAGGAAATGACCCTGGTGTGGCAGTTTACAATCCAAGGAAAGCTAACTCAGTGCAGAGCCCAGGAGGTGAGCCTTTAAGTGTAGGAGAAACAAGACTCCTAGATCTCTTGGCCAGAGGGAAGGAATCCTGGAAAATTAAAGTCTCAGTTGCTTGGACTTGTGGACCATGCAGTGAGCATTCTGTGAAAGGAAGCAGAATTAAAAAAAAATCTTGTTGCCTTAGAAAAGAGCACTAAGATGAAGTGCTGTCAATTTCCATCAGAAAACAGGAAGAACTTTCTGATTGCCAAATTTGTGTACAGAATTTAGAAATCCCACAGTATTTTAAATGTTTTCATTTCCTTATACTAAATTTTTATATTAGCTTATTTGTTTGGATTTTGGACATTCCAAATTCTCCTCAGAAGTCTCATGACAGAATAAGAAACCCTGGTGACAGCTTTTGTTTTTTGTTTGTTTTGCTTATATTTTAAAAAGAACTCTACAAGTGTGATCTTCTTAGAAGGCCAGCCTGTTGTAACAGGTAGCACTTTTAACACTGCATGTGGGAGTAAAAGTTAACATTAGAAATAATTACTGTTGCATGTTTACATTAATTAATGTTTAACATAATTCAGATTTTAAAAACTGTGTCTCCTTCTAGACCAAGCTCTTTGCCCTTCAACTTTTTCCCTCCCTCCTAAAACTGTTTTCCTGTATATAGAAAGTACTAGTCACTACAGCTGCAAAGGCCCAGGCTTCATAGAGAAAAAAGGATATAGAGAAAAGGGTTAGTTAAATGGTTTCTGATCTATAGACTGCTTAAGCTTTGAACCCCTAGCCTTATAAAAAACAAAACTGATAGATGGGACAGTTTGGTGGAGGAGGTGGAGAGGTACAAGTGGCAGGGCCTCAGTGTAAGCAAGGATCAGACCTTGGGGGAACAGGTCCAGAAAGAGGAGTGTGGGTGGGGTCACTAGAGAAGAGGATGAGTTGGAGTGGGGCTATGGCTCAGGTTCCCTTTTGGCAGCTGCATTCAAAGGCAGGAGATTCTCTGCATCCTGTTTGGGGAGGCTTAGTCTTGCCTGGCCTCTTACACCCACCACCCATAATATGGCATGTTTCCTAATCCTTTAATCATTCTCGGGGCTCTTCTCTGCAGCCTCTCCAATTTATCACCACCCTTTTTTAAATTGTGGACATCAGAACCGGACACACTATACCAGTGCCAAATACAGAAGTAAAATAATCTCTCTACTGCTGCACAAACTGGAGAAATGGTCTGAAGTAAATAGGATGACATTTAATAAGGACAAATGCAAAGATGTGGAGAAATTGGAGAGGGTCCAGAGAAGAGCAACAAAAATGATGAAAGGTCTAGAAAACATGACCTGTGAGGGAAGACTGAAAGAATTGGGTTTGTTTAGTTTGGAAAAAAGAGAAGACTGAGAGGCCACATGAGAGCAGTTTTCAAGTATCTAAATGGTCAAATTGCATTGACTATTCAATTAGCCCATTAATCTACATTTAACATCCCTAATTAGAGGAACTACAGATTTGGAGGTCTAACTTTATTGCTGTTGCTTTTTCAGAAGAGTAACCCTTTAACTCCCCTCACTACCAACAGAAGGATGATTAGGAAATTCCATAAGGAGAGATGATCTAGGAGACCTAGATTTAGTTCTAATCTAGGTTTAGTTCCCCTTTGTCAAACCAAATACCAAAAATAGCTGCTTCTGCTATGTAAACTTAAAATGGAAATACTCTTTTCCTGTCTGAAAACTGAAGGGCTCTCCCAGTCTGAAGCTACTAGATTGCTTCTTCCATCCTCCTCACACTAAAGTATTTTAACTAACCTGCTTATCAGGATATTGGTACAACCTACAGTAATCCATTCACTAGACAAAATACAAAAACAAAGTTTTGTTTCCTGACAACTAAAAGATATGATCAATTCCCATTTGTATCTACTTGTTGAGGGTTCCAGACTAGGGAAGCTTAAAGAAATCTGACTTCCAGTTGGTAAGAAAATAGACTATCCTCTTTTGCTTTAAACTAATGTGTTTTGCTTAAGAAAGGTAAGATCTGCCTCAAGTTCTGTCCCACATTATCCAACAGCAAAAGTCCTTCCCAGAAAAGACTTACTGGGCCCGTCTCCCTTCTCCAAACTAGGAGAGAGTTCTAGCATTAAGAAAAGCAAAATAAAGCGTAGAGACCTACTCTATACTGCAAGGGTTTTCAAACACTTGGTCATGGCTTATAAGGGCAAGCTGCTAGCTGGCCACGAGACCCTTCGATTACCTATACCTCCACAGGTATGAGTGATCACAGCTCTCATTGGCTGCAGATCACTGTTCCTAGCCAATGGGAGTTGCGAGAAGTGGTGTCCCAGATAAACAAAGTGTCTCACAGCTAGTTAGTGGCTTGCCCTTACAAGCTGAAACCCAGAGTTTGAAAGCCTCTGCTATGTTATACACTGCCTTCTTTATCTCTTCTTAGAGAAAGCTTCCATGTCAAAAAAATCTGATTTAGGATATAGAGTGGAGATCTTTTTTTTGAGTGAGTGCCATTTTTAACAAAGAGACTGCCACATGCCACCTCCAGTCCCACTTGTGTTTTCACAGCATTCCTGTGCAACTGCAACAATTGCCTATATGAATAAAAGTATTTTAATCCCTATTTAATGTTATCAGTATTTTGTCCTCTCTCATATGTTAATCACACTAACTTTCATTCTGCATTTTTCTACCATCATCATCCCTTCCTCTGAGCCTTCCTCCAATCATCCTGTTCTATACTCAGTCCCTTTTTCTCTTTTCACCATGTACCTCCAACATGCATGGTGCTCTCCACTCCCTTGGTCATACCTAAACACCTGGTCACTTTCTTTTTGCTCTCCTCAAATAACTCCCCAGCTACCTTTCCTTCTGGCAGACAGAAATCCCAGAGCTACTGTCTGTGTTAACAGTGGCCCCTAGTGGATTCAGCTACTATTGCTCTTCCTCCCTGTTTCCGGACAATTTCAGTGAAGAACTTAGAAACTTGAAGAAGCAGCTGATATCATATAAGATATAACCAATTATTGTAAAGCAACAGTGGTTCTTGTGGCAAATGGTCTGCTGGGAATACCAAAATCTTGACAAAACTAGCACAAATATTTGAGAGAAAAGAAAAGAAAAGAAAAGAAAAGAAAAGAAAAGAAAAGAAAAGAAAAGAAAAGAAAAGAAAAGAAAAGAAAAGAAAAGAAAAGAAAAGAAAAGAAAAGAAAAGAAAAGAAAAGAAAAGAAAAGAAAAGAAAAGAAAAGAAAAGCAGCTACCTATTAGTGTGACTATTATTATTAGCAGCAGAATCAGGATTACTCCCCTCTGCTCTAAGGCATTAGTTTGCAAACTTTGCTACTTGTAAGTCTCCCCTGAGCCAAGAAAAATCTTAGGCCTCACCATAACATCAAGGTTGTCTTGTAACCAGTCCAACACTCATCCTTGTTCCTAAAGTTGGATCCATCATGAGACTAGCTCCTTTCAAAAATTTAGGAGGTGAGATTTTGAAAGGCAAGATTATCTACCATTTAAGTCAGATATAAAGTAACATTCCATTCATAACATGACATAAGTCCTAATAGCCATAGAGCAGGGGTGTCCAAACTTTTTTCAATGAGGGCCAGATTTGATGAAGTGAACATGCGTGAGGGCCGACCATTTTGCCTGACATTCTTTGAACCATTAAAATTAAATGCAAATTAACTATTTTATGCAAAGTTTATTGCAAACGGCATACTTTTCATTTCATCACATGGATGACAAATCTAAACAGGTGTTAAATCACTCTGCCTTTCATATCTGAAGGCCAGATGAAAAAAAAAATCCAGGAAGCTGAAATATATGTCAGGAACATTGTAAAGTACATTACATATTATTGGTAATAAAGGTTGTCTGTCAACATTTAAGTTCAAAAAATATGATCAGGAACATAACACCAAGTATACATGTTGTGTCCAAATATATTTATAACTGATTTAGACCAACTGACATTAACTGAGATTTTACAATGTATTCATCTCAATACATATGGATTTGTTGGGGGCCATAAAAGATAGATATTGCCAAATTACCTGGGGGGCCGTATTAAACCGGAACACGGGCCACAATTGGCCCGCGGGCCGGACTTTGGACATGCCTGCCATAGAGCTTCTCAAATGGCAAATTTTGAAATAAACTCATGATTACACAAATTATGACTTTTTGTCTCTGCTTTGTCTTTGGCATGTTCTCAAGATAGCTATTTTATGCAACTTTGAAGGACAAACTTGATTTGTTCCATCTTCTCTTAACAAAGGCCACATCAACAAACTAAAATAAAATAAACAGAAGTATTTTCCAATGTTATTCATAATGTTGGCAATAAGGCAAAAAAATGGTACCATACAATTAAAAATATCAATCTTCAGTTTAATTCAGGAATAAAAATTTCCACTGAGGAAATTCAAAACTATTTTATTGAGGAAAGAAACGATCTTGAGATGCTACCCTCTTGCACGGGGCTCCAAGCAAGGGGAAAAAAATCTAATTGTATGAATCTCTTCTCCACAGGAGCTGGGATATGTCAGATCATGAGCATAGTGCAATTCCCTCCTTCAAGGAGGAAAAAGTTAGTAAGGTTGGAAACAAAATCCAAGACATGACAAGCCATTTTGGTCCCTGGTACTTAAGAACTACCTGTCAACAAATTCACACGCTACTTCACATAGATGCGGTTTCATCTTAGGGATGATTAATAAGCATTTATAGCAATGCATGTTTGACCTTTAGAGGTGGCTTCTCTACTAATAATATTAAAGTCTATCTTTTGAAAATAATCTAATAAATATAAAACAGTATTTTTCATTATGATTTTAAAATCACTACTACTGATGATCAAAGTAGTGATCATGCAAACAGAAAGAGCTTCAAAGAACAGAAAGGCAACTGCACACATGAGTAATATAAAAATCACAAACTGAATGCTAATAAAACAGATTTACTGTCATTTCATCCAACAGTATTGATTTAAACACCAAAACAAGCATTTTTAATCTACCACATTTGTCTATACATCAGTTACACTTTTAGCTTTATCCAGTTAATTATACTTGACAAAATCAATATTTCAATAATGTTAATAAAATAAGAGTACAGTAAAATATACCTGATTACAGAAAATTTGCTAAGTTTTATAAGCTTCTTCAGTGTTCCATTGTATTATATTTATTCCAGAGCAGTACAATATTCAGCATTCCAATTACAATGAATAAGCCTAATGCATTACATAAGAGTAAACCGATTAAATCCTTGAGCCTGAAACCAAGCCTTTTCCTCCTCCCCCTCCAGTTTAAAACTTGTCACAAACAGAATCTTGATTTTCTATACTTCTCAGAACTTGTATCAGTCATATAATTAACATGAGCATTTTTATAATCACCACTAGAACTTAAATCAACCCCTTAATTGTCAATCTATTTAGTGCTTATGGATGGGAAATCTTGAATTAAAAAACAAATTGACATGTTTCAGATGAGTTTAAACAGCTTGTTATAAATTTTCTCTTTGTAGTTAAAGGCTGGAGTTTGAGTATTTATTAATTATTATACTATTATAATTATTTAACGGCTGACCTGAAAATCTTTACAAACACTTAAATCGAACATGGTAACAGACACTGAATGCCAACCTGTCAGTGACAAGAGATGCAGCCGTGTTAGTCTGGTCTAGTTGAAACAAAAGATAGGACTATGCAGCACTTTAAAGACTAACAAGATGGTTTATTAGGGGAGGAGCTTTCGTGGTCCAGACCCACTTCCTCAGAAGTGGGTCTGGCCCACGAAAGCTCCTCCTAATGAACCATCTTGTTAGTCTTTAAAGTGCTGCATAGTCCTGTCTTTTGTTCAAGCTGTCAGTAGCATTCATCATGTTATGAACCTGAGTAATAAATGTAAAACTGACAGCATGCTAAACTGGAAAGCCAATCTGTCTTTAACACTGTTGATAAGTGATGATTAAAGAGAAAACTGTTGTGGGTCAGAAGTCATCACTGTGGTGTCCTGACAGGGATCTTGCTCTGTTCAATGATGATGATTACCTCAACTCTGTGCCTTGGCAGGGGGAGACCAGAGCTTCTGATGCAGCAAGATAGGGTGATGGGATTCCCCACCAGGGCAGGTAGACTGGGCTCAATGGTCTAATCAGCACATTGGGTGACTGTCCCAAGGGAACCTCTGTGAACCAATCCGTCACAAAGACAATGGTATGGCATAAGTGTAAAGGAGGGCAGAACACGTACAGAAGAAAGTTGATTGTTGTAGATTAGAACAAGGGTCAGCAACCTATGGCTTGCAAGCCAAATATGGCTTACTAGGGAGCCATATATGGTTTTTTTGGAGCTCCAGCTCAGTCCTCCCCCGCCCCCAGATTCCACAGCAGCAGGTATCCAGCTCTGGTGCTTCAGCCTCATGTCTCCCTACAAGGTTGGCGTGCCAGCGCCGGCTTCCTATGGGGAGATGGAAGGAGAAAGCCCTGAGCTTCCCTGCCAGATCCAGTGTGCGGGGAACAAGAGGAAGCAAAAATGGCTCCATGTGCTGCTGTTTTCCTTCCCGCAGCTGAGGGACCTTCCTTCCAGGGACACACTTCCTGGAGGCTTCCTCTTTGCTCCCATTAGCCAGATTCCAGTGAATGGGAGTAGTGGGAGGCCAAGCTTGGGAGCCCCAGTGGCGCGAAAGCAAGTATAGGTCTCTCCCACCCTCTCATGCCCAGACCTCACACCCCAATCCCCTCACTCAGCCCTCCCCTGCTGAGACCCCACAGTCCCAACCGCCCTCAAGCCCCCCCCAACCGAGATCCTGGCTCCTACCCCCTGGTCAGACACCCTGCCCCAGACCACTCCTGCCGCCTCCTCCCCGGCCAGACACCCTGCCCCCAGCTTGCTCCTGTCCCATCCCTTCCTCCTGCCCCCCCCCCTAGCCAAGCACCCTACTCCAGCCTGCTCCTGCTCCTGCTCCCTTCCCCTGGCCAGACATCCTGCCCCCAGCCTGCTCCTGCACCCTCATTTCCTCCTCCACCTCTCCCCAGCCAGATACCCTACTCCCAACCTTCTCCTGCACCCTATCTCTCACCCAGACCTCGCACTCCCATTCCTATCCCATTCACTAGCACCTGTCCCGCACACTTGACCCCTCATTTCTGGCCTCACCCCAGAGCGGTCCACAAAATCCACTAACTCTGGAACCCCAGAAGAGTTAATCTGGCCTGAGGTTGTAAACCTCAGTCTTCCCTGCCCCTTCCCCCACTACAAGGCTGGAGCATCAGGGGAGTGAGGTGCTTCAGTTGGGTTTTGGAGGGGTTTGGGTTTTTTTGTGTGGTCCCCGACTGATTTTTCTGTGGGTCACTGGCCCCCAACCCAAAAAAGATTCCCTGCTCCTGCCATACATGAGGACTGCCGCAGCAGTCAAGAACCACACAAGCAGGTGGCTCTTGTACATTTCAAATGCAGTGGCACAGCAGGATAGCGAGCGCCCCTCCTTATTGACTAAGTGAGTAGTCGATGGACATTACACTTGATTAGTTGATTAATCTAAATATATCATCCTTATCCTGCATCCCCACATCCCTAGTCCCCTACCATAACACTTCTGCACCTCACATACACCCCAACCCTGAGCCCATCATACACCTGAGCCCCCTGCCCTGAGTCCCTCATATCCCCACATTCCCAAACTCCTGCACCTCCACATCCCCAGCCCCCTGCCATAATATTGATAGAAGACAACCTGAATGTATGCATGAAGATGGATTTGACTAGCTGTGATACAAACTTCAAAGAAGTGTGTGAAAAGATGCAGCAGCAGAAATCCCATTAAATTAAGTCTGTGATTACGATGTTTCATTTATGCTATTATTAATAATTATGTCAATTATTAATAATATTAAGTTGTATATTTTCAGTCATGCAAATGGGCATTCGTATATGGACAGCTCTTTGTTGACCACTTGTTCTGAATTTTGATGAAGTTTGGCTCTTTGGTTTGCAAAGGTTGCCAACCTCTGTTGTAGAAGATACATAAGGTAAGGAAGCCAGCAAGGTCACACCATTATGAATTATTAGTAAGAATTTCTTCTATAAAAGACGAGGGCTGATCAGTCAGAAATTACAAAGGAGTAGAAGGACCTCACTGTATCAGTCACTTCCAGGAGGACACTGAGGCATCAATGTAATGAGGCTGTAAAAAATGTAAATGAAAACCTAGGCTATATCTCATGAGGTATTTCCAGTAAAGTACAGGGAAGTATTAATGCCATTTTATAAGGCATTATTAAGATCCATTATACTGTGTACAATCATGGTCACTGTATTCAACTTTTTTTAACATGAAACTAGAATAAGTGCAGAGATGGGTCAGGAGAAGAATTAAGGGCATGGAGAGCCTGTCTTATCAGAGGAGACTAAAAGATCTTGGCTTGTTTAGTCTAAGCCAAGATCAAAGGCTAAGAGGGTATCTAACTACTCTATATAAATACATCAGGACTTAGGAAATAAACACCAGAGCAGCAGAAGAGCTTTTTAAGCAAAAGGACGACGTTGATACAGAACAAACGGGTATAAAACTGGATATGAATAAATTAAGGTAGGAAATTAGAAGAATTTTTCTAATAATCAGCAGACTGAGGTTCTCAACCAACCAGCCGATCACAGTAATGGAGGTGAACAACCTAACACATCTGACAGATCTTGAAAAATTTGTGAATTGGATTATATGACCCGGGTTGCCCATGGCAATATAGGATAGGCTTGATGATCCAGAAGGTACCTTCCAGTTCTACGTACCAGTGATTTCAGGTCCCTAGGTTTGAGGTTTATAGGCCTAGCAGTTAGGAAAGCCTTATTTTTACTTGTAAAGAAGAAGTTTAAATTTGGGAATAACTGAAACACAACAAAACACTGCTAGTTATGTATGAGAGAGATTTCAAAATAGAAACATAATTTGAAATTTTACTAAGCTAAAAACAGACATAAAACAAACAAAGAAAAACAACCAGCTGTTACAAGGATAAAACTATATACATTGAACCTCCAACTCCAAGGAGAAAGCGGTTCTGCATGCTGCCACATCTACTCCCTGGGGGAGTGGCAGTGCATCGATGTGCTTCACCTTTGGCTTTTCCCTGTCATGCCAATAGCTGTCGGAAGCATTTCCTGGGAGCAACAGGGGATGCAGAATCACACTTTCATCCCTCTCATGCCCAGACCCCATAGCACCCTCTCTGTCTTGGCAAAATCTTTAATCCATCATATCTTGTTTCCCAGGGTTGCCAGATTAAAGAGATGTAAGTGGATATAGAATTGGCTGTGAAGCATGGCATTTCAAAACTCTAAACTGGGAGAGATACTCAGTCTATGTCACCATCTAAAAAGCCACCTAATCCACAGATATATGCTTCAATTTTGACAGGCCTCTACATGAGTGCTAAATCAGGAACCAGCCGTAGAGAAACAGCTCATGTAAGAACAGATGTTTGGATAGGTGATGTTGAGGAACACCATCTCATAGCAATCTGGGGCTCTTTGTCAAACAGGCAGCGATAGGACCTATTTGAAATCATGGGATGGTGGGCGGGCGGAGCCCGCCCACCTTCTAAAAGCCCCTCCCCAACCTTATGGGAGGGACACTGGACCCATGTTCAATTGATTGCTTGGGACAAATAATGACTAAAGGATCAAGAAGTGCGGGCTAGAGGTTCAAAATGAGGGAGCCGGATGGGGACACCGAGCAGAGAACCCCGGACAGCGCCCACTGCTCCTCAAAGCTGTCGATGGAGCCAGTGGACGCCGCCCAGAGGAACTCTGCCCGGATTCGTGACACGAGGGAGGAGTGGAAATAGGCCCCACAGTCGCAGAGAACCCCCTCGTCTAGCATCCTCCTCCTGCTATTGTAGATGGCAGCTTTCGCCAAGGCCAGGAGGAGGTTGACGAGGAGGTCTCGCGACTTTGTGGGGCCACGGATTGGGTGTGCATAAATAAAAAGGTGAGGGGAAAAGTGCAGCCAGAACCTCAACAAGAGGTTCTGGAGGAGCCGGAATAGGGGCTGCAACCTGGCGCATTCGAGGTAGGCGTGCGCCAGGTTCTCCCTCACGCCGCAAAAGGGGCAGGTGTCTGGGATAGGGGTGAACCGCGCCAAGTACACGCCCGTGCTCACGGCCCCGTGAAGGAGCCGCCAACTGATGTCCCCGACGGGCCGCGGAATTAAGGTCGAATAAACGCTGGCCCATCGGGGTTCCCCACCCTCTATAGGTCTGAGGTAGTCCCGCCACTTTGTATCGGGGCGGGACACGAGGGTGGGGAAATGCAAAGCGTGGAGCACGAGCGTGTACAGCTGTTCCCTGGGCGCGGTCCGGAAACAGACCGGCTGCAGATTTTGCAGCCGGCTGGGGGTCCAAGGGTGGGGAGGCCGGGGGGGCCCGCGGGACAGGGGCCCAATAAAGAGGGACGGAGGCTTTGCAGGAGGGGAGGGGCGGAGCGTTCCCTCTCGCAGGGCTCTCTGTAGGAGATCGCGAGCGGGCTGCGACAAAGTCGCCTTCACCTCCTGGAGTAGGCGCAGGGAAGTTCGAGGGGTGGAGAGCCCCATGCGTTGAGCGAGCGCTCGGGGAACAGGCAGCGATAGGAGAAGCAGGAAACCAAAAGGACAAAATCAGCATCAGCTGGACATTGTAGGCTGCTTTTGTGGGGTTGTAGAGAATATTACATTTTCTGGAGGACAAACTACTCTCTATATTCTAAGAGTTAAACTGTACTCTCTCATTCCCCTTCAAATATACCATATTGAATCTGAAACTTCAGTAGCTTCTTTTGGTTCCCAGCAATAAGAGATGAATTTTACACATGGTACTAACTTTTAAAATAATGGCAATGAGCACATAAACACACTGTATGTATCATTTGTTACATACCCCATTCTCTGTACGTTTCTCCACAGGTATATTTATTCCATTTCTTTGATTCTGAGTCTGACGTCCACCTAAAAATAAAGCATCAAGCCTATTAGCAAGGTGAATGAGTTGTTTGCTTTTAATTCAGGTTTTTATTGTAAAGCTACAACCTTCTCTGTACACATGTAGATAAATCTATGTATTATATATATATTACTTCATATGACTTGACATTGTGCCTCTCCATATAACCTTGTAGCTTTGTATTAATCCATATAACCTTGTAACTTTGCATTAGAACCTGAATCCATATAACCTTGTAACTTTGTATTAGAACCCTATATAGAAAACTTGTAGAAAACTGAGTATATAGTTAAAGTGGTAAAAATGTCTTTTGCTAGGAGTAGAATAAGATTTCCCCCCCACTCTCTTTCCCCCACTCTGTAATCAATTGCCCTGTTGAATGAATGAGGTGTGAATGAGTAAGACTTGGTAGCCAAGCACCTCCAGACAGCTACACCAGTTGAAGAGGGGGTGGAAGCCAGACCCAAGGTTTCAAGTGGGCTGAAGAAAGAAGAGCAGACATATTGATGGCCTTGGGGATTAGAAGCAGGCACCTTCTTTGGAAAACACCCTCTCTGCAGCACAAAGGGACCAACGGACACAGACCCAGAGTTTGAATCTGGGATATATTTGCATATGAGAGGGATGCTATAAAAGTGAGGTGTCTTGCAGAGGACCCCGGGTTTCGTCTTGTCACCATCGGAGCATCGATCTGGATTGGCAGAAGCCCGCCTCCACCCCTCCCCCATCTAACTCACCTGGCCAGTGAAGTTAAGGGGTTGGTAACAACAGCAAGACGGAGTGTGCTTGTGTGTGTGAGTGCATGAGTGACATATATATATATATATATATAATATGCATATGATAAGTGTTGATTATTCTATGTGTGATCAATAAATGTGGCATGTTGCCTTATCCCCCTGAAAAAGATCCCGAGTACTTCTTTTAAGTACAACACACATTACAATCACTTTTTAACAAATCAGCTTTTTGTAAGTTTAATTCCCTTCCTTACAAACTACAATAACTACATTATATTTGTCATTTGGTAAAAACAATCCAAAGCAATTAAAATTTGATAGGTTATTAAAGGTTTTTCTTCTTTTGGGAGGAGAAAAAGCAGGTGTTTTTATTTTTAATACAACAGGTAGTTAATCAAGTTTACTTGAAACTCAGCCAAATGGCGTTAAAGTTTATTCACACCAACACTGAAGCAATTTGTAAAAAGTGAAGTTACTCACCTTAGGTGCAGTAACTGTCGTTCTTCAAGGTGGTGTCCCCGCAGGTGCTCCACTATGGGTGCTGGACTTGCCCCGGTGCCGCAGACGGAAGCTTGTGATGAGCAATGTTTGGACAGACCGTGCATGTGCTGCGGGCTTGCGGCTTTCGCGCTGTTTTCTGTCTCGCACGGTCCGGCCCCCCGCCAATTCCTCGAGACCGCCTCGGAGTCTGTAAGAGACAAGAGCAGAAAGAGAGAGGACTCCGAAGCAGGGAGGAGGACGGGTAGTGGAGCACCCGTGGGGACACCACCTCGAAGAACAACAGTTACTGCACCGAAGGTGAGTAACTTCGCTTTCTTCTTCAGCGATGTCCCTGCGGGTGCTCCACTATGGGTGACTATGTAGCAGTAGTTGCCAGAATGGAAGGAGGGCAAGGAGTCCCTATTTATCCGCTGTGTAGAGCACTGCAGTCGCCACTGCCCCATCTGAACAAGTGATTAGAGAAATAGAATAGTGTTTGACGAAAGTCTCATGTGACCAGGTCGCCGTCCTGCAGATGTCCTTCAGAGATACCCCTCTATGAAACGCTGTAGATGCGGCCATGGCTCTAGTGGAGTGTGCGCATGGTTGGGATGGAAGGGGTAAGCCTTTCACTGCGTACGATTGCATTATGCATGAGGTTACGAGATTGGAAATCCTTTGGGAAGATAGGCGTTGACCCTTTGACCTCTGTGCCAAGGAGACGAATAAGTGGTCCATATGCCTGAAAGACTTAGTGCGATCTATGTAGAATGCTAAGGCCCTGCAGGTGTCCAAGGAATGTAGGGCCGCTTCTCGTGGTGAGGCACGGGGATTTGGGAAAAAGGTTGGCAAGATCACTGGTTCGTTGACATGGAAATGTGAGACAATTTTGGGTATGAATCTTGGGTGTAGTCTCAAGACTACTCCATCCTTACGAAAAATTTTATATGGTGGCGTGGCCATCATGGCGGAAAGCTCGCTCACTCTGCATGCCGACGTTATGGCCAGCAGGAAAACGGTTTTCAAAGTGAGGAAATGCAAGGATACAGTCGCCAGAGGCTCGAACGGTGGCCTCATTAGGGCGTCGAGGACTACATCCAGGCTCCACACCAGTGGGACTGGGTCGTGCGGTGGGGCCATATTGGTAAGACCCTTGAGAAATCTCTTAGCAGTAGGATGGGTGAAGACAGAAACGCCATCTATCGGTGATGTGAATGCTGAAATTGCTGCGAGGTGTACCCTGATGGAGGCTAACGCGAGGCCTTTGTTCTTTAGGTGCAACGCTTAGTCCAGGACGGAGGGGATCAACAGACGTGTCGGATCGTGGTGGTTTGAGGTACACCGGGTGGAGAATCTGCGCCACTTGTGAAAGTAAGTTTTTCTCGTGGTTTGTCGTCTACTGTGTAGTAGGACGTGCTGGACTGGAACGGAGGAGAGGGATTCGAATGGAGTCAGCCAGTTAGGAACCATGCTGTTAGGTTCAGCATTTGTATCTGGGGGTGTTTCAGGTGTCCTCGGTCTTGTGTGAGGAGATTGTGGAGAGGCGAAAGGCAGATCAGTGTCCGCGCGGAGAGACAGTGGAGGAAGGGAAACCAGTGCTGGTGAGGCCAGCCCGGGGCTATGAGGATTAGTGTTGCCCTGTCCGCCTTCAGCTTCTAAAGGACTTTGGGGATCAGAGGTATGGGGGGGAATGCATAGAGGAGGGGTCTGCGCCAAGTCGTAAGGACGGCGTCTCCCAGGGATGCGCGGCCTAAACCCGCCCTGGTGCAGTACTTGCGGCATTTTGTATTTGCGGGAGTTGCAAAGAGGTCCACTCGGGGAGTACCCCAACGTTGGAAGATCTTGTGTAGGATGCCATCATGCATTTCCCATTCGTGCTTCACATGGAAGTGTCTGCTCAGGAAATCTACAGTCACGTTTGTGGCGCCAGGTAAGTAGGATGCCGTAGGTGTCATTCCGTGGCGAATGCACCAGTTCCAAAAGCAGATGGCTTCCATGCATAGGGAACGGGAGCAAGCGCTGCCTTGGCGATTCACATCATGGCTGTGATGTTGTCCGTGAGTATCCTCACCGTGGTGTTTCGAATGTAGATGAGGAAGTATTTTCATGCGTTGAAAATGGCGCATAGCTCTAGAAGGTTTATGTGTAGCCATACTTCTTGTGGGGACTATTGGCCTTGGACTGAGAGGGAGCCCATGTAAGCCCCCCAGCCTACTAGGGAGGCATCCGTTGTGATTTGGTGGAGTGGCTCCTGCCGATGGAAAGGTATACCTGACCGTAGGTTTGTGTGGCTGGTCCACTATAGGAGTGATGGAGAACGCCAGGTGGCGGCGTTACCGGCCTGTGGAGATCGTATCTGGTGTGGTCATATACGAAGTCAGCCAGTACTGAAGGGCGCGCAGGTGTAGTCTGGCGTATTTCACCGCGTATGTTGTGGCGTCATATGGCCCATCAGTCTGAGGCATGTGATGAGTGGAACGGTAGGGCTGATGGTGATGGTGTGAATGAGATTTTGGATGGCTTGAAATCTCTGTAAGGGTAGGAACGCTCTGCCGGCAAGTGAGTCCAGGCGGGCCCCAATGAACTCGATGTTCTGAGTGGGGCGCAAAATGGACTTTTGCTTGTTGAGGAGGAGTCCGAGCGACTGAAAGACTTGCCTCATGAGGTGAACCATCTGGGAGACCTCATGTGCAGAAGGGCCCTTGAGTAGGCAATCGTCCAGGTAAGGGAAGATGAGTACTCCTTGGCGTCAGAGGAAGGCCGTGACCATGGATAAAACCTTTGAAAACACCCTGGGGGCTGACGATAGCCTGAAGGGGAGGACCTTGTATTGAAAGTGGTCCTTTGCCATGACAAAGCGCAAGAACCTCGTGTGAGCTGGATGGATAGGGACGTGGAAATAGGCGTCCTGGAGGTCGAGGGCGGCAAACCAGTCCTGTGGATCTAACACAGGGATCATGGCAGCTAAAGTCGTCATTTTGAATCGTTGTTTCTTGAGATATTTGTTCAAACGGAGGAGATCTAGGATGGGGCGCCAACTTCCGGACCTCTTCTGGATGAGGAAATAATGTGAGTAAAAGCCCCTGTTCCTAAAATCCTTTGGGACTGGCTCTATGGCGGTCAACTTCTAGTCGGAGGAGGGTCTCGTGGGAGGGGTCCCTGAAGAGGGACGGGGTGGGAGGGGTGGTTGGTGGGATGGCTATGAAAGGGTTAGGGTAGCCAGATTGAACAATCTCGAGGACCCATCTGTCCATAGTGATTTCTGTCCACAGTGATTTCTGTAGAAAGGGCCTCAGCCGGTGGTGAAAGAGCTGGGTTATACGATTTGTGATGCTGCCTGTGACTGTCTGCTCGCCCCCGACCAACGCACCAAACCTGTTGCTTGTTGTTGGGAGGCATGTTTATCCTGCCATTTGGGTTTCGGCGTTGCTGAGGCCTCTGGCGAGAGTGTTTGTTGTCAAAGGTCCTCTGTTGCTGGTGGTGTTGCTGCCACTGATGTCTTATGTAGGAGTAGTCATATCTGCATCTCTTAAAGGGGGAAGTGTACATCCCCAGAGTTCGCAAGGTTGCTCGGGAGTCTTTAGAGGAGTGTAAGATTGAGTCTGTGGTCTCTGCAAAGAGCTTATCCTTGTCAAAGGGTAAGTCCTCGACTTTGGCCTGTAGTTCCTTTGGAACTCCCATCGCTTGAAGGAAAGAAGCTCTGCGCATAACGATGGCAGTAGCAGTGGAGCGAGCAGTGTTATCAGCGACGTCCATGGCTATTTGGAGGGATGTTTTCGCTGATGTGTAGCCCTCTTGGATTACTGACCTCAGGATCAATTTCTTAGAATCAGGGAGATGATCCATGAGGGGGGTGAGGCGTGAAAACGTATCAAAGGTGTGATTGGAGAGATGCACCAAGTAATTGGCGATTCTAAGGAGTAGCGTTGCTGAAGTGTAGACCTTCCTGCCCAGGAAGTCAATTCTCTTTACGTCCTGTCGGAGCCCTGTTGTTTGAGGTTGGGGCTCTAGACCTCTATTGAGCTGCGTCGACTACTAAGGAGTTAGCCTGTGGATGGGCAAAGAGGAATTCCATGCCCTTCGGTGGTACGAAATATTTCCTGTCGGCCTGTTTGTTGGTGGGAATAGCCAACGCTGGAGCATGCCACACTTCATCAGCCAGTTCCAGGAGGCCTTCGTCAAGAGGAATGGCCAGACCTGACCTATGATGCGGTTGGAGATTCCTGAAAAGCTTGTGTTGCTTGTCTTTGAGTTCCTGCAGCGGGCTCTCTTGTGTGATAGCTACTCGCTTAAACAACTCTTGGAACTGACGGAGGTCATCTGGTGGAGAGCTGTCACCTGGCGTGACTGCCTTATCTGGCGGGGACGAGTCTGGGATGGAAGTCCCCAAATGTTGGTCCGCGAAGGGAGTATGTTCCGGCTCTGATGGATGGTGAGACGGTGATGGTGAATGGTGTGGAGGAGTAAGGGGAACTGGAGTTGGAGAGTGCCTGCGTGCAGCACAGTCAAAGGCGGATCGTGATCGGCAAGAATACCCGCTGCGTGAATCTCGGGAGTAGCGATCGCCGCGATGGTACGTGCCATGTCGCGGTGAACGGTCGTCACATGGTAGTTAGAGCAGGAGCAATCGGTGCCGCACCGGAAGCGGAGCGGGTCAGCGCTGTGTAGTCCGGCACCGCGTGGTGACTCAGAGGCGGTGCCGGCACCAGTGCAGTGATGGTCGGATCCGAGGCTGCTCTCGGAGCCGGCTCAGTGCTCTGCGCCGGAGTGAAGGGAAGCAGCTGAGCTGGTGCTGTCTGGGGAGCCAGTGTTTGGGAAACCTCCCGTGGCCACTTAGGCTTCAGAGCCGCTGAGGCAGGGGGACGTGGCTTTACATTGCCAGACGTCCCAGGTGTGTCTGCCTGGTTTTCCCTGCCATTAAAGGCAGCTGGCAGGGATCTCGCTGGGGACAGCCTTGCCTTCTTTTGAAGTCCCGTAGTGGGGGAGGAAGCCCAGCGTTTGTGTGGCTACTGATCAGAGTCAGCTTGCTGTAGTTGCAGGGCTTTGTCAAAGAGGAGCATGCGAAGGCGCCTCTATCTTTTCTAGCTCTGGAGGTGAGTCTTGTACAATGGGTACCCTTCTGGGGGATGTGAGATTCCCCCAGGCAACAGATGCACTCTGAATGGCCGTCGAAGGCTGGCATTGCCTCCTGGCAGGAGCCGCATTTTTTAAAGCCGGTCGGAGACATTTTGCCAGCAGCCTGAGGCAGGTTTTTTTTTTTTTTTTTTTGAAGTAGCAGAGAGACAGCTAGTTGTTCAAATGTTGGTAACTTGGTGATAATGTCTCTGTTCTGTTGTCTTTGTTCCTTTTCTCTTTTTACTTTTTTTTTTTTTAAGGTGAACGCAACTATGTACAACGGAGTTGATGGGAGAATAGATGAGAGGCGGGAGGTAAGAGTGGTATGCGGTTTCTGTTCTTACTCCCGATAGTTCTGTCTTTCTCTTTTTTTTTTTCTAAATAAGGAGAAAAAACAAGGGAAAAGGAGGAAATAGGATTGTATGTACAAGGGGGAACTAGAAGGAGTCTAGTTCAGTGAGTGAGGTAAGGAGCGCGGTCCCAAGCATCTGCAGCCTGAGGCGGTAAAAAGGAACTGGCGGGGGACCGGATTGTGCGAGACAGAAAAGAGCGCGAAAGCCGCGAGCCCGCAGCACATGCGCGGTCCGGCCGAACACTGCTCATCACAAGCTTCTGTCTGCGGCGCCAGGGCAAGCCCAGCACCCATAGTGGAACACCCGTGGAGACATCCCCGAAGAAGAACTAAGAGTTACTTAAAACATTATTTCTAATCCTCTTACTTAAAACATTATTTCTAATCGTATACAAACGGTCCCTTATGTATCTATATTTATTACGATATCAAGTTTTTGTTTTTTCTACAGTAAGGTTACAATGCCTAGAAAGAGGCTACAAATTTCCCAGTAGAAGTTCGGCACTTTAGGAAGATTATCCCATACTCAACTGAGTGAGAGGAAGTTAATATTTCCTGGTGAACACTTTCAAAGCTATAGTCATACAAGCCTTTGGGCAACACATTTTATAAAATTATGCATGTGTCAAATAACTGTATGCATATATTGTATTAGGGCCGTGGTGGCTGACCAGTGGATCTTTGATGAAAAAAACTGCGGCTCCTAATTAAAATTTTATTATAAAATTGTCAGGCTGACCGCTCCGCCCAAGGCTGCTCACAGCCGGGCTGCTCTGAGCCGCATTCCAGTACATGCTCACAGCCGCCGCCCTGTTCATGCTCACGTCCTCCCTCCCCCTGACCCTCACGCTTGGCATCCCAGCCAAAGCATGCTCATGGCCAGCCCTCTGCGCCCCAGACAGCACATGCTAAAGGCTGGCCACTCAGCGCACATGCCCCAGCGCCTGCAGGGAAAGGCGCATGTTGGTAGTGGTGGCAGCAGCAGTGGCTCCTGCACTGGGACCTGGGTTAGAGCAGGGGGGGGAAGGCGGTGTCTGGCTTGGGGTGGGAGGGGGGAATTGGGTTGGAGCCAGAGGGTGCCTGGCTCTGGGGGAGGGGATTAGAGCAGGGGGGTGGGGGTGGGGGGGAGGAATCCTGGTACTGCATGCCAGCTCCAACTTCTCAGGAAACACACAGCTGTTGTGGGGAGCAAAAGAAGAGCACACGCTTCCTGAGAAGTTGGAGCTGACATGCAGTCCTGGGACTGACACCCACCCACCCACCCACCCAGTACAGGCAGGCAGCAGGGGGAAGGAAGTCCCCCACCAAGTGATAGACCTGTTGTTTCAGGAAGTGCGCCAGCTGTTTAAGGGAGGGGAAGAGCAGCCCGTGCGCTTCCTGAGACCCGGGATCCCCAGGTACTGGCCAAGCTGTCCCTGTCCCCTCCCCCTGCTCAAACCCCACCCCCCACCAGCACCGTCCCCTGCCCCCACCAGCACAGTTGGGGCCACATTAGTGAGGCTTGGTTTTTTTTGGAGGGGTTGTATTTTTGCATCTCACTTATGTGGCCCTGACTTTTCTGTGGGTCAGTGACCCCTGACTCAAAACAGGTTCCCTGCCCCTCTTATAAAGACAATGCTGAAACATGTTGTGTTTGACATAATGTTTTATTTAAAAATGAAGCCTGGCCACCAAGCCCCCCCATCTGGCCACAGCATCATAACACTCCTGCACCCCCCCAGAACCCAAACCCGAGCCTATCATACACTGGAACCCCCTGTCCTGAGCCTCTCACATCCCCAAACTCCCACATCCCCAGTCTTCTGCCACAACATTCCTGCACCATCCACACACTGCAAATCTGTGTTTTGAGCCCATCATCCTCACAGCCTCCCTGCCCTGAGCCCCTCATGTACCCCAGCCCAAACTCCTGCACCCTCACAGCCACAAGCCAAGCCTGTGGCTTGCTCAGCACCCCAACCTTCCACCTGACCCCAAAACTCTCCAGCCTGGAGCTCCCACCCTGCGCCAGCATCCTCTTCTCTACTTCTTCCAGCACCCAAATTTCCTCCCAGAGCTTGCACCTCTCAGTGCTTTTTTTGTGACAGTATGCCCTGGGACGGCATACTAGCACTTATTTTCCCCCAGTGCAGCGCTTTTTTTTTTTTTTGCTCAACAACCCCCGCCTTCTCCCCAGGGATGTGGATCTTTGCACTCTATCCACCACTATTTTGGCTCTTCGTCTCGAACAGGTTGGCCACCCCTGTATTAGGGTAATACAATGTTACAGCAGATATATCAGTTTCCCACAATATCCTGAACATACTTTACGGAATTTAAGTTAAACCTTCATGTTTACATACTGTTATGGGGTTACATGTCTTGGAGAAGACCTGACTAACGTAAACCCTCATAAGTGTTTTGGAATATTTGAAACAATGTGACCTTTTAAAATTAAGTGCATTTCCAAGAAATCTCTAAAGGGAGTGATATGCACATGTAACGCCTCATGTTATGCAAAAGTACAGCCTTTTTTGAAGCTACACTCTGAGAAGAAACTCATTATTTATTAATTATACATTCCCAGATCAAAGATCCAGCTTTATAAAGGAGGGAACTTTTCATGAGTGTGCTAGTTGTGAGCTAAGAGTTATGATGGATTTGTGACCACAGAAAACTCCCTTGGTAAGATCTGAAGGATTGCTCACCTATCAGAGCCCTTGTTAGAGTTGTCATGTGAAACCAAGCTGACAGTTTTCATTGACAAGGTAACAAGCCTTGTGGTAAAGGTGGGAAGTATAGAAATGATATACCTTGAATTTAGTAAAACTTCTGATACTGTCTTACATGACCTCATAAACAAACTAGGAAAATACAACCTAAATGGAGCATCTATAAAGGATGTGCAAAATTGGTAAGGAAACTGTTCCCGGGGAATATTTATCAATGGTTCACAGTCATACTGAAAGGGCATAACAAGTGGGGCTCTTTAGCTGGTTCTGGTTCTGCTCAATACCTTAATCAAATAATTTAGATAATGGCATAGAGCAGTGGTCCCTAACCATTTGAAGCTGCCAGGAGCCAGAGGGCGGGGACACTCGCACACCCGAGGGTGGGGCCACGCATATGCCACACCCCCATGAGCCACGTGCCTGGGGCCAGCAACCCTATGTGCCGCGTGGTCACGGGCAGGGCCGCCCATTTGCAACAAGCCTGGTGCCAGTGTCCTCCAGAGCCGCATGCCCAGGACCAACACCCCCTCATAGCAGCGCGCCCAAAGCTGGCATTCCCCCCGCCCCCATAGCCGCGCGCCCGAGGCCGGCGCTCCCCATGCACCACGCACCTGGGTAGTGGGCAGCCAATTCGTCGCGCTCCCGGGGCCGGCACCCCCCATAGCCACGTGCTGAGGGCCGGCGCCCTCCATAGCCGCGCGCCCGGGGCCGGCACTCCCCATGCGCCGTGCACCCGGGGCACAGGCGGCCACTTCGCCGCGCTCCCGGGGCCGGCGCCCCCCATGCGCCACGCACCCGGGGCATGGGCCAGCCCCGAGCACTTGGCGGGTGCACACAAATGCCCCCGCAGGCGCCATGGTGTCCGCAGGCACCGTGTTGGGGACCACTGGCATAGAGAGTACAGTTATAAGTGTTAGCAGATTATTTCAAGCTGAAATGGGGTTGCAAGTGCTTTGAGGGATAGAATTATAATTCAAATGATCTGGACAAACTGGAAAAATGGTCTGAAGTAAATATAACGAAATAAAATAAAGACAAATGCAAAGTACTCCACTTAGGAAGGAACAATCAGTTCAACATATACAAGAGTGTTGTAAGCAAGACAAGAGAAGAGATTCTTCCGCTCTTCACTGTGCTGATGAAGCCTCAATTGGAATATTATGCCCAGTTCTGGTTGCTGCATTTCAGGAAACATGTGGACAATTTGGAGAAAGTCCAGAGAAGAGCAACAAAAATGATTAAAGGTCCAGAAAAAGTTATCTATGAAGAAGGACTGAAAAAACTGGGTGGCTGTGTCTACACTGGGCCACTTATTCCGGAAAAGCAGCCGCTTTTCTGGAATAACTGTCCAGCTGTCTACACTGGCCACTTGCTTTTCCAGAAAAGCAATGACGATCTACTGTAAAATTGTCAGTGTTTTTCCGGAAAAACTATGCTGCTCCTGTTAGGGCAAAAGTCCTTTTCCAGAAAAACTGTTCCGGAAAAGGGCCAGTGTAGACAGCACAGTAGTCTTTTCCGCAAAAAAGCCCCGATCGCGAAAATGACGATCGGGGCTTTTTTCCGGAAAAGCACGTCTACATTGTCCATGGACGCTTTTCCGGAAAAAGTGCTTTTCCAGAAAAGCATCCTGCCAATGTAGACGCGCTTTTTCCGGAAATACTTATAACGGAAAACTGTTCCGTTTTAAGCATTTCCGGAAAAGGGTGCCAGTGTAGACGTAGCCGGTATGTTTAGTCTGGAAACAAAGACTTAGAGGGATCATGATAGCAGCTTTCTAGTACCTAAAAGGGTGTTTCAAGGAGCAAGGAGAAAAATTGTTCTCCTTAACCTCTGACCATAGGACAAGAAGCAATGGGCTTAAAATGCAGCAAGGAAGATTTAGGTTGGATATTAGGAAAAACTTCCTGTCAAGAAGGTGAAGTACTGAAATAAATTGCTTAGGGAGGTTGTAGAATCTCCATCATTGGATATTTTTAAAAGCAGAATAGACAAACACTTGTCAGGGATAATCTCTAGATAATACTTAGTTCTGCCATGAGTGCAGGGGACTGGACCAGATGACCTCTGGAGGTTATTTCCCATTCTGTGATTCTAGTATGACTTGGGTGGGAGTGTCAGAAACCTATGAGTGGGTGCTCCTAGGGCCACCAAAAGGAGGGCGTGGCAAAGAAACACTGCCTTGTTGCCAGGTTATTTTAAAGGGACTGGGGCTCCAGGCTGCTACCATGACAGCAGCAGTGCCAGAGGCCCGGGACCTTTAAATAGTTGTGCCGTCCGGGCAGCACTGAGGGCTGGGTGGGGGAGGCTTGCTCCCAGCCCTGCCCCTTCTGCTCAAAAGCCTATCCTTTCCAGGTGCCCGGAGTGGAGTTCCTCCTTCCCCCCAATCTTACCTAGGCTCCGGTGAAGTCTGTTGCCAGCTTGGAGTGCCCTTACTGAACTAAGAGGGAGGAATACAGGTTCCCCGAATTGTGATGTGTACTAACAATTGTAATGCCTTCCCATAAGTAATTCTATGAAGCAATTTGATTAATTAGGATTAGTTATTATCTGTGATAAGTAGTGATAGGTAAGAGTACTTACTCTGTTCATTGCTTTCAGCTGGAGATTCCTCATGCCGAAGAAAAAATTTCACCTCTTCCCTGCGGGGTCCCCATTTTTGTAGATGGTCATACATCATATGATCAAAGGGTATAGGGCGTTCTGGAAATATAAAATAAAAGTATTTCTGAGTCCAGCAACATCTTACAAAGTAACATAAAAAACCCTGCTTAAACAGGTGGCTGTGTTTTAGACACTTCAAGCAGTCATCTGAGAAATTATCATGTAGAAAACGAATCTATATCTGTATTTAGATAGATAGATATTTTAGAGAGTTTGGGCATCTTTAAGTCCATCAGTACACAAGTTCATTTGTTCAAGAACTCCTCCTAAATGAAAAGAGCTAGGATCACCAAATTTGGTAATCAGCTTTCTCTTATCCAAACTTAAAGCAAGGTCGGGATTTCACTGTGCCAGGAAAATGGGAAGTGCCTGGATTGGGACTGTTTTCCATAACACGGAAAGGGAGGGGGCTGCTTGGAGGGAGAGCTATATGCAGATTGACCTTTGGGAGGCAACGAGTGCAGGGACAGCTATACTGCAGTGACCACTGGGAACAGCTGCACTGGCAGGACAGTGTCCATCTGAGGATGGGGCTCCAAATGTTTGGTCACCAGCCAGGTTAAGTGGCACCCCTACCACAAACTGCTGGACCGAGGGGAGGAAAGAGCCCCTCAGCCCACCATCCCCACCACTATGCCTCCCCAAGACCAATCCCAGGGCTAAGCAATGCAGTGTGTGTCCCCCCTCCACCCCTCCCGAGACACCCCACAAAGAGAGGCGGGGCGAGGAATTGCAGCCCAATCTCCCTACCAAGGAGATTTTCCTCTCCCCCTACAGAGGAGAGGCCTGAAGTCGCTCCCTCTTCCCCTCAAGAAGATTAGGGATGTTAAAATGTATGTATTTGTGTAAATGTAAAACCACAGAATGTTTTAGTAGTTACACATTTACACAAGTGGGGGGAGTTGTTGCTCACAGGGAGTCAGTTTTTAAGCCAGCTCCCCAGGAGCACCTGCTCCCATTCCCGCCCAACACACATACTGTTGCCTCTATATCAGGCAGTCAGGCAGCTCCTGCCTGCCCTCTCCTCACTGCACTACTGCCTCTGATACAGAGGCAACAGGGGTGCGGAGGGCTGGATGTAACCAAGAGGGTTAAAGAATGAGCCCAGGCACATTGGTTAACTGTGTACTTAGGTACATGTTAGCATCTCTAGAGATACTAACCAGCTTCAGGCCCCAGGACCAGTGGTGGGATGGGGGGCAACTGGTAGCTTGGGCTAGCCCCCAGAGCGTTGTCTCCATGAGACTAGTGATGGGGGGAGCCACTGGAGATTGGAGCTCCACCTCCACAGACCAGCTACATGGTGGGGAAGGCCCACTGGACACTTCCCCAGATCAGCTGCAAGGCATGGGGAGTCACTAGAGTCTGGAGCCAACCCTCAGAGCCTCCCCCCTGGACAAGTGGGGAGTCTGGGGCTGACCTCAGTGGCCAGCTACAGGAGAAACCATCGTCAGAGCAGTGTTACCCTGGCTGCCGTGGGCAACCCTGGTAAGCTCCCCCCACTCAGCCTTCCAGCCCCCTTCCCTGAACACCACCACCTCCCTTCCCATGTTGTAAGTGCCCCACACATTGAATCTTGTGCCCTGAGCCCCCCCACGTACATTGAACTCTGTGCCCCTCAGCCCCTGCTCTCACTCCAGCACCCTCTGCCCCAACCAGTGTTCCCTCTAAGCTGCAGGGCAGTACAGCTTCACAGACGATTAATCAGCCCCACTTTGTCAGAGGCTTAGGGCTCCATGCACTGAGCTGATTGACTGGACGGGGCTGATTAATCACCTGTGAAGCTGTGCAGCTTAGAGGGAACACAACCCCAACTTCCCCAATTCTCACAGCCCCCTGCCCTTACTCGTGCACCCTCACCCCCTTCCCAGAGCCAAGAATTCTCCTTCTCCTATTATGACATCATGTAATTCAAATATGACTATGTTGCTCATTGTTGCTACCACTTTTGTATAATTTCAATGAATCTTGTATAAAATGTATCATGTAAGGTGTGTGACAGATACTCCCCCATCCATTGGTGCTTTACAAAATTGACTTTGGATACAAATATGAATAACTAAAAAGTGCTTTGGACAAAATACCTCATATAACCTACCAATTTTAATGTCACAATCTGCTGGATCTGTGTATCTTATCTTGGTGTATGTATCATTCTTGTATGTATTGCTAGAAATATGGATTATGGAATGGTTTATGGTTTTAAATGTGCCAACACCCTCAAGGATGTTTCCCTCAACATCTGGGTGATCATCTATAACCAGCCTCTTTTGTCCTATAAGTCTAAGCCCGTGGTGTCCAACCACACTCAATTGGCAAAATAGTCACATTGTTCAAGCCAACTAACCACACTCAGACAGCCAACCAGCCACATGTGGCTAGTACCTAGGATGTTGGACACCACAGTTCTAAGCAGTGGTTGGTTTTAGGAAGATATATGACCACCCCAACTGGTAGAATCTGTCCAGAAAATTTTCCATGGAAGTGGAGAATGTAGAAACAAAGAATTCCTGCTCAAAAGAAAGGCTTATTTAAGATACAAAAGTTTGCAGGCTAATGGTCTTTGGCATGATCCCAGGTAAAAAAAAAAAAAAGATCTTCCTTGGCTTGAAGGTTTAGCTGAAATAAGAACAGTTTTAGGGTAAGATTGCAGTAATTTTTAATGTGTTATAATTAGCTGTGTATTTTATTTTAAATCTGGAATTCACTTTGCACTGTCTTGTCACTTGCAACCACTTAAATTCTACTGCTATTAAGTTTGTACTTAATAAAATCACTTTTATTTACTATCAAGTTCAATGTAAATAATTAATACCTGGAGAAGCAATCAGTAATCATCCTCCTTCCATTGTTAAAGGGGGCTTGCCTGAATGATTTATTTGGGGTTCTGATCCCAGCTGGGGAGTGGGTTTCCTGAAAGCTATGCCCAAAAATGCATTCTCCTCAGACCTGAAGAGATTCAGTGTCTGTATTACTCTTGAGTGGGGTGGTGAGCTCAGCTCTGTGCCCTGGCTGGGGGAGAACCAGGAGATCTGGCCCAGCAGGACAGGCTTATGAGAAGCCCCAGAGAGCAAGGGGGCTAGTGTCAGTGGCTTTGTCAGTACACCAGGAAGCAGCCCCAAAGGGGTATTCTGTGACCTCACCTGGCACAAGGTGTCAATGGAAAAATTAAGATTTGCTAAATAGGATTAGCCTATTTGGATGCATGCATCATTTTTGTATCTGAAATTAAGAATAGTGGCTGTACAACTGTATTTCCAATATGTTTGAGCCTGAGTAACACCCACACCATATTTACATCCGGCCTAGCTAGCACATTGTAAAGGGAATATTTAGATTGATGGACCATCAACAAAAACAATGAGCCATAGCAGAAGTTTATCCACACTTGATGAACTTTCCTGATAACTTTTTTAGCTAGAATATGCTACTATGACTCAAAGCACATAAGGGCACATGAATAGATCAAGCGGTACCGAACTGTATCTTGTGTGCCTACATTTTCCTGAGCAACTGGGCTGAGGGCTCTGCTTGAAACATTGAGTTTCCCTCAACATGAAAAAGCCATAAAAGGCCTTGGAAACCTCTATGTTCTGTTCTTTTTTCCTATTTTTGTACTCAGAGGAACACCAACAAGGGACAGGAGATCTTCTAGTCAATTGAAAGCAGCCAGAGATTTAACAAGATAGCAGTTTGTGCCATTATTTCTTCAAATCTGATCCAAGAACTTTGTAATTATTTTATGTATTGATTCTGTTAATTTAATCTCTTACCTCTTTATTTTCTCTTATAAATAAACCTTTTTACATTAGGCACTAAAGGATTAGCAATAGCGTGATTGAGTAAGATCTCAGTTTTATATTGACTGGGGTATGTAGCTGGTTCTTTGGAAAGAACCATTTGGTCGATTAAATTACTTTTAAATAACTATTCATCATTAAGTCTAGTATCTATTAAATCCAGGACTGGAATACTTCAGGAGGCTATATTTCTGACTTTGTGGTAGCTAGTATGAAGTTTACTACTGTTCCTAGCTTTTGTTGATGTATCTTAAGGATGAATAACCCCCAGTTTTGGGGAGAGAGTCTGCCCTGTTTCTCAGCAGTTTGTTCTGAATTCAGAATTCATAATTGTGACCTACTGAGGCTCAGCGAGTTAAATTTTGCTAGAAATTCTCCCTCACCTACACCATTTTCAGATAGCTAAATCTTTGAATTCTGTTCTCCTTTGCTGGGTTTTCTGTTCCTGTTATGAAAGCATCACACTCAGTTTGAACCATAAGAATTCTAAGGATGTCTACCAGATAAAAAATTATCTATAATAATTCACCCCTAAGAATTGAGTTGTGGTAGCACTCTAAAAGAGTAGATTACACTTATTTATTAATATAGTTATTAATACAGCAGAAACTAGTACAAGATTGTACAAAGTCAGCAAATGCAAGAAAAAGAAATCAAAACTAAGTTTTCTGAAGTATTGCAGTAAAATTTTATACCAAGGAGGATAAAAATCAGTGATGTTTTAAAAACCATCAATTGTATTGCTTTTAAAAATACCATTAAAAAAGTTTCTCATTTAAAATGAAGTTACAATTAAATCTTATCAGAAAGATGCTACAGTCTGTCACAGCTTCTAGGTGTAAAAACCTGGGGATATTTTGAAGATGTTAACAGTTAATTAGCTAATCAAGTAGTTGATGGAATTTCCATCAACTACTTGATTAATCGATAAAGGAGGCTGCTTGCTACCACAGCTGAGGGTCTGCATTTTAAATGAGCCCAGTGGCTCTTACTACATTTAAAGTGCAGAGTTGCAGCAGGGTTACCTCCAATGAGTGGCACGAGCCGGGGCTGAACAATCATGGCTTACGCTGGCTCTGGGACCGCTCCAGCTCTGCCTCCCCTGCCCCCTCACCATCACAAAGAGAGAGTGCTGGAGGGAACCAGCTTTTAAGCCAGCTTTCCCCATCACCGGCTCCTGCTTTCCACGCTCTCTTGATGCCTGTGATACAGAGGCAGCGGCGGGGGAGGAGAGGGCAAGCAGTCAAGTAGTCACTCCCACATTTCCCATCCCCCTGCCTCCATTCTTATATCTCCATTACCCCCATCATCCTCCCATACACCCTATTCCCCTTCCTCCACACATCCTGCCCCCTCCCACAAACTCATCAAGCTGCGCTCCCTCCCCCACCAGAGTGCCATGGGACCAGGCAGCACAGCCCTGGCCACTGCAGCAGGAGCCATAGCCCGCCCCCAGCCAAGCCTTTCTGAACAGGCCTGTTTGGGGAGCTTTGTTCTGTGGGGAGCCCAGAGCGGCTAATGTGGAGACCAAGACACGCCCAGCTTGCAACAGGCCTGGGAAAGCGTGCCTCAATCAGGGGCCTGGGCCTCCAGCACATGATGGAACCACTCACTGGGAGGAGGAGGGGAGACCTGTAGCATGGTCCCCAAGCTCTGTGGCCGGACCTGGGCTGCAAAGAGCAAAGACACACTGCAGGCGCATGGGCCAGGCAGGCTGACACTGCTCCAGGGCATGCGCAGGGTCAAAGCCGCCCTCCTCCCCATTTCACAGAGAGCAGTCAGTGGAGAAGTCTGCCGTGCTCACAGCATAGCGAGAGGCTGGTGGTGAGGGGGAGCGTTCTCTGGGCTTGGAGTTGGAGGCATGGCGACAGAGTGAAATGATGACATCACTGTCATCCCACCAGGAAAAATGTTGAGAGAGAGAGAGAGAGAAAGACGATCCATGGCTCTTATTTTTGAACATCATTATCATGGACCATAATGGCTATAAGTCTATACCCTATTTTACTTCAGCATAACTTAACTTTCCCTAAAGAGTCCCATCTTATACTTGTTTTCAGCGGGGCTTATTCCAAAATTAAGTGCACTCTAAGCGCAGTGCAGTCTTAGCTTTTTTGGTAACTTGGAACGAGAGCTGCATCAAAATGACAGTGGGAGTGTGGAAAATGAGGGCTAGTTGTAGAAGTTTAAGGACACTGTAAATTTTGTGTTCTGAGGACATGTCTAAAAAAAAGTTTAAAGACAGCGAGCAGCAGGCAACTCAGGAGACTGCTGCAACTGCAAATGTGAAATTTTACATACCATTTAAGATTTAATGTAAACTAAAAATGTCTGATTAGGAATGGTAAGAACTAATGTTCTGCTGTTGTATCTGCAGCTTGACATAGGTAATGATTAGGTACCACTTCCTCACTTGATTTTTTATTAATTTATGTAAAAATATTACATGAAGTATACCCTCTTAGATGTTGTAAAATGCTGCACTGAGCTGTAAATTAACATGTTTTAGTGATCAGATTTGCACCAATATGTGAAGTATCCATAGAAAACATGATTTAAATCAACAAATTTTGGGGCGATTTAAATCAATCCACCCTGTTTTACATAGACACCTGGTTGCTCAAAATGGGAGTTTATTTTCACAAATATCAACCTTACTAGCAGAAGAATAAGCAACAAACATCAAGCTTTTAAATTTAACTTTTATTAAGCCAATTTTAGGAGATACTTCTTCGGTTTTATTAGCATGTGAAATTCTATTTGTAAGGAGTCCAAACACTCCTGTATACATAGAAATGTCAATGAATCTACAATCCAGACTTGTCATAATTATACTTATCAGTGTTTAAATAATGAACAAGTTAGAAAAATCTATGAAGGAGTGCCACTTTCCTACTAATAGGTGGGAATGTAAGAAAATAAGAAAGACATATCTCATACTCCATTGATGTAATAAGAGAAGGTACTGGATTTTAAAAACCAATTTTAAGAAAAAAATGTATTTAATAGAATCCCTTCCTCCAATAAGGTAAAATAAAAAGTGTTTAACAGTGACACTTACCAGTGTAAACAAACATCTACAATTATATCAGTATAAGTTGATAAGCTTTCCTATGTGGACCAGCCCTACTTTTTTTTGTTAATTTGTTTAATTTTTACTTCACAGCAAAGAAACTTTTCTTTAACTTTCAATGAAGAGAAGTAACTTCACTCTTCCATGAGGAATAGAGTCCCGCCATCCCCCACCCCTACTTCTTCAGCCTAGTACTCATACCACTCTCAAAAGTCATCTGGAATCTCATGCACTGACCAGGATATGATGGTCTAATAAGAACATTAGCCTGATAAAACAAGGTTTCAGGTTGTTTTCATTTTAAGTATTATGTCTGGACACTTTCTGGCAATAAAGAGAAAAAGGAAATCAAGGTAAATGTAATAAGTATTTTATCAAAATATTTTCAAAATCTGTCTTGTCTATGGTCTTCAAGAGTATGAATTTTTTCTAAACTCCCCTCTCCTTGAAAAGAGAAAATGAATTTCATTCTTAGATATTCATAGCAATAGAAATGTTATCCACTAAACATTTCTTAAATAATTTAACATATGTGGTATTTACCCATACCAATCTAAGATTAGTAAATCGAATGTGTGTGTTGATCTGAATTACTCAGTTTGGAGTGTTTTAAAATAAATTTAGGTTAGGTTAAATGTATATTAATGAGTTCTCTCCTACAGTATAATGATAACAGAATTATAACTTAAAATAGTTATAAACCTATCTGTGCCTTTATTATATATTAAAATTATAATATAGCTACAAATATGATATCGCCAAGATTGTTTATAAAAATGATATCTCTATTTATTAAATGTTAGGGCTAGTTAAAGAAACTGCAGGAGATTTCTGCTTTCTTTCACCAAAAGATAACAGATATCAAGAAGATAGCCCTCTTGGGCCATAAACCAATATTTATTACCCCTACATGTGTCTGATCTAGATAAAAGACACCTCCCCTTTGTATAAATACCAGTTTAGGACAAATGTAATCCTTCTCTCAAGAAGGGAAATCATCTAACATATTCAGAAAAGACCTAATTATGAAAAGGAAAGTGCGGTATATTATCAGAGCAACTATGTATCTGAAAATTGGATTTTCACACAAAGAAAGAAAAAAAAAACTTTAGTAATTCCACACAAACAATTCTCAAAATATCCTAGCTGGAATGAATTTTATTACTTTAGAAATATGTGCTTGTGTCCTTAAAAGACTATAAAAATGTGTAGTTAAGAAATAAACTGAAACATTTCCAAACACTGAAGAGTTCATTAATAAGTATTGGCATGGGTCCTCTGTACTTTATGAAAATCAGCTTATGAATATGCATAACTTGGATATTTTTAAAGTATGAGAAATGATGCATTTTGCTTTAAGTTACAATCTACTGCCCATTTTATAAAAAAGGGACAACCCAGGAACCTACAGACCAGTCAGTTTAACTTCTGTACGAGGAAAGATAATGGAGCAAATAATTAAGCAATCCATTTGCAAACATCTACAAGATAAAGGGATATGTAACAGTTTGCATGGATTGGTAAAGAACGAGTCCTGTCCAAGCAACTTGATAGCTTTCTTTGACAGGATAACAAGCCTTGTGGATAAGGGGAAAGCAATAGATGTGGCATACCTAGATTTTAGTAAAGCATTTCATACAGTCTTGCATGACCGTCTCATTATAAATTAGGGAAATACAATTTAGATGTCTAGTATCAGAGGGGTAGCCGTGTTAGTCTGAATCTGCAAAAGCGACGAGGAGTCCTGTGGCACCTTATAGACTAACTGAAGTGTAGGAGCATAAGCTTTCGTGGGCAAAGACCCACTTCGTCAGATGCATGTAGTGGAAATTTCCAGAGGCAGGAATAAATATGCAGGCCAGGATCAGGCTGGAGATGACCAGGTGGATCCAATCAAGGAGGATGAGGCCCACTTCTAGCAGCTGATCTGGAATTCACACCTCCAGATCAGCTGCTAGAAGTGGGCCTCATCCTCCTTGATTGGATCCACCTGGTCATCTCCAGCCTGATCCTGGCCTGCATATTTATTCCTGCCTCTGGAAATTTCCACTACATGCATCTGACGAAGTGGGTCTTTGCCCACGAAAGCTTATGCTCCTACACTTCAGTTAGTCTATAAGGTGCCACAGGACTCCTCGTCACAATTTAGATGGGGGTAGTATAAAAATGTGGGTACACAAGTGGTTGGATAACCATTGATAACTATTATCTGGGAATAATTAACAGCCACGTTAGAAGAACATAACAAATCGGGTTTGGCCGAGATCGATTTTGGCCAGAACCTGTCCCAATCTCTTTATCAATGATAGGATAACGAGCCTTGTGGATAAGGGAAAAGCGGTGGATGTCATATACCTAGACTCTAGTAAGCATTTGATACGGTCTTGCATGATATTCTTATTGATAAACTAGGCAAATATAACTTGGATAGGGCCACAATAAGGTGGGTGCATAATTGGCTGGATAACCGTAGTCAGAGAGTTGTTGTTAACGGTGCTAAATCCTGCTGGAAAGGGATAACAAGTGGAGTTCCGCAAGGGTCTGTTTTGGGACCCGTACTGTTCAATATCTTCATCAATGATGTAGATATTGGGATAGAGAGTACGCTTATTAAGTTTGCAGATGATACCAAACTGGGTGGGGTTGCAACTTCTTTGGAGGATAGAGACATAATTCAAAATGACCTTAGCAAGTTAGAGAAATGGTCAGAGGTAAACAGGATGAAGTTTAATAAAGAGAAATGCAAAGTGCTCCACTTAGGAAGGAACAATCAGTTCCATACATACAAGATGGGAAGCGACTGTCTAGGAAAGGAGCATGGCGGAAAGGGATCTAGGGGTCATAGTGGACCACAAGTTGAATGTGAGTCAACAGTGTGATGCTGTTGCAAAAAAAGCAAACATGATTCTAGGTTGTATCAACAGGTGGGTTGTAAGCAAAACTCGTCAAGTCATTCTGCCGCTCTACTCTGCATTAGTTAGGCCTCAGCTGGAGTACTGTGTCCAGTTCTGGGCGCCACATTTCAAGAAAGATGTGGAGAAATTGGAAAGGGTACAGAGAAGAGCGACAAGAATGATTAAAGGTTTAGAGAACATGACCTATGAAGCCAGGCTTCATGAACTGGGCTTGTTTAGTTTGGAAAAAAGAAGATTAAGGGGGGACATGATAGCGGTTTTCAAATATCTAAAAGGGTGTCACAAGGAGGAAGGAGAAAATTTGTTCCTCTTGGTTTCTGAGGACAGGACAAGGAGTAATGGGCTTAAAGTGCAGCAGGGGAGGTTTAGATTGGACATTAGGAAAAAATTCCTAACTGTCAGGGTGGTCAAATATTGGAATAAATTGCCAAGGGAGGTGGTGGAATCTCCCTCTCTGGAGATATTTAAGAACATGTTAGATAGACATCTGTCAGGGATGGTGTAGACGGAGCTTGGTCCTGCCTTGAGGGCGGGGGGCTGGACTCGATGACCTCTCGAGGTCCCTTCCAGTCCTATTATTCTATGATTCTATGATATACATAATTATGTAGAGAGTCTGTTTACAAAAAGTTTGCAGATGATAAGATGGGAGGGGTTGCAAGTGCTTTGGAGATTAGGATTATAACCTTCAGAATAACCTCGACAAACTGTAGAAATGATCTAAGGTAAACAGAATGAAGTTTAATAAGGACAAATGCAAAGTACTTCATTTAGGAAGGAACAATCAGGTTCACACATAAAAATGGGAAGCGACTGTTTAGGAAGGAGTACTGCAGAAAGGGATCTAGGTGTCAGAGTGGACCACAAGCAAAATGAGTCAAGTGTGACACTCTTGGGAATCCCCCCACCCCCCAACACATTTTTCTGGGTTGTATTAAAAGCAGCAATGTGGTACACAAGACTCAAATTCTTCCCTTCCACTCTGCACCGATTAAGCCTCAGCTGGAGTACTGTCTCCAGTTCTGGGCACCAAATTTTAGGAAAGATGGACAAATTGGAGAAGGTCATGAGAAGAGCCAAAAAAAAATTAAAACTTTAGGAAATATGACCTATGATGGAAGACTGGAAGAATTGGTTTTGTTTAGTCTGGAAAAGAGAAGACTGAAATGGAACATGACTGCAGATGTCAAGTGCCTAAAAGCTTGTTATAAAGAGAGATAAAAATTATTCTCCTTAACCTGAGTAGTAGTAATAGGCTTAACATTGCAGCCAGTGATGTTTAGATTGGCTATTAGAGAAAACTTCCTAACTGTCAGGGTGGTTAAGCACTGGAATAGATTGCCTAGAGAGGTTCTGGAATGTCTGTCATTGAAGGTTTTAAAGAGCTGGTTAGACAAAACATTTGTCATGATGGTCTAGATGATGTTTGGTCCTGTCATGAGTACAGAGTGTAGTAATAGGAGGGTCTGAAACATAAGCCAGGTATTGCAGGCCTGGTGTAAGACTTGAGACCTAGATAGCAATGGTCAAGACCCCTCAAAAGAACCGCATCTAAACTACTTTTTTGAAAGAACCTCTTTCAAAGAACTGTTTTTGTCTGACTGAGGGGGTACCGTCTCATTCCTGGCACTGAGTTACGGTCATTGTCATGGGCACAAATTCTTAGCTTACTTGTAGATATCTTATCTAGGGAAGCTATTACTGTGCTTTGTTTACAATAAATTGTGCCTTTCTGCTGAGGAAAGGAAACCAAGGAAAGGGAACCAAGGTTTTCTGGGCCAGCATGGAGCTATTAGAACAACTCTGGCCTTGTCCCATCTTATGTGTTGAGTATCGTGCAGAGAAGGAGAGGGAATGGGAGGGAAGGTGTAGAGGAGCCAACAGTTCCATTTTATGATGAGAGCATCTACGAGGGAGCCTTTGCTTATACCCATCCAAGAGGAACATAGGGGACATTTTTTGTTGGTGCTTGTTGCGAAAAGGTCTATCAAATGGCGACTCCAGTGTGCAAAGATCACACCTAATGTCTGCTGATCTATCTGTCAATCATAATGTTGAGGTAGCGATCTGCTTAATGCATTGGCTGTGGTATTAAATGCACCTGGTAGGTAACACGTGCTGAGAGTGATCGCATGGAAAGGCACCAATTACACAGGGTAACAGCATCTACAGAGGACATGGGAACAGACTCCTCCCTGTCTGTTTATATAAAACATGCTGGTGACATTATCGTATATATCTTGACGTGCTTGTGTGCTATTGCTGGAAGGAAGTGTTAGCAGGCTCATCTTATAGCTTTTAGTTCTAGTACATTTATGCGGAGAGCCCTTTCCTTCAGTGTCCAGAGGCTCTGTGTTAGCTTTCCTATGTGCGCCCCCCAGCTCGTGAGGGAGGTGTTTGTTGTGATGATGGTGGAGGGCTATGATGGCTGAAATGGAACCCCTGTACATAAGTTCTGTGTCCTTGTCCACCATAGTAGTGCATTTTTTACCGTGGGCAGGACAGAAAGACTTGGTATGATAGGGATGATAGTTCGGTCTGTAGACCATGCTGAGCCTATCCTGGAAGCACCTCATGAACAGACGTACATTGGGGACCACTGGGTTGCATGCTGCCATGTGGCCAAGCAACTGAAGACACTCGTATGTCGTTACCTGCCGCATCATGCATAGCTTTTGGGATCAGGGCCCTGATCTTCTCTAACCTTTCAGTGGGCAAGGAAACTATTGCAACTGTTGAGTTGCGCGCCCATAAACTGCACCAGTGTGAGTACTGACTTTGTTTAGTTTATCAGTAGGCCCAAAGATCAGAAGCAAGTCATGACCATATGAATGTCATGATAGGGACCGTGCCTCTTATCTGGACTTGATTAGGCAGTTGTCGAGATAATGAGTTATTTTTTCTTTCCTTAGGTAGGCAGTGACTACTGCAAGCATTTTGGAGAAGACCCTCAGGGCCACGGAGAGTCCAAATGGTAGGGCAATATGCTGATAGTGGCACATACCTCGGACAAAGCGGAGAAAGTGCCTATGAGTGGGGTTAATGTTCACATGAAAATAGGAGTCCTGTAAGTCAAGAGACAAAAACCAGTCACCAAGCTCCAGAGCAGGAATGATGGTTTTTGGTGTTACCATCTTGAACTTTTGACTTTTTACAAATTTGTTAAGGGCTCTAAGGTCTAAAATGGGGAACCTTCCATCATTCTTCTTTTGAATGAGAAAGAGTTAAAACCCACTCCCCTCATATCCTGTGGGACTGGTTCTATAGTGCCCATTCTAAGAAGACTGTCAACTTCACATTATAGGATATCGTCTTTAGAGTGATCCCTGAAGAGTGATGGGGTAGGTGGGTGAGAAGGGGGAATTACAGCACCCATTTGGCAGATGTTGTGGTCTGCCATGCTATGTAAAAAAGAGCAGAAGACTCTGGTTGAACGGTTTCAGAAGTTCGCAGTTCTGGAGCAGGTGAAGTTGCTTTCAGTCCCTCAACCGAGGCCTCAAAATTTGTTTGTTTTGCTGAAGCAGCTGGTTTGCAGCACTAGTGTGATTACATCTGTGCTGCTGTCTGCCCTGACACCATTGCTGCTAAAGCTAGTGGTCCTGTCTCTGCTGATGGTACATGTACGAGGGATACCTGGTATCTAAATTGTCGCCTTTTATTTGCATGTGAACCCCCAGGGAATGTAGGATGGCTTGAGTCCTGCATGGAATGGAGGACCTCACTGATCTTTGTTGAAAAGAGCTTCTTGCCCTCGAAGGGAAGGTCCTCCACTGTAGACTATTTCCCTCAGGAAAGCTGAGGAGTTAAACCAGGAGGCCTGCCTCATAACAACCACTGTGGCTGTAAATATAGCGGCAATGTCAGCAGCATCAGGAGCAGGTTGTAAGGCTGTGAATGAAATTGTGTGTCCTTCGGAGAGCAAGGCTTTAAATATTGTTTCTTTGCCTCTGGTATATCATTAATAAAAGTATAGTTCAAATAGTTGTTGAAACCATATTTGCCAAGCAATGCGGCATAGTTAGCAACTCTAAACTGAAGTGTGGAACACATATACGCCTCTCTCCCAAAGAGGTCTAGTCGCTTACTATTCTTGTCAGCTGGGGTGGATTGTGGCTAGTGTTGTTTATTCCTCAACTACTAGAGAATTAGGCAGAGGATGAGTAAACAGAAACACGGATCTCTTAGGGGGAACAAATATTTTCTATCAGCCCGTTTGCAGATAGGCAGTATAAATGCGAGGGTCTGCCAGATCGTTTTTGCAGGGTCCACAGGGAGCATGATCTTTGGTGGTAGGAGTGGCCTGTAGGATGTTGGTAAGCTTGTGTTGGGTCTCAGACTTCCTCCACGGGAACGCTGATATCCGCTGCCATCCTTTTGAAGATGTCTTGAAAGAATGTGAAGTCATCACCACCATCGGAGGTGGCAGTATTACTGCTTAATCTGGCAAAGAGGATGAATTGGTTCAGGAGATGCATCTGGTCCTGATTCATGGTTTTGCTGATCTTGTGCATTCTCCTGCATCCTTTTAGGAAATGGAAACTAGGGTGGTGGGGAAGGCACAGGCTGTTTGTCCATCTTTTTAGTAGGTTTCCTTTTGTATGCATATGCTCATGGGCTCCAATACTGCCACTGTGAACCATATGGCCAGGGCAGTGGCATCTAGGGACGCTCCCAGTGAGTGCATAAAAGTAGGATGTGAGGATGGTACCGAAACCTCTATGCCAGGCGAGAGTTGGGGTGAGAAAGAACTCCTCTGTGTCATCTTCAGTGCTAGATAATAGCGTAGAAGAGACATGTCGTGGCGCTGCTATGGCTGGTGATGGATCGGTGCTGAGAAATGGAGAGTTGGAAGTGGAAGAAACAGCGAAGTTCTTATGATGAAGGTACCTTGGTGCTGGTGTGGACAGTGCCGTTAGTGACAGTACCAAAGGCAGCACCAATGTTTTCTTCAAATCCGTCAGTACCACTAACTGTCGCGGTGTGGTTATGGTTGTGGCGCCAGCAGCTGACAGTACAGGAGTCCAGTGCCAAGGTTGTGGTGCCAAGAGATGTATTCTCGGTGCTGCTGATTCAGTCTTTTATTTGTCTGGTGCCCTAATGGGAGCTGAGCTTCTTGTAGCAGGCACATTAAGGCCTGTAGCTTCAGTGTAGGGATTCTGTGCACTGTGTTTCACGGTACCACACTGGGTGACACAGATACCTGGTGCATCATACTTGCTGAGGTGCACATGGCCTCAACTGTCAATGCCAACTTCTCAATAATCAGCTGCTTAGGCGACTGCAATTTATGAGGTAAAGAGGCGGCATGCTTCTTTGGGGATTTTTTCCCCTCTTTATCAGATTTCTGTTTTTCAGGCCGTTGGGTGCTTGGGTCAGAGGCAGAGCGCTACACCCTTTCAAGCATTAGCATTTTAAGGCAGAGTTCTCTATCCCTGCACGTATGTGCCTTAAGCTTGGCACAGCAGTGACAGTTCTGCTGCACACAGCTCTCTTCTAGACATTTGATGCACTTGGAGTGTCCATCAGAGATGGGCATCAGGTCATTACATGCAGACCAACACTTAAATCTTGGTGATCCAGGCATTTTAGTCCAATAAGGGTAAAAATCAGAACGAGGAAAGAAACAACTTGAATAGTTTTTTGTTTTAATAGAGGACACACTTGGATAAGTAACGAGGTAAAGAACAAGGAGAATGTAGATAAGTAGTTCGTTTTCACCCAGAGAACAATGCTGAGCAAAGAGCACTGCTGAGTCCTGTCTTAAGCTGGGAATGTTAAAAAGGAACTAAGGGTGGCTGCATGTGTGCAGCTACACCACACAGCACTCGGACGCCCTGCTGCTGCGCATGCAAGGTCCCCCTAAGTACTGCTTTGAAGATTCCGGTTGTGACGGACCCACGAGGGTCCACACTGCTGAGGCGGAGGCCCCGCCATCCCTGCGGCAGGGAAGGCGAGCCGGCGCCGCAGCTGGCCAGGGCAGCCCCGGCCTACAGCACAGTGGGACCAGGGCCAAGCGGAGAAGCGGTGCAGTCCCGCCACCCAGGAGGCGGGGCCAAGTCACGCCAGCACTCTCCAGAGGAACGTTAGGAGAGCGCACGGGACGGCAAGCAAAGAGAGGCTCAGGGGGCAGGGCTTCTGATGCTCCACCTGACGTCCCGGAACGGGACGATGCAGAAAGGGTGGGACACCATCGCTCGGCATCCACCCCCGGGCCAGAGGCGAGGGGGGCGCGCACAGAGGAGGTGGCCCCGTCCTGGTCGAAAGAGGGAGGACCTGCCCCTGTGCTGATGGAAACAGAGCGGGACCAGTGGCCCACCGGACTGCTCAGAAGGACTGGAAGCGGACCAAGCAGGGGTAAGGCCCCTCGACAGTTCCCCGGGCCAGACCACCCAGGGGGGGATAGGAAACAGCCCGGGGCAGCGTGCCTCTGGCACCCATGGATGAACGAGTTTTGAGATTGCCCCCGTCCGTTGTGCAAGGGGAACACTGCCCCTGCACTTAGGGCCCCGGGCTGGGACCTGGTGGAAAGGGCGGGCCCAGGTCCCCCTTCCCCTACCTGCCCCTATCTCTAGGGCTCACAGCCGTGCTAGGAGGCCAGAAACCCAACTCAGCTGCGACATACTTTTTCCAGACCCCACCCAGGGTATGGGCTAAACTTCAGGGCGGTGGACACTACTCAACCCTTTCACAGGGAAACTCAGGTTTGCTGAACCCCCCTCCCGATCTGGGAAAGGGCGATCGCACCCAAGGACCTGTCCCACAGGGCAGAGGAACTAAGAATCAGACCCAAGTCCGGCAGTGGGTCCACCAAACCCCCCCCTTCCGGGCAGGAGGGGGTGGTCGCACCCTTAATACCCGTCACACTGGTACGCAGTGCTGAGATGCACCAACACCTGCTATGGAGCACCTCTCGAAGAAGAAACTACGGTTACCTCCAGTTCTAGAAATGCGTGTGCATGTGTTATTCTCACATGTGAAGTTTGAATCTGTTTATAAATCTAAATGTGCTAATGAGAACCATTAGTGACACTCCAGAAACAATGGCTTGGTATTCAAATCAGTACCTGTAAATAGTCTTATTTTTCCTATAAGCCTGGATTGTGGTTTGTTCTGCCAGGACACCTGGGGAGGCCACCTGATGCTGGAACCCTATCTCAATACATGGAAGATGAAAGACTTTGAATTGGGAAGATTTGTCTCAGGCTGGGAAAGGAATCTAGCCTCTGTATTGACAGCTGAGATATCACTTACAACTCAGTCAGGGTAAGAGACTGCTTAATTCAAATCATGCTTAGTCTGGAGAATTTCGATAGAAAGTTTGTTTGTTAAGTAATCAACTTTGATCTCTATGCCTACTACTACTAATCACTTGAAAAAAAAAATCTTTCTGTACCTTATAGATCTTTTTTATATTTTGCTTAAAAACAGTGTGTCTTGGTTGAAATGCTTGGGGAATCTCAGCACAAATTACCAAGACTGGGGCACGTATACCCTGCAAATGTTCTATAAGAGGCATGTTTGAGAAATGCTGCTGAAGCTGCCATTGCCTGAGTACAGTGTGCTCTAACTCGTTGTGGGGGTATACTTGTTGTAGATTGTATAGCACATTTGGATGAAAGATGATAGCTATTTAGAGATTCATTGTGAAGAAACAGCTGAGCCCTTGAAGCATTCAGCTGTAAAAACAAACAGTCTGGTCGAGTTGCAGAATGGTCTAATTCTGTCCAGGTATAACAGCCATCACTCATCTTATATCCAATGTGTGAAGTGAGGCTTCTAAGAATGGGGGCGAGGAAGGAAGAGATTTATAGGTTCATAGAAGTGGAAATTAGAAGGGACTTTAGGAAGGAACTTGGGGTGAGATTGTAATGTGATTTGTCTGTCAAGAAGATAGCGTAAGAGGGATCAGCCATAGCGTTGTGATCATGACATCTGCAATACGTATCTGGTCACCAGAAAAGCAACCTTCATGAATATATAGAGAAGATAAGAGATAGACAAGGGATCGGGGGAGGGGGGGGAAGACGAGAGAGGAGAGACACTAATGAGGCTTTTGAGAACATGGTTCAAGACCCATGACAGTATGGGTTGTACCCCAGAGTATACATTGCGAATTTCAGGAAGCACTTAGTGATGGGGTAGGTCAAGACTGAACCTATCCAGAAGGTTGTGAAAGACTGCAGTGTTGACAGGTGAACGCTTAATGAGATGAGGGCTAGGCCAGATTCTTTCAGGTCTAGTATATATACTCGAAAATCTTCAGTAGAGGGACCTGGGTAAATTGTAACTGTTGCTGTTGACACTAGACTTGAAATAAACTCCACTTATTTAGATCTGTAACATGTTGAGGGACAATGGCTGTTTGGTAAGCTGTGTTTCACTGTCAGAGCAGGTGTGCTCCCCATATTGAAGCTATGGAGCAGCCAAGCCTTGAGTCATAGGACCTGAAGATTTGGATGTAACGAGTGTCCCTGATGCAGGGAGATGAGGTTCAGAATCATTAGTAGCACCTGGGGTTCCTGCTGCCACTGAAGCGATGTCATGGACTGAGCTGGTAGGGACGGACTCATGTTGAGGGAGGAGTATACTGCTGCCTGTAGGCTGCCCGTGGGTTCCATAGTTGCCACTGTGGTAGACAAGTGGTGGTGGGTAAAGCCATGGTTGTGGATGTGCCTAGTGAGTCACCTTAAGCTTTGCAATCTCCTCAGCAAGGCCTTGCATATGTTGGAGAAGAATTCTGGGAAGAAAATCTGTTCTCTTGTGTTGTGTCTAACTCGCTGTGAGGGGACGAAGGCATAGGCAATAGAGCGTGAAGGTCAGAGAGGTACCAAGGAGTGGAGACTGTGATACTAATTAAACGTAAATGTCAGGGGTGCTGAGGAATTGCAGTTCCACTATTTTCTGTGGAGTGGTCTGTTTCTGCACTGTTTTGTCAGTGGTAAACAGTGCCAGGTGGGCTGTGTCTACACTGGCATGAATTTCCGGAACTGCTTAAAACGGAATACTATTCCGTTTTCAGTTTTTCCGGAAAAGGAGCGTCTACATTGGCAGGCTGCTTTTCTGGAAAAGCCCTTTTTCTGGAAAAGCGTCTGTGGCCAATGTAGACACGCTTTTCCGGAAAAGAGCCCCGATTGCCATTTTCGCGATCGGGGCTTTTTTCCGGAAAAGACTAGTGGGCTGTCTACACTGGCCCTTTTCCGGAACAGTGTTCCGGAATAAGGACTTATGCCCAAGCGGGAGCAGAATAGTTTTTCCGGAATAGTGGCTCATTTTGTACAGTAGAGCATTGTTGCTTTTCCAGAAATTCAAGGGCCAATGTAGACAGCTCGCAGCTTATTCCGGAAAAGCGGCTGATTATCCAGAATAAGTGGCCCAGTGTAGACACAACCGTGGTGTTTTGTCTGCAGTGCTAGAGCGTGCATGGATGCTGCACTATGCACCGATGCAGCAGTATTCACCGACACTGGGAGATGTGGCCATTTGGTCTTCAGTGCCATATGTTGTGGAAACAGTTTTACATTTCAGCTCCAATTTGGCTCATTTTGTTGGTTCCGATATTGGCTCAGTGTTCAGTACCTCAGAAGAGCTAGTCTTGGAAGAGCTCTGCACCACCAGCTTAGAAGAAAGTAGTCCAAGTGCAGAGGTGGGAGTCTGGATGATTGGGAAAGCAGCTCCCCAGTGACCTCTCTATCCCTGGCTGACGAGTGATGGGGGCAGGAAATGGCAGGGAGAAGTGCAGAGCCAAGGGAGAGGGGTGGGTGTGACCTAGACCCAACCACTCCATGCAGTGTAAGTGTGCTCTTAGCCTATTTCCAGCCCAGCCAGGGCTAGCAGCTGAGCTCAGTACAAGTAAGAATCACTACCCAGAGTGAGAAGGAGGGGGACTTAGCCGAAGGGGGAGGGGGAGGTCTACATAAGGGGGCTTGAGATACCTGGATGTTAGCCCCAACGCTCCAGTGATTTGCCTCTCTGTGTACCTGAAACAATGCATCCATGTTGCCGGGGAGCAGTACATGGAATACAATATCAAAGCATAAAACAACTCACAAGCATTCTGGTTCATTAAATCCACGAGTAAGCCAGACACATTCCAGCTATGTATATGTTAGTGTCAAGCTGAGACATGTGGACCTTGGCATGAGCTGGTGCCTGGGTTTGCTAGCATCACAAATGAGAGCAAACAGTTTGCTTTGAGACATCATTCAGGTTTTATTAATCTCTTTTATAGGAGTTTCATATTGTATTCACAGCTTCAGAGTCTCACCCCAACTGTCCAGCACAGTGAAAGTGTCATGAACTACAACCATGACATTATAGTGTATACTGGTTAGTTATTACAGAAAGTGTGGGCCTTCATACCGTTTTGACCAAAACACCATGAACTAAAGCTCCAATGGTGCCTAAATAAAATCACTTGCCAGGCCATAGTTTGTAGCTAGCGGATACTATACTTTCCAGGAAACTTATCCTCAAGACTGATACTTTGAAGGTAGAGACAAGATCAAAGAGTGGAGGGCTAAGAAGATTCTATATTCTCCTTTAGCTGATCAAATTGTTCAGGATATTAGACCTACAAGTGGCATTAAACTTCTTACTTGCAGGTCCACTTCATGTATTTATGCAGTCCACATGACATTCAGATTCTTAGGAAGATAGTATCAGTTACACTTGGTTCACATTTTAGAAAGTTTCCTGGGCATCCATGTGGGTTAGAAGCTTACTCTTTAATGAAAATGTTAAAGCTGCAGACACTATGAAACAATGATTGAAGTGTAAACTCCCCCATCTTTCATTAAGATAAACAGAAAAATTAAGTGACACTTACAATATCAGCATTAACTAATTTTAAAAAGGAAGGAAAGAAATAGGATGCACAAAGGAGAAAATAAAAGTAGGGATGGACATAAATGCAAACCTCTTCGCAATGCATGATGATGAATTTGACTATAAGTGTATTATTTTAAGTCAAGTTAAAGAAAGGCCATATTCTGCCTCCAATCCTTGGGGAACCTACCACTGACATCACTGGGAGTTCTGCTGAGGCTTGAGGTTAGCATGATTGAGACTAACTGAATTCAAAATGGAATGTAGCCTCTCCACAGAGCCATGAGGTAAGTAAGGCAAATTATCACATTCATGTGTCTCCCATTCCCCTGCCTCACCCTGCATTAGAAATTCAGGTGACTGGCATGGAGAGATCTAAAGAATTAGATACTTCAGTTTTGCATTTTTTGCTCCCCCTCACTGGAGAAATACTTCACTTTACATCTATACTTAAACTTAGAGCTGGATTTCTAAAAGCACAGTATTATGCACACTCAACCTGTGAGCCTAACTCAGCATGGGAGCTATGCCCATGAAAGTAAGGTGCACCCACAAATGCTTCCATTAAGTCAAAAATGTTAGATGTAGGTTCTCATCTGGTAAGAAAGGACACACTGACATACATCTTGAAATTAATTAAAAGAGAATAGAACAGGACTTCAGTATTAGCTGAATAGTTTACTTCCAGAAGGGATCTATACAGATGTCTAAGATTAGGGATGATTAGGCAGCATTCTTAAAAGCAAGGCTAGGGAAGTTAGGAAGGGATATTTCATGTCTTAGATTAGGGATATGAAGGACTAGTCAACTAGCCGATAAGCAAATGCTTACTGGATAGTCAACCAGTCGCTACCCCACTCCTGGCTCGCTGCCTCTATCAGAAAGAGGTAGAAAGAGTGGGGCGGAGGGAGAAGGGGGTACGTCAAAGCAGCAGCATCGCTTGAAGCCTGGGGCCAGACCCAGGGCTCCACGCAGCGCTGCCACTTTGAAACGCTGCATTCAGCCCAGGGACAACTGGGGTATCCCCAGGCTGCACATGATGTTTCAAAGTGGCAGTGCTGTGTTGAGCCTGGGATCAGCTGGGGATGCCCCCACTAACCCCAGGCTTTGTGCAGTGCTGCCGCTTTGAAATGCCACAGAGAGCCTTTGAAATGCTGCAGGGAGTCCCCAGCTGATCCTGGGCTCCACGCGGCACTTTTGCCTTTGAAGTGTAGAAACAGCCCTAGAACTGTTTCTTCACTTCAAAGACAGAGGTGCACTATCGACTAATCAAATAGTTGATGCAAAAATGCACAATGCATCGACTATTCGATTAGTCAATTAGTTGATATTTAACATCCTTAGTTTAGGTCAAGCAAGGAGACTGGGATACATGGAAAAGCACTACTTTATGGAAAATTAGATACAAGACATCACAACTCAGAGGCGGAAGCATTGACTAACCAGAAGTTAAGGAGGGAGATAGCCTAGGGATGCAAGTGATTAGTTGACTCTTAAATTAGCAAAAGCTTATTAGATAGTCGACTAGTCCCTCAACTAGTTGCTCCCTGCCCCTGCAGTCTCTATCAGAGGCAGCAAGGGGAGAGAGGGGCAGAGAGCAAGAGCCAGTGCTGGGGGGAGCCGGCTAAAGCCAGTTCCCCCAGCACTGTTTCCACAAGGCACAGGGGCGGCAGGGACCAGCCGCGTGCCAGGAATCAGCTGATCCCCAGCTCATGCCTAGTCCCAGATGTGCCTCTGCTTTTTAACTGTATTGAAGAGCCAACAGACTGATAGACTCTTAATACATTTAAAAGGCAGAGCCGCAGTTCCCTCTGCAGTTCCTCGCTTATTGACTATGGATTTTCCATCGACTAGTCAATTAGTTAATTAAACTAAACTTAAAATCTCTAAGATAGCCAGGAGAGGCTTAGCTGAGTTGGTGCTGAATATAAATCCACTGGTCTCAAGTAAGTTTATACTCCGCATGCCTCAGCCCATGCTACTGTGCCTACACTGCTATTTGTACATTGGCTAGCTCAATAAGAGCTAGCATGAATAGATGTACACGAGAAAGGTAATCACACCTCTTGCTAACAGAGCAGCTTTAGCCCTAGATTCCAGCTAGGTTTGCAGGTATGATGGTTGGGGTGGGGAAGAAGAGAACTGTTAGCTTGTAAAACCAAGCACAACAGGACTAAACTAAATTTTTGGTTTAGTAAGATGTTCAGTATAACTATGTAACCTAAAAATCAGAGATATTGGACTTAACTTTAGACATTTATTTGTCTTCAGCATTCCGCGTACATTCTGTAAAAACATTCCATGCTGGGAAAGGATGAGGAGAATAAAAAAAAAAGTCAGCAAGACTTGTATTTATCCTTAAAACTTCACATTCCACACAAATTCTCTACCAAAAGCAGAGTATAACTTAAAAAAAAGTCCAACACACACAAAACCTATATTTGTATCTTAATACGATGAAATGTTCTCTATTAACAATGAACACTTGGACTTACCATTTCCACGCCACACTTCAGCCAGATGACAACTTCCTTCACCAGGTTCTTTACAGAACTCCACAACATCTCGACAGGTTGTTTCCGGTGTAATTGGAACTTCTGTCAAAATTTGCTCATTGTTGCTCAAAAACACAGTTAATATCATCTGAAAGAGAACATAGATGTAATAATAATTTGTAAATGTCAAACAGGAATAGAGCCTAGTTATATACAGTCTTCCTTTAAATTTATATCTATTAAGGTTGATAACACTTTCCATTTAACAGTAATAGAGGTAGCCATGTTAGTCTGATCTTGCTAAAACAAAAGGAAAAACTATGTAGCACTGTAAAGACTAACAAGATGGTTTAAGAGGCGATGAGCTTTCGTAGGCCAGACCCATGTCCTCAGATCATATTCTGAAAGAGAATTGGCATGACCATATATACCAAAGGAATACAATAAAAAAGTGAACACATTATTAAACTGACAAATCAGGTTTAGAACAGAAGTTGGGGCAAGGGAGAGGGAGGGAGGGAATAGCTGTTTATAAGTCAATAAATGGCTAATCAAGGGTGATAAGTGGGGAAGCTGTCTTTATAATGTGTAAGGTAATTAGCATCTTTGTTAAGGCCCATTCGTAAAGTGTCAAATTTAAGCACACATGAAAGTTCTGAAGTTTCTCTCTGTAATCTGGTGTTAAAGTCTCTTTGAAGTAAGATGCATGTAGTAAGGTCATTAAGACTATGTCCAGGTGGGTTGAAATTCAATTAGTTATATAGCAGACAAACAATTGGTTTATATCTAGCAAAATTAAGGCAGTGGGATACAAAGGGTTACATCACCATGTTATTATTGATTAATTAATTTTCAGTAAAGTGATTTGTTAAGTTATAGTTGAGAATATATCATTACATACATTGGGGTGAACAGAAAGTAAGTTGTGAACAAGGAAAAGAAAAAACTGATTCATGCTTTCTGTAAGTCAACCCCAATAAACAATTCTCATCTCCAGACTTCCGGTATTGCTGCTCTCTGTTCACATGAGAAGGACTAAGGAAATGGGAGGGTAAAAGGATAGCTGCTGGAAAATTGTTAGACTTGACATACATAATGTAGCATCTATACTTATGCTGCATTAACCATAGTGCAATGCTGTTGAGGGAGGTGGTATTACTGCATTGATATAAAATGGGAAACTTACATCAATAAAAAGTGTAGAAACATGCATTGACCTAGTTGTGTGAGGCAGCTTAGCTAACGCTGTAGAATAGAACAGGTCTGTGATTGAGAAAGAATGAGGAAGATATTAGTTCAAATTCAACATGGTGAGAAGAGCTCCTAATGGCTAGCCATCCAAAAGATGTAATCAGAAAGACAGTCTATTTAGTTTGAACAGAAGGAGACTACTCTTGAAAAGGGTGATAGACCAGTGTATTATCCACATAAAGATGGTAACAATTTGTACTTATGGACAAGATTTTCCCTTTGCACCCTATATTTGGGTAAAGGAGACAAACAGAATTATCCACAGGTGGCTGGTGGGAAGGAAGGATGCTTAAATATTTAGAGAGCCAAAAGAACAAGGACAGTCACAAAAGTCAAGGGAGGGCAAGATTTCAAGAAGGATATGGTTGACACTATTGAAGAAAGCTGAAGGTTCAAGAAAGATGAGGATAGATCACTGGTTTACAAGCTACAACAGGGCTATTCAACTTTGGATGCCTGGGAGCCACAATGATACTCACAGCACATGCTGAGGGCCACAACTTAAGTGTGTTAAATGTGGTTGCATATACATGCAAATATATATGCAAATAGCTTCCTTCACACTGATGGGCATGAACACAAAGATTAAGGCAAGACTACACAACACACAGGCCCCATTTAAGTCAGTTCGGGTAAATATTACATTTTATTAAAATCAACAGATTTCCACCTATATGACAGCACTTTTAATGAGCAAGGCAATCCAGGAATTTAACTACTAAAATGCATAACAGAAGACTATTATATTGACTACTTTTTTGTTTTGGTTCCTACCTGCAGGCCATGTGTTGAGCCCCGCATAAACCCAAACCCAAACATGAAATCATGGAACAGATTTCTTAACCTTCTGTATTTTGAGGTATTTTAGCCAATGTTTGGGAAAACGAAGGATGTGCTGTTTGCTGCAGTTTCATGTTTGACCTTGTGAATAATTACTGCAAGTTCATATAACACCCACTAATTTCCAGAAGTGACTGACCATGTACTGTGACTAGGAAATTAAATTACATAGACTTTGTCCTACAGCTGTCTGACAAGATATGCAAGGCTATTAGCCCATGTAAATGTCTTTCCTCATTTATAAAGGCACTCTGACCCACAAAAAGTTAGTATACAAAGTAATATTTTTTTACTCAAAGGCAACATACCTCTGATTCTACCATAAAATAAGGCAGTCCTAAAAATATTTGAACACTTACATATTATTACAAGCACTGAGCAGCAACTTCTATAAAATATATCATTACAGACCCTGCTGCAAGCAGACACAAGCATTCTAGACTACGTTTTGTTTTCAAACATGAATATAAAAATAATTGACAACTTCCTTTATGAAGAAAGACATGTAGCTTAGAATCTTTTACAGAGTTTAAGTGATTTGTTTGGTGGGCTGTTTTAAGACTGTAGCAAGCCCTTGATCTGTTATTTACTCGCTTGAGAAGCACTTAAAAGGTGAACAGAAAAATCCCTTAGGAGACAAGAAGCTATGAAGACAAGCCTATTCCTTATATTCCTGGGATGAGAGTTCTAAGTCACTGGATAACTCCTCTAACAAATTACAAAAATTCGCTTTAGCTAAGTTTTAGTTGAAAGCAGAATAAACATGTTTTGTTCTGAATACTTAAGCCTATTCTGTATTTAATTCAAAGTGAGCTCAGAACTGTTATTTCTAGACATTTCACATATGAAAGATGTGCTACCAGTCAACAAACATCAGCTCCTAAATATCAAGGAAAAATTCCACAAACTTATAAAGCCTCAAGCCATCAAAACATTTCCTGGCTAGTATTTGTAAAATGTGTTTACAACTTTAAAAAAGTTTAGTTTCAGAGCAAATACAATCCCACCTTTTTTTTAATTACTTTGTCCATTTTCTTACTTTCAGACTTCACTCCAATCTTTTCTAGTAGACAAGATTTCTCTTTTGACTTGTTTATAATACTTCGAAGAACCATTCTTAAAATATTCTTCATGTGCAGAGCAGTAAACAATAGTGAATTTAATTTAAAAAAAAAAAAACAACCCACAAATAGGAGGTGTACAGCTAAAGTCTAAAGTAGTTTTATGCACTAGCTGACAATCTACTTAAATGGATGTCCCTTTGGTGTACTGGCATATGAATACAAGTAGTAATGACGAGCAGTGATAAGACATTCTAATGAAACAAGACAGGCCAGGGCTGTGACAGGAACAAGATATGGAGGATCAAGTTTTACCTAATTAGGCAAACTTGTACTAGGAGAGTTCCTCTATCTTACCACTGTACAATTGTCATCTGTGCTTGGGATTATAAGAAATGGCAAAAATTAAGCATTTACCTTAAATCATTTATACACAAAGCTCTTTATTAGAAACACTAATTGTTTTGCAAAGTGGTGGCTACAAATATTAACAATGGCTCCAATGTGAATGTTTAGATAGTATAATAAAGCAGTTCAGAATGAAGAAACCCCTCTATTTGTTTAAAACAAAGAACCAGTTACCTTTAAGAAAAGTTAAATACATTTATTTTCATTTATGCACACACTCCACATTGTTTCAAGCCTGTCCACCATTTCTTGGCAGAAATCTGCTGTGTCAAATATTGCTCAAACAGCTTCGGCACAATGAATGGCAAGCTGTGTCTACAGCTACTTCTGCAACTCTGAGGCCAGAGTGATCACCACCAGCCCGCTCCTCAATAGCCCCTCTTCTCTAGCACACAGGATCCACAGTTTCAGGAGACTCCACCTTTGAGCCCAGTAGTAGAAGAGCTACAGCACATTTTCCCTAAAGCCATCAGAAGAGCTACAGCACATTTTCTACCCCATCAATTTCTTTATTCTCTATGTGATAGAAATGTAGCCGTGTTAGTCTGGGGTAGCTGAAGCAAAATGCAGGACAATGTAGCACTTTAAAGACTAACAAGATGGTTTATTAGATGATGAGCTTTCGTGGGCCAGACCCACTTCCTCAGATCAAATAGTGGAAGAAAATAGTCACAACCATATATACCAAAGGATACAATTTAAAAAAATGAACACATATGAAAAGGACAAATCACATTTCAGAACAGGAGGAGAATGCGGGGGGGGGGGGGGAGGAAGGAAGGTAAGTGTCTGTGAATTGATGATATTAGAGGTGGGGAGAGTGGGATGTCTGTGAGCTAATGGTATCAGAGGTGATAATTGGGGAAGCTATCTTGGTAATGGGTAAGATAGTTTGAGTATTTGTTCATTCCTTCTCGGAGAGTGTCGAATTTTAACATGAATGACAGTTCAGAGGATTCCCTTTCAAGTGCAGATGTAAAAGGTCTTTGTAGCAGAATGCAGGTGGTTAAGTCATTGAGAGAGTGTCCTTTCTGGTTAAAATGGCAAGAAACTGGTTTTTCTTTGTGATCTTGTCTGATATCTGTTTTGTGGGCATTAATCCTTTGGCGAAGTGTCTGAGATGTTTGTCCGATGTACATAGCAGGGATTTAAATATCCTGTGCTTCATTTGTATAACCATGTAATGGCGCTATTTCGAGAGAGAAAACAGGGTTATTTTGAGATAAAACCCTTCCCTTGAAATAACCCTTACTCCTGAGGATATTTAAAACCCCTCTTCATTTGCAATTTCGGGTGTCTGCATTTGCATTCCTCTCTTGAGAGAGGAATGGAATAGACATACCCACACTCAGAACAAACTTAAAAGGAAGAAGAGGTTGTGACCAAGTATCCCCACAAGCAAAAACAGGAGCCACCAGTGAATCTTACATATTACAGACCTCTGACAAATTAAGCTACACATCCCCAGTAGCTCCTGAAGTGTGTTGGGGGTGGGGGAGAGGTGGAGTGAGAAGAGGTATCTCTCATCCCTGCAGTCTCTTACCTCAGAAGGCCTTCATGGATGACATAGCCATTACAAAAGGAAATTGTTCTGTTGGCTCTCAAAAGAGGCGTGTGATGATCTTACCAATCTAAGTTGTTAGATAATGGCAATATTTTATAGAACTAAAAATATTTTGATTTTTCTGTTTGACGGAGTTGGAAGTCTAATTCTCAAAACCAAGGTCTGTCAGACAGCAAACTTCATTGGCAATGGCAATGAAAAAAAATTGAGTTTTTCAAATATCTACAACTACACATACTTGCTCCATTCTTGGAAACAGAAAGCGCACAGAGAAGTGTTTAGGAAACCTTCTCCAAGAAAGTATTAAAAATGGAACATAGGTATGCCATCATGTAGCACAGTACCACCACATCCCTGAATTACATCTACTACATATTTTGAGAGTTTCTGTCTGATCATGAACTCCTTTCTAAATGGTAAGAGCTAGAACCACCAAATTCAATATACAGCTTCCTCAGATTAGGAATGTTAGACTAACTGAATAGTCGTGAAACCGAACAAAATATTGTCAGTTACACCATTATTTGATAGTCCCCGGGGCAGGACCAGCAACCAGTGTGCTCCCGGATCCCTCTCCTGGGGAGCCCCCTGCCATCCTGCACAGGGAGAAGATTTCAAAAACAGCTGCCTGCCAGTGCTCCCTCTAAGATTTCCCAACCGTGAGCAGAGCGTGCGCACACACCCCCACGCGCGCGCACACACACACACCCACGCGCGCACACACAAAAGAAAAAATAAACCAAAGGAGAATGACCCTGCCATACAGAAATTAGGGCAGGGGGTAAGAGGTAAAGGGGGGGGGGGCGAGAGCTCAGGCCAGCAGGTGCAGGATTCAGGAGGAGGAGGAGCTCAGGATGAGGGGTGGGGGCTGAGATGCTGTGGAGGTGGCAGCTCCTCACTGGTGGAAGGGCTGAAGCTGGGCTGCCCATTCCTCCAGCTCTTCCTTGTAGTAGGTGGGCCCGGACTGGGCTGTTCAGCTCCTCAGGAAGCTGCTTGATGAGGGGAAAAGCAGAGCTGAGCGTTGCCAGACCCCTGCCCAGCCAGCAGCTACTTATGGGAGAAAGGGTTGGAGCTGAGCTGCCTGGCTCAGCTGCCCTCCCCTCATGGGTGAGGGGGGAGGTGGGGCTCCGCTGCCCCAACCAGCCGACTGGCAGCTCCTAGAATAAGGGAGCCAGGGCTGGCCAGTGGCTACCCACCTGGACAGTGATGCTGCCACCCCCACTCCCAGCCCTGCCAGACGTCATGTGGCTCCGCCAAACTGCCACCGCCACCACCACCACCACCACTCACCTTCCAGTCCAGTTTACATCGACATAGTACGGCTACATTAGGGAAACTTGCCTCAGACTAATTTTGAGGGTTCCCTGCAGCGTAGATGTGCTATTTCCAGAATAGCTTATTCCAAAATAACTGTGCAGTGTAGACGTAGCCTCAGAGTTTCACCAAAACCAAAGAGGGTTGGATGGGAAAAGAGAAACATTTTAAAATGAACTCTTCAGTCATCATTGGATTAAAGTAAGTCAAACATTAACAAGAAAAATGAATTAAAAAAACCCAGGCAATATGTAATAAACAGGGCTAAAATTGTACTTGAAAGTACACATTTAAAACCAAAACAAACACTGGTATTAGGCATGGATTTAAAAAAAAAAAAAAACTTCCAAAATAGTGGCAATTCAAAGAGAACAAACAATACCTAGGTAGCATCACCTAACATATTTTTATAAGTTTTGCTCCTCTCCCCCCCAATCACCCTGACCCCTATTGATTTCTTTCAGCTCATTTTCTTGTATCTCATCCTGTAAACTCTTGTGCATATGTTTATAGGAGTAAGCTTGCACAATATGCTTAAATTTAAAGTAAATTTAGCAGGGTTAGGGTTTCAGATTGTGAGCTCTGTATTGTATTGTAGACTTATAAATACAGGCAGTCCCCGGGTTACGTACAAGATAGGGACTGTAGGTTTGTTCTTAAGTTGAATTTGTATGTAAGTCAGAACTGGAACATAGTGTAGGGGAAACTCTAGCCAAACATTTTTTTTAGTTTTAGATAGCATAAGGAAAGGTTAACTCCCCTCTAATGTTTGTTTTGCTGTCTGTTCCCCTGTTCAGAAGATTTCACATCTATTTCTGTCCCTGTGACAAACTCAGGACTAAAGGAGTAACTCATCAAATACCAAACAGCTCTGCACCATGCTTTGAGCTAATAGCTTTATTTCCACACACCACCCAGGGTTCTAGGAGGAGGGTCCTTTTTTTGCTAACACAATGAGGCCAGCACTTTGTTTTGGTGGAGTCTTTGTTTGCCCAGGGAGCCCAGCATGTATAGGGGGAGGAGGGGCGGAGAGGCTGCTTTTGTCTGCTGTTCGGCAGCCTGTTGCTCAGGGGAGGGGGCAGCCTGTTGCTGGCAGGGGGGGAGGGGGGAGGCGTGTAGGATGCGAGGCCGCGGGGGGGGGGCAGCGGGCGTGGGGAGGCACTTTTCCTCTGCCCGGCAGCTCTACGAGATCCCTGTCCCTGTGGCCAGCTGCTGCAGGCAGAGGCCAGTTGGAGCCGGCAGGCCGGAGGAGCCGGCCGAAGAGGAGGAGGAGGTGGATTCTAGGACCCAGGTGAGCGAGCCCCGGGGACGATGCTGCGCTCCGGGAGCCCTGCATGTATAGAGGGGAGGAGGGGCAGAGAGGCTTCTTTTGTCTGCTGTTCTGCAGCCTGTTGCTCAGGGGAGGGGGCAGCCTGTTGCTGGCAAGGGGTTGGGGGGGGCAGCGGGTGTGGGGAGGCACTTTTTCTCTGCCCGGCACTCTGCGGGATCCCAGTCGGAGCCGGCCCGAGGAGGAGGAGGAGGATCCTAGGACCCAGGTGAGCAAGCCCCGGGAATGCTGCTGCGCATGTGCGGGAGTTGCCTCACCCCGTTCGTATCTAGGGATCCCACGTAAGTCGGGGACTGCCTGTAACTTCTTTCCATTAAAACAACAACAACAACAACAAAATGGTTGTCTCTCTCCATTCCTCACTTATACCCCTGACTTCTTTCCCTCAGTCTTCTATCATGAAATCTGGCTTGTCCATTTCTTGCCCCTGGACTCACCCTCCCCCACGCTCATTTCCTCTGTTCCTACTGTGGGTGGTCTCAGAAATCCCACAGCCAGGCCAAGTTCCTCCCTTACAAATTCATACTTCACTCTTAGTTTGGGCATCTTCCTAGCTAAATAACCACTTCTCCAATTTAACGCAATCCCATGTCCACAATCCCAAACACTTTTGACTCTCCTCTGAAATCCTCCCTTCTTCCTACCTCTACTATTCTTTGAATGGAATCATAATGCTCTCTTTCAAAAGAGAAATTGACAAGTGTGATCTTCATTCTTCCTTCATCTTGTCCTTCCTTCTGATCACAGATGCAAAAAACTTCTCATCTGCTTTCTTCCACTAACCCCTCAACTTGCTCCAGTGACTCCATTCCATATCCTGAAATCTGCCTTGTGCTCACTCAGCTGCACCTTTACTGTTCCCCTTAACTCTCTCCCTCCTTCAGCCTGGCTCTTTCACAATTACAAACACAAACATTTTAGGCTCTCCCACCTTAAAACTTCACGCCACTTGAATCCAGCTACTGGCCCATCTCCCTTTCACTTCTAAATTAAATCTATGTGCTGTTTAAAATTACTGTATGTACCTTCTCTCCTACAACACTATCCTAGCTGTTACTGAATCTAACTTGCGCTTACTGCACTGAATTGAAGCTGCTCTTGCCACATCTCTAATAAGCAGTTTTTGGTAAATCTCAGAATGGGTCCAGCCTCATCCTTTTTGACCTGTCAGCCACTATGACAGTTGACCATGTTGCTCTTTGAAATTACATCCACTGTTGGTTTCCACGACTAGGAAAGTAAAAGGTCAACAGATAAACATTAGCCTTACTGGCATATTTACTGGGTAGCTGGAGGATCAGGCTGGTGGGAGCAGCCCTCCGCCCACAGTATGGGCCTGGGCTGGAGCAGTGCCCAACTGTGATGGGTAAGCTGGCAGGATCTTCCTGGAACAACCCCTGGACTTTATGACCTCTTGAGTTCCCTTCCAGGAGGATTTAAATATCCCCCACTTCATTTGTATAAACATGGCTGCCGCTTTTTTCCAGCTCGGGGCTTTGCCGGAGAAAAGCACCTGTCTAGACGGGATCTTTCGGAAAATAAAGCCTTTTCCGAAAGATTCCTTATTCTTGATTTTAAGAGGAATAAGGGATCTTTCGGAAAATACTTTATTTTCCAAAAGATCCTATCTAGACTGGCGCTTTTCTCCGGCAAAGCCCCGCGCCGGAAAAAAGTGGCAGCCATGTTTATACAAATGAAGCGGGGGATATTTAAATCCCCCGCTGCATTTGCAATTCTGACTTGTCTAATCTGCATCCCTTTTCCAGAAAAGGGGTCCAGTGTAGACACAGCCCTGCTGTTTTCACAGCCTGGTCAGCAGTGCTGACTGGAATCACCAGGGTTTCCTTTCCTTCCCCCTACCTCCTCAAACTAGGCATTTTAGTTGAAAGTCAGATGCCTGGTAACACTAGCTACAGTATTTTTATTGCCTCTACATACTGTGTTTCCATTAGGGATGTTAGATATCGATTAATTTTAATAACAGCACAACCTCATCAAAACTTAGCAATTACATGATTATTCAATAGTCCCTGGGGGCAGGGCTGACAGCCAGAGCTCTTTTGGCCTCACTCCTGGGGAGCCCCTTGCCACCTCACACTGCTGCTGCCTCTGATATATACAGCTGCGCAGAGCAGCAGCAGCCCCTATCCGTGGCGGAGGGGGCCTGAGCAGGCATCCCATGGAGCAGCCTTTGTCCATGGCAAGCCTGCCCCCTCACCCCATCATGCACAGAGGATGCTTGGCAGCAGCCTCCACTACCCTCCTCCCTGCTGTCTGATAGAGGCAGCAGAGCTGCAGTGCAAGAGGGCAGGGTAGCTCCACAGAACCAGCACACATGGAGAACAGGCTTAAAAGCCAGCTCCCCACAGGCACCAGCTCCCAACCCCTTGCTGCCTCTGAGGCGCAGCAGGGGAGGGCATGTAGTTGATAGGATTAAACTGTACAAATGCTGGTAGACATCAAAAACAGAAATGTCACCCTTTACTTTAGCACTTCATACCTTTGCTGTATCTGCCCTCTATGGCAATATGCTGTCAGGCACATTTCCAAAACTAATCTGTTTCAATTGGCATTGTATATCCACTCTTGTTTATAACTTCTGTCAAAAGTTGCTTTGGCTTTGGGAGAGAGCTTTCTACAGCCTTTTTGAAATTGCCACAGCCACCCATCTGCTGCTTTGAATGTTTCAGGATTAATTTGTTTTGCCAGGATGACTGCTTTTTCACAAGTGATTGCTCCAGATATAGGTAGTAACTTCCCATCCATCGGTGAGCAGGCTCCAAGTGCTAGACTTTAGGAGCCCCACAGCAGCCATCTCAGCTGTGGATAGGACCCATGAGGCCCAAGGCAGCCTGGCACATTACCTGGGAGGGGCCTGGCAGATGGCAGCACCAGAGGTTGGACATATTCATATTTTTTTTCTCTCCCTCTCCCTCTCCCCTCCCCCCCACCCCCGACAGCAGACTACTCTATTGCCAGGTTGCTCTGCTTCAAAGACAGGAAACTGAGCACCCTGGTTCCATACTGTTCCCCGATAAGTGATACGGCTATGGGAAGGGGGCTGGAGAGACTCAGCTGGGACACAGGAGGCAGAGTGGACCAGGCTGCTGGAGTCACTTTGCTTCCTGTGGTTCCTGAGGTAAGTGTGCCCCCCGCCGTCACTCCAACCCCTGCTGCTGCCCTGCACCAGGCTCCCTGGTAATCCCCAGTTTGCATCTCTTGGGAGAGAGGGAACGCTGGGAACCCTGGACTAAATGTCTCCCACCCCAGAACAGCCCTAGATAAAGGACTGTCATTGCTTCTGCATTGCTGATGAGCAGTATTACTGTGGTTCCTTATGCATGGTCAGATTCTTAATTTCTTTCACAATAGTCCTTCAGCAATGCCAATTTTGACAAATGCTGCAAGATGTTTCTGTCCCCCCAAATCAAATGTTCTATTTCCCCCCCAGCCCATATGTATAACAGACTTGTTTGCATTGCACCTTTTTCCAAGTGATCAATTTCTAGCTTTGTTGCAAGAGAAATTGCTTTTTGCTTCAGAAGCTCATATAGGTACTTATGTCACTTTTGTTTAGGAGGCCAATGTGACTTTTACAGTGCCCAGAAGTACTGGCTAATCATTGTATATGGTCAATATGCTCTTTATTTAAAAAAAAAAAAAAAAAGTACAGTATGTAGTAGGGATCGGGTTCATTATAGTACTCTTCATAACAACAAACCTGGGGTTATAGTAAGAAAAGTACTGTAACTCAATTTGTAGAACCAGGTTGTATTTTAATCCCAGTTAGTGTTTACCTCTCAGGTCTTCAATTGCTCTTGCAAAATTTGTTCTATGACCTTACATACAAAACAAATGGGGTCAAACCGGTCTGTCAATTTCTTTTCTCTCTCCCCTTCCCCCCTCGGTACATCTGCAATTTTACAATCATAGGGTATGACCCCTCCTCCCCAAATATATGGATTAATTAGAAATCCTGGTTACTGGACTTGAAATTTATTGGAAAGATATTACCCAGCATCTCCTCAATTTGCTTCTATTAGTCTTTTTAAATTTGGCTTCCACTTCTGAGATACTTATGACCAGAGGGTACTTGGGGCAATCCTCACTAGAAATGCCAAGGTCAGAGCAGGCTGCATGAGGGACAGCAGATACTCCCAAAACTAGTGAGTGACATTGAAGTTAGACTCCAAGCAGTCAGACTGTACTTCTGATCTCCCGACACTGTGATTACTCCTTAACTTCTTGATAACCAAAGCCTCCATTACTGCATTCCAGTTCTTTGGCTCCCAGTCAACCTGTAGGTTCACTATAGTGACAAGGTTTTTTTGTTTTTAAATAAAAGGCCAAACTCTGCTCACATACACAAAATGTTCTGTCCCCAAAGGGCCTGACTCATTTCTATATCATGATAGTGTGGTATTTTGGATAAGATCCAAACCTGCCAGCCAATCTTTAGTGTCTAAAACTAAATATTTATTATAAAGAATAAAACAAGACGAGAGATGTTCAATAGTAAAGCAGTCACATACAAAGACTTGAAAGTCCACCAGGTTCCCAGCAGTACTAGTGAGCTTGCTGGCTTGAAGGTCCCTCTGGAATATATTCACAGTTTGGATGGGTCATTCAGTCCCTTGTTCCGAGCTTTGTTTGTAGAAAGGTTACTCCAGAGGTAAGACAAGATTAAGAGACAGCTGTTTTTTACATCCCTTTTGCCACGTGACTTCTAGTTCCTTTGTCCAAAAAACAAGCAGCCCAGCACATTTGGGGACAAAGGAAAGGGAAGTCACTATCCGCTTACATCCATACTGAGACTAAAGATGTTTGAGATGCATGTTCAGCCACTTTGATCTGCAACTCTGCCCTATAAAGTTTAAGGCTCTTACTTGAGATGTAGGCTTGGCTTTGGACATTTACTGCTACTTCAATTTAAAAAGATTCCATGTCAGGATGAGAACATATAGGAATTACCATTGATTGGTCATCAAAACCAGAAGAGATTCATAGGAAATAATTAATGGATTTCCAGTGTGCCAGAGACATGAGAAAAAGTCAAGGAACATTTCAGAACTGACCATTTACAATATCCCTGCTCTTATATCTAACTTCATAAAAAAGACAAATGGGGAAAAGTTATTGTGATAGGGTACTGTGATGGATGGAAGGGGGTATTAACTTAATGGCCAGAATCTCTAGAAAAGGGTAACTAACTTTTTCCTTTGGTATATATGGTTGTGACTATTTTCTTCCACTATTTGATCTGAGGAAGTGGGTCTGGCCCACGAAAGCTCATCATCTAATAAACCATCTTGTTAGTCTTTAAAGTGCTACATTGTCCTGCATTTTGCTTTAACTTTTTACAGGTAATTTAATCTCAGAGACAGTGGATATCCAGGAAGTGTTGGGAGGAAGCCAGGAGAGCCAATGGGAAGAGAGAATGAGCAATTTGAACTGAAACAGGTTGTGCCTGCTTCAGTCTTTTGGGGGAAGTTTAGAGCAAGAGCGAAGAGATGAAGTAAATCAGGAACAAGGCATGCAATTTTCAGCAATATCCATGTCTAGAAAGGACTAAACAGAGAATGTTTAGTTAGATGTGATCAAGTTATTTTCTTCGATTTTTCATCTGGTTGATTCCCCTCCCCCCATACACTAACTTTTAAACTGAATCCCAGGGAAACAGTTCTCTGTGCTTTTAAACCTTTTTTCAGTTGCTCCAAGTATGTTTTACCCCTCCCATCCACAGTATCTTTTATGATGGTAGATATAAAGAAAAGCTTAAAAAAGAACAAATAGTCTTGCAGCACCTTAGATACTAACAAAAAGGGTAAATGTTTCATGAGCACAACCAACGTCTTCAGATGAATGGAGGGGTCAGTCCAGTTTTCAGATAACAGAGAGGAATGGGGGGAGGAGGAAAAAGAAAATTAAAAAAAAAAGGGGGGAAATTAACTGACAATTAGTTACCGCACAAGGTGAGTAACTTCTTCTTCGAGCAGTGTCCCGTGGGTGCTCCACTGTTGGTGAATGTACAGCAGTAGCTCACGAATGGAGGAGGGTTTGGAGCTAATATGCTGTAACCATGGCTAATACTGCTGACGCCACCGCTGAATCTGGTATTAGGAGATTGGGGGATGGCATAATGTGTAGCGACGGTTAAGTTCGAAGATCACTTGGGCAGCCCTACAAATCTCTCTCAATGGGACTCCCTTGAGGAAAGCAGTGGATGTTGCAACCGCCCAAGTCAAGTGGGCTCCCAATGCTGACGGTAGTGGTTTGTTTTGCAGGTTATAGCAACTCCTTATACACTGCACAATAATGGAGGAGATGCGTTGTGCGGAAAACGGGCAGCCCTTAGAACGTTCCGCTATTGATACTAGTAGTGAGTCCGCCTTTCAGAAAGGTCTAGTTCTTTCGATATAAAAGGCCAGCGCTCGTCTCCAGTCCAAAGTGCGTAGGCGCACATGTTCGGGCGAAGGGTGAGGCTTGTGGTGGAAGTTAGGCAAGACTATAGGCTCATTGATGTGAAAACAGGAGTTCACCTTGGGAAGAAAACGTGGTTGCAGTCTCAATATCACCCCTTGGTGGATGAATATCATATAGGGAGGTGAGGCTGATAGAGCAGCTAGCTCGCCGACTCTCCTCGCAGAGGTAATCGCCAGCAAGAAAACGACCTTCATGGATAGGTTATGACGCACATTGCTAAGGATTTGAAAAGTTTACCCATCAAAGCATTGAGGACCATTTCAAGATCCCAAGGATCCACAGGTTGAGTATGGTGTGGATACATACTCAAGAACCTTTTCATTATCGGAAGGGAGAATATTGAGTATCCCTCGACAGGCTGGTGAAAGGCGGTTATTGCAGCAACATGTACTTTAATGGAGGTGCAGTCAAGGCCGGAATTTTTGAGATACACCAGGTAGTCTAGGATGCTCTGTATGGGTGCAGAAGTCGGATCCAGACCCATTTGGAAGCACCAAGATGAGAAGCGAGACCACTTTGAAAGGTAAGTAGTTCGCGTGGATGATTTTCTACTCTTTAGCAATATGTGTTTGACGGATTGTGAGCATGCTATTTCTGACTGTTGGAACCAACTAGGTACCACGCCATCAGTGTGAGATGATTGATCTGTGGATGGAGCGGTGATTCTGCAAAAGCAGATCATGTTGTATCGGTAAAGGACATGGAGGATGTATCGACATACGATGGAGGTAAGGATACCACGTCTGCTGTGGCCAAGAAGGGGCTATCAGGATCACTGTAGCTCTGTCCCAAATAATTTTCTCCACGACTCTGGGTATTAGAAGTGGGGGGGCGGAGGGGAGACACGCGTATAATAGGTGACTTCTCCAGTTGTAGAGGAAAGTGTCCCCTTTCGAATCTCGTCCAATTCCCGCTCTCGAGCAATATTGAGGACACTTCACATTGCGGTGAGTAGCAAATAGATCTACTAACAGAAATCCTCAGCGGTGAAATATCGCAGAAAGCACCGTGGGATGTAACTCCCACTCGTGGTTGAGAGAAAAATATCTGCTCAGGCCATCGGCTGTGACGTTGTGCTGGCCCGGGAGACATTCTGTGATTAAAGAAACATTGTGACGGTTGCACAGATTCCATACACGTACCATCTCTGCGCACAAGGAGTGGAATCTGGCTCCACTCTGTTTGTTTATATAATAAACGGTCATCATGTTGTCAGTGAGGATTCCTGTGACTTGTCCTCGAATAATGGGAAGGAAATGTTGACAGGCATTGTACACTGCCCTAAGTTCCAGGAAGTTGATGTGCCTCAACGATTTGTGCGGAGTCCATAGGCCTTGTACTTGCTCGTGCCTGAGGCGAACGCCCTATCCGATGAGTGATGCATCGGTCGTAAGCTGTACTGACAGCTGTGGGCGATGAAAAGGTACGCCCGACATTAGACTGTCCGGAATGGCCCACCAAGCTAGTGACACTTTGACGTGGGTAGGAATTGTTACTGCTGTGTGTACATCACAGATGTTTGGGGGGCATACCGTTGCCATCCAATGTTGAAGGGAGCGAAAACGTAACCTTGCGCGTTTGACGATGTACGTTGTGGAAGCCATATGTCCCAGATGTTGTAGACACTGTAGTACGGGAATCATTGGGCTGATTAGCAAAATCTGAATCAAATCCTGTATCGTCTAGAACCTTGCTGTCGGCAAGAAAGCTCACTCGCGTGTAGAGTTGAGATGAGCTCCGATTAAATGTATTGATTTGTGCGGTTCCAACGACGACTTGGGAATACTGAGAACAAGACCCGGCGCTTCGAAGACTATGCGTGTGGTGTCTGTGGCATGGAGTGCTTCCTCCAATGATTGAGCTCTGATTAGGCAGTCATCAAGGTACAGAAAAAAAAATCATGTGCAGACAACGAAGATAGGAAGTCACTAGGGCAAGGGTTTTCGAGAAAACCCATGGAGCCAATGAGAGACCTAACGGCAGGACCTTGTACTGGAAATGGTCTGCACCGATTTGAAAGCATAAGAATCTCCTGTGTGCCGGATGAATAGCAATGTGAAAATATGCGTCCTGGAGATCGAGGGACGTGAACCAGTCCCCGTTCTGAAGTGCTGGGATGATTGTAGCCAGGGTAACCATTCAAAATCATTGTTTTCGCAGGTAACAATTGAGAGCGCAGAGATCCAATATTGGTCTCCATCCCCCTGATTTCTTTTCCGTTATGAAATACTGGGAATAAAACCCTCTGCCCCTGAATTCGTTCGGTACAGGTTCAATTGCACCGATGGTGAGTAGACGAGTAACCTCTTGCCTGAGCAAGGACTCGTGAGATGGGTCCCTGAAAAGGGACAGGACAGGGGAGGAGGCAACGACGTGCAAGGACTGGTATAACCGAGCTGAATTGTTTGAAGGACCCATTTGTCATTGGTGATGTAGGCCCATCGATGGAGATATGGTCTCAAGCGATGGTGGAAAAATCGCCTTTGTAGCACTCAGACCGGTAATAGTGGGAATGGTTCTCAGTCTCTCAATGGGAGTGTCAAACCTGCTGTCTGTTACCCTGTTGGGTAGATGCTTTAGGTGGAAGGCGCCTTCATTGTTGGCGTTGTCTACCCCTTTGTTGCTCATGTGGCCTGTATGGAGAAGGCTGCTGAAGAAAGTGTCTTTGCCTTTGATAAGGATTGTATCATTTGTGGAGATACGGTGGTGTGTACATGCCCAATGTTTTTAAAATCGTCCTAGAATCTTTTCCCGAGTGGAGGAGTTGATCCGTCTTATCGGAAAAAAAAAAAGATTCTGCCTGTCAAATGGTAGATCTCAACTTTTGACAAAAGATCCTTAAGGACAGACGACTGTTGCAGCCAGAATGCCCTGTCCATCACTACCGAATTGGCCTGTGGGTGAGTAAAAAGAAACTCCATCCTTTTGGGGGGGAACAAAGTAGTTTTTAATCTGTCTTTTTATTTGTGGGTGGGGAAGAAGCGGGCAGCTGTCAAATATCATCAGCTATCTCCAGAATAGCTTCATCCAATAGCAGGGAGATTTTGGCCTGCTGAGACTGCTTGATGTTACGGAGGAGGAGGTGGTGTTTTTGCTGAACATCCCCCACCTACACTTTTTGGCTCTCTGCCACTCTTTAAAAGCTCCTGAAATTGATGGAGATCGTCCGAGGGTGAAGTGTCCCCTTGAAAAAACTGCATCATCTGGGGACAAGGATTGGTCTGTAGGCGACCTATCAGGTTCAGGCTCTCAAGTGGAAAGAGACTGCTGTATAACCCGGGTGTGCGATGGAGACCCTGAGGGAGTTGGTGGTCTTGAAAATGGGGAAGGATTAGGGTGTTCCCTCGTGATAGAGGAATGGGAGAGTGTATGAGGCGACCGGCGATGTTGTGATGGCGACCTCTGGTGATGGTATGGTGATGAAAAATGTTGGTACCGTCTGTAATAATCAGAGTGGGTCAAGAGCGTGGGTGATATGGGAGACGGTGACCTTTCTCTATAGTAGGTGGTATAGCTGGACGACAGGTGATCATGACGGTGATGCCTTGGTTGTGGAGAAGTATGGCAGTTACTCAAGTATCTGGAGTACGCTGGAGATGGTGACTGTAGCTCAGGAGAGAATTCTGGGCTTGGTGATAGCGATGGCAGTTTCCCGATCTTATGTTGAGTAAGTTATGCCAACATTACTTCGGCATTAGGGTTTCAAAGGTTTGTCATAGTCGGGGGTGGTAGTGGGGTAAGCTCCCACTATCTATAAAATGCTCCCATGGCGTGCGTCTCCAATAGCCTCTGACAACCAAAGTCCAGTTCCTGGCCTTCACGTGTGGCTTAGTTTTCTAAGTCCAGCGAAACTGTTTGTACTGACAGGAGAATGGGCGAAGGCGGGTGACTGGCACCTTAAAACCAGTTGCTTCGGATAGGTGGGGTTCGTTAGCCTGGGAAGGCCGCCCACCTAGGAGAAGGGAAACTCTGATTTAAAACCTCCACTGCCTTGCGGTGATACCTAGTTATGGGAAAGGCTTCAGGAGTAAACCCCGAGGATAAACCCGGAGATGGAGCCCATAAGGCAGTTTGAGGTTGTACTCAACCTCACTCTGGCAGCTCCTGAGACAACATTGGTGCCAAGCTGTAGTGGCTTTCGCCTTTCCCTTGGGTTACATCAGTGGCGTGGAGAGGGGGATCCTGCTGCTGGGCATCAGCCAGTTCTCAACTTTCTTGCCCAGGCCTAGACCCTGGAGAGGACACTCCGGCATCACTTTCTGAGCGGTGACACAACACGGGAAGCAGCAGTTACCCGTTATTAAGCCACTGCACTTGATTGGCGTAGAGTGAGGCGCCAGGGCTGCTTCCGATGGTGGGAGAGGTCTTCGGATCTCATTGGGCAGCTACCGCCCACCTCAAGCTGGGCAGCCCCCAGCCAAATAGGTGCTGCCTCGCCACAGTCCACTTGCTCCATTGGGTGTGTGGGGCTTAGGGAATCACCAACAGGTGGATCGTTAACTTTACACCAGGCAAAACAAACAAGCGACAAAGTAATCCAGCCTTCAGGCACATGGATGTAAAGACCATGATTCCGGGCCTTACAGAAGACCTACGGAGCATTAGTAACCCCCAAAAGACAGCAGTCATTGATAGTGAGCTGAGAAGACTGCGGCTGGACACTGTGGCCCTCCAGGAAACAAGGCTATCGTCCTCTGGATGTCTCCGGGAGAAGGATTTTTCCTTTTTCTGGCATGGGAAGCCTCCAGAAGAGGCCAGGGAACACGGTGTTGGCTTCGCAATTAGAAACAACCTAGTTGGCTCAGTCATACCACCAAATGTGGGAACTGAGAGAATGCTGAAAATCCAGCTTCAAACATCAGTGGGCATGGCCAACATCTTCAGCGTTTATGCGCCTACTTTAACTTCTGCCCAGGAAGATAAGGACAAGTTCTATGATTAACTTAGTATTGCCATCAGTGAGGTATCTTCCCATGAGTGAGGTATCATCCTTGGCGACTTCAACGCCAGAGTTGGCAGCAACCATCACAGCTGGCCATCCTGTCTGGGACAGTTTGGAACAGGGAAGATGAATGAAAACAGACAGCACCTCCTTGAACTCTGCTCCCAACATGATCTCTGCGTAACCAATACCTTTTTCAACAACGTCAAACCCCAGCACAAAGTTTTGTGGCGACACCCAAGATCGAAACATTGGCACCAGCTTGACATTGTCCTCGCCAAACGCAGCCGTTTAGGTAGTGTCAGGGTGACGTGCAGCTACCACAGCGCAGACTGTGATACTGACCACTTGCTCATGTGTAGTATGGTGTACATCCAGTTGAAGATTTTTTCACTCCAGAAAGGAAGGGAGGCCATGCATTGATACTGGTAAGACTCATGACCCTTCAAAAGTATGCGAGTTTGTCCAAGCACTTGAAGAGGCCTTGTCCCGTTGGGATGACACTGATATCAGCAAGAGATGGGAAGATCTATGATACTGCAATATCTATCTTTGGGAAGAAGACAGTCAAGTCTGCTGATTGGTTTGAAGCCCACACTGAAGTGCTGATGCCCCTGACTGAGAAGAAGAGACAGGCACTGGCTGCATACAGGTCTTCTCCCAGTGAGGAGAACCTGAAGGCGCTCCAGTTTGCTCGGAGTCAAGTGCAGCAGGTTGCTCGGTGGTGTGCCAACGATTACTGGCTCCAACTCTGCTCCAAGATTCAGCAGGCCACGGACACTGGTAACATGCGAGGAATGTACGATGGGATCAAGCAGGTCATTGGTCCATCACAAAGGAAGACTGCCCCACTTAAGTCAGCCACGGGCGAGGTTTTGAAGGACAGAACCAAGCAGATGGAACGCTCGGTGGAATACTATTCACAGCTGTACACCAGAGAGACCGTAGTTACAGAGCCCTGAATGCCATCTCTGCCCACCATGACTGAACTTGATGCTGAACCCACCATGGAAGAACTTAGCGACACGCTAAAAGCACTCTCTTCTGGAAAAGCCCCAGCGAAAGATGGTATTCCCTTGGAAATCCTTAAATGCGCTAACGGTACCCTAGTCTCAGAGCTGTATGGAATACTCTGCCAATGCTGGAGAGAAGGCAGCGTACAGCAAGATATGAGGGATGCTAACCGTTACTGCCTACAAGAACAAGGGTGACAAAAGCAATTGCAACAGCTATCGTGGTATCTCCCTTCTCAGCACCATGGGGAAGCTATTTGCACGTGTTGTCCTGAAGAGGCTCCGTGTTCTTGCAGAGAGAGAGTCTACCCTGAGTCTCAGTGTGGGTTCAGAGCTGAACGGTCCACCATAGACATGGTTTTCTCTGTTAGGCAACTACAAGAAAAGTGCAGGGAACAGAACAAACCTTTGTATATTGCTTTCATCGATCTGACGAAAGCATTTGACCTTGTCAGTAGAAAAGGTCTGTTCGCAATTCTGGCTAAGATCGGCTGTCCTCCAACTCTGCTCAGCATTGTTAGGACCTTCCATGATTGCATGAGGGGGACCATCGTATACGATGGATCCACATCCGAACCCTTCGAGATTCTCAGCGGAGTGAAGCAGGGGTGCGTGCTGGTTCCAACACTGTTCAGCATCTTCTTTGCAGTTTTATTCAAATATGCCTTTGGAACTGCTATAGAGGGCATCTTTCTCCACACGAGAACGGACGGCAACTTCTTCAAACTGTCGAGGCTTAGAGCAAAGACCAGGGTGCTTACGAAGCATATAAGGGAGTTCCTTTTTGCTGACGATGCAGCTATTGCTGCTCACACTCAGCAGGAACTGCAGTCACTCATAACTCGCTTTGTGGATGCATATATGGAATTCAGCCTCACAATCAGCTTAAAGAAGACCCAGGTAATAGGCCAAAGCATGGGTAACGAGCCATTTATCAGTGTGTTAGATTACAAACTGGAAGTCGTCCATGAGTTTGTGTACCTAGGCTCTACGATCTTGGACAACTTGTCATTTGATAGCGAGATTAACAAGCGCATTGGAAAAGCCGCCACAATGTTCTCCAGGCTGACGAAGAGCGTATAATAAGCTCACTGTACACACCAAGGTGCAGGTCTACACAGCCTGTATTTTGAGCACACTGTTGTACGCCAGTGAAACATGGACTTTGTGCTCAAAACAAGAGCAGCAGCTCAACACATTTCATATGCGCTGTCTTAGGTGTATACTCAGTATCTCATGGCAGGACAAGATCCCCAATAGCGCAGTGCTTGAGAGGGCAGGCACCGTCTCCATGTTCACCCTTTTCAAACAGAGGAGTATGCACTGGCTTGGCCAAGTCTCACGTATGTTGGATGGCCGAATACCGAAGGACCTTCTCTTTGGCGAACTGGCATCTGGAAAGAGCCTGAAAGGGCGACCTAAATTGCGCTATAAGGACACGTGCAAGCATGAACTCAGTGCTATCAGTGCAAACACCTGGCATTCACTTGTCTTAGACAAGTATGCCTGGAAACAGGGAGTGAAGGAAGCTCTTGCTATGTATGAAACTACCTTGGTGAAGGAAGTGGAAGACATGAGAGCCCTCAGGAAGATCCGTGCCCGTGATACCAGAGCTACATCTGCTCACAGTGCGGAAAGGGCTGCCATTCCCTGATTGGATTGCACAACCACAGAAGACGCTGCTCGAATCAGTCCAACAGGGGCGCAAACCCATGATCCTTCGGGATCAAAGGATGCCTACGATGAATGCCAACAGCTGCTCCGGTGGAGAGAAAGTTGTAGTGGAGAGTGCTGTATGGAAAAGAGCTGCATTGGCACTGAGGAGGTCGGTGCCGTGGTGCCCTCCGGTACCGAGAAGCGTGCCAAAGGGACGACTGTTACTGGGGAACATCTCGGTACCAGCAATTGTATTGGTGCCAGCGTACGTTTAGAGGGAGAAAATCATCTCAAAGACGAGGGATGCCTCAGTGCCGGAGAGCGTGTTGATGGAGAGGAGCGCCTGTGTGTTGGTGATTGGCCTGATGCAGAAGGGCAACTCTGTGCCAGCGAGCGCTTCGATGGGGAGAAGCATCTCGGCACCAGTGAACGCCTCGCCACCAAAGAGTACAAAGGAGGTGAAAGACTCCTTGGTATCGGCGATCGACTCGGCACCGGGAAGGTTATGGGCGATGAAGGGCACTCAAACGTCTCAGAGTGCTTCTGTGCCGGTGATCTCAGTGCCAGCAATCATTGAGACACCGGAGAGTGTCTTAAAGGCAAGGGACGCCTCGGTGCCGCACATGTTCAGGGCGGAGAGCAACTCTGAGCTGGTGATCATGCTTGCACTAGCGTATGAGTCAGTGCCAATGAGCGCTCCTGTGCTGAGGAGCGACTCGGTGCCAGGGCCCATGCCGGGGAATGAGTTGGTGCCGGGGAGTAGGTTGGTGCCAGGGAGCGGGTCTTGGGACCATGGAAGTCCCTGGGAGTGGTTTGTTGTCCGAGAGAACAGCTGAGACTGTCGAGCCCGATATGGAGGAGCTTGGAGCTGACTTTCTCTGGCTGATCTTTGGTTCTCCAGTGCCCCGTGCGGCAGGTGCCCCCGAGGTCCCTGGCTTATCCCCGACGCTCCCCCATGAAGGTGGAAGGGATTGTGATGGAGACTGTTTCTTCTTCACTTTCTTGGGTTGCTCTGCATGCCCCTTAGGTTGTTGAGTTTGGGGCTGCAGGGCTTTGTCGAATAGCATGTCCCTATCCCTTCTTGCTCTAGCCGTGAGCTTTGAGCAATGGGAACATTTGTATGTGGCCTTCCCCTAGACACCTGATACACAGGGAATGGCCATCGGAGGCAGGCATCACCTCACAGCATTCGTCACATTTCTTAAAACCAGGCACTGAAACTATTTACAGTAACTATAGAAGGAAAAATGGGTTTTTTTTGTTGGTTTTTTTTTAGAACGACTGGAACTAAACTGGTTAGGAACAGTAACTATAACTATACTATAACTAAACGTAAACGCTCTCTCTCTCTTCCTGTCAGGAGTTAAGGAGAGAGCGTTGAGTCCGTCCATGGCCGAGGACGGTCAGGAGGAGCCGGATCACATGCACTCAAATGGCGCAAAAAGCCACGAGCAGCACTTTGTGCATGCGCGGTCCAGCGAACTACGGCTGGAAAAGATCTCCTATCTGCGGTGCCAGGACAAGCCCGACACCAACAATGGAGCATCCACGGGACACTGCTCGAAGAAGAATAAATGCTACTTCTTTACAATAAAGAAAATGGTACTCCAGTGGTGTTGTCACACACACACACACACACACACACTTTGGAGTCACAAAAGCCTGAACAAGTGAACTTCTGGGGCCATCTATGGCATGTTAGGGGTCCCAGAAAACTGCCGTTTGCCACCTGCAATACCAGCTCTGAGAGCACTTGGGGTTGTGTAGTAATTTTGTTGTAAGAAGGGGGCTGTAGTGAAATCAAGTTTGAAACTTGCTGTAAAGCTACATGAGGATGGGTGGTAAATGTCGTTTACTTAAAAACCCACAAGTGGTGTACTTTGATTCACTGTTCCACCTGCTTAATTGATCAAAATTAACCCACACTGTTTGGGATGGGTGTGGGTTAATTTAAAATAAACTACAGTTACCACCCATCTTCATGTAGCTTTACAGCAAGTTCCAAACTTGATTTCACTACAAATGCTTATTGTAAAGGTGCAACATTTAAAAGGACAAGATTAAAATACAACCCTCGCTTTCAGGTATGCTGACAAGTCAATTGATAGATTTCTTAAATAGATTTTGCCACAATGAAAAATGTCATTTCTTATTTAATAATAGGATTTGGAAACTCAACACCCCAAATAGGATAATCCAATTACTCACACAGTTTTTTTTTTATTTTTTTTTTTTTAAGAGTCAAAAAAGAATCACTACAAGTTTAACTATCCTAGGTGTCCTGTTAGTTACGTTCAGACAAAATAAAGAAATCTGACAGCATATTTCAAGGGTTTTGTTGTTGGTATTTAAACCCCACCAATTATTTTAGAAAGATGCAAAGACCAAGTTGCTACAGTCTAAAACTGATGTGGGCAATATTTTTTGCTAGAGGGCACACCAAGAATAGGGAAAGTAGTCAAGGGCTATTAATGGAGGGATGTACTAGGTCTGGGATGGAGGTTGTGTGCAGAAGGGAATTGTGGTAACGGTATGGGGTGCAGCAGTGGTTTGGAGACTGGGAGGAGATATTAGGCATAGGAGAGGTGCCAGAGGGAAGCTCTTGATGAGAGGCACTTAACTAGGCAGCTCCTGGCCAGCAGATCCCTCAGGCAGGCTCATTGCCTGCCACAGTCCCTGTGCACCGCTCAGAGCAAATTGGCTGCAGGAGCCATGTGCTACTCTGAGCACGTTGAGCATTGGGGGGGTGCAGTTTGCATGCTGCCTGTGCTGGGGATGGGGCAGCGCACAAAGCCTGTCCCCCAACCCCAAGCTCGTGGCAGTGCTCAGACACACACAGGCCCCTGCAGCCCACCACTGAGCAGCATGCAGGGATGGGGCAGGTAGGGAGGCTGCCTGAAGCCCCCTCTGGGCCGGATCCTGCCTGTGGGCTGTAATTTGCCCAGTCCTGGTCTAGGACAAGCCATAGTCAATGCTATAACACCAGTACCCACATATAATTACATAAAGGGACATACTGAGTTGGTATAAATGTAAGATGCCTTTCCAAGCACAGCAGAGAGGATAAGAAAAGATGTTGTTGGTCTTTCTTACTCTACTCTCACCCTAAAGTCCAAGAGGCTCCACTGTAACAGATGGGTTTTACCGGCTACATCCCTGAACTTGGGAGAAGAGAAGAGGTCAGTTTCTTGCCACAAAGAGATGCCTATATTTGGAGGTACTTTGGGAATTTTTTTTTTTTTTTTAAAGGCACTCCTCTCTTTCTTGCTTCCCATAACAGACTTCTTCTAGATCAGTGATACTAAGATCTCAGTGATTCAGAAGCCAAATCAGCATTACCCAAAAGAGCTACAGTAGTATGAATTCATGGTCTCATTTACTAAATATTCATATTGAAACAGCATTATAGCAATATTTCTATACAAATTCTCACAGCAAAATGGCTGACCAAGTATTTTATCAAATTCAGTTGGTTAACTGGTATATTTTTATTATTAACCCAAGTTATTAAAATCACACAGCATTTTGATATCATGCACTGCAAAGAGCCACAGGCATTTCATTAAAGAGTCACTTGTAGCTCTCCAGCCTCAATTTGAGCATCACTGATTTAGACTGTGGCAATACACGCTGGGATAAAAATGTTCTGAGACACATGAAAGTGAAACACCACACTGAGAAGGAAGGAGGTGTGAGGGCATAACTGGATCTTGTCCTTGAGGAATATACGGGGGTAGGGGTGGGGTCTAATGAGAGCCCTCAGTTTGGACATACACCTAGCTGATGTGATAGCCACCAGGAAGGACACCTTCCAGGAGAAGTGCAGCAGTGATCATGTCACCAGGGACTTCAAAAGGCCCCCCCCCCCCCTCGCTCCCATGAGCCTGGATAAAACTAAGTTTATGTCCCACTGGGGGACAGTCTGATGCACATGTGGGTAAAGTCTGTCCAAATCCTATAAAAGTCTGTGGACCATAGGATGGGCGAAGAGCGTTGTGTCCCTAGAGCCCGAATGAAAGGTGGAAATAGATGCCAGGTGAACCCTGATCTATGAGGACGACAGCCCCTAGACCCTGAGGTTAAGGAGGTAGTCCAGAACAAGCAGGACCGGAGTGTCCACTGGGAAATATACTTTTCTGAGCAGCCCAAATGAAGAAGCACTTCCATTTAGCCAGATAGGTGGTCTGAGTGGAAGGTTTCCTGCTACCCAGCAGGACTTTCTTCACCCACTCCAAGCACTGGAGCTCTGCCACTGTCAGCCATGGAGCTACCTGGCCACTAGGTGGAGGGACCGTAGGTTCAGATGGCGAAGCCTGCCGAAGTCCTAAGTTACGGGATCTATGTGCAGGGGAAGAGCGATTGGCTTCTTGCACAACATGTTTAGCAGAGACATGAGCCAATGCTGTGTGGGCCAAGCCAGCGCTATGAGAATGAGGAGGCCCTGAAATTCCCACACTTTCAGAAGTACCTTGTGCACCAGCGAAAGTGGGGGGGAGGAGGTGGAAAATATATAAAGCAAGCCCTTGGGCCAGGGGATATTCAGAGTGTCTTCCAAGGACCTCTGACCCATCCCCGTGAGGGAACAGAACCTTGAGCACTTCCTGTTTTGCTATGTTTCAAAAAGATCTAGGAGGGGAAATCCCCATCTGTGGAAGATGTGGGAGGGCCACATCTCCGGAGGGACCATTCATAGCAGGAAAAAACCCGACTCAGCTGGTGCACCAGAGTGTTCTTTGTCCCAGAGAGATAGGATGCGACTGGATGAACATCCACTGCGATGCAGAGTTCTCAGAGCTGGAGGGCTTCCTGGCACAGTGAAAGGGGAATGCGCCCCACCCTGCCTGCTAATATAGGCAACTGCCATTGGGTTGTCAGACAGGATAAGGATTGTCCTCCCCTGTGGTGGGGAAGGAAGGCCTTGCACATGAGGCGAACTGCCCACAGCTACCCAACATTGATATGCAGGGAAAGTTCCTCCCACAACCACAAACCTTGCATCCTTATGTTGCGGACGGGAGCTCCCCAGCCAGCATCGGAGGTGCCTGTTACCAGTTGCAGGGTCAGGAGGGACCTGGAGAACAGGACCCCAGCACAGACCACCTCCTCCCAGGTCCACCAGTCTAGGGATTGGAGAACACTGTCACCACCCTGTCCCAGGCATAGAGGGAGGATCTATTGACTGGCACCTATCACAGCTGCAAGGAGAGCCTGGTGTGCTGAATCACATATGTACAGGCTGCCATGAGTCCCAGGAAGCAGATGCAGTTTCTGGCCATGATAATAGGGAATGCTTGTAAGGCCAGAACAGTTTCCCTGATAGCCAGCAAACAAGATCTGGGAAGAGAGGCCAGTGCTGTCATGGAGTCCAGACAAATTCCCACAAACTCTATGTCTTGAGTGGGGACCAGAGTTGACTTGGCCACATTCAGGAAGAGGCCCACCTCCAAAAAAAAAAAGGGGGCCTGCACCAAAGAAATGTTCACTAGCTCTGGGTCCAAGGACAAGATCTGCACCAGCCATTCATCAAGGTAGGGGAATACTTGAACCCCTCGCTTCCTTAGAAAGGTTGTCACTACAGCCATGCATTTTGTGAAAACTCAGGGGGCTGAAGAAAGCCCAAAGGGAAGGGCTGTAAATTGGTAATGGTCTGGACCAATAATAAGACTCAGAAATCTTCTGTGATGGGATGTGATCAAAATGTGGAAGCAAGGGTCCTTTAGATCAAGGACAGCGTACCAGTCTCCGAGGCTAAGAGAGGGAATGATTGATGCCAGCGTCACCATCTTGAACTTGACTTTGGTGATGAAGGCATTTAAGTCCCTGAGGTCTAGGAAGGGCCCCCCTCTGATTTTGGCACTAGGAAGTATCGTGAGTAGAACCCCTTGCCCCTGAACTCCTAGAGGGACCACTTCGGCAGCTCCCAGTCTTAGGAGATGCTCATGAGAGGGGTCCCTGAAGAGGTAGGTAGGGGGATGTGAAGGGTGAGATGAGAGGAAGGGGACGGCATATCCTCTCCCTACAATCTCTAGGACCCACTTGTCGGAGGTGATGGATTCCCATGCCTGGTTGAAAGGGACAAGGCAATCTAAAAACTGTGGAGGTGAGGAAGTTCTTGGGTACACCCTTATATTATAACCCATGGTGTGGGCCCTGTTAGAGGGGCCTGCACCCTGGTCCAGTGAGGGGGAGGGGAGCAACACCTGTTATTTCTCCTGTTGCCATTTCTGCCCCTACGATAGCAGAAATCCTGACGGGCGCCTTGTTGGGAAGACCTAGAGGCATTTCTGCCTGAGAGGAAGCGCATCTGAGGGGCATGCATGTGGATCCCTAGGGTTTTTAGGGTGTCTTGGATGTCCTTAAGGCTGTGCAGACAATGGATCAGTCTGCTCCAAGAACAGGGAGGGGGACACAGATCATCATCCAAGGCCTCCCTTTCAGAGCACTGGAGGCACTCCAGACACCTGCAGCCAAGAGTTACAGGGCATTACTAGGTCCATGGCCATAGTGCAGGCCGCCGCGTCCACAGTATCCAGAACCACCTGGAGGGCCACTCGGGATATTGCCTTGCCCTCTTCTAAGAGGGACTTGAATTCGGGGCAGGAGACTTGTGGGACCAGCTTGATGAATTTGTTCATTGCAGCCCAGGTGGTGTAAGCATAGCAAAATCAGCAGTACCTGCTGATTCGCTATGCGGGGCTGAAGGCCCCCAGAGGCATATGCCTTTCTGCCCAGCAGATTGGCCTTCTTAGCATCCCTGCTCTTGGGCATTGTGCCCGGCTGTCCCTGCCTCTCCCATTGGTTAGCTACCTCAACCACTATGGATCCCAGAGTGGGATAGGGAATGAGCATCTCATTTTCTTTCTTGCAGGACAGAATAACAGCGCTTAGCCTTCTTATCGTTAGGTGGAATGGACACCGGGGTCTGCCACGGTGTCTTAGTGATTTTTGTCACGTTTTGTTCACTGGTAGGGCCACCTTGGTGGGCCCTATCGGCCTGTAGGATGTCAATCGCATCCAAGTCATCTAACATCTTTTTGGCCTGTACCTGTAGACTCTGTGCCAGGCAACGGAGAAGGTCCTGGTGCAACCCTGAGGGCATAGATGGCAGCACCCCTTCAAGATCCTCATCAGGGGATGAAAAAGACAATCTCTCGAGGCCTGCCACCTCTGCATTCCGGGCCTGTGAGGAGGCTTGGGAGGCCACTGATGATGCCAAACATGTGGGACTGTGATGAGGATGACCCCCCTTCCAACTGAGAGAATGGGCAAAGGCTGGCCCAAGGGCAGGGACTGACCTGATGTATGGGAGCGGGTCAGTGGGGTTGCCAGTGGAAGGGCCCTAGGCCCAGAAAAGGACCACTGACTAGGAGCCTGCCACTGAGGTGGCCAGGACTGCTGCACTGGTTGCACTGGGGTTGGCTGTGGGGACCAGAACTGTTGCTGGCGCCCAGACCTATGTGCTATGGTGCCAGGAGTAGGGCTTGTGCCTTAACCTCAATCTGGAGCCCCGTGACAATAAAGCTGATTTTGCCTCTGAATCAGCTGAGTATTCGGAGGTCGACCAGGGTGGTGCCATAGTTGTTGCAGACAGTGACCTATGCCCAGGGGCGTGTTGAGCCATAAACTCTGGCTTCCCTCAGTTCCAGGGAGAAGTGCTGGTCCACTTGGCCAAGACAGGATGCGGACGCTGCTGGTTCAGGAGCTGGTGCCACACAGGTGTCCTAGCTTGGTTCTGGTGGTACACAGCAGCAGGTGCCAGTGTTAGGAACAGTGTCAGTGCTGAGGTCAATAGCACCAACGTGGTGCGGTGGCGAACCTCACATCCAGAGAGATTGACAGCGGAGCCATGGATGTGGCCCGGTGCCCTCCGAGCTTGACACTCTTTAGATGGGCCTGGTGAGATAGGGGACAAGGTAAGTTCGATGAGGTCCCTCACTGCCTCAAAAGCATCTGGGGTCGAGGGCTCTGGAAGGTCCTGCACTGGGCTCAAGTTCTGACATGGGCTGGAAAGGTGCCAACCTGACCTTGATGGTTGGGGTGCCAGTCCCATGTTCCCTACCTGAAGGCACACTGACAGCACATTCCTTGCTCAGGAGACCTGCCTGAGCTAGGTCTGTTTCTTCTGTGGCACTGGAGACCGAGAACAGTGCCAAGGCCTACACGGTGCTGAGAGGTGTGCGAGCAGCTTGATGCCTCCCGCACCGAAGCCAGTGCACTGCAGGTTCTTGGTGCCGGGTCCGATGCCAGTGCCAGGCGAAGAGCCACTTCTGTGAGTATGATCTTCAGGCAGGACTCTTGTTCTCACTTGGAGGCCTGCAAGATCTGTAAGGCTTTCAAGCCACAGACCAACAGATAAGCTTACCCAGGCACTTAAGGCAGGTTTTGTAGGGGTCTCCACAGGGCATAGGCTACTGGCACTTAATGAAGGGCTTGAACCCTTGGGGCCCAGGCGTGCCCTGTAGCATGCCCAGAGACAGAATGATCTCCCTCTGTGCTAAGTAAACTACTAACACTTAACAGCTAAAAACAACAAATGGTCTGGTAGCACTTTATAGACCCATGGCCACCAACAGGTCGATCGCGAGGCATCCTGTTCACCCCGCCCCCATTTCCCTCTCACCCCCAAGAAGCCTCATTACCTACCTCAAGTGAAAATGGAGGTAGTCGGCTTCCCAGGGATGGACAGAAGTCCTGCAGCTTAGCGCCACTTCCAGCGATTCCAGAAGTGCGCTAGCTGCTCTGCCGGGTGTACTGCAGGAGGGAGCATTGGCTCCCTGCACCGCACAGGAGGGGTGAGTCAGCCCCGGGGGAGGCACGCGCGAGGTTTCCCAGCACGCGCGGAGGGGTCGGTCCCGGGGCAGGCGCACACGGGGCTTCCCTGCGCCAGGGGGGTTGGCACTGGGGTAGGTGCGCGTGGGGCTTCCCTGGTGGGTGGGTGGGGGTGTGTGTGTGTGTGTGTGTGTGTGTGTGTGTGTGTGTGTGTGTGTGTGTGTGTGTGTGTGTGTGTGTGTGTGTGTGAGTGAGAGCGCGCGCGCACCCCCATGAATGAAGCTTCCCTGCCCCGGGGGGGGGGGGGAGGGGAGGGATCGGCCCCAGGGCAGGCGCATGCTGGTTTCCCTCGGGAGGGGGGAGAGGGAGGGGAAATCCTGGGAGGAGGCAGATGCAGGGGACTCTCTGCCTCCACTGGCACCCCACTCCCCAGAGCCCACTCTCCAGCCACAGAATTCTGTCCCCACTCTCCTGTCCCCAGCCACAGAACCTTGTCCCTATTCCCGTCCCCACTCCCTGAACTCTGAGCCCACTGGCACCCTGTCCCCAGCTGCAGAAACCTGTCCCCTCTGGCACTCTGTCCCCTGCTGCAGAACCCTGTCTTCTGCCCTCCCAACACCCTGTTCCCTCTCTCCTGCTCCCAGCTGCAGAACTCTGTCCCCACAAAATGTATAATTATAAATGCTTAAATATCATGAATAAAAAACAGACCATTTATTTCATAACTATAAACACGTGATTTTAATTTTATATATCACAATTTAAAAATAAACTGTTTATCAGAGTGTGTAAGTAAGGGCTAGGGATAGCAAGTGATGGACAGGAGAAGAACAGAGAAGACAGGGCTTCAAGGAAAGGGCGGGGCGGTAGATCTTCACCTGTTCTGAGATTTAAAGAGTGATCTTGGGTGTAAAAAGGTTGGAGACCACTGTTATAGACTAACAAAACATGAAGATGAAGCTACTTAAGCTATTTACAACAGAGATAACACTAACAAACAACAGAATTACAAATGAGTGAGAACTGCTAGAAGCACTTGCTAAGCAAGAGCAGAGCAGGTTCCAATGACCTTCAGGAGCAAAAAGAAGGAACTGAGGGGGGTGGAAGGCCAGCAGGGGTATATACTAGCCAATAAAGGAGCGCCACTCCAAGGGGCTCCCCTGCTGGCCCAACAGGTACTGCTAAGGGAAAAAACTTCCAATGACGCACGCACGCGTTGTATGCGCACCTACATGGAATGGACATGCGCAATCACTCGAAGAAGAATTAATGAAATCATGATAACGTTTTCATTTCTAAACTTCAACAACAAATGATCTGGTAGCACTTTATAGACTAACAAAACATGTAGATGGTATCATGAACTTTCATGGACACAGCCCACTTTCATTTATGTTATTGCAATTGTTTTTATAAAACCTATTAACTTTAACAAATGCCTCCTGTTTTCAAAATATTACCTAAAGTATCAATGCTATTACTCATTCAGTTAAGGCCACTATGGGGAATATAGTAAGACAGTTGTGGCACTGTAAATGTGCCAGTATAATCCTGAATTGTAGAGGAAGCGTACAGTGAGGGAAAAGTTTTTCCAGTTCCTGTCAGAACACTACTTCCTAAGCAATGCTAGCTATGTATCGGAAGCATTTGTCTGTCAATCCAGCTAGTTCTAGACCAGAGGTAAGGTCAGTATGGCTATATAGAGCTGAGAGGGTATGAATTTTTCCACATGCCTGAGCTTAAGATAGGACAAAGGCATTACATACTCAGGATAAACTCCCTTCTGTGGCTTGGAGGACCACTGAAGATTTTACATTCCTCAATTAAGGAAAAAAGAGGGAAAATATTTAACTACTTTTAAGGCTTTTCATATACATGACTAAAAAAAAAAAATAAAAATAAAAAAAGTGTGTCCATTAAAAAAAATAAAATTAAAAAAAAAACAAAAAAAAAAACCAACCCATGATTATCTAATGTAGGCTGGAGGCCAGACTTGCTATTAATTTAAGAAAGAGGCATTTCTGTAGCCAGAGTAAAAATTGTATCATTGGTTGGGAAACATCAAATCACACATGGCCTATGCTAGGAAACACTGAGGAAAGGTGGAGTGTCCAAAAGCCAAACTAGCTGTACATCACAGGGACAGCTTTCAGGTTTCTTTGTAAAAGGAGAAGTCACAGGTCTGGGTCAAATTTTTCCCTTCTTTCAAAGGAAAAACAAACAAACATTGTAAGCTTCAGAATAAAAGCAGGTAAAATGTATTAAAAAAAGTTACAGAACAGCTAAGTATACGTCTAAACTACTTCCCCCCTCCCCCCAAAAAGCGATCTTTCAAAAGTGAAAGTAATGTGGATGGGTTTTTTGTTGCTTCCCCCCCACCCCAGGGAAAAACACCGTGTAACCTCTTTAAGGAAGAGCGTTTTTTTTTTTCTCCGAAAAAGGGGTTTTTTTCTCCGGGGGGGAGAGGGGGAAAGCTATTAGTAGTCCTGTGGCACCTTAGAGACTTTTGTTAGAGAAAAGAAACTGCCCCCCCCAGTAAAAAAGTTTGGCCAGGCCGCTCTTGCTATAGTGGGCTGCAGTACTCCTTGGGAGAAACCGGCCGCACCCTTCCTGCATACCATTGCCTTTAGAAAAAGGGAAGGTGTGAAAAGGGGAAAATAGCCTAACTCTCCCACCCATCACCTTGGCATGAGAACTGCGGGGCTTACCTGGTCGCATGAAACCTGCACAGTTTCGGTCCAACCCCTGGGACACAGACCCCTCCACTTGGTGACCACTGGGCCATATATGGTAATATGCAAGCACGGGAAAGCGATGTGCAGATTTGGGGATAAATATCCATCGCACAGTTCGCTCTAGGAGGTCTTCGCAACACACGTACCACTGTGCGTGTGCCTTCTTGTATACTTCAAAGCACTGCCGGCCTGATCAACCGACCAGCCACCTCCCCCGACTCTCGAGCGTAACCAAGGCCTTTGCAACCGAACCGATATCTGTGAAATGTTCTGTGTGCTGTGTAAATTGGTATGTAGGATTTGATTTTTTCTTGATGTATAAGCTTAGCGTTGTAGTTGTTTTGGGTAGTACATAGAGTTTGTAGTTATCACTGTTATTTAATTAGTGTAGCTAGATATTTTTAGACTAGAGACTATTTCCCTTGCCATTCCCATCCTTATATCTGACACGTTTAACTAGAAATCATAGACTATAATAAATACTGTAAATTCATTATTAACATGGTCTATTAAAAATCTTAGAATTCACCACTGTCATAAATAAATATTTTTATTTGATAAAATGGTCCACCTGGTTCTGTCCTTCCCCCCTTGGGTATGCATCATCGGACCTGTGATTCTCGCGACAACTTTCAAAAAAATTATATAGTATCCGGTCGGCAAAACCATAAAAGCTCACGATACTATATATTTGTTAGTCTAAGGTGCCACAGGACTACTTTTTAAAAATTTATTCTAACACGATTAAAGAGCATAGATATTTTTCACACACTAAGGAATAGGATTAAAAAAAATACAAACATCTCCAAAATTCACAATTGTGGACAAGAGAATCAGTCTATGAAAAAAAAAAAAAAAAAAAAAAAAAAAAAAGAGATTTTGACTAGAATAGTTACAGTAAACACTAGTTTCCAATCCAGTTGTTTTTGGGCCCCAATGCAAGTCAGCCTGTAAAATATTAAAATCAGCTTGTGAAATAAAAAAAAAAGAAAGCACTGGAAACCATTGAGAAGGAGGTTTTCAGTGTCTTCATAAAATGTACAAAGAGAGATCAGGCATCATTTATTTGCCCATTATTAATTCTAGTGCTTTTCTTAAAATAAAAGAAAGGCAACTATTTCTGACAACTAGGATATTTACCTTTCTGAATACTGATTAGTGCCTGTAGGAGTTAGAAATGAAATCGTGTTTCTTTACAAGTAAAAACTAAAAAGAGGATTTGAAATAAATAGCCTCTTTGGTATGTGAACAATGGTTGCCAAAAAAAAGTGGATCCTACTGCTCTATTTTAACAGACCAATCATAAAATACCCAAGATGCAAGTGGTCAATCCACATGCTGAAACACAGTATTACTAGTTAAATTCGTATGTATCATAACTGAACAAGTCAAAGATGCCAATTTCCTATGCTGCCCACCACATTGCATGTCTTTGTCAGATTCTGACTCAGTCTATCATCACTGCCACTCTTCCAAAGATTTCAAGCAAAGTAGCAAATCTTTGTGATAGTGTGGTACATTTTCCCTTTATTCTTAAAGAATGAAAATTTAGCTTCTTGCAACCAATCCATTAATGTGTTTAAAGATACAAAGATGAGCTTTCATATATTTGTCATCTTCAAGACTATTACAAAGCAAGGTGTTTCATGTGTACTAGAAAATACTTTGATGATTTCATTCAATAAGAAACCAAAAACCTTTTATTTAAAGTAAAATTCACATTATGCCTGTTAACTCTAACCTACAAGATTCTGGCAATATTCCAGGAGATAACCGAAATCTGCAAAACAGACTTTGTACTGAAATCAGTGCTTTATTTATCCAGCTTAAAGAGTGACTGAGCCAAGTTGTCAATTTTCTAGAGCATGTTTAAGGCAAGACTTCAGAAATGATTTATTTTCAGAATCTCAAGTTCAAATGGACAGAATTATACTGAGATCTGTTTATGGGACAGTAAAGGATTCTGGAATTTTTGAAGAATTGAAAAGGTCTACACATATTTTTTAAACCCACAAGTCTGCAGAGAAAAAAACAACAACAAATATTTCATTAAAAATTAATGTTTCATTTGTAATTATCTTCAGAATGCAACTTGATTAAATGTTGTCTTAAAATAGACAACAGCATTAGGGACAAGAAACCAATTGAAATACACTGACACAGACCTCTCACCTTCAAAGTTACCATCTTCTCACACATACATCAGTCTGTGTCATTTATTGCCCAACTGAATGAAGTGCCTACTTTTATTTCCACCTCTTCAGAGCTGAGGAACACTGCTTACACTAAAATAAGAAATCCACAGCAGCAAGTCTCAGAGCTGGAGTCAACTGATCATGCACTCTATATTGAGTGCAGATGAAGGGGTTCAGGCTGAAGCCTGGGCTCTGAGAGATACCCACCGTTGATGGTTTTCAGAGGCTATGCTCCAGCCCAAACCTGAACATCGATACTATTTTTGGCTTCATTGCACAAGTTGAGTCAGTTGATGTATGGACTCATGGCATGTTTACACTACAATTTTAAGTCAACCTAACTTTGGTTGACTTATAGCCACCACAGTAATTATCAGCAGTGGCTAATACCCACACCAATTCTCCTTCTGTCAGTACTGCACATCCTCACTAGCACTACTTCCAATAACTGAAGAGGAACAGGACAAAATTAAAACACAACCAATAGTCTAGTAGCACTTTAAAGACTAACAAAACATGTAGATGGTGGGATGAGCTTTCGTGGGCACAACCCACTTCTTCAGATGGTACCATCTACATGTTTTGTTAGTCTTTGACTAGCTACCCCTCTGAAGTTTTTGAAGAACAATAGGGCTACGTCTACACTGCCCCCTTCTCTGGAAGAGGCATGCTAATTTAGAACTTTGGAATAGGGAAATCCGCGGGGGATTTAAATATCCCCCGCGGGATTTAAATAAACATGGCCGCCGCTTTTTTTCCGGCTTAGGGAAAAGCCGGAAAAAAAGCGTCTAGACTGGCGCGATCCTCCGGAATAAAGCCCTTTTCCGGAAGATCTCTTATTCCTACTTGCAAATAGGAATAAGAGATCCTCCGGAAAAGGGCTTTATTCCGGAGGATCGCGCCAGTCTAGACGCTTTTTTCCGGCTTTTCCCCAAGCCGGAAAAAAAGCGGCGGCCATGTTTATTTAAATCCCGCGGGGGATATTTAAATCCCCCGCGGATTTCCCTATTCCAAAGTTCTAAATTAGCATGCCTCTTCCGGAGAAGGGGCCCGTGTAGATGTAGCCTAGGGGTATGTGGGGAAAAGGCGTGCCTGAGAGTCAAGGCTTTCAGTGCCATGCAGCTCCCCACTGGAAGCCCAGCTACCTGCAGGGCTTCTCACCTTCCTGTTTCCAGCAGGGGAAAGCTGCCTGGGGAATGTCCCCTCTGTTATGGAGATCTGCGCCCAAAGTCCTGTTGGCCACCATCCTCCTCAGGATGGAAGGGTTTGACAGCCAACTTCTGAGCAGGGAACCTCAGGGAAGTGAGGCTCCCTGCTGGGAGCAGAGATATGGGACCCTGGGGGACAGTAAGGTTCCCAGGGGGAAAGCACAGAGAGAAACCCAAGCCAAGAGCATGGGTGGCAGCCCAGCTTGGAATACAGACTTCGTACAGTAAAACTCCAATTGTCCAGCATCCAGTGGTCCAGCACTCCTGATAGTCCGGCACCAACTGGAACCCGGAAGTGCTCCAGCCAGCTGGACAATTGGAGCTGCTGTAAGCTCCATGGGCGATCATGGCTGGTAAAGGGAAGGGGATTATACCCCTGTGACGGATCTTCCGGGACCTGCACAGCGTCCGGCCGGGGGGGTGGGCGGGGAATGGCACAGCGAGGGGTGTACCCTCCACTGTTTTGCAGGTAGGCGGGGGAAGCCCCACACCAGCACGAGTTTCCGGGAGGGGAGCGGGCTCCCCAACCCCCAGACTGCAGTAGTTATTGCTGAGCAGGGAGGTGAGGAGTGGCGGCACTGCAGGACCAACTTGGCAGCACCCCACCTGCTCTGCTCCGCCGCTTGTCCGCCGCTCGTCAGTTTCAGCAGCGGCAGATTTGGGGAAGTAGAGTGGAGCAGCTGGGGTGCTGCCGGGTTGGTCCCGCAGCACCGCCCTTCACCTCCCTGTTCAGTGCCCGGCAGCACCCCATCTGCTCTGCTTCTCCGATTCCCCAAGTCCACCGCTAGTCAGTTTCAGCAGCAGCAGTGGCGGACTTGGGGAAGCGGTGGGGTGAAGCAGAGCAGCTGGGGTGCTGCTGGGCACCGAACAGGGGGTGAAGAGCGGCGCTGCGGGACCAACGCGGCAGCACCCCCGCTGCTCTGCTCCACTGCTTCCCCAAATCTGCTGCTGCCACTGCTGAAACTGATGAGCGGCAGACAAGTGGTGGAGCAGAGCAGGTGGGGTGCTGCCAGGTTGGTCCCGCAGTGCCTCCCCTCACCCCCCTCCTCGGCGATAACTACTGCAGTCTGGGGGGTGGGGAGTCCACTCCTCTCCTGGAAACTCTTGGCGGTGGTGTGGGGCTTCCCCCGCCTTCCTGCAAAACAGCAGAGGGTTCACCCCGCGCTGCGCCGTTCCCTGCCCACAAGCCTGCAAAGTGATCAGTGGTAAATAGGCCAATGGTGGGATAATAAGGAGTTACTATAGAGAACTTTTCCTGAGTTTCTGGCTGGTGAGTCTTGCCCACATGCTCAGGGTTCAGCTGATCGCCATATTTGGGGCCAGGACGGAATTTTCCTCCAGGGTAGATTGGCAGAGGCCCTGGAGGTTTTTCGCCTTCCTCTGTAGCATGGAGCACAGATCACTTGCTGGAGGATTCTCTGTATCTTGGGGTCTTTAAACCCCAAGGCTTCAATATCAGAGATATAGGTGAGGGGATTATTCTAGGAGTGGGTGGGTGAGATTATGTGGCCTGCATTGTGCAGCGGGTCAGACTAGATGATCACGGTGGTCTCGTCTGACCTTAAAATCTGAGTCTAGGATGGCATGGCCTCAAGCCCCCCGCAATCTCCCTGGCCCTCACTGGGAGCAGCCCCAAGGATCCCAAGACCCACCCAAAGGGACCAAGAGGCAGGCACCCTCCAGGTCCAGCCCAGAGATCCTGTCCCTCCCTAGAGCTGTGGGGTGAGAATGAGACCTTGCAGGATCGCCAGGCCAAGCGTCACAATGAGGACATTTATGGTTGGATTGCTGAGTCCCTAGCAGAGCACGGACACCCACCCTGGTCCTTGGAACAGGTCTAGAGTAAAGTCAAACAGCTCCACCAGGGATGTGTGTATGCCAGAGAGTGCAGCTCGCATTCAGAGGCAGGACCCCACACCTGCCCCTATTACCAGGATTTGCACCAAATCCTGGGGTGTGGGGAAACATCTTCCCCACCCATCCTCATGGACTTGAGCCTGGAGACCCCGCTGTCAGGTCTCCAGTTTGTTGGGGAAAGTCAACCAGGTTTTTGTAAAGGGAAATCATGCCTTACTAGAGTTCTTTGAGGAGTTCAAGAAATACATGGACAAGGGCAATCCAGTAGTTATAGTGTACTTAGATTTCCAGAAAACCTTTGACAAGGTCCCTCACCAAAAGCTCTTCTTAAATAAAGTAAATCATCATGGGATAAAAGGGAAGGTCCCCTCATGGACTGATAACCTGTTAAAAAAAATAAAGGGTAGGAATAAATGGTAAGTTTTCAGAATGGAGAGAGGTAAGTACAGGCAGTCCCCGACTTACGCGGATCCGACTTACGTCGGATCCGCACTTACGAACGGCGCTTTCTCGTCCCGGAGGTCGAGGTAGCGGATTGCTACCTGCGAGCTCCAGGGGGGAAAGCCCCGTTCGTAAGCTGCTCGGGTGCCCCTGGTCTGCTGGAGACCGTCTCCAGCAGACCAGGGGCACCGGGCGGGTTCCCGCGCTTCTGAGGCTTGGCCAGAGCAAAGCCTCAGAAGCGCGCGGAACCGCCGCTGCTGCCGCTTGAGTCCCGGTGCCTGTGGTCTGCTGGGGACCGTCCCCAGCAGACCACAGGCACCGGGACTCAAGCCGCAGCCGCGGGGGGGTCCCGCGCCTCTGAGACTTTGCCAGAGCAAAGCCTCAGAGGCGCGGCACCCCGCTGCCGCTGCGGCTCTGCTCCCGGTGTCCCTGGTCTGCTGGGGGGGGGGGGGGGGGGGGGCTAGTGTGCGCCCCCCTCCCCCCCCCCCAGCAGACCAGGCTTTTTTTTTGGACCCTGGGGCAGAGCAGCTGAGGCGCTGTCGATTGGTCCTGCAGCGCCCGCTCTGGGCACTACTGGACCAACCCGGCAGCACCCCAGCTGCTCTGCCCCAGGTCCTGATTCAGCCGCTGCTGGTCAGTTTCAGCAGTGGCTGAATCAGGACGCCTGGGGCAGAGCAGCTGGGGTGCTGCTGGGTTGGTCCAGTAGCGCCGAGAGCGGTGCTACTGGAGCAACCCAGCAGCACCCCAGCTGCTCTGCCCCAGGCGTCCCCAAGTCAGCCGCTGCTGAAACTGACCAGCGCTGACTACAGGAAGCCCGAGGCAGAGTTGCTCTGCCCCAGGCTTCCTGGAATCAGCGCTGATCAGTTTCAGCAGCAGCTGACTTGGGGACGCCTGGGGTTCTTAAGTTGAATATGTATGTAAGTCAGAACTGGCGGTCAGTTTCAGCAGCGGCTGAATCTGGACGCCAGTTCCGACTTACATACAGATTCAACTTAAGAACAAACCTACAGTCCCTATCTTGTACGTAACCCGGGGACTGCCTGTAGTGATGTCCCCCAAGAGTCTGTACTGGGATCAAACCTATTCAGCCTATTTATAAATGATCTGGAGAAAGGGGTCAGTGAGATGGCAAAATTTGCAGATGATACTCAACTGCTCAAGATATTGAAGACCAAATCAGACTGAAGAGCTTCAAAAAGATTTCACCAAACTAAGGTTATGTCTACACTACCACTCCTAGTTCGAACTAGGGTGGTAATGTAGGCAACCGGAGTTGCAAATGAAGCCCGGGATTTGAATTTCCCGGGCTTCATTTGCATCTCGCCGGGCGCTGCCATTTTTAAATGTCTGCTAGTGCGGACTCCGTGCCGCGCGGCTACACGTGGCATGGACTAGGTAGTTCGGACTAGGCTTCCTATTCCGAACTACCGTTACTCCTCGTTTCACTAGCGGACATTTAAAAATGGCGGCGCCCGGCGAGATGCAAATGAAGCCCAGGAAATTCAAATCCTGGGCTTCATTTGCAACTCCGGTTGCCTACATTACCACCCTAGTTTGAACTAGGGTGGTAGTGTAGACATACCCTCAGTGATTGGGCAACAAAATGGCCAATGAAATTTAATGTTGATAAATACAAAGTAATGCACATTGGAAAAAAATAAACACAGCTATACAATATGATGGGGACTAAGAGAGATCTTGGAATCATTGTGAACAGTTCTCTGAAAACATCCACTCAACGTGCAGCAGTCAAAAAAGCAAACCAAATGTTAGAAATTAAATAGGGATATAGATTAAGACAGAAAACATCTTACTGCATCTATATAAAACCATGGTATACCCAATCTTGAATACTGGGTACAGCTGTAGTTGCCTCACCTCAAAAAAGATAATGGCATTGGAAAAATATTCAGGGCAACAAAAATGATTGGGGATTTGGAATGGATGCCATATGAAGAGAGATTAAAAAGACTGAAACTTTTCAGTTTAGAAAAAGAGGCGACTAAGGGGTGATATAATAGAAGTCTATAAAATGATGTGTGGGAAAAGTGAATAAAGAAAACCTATTTACTTGTTCCCATAACATAAGAACTAGGAGTCACCAAATGAAATAGGTAGCAGGTTTAAAAACAAACAAAAAGGAAGTTTTTCTTCACAGTGCACGGTTGACCTGTGAAACTCCTTGCCAGAGAATGTTGTGAAGACCATGATTTGAACAGGGTTCAAGAAAGAACTAGATACATTCATGGAAGTTAGGGCCATCAATGGCTATTAGCCAGGATGGGTAGGAATAGTGTCACAAGCCTCTGACAGAGGCTGGAAATGGGTGATGGGAGAGGGATTGCTTGATAATTCCCTGTTCTGTTCAATCTCTCTGGGGCATATGGTATTGGCCACTGTCAGAAGACAGGATACTGGGCTAGATGGACTTTTGGTCTGACCAGGTATGGCTGTTCTTATGTTCCCCATGAGCACTCGATCCACCTTCCCTCCTAACTGCTGCACGCCTGCCTCTGACAGCGAGACAACAACATGAGGGGGGTGGGGCAGGTGGGAGCCAACACACGAGGAGCCAGCTTTCAAACCATGCCTTGCTGCCTTTTACAGAGGCAGGAGAAAAGGCAGGAGCCACCCCTCCTGCCTCTCTATCAGAGGCAGCGGGGGGAGGGGTAAGGGAGACTGTTCCACAGCAGCAGCCCCTGTCTGTGGGAGTCCGAGCTCCTAGTGGACAGACTGCTCCACATCCCACGGAGCAGCCTCTGCCCATGGCAAGCTCGGATCTCCCCCCGCCCCTCCATGGATAGGGGCTGCTGCCACCCCGCACTGGTGCTCTGTATCAGAGGCAATAGCACAAAGAGGCAGGTGGGCCATTCTCCGCAGGGACCAGTTCCCTGATACAGAGGCAGCAGCATGGGATGGCAGTGAGCTCCCTAGGAGTGGGGTCGGATTGCACTGGCTGCCAGTCCTTCCCCTGGGGACTAGCGAATAGCTGTGTAACCATATAAAATTTTAGCAATTATATGACTATTCAATTATATGCTAACAGTCCTAAAAAAATACCTCTCACCCCAGGAAGTGGACAAATTTAAGTTCCTATGTAATACTAGACCAGGGGTGGGCAAAAGGGCCTCCACAGGCTGGATCCAATCCACCAAGCAGGCTGATCTGGCCTGGGGATGCCCTGCTGCTTCCCTGCCCCCAGGCAAATCAGGCCTGGGGATGGGAAAGCGCATTAAGTCTCCTGCAGAATGGAGGGCAGGGAATGAGAGACTTCCCATGCTCCCCTCACCCCCAGAACCTGATTGACCTGGGGATAGAGAGGAGTGTGCGAAGTCTCCTCCCGCTGCGAAGGGTTTAGGCACCTTAGAGGGAACTTTCAACTGTTCGGAATAGCTGGCGGTTCCCTCTGGAGGAGGGAAGGGGCAAAGACTTCACACACTCCCTCCACCCCCAGGCCAATCAGGGTCTGTGGGCAGGGAAAAAGCATGGAAGTATCCTGGCCCTGCCCCTTCTGCCTGAGGCCCCGCCCCTTCTGGGACAGCCTAAGGCCACTTCAAAAATTTCTGAAGTGCTCTCCTCATCTAAGATTATTGCCCATCTCAGTACTAGACCCAGAATTATACAGTTACTATTAGAGCAGAAGAGGGGATAGAATAAAAACAATGGTCTCTTCAAAAACCAGTTGTTTTCTATGCAATTGCATACACAGCAGTACCCATATCACTTCAAATGGCCATCATAAATGATGGACTTGTAGAACTGTAAAGAGCCACATGAACTCAGATGAAAGAGTATCAGACAGTTACACGTTTTGTACCATTAAGAACTGAATGGACACAAAAACCCACAAACACGTTTTTACTCTGATAGGTGGTCAGGGTTATCAATGATTTAATACAAATACTTTGTTCTTTTTAAAAGGTATTTTGGGATGGGATCTATAGTCAGTGCAGAATCCCAGAATTTTAGTATTTGTCACCCATACTTTTAGTTGGGCACCCAAAATGTTAACATTTTTGCTCCTGAAAAATATTTTGTAGCCGAGCTATTAACTACAGTGTAATTCTGCTAATATATATAGTCTTTGCAAACATGTTTGTTGTTAACCAATTATTCAAAAGTTATTTTTGGAAAGGAAGTCTTCCATTAGTCTGATGTCTAGGAGCTGGCTAATACAATAAAATTAAGATACTACCCTTTTACTCCTGAAATCTGGGCTCAAAAATTTACTTAGGAGTCACAAGTAAAATTATGTTTGGTCCCTTTCCAGTCCCCCATCATCACCTGCTCACAGAATTAGATCACTACACAAACAGAATTTGTGGCATTTCTCTAGAGGTCCAGAAGTAGAATACTCAGGATGAACTAGATCAGGACTGAAGTGCACTTTCAAAGGTATCCCAAAAATACATTGTGCTTACACACGATGACATATTCAAGTAAGTGTTATTTATTTCATTATCAGAGGATACACTAATCAAAATAGAAAAACAAATCAAATACTTCAGAATTTTGATCAGCAATACCCAATTTTCAAAACAGCTACAGCTGGTGCAAGGTAGTTTGTTGCATCTAAAACCAAACATCAATATTAAGATACTTTGAAGACTACCAGAAGCAACAGCAATATTTAGAATACAAAACAATGAACCTAATCAAAGGCCTAGAAGGGCTATGAGAATTAAAAAAACTGCACTCCCAGCGCACTATAAACACACACACACACAAAAAACCAACACACAATAACCCACACACCACATATTAACAGGCAGCAGTAAACAAGTATGTTTAGAAGTCTCTGATTAATGACCTATCATTCATATTAGCTTTTATGAAGCATAAAAGCTGAGAAAATTGTCAGGCTTCTCTTCATTATCTAAAACTGCACAATACTCATATATGTATGGATTAGGAACTACAAATGAATCTCTTATTGTCTCTGTCTTTGGCAAGAACTTGTTTACAAAAGTTTTTTTTTTAACATTTTAATGGAATCCTTTTGTATGTGTCTGCTAAAAAATTAGAAGAAAACTACATACAGTTAAGAAAATTCCATTGTTAACACCTTGTACAGGTCATAATGAACGTTTTTTTATCTAATTTACTCTGCTTAGTTTCCTCTCAAGTTTGGAGAACAAAACAAACAAGAACCACTCACACAGAACAGTCCATTTTTATTCAATTGCATTTCCATAAGCACACTGGTAAGCATCCTGCTGCAGCATGGAGAAATGTTAACAATTAAGAAGTGTTCTTAAGTCAAAAAACACATACAATTTTCTATTGGGTGTTTTAATTGATAAATGCTATTTTAATAAACAAAATTTGAACTTTAAAAATAAAATGAATATGACTATTCCTTACAATCCAAAGATTTAGCCACAAACCCACTGCTGGCACTAAACACAACTCTCCAGGCCACTGCACCTGAATGCACACGAAAGCTGCACTCATTTGGTGTGAGAGGGGAAAAGTGGTTTGTGTATTTAACTTCTAAAACAATACATCTCCGCACTAAAACTGCGGGGAGCCGAGAAAGGAGACACAGGAGAGCCTGTGCCATCCTGAAACGGAGAGGCTGGACGTACAGCTGCTTCACGTATTCTTCCCACCAGAAAGGCGCATGAAGCCGCTTGAGAAAGAACCAAAGCTGTACGTTCTCATAAACCCGAGAGGTCTCTTACTAACCCTTACTAACGTGGCTGACGAAAACGCGTTTGAAGGGTAACAAACAAACGAGGCTTCAGGAAGAAAATCCCAGCCCACGCTAAGGAGCCACAAACGCTCGAACTTGCTCCCCACAAACCCAACTACCGCAGAAGCTCGAGTGGCCTCCAAGAGCAGGGAGACCCGCCAGGAGGTGCGAGCGCGGAGTCAGGGTCCTGAGTCCGTCACGCCCAGGGCTGGCTGTCACACGCACGACCCCCGAGGCGGCCCCTCTGCCCACAGGGCGAGCGGATGGACGGCAGACGATGCTTCCGCCTCTCTCCGAGAGAAACCTCCGCAGCCAGGCAGCGATCGGGGTGACAGAGCCCGATACCTCCCGAGGACAAGGTGCATTTCTGGCCCCCACCAGGGGTGCAATGGCTGGGTCTCCCGCCCCTACACAACAGAGCCCTAAGCGGGGGGACGATGATGCCGAGAGCCCTCCCCACCACCTCGCTGACCAGGGCTGGCCGGGAAGCAGCACAGAGCCGGCTATGGTGTAGGAGCGCAGCCCCCTCAGCAGGGGAATCAGGACGCCCCGGACGAAGCGGGTCTCGCACCTACCGGCATCATCTCCGGAGCGCTTCCTGAGCCGCCTCTGCTCCCGGCCTCCTCAGCTGTCGCGCGGGCTGCTTCTCTCACCGGCCGGGGAAGGCGGAGACCAAGGCGGCGGCAGCGACACCAGACGCCTGTCGCCTCCTCACAGGCCTCCCCGGCCGCGGCTTGCCACAGCGAGGAGAGGAAGAGGCGGCGGTGGCCGGATTCCACAGCCCCTCACCTCAGCGCTTCCTGCTCCGCATTCTCCGCTCCGCCTGGCCAGGGGTTAACGACAGCACCGCCTCCCCATTGGCCGGGGCGAGACGCCTCGCGCGAGCACTCGTGGGGAGGGAGGGGGAAGGGGGCGCGCGCGCGCTACCCCTTTAGCCCACGTAATTCCAGCCCGCGCGCACGCTCCCTCGCTGGGTCAGTGTTGTCGTTACACGCCCTCTAGCGGGGCCCCGCCCCAGTGCAGCCCGGCTCTCCTCCCCCCTCCCATTTCGGCCCTTTCTGGTCAAGTGTCCTGCCCCTGCCCCTGTCTGCGCCTGCCTTGTGCAGGGCGCCCAGCCCTCAGTGTGATCCCCTGGGTGGCCTAGCTGCCTATCCCCGGCCCGCCGTCACCTTCCCTCGAGCTCCTGAGGCGCCCCCGCCTAATTCTGCTGATGCCGCACCCCTGGCCTGCTGCAGGGGCAAACCGGGCCCGTGGCCGCCTCGCTCCCATAGCCGCGCGCCTGGCCTGCGACTTCCATCTGCCGGGCGAAAGGCGGCAGTTCCCTCTACCCCCACCCCGGCTGTGTGCTGTGTTACTGTTGCTTCCCATCAGCGAACTGGGGCGCTAAGAGGCGCTCTGGGGCCGGGCTCTTGCCCCACGAGGGCGGTGGGGAAAAGGCCATTTGAAAGGGCCATTTGCCGCAGCGGAGCTGACAGCCGCCCCCTCCCATCCCCGACGTCACCCGCTGCTGGAATGTGGGGAATGCGGATTTGCAGAAGCAAAGTCCTCAGCGCGTCCCCGCCCCGCCTCCGTCTGCCCTGCACTCGAAGCAGGCTGCAGCGACCGCCGCAGCAAGTAGCCGAAGGGCCCTCACTGAAGGTGTAGCCCTGCCGATCGGCGCTCTCCGGAGGTGCAGGAGTGCGGCATGCAACGTGAAGCCTGAAGGACAAAAGCGTCCTACAGCAATAGAGCGGAAGTGTAAAATCACATTGAGGATGTTTAACAGTTGCGGGTGAAAGACGAAATAAAATAATACAATTCAGCATTATTTCTCGCACCCAGGGTGGGCATCCTACAAGATCCTAAAAACTATACTGCCATTGAAAAAATTGCTGCTGTCCCTCATACAATAAGACATAACAGTAAGGGAAGAGAAATTTAGCCAAGAACACCGATGTAATGATTCTGCGGTGATTCACGACTAGTTTCAAAGGCTTCTTTTGAAAAGACGTCATGTAGCTTTTTTAAATTGTTTTGTAGAATTGTAACAATAAGAATAATATAACAGCTTGGAAGCCCTGAATCTGTTCTGAGTCAAAGCAGCAAAATAAGTCTATTCCGTATTGTAGATACAAATATATGATAAGCCTTATCAATACTTTTCTTAGTCTAGAAAAAGATTAATTAGTCATACTGTTGAGTCTACTGTATGGATAAAAATATCTCTTTTGTTTGAACTGCTAATTTCTCTCCATTTCTTTCAACATATGCCATGTAAATTGTTTATCAGGACACTATAAACGTAATTGGAGATTTTTTTGTTTACCTTTTCAAAAGAGAGGACTGTTAAAAGGTAAGTTAAAGATTTTAGCGAAGAGCACCAGATGGAGATTTGTTGACTCTTATGTACCCCTGGAGCCCACAGTCCAACCAAATAGTATTCTGTTTTGTTTCCACATGTAGAAGAGAATGGGCTGCAAAATGTTCATGTAGTAACTTCATCTGCGTATTTAATAGTCCATACATTTCTTTTAATCTTTCAGCAGTGTGCATAGCCTTAAAAAGTCAGTTCATACATATAAAAATTGTACTATGTATATATGTGTCTCAATACATCTGTTGTTGTCAGCTCTGTTTTGACTGTGGTAATATGGCAGAGTTGCCACCTTTGAATAACGTTTTCCTGCAAGACAAACCTGTTAGCATCATAATGCAATGTTCTGCTAAACTAAAATTATTTTGCAACTACTATGTAAAGTGTTACCAGCTAGAAATACGATGTGGGATAGTGCCAGCCTTGTAAACAAATTCTACCTCCCACACAGGTTTAGAAATAGGAAAGACTAGGACACTGGGACATAAGAAAAAGACAAGTTCAGATTTACTCAGCATTGCTTTATTTACCTGAGACTAAGTAGACCTGGAAAATATAAATTACAATAATTAATTATGTCCGTTAAAACAATAAGCAGTTATTTGACTAGCTTTTTCCTCACATGTATTCTAAATCTTTTTTAAAAAACAGATAAAAAACATGAACAATAGACAGTGAATGGAATGCCTCTGTTTCTCCCAGTGTTCAGATTCAAAAAATCATAGAGCTGGAAGAGACCTCAGGAGATCATCAAGTCCAGCCCCCTGTCCAAGGCAGGACCAATCTCAACTAAATCAACCCAGCCAGGGCTTTATCAAGCCAAGATTTAAACACCTCTAGGGATGGAGATTCCACCATCTCCCTAGGTAACCCATTCCAGTGCTTCACCACACTCCTAGTGAAATAGTTTTTCCTAATACCCAACTGTGACGGAGCGACTCCGCCCCGCTTCAGTGGTGCAAGCTCGCCCTGCACCCAGGCCGCTCCAATCCCCGTGTTGTCCGGAGTGGAGACTGCGAAAGCCCCCAGCTGTGCCGCTTGTTCCCGCACCGCAGCACAGCTGAGCTGCAACAACGAGAGGGGACCGAGAGGGCGCCCAGCCCCCACGGGATCGGGGAGGGGGCACAGAGACATGGTGAAAGCAAGGGGCGGGGCTAAAGAGTGACAGTAGAGTGGCATGAGGTCAGAAGGAGGAGTGAGAGACAGAGGCGCCCGGTGGGGGGAATTCAAAGGGAGAAGACAGGACTCCAAAGGGAGAGGTCAGGAAGGGAAGGTGGGGGAGCAAGGGAACACCCTGGAGACCATGAACCAGACTCGTGGGGTAGGAAATAGCCCAGGGCAGGACTTCCTGCGTAGTGCCCAAGGGCTGGTGAGTTTCGGCAGGAGCCCCACCATCTGGATCAGACCGTGAGCGTACTTAGGGCCCTGGGCTGGGACCCATGAGAGAGGGCAGGCCCGGTCTCCCTACCCCCACGGGAGTGCCTTGGAGGGAACTTACGGGACATTATTGACAGGACTGAGATGCATCCTCCAGGACGATGGTCCAAAACTGAGTAAATAGCCTATGGGCACCCGGCAGGTGGTCCCCTCCCCCCGAAGGGGGTGAAACCACAAGAGAGAGAGGGTACAGCCAACGACCCTCTTACACCAGCCTAGACATCCCCCACTGTAACTTGAGACCATTGCTCCTGGTTCTGCCATCCATCACTACTGTGAACAGCCTTTCTCCATCCTCTTTGGAACCTCCCTTCAGGAAGCTGAAGGCAGCTCTCAAATCCCCCCTCGCTCTTCTCTTCTGCAGACTTAAACAAACCCAAATCCCTCACTCTCTCCTCATAGGTCATGCACTCCAGCCCCTTAATAATTTTGGTTGCCCTCCTCTAGACCCTCTCCAATGCATCCACATCCTTTCTATAGTGGGGGGCCCAGAACTGGATACAATATTCCATATGTGGCCTCACCAGAGCTGAATAAAGGGGAATAATCACTTCTCTGGATCTGCTGGCAATGCTCCTCCTAATGCAACCTAATATGCCATTCACCTTTTTGGCTACAAGGGCACACTGTTGATTCATATCCAGCTTTTCATCCACTGTAATCCCCAGGTCCTTTTCTGCTGAATTGCTACTTAGCCATTCAGTCCCCAGCCTGTAACAATGCTTGGGATTCTTCTGTCCCAAGTGCAGGACTCTGTACTTGTCCTTGTTGAACCTCCTCAGATTTCTTTTGGCCCAATCCTCTAATCTGTCCAGGTCACTCTGGACCCTATTCCTGTCCTCCAGCGTATTTACCTCTCCCCCTAGCTTAGTGTCATCTGCAAACTTGCTGAGGGTGCAATCCATCCCCTCATCCAGGTCATTAATAAAGATGTTGAACAAAAGCAGTCCAAGAACCCATTCTTGAGGCACTCCGCTAGAAACCGACCGCCAACCTGACATCAAGCCGTTGATCACTACCCATTGGGCCTGACAGTCTAGCCAGCTTTCTATCCACCTTACAGTCCATTTATCCAATCCATACTCCCTTAACTTGCTGGCAAGAATATTGTGGGAGACCATATCAAAAGCTTTGCTAAAGTCAAGGTATATCACATCCACTGACTTTCCCATATCTACAGAGCCAGTTATCTCATCATAGAAGCTAATCAGATTGGTCAGGCACAACTTGCCCTTCGTGAATCCATGTTGACTATTCCTGATCATTTTCCCCTCTTCCAAATGCTTCAAAATGGATTCCTTGAGGATCTCCTCCATGATTTTTCCAGGGACTGAGGTAAGGCTGACTGGTCTGTTGTTCCCTGGATTGTGCTTCTTCCCCTTTTTAAAGATGGACACTACATTTGCCTTTTTCCAATCTTCCGGGATCTCTCCCAATCTCCACGAGTTTTGAAAGCTAATGGCCAAAGGCTCCGCAATGATATTTGCCAACTCTCTCAGTACCCTCGGATGCATTAAATCTGGGCCCATTGATTTGTGTATGTTTATCTTTTCTAACAACATCCTTAGTTTAATTGTGTGGCTAAAGAACCATTTTTCAAACTCTTTTCCCATCTTTGTTTTTCCAAATGTATGCCCTCCTCATTATTCAAGATGCAGTTGGTCAGTGATTCTCAAACAATGGTCTATGGACCACTTTCTGATGGTGTGCAGATAGGTGACTGGTGGTAATTCCTAATAATAGCATTAAAAGAAGTAAAAAATGCAATAAATACTTTTAAAATATTACTTTTCCATGTAAACGATTGCTATATGTGCTGCTGCAAATATACTACATGCCTGGTAATCAGAGAGGAGGTGGTGTCACTAGCCACCAAATGTTCATGTCCCTTCTCCTGTCAGGCAAAAGGGAAATCGTACTGTGGTATCTATGCCCCCTTAGGACTCGGAGGGTACATCAACACAGCAGCGTTATTTCGGAATAACTGACATTATTTCAGAATAACATAGTGCGCATCTACACTACAAGCATTTATTTCAAAATAATGTTGACCTGGAAGACTTCTTACACTGACTCATGGTAACCCTAATTTCAGGAGAAGTAAAGGAAGTGACTTCCTGCTGTGTAGACAGCACCAAAAGATGAATTAACCTATTTCAACTTAAGCTATGCAACTGAGGTAGCTGAAGTATCATATCTTAATTCAACTTTAGCCCTGATGTGTAGACATACCCTGAAGATGGGTCTACGCTGTACCCGTAACTTGAAATAAGCGACACAATTTGAGTTATGCAAATTGCATAGCTTATTTTGAGTCAATTTCTAAATAGATTATTTTGAAATTTAGCACTGTCTACACAGCACTTATTTCAAAATAAATCACTATTCTGAAACATCCCTTACTCCTCGTGGAATGAGGTTTACAGGGACATCGGAATAGCAAGACCATTATATTTCAAAATAACGGCATGCTCAAAAGACGCTGAATAGAGGTATCCCAAAATAGTGCTGCAGTGTTGATATAGGCTGACTGTCCTAACAACTGGGCTAAAAATTATAAAGGAGGTTTCTGCTGCCATTTTCTTCTTTCCTCTTCTTCCCCTGGGGCTCTTTTGTGTAGAGTTACCAGGCACTGTTGTTGTTCTTGCAAGAAACATGTTGGATGCTTGACTCCAGGAGACATTCCCAGCTGTGGATCCCAAGAAGAAATATGTGGCACCTTAGAGCTCAGACTTAGGTGCCTAACTCCCAAAAAAGGTTGGATTTAGGACACATCCCTCTCTATCAGATCTACAGTTAGCTAACTTTGGCAGCTCAGATTTTTGTGGGTTCCCTTCTCAGGGAGGTGAATATCCCCATATATTGTACAGAGATTGTGGGAACCCCATCTCAGAATATCACAGAGTTTAGTGATTGGAAAGCTCTCCTAAGATATGTGAGATCCAATTCAAATTACTCCTGGGGAATGCTATGCCAAAAAATTAAAAATTCTGTGCATTGTATTTTAAAATTCTCTGATTTTTATTTGTCAGACTAATCACACTTCTACTATCAGTCCTGCACTGCTGGGGGTTCTGCTGACAGCCCCACATGGCTGGGGCTCTTGCAGTCAGTCCTACATGGCTGGGGCTCCTGTTATCATCCAGAGCCCTAGCCGTCCATGCAAGGTGCAGGTAAGAGTCTTGACAGGAAATCACAAGGAAAAATAAAAATTCTGCAGAGAACATTAATTTTGCATTGTGCTGTGATGCAGAATTCCAACAGCATAACTTTTTTTCTCCCTCTCTGACTGAGGGGATAGAATTGAACCAGCATTTTCCACTTCCCATGTGAGTTCTCTAATTATTGTGCTAAATGTTATAAGGTGGGCATTGGCACCACCACGTGAAGCTGTTTTGCAGTAAGACAGGTGCCAAACTTATGTTCACAAGTGACCGGCATTTAAGACTCCCCCCACTCCAGGCAACTGGTATCCGTTAATGGATCACTAACAGAAATGGATGCCTATCTCTGAGAAAGTTGAGTGGTGTAACATTTACACCCCCATGGGGTACATTAGGCAGCTCCCTGTTTAGCATACTGGCTTGTGTGGCTCACAGGCTTAGCTCACCATTCATTGAATAGGAAGCCTGTGTGCCTTACTCTGCTTTGGGGATCACAGCCAGGGCTGGCCTTATTGTATTTGCCCAGAGCATCAGTGGTCCATGTTGCAGCAGAGAGGTGTGCACGGCCAGTCTAGAGTCAAACTGCACCCAGCTTCTGGCAGGGGAGGGATTAGGAGGAATGGGGATAAGAGCATAGAAGGGGAGTGTAGGAATTAGGTGTGCAGGCAGGATGGGGCAGAAATTGGGGTGAGGAGGTGTAGGGTTTAGGGAATCTCCGGGATTAGGGGCAAAGAGGACACAGTGCAGGGGAGGAAGGCAGGTGTTAGGGGGAACAGTGCAGGGACTGTGTGGGGAGCCCCCGGTGGCCAGGAGCAAAGGTTGCTCAAGGTATATGGGGTTGTATAAAATAAGTCACAAAATCATGAGTGAATCATGAGAAAAAGTTAGGGAAGAGTGTGGGAGGGGACATAGGAGGTAATGAGGGCAGAGGTGGAAAATTCTTGCTTCTTTTTTTCTAGGTGAATTGCTAAAATAGAAGGATCTGTGTTTATGTGGAAAACGGTTTGATTTTTATGTGATTGTTTTCATGTTTTGTTTTCATGTTTAGCTACATAGCAAAAGGAAGTTCTAATCCATTTTCTTTCTCACTGCAGTAAAATTGTATTCTTGCTAGACCTGCTGAAACAATAGGTTTCACCAGACAGATATACTTACACTAAATTAATAACTAGAAAAGGCAATTATTGCTAGCTATAGAAAAGCACTGAATCTAAATTAGATTTTGTGCACATTTAATTTGTCTGTTTTAAACGGGATTTGTGATGTAGCTATTGTTTTGCTGTTAAAAATTTCTTGTGATTTAAGTTGTGTTGTTGCTTGTGACATTTTCTAGTTACTGTTTTGAGAAACCATTACATTTTCATAGACTGGTATAATAGCCATTTAGCCTGTCACCAACACCCTGAAGAAGAGCTCTATGTAAGAGAGAAAGTTTGTAGCTCTCATTAACAGAAGTTAGTCCAATAAAATATATTACGTCACTAACCTTGTCTCTAACAAAAGTTGGTGTTAGAGTCTGGGGAGTGTTTTTATCTTTTCAGGTCAGAAACCAAATACTTATCTCTATTCTATCTTTTTATTGCTTTCTTGCTTCTTTCATTTTGCTTAAGTTTGCTTTTAGGAATTTCACCACCACCTGCTCCAAGGCCTTCAAGGCCTTTTGTGTTAATGTCATCTGGGGAAGGAATCCAGATAATTTGTGTTCTTGTTGTCATATTCATTATGATTATTATCATTGTCCTACCTTTGGCAGTAAAATTGTTTTCTATTTAATTTTCTGAATTAAAGTGTGGTTGCTGTCAATCGTCTGCTGGCCCTCAAGAGGAGGAATCTTATCGTTTCACTGCATTGTAACCTGGGATACAGAGGACGAACTTAGAATTTCTGGTCAGATTGGTGAGCCTTACCCATCCAAATTTTACTAGAACTTCTTCCCAGGCTATAAAAGTCATTAATGATATATTTATTTACTACATGATGATTCACTCATAACTTCTGTAAAAATGTATTTGAATGGCTATTGGAATTAAATATGCACAAATGCAACATTTTAAATTTTATTTTATTAGTTACATAAAATAACCTTAAATATGCTGGACACAGAGAGAAAGAATAAGTTTATCAAAATATGTTTTGCGTTAAAACTAAGGACACATTAACTGTAGCAAGTGTTTTTTTTTGTTTCTTGTTACCATGAGCCAGATTTTCAAAGGTATTTGGGCATTTAAATATATTCTTAGGAGCCTTGTGGGATTTTCAAAGACACCTAAGCAGGTATAGTACTTAGCACCTATTGATATCAAGTATCTTAAATATCTTTGAAAATCTGGCCCTATCTCCTTCACGTTTTTTAATTAGTATACCTCATATTCTCCAACTTGTTTTTTATTCATAGATTGGAAGAGGAAAACAAGCATTCCTGCCTTTTCAAATTTTAACTAGCTGGTTTCTCAGTTTTGAATGAACCAGTTCAAATAAAATTTTATTTGCCATTGCTAGCTAAATTGAAAGCCCCCTCTACTTAATGTGGAAGAGGAATTTGAATGTCTTTTGCACATCACAAGGGTGTTACCTAGCCACCAATCTAGAGGATGTTTTGATGTAGGGTTTCCTCAGTCTGTTCAGTTGAAGCTGTTCCACTGTTTATGAATACCTGAGTAGAGCTGAACTTATATCATTAAACTTATTTGAACTTACAGTATATAATTAAAAAGCAGCATGTTTTAAAATTTAAGTAGGGCTCATTATCAATGCATTTTTAAAATTGTTTCAAATTATTTTAATTATAGTAAATGTAGGCCTTAATATAGGTTGGAATAATTTCAAATTAAATAGGTTTATGTTTAAAAAGAAAAATGTATTTAATTAAAAAATATCTTTTTCTGATTTTTCTGTTTTGCCCAAGTAAGCTGGAAGAATTACTGACTCTTTCAACTACGTTACATGAAGTCTTATTTTTGTTTACTTCTATTGACTAAACCATCTTTCTTTTGATCGTGGTATTTGTGACTAAAGAAAACCTATATTTTAGATATAGGCAGGAACAAATTTATAACTTCAGCGAGAAAAATAACATTTGCACATATGTCTTTTCATGTTGTGTATGGTGCTGCATTAGGTTGCTATTTATAGGAGTGCAGGCAGGGTTTATATACATCTAAAGTTACAACAGGCTTTCACTAGGCTAGATATGAAAGAACTGGGAATCAGTGTTTCAAACTTTTCTGGCTGGTGCAGTCTAGTATTGTTGCCTTTATTGCTAAGTAAAACAACTTTAAAAGATTTGTTTATGGGAATACCTTTTCCAGATTATACCATAGGCTATGTCTAGACTGCAGGTAGGGTTGCCAGATGGTGTGACGGCACGTTGGGGTCCCCTGTCTCCTGCACCCCGAAATGGCACGAACAGACTCCACCAGCCAGTAGAATGGAGGTAGTTTATTGCTTCTCCAGGATATAGCACAGCATAGATGTAATCTGGTTACAGGAACTGGGGCTAAGAGGCCTCAGTGCCCCCCTTGAGATGAGGGAGTCCCAGCCCCCCTCCCCAGCTCCTTCTCCCCTGTTTTCCAGACAGGAACTAACTACCTCTCCTCCAGCCCTGCCCCCAGCCAGGGCAGCCTTCCACCTTCCTTTGTTTCTCCCCATGGGGGGTGGCTGGTCAGACCAGTTTGGAGCCACCTTTGCATAATGACTCCCCCTTTCCCTGCTGGGTCTTCCTACAGACAGCAGAGGTCGCCACAGCCCTAGCAAGGTCGCCACAGCCCTAGCAAGTTACCCCCACGTCACAGATGGTTTAAGCAAAAATACCAAACACCCCCTGCCCCCCAAAAAAGGGGGAAAATGTGTTGAAAAAAAGGGTGGGGGGATGACCAAAGCTGTTGAGCCAAAAAAAAAAAAAAGACCCAGAGTTAAGCAAAAAAAATTAAAAATTAAAACAAAACAGCATGGCCCCTTTAAGAATAGGTGGGGCTGGGCTCTGTCTCTCCTAACAGGCTGCCAGCAGCCAGTGGCTATCTTGCCTTCCTCCCGGCTGTAGGCCAGACAGCTCCCCTGCAGAACCAGGTAAGTGGTGTGTATGGGGGGGGGGCCTGACTGCTGAGTGTGTGTAAGGTTGCCAGGTGTCCGATATTGACCCGGACAGTCTGGTATTTTTGCCCCCTCGCCAGGAAAAAAATCAGAAAATACCGGACATTAAGTGTCCGGTATTTTCTGAATGTTTTACTGGACAGGAGCTGAAGATAGCGGACTGTCTGGGTCAATACAGGACACCTGGCAACCCTAACTGCAGGCTTCTTTCGGAAGAAGCTTTTCTGGAAGAGATCTTCTGAAAAAACCTCTTCCAAAAGAGAGCATCCACACTGCCAAAGCACGTTGAAAAAGCGATTTGCTTTTTTGAAAGATAGCGTCCATTTAGTCTGGACACTATCTCACATGTAAGCTGTGATTACTACGGGCGGAATGGGCCACCAGAGCACCTGTGCTTTTTCTTCTTTCCTCTTCTTGTGAAAGAACTCCCTCTTCCCCATCCACATATGCCTTTTTCTGAAAGAGCTCTATCGGGAAAAGGCTTCTTCCTCATAGAAAGAGGTTTACCAATGTTGGAAAAACCCCTCTGTTCTTTCAATTTTCTTTCAAAAGAATACAATTGTAGTGTGGACATAACTGAAGTTTTCAGAAAAACAGACTTTTTAAAAAAAAAAATCCATAGTTTAGACATATCCATATACTATTCCAAGAACAATCATTAACAAACTTTATAAAATTAATTTGGTGTGAAAAGGGGCCTAAAATGTGGCTGATGGTTTAAAAGGAAAGTAAAGGTTTATTTTTTCTAGTAATTTACCATTTTGACTCTGCTCACTTGCTATTTCTTTTAACAGTGATTGTTCCTTCACGAGGAGAGGAACATTCTGAAGGTGCATCTACATTGCACCTTTAGCTCAAAATAAGCTATGCAACTGAGCTATGCAAATTGCGTAGCTTATTTTGAGTTAAATTCAATATAGCGTATTTTGTAACTTGGCACTGTCCACCCAAAGCTAAATTTTGAAATAAACTGTTGTTCCAAAATGTCCCTTAATCCTCATGGAATGAGGTTTACAAGGATGTCAGTCTAGCAAGCCTGGTATGTTTCAAAATAATGGACTTGCTCAAAAGATGCGGAATAGCTAATAGTCTGGAAAAGGTTTTTGTAAGCCTGTATATTATGTAAAGATTTTTTTGTGCATCCTTTCTAAAGAACCATATGTACATCTGGCTCAATGTGAAATATTTTCCTCTTGAAAACCACATTTCTTTCTCTGATTGTAATGCTATGAATATTGGCCGTGAGTAGTATCACTGAAGTTTGGGGAATCACTGGGCCCTGCACCCACATCCGTACTCAGATGTGACTCTCAGCCAGCAGGTGGAATAGAAGATTTATTTGTCAGCAGGGACACAGCAAAGAATAGACTTGTCAGCAGAGTAACCAGAAGTGATCAGTACAATCCATCTTGGGGAAACCCCAGGCTAACAAGATTAAGTCACGTGCCCAGCAGCCTGCCCCGCCTCTGGCCTTTGTCCTGTTTCCTGGGCAAAAGGTATCACCTGGTTACACCTCCCCCGGGCTCAGGTTACAAAAAGCATCAGCCATTATACATGTGGGGAAGGCTATCACACCAAAATTCCCATCAACATCTAAATACTGGGAAACTGAGGCACATACATGGGGTTACTACAGGACAGTAGAAATCACCTGCAACATAACAAGGAGAATACAATCCCCACAGTCCCCATTCTGTCACAATTAGGTAAGCAATTATAATAACTGAATCATGTAAGCACTAATGACCTTGCTAAGCAGTATGTTGTAGGTGTGGTATACTGTAATGAATAATGTCAACAAAGAAAGACTTTGATCTCCAGGAAAGTTGCACAGCAACAACTTTGAAATAATTTTAGACAATATTTCACATAGGAGTCTGTCTGTTAGAATAAAAGGGTTATTTTAATTTGTCTATCAGAGTCCCAGAAATCTCATGCAGAATCAAACTGAATTTTAGAGACTACAAAAATAACAAGGAATATTTACTGGTCTATGGTCATGTGCTAAACTTCTCACATTCATAAACAGAGTGTATATTTGAATAACCATCTCAAAGGAAGTTAAAGCATAAATCATGCTAAATTGGAACACTGAATTCTGTACAGAATCTCCACAATGAATGAACAGGAGAAAAGTATTCCTGCACTACTGTATCACATTAGTATATTACTTTATAATACAGGAATAGATGGTTGATATTCTGAAGTGTAAGTTTACACAGTATAACTTAGTCAATGTTAAATTCTGAAAAGAAGAAACAGAGCAGGAATGAAGCCATATGATTTGTATACTATATGTCTGCATATACTTATTAGATGTTTGAATGCCTGACATATCACATTTTGAGCCCTATGTACAGTGGAATAAAGATGCAATTTCTATTAGCAATAACATCACTTGTATGGCTAATCCTATGAACATGATGCTGCAAATGTGCACTTAAGTATAGAGAATCATCTGGGTTGCTGCTGCTATGCAGTTGTCTAGGATCCTTAGGCTGATGGTCACATCATTCTTTTATGTAGTAGTTGCTTGCATGGATGTGTCATCTTGTACTAAAGATTAACTACCATAGGCTTTCAGTTTTGCTCCATGGTAATTTAGATTGATGATGCAACATGTAAATACCACATCAAAAAGGATGGACAAGACAAAACCCAGCAAGAAGAAAGGTTAAATCTCTTGGGAGAAGTGCTTTAATTTTTACATATTTAGACATAGCCATTTCAGCTGTCATGTTAATGTCTTGGATTTTCTTTTTTCTTTGGTTGTAATCCTGGGAATAGCAGAGAAAGTATTCAAGCATAGTTAAGAGGTAGCTGTGGAATATTAGCTGAAGATTTGGGGTAGAGGAGAGATTTAGAGCAGGAGTTCTCAACTTTTTTCTTTCTGAGCTCCCTTTCACTTCCCACCATGCTATAAAAGCCCCATGGCCCAGCTGTGCCACAACTGTTTTTCTGCATATGAAATCTAAGGGCCACCATTAGAAGGTAATAAGTAGGGCAACTTCCAAAGGCCCTATGTAATGGGGGCATCTGTAGCCAGACAGGAACCCCCTTGTAACATCCATTTTTGCTTGCCTGGAGCATACAGGGCACACAGAGCAGAAGGCCCAGGCTGCTGTGACCGTGAATGGCTGTAAACAGAGATACTCCAATTGTTGACCAAGAGGCTGCCAAAGAGTGCCCTTGACTCAAACCCATATTGATACGAACACACATCCATCCGCGGGGGGAGGAATCTCTCGCCCAGTAAAAAATGTCTAGTGCTCACAATTTAGTTATCTCTCTTGCAAGTGTAAATTAACTTGAAACTTGCTTGTAAGAACTGGCGCCACAAAACGGACCAGTACAATTTGGCATCTTAGATAAGAAAGAGAATACGGGCCCCCAGGGGTATAAAGATAGGTCCAGCAGCGCATTTTCTCTGAGTGTCAATCTACCATCTATCTGCTGGTCGGGTTTGGTGTTTGATCTCCCGAGGTTCCAAGGGGACGCCCACCTCGTATTCGTCTTTCCTAGGAATTGAGAGACCGGCCCTGGCCTGACATGCTGGAGTCGAGAGGCACAGAAAGGGGTAAAAATTGTACCTGGATGTGGTCCTTTGTTTAAGTATATATATACATAGACTTAGAGCTCTTTAAAGATTAAGCTGTCACTTGGTACCATTATTTCTATTTTCTATCTTTATTTTCTTTGTAACCATTTTTAAAATCTGTATTTGTTAGCACTTAAGAAATAGAGCAATAGCCATTGTAACCATATGCTTTTATAAGTCTTTTAATAAACCTGTAACTGTTTAAGCTTTAACCTGACTCCTTCAGTTGCTGTAACAGAACCAAGCACAATTTAAAAGAACTTCAGCCAGTCATAAAGGGACAGACATAGGGAGAGCTTGGGCGTTTGGATCTGTGTCACTCCCAGGTGACAAGATCCGTTGGGGTACCTTTCCAGCCTTTCCCAGGCTGCCCGCTGCGAAGGAACTTTGTGTTCTAGCAGTTAAAATCTAAGGTGTAATAAGCTCTTCCTATATAATGGGGCGTCTGTTGGCCTGCTGGCCACCCTCTGCGACGGGACCCCGGTCCTAGCAGTAAAGACACGGACGTTAAACCTTTTCTCGGAAGCATACACACACACACTGCCCTGACCGTCGGCTGACAGCATCACAAAGCTAAGTTGCTCACGCTTCCACTTCAGGTCCCACTGGTGAGACTCAGGCTCAGCTGCAATCTCATGTGATGGGGCTTTGGCTTTCTGCCTTGGGCTCTAGCAACTCTGATGTGGTTCATGCGTGGTGGACCCTCTGATACCTGCTTGCAGCCCCTCAAGGGGCCTCATATCCCTGGTTGAGAACCATTGATTTAGAGGACAACCCATTCCTTGACATTTAATTCTGTTCTTCCCAATGTGCCATTTTGTGTTGGATACATCTCTTTCCCCTTATTCCAGAAACAATGGATAGGGTTTTCTTTTGACTATTTCATCTATTATTGCATTGCCAAGATCATTATTCCTACATGATCCAGTGCGGGATTTCAAACCACAACACAAGTCAAAGTAATGTGGGTCTTCTTTCCCTGTGCTCCAACCATCTTTTGAAAGTTCCATACAATTATTTTCTCACTTTCCAGTTATGTTACTTTGGTTCTAAGGGTGAGTAACTGAAAGAGTAATCTATGCTGAAAAGGCGAGAGGTGAATGGACAGCATTAACACAATGGATAATCTGAGAGAACTATACACAAACTTATTTTTTTACCAGACTTTTTTTGTTGCATTATATACAGTAAGATTTAACTACAAGATTTGTGGGCAAGAATGTTTATATTTCAATTTTTATTGAAATAGAACAGAATCCTTTATTATAATAGACGTGCCTCTAGTTCTCAACTAAATTATTGAATGAAATACAGCGTTTACTTTAAATCTCTCCAGTTTATCTAAATAAGTTATTTTGAAGTTAAATGGGGAAGGGGCTAAGAGACCATTTATGAAGCCATATTGTATGCAATACTGTGAAATACAATTTGACTGCCAGAAGATAATAAGAAAATGATTTCTAATCTCAAAGCAAACTACTAGAGACATTGAATAAGGATATTTTGGGTGCAATAAACCAAATTATATGGCCGTATTATAGGTAACAGGAATCGCAAGCATAACACATCAATAAACAATGCATTGTATTGCTGTTTTAGAGTACTTGGAAGTCCTCAAGATATAGAGCTACCTTTATTAAAGTAGAAATATTTCTGATACAAGTTTATTTTAAATCTTTCTTGATGTTCTTGGGCATGCACCTAATGCCCAGTCACATTCTAATTTAGCTTGTTTCCTCCCCTATAATTCTATAGTACATAGTGGAATTTGTCAGTACTCATCATTTACTCTATTGTTTATATAGTGCTTTCCATACTGAAAAATCCCACAGCATTTTTACTTATATTCAAGAATTCATCTCATGGGGTACATCTACATAGCAGTGTTATTTTGGAATAACTGACGTTATTCTGATATAACATATTCCACATCTACACTACAAGCAGTTATTTTGACATAATGTCGAACTGGTGGACTTCTTACTCTAACTTTTATAACCCTCATTTTACGAGGAGTAAGGGAAGTCAGAGGAAGAGTGCTCTACCTCTGACTTCTTGCTGTGTAGACAGTGCCAAAAGCTGAAATAAGCTATTTAGACTTAAACTTTGCAATTGACATAACTCAAGTTTTGTAGCTTATTTCAGCTTTAGCTCTGCTTTGTAGATGTGCCCTTACTTGCAGCAATTCTTTTAGCATTAGCATAAAACACTATACACAACAGTTTAGAACAGTGGTTGGCAATCGCAGCTTATCAGGGTTCTATGTCTGGCCCATGAGACATTTTGTTTACCATTGCCCATTTGCAGGGTTGACAGTTCGCTTGCTTCCATCTGCACAGTTTTTCTCTACTGGTATTACTAAAGTGACATACATGTAAAGCAAGAGCATGTGAAGTGAGGTGCATGCTATATTGCACACAACAGTGACAGAGAGATGTGTGTTCCCTCAGCATCCGCTCAACTCACTGCTACTATTCAATTGGCATGTCCTGCAAATTCTAGGTATGCAAGCGCAATGAGCAAAACTCCCTTATCCTGGGAGACCATCTTAGTTATGACAATCTTGCAACCCACTGAGAAGTTGGAAGGCTCCTTATGTGGTCCACTCATTAGCCTAGGCTGCCCATCACTGGTTTAGAACATGAAGACTTATATATTTGACACTGAAGAAGATGTATAGGCAGAATGTAATTATCCTAAACAGAATTCACTCAGTTTTCTTCTGCATCAATTTTCAGAGGCCAGGAATTTAGTTTTACATATCATGTGAAAGACAAACCACTCTAGAAGCACAATACTTCTTAATACTATGCAGGGGTATTAGTTCCGAGCTAGCCAGAAGGGAAGAGTGCCACCTATAGAATCACCAGTATTATTTCCTATAGCATAACTTTTTAGCCGTGTAGGAATTCCAACTCTTTTTTTTGTATTATGATATGATTGGACCACTACAACAACATGGATGTTAAGCAGCTGAAGGTTACATTCTTGAGAAGCAGAATAATTAAATGCACAATAATGTCAAACCCCTAAGATGACTATGATTGAAAACTACTGATGGATGTGATTGGTTTTCTGCCTACTAAAAGTTATTAGGGCTGAATAGATTCTTTTTAATAGCAAGAGGCAATTGTACTAACATAGGCTCTGATTTAAAGAGGTCACATCACACTCCCTATCAGTACCTAGCTGAAGCCAGGGAAGCTAATGATCCAACCGGCGAACCAATTTGGTGATGATTCCTGGTCATGTACCACCTAAAGCATATTGCACATATGCTAAGATGAAGAAAATCACTGCAACAGTCCTTGAAACTTTTCTTTTTTATACTAAAAAAACCTCAGAGAGTTGTTTTGGCCTTTCTGCATGTATTGGGCATTAGGATAATTATTTCTTTTAGAAACCATCTCCTTTGTTGTGGGCCTGCTCCTTTGCTCTATTTAATTTAGTTGTATTATAATCCAGTGACTGAAACACAGAAACAAATTTGTTGTTACACATTAGGGCTGTGTCTAGACTGGCAAGTTTTTCCGCAAAAACTTGCCAGCTGTCTACACTGGCCGCTTGATTTTGCGCAAAAGCACTGACGTTCTACTGTCCGAAATCAGTGCTTCTTGCACAAATGCTTTGACGTTCCCGTTTGGGCAAAAGCCCTTTTCTGGAAATGTTTTTGCACAAGAGGGCCAGTGTAGACAGCTAAAAACTGTTTTGCGCAAAAAAGCCCCGATGGCGAAAATGGCGATCGGGGCTTTCTTGTGCAAAACTGCATCTAGATTGGCACACACGCTTTTCCGCAAAAAGTGTTTTTCGGAAAAGCGACTGTGCCAATCTAGATGCTCTTTTCTGCAAATGTTTTTAACGGAAAAACTTTTCCGTTAAAAGCATTTGCGGAAAATCATGCCAGTCTAGACGTAGCCTAGATTTTAATACCACAAAGAGATTATAAAGGAGGCAAAGTTCTGTTTTGCTGCAGCTGTTGGTGACATTCCTAACCTCTTAGAGCAGAGTGCTGCATTCTTTGTATTGTTTTGAGTGTTGGCAATAGTATTAGTCATTTTAGGAGAAAGAGAACTCTGAATATATACATAGTTTGGCAGATATTAGGAAGAACTAATATTCAATGATACATATATATATTCACCTGTACATCTTTTCTTGCAGATAGATATTTCCATTCAATACAGCTTTGGTTCTTTTAACTGATCCCACAGATTATATAGTAGGCAGCCTACAAATTAAGAAAATGCGGTTGTCTCTGGAAAAAAAAAGGATCTGATTTCATGCCAATTGAAGTTAGTGAGAACCACTTAATTGGATAAGGTCCAAAATTACTACATAGAATATCTCCTCATTTATCAAAATATAAATTAATGCTGATCTACACCAGAAAATAAGATTGATCAGGAATGTACAAAATCCACATCTCTGAGCAGTGTAGTTAAGGCAACCAAAATCCCCATATAGGCAATACTAGGTGAACACAAGCATTTTAGGTGTAGACATAGCCTTATACTGGAAGAAGATTGGATAGGGTCTTGAAGGGAGATGGAGCTTAAAGATGACCTTTCACACAAGGGCTGGGTGGATAGAGAATCACATTTCTGAGGCTGTAAATGTTAACACTATATTAGCTTCCCATTTTTGAATCCAGTAATTTCTAGTAGTTAGTTTATTTTCAAAATATAAAACCACACTTTCTACTCTAGATCACTTTTTTCCTTTCTACTATTTCCTGAGAGCTCTAATCCTTGGGTATGGAAGGTTTTCTGTGCAAGGATTATCTTGTAGTTTCTTGCTATTTTTTATCTGCCAAATTCTTAGTCAACATTTTCAGTGCTTAGAAGAGGAGCGCCAATCTTACTACTCTTTCCTTCCTAGTAGATTTACAGATTTCCGTGACTGAAACAATAGAGATTCCACATGTTGATTTCCTATTTTTTAGCTTCTTTTTAGCCATCTGGTAATATGAGATCATACATAATCACCTTTGTTTCCCTTCCTTAGGAGACAAAAATGAAACTACACTATAGTACATCAAAAATATGACTATGTATAGTAGTGTATATTCCTAGTTTATTCTAATCAACAGTTTGCGGTCATGGTTCATACACACACACAAGCTCATGAAACTGTTTTAGTATGTTTAGATCATTTCCTGAAATTTTCTTCATCCTCCCTCCCCACCAAAATTAAAGTTCATTTGGCATTTGTCATAGATTACTAGTTATTCATAGGGAGGTTAAGTAGTTTGGTCCTATAATTAATGTTTCTTTGGCTCCTAAGAATGACCATATTGGGTCAAACCAATGTTCCATTTAGCCCAGTATTCTGTTGTCTGACAGTTGCCAATGCTAAGTGCTTTCTGTATCTTAGCTAATAGCCATCGATGGAACTTTCCTCTGTGAACCTATCCAGTTTTTTTTTTACCCCAGTTATAGTTGTGGCCTTCACCTTGGCAATGAATTCTACAGGTTGACTGTGCATTGTATGAAGAGATACTTCCTTATTCTTATTTTAATTCTTTTGCTAGTAATTTCATTCAGTGACCCTTGGTTCTCGTTACATCAGGGCTAGGGTTGCCAGGTGTCCGGTACTGAACCAGACAGTCCGGTATTGAACTAGAGAGTCTGGTATTTTCACCTCCTGTCCGGAAAAAAAAATCAGAAAATACAGGACACCTGGCAACCCTAGCCAGGACCCTCAGGCACACAGCTGCCTGGATTTAAAGCACAGAGTGGCTCTCTGCTCTACAGGGAGGGGGAGGCTTCCTGTGATCTCCGGACTCCCAGCTCAATTCTCAGCTCCTATAGGCTGGAAACAACTGGCCAATAGGAGCTGAGAGATTGGCCTGGGGAATGGAGGCAACACAAGACTCTTCCCCTTCTGGGAGCTAAGAGCAACATGGAGGGAACAAGCCTGCAATTTAAAGTGATCTGTGGCTGCAGCACCTTGGGGTGCTACAGATCTGCTGGCTTAGGTAAGCACCTCCCAGTCAGAGCCTGTCTCTGGCACCCCTGCTGCATCTGAACTCCCTCCCCCAGGTCACCATCCAAACCCTCTGCACCTCCCTTACCCGGGTCACATCTCACTCCCAGACCCTGTATTCTCCTCCTACACTCCTACCCCAGGCCAGAAGCCTTTCCTGCACCCAAACACCCTCCATTTTACCGTGGAGGAGATGCAGGCTCTTGGGTGGAGGTGGGGTGCAGACGGGCGCATGGGGTAAGGAACTGGGGGTGCAGGAGACAGTGTGAGATCTGAGAGGAAGTTTGGGTGAAGGAGGGGGTTGTGACCTGGGTCAGGGGATTGAAGTGCAGGGTCAGGGAGGGAGTATGGGTGTTGGGAGAGGATTCTGGCCTGGAGGAAGGGCTCTAGGAGGAGGTGCAAAGGAAGAGGGAATTGTGACCTGGGGGTATGGGTTATTTCTAGCCAATAGGAGCTGAATGACTGGCTGGGGTCAATTCCTATTGGCTGGCTGTTTTCAATCTATAGAATCTGAGGTCTGGGCTGGGAGATCACAGGAAGCCTCCCCCTTCCTACAGAGCAGAGAGCTGCACTGATTGTGCTTTAAACCATGGCAGCTGTGTTTCTGAGGGTCCAAGCGGAGTGGTCTGCAGGCCGGAGCCAGTGGCTTTGTGGACTAGATCTGGCTCCCGGGCTGTATTTTGCCCTGCCCTGATTTATATAGTGGCATCATCATATTTACTATGTTATTATTTATTTATTTATTTCCTAAGAGTATCATTGAAATGCAAGTTCAATATTTATATTTGTTGATTTATTTTATAATTATATGGAAAAATAAGAAAGTAGACAATTTTTCAGTAGTAGGGTACTATGACACTTTTGTATCACTTCTTTATTTTATAAGCAAGCAGTTTCTAAGTGAGGTGATACTTGGGATATACACAATGAATCAGACTCCTAAAAGGGGTACACTAGTCTGAAAAGGTTGAGAGCCACTATATAGACCCCATCATTTTGCCTGTATACTTGGGATTATGTTTTCCAATAGGCATTACTTTGCATTTATCAGTCTTGAATGTCATCTGCTATTTTATTAGAACATAAGAACATAAGAATAGCCTTACTGAGTCAGACCAAAGGTCCATCTAGCCCAGTATCCTGTCTGCCGACAGTGGCCAGCACCAGGTGCCCCAGAGAGGGTGGACCGAAGACAATGATCAAGCAATTTGTCTCCTGCCATCCCTCTCCAGCCTCTGACAAACAGAGGCCAAAGACACCATTTTATCCCCTGGCTAATAGCCTTTTATGGAGCTAACCTCCATGAAATTATTTAGCTTCTCTTTAAACTCTATTATAGTCCTAGCCTTCACAGCCTCCTCTGGCAAGGAGTTCCACAGGTTGACTACACGCTGTGTGAAGAAGAACTTTCTTTTATTAGTTTTAAACCTGCTGCCCATTAATTTCATTTGGTGTCCTCTAGTTCTTCTATTTAGGGAACTAATAAATAACTTTTCTTTATCAGCCCCCTCCACACCACTCATGATTTTATAGACCTCTATCATATCCCCCCTCAGTCTCCTCTTTTCTAAACTGAAAGGTCCCAGTCGCTTTAACATCTCCTCATATGGGACCTGTTCCAAACCCCTAATAATTTTAGTTGCCCGTTTCAAGGCCAAAATATCTTTTTTGAGGTGAGGAGACCACATCTGTACACAGTATTCAAGATGTGGGCATACCATAGTTTTATACAGGGGCAGTAAGATATTCTGGGTCTTATTTTCTATCCCTTTCTTAATAATTCCTAGCATCCTATTTGCCTTTTTGACCGCCGCTGCACACTGCGTGGAAGTTTTCAGAGAACTGTCCACGATAACTCCAAGATCTATTTCCTGTACCAAATATAATGGCTCAAAATATGTCTGTATGGTTTAAGTCATTAAATCATCTACTAAACATTTCTGAACTCATATTAATATGTATATAAAGCTGTCCTATTCCATTATGCTAGATGTCCGTAGCTGGGCCTCAGTTTCCACACTGTACATGTGTGAGGTCACATGCATTAAGCAATTGTGAGGCTGTCAGATATTGGAGTGAAGGATGTCAGGGTGAATTCCTTGACAGACTGCATGTATCCCAGTGAGGCTGGGGGAGAACCATTAAGACAGACCCTATAACCTGAGCTCTGATAGCTTCAGGAAAGAGTCAAGTTTCCTTTGGCTGGTACAGCTTCGCCCTCACCTGGCTGTGGGTCTCTTTCCATGTGCTCCTCACAATGGATCTAGCCAGCCCCTTGGGTCTACCTCATGTCTTATCCCGCATCTGCTACCTATTGGCTCTGAGAGGGGAGCAGAGAATAGCCACTGCACAGTGTTAATTATCCCCAGTTTTAGTATTTTTTCTTCCATAACATATATATCTAAGATATTTGTTAGCAACTGGATGTCACAGTGGCACACATCCAAACAAGTGGACATGACCTCAATATTAGTGCACAAGACATAACTCATTGCGCTCATGGATGGAAAATCTTAGAGGGAACACTGCTGGTCCCAGTACAAATCCTTGTGCGACACCACTATTTACCTTACTCTATTGTGGAAATCAACCATTTATTCCTCTCTTATTTTGTATCTTAACCAGTTACTGATCCATTGCTTCTGTACAATGGCCTTCTCTTACTTGAATGCCCACTGATTGTTTGGGTAGCTGTTCCTTATAATATTCTTAATTTTTTTTTTGTTTTTGCTGTTAGAAGCCTTTTACTAGACTTTTTTTTTTGCCCTGTGCCTAATTATACTTTTACGCTTGAATTGCCAGTTTATGCTCCTTTCTATTTTCCTCAGTAGGTTAGAACTTACATTTTCAAATGATGTCTTTTTGCCTCCAAAAGCTTCTTTTACTTTGCTGTTTAGGTGTGTTCAGACTTTTTTTTTCGTCTTATTTTTTTAAAATTTGGGGTATACATTTAATCTGAGCTTCTATTATTTGTTAATAAAAGTTTCCATGACACTTTTAGGCATTTCACTTGTAATGGTTCTTTTTAATTTTTGTTTAACAATCTTCCTTATTTTTGTTGTAGTTCTCCTTTCTGAAGTTAAATGCTGCTGTGGTGGGCTTGATATCTCCCCATTACAAAGATAATAAAGCTAATTATAATATGGTTGCTATTTCCAAGAAGTTCAGCTATATTAACTTCTCGGACCAGATCCTTCTAGTACTAAATCAAGCACTGCCTCTGCCCTTGTGGGTTCCAAGACTAGCTGCTCCAATAAACAGTTATTTATAGCATTATTTCCCTTTACCAAAGACAGACAGTTTCCTCACTTATCAAAAAGGCCAGTGCTTTTGGGGCTTTTTACACCATGCTAAATTAACATTTATAGAATCTTTTGAGTCCTAGCTGAAAGGCATTACAAAGACTTGAAAGATTTACTGGATGTCTGAGTTAGAGGGTACTGGACAGTCCGGTGAATGGAGATAGGGACCCTGCACTGCAGGAATGTCATCTGCCTCCTACCCACTCCTTCCGCAGCAATACTCCAGGAAGTGAAGAAGGGATTGAAGACCATTCCCCAACTAGGAAGCAGTGCAGCTGAAAGCAGTTTTTTGTCACTCTGGAGGAGATAAAGGGATCCTGCAGCCTCTTTTTCTGAGGCACACGCATACAGATGGCACCAGTCTTCAGCTAGGATGACGCAGAAGTGAGACTTGTTGATAAAGCTGTCTCCGGAGCCTACATGCCAGTACAACTTCTGAGGTAACTCAGATCTAGTTCCTCTGCAGTAGGAATGTGGTCTGGGCCCAACCTGTACTCTTGACACTTCTGCAGCTACTTTCCCCCTCAGCTCCTCAATAGAGCTTAATATGCATTAATGGGAGATGAGGAAAAGGAAGTGGGAGCTGAAGGACTGTAATCTGGAGTGGAGATCTAGGTCCTCAGAGTTCTAGTCCCCAGGTCCTAGTCATTAGTCCACTCTGCACTGTACAACTCTGATACAATTCCTCCTGAGATCCTCAGGGCTAAATTATGTGCTCAGACTCCTAGTATAAGGCATAAGGAGAGGAAGACACCTAAGGAAGAGATTCTCAGAAGGCAGCAAGCTGAGGAGGGAGCCATCTAAACAAGTCAGGTGTGAAATGCAGCAGAAAGGGGAAGGGAGATGAGAGAGAGAGAGAGAGAGAGGCAGCTTCATCCACTTGGCATCCACCAACTGTCCTGGAATAAAGCACCTAAGCCTATTCAGATGCTCAGAGAGCCCATTTCCTAGTAGCCAAAACGGTCTTTTACTCACTGGGGATAGATGGGAGAATTTTCAAAATATTTCAGTTTGGATACTCGGCAAGGGTCCCTACTCTGTCTGCTTTGGAACAAGGATCCACATCTACCTGTACATCTAGTCAGTGAGCTATAGAATCAGTTTGCTCTGGTCCACTGAATAGTTTATACAAAATGGACTACTTCCAGCAGTAGAGTTCTATCCTACAATAGTTAAAAAAAAATAGTAATTTGGGCCTGCAGCTAGGATGTGGCGGGGGGGGGGGGGGGGGAGGGGAGGGGGGGAACCCAGGTTAAAATTCCTGCTCTGACTGAGGCCCTAACCCCAGCTGTCCCACAGGGTGCTGCAATCTGCCTCACCTGCAGGTGGCCCATCTCCAGCTTCAGTTAGATTGGTATCAGGTGTTAGGTGGCCTGTGAGAATACCTGTAGGATTGGGCCCCACTGGCAAAATAGCTCCCCTGCCTGGTTTGAGGATCTTGCTTTGACTTGAACTATGGCTCTAAGCAGTGAGGTAGTAGCAGCACTTCTGCAGGTTTGCAAATGCTACCTGACAAACTTGATGCATACAGTATTAGGTCACAGCTAATCAGTGGATTTTGGTACCTAAAGCAGCAGATAGTTACTGAAGTACCTTGGAGAATGTGAGCCTGATTTGCTTGCAGTTCTTAGTTCTTTCCCCATTTGCTCCTCTCCATGCATCTTGGCATTTTGGGGGCAGAGACAGACCCAGTACTGACTGCTGTAGGACTATAAAACAAAGGTTTCTTCATTATGCATCAGCTGCATTAGGAAGTAAAAAGGAGTGGGAGAACCAGCTCTTCTCTCCAGAGACAGTGCATGGGTGTTCATGCTGAAATCATATGCAAAGGAATGGCATATTTAAGGGGATAGAGGGAAAGACTGCAGAATAAGTAGCTGGGGAAATCTAGAGCAAAAAGAGGTAGTTGCGAGGGTAAGAATACTCCTTGAGGAGCTTGTTGAGTTCCACAATTGAATTGGCCCTTTCTTCCTTTCCTCCAAAATAGGTAGAAGAGCCTAAGGCATTAGAACAGCAGCAGATGGTTTCTGATGTACTGTCAAGCAGCTGCAACTGCAACTGCTGGGGAAGCAGAGCTGATAACTGTGCTCCAGAAACAACTTTATCACCAACTCTCTCCATCTTCCCAAATAGGACGATGGGGCAGGGAAAGAGAAGGTATCTGGCAACGGCAGTTCTGGCAGAATTGTGGATAGTTGCTCACTAGAGAATGGTGTTTACAAAATGTGGCTAACTTCCATGTACGGAACAGCATCCTTACCTCTTATTGGGTCTTAAAACTGACTTTTAGTATTGGAAAGTAACTATGATTGAAGGCCTCCAATAACATCTTTTAGGCTGTTACATGTATTTGCTCCAGCTCTATGCAAAAACAAGAACCAGAAAGTTTTACAAGCAAGTCATTTGTGCATGAGGCACCTTCCTCATGAACCCTTTAGCTACATTTGCACCACAAAGCCTCTGCTGGCATAATCCATGTGTTTGGCATGGAAACGCTTAACAATGGTGCAGATAGCACTCTTCTCCCTTAATCAGCCTAAGACTAGTAGATACCTGGTTACTTGGATTTACATTCTCCTCTTCTATCCCATTTGCTCCCTATTAAAGATTTTGAACTGCTGAGATGAGTACAAAGTAAGACCCCCGAAGACACCTGAAATTCTCAATTATGTCCCCCTCAAAAAACACATACCAGGGAGACCTGAACTGAGAAGTGCAAGAATCTTGGGAACTCAGGTCCCTGTCCCTCACTCAGCTTATATCAAACCTTCAGCAATCAGGTCCCTCCTCCTCACATCCCTCTCAAAACATATCACATGGCTTGTGGGAAACAGTGAGACAGGGCACTGGAGTGGAAAGAAGAAATACCAGGAGCACAGAGAAAGATATTCACTACTTTACCTATTTACCTACTCTATTTTCATGTCCAATACACTGAATAATTACAGTACCTGCTTCTGCTATTAGTCAGTTTTTAAAACAGCATCAACATGAAAATGGCATGGATCTTGTCAGTTTTGCTACTTCCCAGAGAGCAAAAAAACAGCAATAAAGTGTCTGGAGTTTTGTTAATTTTAGTTGGCAAAACTACCAGAAACAGCCTGCAGTCTCAACTTTGATACCAAGTTGATTTAACCTTCCATAATGAAATGAATGCATTTTTACAATCATGAGGGCTATAGTTCTAGGGTTTCTATGTTAGAAATCAGTTAAATGCATATTTCATCTATAATGCTTGTAGATATTCAAGTTTGTATTCAAATAAAATATATCATCTTGTTTGAAGATACAATGAATACAAAGCTGAGCAATACACAAATTTGACACTAACAGCTCACATTCTCGTTTTTCTCAGAATTCTGATGTAATCCAGAGGTGATCTCAGAGGCACAAGCGCAGTTGGGTACCCAGTTTGCATTAATTCCCAATGGGAATCAGTCATCTAGTTGCTCTTTGTTCTTCTGAAAGTCACCCCCTCAGACTTGGAGGCTTAGCAGGAAGTATAGGGGCAGTCAATGGCTATACCTCTCTTATCTAATGTGTCCCAAATGTTCATTGCTGAGAGATGAAACTCCTATGGCACCCCTTTTCTAGAAATGTCGAACTCCTATAATATCCACAAGTGAGAATAATACAGAGTACATCTTGAAAAAAACCAAATTTCTTATTTGATGTAAATAAGAAGTATTATTCTTTAACGGAAACAGTATTCACTTTGTAATCCTGTTCAGTGTAGCACCTTGCAATTGCTCCTAATAAAAACAGAATGATGTCTTAACTGCGATAATTGATCAGTTCTAGTAAAAGTTTTCTATTTTGAACAAAACTGGGTTGCTACAAATTAACTTTGTGTTATCTTTTGAATAGAGGCAAAAAAGGGTGAAAAATTATGCAGATATTTCAAGGGCACTTTCTGTGACATTTTTGTAATGGTACAGCTTTTGATGTCTAATCTTTCCTGCAGAATTATAAAAACATTAAAATTGTATTTTTTGAAAAAAGTTGCATTCTGACTTATACCTAAGCTAACAAGAGGTTTCACAGTAGCAATAAAAAATCACTGATTTTAAAAAGAAATGGAAAATTTTGAATATTAAAATTGTCAAAATATCTCCAAAAGTCAAAAGTTCAACCAAAGTGTCTGTTTTTAAGTTCCATCCTGTTCTACTAGGATATATTTAGTTTAGCAATATATTCTTTACTCCAGTGTGCTCTTTTGAAACATTTTATGGAAATATGAGCTTATGAACCAGTAGAGAGAAAAAAAAATGTTGACAATGTTCTTAAAATTCAGTATAAAAATACACTCCAGAATGCTGCCTGCTCAACACATTTATTCCTCCTATTTAGTACAGTGGATTATATACAGTTGAAAGACTGTACAATGCTTATGAGGTCCAATTAACTTCTCTATGATGGTAGCTTGCTTCATGTGTAGCAGAGATGACAAATCATGGAATGCATTTTCAACAAAGAGCCATTAATGATGGCCAGGAGCAGAGGATTCTGAAACAAACACAATTTATATTGTTCAAAAATTAAAGTAATATATATTAAGTCTATAATTCAGGACAGATACATGGATTTATTTACTTTTTTGAATATTCATAGTTAAGCATACTTAACTGTATCAAAATATTTGAAAATTCTTCATATATCTAGAAGTGTAGTCTAGTGTTTTAACATTTACATTATCAATGTTATTTGTTAAATATGATTTCATGGGGGATTTCATGGAGCTTACCTCTAAATTCAGGATAAATTGATGTAGGGTAAATAGTTATCGTTGTATGCTATAATGGGAGCTATTTTGATTTTAACTGGAAGGTTGGTTAACATTTTTGTGTACAAAATGTACTTTATTTGGAACAAGTGAATTGTCTAATCTTTGTAATCAGAAGTGAAATAGGACACTTGCATTAGTAAAGGAGAAATAAGAAAATTGACATTTTTGTCACAAGCAATGATATACTAAAAAAACTCAAGGATTGCATACTAAATGTTTATAAAAATAAAGTAAATTAAAATGAATTACTTTTTTTAATCTAATCAGATAGACCTTAAGTTTAATCATTTTTAGCTATCAACATTCTAAAACATAGGTTCCCAAAAGGCCGGGGGGGGGGGGGGTCGTGAAGAAATTCCGGGGGGAGGCGCAAGGCAACCCAGCCACACCCCTCCCCCCCGTCAATCCCACCCCAAGTTTTGCTGCTTTTTTTTTGGGAGGGGGAGGGGGGCGTGATGGTTTCTCAAAAATCAGAAAGGGGGGCGTGATGCCGAAAAGTTTGGGAACCACTGTTCTAAAATGTATATTCAATGAGCTTAACCGTTTTATAGAAGTTTTTTTAAAAGTTACTCTCCTAAACTCCCATCACTGTACTGTGCCAGAGATTAATTTAGTTTGTTATACCAAAAAAAGCATGAATGGAAAGTGCAACATTTTATAAACATTACCCAGACTGCAAATATTCTGACAATGAGATCATCAGAATATTAGAGAACTATAACAAAACCTGAAGATTCCCTTTAAGGTCATTTTGCAACATCCACAATATAAAAACAAAACTAAATTTAATTTAAAATTAATATGTTGGGTCTATTTGCTTTAAATCCTATTCATAGTTAAAACTAGCCATAGAATACTCTGCTGGATAACACAAATACTTACTATCTGCCACTGCTTTTTTACCTAGAAACAGAAGAAAAATTGAATTGTACAAAGTGTAGCTTTACATTTTTCACTTTCAAGTTTTAAGATGCAGAAAAACTACTGTGTAATCAAACTTGGAGCACAATTTGAGATGACGACAGGGAATATACAAGATCTGAAAAGTGAAAGATACTGAAAAATATATTTTGTTAAAGTAGTGATCAAATCAAGCTGCTTAAAAAAAAAAAATCAGCATACAGGGCATCCTAGCTATAAGTCACCCTCACGTACATCCGTTCCGCACTAAAGTCACTGACGCTTGTAGGAACAGATTCATTGCAAGTCCCCTCATTCTCCACTCTTAAGCTGCACACAAAAAAAATTGTGCAAATGGAAGTCATCCATGGGAAAAAGATTCCCTGCTTTAAGTTGTTTTGCTGTAAGTCCAAGTTTTTGGAATGTACCTTGGATTTATAGTGAAGACAGCCTGTACACTGTAATTTTTTTATAACTGTAGTAAAGTGTTAAAAGACCTTACAGTATTCATAGCATTGGGCCAGAAGTATTCATAGAAGTGAATACTCCTGGCCCGAGATATACCAAATTCATTAGTACCCTCCAGAAATTCCATTGGTTTTCAGAATTAAAAAAAAGAGTCAAACTACTAAATCTATTATTAAAAAAAAATAAAATAATAACCTTCAAGACAGTTGCCATTCAAGACCTTGCAGGACTAAATCGATTTTGACTTAACCTCCCCCTGGACAGGGGCTGCTGCTACTCTGCCCTGCTGCTTCTGATACAGATACAGAGGCAGCAGCACAGAGTGGCAAGAGGCTCCTCAGGAGTGGGGCCAGAGTGCACTGGCTACCGGCCCCACTCCCGGGGACTACAGAATAGTCGAGTAACAGATAAGAAATCATGAGGTCAATCGACTATCAATTAACTGATATTTAACATCCCTAAAATGTAACCAGGTACTAGGGATGTGAAAGCCCAAATGTGTACACGGTTAAGTGATGAGCCTGAGTGTGATTACACGCAGGCCTTCATGGGGTACATGCAGGCTTTCAGTATGCACGGAGACCCGCCTATACCCCCAGCGCCACTTCAGAGGCAGGAGCACAGGGGGAGAAAAGGGGCAGCTGACTCCCTATGCACACTGATTTCCAGGGAGCAAGACAGCAGTATGGGAGTGGGGAGGTTGGTGGCCCGATACTTGCGTACACCTCCCCTCCATGTGTAACTGCTGTACATGTTTACTTGATTAAACAGATTTTAACATCCCTAATTTCCATATAATCAAAAACTTTATTATAGATTCAAGTGTACAGAAGTGCTTTTGCCAGTATGGTTTATTTCACTTTGGGAACCAGTATAAATCATAATGGTAAAAATACATAAGCGAAAAAAAAAAAAAAAAAAAGTAAGCATTGTCTACATGAGGGGGGTTTGCTGATATAGCTTTCCCAGTAAACCGTTTGTAGTGTAGTCCTGACCTTAGTGAAGTGATAAAGCGACTGCCGATCATTTTCAATAAATATTTAGGCATTTCCAGACAATTCAACAATTTTATTTAGAGGGCTCGACAAACTATAGAATCTACTCGCCTGTGGCGAGTAAATTTCAGTCGCACGCCCCATTTACCAACAGCGCGCACATGCAATGCGGCTCTTGCACATGCGCAGTGCGGGGCTGGTGAGCGGCTTTGCCGCCGTTTGTCAAGCCCTGTTTATTTACAACAAGGGTTTCAAAAAAAGCACATTAAAGCTAAGATTGAAAAAAATGTAACTTACCACCATAGGAAATTTTGTAATAGACATATGTAGTTAAGGCCAATCCAACCCATATTTCCTGGTAAACCGTAGTGTAGTATAGCTTCATGTTGCGCCATGTTCTAGTAAAATACTGTAACATCTGAAAATTATACAAAAATTGTCATTATAATGAATTTTGCTATTATATCCACACCCCTGGGAAATAATTCTCTATTGCTAAACCAAAAAATGGTGTTAGATAGAATCAAAGTTAAGAGTACACATCAACAAGAGAGGTAAAAGCAGTACAATGATTTGGTAAATTATCCCCAAACTCAAACATTACATGTCCAGATAATTCAGCATTAATGTTGCAAAAGACTGCTTGGTGCTACCACAATAAAAATAATAACGAATAATAAGAATAGTATAACTGGAAGGAACCTTGAGAGGTCAAGTCCAGTCCCCTGCACTGATGGCAAGACCAAGCACCATCTAGACCAGTGGTTTTCAAACTGTGGTGTTTTCTTTATTTATGGCAGAGACGGGGAAACTTTTTTGGGTTGGAGGCTACTGACCCACAGAAAAAAAATCAGTTGGGGATCACAGGTGAGAAGCAAAAAAACTCCCCAAACCCTCAACTGAGACACCTCACTCTCCTGGAGCTCCAGCCCTAGGGCACGAGGGGAAGGGACAAGGAGGACTGAAGTTCAGGGCTTCTCATAGGCCAGATTTACTTTTCTCGTGTTCTGGAGTTAGTAGATTTTATGGATCCCCCTTAGGCTCTAGGGTAGGGACAAAAATGAGTGGTTCAGTGTATGGGTCAGGACTGCCAGTGAGTGGGATAGGGATGGGGTGCAGGATCTGGGCGGGAGGTGGGGTGCAGAAGGGGGAAGAGGTTGCGAGGTCTGGGTGGGAGGTAGGGTGCAAAAGCAGGCTGGGAGTAGAGTGTCTGGCTAGGTGAAGGGAGCAGAAGCAAGGGAGGATGCAGTGTGTGCCCAGGAAGGAGAGTTCAAGAGCAATGGTAGATACAGGAGCAGGGTGAGGGTAGGTGTTTGACAGAGAGAGGGTGCAGGAGCAGCCTCGGGGTTGGGTGTCTGGCTAGGAGGGAGGGTATCAGAGCAAGCTGGGGGTGCGTGGTCTTGGCAGGAAGAGGGGGGACTGTGGGGTTTTGGGCATGAGGGGGAATGCTTACCTGGCTTCATGCCCCCTTGCAGCAAGGAAAGCTTCTGGACAGTGTGCTGCCCTTCTCCCAGCAGGGTGGGACCTCAGCCTCCCTCCTCCCACATGCAGTGGGGAGCCTGCACAGCTGCAGCACCAGCTTCCTGCTCACATGTGAGGGGTACGGGAAGGTGAAGAAAGCCCCTATTCCGCCAGAGCCAGCTTGCGGAGAGTAGCAGAGTGAGCGGTTCTGTGCGCTGCCATTCCCCCAGCAGGGTGGGGAGGGGCGGAGGGAGAGAGTGTGGCAGCATATGGAGTGCACATGCCAAGTCCTAGTGTGCTCTGCCTCGCAGTGCCTGAGCCAGGCTCCACATGGTCCCTATCAGGGCTCAAGAGGCAGCTTCAAGGAGTGGCTCCGCTGGGTTTTTCCTTAGACCCACCCAGTGCACTCCCACCCCCGTCAGTGACCTCTGTAGTGCCGCCTGGAGATGGAGGAGGAGGCACGATGCAGCAGGACCAGGGGCCCTGCACAAGAGAGATGGTCCCACGGGGAACAAGGTGGGGAGGAGAAGATGGACTGTGTGGTGGTGGAGTGTTGAGTGACTTGAACTTGCTGGGAAGTGGCACATACGATGCTGGAGCTTGGAGAATGCTCCAGTTTCTAGCTTCTGATCTGCTCCGGAAACCATGCACCACTGGAATTGGCCCTGGCTGCCCACTGGGGAACTGCCTATGTACTCTGGGGGGCGGGGCAGAGATGTGTTGCTGCTGCGTCATGCTAGTGATGAGTGTCTGCGAGGCTGTCCCAGGAGGGGAGTGAAATGGCAATGCCATTTCTAGCCAGATCTGTCAAGGCTCTCTGGGACATTTTCCTACTTAATGGGGACACAGTATTTAAATTTGAGACCGTCTCAGAATATCCAGGACATAGGGTTGGCATAGCCATGGGCCAAAAAGTTTGAGAACCATTAATCTAGAACAGTGGTCCCCAACGTTTTGGGGCTGCCGGGCACCTGGGGGCGGGGCCGCTCACGCGCTGGACGTACGGGGGCGGGGCCGCTCACAGGCCACGTGACTGGGGGTGGGGCCAAGCATGCGCTGCACACCCGGGGCCAGCACCGGTACGCGCTGCGACCCTGGGCAGGGGCCGCCCAGGCCCCACGCGCCCGGTGCCAGCACTGGCACGCGCCGTGACTACGGGGCAGGGGCTGCCCATGCGCCCGGGGCTGGCACCTGCCGCACGCCCGGGGGCGGGGCCGGAGCCAGCCCAGATTGCTCCGCGGGCGCACATAAATGGTCTGGCAGGTGCCATGGTGCCCACGGGCACCACATTGGGGACCACTGATCTAGAACATCTCTGACACTCACCATCCCATCTCTGCACTTAAAATCTCCCATGATAGAGATTCCATAACCCCTACTAGGCAACCAATTCCAGTGTTTAACCACCCCGACAGTTAGAAAGTTCCCCCTAATGTCCATCCTAAACCTACCATGCTGTAATTGCCCATTGCTTCTTGTCCTATCAAAGGTAAAGGAGAATAATTTTTCTCCCTCCCCACTTTCAAATATTTTTTAGGTGCTTGAAAACTATTATATCCTCTCCCAGTCTTTCAGTATTCCCTCATAAGTCATGGTTTCTAGACTTTTTTTTGTTGCTCTTCTCTAGACTTTTTTCAATTTGTTGGCATCTTTCCTGAAATGTGACACCTAGAATTTGACACAATACTCCAGTTGGGGCCTACTCTGTGCTCTAATCAATTATGGGTCAAGTAACCTACCACCAAGAGCTCTTAACACATACCCACCTATCCTTAGACCACTCACAATTCATTGCAACCACCAGAAATGTTGCATACAAATTAGATGAAGGTTGGTGATTCATTGTTTCCTCTGATAGCACAATACCATTTAAGAGAAAAGTTACCTGAACTTTTGATCTGATGCTGTTAATAGCCTATGTAATCATAACTAGGTACAATAGTTGCTAATAACGTATCTTGTTTACAGCCTAGTATCTTCAGATATAACCTATGTATAAATTCCAATCAATTTTATTCCTTTATTAAGACCAAACTCATTTAGAACAAAGAAAAGACTAACATACTGAGTTTTATAGGAAACTGTTCAAATTAATTTTATAATAATTAGTAAGTTTGTAGAATTGTAAGTGTGTGGTTTGTAATCTATCCTGTAAATCATCTTCTGTGCCTAATGACTGGAAAATAGCTAATGCGACATCAATATTTAAGAAGGGCTCTAGAGGTGATCTTTGCAATTACAGACCAGTAAGTCTAACTTCAGTATCAGGCAAATTAGTTGAAACTAAGTAAAGAATAGACTTGTCAGTCACATAGATGAACATGATTTGTTGGGGAAAAGTCAATATGGTCTCTGTAAAGGGAAGCTCTGTCTTACTAATCTACTAGAGTTCTTTGAGGGGGGACAACAAGCATGTGGACAAGGGATCCAGTGGATATAGTGTACTTAGATTTCCAGAAAGTCTTTGACAATGTTCCTCGCCAAAGGCTCTTAAGTGAAGTAAGCTGCATGGGATAAGAGGGAAGATCCTCTCATGGATTGATAACTGGTTAGAAGACAGAAAACAATGGGTAGGACTAAATGGTCAGTTTTCAGAATGGAGAGAGGTAACTAGTGGCATCCCCCAGAGGTCCATACTAGGTCCAGTCCTATTCAACATATTTATAAATGATCTGGTAAACAGTGAAGTGGCAAAATTTGCAGATGATACTCAACTACTTAAGATAGTTAAGACAAAAGCAGACTGAAGAGCTTCAAAAGGATCTCACAAAACTAGGTGACTGATAACAAAATGGCAAATGAATTTTAACATTGATAAATGCAAAGTAATCATAGAATCATAGAACTGGAAGGGACCTCGAGAGGTCATCGAGTCCAGCCCCCCGCCCTCAAGGCAGGACCAAGCTCCATCTACACCATCCCTGACAGATGTCTATCTAACCTGTTCTTAAATATCTCCAGAGAGGGAGATTCCACCACCTCCCTTGGTAATTTATTCCAATATTTGACCACCCTGACAGTTAGGAATTTTTTCCTAATGTCCAATCTAAACCTCTCCTGCTGCACTTTAAGCCCATTACTCCTTGTCCTGTCCTCAGAAACCAAGAGGAACAAATTTTCTCCTTCCTCCTTGTGACACCCTTTTAGATATTTGAAAACCGCTATCATGTCCCCCCTTAATCTTCTTTTTTCCAAAATAAACAAGCCCAGTTCATGAAGCCTGGCTTCATAGGTCATGTTCTCTAGACCTTTAATCATTCTTGTCGCTCTTCTCTGTACCCTTTCCAATTTCTCCACATCTTTCTTGAAATGTGGCGCCCAGAACTGGACACAGTACTCCAGCTGAGGCCTAACTAGTGCAGAGTAGAGCGGCAGAATGACTTCACGAGTTTTGCTTACAACACACCTGTTGATACAACCTAGAATCATATTTGCTTTTTTTGCAACAGCATCACACTGTTGACTCATATTCAACTTGTGGTCCACTATGACCCCTAGATCCCTTTCTGCCATACTCCTTCCTAGACAGTCGCTTCCCATCTTGTATGTATGGAACTGATTGTTCCTTCCTAAGTGGAGCACTTTGCATTTCTCTTTATTAAACCTCATCCTGTTTACCTCTGACCATTTCTCTAACTTGCTAAGGTCATTTTGAATTATGTCCCTATCCTCCAAAGAAGTCGCAACCCCACCCAGTTTGGTATCATCTGCAAACTTAATAAGCGTACTCTCTATCCCAATATCTACATCATTGATGAAGATATTGAACAGTACGGGTCCCAAAACAGACCCTTGAGGAACTCCACTTGTTATCCCTTTCCAGCAGGATTTAGCACCGTTAACAACAACTCTCTGACTACGGTTATCCAGCCAATTATGCACCCACCTTATCGTGGCCCTATCTAAGTTATATTTGCCTAGTTTATCAATAAGAATATCATGTGAGACCGTATCAAATGCCTTACTAAAGTCTAGGTATATGACATCCACCGCTTCTCCCTTATCCACAAGGCTCGTTATCTTATCAAAGAAAGCTATCAGATTAGTTTGGCATGACTTGTTCTTCACAAACCCATGCTGGCTATTCCCTATCACTTTATTACCTTCCAAGTGTTTGCATATGATTTCCTTAATTACCTGCTCCATTAGCTTCCCTGGGACAGACGTTAAACTGACTGGTCTATAGTTTCCTGGGTTGTTCTTATTCCCCTTTTTATAGATGGGCACAATATTTGCCCTTTTCCAGTCTTCTGGAATCTCCCCTGTCTGCCATGATTTTTCAAAGATCATAGCTAAAGGCTCAGATACCTCCTCTATCAGCTCCTTGAGTATCCTGGGATGCATTTCATCAGGACCTGGTGACTTGCTGACATCTAACTTTCCTAAGTGATTTTTAACTTGTTCTTTGTGTATCCTATCTATACTATCCTATAATGTTTATTGGAAAAATAATTCGAATGATACATACAAAAAGATGGGGATTACTTTAGCTAACCACTTGAGAGAGATCTTGTAGTCACTGCTGATAGGTCTCTGAAAACATCCACTTTATGTGCAGCAGCAGTCAAGAAAACAAACAGAATTTTGGGAATCATTAAAAAAAAAGATATAGAGAATAAGACAGATAATACCTTATTGCTTCTATATAAAACCATAGTATGCCCACATCTTGAATATTGTGTACAGATGTGGTCACCTCATCTCAAAAAAGATAATATTGGCATTAGAAAAGGTTCAGAAAAGGGCAATAAAAATGATTAGAGGTTTGGAATGGGTGCTATATGAAGAGAGATTAAAAACACTGGAACTTTTCAGCTTAGAAAAGAGGAGACTAAGGGGGGATATAAGAGGTCTATAAAATCATGACCCATATGGAGAAAATGAGTAAGGTTAAGTTATTTACTTGTAAATAAGAACTAGGGGTCACCAAATGAAATTAATAAGGAGCAGGTTTAAAACAAACAAAAGGAAGTTTTTCTTCATGCAGTGCATATTCAATCTGTGGAACTCCTTGCCGGAGGATGTTGTGAAGACCAGGACTTTAACAGAATTTAAAAAAGAACTAGATAAATTCATGGAGGTTAGGTTCATCAATGACTATTGGCCAACACGAGTAGGAATGGTGTCCCTCACCTCTGTCAGAGGCTGGAAATGGATGACAGAAGCGGGATCGCTTGCTGATTACCTGTTCTGTTCACTCCCTCTGGGGCATCTAGCATTGGCCACTGCCAGAAGACAGGATACTGGGCTAGATGGACCTTTGGTCTGATCCAGAATGGCTGTTCTTATGTATCGAAAATTCACTCTATGCTGTGGCAGTATTTGCAACATAAACTTATCACCGGAAATGAAATTGAGACCCAAGATTTTGCACAGGCCACCTAATAGCTATCTTATGTCACTACCATCTTTTCACAGGGAAAAGGATCCCCTTGTCCCCAAGCCAAAGTGAAAAAGCAAATTGTCTTACCTAGATTCATTTAAAATAGTTAAGGGGGAGAGAATAAGAACATGTTCCAGAACAACAAATGCCCATGCTGTTTTACTGAGCTTCATTTAATTAAAATGTATTTACTCAGAAAAACAGAACAATGCTGCTAAAATACCATTTGGCAAACAGACAAGTTCTGAGAGGACTGAAATTAACACTATTACTCCAAGTACACGATCTTTGAAACATAGCCAAGCATCAAGCAGCCTACAAGTATTTTGTGAAAAATTTAGAGATATTATATAACTTCTTCCTATCATTCCAAAAGACATGGAAGTATATGTAAGAGCACCACTCTGAATACCTCATTTCCATTACCTTTTGCCTTGAGAAGCTTAAAGCAATTAATTATACACACAGTACATCTAAACCAACTGCACGTGGATAAAGGACAGCAAAGGACACTGCAAAACTGTAAGAAAGAAGGACAGAGTTTGCAAGAGACTTCAGGTTCAGGTCCCACTGACCTATTTGCTAATAGTAAATAGGAGATTCTTACTGCCACATGGATGTGGAAAGAGTGGGAGAAAGGGAATAGAGGTAAAATGTATGCTATGAAGCACAGACCATCTTTCTTTCTTCTCCTCTTTGCTTACAGTGCTAACCAAAACGTTGTCCTGGTCCACTACAAGGGCTCCAAAGCTATACTATGCTAACTCAAACTGTCAATACATGATCATTAATTTAAAAGGACATTTATTCTTTACTGTTGTGAAAAATTCTGAATACAGAGCAACATACTGTCTTCCCCAGACTTTAGAGAAAACTGTTATACATTTCCTTTCATAGTTTTCCTCAAATGAAGCAGAATGAAAAAAAAAACTAGTATTGTGTTTTCACTGTTGCTATTCAGAGCAATGTATTAGACTTAATACATTTCAAATTGCTTCTACTTAGAAAAGGGATTAGGAAGAAATACATACTAACAGACACATATACCTACCAAAGCAACAAGAGGCTCTGATGTAAGGGGGGAGGAGGGAAGGAAAATATACAGACAAAATGTTTTTTATTAGCAACCAAATAAAAGCAAGGTGCCCAACTTCACATTTGTCTTGCAGCCATTTAGCAATAGGCTAAAATGAAATCTCCACTTTATATACACCTACTAAAAATCCCAGCACCCAGCAGCTACTAAGAGGCGGATATCCGGGCATCTTACAAGGTACTGGCCCATCTTCTACATCAGCTTCTGGTTACTATGTTCCTAGTACAGCTGCCTCGCCCTGCTCTATTCTTTCGAGAAGTGCATCGGGAGCAACAACGTTTCTGTCGTACAGGCAAAGTCTTTGCCTTAAAGAGCTCACCCAAGAGACCCACCCATCACCAAGTGCTGCCGCCCCACGCACCCGCCTTGGAAAGGGAAATTGCGCCGTCGCGGAGGGGACCCCGAGGCTGCAGGGTGCCTAGCAGCGCACTTGGAAACACCCCCTGCAAGAAAAGGTTCAGGAGGGAGGGAGGAATCTCCGCGCCCTCCCTCCGCTGCCTTCCTGCGCCGCTCCCGCCTCCTTCCCATACTCCAGCTTGCTCTGCTCCCCTTGCCCCCGTGTTCTTAGCCGCAGGGCCTGTCTCCTACAGCCCCTGAGGGACGCCACGGCTGCGCGCGCTGCAGGGACGGGAGCGGGCCAGGCCGGGCCGAACCCACCTTGGAGCCGGTAAACCAGGAGCAGTTGGCGAAGGTCACAGAACTCAACGGCCACTGCCGCTGCGCGGGGTATGCTGGGAAAAGAACGTCCAACGAGAGGAGAGGCTAGAACGTCTCCGGAAGCGACTCTCCCACGTCTCCCGAGAGGAGCGAGAGCGGCGCACCTACCCCTGCATGCCGGCTGGCCCCGCTGTAGTGTCTCCGGACAGCGCCCCTTCCCCACAACGCCCCGAGACAAACAGCCCGCTCAGCGACCTGCCTCCCTCATGGCAACCGCTGCATGGGAATCCGCGTTTCTCTCGCCCTTGGAAGGAGGCAGCTTGGGACCCTATAGCGCCCCCTACTGGGAGCAGGCCTCCCAGCTCCCTTTAGAGTCCCCAGCTAGGAGCGGCCCTCTCGATACAGTAATTCCTCATTTAACACTAGAGAGATGTTTCAGAAAATGATCGTGTTAAGTGAAAACGTGTTACGTGGGGTCGATTTTCCCATTGAAAATAATGGAAAGGGTGGAGGTTGTGTTTCAAGCAGTGGTGTCTGTTGAGACCAGGAAATAAGGTTGGGGGAGAAAGGGGACTGGGTTACAGCAGGGAGGGGAGGTGTTTGACTCTGGGGAAGGAGAGGGGAGGGGGATTGGGTTGGGAATATGCATCTGTGATGGGTTTGCTGGGACCGCACTATGTCTGGCGAGGGGGGCGTCACCGGGGATCGGCGCGACGAGTGTTGAACCCTCCGCCACTTTGCAGGGAGGAAGGGGAAGCCCCATGCAGCCGCCGGAGAGGGGTCAGCTGGGGAAACCCCGCCGCTGGCCTGCAAGCAGTGGAAGAGGAGAGGGGGAGTCAGCAGGGAATGGCACGGCAAGCGGTGAACCTTTTGCTGCTTTGCAGGGAGGAGGGGGAAGCCCCACACAGCTGCTGGCAATGGACTGGCTGGGGAAATAGTGTTATTCCGGGGATGGTCGTGTAATTCAAAAAATGTTCCCTAAAAAAAAATTCATGCTATCATGAAAACGTGTTAAGCGGGCACGTGTTAAATGAGGAATTACTGTACACGTTAGTGTCCGTGGCTGCAAGCTGCCTTCTCAACTCCCTATAGCAGCCCCTCTGAGAGCAGCCTTCTGGACTTGTTATAGCCCCCCCCATCCCCGGCCAGGAGCAGCATTACCAACTCCCTATAGCGGTCCCTGCTGAGAGAAACCCGCTCAGCCCCTAGCCAAACAGTCCGCTTGATGCGCGACTGCGGAAGAGCCCACTCAGTGATCTTTTCTCTGTCACCCTTGATGAGGAACAAGGGAGGAGATAGGTCAGAGCACAGCCTCTCTTTCCCCCAAAGCTCTTTGTTGCAAGGGGGCTCACACAGCTGTCCCTTCAGTGTGGCTTCACCTAGTGCCATATCCCGCCCCTACTGTCTTGGTGTACAGGAGCACGTCCTGCGGGAAGGAGCACTATATGCATTCTGCAAGGCCTTCCCTCCCCATGCCTATTAGGAATGTCAACTGAGTAGCTGTTAACTGGTTAACTGATAAGCGATTGCTTATGGGTAACAGTCCTGGTTAACCTCAATATCTCCCTTTCCTCATGTACTCTGCATTTAAAACTGGAAGAGCAGGCAGAGGAGCCACCTGCCACTCTGTGCTGCTACCTCTGTGGGGGCAGCAGCAACCCCTGTCCACAGTGAGAGCGGGTCTGACAGAAGCTGCTCCAGCATCCCACGGAGCAGCCCTTGTCCACAGCGAGCGAGGGCACTGGGGAAGCACCTATAACCACTAAGAATTTTTACGGTTACGCAATTACTGAAATAAACTATTTCTAACATCTCTAGTGCGCATGCTGTCTCGTGAGGATGATTTGTCTTAGAGACAGAAAACGGTGTGTGTGCTAGCTGGGACCCTTACTGATTATGGTGTGTGTGCGTAACTTATGAGGTATTTACATGTGGACACCATTGTGGAAGGGATGCCAAAAGGATTTGCTGCCAGTGGCTGGGATTAAGGGAGGGAGGGGTACATTACCCTGGAGGGTGCGGGAGAGTTTGGATGGGATGGAGGGAGGCAAAGGTGCGGTTGGTGCCCTACTAGATGCGGGACGGCAGGAAGCTGTAGTGAGGGGTTATCCGTGGCACTGCAAAAGGGATTCGGAAAGAACCAGAAAAGTTATTAAAGGAGCTTCGCCTGCACCGGCGCAGGCAGTAAAGTGAGCCGTGAGGACACGTGGCCGGACGGCTGCGCTGCAGGGGGCGGCGCCACTCGAGCGCGCGGGGTGCACGTGGCGGCGCGAGGCGAGCTTTGCGGCCCGTCTGTGTGTCGTGCGCTCGGAGGACGGTTTCAGCTCGGCCCGGCCATGCTGCGGAAGCTCACGCTCGATCAGATCAATGACTGGTTCACTATCGGCAAGACCGTCACCAACGTCGAGTTACTGGGCGGCGGCGACTCTCCGGCCGCCGCGCCCGCCGCCCGCAGTGCCAGGCCCGCCGCCAGGTGAGTATAGGAGCCGCTCGGGGACGGGAGCCGAGCGGTGGCTTGACCCCGCCGCCGGGCCGGAGTGTTCCCCCTGCCTGTAGTATGGATCCCGTGCGGGACTCCATGTGCCGCGGCTCTTCCCTTGGGTGCGAGGGAGGAGCGGGGGAGGCCCCTGAGCTGCCGCCGAAGGGAAGCCCGGCCCCACTGTGGGGTGTACACTGGAGAGCCTTGCCTTATGGTTGATCACTTCATGGCTGAAGAAAACCCACTACCCCTGTCCTGCCCTTTCTCGAAGCTGTGCCATGCAGGGCTGTCCCTAGAGAGGGCTCTGGGGTTTGGGACAACCCCTCTGCACCAAGTTCTGCCCTCACCCCCATTTCATCCTAGCTCTAGCTACACCCCCTTTGCGCCCCTTTCCACAAGCTTCCACCATCAACTGACAAGCCAGGAGTATTAAAGCAGGGGGCCTGGGAATGGCAGGAGGGGTTGAGTCTGCCCCTGCACTCAGCACAGTGGCAGGAAGCAGGACAACCTGGCCCCAGTGTACTCCCAGCCACCTTGCTTCGCTTCTTACTTGGGCTGGTGAGGGTGATTCTAATCTCTTCTTCCCTCTTCCCCCCCCCCCCCCCAGCAGCATGGCCCAAGGGTTAGTGGGAGGCCTTGTGCTGGCAGCAGGGGTCGGGACCATCCTTGCATTCACCAGCAGTAGTGGCAGAAAGTGGAGTAGCTTGCCCCAGCCTGTTCCACCAGCTCCCAGCTGGGTAGTTCTGCTTCACACTGCTGCTGGTGAATGTGCACAGTAGGCAGTTCCCTAAGGATGTAGGGTTCCATGGCAGTGCTACTTCCCATGGAGATGTAGTGGGGAATGGAGTGGGCTGTGGCCAGGGTGTCTCTGATTTCCACTCCTGATGTGTGGGGGTGGGGAGCAGGCCAAACCACTATTGCTGGCACTAGGTCCCTTGCTAGTCCCCTAGCTGCCCTTGGCCTTGTTGGACTCCCCCTCCCCGCCCCCGCCTTCCCAAAATGCAGGGTTGCCCTGAACCATCCAATGAACTGGATAGTTGTATCACTATGTTCACTCCATGCCCCTTCTCTCTGTCATTCACTCTTCCCCAACCTTTACTCACTCCCTCATTTTCACTGGGCTGGGGAGGTTGAAAACTGGACATCTGGTGACTCTACCTAGTGCCTTGTCAAGGGTGGCTAGTACAAAGACCAAAACTATCATCAGACAAGACAGGCACACATGGGAAACGTAACCACAAGGTGGGAGGGGGCTAAGATAAATTCTTGAGCTGTTAGTTACAAGAGTGAGGTTATGGTTATGGTATGCATATTTAATTTGGAGGTGAGTAACAGGTTTGTTAGCACTAATAGCTGTTTTCAGCAATTCGGTATCCTCCTTTTTATCTAAAATGATGTAACTTGAGCATCTGTGTTATCCAGTCCCTTCCTTTACCCTCATATGGCTAATGTTGTGGAGATTAGAGGACAAAGAAGGGATACAGTTCACATGGGGGTTTGGCTATAGAGTAGATATCCCTGGGCAGGATTGTGAGGAAGGTGACCCAATTTCCCTGGTTTTGAGGTAAGCCATTCTGAAACTGAATGGATTCTGCAGCATCACAGGAAGTCCTTTGCAGCCCTGATGTCCTGGGTGGGAGTGAGCAGGGCTGTGACAGTGGAGTTGCAGAGAGCTTTCTGTGCTGTCACAGTGCTGGTCACACCCAATCACTCAAGGTTCAGAAAATGCTGTGAACTTGGTGGGGTAGAGAAGAATCCTGGCTTGAGGGTGGGCAGTGTTGTTGCTCTGCTTCTTCACAACAGCAGATTCGCTCCCATACTTCGCACTTATAATGATCGAGAGGACAGGAGTAGCAGCATCTGCAGCCCTGCTGCTGCAGGAGGGAATGAACATGGCCATGACAGTGGAGCTGCAGAGTGCTTGCAGGCACTCCCGTACTTATCCATACTCTCAATTGTCTGAATAAAATCTGTCCCTGCCTATGCTAGTTGGAAGCAAGGTTCCCTCCAAGCTGTGTGGCAGCATGGCCCGGGCAGCTGTTTGATAAGCCCCAAACAGGGGCTCAGGGCTGCTGCTCAGGGAGCTGCCTTGCTGGGGCTCTTCTCCCTCAGCAACAGCCGCAGCTCCCTCTAACTCAGTTTAACCAGTTAACGTTTTAAATGGGGTTTTATATCCCAAACTCCCATAGCAGAGCTCTAATGCATATGACCAACATTTTAATTTTATTTTTTCAAAAAGCTTTGTTTTTTGGAGCATCAAGGGTGAATATCAACTCTGGAATGCTTAGTATAGCATGTCAGAGTCTGGAATTGTAAACATTCAATTATTTTTCCCTTGAGAGAGAGCTCAAAGTATAATTTCTTGGTCTTCTGGTACACTTGACAATGAAAGACATTTCCCCTCTTTTAGATCTCAGGAATCATTGGATATGCCCGTCTTTCCACCAAAGTCTCCCTGTTCTCACAGGGTATGTCTAGACTACATGCCTGTGCCAACAGAGGCATGTAAATTATACATACCGACATAGTCAATGAAGAGGGGATTTAAATATCCCCCGCTTCATTAGAATAAAAATGGCCTCCGCGTTGTGCTGGCTCAGCTGTTTGTCGGCACAAACCGGCAGTCAAGACGGGGATCGGTTGACAAGGAAAGCCTTTGCCGACCGATCCCTTATGCCTCGTAAAACGAGGTTTACAGGATCGGTCGGCAAAGTCTTTCTTTGTCGACCGATCCCCATCTTGACTGCTGGTTTGTGTGGACAAACAGCTGAGCCAGCACAACGCGGTGGCCATTTTTATTCTAATGAAGCGGGGGATATTTAAATCCCCTCTTCATTGACTATGTCGGTATGTCTAATATACATGCCTCTGTTGGCAGAGGCATGTAGTCTAGACATACCCATGTAATCATTGCTCTCTGCCTACACCTCCTGAGAATTGTAGGAAAGGAGCTCTGCCTCTGCAGTCCTGACTGTTGCATGATGATGAGGAGTAAATGATCAGGAGGGCGTATACTACCTTCTTGTGGGACAAGTTAATATGATCATTAGTGGCTAACTGCTGCCACTGTGCAATTTAAGCTCATCCCAGCTCTGGGTATGTCTATATAGTCAGTGGCAGCAAGTCTCAGAGCCTGGGTTGACAGACTGGGCTTGTGCTATGATGCTAAAAACAGATGTGTAAAACTTTCAGCTCAGTCTCTGAATCCCAGGTGCAGCCTAAGCTGCCAAGTCTGCATAGCTGTTTTTAGTGCTATATTGTGAGCCTGCATTTCTGACTTGCCACTGGTCATAGTGTAGATATACTCTCTGAGCCTTAGGATACTTGTGAGGATTCACTCTTATTTCCCAGTGTTTGTCATAGACTCTCCAACAAGTAAATATTCTAAAGCTCAGGAGGTAAGTGAAGGCCTGTGCCTATGGGTGTGGAAAACTATTCCATGTCCAAAGTTATAGGCAATTTTGAGAGTATGAGCTCTTAGGAAAACAAATTCTTGCTTACCTTCATTTAGTGCTTTGCAAGAGTTTAATTAAGGCAGAATATAGTGACCTTCATCTCATAAGTCTGTTTTCCAATTATTTTCTACATGGAATGTTCTTTGTATTTCCAAGCTTTTCAACATTTAGTATTTAAAAAATTCGAATGTGTTCTTGTAAGTTTTCAGAGAGCCTATAATTGTTTACTCAAACTTAACTCCACCTTTTAAGCCCCTCCCCCCCCTTAAAAAATTGGAAATGTATCAATGAATATCTCTCAAAGCTTCAGGTGTCCTTTGTGTATTGAGCAATTTTACTAGAATGTTTTACTGGTATGCTGGAGTAGGAATATAAGCAAAGGAAATGTTTCTCTATAATGCCTTTGTGAAAATACACTTAGAATTGGGCCAGTTTTTCTTTTTTTAATGATGTGATGGACTAACAAAAGGAAAGAAAAAGATGCTTTTTTGTGTAATAAAAGTGTGCAGAAAGCATTGTTCTTTGATGGTGGGAGTTAAATCTAGTCCTTTCACAATTTCAGCAAAAGTGTGTTTTGGCATAATTTTCATTGGTTTTCTGTTCTAATTGTGTCAGTTGTGGCAACAGTTACTATATGTCAGTTGAGTCTAATACAACTCTGTTATGACCCCATAATGGGGTAACCGCTAAGATTGAAACTTTAATGTCTGTTTTTTTGTGTTTTAATTTCAAATGCTCTGGTAATGTATACCCTTTGGAACAGGTTTTTATACTCCTTCACCATTACAGAAAACTGATGTTGTAAGACCAAATCATTGAAAGTTAATTCTTAATCAGGGTTACAGAATAACTTTTTTCCAAGAAAAGCAAAGGCATGAAGTAAAACTGCTTTTATTTTGAAATAAAAAGGTATCTCTAAATCTCTTAAAGGAGCGAGAACCAGCCACTAAAGCTAGTTAAATATCCAGATTATTTCTTTTTATTTGAGTAGCTTTGCTGTTTTTGCAACTTATGCAGAATACCATTCAGAAAACTAACCATATATAGTTCAGACAATGTTACACATTTTGATTAATTTTCCTTTACAAGTTCTTATTGGAATCGTGAAATAATTTTCATCATCAGAACGTCTCCTCAGTTACGCTGAATAAATGGATTACTATTTTATAGCATAGCTCTCACACTGTATATTGTTTCCCTAGAAGAATCCCAGAGGGGGGAAAAACATGTAGTTTACTGAACAGAAGTCGCTACACTTTACAAAGTGATGGGATTTTGAAATATGGAAAATGTCTATAGTTTGTTACAGAAGATAGGTATATTACAAACAGGATAATTTCAACATTTTTTGAAAGATGTACAGTTATTTGTATACCTTTTATATTAAACAATGCCTTTAAACACAACCTTCTTGGAATAATAATGGTAAAAAGATGGTAATGATTCTAATTAAAATTTGTAAAATATATTGAGACTATAATTAGGGATTTAAAATTATGAGCGTGCAACAAAGGGGGACATGTCATTTCTCATTCCTAATGTTTTTACATCTCTGGATTGAATGATACCCAGTGAATTCAGATAACTGAAGAAAAAAATTTAACTTGATGGATAGTAGTATGGAAGATTCCATATTCGGTGAGAAAAAGTGGGAAACATGCTCTGTGTATTTTTGTCGACGTAACTTGAAACTGTGGGAATTTCATCTTTGTCCGATTTGTTAGAGTTGTCACCAGGCACTGTGAAGTGTACAGAGCAATTTGTATTCCATACATCTACTAGTTGGTCTTGTTGGTTTTCCTTCTCAGTAGTAGTTAGAAAATCTTTTAAAACTTGCTTGAATATGTAGACTATTTCCCAAGGTAAAACATCATTTTCTGCCAAAACTTCACGAAATCTAGAAACAAAAAAGAATTAACATGTACTTTGTCAGTGCTGAAAACTTCCCAAACCATTTTTCTTTCTCTCTTCCTTTTTTAAGGGAAAACAATACTTTCTGGCCTCTCTTGTTTCTTTTCTTCCAAAAAAAGAGGAGAAAAATAAAAAGCTTCTAGAATGCATTTGGATGCAGTACAACTGTTAAGATCAGTGGAAACTATTTTTTTTGTATTAAGCCATTTTGGTCAGTTGATTTAAACTGACTTTGCCCTCAAGTATTTTCTGGGCTTTAAAGGGAGCATAGGTTTGTTCTATTCTTACCATACAGCTCTGGAAAATATATAAAAATACTTCATTGGGGGAACTTATATATAAAATATCAAATGAAAAAATTAATTATTGACATATGTTTTAACTAGATGTTGAGATCTGCTTAACTAGAGTCTCTTTAAAATGTGAAGACACTAGAGGCCTAGTATGTAAAATGTTTCTGTGTTAATACTCTAACTCAATTTTGTGATTGGTAAATGAGTGTCTAGGCATTCTTGACCTCTATGGTACTTTGGAGATTATGCAATAAAAGTGCATTACAGAAGACCTTCAATCAGTGCACTGTGTTGAGATTTGAGTTTTATTTTTAGAAAAGCTATAGGAAGCTATACAATAAGTCTTAATTTAAATTCCTAATCATTGTTACTTCACAACCAAATTTCAACAATTTTGAACTGGAATGCTGAATTAAAATAAGGGGGAAATTAATTGTTGCCTAGAAAGTGACAATTACAGTAATAAGAGAGAGAGTGTTACCTGCTGAGAACAGTTCCAGTTTGGCAAGGTTGAATTTGTGAACAAAGGAGTTCAAGCTGCTTTTGTTCAGTAGCTGGGATTGTGGCTTGAGGATTTTGGTAGCTCTTCAACCAGTTGTAATCCACACCATTTTTCTGGATTTGTTGTTCATTTTCAATCTCTTCTATTAATCTTTCACGTTCTTTCAGGTGCCATTTTAATTCCCTAAGCAGGGTCTTGGTCACTAATTCTGATCCAGGATTTTTTGCAGATTTGTAGGAATCATTTTTTGGCCATTTCATCCAACCAAAGAATGGCATTTTAGCTATGAAAAGATTGAACATTATAGTGCTTTATTTTCCATGAAAAAGATTGATAGAAAATTCAGAATGCTTTCTGTGGTGCATTTGATAAAACTGTGCATATGCTCAATGTTAAAATATTTTGTAATACACTTTAAGTAGTTGCTCAAAGTCTCAAAACGCAAATTAAATCTGACACATCACTATTTTTACAAAGATTGAAAGAGACTGTTGCAGCAATTAATCTCATTTGACTGTTTAATCTGCACTGTTAAATCAGTAAAATTTACTGGACTTTGAAACTAAATTGTCATCTTATGTAGAAAATATCAGTTGATAAAAGGTCATACTAAAATGCCTTTGGTATATGATATTCAAAATGATAAACGTTCCATTTAAGCAATTCTTAAACAGTTTTTGATCAATTTTTAGAGATAAGTAACATGCATTTGTTACTTTTAAAATTTTACACCTGTATTTTATTTTAAATACATTTTCTTATTTACTCATTAACATCTGGAAAACTGTAATAGAAATGGATTAAATTATGAATGTTATTACATAGGTGTAACTTGTAGTCACCTTTATTGCAAAACAGTAAACTAACTTGAGTAAAAAACATACTGTACCTTGGATACACTTGTTTATGAACAAGTCGTTGCAGTTGATTTTGTTTGAATTGAGATCTCTCCTTATTCTAGCATATTCTGTTTCCAGGCTGTCGCCACTATTGAAAGAAAAATAATTTTTCCCTTTTACTCACTTAAACTGCTTAGAAGAGTAACTATCTGGACTGAGCATGAGATTTCTATTCCTTCTGCTTTTAAGATTAATTCATCTTTTAAAGTGGAGAGAAATCCAGTTGACCTAGCATTGACAACCAAGTACTTTCCACTGAGTCCATTAAAGTCTCCTACCTTTGAATTGAGTTCTGCCTATGGCAGCAATTTAAAAAAAGATGGCAGCGATTCAGATGCTTGTTGCTAAATACATCCAAAGGTATTGTTGATAGTCAGATGAATAATGATATCTGAAGCAACTACAGATGTGCCTCTAGCTAAAGTTAAGACTGTCGCATGATGTGATGCTTGACTGTGCATAGCTGTAGGTCACAATTTGATGCTGTATTTTTATGCCTTTAGAGCTCTAAAAATAACTGTTCCTTTTATTGTCTGTCTAAACTTTTGCATCATTTAGATACTAATATTTTTCTTCTTTTGTTAGTGTGGGGGAAATATATCAGGCTGTTTATGTTTACAGTTGTAAATGTGTAATAATAATAATACTTTTCTGGTGAGATCTTTTGAAAACTCCTTTTAAGTGAGCACTGACAGCGAACAGCGACTAAAAAGGTAGTTGCTCAGAGATTTTTAAGCTGTGGTAATACCCTGTTTTCTGATTAATTTCATCTTGTGGTATTAAAATTATTTTTAATTACAATGTTAATCTGTTAGCATTTCTTAATTATTGTTTCAAATATAATTAAAGGATCAAATTGTTTCAAATATAATTAAAGGATCAAATTTGCAACACCTATAGTAGCTTATGGAAGAGACATTAATTATAATGGATAAAGGGTTAGCACAATGGCATACATTAAACTCAGACTGAAGTTAAAACAGAATTTTAAGTCTTACCATAGACTTTTTTTTGCTTCCTTAACTGAATGTGAATCTCTTGTTCTTTTTTTCTTGTTGATTATATTGGGAAATATCCACTTCAAGATTCATTTTCAGGGATGATAATTGTACATGCTAAAGGTCGCTGAAGCAGCCATTTTCCGTCCCAGTTATCAGGTCTGTTCGTATTAATCTAAACAGCAGGCATGATATATAAAACGCCTTCTGTACTGTTCTCTGTATTGTTTTAGTGACTCTTTCTTCTGCTTTAAGTATTGTTCTCTCCTACTTTTACTTCTCCACTGTTTTGTTGAACTGTTGGAAGAACAGGGGTTGTGTAAATCTGTTCCAAATGTCCTGCAACATAAAGCATGACGTGTGTGGCTGTTATTAAAGCTGATACTACTTATACATTGGAAAAATTCAGATGTCAGTATTAATCAGCTTCAACTGGAAGGTTTTCACATTACATTGTATATGGTACTATGAAAAAGGAAAAGAGCTGGGCTTATAATGACAGAACTGTCGTCACAAATTTTCGAATGAAATTAAAATGTTTCCTGCCAGCTCTCTTCCAATACAGATAGTGTCACCTCTTTTTTCAAAAAGTATACAAAATTGTATCAGAAAATTAACTCTTGTAGAATACATGGATAATATACATTTTAAAAAGCAAGAAGGTGAATACTGGAAGGAACATAACTTTAAAAATATAGCAAACCATTGTTGAAGAAGATATACCTACAGTGCTTTGCTTGTTACTGTAATGTATTTTATGGAGATGTAAATTGAAAATGCTGTTCAAGATTCCATTGACCAAAACAGTGGAACTCCGCATCCATACTGTGTATGTCTTGTAAATTCAGATCCTTATTGATGGAGAAATTAGGGATGATTCAAACAAGATCAATAGTTAATTGTCTGATATAAAGTGGCCAATCCTGGATGCTTCCTTGGGAGGTATAATTTCTTTCTCTTATCTCAAATATACCAATGCATTTGCAATACAGTACCATTTGGCAGACATTTCTGCTTGGCTTCAGCTGGTAAATTGACTTATACCCTGAAGTATTAAATAATTTTATCCTAATTAGTTATTACAGCTGTTATTATTACTTACATACATTCTTTTAAAAATTACAATCTGTTTGCATCAATGATCATGTAGTTCCATAGTTAAATTACACATGGCACAAAGTATTTCCGTCTTAACATTAAATTTGTGACCTTTTAATTGTGAATGCTTTCTGTTTCTTATCTTATTGGATATGTGCATCTAACTTTTTTTAAGATCACTGATTATGTTAGCAGTCTATTATCCTCACTCTTGTTTTTTCTTCCTCATTTGATAGATCTAGGGAAAAAAACACATCAGATTTTCAAAAGTGGTTTAGTCACGGTACAGCTACACTGTGTGTGGGGGGGAGAGTTTTCGAAAAAGGTATGCAAATTGTACTCACATTTGTGTATCGTCTTCCTTTTTTTCCAGAAGATATGCAAATGTGAGTGCATTTTGCATACCTTCTTCAACCCCCCTCTGCCCCCCCCCCCAGTGTAGCCGTACCCTTAGGAGCATATATCTCATTGGCTTTAAGACTTAGGCTCTAAGTCACTTTTGAAAATGAGACTTAAGTGCTTCTGAAAATTGTACTCCTAGTTATTTAACACCCTCTGAATCTTTCTTGGTCATTTAAAAAATATAATGACTAACCTTTGTGCAATACTTAGGAGAAGCCATACCATCAGTTGATAGAATTCTTTATATTTTTCTGGTCTTTTACTCAGTACAGAACAACATATTTTGCTTCTTCAGATTGAGCAGATATCTTGAATTAGTTTTCCACAACATTTTTAGCTCTTTTTCCTGAGATAACTAAATTAATCAATATACAGAAAAATCTTGTGTAGTCTTACCTCGCGGTTCTCTCTTAATCTGCCCATTGTGTTGTTCAGTTACCTAATTTCCTTAGGTTCTTCAGGAATTGATTACAATCCTTCCTATATATTTACAAATTTTAATTTTGTCATCAAATTGCTACCTCCCCATTCAGCTCCTTTTCTGGCTTATGGTAAATGTATGAATGCTATTTCAAGTATTCTTGGGGTGTCCATTGTTCATATGGTGAGTTGGCTATGTGCACATCCTTTGTTGCTTCTCCATTTTAACTAATACTAGCCCTTTCTGAACTTGAGGAGTGGTGCCTCCTGTTTTCACAGATTAGGTCAGAATCACCTTTTGGACCCCCTAGACTTCTCTTCTCCCATCTCCATTTTTTAGACTTCCTTCTGACTTGTTTAGCAGGGCAATTATTCTTTTTCTCTCTGTCTTGCAGTCCTTTGTCCGTAGCATACTTTGCACTTTGCTGTCAATACTCAAAACTACTGTCCGGAAACAACAAGAAGTGCAAGTGCCATAGTGAACTATTTTCTTGAATCTCTTCACTTTTGATAAGATCCTTCATCAGAACAGAATTATTTCCAGTACGTATCACTGGGGAATACTGCTATTTATCTCTCCCCACTCTGAAAACTGGCCATTTATTCCTACCTGTTGTCTTCTATTTTTAACTGGTTGCTGATCCATTAGAGGACCGTCTTTTTTTATCCCAAGTTAGCTTACTATGCTTAAGAGCCTTTGCTGAGGGGCCTTGTCAAAGGCTTTCTAAAAGTTCAAATACTCTATCCCCACTGGATCATCCTTGTCCACATGTTGTTGACTTCCTCAAGGAATTCTAAGTAGATTGGTGAGGCATGATTTCGCTTTTTCAAAAAACTTGTTTCCTCTTCCCCCAACAAATCCTATTCATCTGTGTGTTTGGTAATTCTGTTCTTTACTATAGCTTCAGCTGATTTTGTGTTACCAAAGTTAAGCCTAACAGCCTGTAATTGCTAGGATTTCCTTTGTAGCCTTTTTTTAAAAAATGGTGTTACATTAGATCTACTGCAGTCCTTTGGTGCAGGAGCTGATTTAAATAAGATACTTTGTTCTCTCAGATTTTTTTTTAATGAATGTTTACAGCCATTATGGCTGCGAAGAAGATCTTGTAAAGATGAACAGTGGATAGCCACTAGAGACTTCTGCGGAGAACCCGAAACAATAATGAATGTTATGGTGGGGTTTGAGTTTTGATGTTTTGTCTTCAGCCAAAACTTAGTTGTTCCTGCGGTACTAGTAGTTTCCCAAGAGGAGAAAAATTGAGTAACAAGCATGAGAGAGAGAAGATTTACCTGGTGTTGCTCAGGGCTTTAACTCAAATAAGTTTTGGTTTTCTTTATTTAAATATTGTTCTGGGGTGGGGCTGAGGATGAAGGGTTCAATATGCAGGCTGTCCTGGGGAGAGAGGACTACCTCAGGCTTCTCTCACCGCAGCAGTTTGAAGTCAGGGGAGAAGCTCCTGTCAATGGCTGCTACAGCTCCAGCAGGCACAGCTGGGAGAGGGGTGCATGTTCCCCAGCTGGAGGGCAGACAGAGAGAGAGACAAACTCTCTGAAATATATAGTAGATAGCTGTTCTTTTCTCTTCCCCTGTTGGCCCAATGGGGTTATAGCTGACTCAATCCCCATCTCTACCACCTTCCTTCTCCCCCCCCATGGCTATTCTGCAGTGTAACTCCCTCCTACCAGACCTCTCCCTTTCCATTTTATGATAAACAGTCTAATTCCATGCACACCCCATTATCCTGGCACAATCAAACCCTAACCTTGCTTTAAGTTAGGATAGGAGGAAGATGCAGGCTGAGTTTGGTGGTCCTATCTCTTATTGTTTAGGAAGAGTTCTTGGGTGGATGGACCAAACAGACATTTCCAAAATATATAGTATGATATAAAGCCCTGAAGCTGAATTTCTTAAAACCATCCTGAATGCTTTATAGGATTGAATAATAGTGTTTTTGACTAGCTGTATATTTTCTTTTTAAGTTAACATATCTTTGTAGTTACGACTACAGATTTAAAGTATTGAATGCCAACTGACAGTAAAAGGAAAGTCACTTTTATTTTGACCTTCAGCAAACGCTAGTTGAAGGTTATTCATTGTTATAGCAAATGTTCAGTTATGTAAAGTGTCACGTTATTTTAGTTTCAGTAAAGAGCCCATGAAATAGTCTACTATGTATATTATACTAAAATTGTATAGTAGAAGTACTGCCTCCTACACCACAATTTCTTTGCAGCTTTAGCTTTCTATTCCTTTTCCTGAACTTTGTGTGAAAAGGAGAAAAGAGAAAGTTATACTACTAGGATAGAAGGGGAAGAGTAAATGTATAGGATAGCAGCAGCTTAGTTCAGACCATTTCTATATTGATCTGTAAATTAAGTCATATTCTTCTTCGAGTGATGTCCCTGTGGGTGCTCCACTATAGGTGCTGGGCTTGCCCTGGCACCGCATATTGGAGACTTCTTGCAGCAGTAGCTGGCCAGATCGTGCATACGTGGAGGTGTCCTGCGGCATTTGCGCCCTTTTGTACACGCGCACAATCCAGCTCCCGCCAGTTTCTCTCAACCGCCTCAGGCTGCAGACAGAGTGAACCGCTTCTCCTCGAGTTACGTTGAGAGAGAGTCCCAGTTACTTACCCTTTCCTCTTATTCTTCCCTTATATTTCCTCTTAATTAGTTTTTCAACTCGTTTTAAAGAAAAAAAAATTGTAGTTATACGTTACTATCCTACAGTTACTAGATTTCCCCCCCTCCCACCATTGTAAATATACTTTCAAGTTTATCCCTTTGTATATAGTACATATTCCATAATAAAACAAAAAATTGGCCGGGTCTCCAGGTTTTAAAGTGTGAGGCATGTTGGGAGGCCATGCTGGCCTCAGACGGACATTCCACCTGTATGCGCTGCTTGGGGGAAGCTCATGTGCCGCAAAAGTGCCCCCACTGCAACAAGTTAATGGCCCGAGCCTGCTGCGACAGAGAGATGAGACTTCGTATGATTTTATTTGACAAGACCCTTCGGCCTGATGGATCGGCCTCTTATGCCCCAACAGGCTCAAAAACGATGGGCCTCTTCTCCAACTCTGGCTCCAACATACAAAAAGAAGCCCTCCCCGGCAAGGTCTCTCCCCCATGTTTCCCAGGGTAGAGTGAGCGTGGGCAGTAAGCCAGGCACATCTGAGGCGCCCGTTTCCCATTCAGTCTCAGCGTCGACTTCCATTTCAAAGAAGTCTATGACATTGGCACTGACTTCTCAACCAGCACCGACATCGTCACCGGTAGTCCCAGCACCGAAGCCATTGGCACCGGCGCCAGCAGTCCCAGCACTGAAAGCACTGGCATCCTCACTGGTGCTGCAAACGTAGCCAGCAAAGATAAGTGCTGAGCCACAACTACTGGCACCGACTTCGGTACCGGACTCTGCGGTGCTGAGGAAGGCAGTGGCAAAGACTTATTAGCGCTGAAGTCTTTCTCCATGCTCTTCATCACCGACTTTCTCGCCAGCACCCTTACCACTGCCAACGGCACCGACATCCCCCTTGCCTCTGCCCATTCGAGATGATCGGCACCGCTCTTCACACAGGCTACCGTCGCTGTTTCTCACTCCACCTAGAGAGCCCTTTTATTACCCCCAGCGGCAATTCTCAGCCTCTCCGTCACCTCCTTCAAGGAGATCTTATACTCCCTCCCCTTCTCCACGATCCAATTACTGGAGGGAATACAGAAGACCTCGCACATACAGGTGTTCTCCCTCTTATAGTGATTATTAGCACCATGATGACCACCACTATTATTACGACTGACACAGACATTGTTTGTCATGTAGATACTCCTCTCATTATAGATCCAGATCTCTCTCTCTCATATGGGAGTGTATCCCCTGACCATTCCCCTGCTCCACCTTCATCGGTCCTAGAACAGAACCCAGTGTCTCCTCAACCTCCTTCCTTCGACCGTAACCAAGAGCAGACTACTACAGTGGAAGCACAACCACCTGATATATCTCCTACTGATCAGTACTCTTCGTCACCTGACGAAGCAGTTATCCCGGGAGATGCCTCACCCCCGACGATTTAAAACAATTTCAGGAGTTGTTCAAGAGGGTGGCGGTTAATCAAGAGAGAGTTGTCAGAGATTAAAGAAAAACAACGTGGCCTCCTTAAGAATTTCCAAACTTCCCAATCTTCTAAGCTGGCTATCCCGCTTCATGAAGCTATATTGGAAGTTGCAGATGAGAGCTGGCAAACTCCAGCAGCCGCCTTACCTACCATCCAGAGGGTGGATAAAAAGTATTTTGTCACCCAAAGGGTCTGAGGTTTTTATTCAGTCCCCCTCAACCCAACTCCTTCGTAGTAGATGCAGCACAACAAAGGGTAAAAACACCGCCGAATAGGAACTACACATTATACAAAGATTCCAAAAGATTTGATTTATTTGTCAGGAAGGTTTACATATCATCCACACTCCTCCTTCGCATAGCAAATTATTTAGTACATCTGTCAAATCACAATTTTGACAATTATAACAAGTTGACACCACTAATAGAATCACTCCTGGAGTCCAAGAGATCTATTTTGAGGGCAGTTGTACAAGAAGGGTACGTTTCCACTAGGGCTGGTCTGCAGATAGTGATGGATGTTGCAGACATGGCAGCAACAGCTACCATGAGACAGACGTCTTACCCCCAATCTCCAGGAGTTCCTAAAGATTTACAAAATAAAGTGGAGGATTTACCCTTCAGTAAAGATAAACTATTCGCAGAGAAGACAGACACCATCTTCCACTCCAGCAAGGACTCCAGAACAACACTGTGTACCTTGGGGATGTATTCCCCACCATATAAAAGGATACGATATGCCCCCTTCCAAAGGACAACAGTGGCATCAACTTGAATGCATGTTTGACCAATCCCGCTCATGTCCGAGACCTCAGAGGTGTCGAAATCAAACTAACTGTACCTAGGGCCAGCCTAATAACAAGCATCAGGCTTGACTCCTCTGTCAAGGGCATGCAAACAGTTGCACACATTTGTCCATCCCAGTCTCCTACCCACTTATTCCATCATTGTTTGTCCATCATTCTATCACCACTGGGCTGCCATCACGACTGACAAGTTGGTGTTGGAAATAAGATAGCATGGATACACTATCCCTTTTCTCTCCATCCCCCCCACAACTCCTCCAACCCCGTCCTTCAGGAACCTCTCTCACAAGAACCTGCTACACACCAAGGTCAACCATCTCCTATTTATAGGTGCAGTATAAAAAATACCACAGGAATTCAGAGGGAGAGGATTATACTCTCATGATTTCCTAGTACAAAAGAAGATGGGAGGACGGAGACCCGTATTGATCTGAGGAGAGTAAACAATTGTCAGAAAACACAGATTCAAGATGGTAGCTCTATTGTTCATAATACCTTCTTTGGATTTAGGCGACTGGTTTGCTGCTCTCAGCCTCCAGGATGCATACTCTCAAGTCACCATGCATCATGTGCACAGGAGGTTTCTCTGTTTTACAATTGGCACAGATAATTTCCAATACCAAGTCCTGCTGTTCAGACTGTCTGTCTCCCCCAGGGTGTTTACCAAAACACTGGCAGTAGTTGCCACTCATTTGCGAAGAAAAGGGGTAATAATATTCCCTTATCTCGACGACTGTCTCATAAAGGGCAAATCGTCAGCAGAGGTTTCCCAGATGTTGACAGTCACCATAGAAACACTGCAAATGCTTGGGCTCTTCATCAACCAACAAAAGTCAACATTCCAACCCACTCAGGAGTTGGAATTTATTGGAGCCCATCTCGATGCCATTACTGCAAGGGCTTATTTGCCCCTCCACAGGTTTCGAGCAATGCAGGAGTTAATAGACGTTCTTCTCTATGAACCCACTGCTTTATTATATGCCTGAAGTTGATGGGCCTCATGCCAGACTACATTTCTATACACTCCAACATTGGTAACAAACAGTTTACCATTTCCAGAAACATGATGTACGTAGAAAGGTGGCTCCACCACCATGAGTCAGAACTTTTCTCGAGTGTTGGACCAGGGAAAAGAACATCCTTTTAGGAGTCCCTTTTTACCAGCTGCAACCATATTACTACTGACGCCTCCCTCATCGGCTGGGGGCACATATAGGTACCAGCTCCATCCAAGGACGATAGTCACCCCAGGAAACATTAATCCATATAAATCTTCTAGAACTGAGGGCAGTTGCCAGTACTTGCAAATATTTTTGCAATCGCATTCGCAACACCACAATCAAGATCCTTACAGACAATGTAGCGACAATGTACTACATAAACCACCACACTCCCTATATCTGTGTGCAGAAGCAGTCCAACTGTGGAATTGGTGCATAACCAATGCCATCGCGTTTGTGGCATCCCACTTACCTGGCACCACCAACACTATGGCAGATTCCCTCAGCAGGAATTTTGCACCAGACAAGTAGTCGTCCAATCCCTTTTTCACCGGTGTGGGACACCACTCATAGACCTCTTTACCACCTACAACAACAGCAAGTGTCGCTATTACTGCTCTAGAGCAGGACTAGGTCGACGCTCTCTGGGAGACGCATTTATCTGCAGTTGGGAAGGTACCCTCCTATACGCTTTTCCACCTACACCCTTTATCCCAGGGTTCTCCAGAAAATCATGGCAGACAGGGCAACGGTAATTCTTGGTGGCACTGGCATGGGCACGTCAGCACTGGTTTCCCCTTCTTCCCTGCCTGTCACCTTACCAACTGTACTCACTTCCGTTACTTCTGGACCTACTCACACAGAACCAGGGCTGCCTCCTTCACCCGCAAATACATATGTTGCAGCTGACTGCATGCTACCTAGTTGGCTCAATGCATCTGAAAACCTCTGTTCCACACGGGTCAAGGACGTATTGATTCATAACAGAAAACATACTGCGCGTACTGCTTACCTAGCAAAATGGCATAGAATGGTCTTATGGTGTTCGGACCACCCCATGGACCTGCACACAATTCCTCTTCATGGCATTCTTGATTATGTGATGCACCTGAAACAAGCAACTATAGCGTTAGCCTCCATCAAAGTACACCTCGTGACAATTGCTGCCTTTCGCAGACCCATTGACGGTACCTCAGTCTTTGTTCACCGTCTTACAAAAAGATTCCTAAAGGGCCTCATGAACCTCAATCTTCCTCTCCGACCCCCTCCCCCACTATGGAGTTTGGACCTACTACTCACAACTTTGACTGCACCTCCTTCCAAACTGTTAGCTACAATCCCTTTTAAAGATGCTAACTATGAATTTATTTTTTCTCAGAGCTATTACATCAGCACACAGAACTAGCAAGATGTCAGCACTAATGGTGGTACCGCTTTACACCATTTTTAGCAAAGATAGTGTCATTCTCAGACACCCCCCCCCCCGCCTTTATTCCGAAGGTGTGTTCGGATTTTCATAGTAATGAACCAATAATTTTACCGTTCTTCTACCCTAAACTGCACACCTCACCATGCGAAGCTGTCCTCCATACCCTGGATGTACGCAGAGCCCTCATGTTATACATAGAACGAAAAAAGCCGTTCAGGAAGACCGACCAACTTATAATTTCCCTCGCTGAGAGGTCTAAAGGTCACTCATTATCATCTCTGAGAATGGTGAACACTGTCATCACCTGCATAACCCAGTGTTACACCATATGCAATGTTCCAATTTTAGAATGACCTACAGCTCACTCTACCAGAGCAATGGTAGCCTCAACAGCATCTCTTAGAGGCATCCCTTTCAGTGACATCTGTAGAGTGGCCACCTGGGTGTCACATCACACATTTGTAAAGCACTACTCAATCCAGCACAGATGGCTGCCCGACAGTTTGGTAGTAGTCCTCTCAAGTGCAAAGGAAGGTGGGATTCAGAGCCCCTATTTGTCTAATTGAAAGTACTGCAGTTGCCACCTACAATGGAGAACCCACGGGGACATCACTCGAAGAAAATGAAGGTACTCACCTTGGTGCAGTAACTGTTGTTCTTCGAGACGTGTGTTGCCGTGGTTTCTCCACTATCTCCCCTCCTCCGTGCTTCAGAGTCTCTTCTTATGTTTTTCAGATTCTGAGGCGGATTCGAGGAAATGGCGAGAGCCGGATCTCATGCGTGTATAAAAGGGCATGAACGCTGCGCGACGCCTCTGTGCATGTGTGATCTGGCCGGCTACTTCTGCAAAAAGTCTCCAATCTGTGGCGCCGGGGCAAGCCCAGCACCTACAGTGGAGCACACACGGGGAGACACATCTCGAAGAATGACAGTTACTGCACCAAGGTGAGTAACTTCGCTTTTTTGAGTGCAACTTCTAATTCCATACCAATAGCTGTGTTATGGTGAATGAGATATGGAAATAAAAGCGGGAAAAATAAATATATCGGAAACATGACAATTAAATGTTTTTGTAAACTTGCACCAAAGAATGCTGTGTTTGTGACCGTTCATTGATTATTTTGATTAAGCTTATGCATGCCACCCAATTTGGGTGTATTCACATCCTTCTCAAATGAAATTTAATGGCAGATCTGAGACTAGAATAGAATGGAATTATGTATTTTTCCACTTAATACAACTCTGGGGAGAAGGAAAAAGAAGTTGTAAGCAGCATCTTCCTTAAAAGGACAGAGTCTTAATCATTTTAGCTTGCTATTAAACACTTAACTTTCTCTTCATAGGTCAAGCATTTGCTGCAGGAATCAAAGTTATTTTCAGGAACATCATTATATACGCATCTTTGTATTGAACAATTTTTAAAACATTGGAGCCTAAAATGCACTATATTTAGTAAATATAAAGAAAAATGCTAAAATATTTATTTGGGCCTGATGTGTTTGTGTGCAATATTGTCTGAGCTTTTTTCTGTTGTGAAAACTGTTCAAAAAAGTCTGTTTTCTGATATTTCAAAGAGTGTTCTGATTTAAAATTTACTCAGTATTTTCCTTTTGTAATGTTTGCCTGGTTGACCTATTTGAGGTCATTTTATAGCTTCAAGTACAAGAAGACCTTTCTCTTGCTGAATTTATTTAAAGCAAGGCGCCCTCAGTGCACTGAGAGCATTTATAGCTGAATGTGCCAACAATTTCTGGTGTGAAACTATATTTCCCTTCCAGTAATTCTCCTGAAATGACAGTTGTATTTTATTCATTTCATTTGACATTAATTTTTTTATATTGTTTAGATTTGTAACACTACCACAGTGGTGTCTGTTCATAACAAGTGCCAATAAATTATTTAAAAACAGTTGATATGAAAGAAATAAAATCAGTAATAGCTTAGCAAAAATGACAGCAGTGAAATCATATAAGAAGAGGTAAATGGGGAAAAAAAGTAGCTCACCTTCTGTAAATATTTCCCCTTATACAACAACCAGGAGCATTGCCAGCCAAACTTCTTTTTGGGTATGTCTACATTAGAGATGTGAAAAGTTAATTGGTTAACAAGTAAATATCACCTTAACAGGTGATACTTATCTGTTCCAATTAACTGGTGGGGGCTGGAACAGCTCCCCGCCACCCGTGGTTGCTCCAGCTCTGCAGGGCCTGCCGTGGATAGGGGCTGCTTTGGGCATCTGGAGCTGCCACTGTCCATGGTGGCCTGGGAGCATTGCAGGCAGGGGCTGCTCCAGCTGGGTTGGAGCTGCCCTTATCTGTGACTAGGGGTTGCTCCAGTCTGGCTGCAGCAGAGGTGGGGGTGCTTCAGATAAGGTTACCCAATTAAATGGAATTTTACATCCCAAGTCTTCACTTCATTTAGATCTCTGCAGCGGGCCCCTGACTTAGGCTCGTGGGGCTAAGGGGCTGTTTAATTGCAGTGTAGATGTTCAGGCTCTGGCTGCAGCTAGAGCTCAGGGACAGTCCAACCTTACAGGATCCTAAAGCTGGAGAAGGCTGGAACATCTACACAGTGGTTTGTATTATAGGTGGGGGCATTAGTAGTCCCTATCATTAAGGTTGTTTGCACTTCCTGTGTAAGACACTGTTTTCAGTTGCTTGATTGTTTGGGTCAAGGAAATGTATAAATTAGATGTTCCTACAGTAAGTTATTTCTGTGACAGTGTCATTAGAGTATGATTTGGACTAAGATTATCAATGGATTAAACAGACATAGCAGTAGGTGCAATGCACTTGCAATAGTACCCGATTGCCATAATGTTTTGATTTATGGGTTTGTGTTGTTTTTCTGAGGGAGTGGAGAGACTGAAATGTTAGACTGGCAAGGGAGCAGAATGATTGAAACTGGCGACCAACTAATTATTTTAGTAATCGAAGAAAGCAAACAGCCATTATTAGAAAGGAATCGTGATTACAAATCATACTTTTATGAAATGGCAGGATGCATCATATGAATAATATAATTTTTGAGGATTTCAAGTGAGGCTGTTGATCTAATGCTAGTTAATAGTTTTATTCCCTTCCTCTGCCCCCCTGTGGTGGGGTAGTGCTGGCAACCCGCATGCCATCTACGTCGTCCCCGGCAGTTTGGGGGGATGACTGGGTCGGGCCAGCAACCTGCCGGCTGCCCGTGCTGTTCCCAGTCCCTGGGGGAAGTGTCGCGAGCGTGTCAGCAATCCCCACACTGGCCGCACCATGCCCGGAATTCTGGGGAGAGGCAGCCACGCAGCCCTGGTCGTGCTGCTGCGGGGCTTGTGCCGCTGCTGCCAGGGGGAGGGAGGTGATCGGACTGGCTTCCCCCCAATCGGCGACGCCTACCCTGGTGCTTGGGGAGGCAGACCGGGCAGCCATCTGCCCCCTTCTCTAGAGGGCGCTGTACAGTGGGGTCTGGGCGAATGATGCCTGGGCAGGCGCCCGCAAGACAGGGGGGAGGGGCCATCGGTGACATCATGACACTTGCCATGTCGGCGGACACCGCCATGGGACGTTTAAAAGCGGTACTGCCATGAACCACGGAGATCGCCCAGAGGAGGGAGGAGAGGTGACCCTGAGAAGGCGAAGGCAAAGGGAGGTAGGAAGCGACCCAGGGCAGGGTTTTGGAACCCGGGGGGTTGGTGAGTTTCGGGTCTCAAACCCCACCACCCGGAACTGGGAACTAATTCCCAGTCCTTAGGGCCCTGGGTCGGGGCTTGGAGTGAGGGCGGGCCCAAGCCCCCCTACATTCTCCAGCAGCGTCCCCAGCAGCCAGCCCAGAGGAGAGATGAGGCTGACATTCTGGTTGCCGGATTGCAGACGCCAATAAAGACTGTGAATGCAGAGGCACTCGGACAGGCGGGCAGTTGGGAGGAGGGGGGAGTACTATGGACCCCCGGGTGGGGGGCCTCCCCTCTCCCAGTAACACTCCCCCTCCAAAAAAACCCTGCCCTTTTTCATCTTGATACATTTCCTTAAAACAGCAAATATGATCATATTTTTTCATGTTGCTATTCTACCTCCAGAGAGTCATGCAAAATAGATATTAAAAAATTATAGGGTTCTGTACAATCCTTTCTTAGCAGAATTATCTGGGTATTTTGTAAAAAAAAATCTTAATTTCTATTCTGATGGAAAAATTAGGTGCTAAATTATCATGTGTTTTTCATTATTGGTCACTCGGGCCTCAAATTCAGAACATAAAGATGTTCCGGTAGTGTGTTGCCTTTCTCGGGATAGCATTGGGATGCAAAGGACAACACTGGGGCATGGGGTGTGCATTCTGTAGGGTAGATCCTGCTGTGGCATGATGTGGAAGTCTTGAAGTTACTGAATAATCCTGTTATCCCAAGAGATTTGTTTACCTTTTTCCTTAGGCTAGAAAGCATGTACTAACTTATTTTCATTTCTTCTTCAGGGAACATAACATAGAGAATGCTGGAGATGAATATATTGAAAAATACAGACAACTGGAGACTCAAGAATTGGACAAATTTGATAGTGTTCACTTTACATGTGGAGCAGGTGAATAATGAATGGTCTTTTCCTTCTCCCGATCATAAAGTAAAAAAACAAAAAGCTTAAACTGTGGGGGGTCTGTTTGTGGAATATTATGGCTTTATTCTATTTTGTGTAAGGATAGGCTGGTATTAAGTGAATAGTTGACTCATATGTATAAGTGGGGTGTGTGCAGGCTCACATACACAGATGCAATGCACTTTAATAAAATTATACACGCTTAATTTAGGATTACAATATATGCAGATATTTAATTCTGTAAGAAGGTTTCTCCATGTATACTTTAAGACATTGTTTGTGGTAATATGGGCCTAGTAAGCCTTCCCAATTGTTAATCGAACTGTGGGAAAATAGACAAAAATGTATAAAATATTTCAGTAATCTATAATAATAAATGTTGATGGAAAAAGGGTATGAATGGGAGATGAACTAAAGTAGTCCAAACAAAAAGGTCTACTGATATAGCACAAGCTCTACATTGAGATGTCATGCCTGGTAAACAAAAGGAGTGTGGGATTGGAAACTAATGGCCCAAAAATGATGTGTTATAAATAAAGATAAAATGAGAGAACGGGCTATACAGGCAGTCCCCGACTTACGCGGATCCAACTTATGTCGGATCTGCAGTTACGAACGGGGCTGCCCCAGAGTACACGGACTGTGGAACCTCGCGGTCCTGCCGCCCGTGTACTCTGGGGCTTTCTCTGCGTCTCCCTGGTCTGCAGACCAGGAAGACGCAGAGCAAAGCCGCGGAGGGGCTTGGGCTGCCTCGCTGCCCGAGCCCCCCCCTGCGGCTTTGCAAAGCTACGGGGAAGCCGGCAGCAGAGCAGTCCAGGCGCGCCTGGGCTGCCTCGCTGCCCGAGCCCCCCCCCGCGCGGATTTGCAAAGCCGCGGGGGGGGGGCTCGGGCAGCGAGGCAGCCCAGGCGCGCCTGGACTGCTCCGCTGCCGGCTTCCCCGCGGCTTTGCAAAGCCGCGGGGGGGCTCGGGCAGCGAGGCAGCCCAGACGCCCCGCGGCTGTCCTGCTGCCGGCATCCTCAGAGGTTTTGCTCCCCATCTCCCTGGTCTGCTGGTCTCCAGCAGACCAGGGAGACTGGGAGCAAAGCTGCGGAGGACCTAGGCGGCGGGACCGCGGTGCGTCTCGGTCCGCCGCCCGTGTCTTCCTGGTCTGCTGGGGTGGGGGGGGGGCGCAGCTAGTACGCCCCCCCCCCCCCAGCAGACTAGGCTTTTCGCCGGACGCCTGTGGCAGAGCAGCTGGGGTGCTGCCGGTTGGTCCCGCAGCGCCACTCTGGGCGCTACTGGTCCAACCCAGCAGCACCCCAGCTGCTCTAGTCCTGATTCAGCCGCTGCTGGTCAGTTTCAGCAGCGGCTGAATCAGGACGCCTGGGGCAGAGCAGATGGGGTGCTGCTGGGTTGGTCCAGTAGTGCTGAGGAGCTGCGCTACTGGAGCAACCCAGCAGCACCCCATCTGCTCTGCCCCAGGCGTCCTGATTTAGCCGCTGCTGAAACTGACCTTCGGTGACTACAGGAAGCCCGAGGCAGAGTTGCTCTGCCCCGGGCTTCCTGGAATCAGCTGCTGATCTGTTTCAGCAGCAGCTGACTTGGGGACGCTTGGGGTTCTTAAGTTGATTCTGTATGTAAGTCAGAACTGGCGGTCAGTTTCAGCAGCGGCTGAATCTGGACGCCAGTTCCGACTTACATACAGATTCAACTTAAGAACAAACCTACAGTCCCTATCTTGTACGTAACCCGGGGACTGCCTGTAATCCCACCACTCCCTTTTGGGGTCCTTAAAAAGTAGTCATTAGGGAGAGACTCAAGTAGACTAGGCTGGAGACTGATGGCTGCTGCTCCCACTGTGGCCTGCAATTTTGGGGTTCACCATCAGACTGTTGAGCCTTCTCTATCCTGGGCCTGAGAAATATACAGGTCAGAGAGAGAGACCCAGGTGACGTTATCACCTCCACTGGCTTTGGATAAATCCAGAACATCACCTGAAATGTGAGACTGGCCATCTCCCTGTTTTCCTTCTCTCATCTACCATATTTTAAATTTAATATCTTTTTGTACTCTCTGTAATACGAGTCTAGCTTAGCCGCACAAGACAGTATCTTTTGCAACACTGATGAAAGCTTTAAGACCAAAGAAGCAGCTAAGGCAGACGTGGACAAAAGGGCTTCCGTGGGCTAGATCTGGCCTGAGAAGGCCCTGCCACTCCCCTGCCCCCAGGCCAATTAAGGCCTGTGGGTGGGGGAAAGCGTGCACAGTTTCCTCCACCCTGCAAAGATCACTTGGCGCTTAGAAACACAACATCCTGCTGGCAGGGGAGGAGACTTTGCACGCTCCCCCGCCCCCAGGCCATTCAGGGCTTGGAGGCGGGGGAGCACACACAGTTTCCTCTGCCCTGACCCCACCCTGCAAGGAGCGCGCAGCACTTACAAACACCTCAGGTTCACGGCAGGGCAGGAGGAGACTTTGTGCGCTCCCACACCCCCAAGTCCTGATTGGCCTGGTGGCAGAAGGGGGGAGCATGCAAAGTCTCCTCCTACCGCCAGAGACATGGCTACCTAGGGGGAACCTCGGGGGGGGGGGGGAAAGACTTCACGCACTCCCCCATTCTCAGACCAATCATCATCTGTGGGTGGAGAATCAGGGAAGCATCCTCTCCCTGCCCCTTCTGCTTGAGGCCCCGCCCCTTCTGGTGGAACCCAGGGTCACTTCAAAAATTTCTGAAGTGGTTCCTGGCAAAAAATTATTGCCCACCCCTGAGCTAAGGCTATCCTCTAAATATCCTTGATACTGGTAAAAGTTTGTCATGTTTTGTAGCGGCCATGAGACTGTATTCTGAGTTGTCTTTCTCTAGCACTTACTTACTTACTTACTGCCCGTTACGCCAATGGCGCATAGGGCAGCAACAAAGTCCTTCCACTTCTGTCGGTCGCAGGCCAAAGCGCCTATTGTTCCTCAAGTGTGATGATGGTCTTTTAATTCTTGTTCTACCGTTCGGCGCCAGGTTGTTTTTGGTCTTCCTCTCTTTCTCTTCCCATCTGGTTTCCAGTGGAGTGCAATTTTCTTAATAGATCCGTCTTCTCTTCGTAACACATGACCTATCCATCGCCAGCGTCTTTTCATAATTATAGTGACCATGTCTTCTTGTTTACACTGAGACAATAGGTCTTCGTTGGAAATTTTATTTGGCCAAAATATCCTGATTATTCTTCTAAGATTCTTGGTATGGAATGTAGGCAATTTAGTAAGGTCTCGTTGTATCATGCGCCAACATTCTGCTCCATAGAGAAGCACTGGGAGAACACAGCTATTGTATAGTTTCAGCTTGGTGCGCACGCTATACTTTGAGGATTTCCAGATGTTATTCATACTGATAAAGGTATTTTGTGCTTTACTCAGTCTATTCTGAATGTCTTGCTTACTTCCACCATCTGGGGTGATGATACTACCCAAATATACAAATCTATCAGTAAAAGGAAGATCGTTGTTATTGATCTTGATGGGGGTTTGTGTTATGTCATGACTTCTGACTTCTTCTGGTTTATCTTAAGCCCAACTTGTGAACTATACTTATTTAATTTATCTGTTTTATCTTGCATATGCCGATGAGTGTGAGAGAGAAGTGCCAAGTCATTGGCAAAATCCAGATCTTCAAGTGTAGAGAAAAGCATCCATCTAATGCCGGTATGCCCCTCCTCAGTCGTACGTTGCATCACCCAGTCAATAACAAGATTGAAGAGCAGTGGCGACATTACGCAACCTTGACGAACTCCGGTCTTGACTTCAAACCATATATCGCTTCCTCCAACACAACAGCTATAATTTTTGTAGAAGCTCCTAATGAGCTTCACCATATGATACGGTATTCCATAGGCCCTCAAAATCTGCCATAATCTGTCTCTGTCTACACTATCGAAAGCCTTTTCAAAGTCTACAAAGTTCACGTGAAGTTGTCATTGCCATTCTGCACTCTGTTCTATGATGTTACGAAGAGCAAAGATCTGTTCTATACAACGCCTACCTTTTCTAAAACCTGCCTGTTCCTTCCTCAGCGTTTCATTAACTGCTGTTGATATTCTACCTATGATGATTTTAGCGAGGATCTTGCTGGGTATTGACAGAAGGGTAATTCCGCGCCAGTTGTTACAATCGCTGAGTGTGCCCTTCTTTGGGATCTTGATAATCACCCCTTTAGTCCAATCCTCCGGTACTCAGGCTTCTGTCCAAACTGTTCTGAAAAGTGGTTCCAGTATTCCAGCTGCTGTCTCTGGGTCTATTTTGAAAAGTTCTGCATTCAAGTTGTCCTTTCCTGGGGTTTTGTTGTTCTTCAGTTTCTTGATTGCTGATATAATTTCTTCTTTGGTAGGTAGATCGATGTTAATATCTAAATCTGTCTCCCTTCCACATATATTAACACCTTCTTCCGATGATTCTCTGTTAAATATTTCTTTGAAGTGTTCAGCCCAGCATGCGTCTTGTTCCGCTTGTGTTGTGAGCAATTTTCCTTGCTTATCCTTAATAGGTGGGCTGACTATGGAATGGTACTTACCACACACTTGCTTAGTAATTCTGTACAGTTGTCCTTGTTCTCCTCGAGCCGCAGCACTTTCTGCCTCTTTTGCGAGGTCGTCGACAAAAGCACAGTGATCAGCACGTACCATTCTCTTAACTATCTTATTGGCCTCATTATACTGTTGTTTATAACGTTCTTGTAATCTTGCTGATCGAGTGCTAATCATCTGACTCTTCAATTTACGTCTCCTCTATAACTTCCAAGTATCTGGTTGGATCCATTGCTTAGATTTTCTCTTCTCCTTATAGCCCAAGCATTCTTCAGCACTCTGATGGTATGCAGTCTTTATATTATTATAGACTGTATTGATGTTACCAACATTACTTTCTGTAACTAAATCCTGCAGCACTTGAAATCTATTTTTTACTTGTGTGACAAAGCTGTATTTTATGCGTGGGTCCTGTAATTTTTGGATATCAAATCTTGGTTGTATATGAGGTTTGTTCTGTGCCTTCCGGAGTTTGTCTCACCATTGCAATTACCAATTGATGGTCACTTCCAGAATCAGCCCCACGTTTCACTCTCACATCCAGCAATGATCTTCTCCACATTCCATTAATGAGCAGATGATCTATCTTGTTTTTGTCTCTATCATTGGGCGAATACCATGTCAATTTATGGATGTCACGGTGTGGGAACAAAGTACCTTCAACAACCAAGTTGTTGGTGTCACAGAACTCAACCAGCCTTTCTCCATTCTCATTCTTTATCCCGCATCCATGTATTCCCATTGCACGCTTTTTGTTGGTGTTGTCGCTCCCAACTTTTGCATTTAAATCACCCATGATAATCATCACATCATGTCGAGGTGATGACTTGACTTCTACCTCTAGCTGCTCATAAAAGAGATCTTTCACTTCATCATCGCTGTCGTTGGTTGGGCTATAGCAACCTAGCAGTTAGTGTGCAAATAGGAGTCCTCACCAGAGACAGAAGCTTCATTTTCTATCTTTGTTCTTTGCTTTTTCCTTTTATGTTTGTTTTCTAGGAAACAGGATTTGGACTTTAAAAAAAGCTCCAGACCATTTCATCTGACTTTTCCTTCCCCACTTCTCACTTTTTTCTAAAAGGACAGTTATTACCCTTTTTAATAATATCTGGAAAACTATTCAAGAAGAATTTTTTTCCTCTTAAAAACTACAGCTAAAGCAAAAAGGAATAAGTCTTACTAGACTTGTATTCCAAACACGGTTTTTTCCTGTGTCTTTTTAGTAGAACCCTTAATTTTTTAAGATATAGCTTTGCCATGGGACTAAGTTGGTTAAAGTCTCTGTTCTTAAATCTTTGAATCAGGACTATTTAGTGTTGTACAGTGACTGGATCTCTAACACCTTTGACTTTGTGTCCATTCAGTCAGTCAAAATTAACATAATGGGTGACCTTATTGTCTGTATTCTGTAAAAACAACGAGAAGTCCTGTGGCACCTTAAAGACTAACAAATGTATTTGGGCATACGCTTTCATGGGTTGGAGCCCACTTGGTCAGATGCATCAACAACATTCTTTATTGTTCCAGTTACCAGTCCAATTGATTGTCATTTCTCTTGGCCTTTTTTCCTGCACTGCTGTCATCCACTCCAATTTATTTCTGTGTATATGTGTCTCCCCTTTCAAAATGCCTTTAGTAGAGAGAAATTTGACTGCACCACTTTCCCAGCAGCTCTGGTAGAAGGAGTGTGAAACTGACTAGGATGTCAAGACAGTTCAGCTTCAAATGATTAACTTATTTTGAGGCAAAGTAGTATGGTAATGTAGGACAGTCCTTTTTAGATAGAGATACAGTGTATGCACTAGTATTTTCATGTCTTTCCGTGACTAGGTGAGAGGGCATCAGATTTGCTCTGCGTGTGAAGTTTCGTAAAATAAATGAGCTAACTAGTTATTGAATTGAGTAACAGCTCGTTATGCAATTATCCATTGAGTGATAATGGGAAAATGCCATTTGTGCACCTTTTCCCTTGCTAAAACAAGTTTTTTACCTAACGTACATTTTCTAGTGCTTTGGTTTGTTTAATGTTAAATGAGATCGGTGCTTGCAATACTTTTTATGAAAGAAATAGCTGGGAAATTTTTGCTGAACTTCTGATTGCTAATTTTCTTTTCCTGATACCCTTTTATTTCTCCTTTTTCTGTTTTCTTGGCCTGTTGTTAAACTTCATCATATTTATACAGTCAGTATAATACAGATAGTAACATCCCTCCTTTAAGTTGTCATTTAATGAAACCGCATTTATTAATTACTTCATTCACTGTAAATAAATTCATGGAATACCATATAGATCGGGGTGGGCAAAAGGGCTTCCATGGGTCAGATCTGGCTTGCAGAGGCCCTACTGTTCCCGCACCCCTAAGCCAATTAGGGCCTGGAGGCGGGGGAAGTGCACAAAGTTTCCTCCGCCCTGCCCCCACCCTGCGAGGAGCATGTGGCACTTAGAAGCACCACATGCTCCTGGCAGGGCGGGAGGAGACTTTGCGTACTCCCCTGGCCCTGATTGGCCTGAGGCCAGAAGGGGGAGCTCACAAATTCTCCTTCCACTGTCAGGGGCATGGGTGCCTATGGGGATCCTCTTGTCGGGGAAAAGGCACTTCCCCATCCCCAGAGCAATCATGGTCTGTGGGTAGAGAAGCAGTGAAGTGGCCCCTGGCAAAAAATTATTGCCCACCTCGATATAGATGTTCTCTTGTTATTTCTCTTGTTTGCTTCCTTCTATTCCTTTTTCTCTTCCTCCTGTTCTATGTTGTCATGATGTGGGAGCTCAGTTCATGTAGATTACTGTATTGCAATCTATCTCTTCTAATAGGTGCTCTGCTCCCACCTGAACAGTATCAGTTAAGGGGAAACTAAGCAGACTGGATCATAATGGGACTAGAAGGTGACCCTAGGCATTCTGGGACAAAGCTGCAAAAACCTAGCAAGACTCAGTATCACAAAACATTTAAGACATTTGAAATCTATGGTTGCTAACTTTTCTTCCAAATAAGCAAGATTCCTATTGCATAAATGTATAACCTTAGGGTACGTCTAGACTACATGCCTCTGTCGCCAGAGGCATGTAGATTAGGCTACCAGGCATAGGATCGCCACTTCATTAAATAATCGCCACTTCATTTAAATTTACATGGCTGCCGCGCTGAGCCGATCAACTGTTTGTTGGCTCAGCGCGGTAGTCTGGATGCGCGGGTGTCGACATCAAAGGCATTTGTCGACCACCCAGGTATGCCTCCTGGGATGGGTTTACCTGGGTGGTCGACAAATGCCTTTGATGTCGACACCTGCGCGTCCAGACTGCCGCACTGAGCCGACAAACAGCTGATCGGCTCAGCGCGGCAGCCATGTAAATTTAAATGAAGCGGCGATTATTTAAATCGCCGCTTCATTTTCCTATGCCTGGTAGCTTAATCTACATACCTCTGGCGACAGAGGCATGTAGTCTAGACGTACCCTTAAAAGTTTTTTTTTTTTCTCCAAGAAGCAAAGCATTTATCTTACAGGAAATCTTAGTACTAGTAGTAAAATGTTAATGATCACAGATTTTAGGTGTGCTAGGACACTTATAACTAACAGCAGTTTATGTTTTTGTTTTGTTTTGTGGTACTTATTTTACTTCATGTAGGGGCATGGGAATTTTCCTAGTGGATCAAGACTGGTGATTCATCTAGTCCAGTTTAGTGATCCAGAGGAAGGTTCAAGAAACCTTGCCACAAGCAATTAGGAATAACCTCTCCAGAGGGGAGTCTTCCTCCTAACCACCCTCTGTTGCTTTAGCGCTACCTATAAGTCTCCCAACAAGCCCTCTCTGACAATTAGGGATGTAAATGGGTAACCAATTAATGTTACCGGGTGATGCTTACTGTTAATTGATGCCCAGCAAGAGAAGCCCCCCACCCACGGTGCAGGGTGGTCCAGAGGAACCTACCCATCTGGAACAGCCCCTGGCCATAAAGCTTTTTAAAACTTGTCCTGAAAGCTACTATGACATCTATTTTTATTATCTTCTCCTTTAATTCCCTCCTTCACTTTTGGAATTGGACTTTCATGTATGTCCTTTATATTTTAACCATGCTGGGGTTTTTTTTTGGTTTGTTTTATAGTATTGAGTGTAATACAATTATTACATAGAAATATCTTAAATAATTTTAAAAGTGACATTTTTAGGAACAATGGTTAAAATACACTGATACTAGAAGCATTTTCCTAACAATTTGAGACTCATTCCAGTGTTGGTCATATCATGCAGAGCTTCTGATGTCTGAATAGTGACATCTTTGAACGTGCCAGAGGGCAGTCAGTTATTCTTTTGCATCATGTTGTTGTGACAGAATGCTATATGTGAATATTCCTGGGGAATATATTTATAATCCTGTTCAAAAAGTCTTTTGGAAAAAGACAATATTAATATTCGTTAGGGACTGTTGTTTTGATACAAATCTCTGTCTTCTCCATATTTTGTTGATGCCAGCTGATCCAGTGTGTAGCAGTTATTTGAACCTTTTGCTCTCTTATGTTGTATAGAATCTAGGCTTCGCTAAATACTTCTGATATTATGGGAAGGGTTGTTTGTGGAGGGTGTCTATTGACAGTGGAAACTCTTTTAGAAATGCCTAGCAACCTCAGTGCTGCTTCATGTACAATTATTTGTGTGGTTTAGCACCAAAGCCTAATAGGGTTGATGTTAGCAGTATAATAATACGGATATGTTACAAATGCATAGGAAGACAATCTCTGCCTCAGAGTTTGTAATCTGTGAATGTTCTGTGAAAACATTCGTTGTCATTATTCCTTAGAAAAGCCTATGCTGGAAATAGGGATATTAAATTTAGATGTACTGGCTAATTGAATAGTTGACGCAATTTGCATCGACTATTCAATTAGTCGATAAGCACGCCTCTGGCCCCATACTCCCTGCGGTGTTTCGAAGAAGCAGAGCCACATGGAGCCCGGGGTCAGCGCTGCTGCTTTGAAACGCCACATGCAGCCACGCTAGCTGGGGGTGTGTCTAGAGTACATTCCTCTTTTGAAAGAGGAATGTAAATGAAGGAAATCGGAAATGCAAATGAAGAGTAGATTGACAAATCTCACACTTCATTTGCATATAATGTGTCCAATCGCTTTTTCGAAAGTGTTTTTTTTTTTTTTGTTTTGTTTTGTTTTTTTGTTTATTTAAAAAACAGTCTAGCGGTTCTTTTGGGGGAAAAAAACCCTTTTTCGAAAAACCCTGTAAACCTAATTTTTTCAGGAATAAGGTTTCTTTTGAAGAAGGTTCTTTTTTAAAAAAAAAAAAAAAAAAAAAAAGCAGTGTAGGTCCGGTTCTTTTGGAAAAAAATCCCTTTTTCAAAAAAGCGATTGGACGCGATTATGCAAATGAAGCATGAGATCTGTAAATCTGCACTTCATTTGCATTTTCGATTCCCTTCATTTACATTCCTCTTTTGAAAGAGAAATGCAGTCTAGATGCACCCTGGGAGTCCAGTTGGTCCAGGCTGCATATGGCATTTCAAAGTGGCAGTGCTGCAGGGAGCCCCAGGACTTTGAAGCACCCTTTCCTCTTCCCCCTGCTGCCTCTTTCTGATAGTCAGCAAGATGGGGGAGTCGACTAGTAGTTCACATCTCTAGCTGGGTACAGAGTTTATTCATAGATTATTTTATTTTTTGAATTAAGGAATCTTCCTATGTTTCCCAATGTGATTTAAAAAAATAAAACTTTGCTTTTATGTCATTTAGTAACTTTAAAGTTACTTTGTACCTGTTCATATCAGTATATTTCATGACTTGGAGTGAAATCCTGAAGTCAACGGGAGCTCTACCATTGATTTCAGTAGGGCTGGGTTTTCACCTGTGATGTCTAATTGCACTTGCATAAAAGCATTTGCCTACAGAGTTTGTGCGCTTGTGTTTTTTCCACTTGTTCTGGAGCTAGCATTTACTCTCTTGCTATACATGTGCCTTGATAACATTAGCATTAAAATATTTTTGGATTTCTTTCATATATCCTCTAGTTGCTGTGTCCATAAATTAATTTGGAAATTCTCTTAGCTTAGTGTCCTGGCAACAAGACTGTAGAATTTATTTAGGAGATAAATTAATGATCAGATGTTAAATGAAGATGACACTGTTTAATATCTGGGTTTCATGTCAAAATATGACTTTATTTGTAGTTTAAGGAAAAGGATTTCAATTCGAGGATGGGGTGATGAAAGGAAACAAATGGTACAAGCATGTAGTAATTGGTGGTCTTTCTATTTATCCAGTTGTTTGGAACAGATGGATAAATTGGTAGTTTCTCTGAAAAACAGGCTATGATTCCTAGGAATTGGGATAGAAGTAATAGTTGTGAGGACTGTGCAGGATCTTTGGCTTGCTGTGATAAAAAGAGCAAAGTAAAGAAAGTTTTATTTAAAAAGTAGTTCCAATAGCATGTTAGATTGGAGAGTAGTGTATGAGTATGATATTAGTGTACAAAAACGAGATAAACAAATGTCTTCTAAAGTAATTACCAAAACCACCTGACAGTTGCATATATAGTGAATAGATACCTTTAGTTTGTTCACAGAATTACTTTGAGTATTAGTAAGTAAATAATAAGTTAAACCTTGATATGGTGTCCTTTGAAGTTTACATTTCAGATACAGTGAATATATTCAGTAGCTCACATTTTTGTTGTAATTATAGCAACTTGACTTTGATCCTTTTGTCTTTTTTTCCAGCTTCTCCGTCACCATTTCCATGTGAATCACATGATGTGACATGTATACCAGTAACTAACTATAAATACCCTGATTTGCCTATAACCAGATATAAGGAAGAGGTAAACTAAAGTTATTGATGTAATTGATATTTTGCTATTGATGGAATAAAAATGCAAATCTACACTGACATTTTTCAGAAGGAAGATTCTGCTATTAAATTAATCCCAGATGAAATGTTGTTTCATTGAAAGGCTCTATTTGTGGTACAAACCCAATTTTAACAACATATTTTCATAATTAAAACATTTAAGTTACCGTTTCATAGAATACTAGGACTGGAAGGGACCTCAAGAGGTCATTCTAGTCCCCTGCCCTCATGGCAGGACCAAATACTGTCTACACCAGTGGTCCCCAACGCAGTGCCCGCGGGCGCCATGGCACCCGCTGGGGCATTTCTGTGTGCCCGCCGACAACCTGGGCTGGCCCCACCCCCGGTGCACTGGAGGCACCGGCCCCAGGCGCGCGACACGCACCGGCGCCTGGGGCGGGGCGCGGCGCTCGGGCGGCCCCAGCTCTGGAGCATATGCGGGCGGGCGGCGCCGGTGCTGGCCCCAGGCGCGCGGCTCGGGTGGCGGCGCCGGCCCCGGGCCCACAGCACAAGGCGCTTGGGCGGCCCCGGCCCTGGGGCATATGTTGGTGCCAGGTGCAAGGGCATCCCCACCCCCGGCGTGCCCCAGGATGTGCGGCTCCGCCCCTGGCATGACCCAGGACATGTGGCCCTGTCCCCGGGCGCCCGGGAGCCTCTAAAGGTTGGGGACCACTGGTCTAGACCATCCCTTATAGACATTTATCTAACCTACTCTTAAATATCTCCAGAGGTGGGGATTCGACAAACTTTCCTGGGCAATTTATTGCAGTGTTTGACTACCCTGACAGTTAGGAACTTTTTCCTAATGTCCAACCTAAACCACCCTTGCTGCAGTTTAAGCCCATTGCTTCTTGTTCTATCCTCAGGGGCCAAGATGAACAAGTTTTCTCCCTCTTCCTTATGACATCCTTTTAGATACCTGAAAACTGCTATCGTGTCCCCCCTCAGTCTTCTCTTTTCTAAACTAAACAAACCAATTATTTCAGCCTTCCTTCATAGGTCATGTTCTCCAGACCGTTAATCATTCTTGTTGCTCTTTTCTGGACCCTCTCCAATTTCTCCACATCTTTCTTGAAATGCGGTGCCCAGAACTGGACACAATACTCCAACTGAGGCCTAACCAGCACAGAGTAGAGAAGAAGAATGACTTCTCATGTCTTGCTCACTCACACCTGTTAATGCACCCCAGAATCATGTTTGCTTTTTTTGCAACAGCACCACACTGCTGACTCATTCAGCTTGTGGTCCACTATACCCCCTAGATTCCTTTCTGCCGTACCTCTTCCTAGACAGTCGCTTCCCTTTCTGGATGTGTGAAACTGATTGTTCTTTCCTAAGTGGAGCATTTTACATTTGTCTTTATTAAACTTCATCCTGTTTACCTTAGACCATTTCTCCCAATTTGTCCAGATCATTTTGAATTATGACCCTATCCTCCAGGTTAGTTGCAACCTCTCCCAGCTTGGTATCATCTGCAAACTTAATAAGCGTACTTTCTATGTCTATATCTAAATCATTGATGAAGATATTGAAGAGAGCCGGTCCCAAAATATACCACTGTGGAACCCCACTTGTTATACCTTTCCAGCAGGATTGTGAACCATTAATAACTACTCTCTGAGTACAGTCATCCAGCCAGTTATGCATCCACCGTATAGTAGCCCCATCTAAGTTGTATTTGCATACTTTCTAATTAGAAATATTCACCTGTATATCAGCATTCATCTCCTTTTATTACCTTAAATGAGTTTTTAAAAATATTATGGAGATAAATAAGTAAATTGTTAAGTACTGTTTCAAATTCTATAGTAACATATTTTATGGTCTTATGAGCATTCTTTTAAAAAATCTAATTTCAGGTAGTTTCTTTGGTAGAAAGCAATTCAGTTGTAATTGTACGTGGAGCGACTGGTAGTGGTAAAAGTACACAAATTCCGCAGTATATTTTGGATGACTACTCACGGCGGTCTGCCTACTGCAACATTGTTGTTACCCAGCCTCGAAAAATTGGTGCCAGCAGCATAGCAAGATGGATTAGCAGGGAGCGGTCATGGGTATTAGGTGGATTTGTAGGCTATCAGGTATGATGATGTTTCAAACTGTATAAAGTATATAATTTAGAAATGAGAAAAATTCTTCCTCTACCTTACTTTAATGCTCTATAAGTAATTCTAGAGAATCATAAATGGCTTTTAAAACAGAACTATGGCAGAAGTGGATGGTTAATAGCTCGCTGCTAACATCCCTAGGGTCAATTGCACTCCCGTCGACTCCAGTACTCCATTGGATTGAGAAAAATAAGGGAAGTTGATGGGAGAGTTTCTTATGTTGACCTCCCACAGTGGAGACCGGGAGGTAGTATTGAAAAATCCACTTCCAAAGGTGGAAATTTCAAATATTTATTTAAAAATGAGCGTATAATTGAAAACTGTTTTATCACTTTAGGAAAAATGGACACTGTTGCCTCCCGGTTATAATTTGGTGGAACAAATACATCATTCCAGTTTTTTTCTAGATGGGATCCTTTACTTAATGTTTAGATTCTGAACTGTAAATTATACTATTGCTAGTTGATTCACTATGGGTATGTCTACACTACAGCACTAATTCGAACTAACTTAATTTGAATTAGTTAATTCGAACTAAGATAATTTGAACTAGTGCATCTAGACCTAAAAACTAGTTCGAATTAGCATTTTGCTAATTCGAACTAGCATGTCCACATTGAGTGGACCCTGAACCGAGGTTAAGGATGGCCGGAAGCAGTGCTGGCAGGGCATCAGATTAGGACTTAGAGCGTGGAGCTGCTGTCTCAGGCTAGCCGAGGACTGTGCTTAAAGGGTCCCGACCCCCACCCCGGACAGGCAATTCTCAGAGGTTCCCCTGCTTGCAAAGCAGTCCTGGCTTGGAGTGCCCTGAGTGCCCACACTTGGCACATCACAGCACTCGGCCATCAGCCGGGCTGCACTTGCCGCAGGCTGCCATCCGGGGGGGTCAATCGGGGGGCTGCAGGAGAGTTTCCACCCCGAGGAGCCCACAGAGCCATCCCAGTCCTCCGCATCGGGGGCTTGTACCCCATTCTTCCCTCACCTCCTTCCACTTACTCGTCCCTAGCCCCCTTCCTGATGTACAAAATAAAGGACACGTGTGGTCAAAAATAGAAACTCTCTTTATTTAACAAAACTCGGGGGGACTGGGAAAAGGAGGTGGGAGAGGGGAAGACAGAGGGTGGGAGAGGGGAGGGCAACTAAAATGATCAGGGGTTTGGAACAGGTCCCATATGAAGAGAGGCTAAAGAGACTGGGACTTTTCAGCTTAGAAAAGAGGAGACTGAGGGGGGATATTCTAGAGCTCTATAAAAGCATGAGTGGTGTAGAGAGGGTGCATAAAGAAAAGTTCTTCATTAGTTCCCATAATAGAAGGACTAGAGGACACCAAATGAAATGAATGGGTAGCAGGCTTCAAACTAATAACAGAAAGTTCTTCTTCACAAAGCAAATAGTCAACCTGTGGAACTCCTTGCTGCAGGAGGCTGTGAAGGCTAGAATAGAGAAGTTAGATAAATTCATGGAGGTTGGGTCCATGGAGTGCTATTAGCCTGGGGGTAAAATGGTGTCCCTGGCCTCTGTTTGTGGAAGGCTGGAGATGGATGGCACGAGCCAAATGGCTTGGTCATTGTTTTCAGTCCATCCCCTCCCTCCAGGGTACCTAGTGTTGGCCGCTGTCGACAGACAGGCTACTGGGCTAGATGGACCTTTGGTCTGACCCAGTACGGCCATTATGTTTTTATGTTCTAAGCTCAGGGCTCAGGGTCGGGGTCTCACTGGCCCACCTTGATTTTCATGCAAACCTGCTCCTGGGTGGCCAGTCTGGCAGTTATCCTGCCCTAGACGGCCACTTTCCTGTGCCTAGTGCGGAGGTCATGGACGTTGGAGGCTTCCCCCCAAACCTCGATGAGGTCCACAATGTCCGCACTAGACCAGGCGGGCGCCCGCCTCTTGCGGCCCCGGGCAGGTTCCTGGGAGCCTCCAGCCTGGTCCCGGGAAGAGGTGGAGGGCTGGGTGGCAGCGGGTGGCTGGCTCATGCCATGCCAGGTGCAGGGTCTGCTGGCTGGGTGCTGGCAGGCTTGCACCTGGCAAGGGCACCGTAGCAAGACCGTGCCCCTTTAAGGGTTCCGGGGCCGGGTGTGGGGCAGACGAGTTTCCCTGGTGGTGCCCAAAGTGGCCACCAGGGCAAGCTGGGGAGGGCTAGCCTCCCACTAGTTCGAATTAAATGGCTACACAGCCCTTAATTCAAACTACTTAATTCGAACTAGGCGTTAGTCCTCGTAGAATGAGGTTTACCTAGTTCGAATTGAGCGGTTTGCCTGTGTAGCGCCTATCAAAGTTAATTCGAACTAACGGCCGTTAGTTCTAATTAACTTTGTAGTGTAGACATACCCATAGGGAGGGAAAAGGCGTAAATGTATAAAATGGTTGCATTTGTCCTGTTGTCAGGATTTTTAATGTATATTTTTCCTAAGATTTGTGTGTGCTGAGCACAATCCAAAGAATTAGAAAACAAGAAAGATGATATTGCACTGACAAACTGTAGTCGAGGCATGATAGCACCCAAAATAATTAAGGTTACATAACTTTTAAAATGATTAAACCTCCTTTTAACATAGCTGTCCAGAACCTTCATTTCTTTGTGATTATGCAACCCATATTTGGTTTCTTCCTGAAAATGGTCTCCTATACACCTTCTCCTTGGTTCATTTTTTTTGTTTAGTTTTGAGAACACCTCCTTTGGCTATTTTGAATGAAGATGCAATTTTTTCCCCCCTCACACTCTTTCAGGTTGGCGCTATGGTAAAAACAACTAGTTTCAAACTAACCTCAAATGCCATTGTTTATATAAATTTGATTGTGGCTCTGAGATTTGCCAAGGAGATATTGTTCCACTTCACCTTAATTAATTGTTTGTGGGCTCTAAAGTTATGATGCATAGTAAGGATACTTCTGTAGTTGCTTTTATGAGTTTAAATGGACTATCATAACTGATTTATATTGCATCTCAATCTTGATGCTTTAGCTATATATTTATAGGAAGCATCACACACCGTTGCTTTTGCTTTGAATTTTGAATTGTCCAATAGTATATCATGTATGAAATGTATTTGGAATTATGAAATCTTCCTCCCCCTCCTGTTTCAGGTTGGGTTAGAGAAAGTAGCAACAAAGGACACAAAATTAATGTACGTGACAACTGGAGTGCTCCTTCAGAAAATAGTTGGTGCCAAGAGCCTTGTAGAGTTTACACACATCTTCATAGATGAAGTAAGTTGAAAGTAAAATTAATTTGAAAGAGTAACTCTTGCTGTTTTTGTTGTTGTTTCTGATTTAGAGAATTAAATTGAGTTTAGTTATGAAGATCCCTCTGACACATTTTATGAAGAAACTTATATGATTGTTCTGGGACTGACTTAATTCAGTTCCAGAGTGGCCCTTTGGATAGGGAAGTTAAAAGCTTAAGGAAATATCTTGAATTGAAATGTTTCTGAGGTGTCTTCTGACTCTTCAGACATCAGTCATTTAAAGAGGCGTGTGAAATCTAAGATGAGTCTTTCTGCTGAGGTGGCTCATTGCTAGCCAGGCATCTCTTTGCCTATGCAGAGGGGATTACTTTGTGATTGTTGCTGCCTTAAACAAGGATCCTCAGTCTTCAGAGATGTCCTCAGTATAACTTAGAGAGTGCATTGGAGGGGGGAAAATGGCCCTCCTATGCGCCAGGAGTATAAGCAAGAAAGAGTGGTTAGGCTTGCTTTGCTGTTCTCTGCATGTTATTAGATCTGGTAGAATAAGGTATCCTTTTTGTGCTTGGTTTATTCACCGATAAGACTTTTCTCTATTGCTGTCCTGGAACAGTTGGATTAGTTTGGACACAAATATCTTCTCAAGAATGTGATTCGTTATTTTGAATACTTTTTATAATGTTCCTATATATCCTCCTCTATTTTAAAGTAAATACCTGGCCATTCTTGTACAGCCAAATACAAGTTCTCATATCTGGAAACAAAGAATGTAGGTCATATTTACAAGACAGAGGAATGAATCCTGGAATGCAGTGACCCTGAAAAGGTCGGTCCTGGAAAAAATCTTTAACAAGAATTTTTAGTTTGTCAAAACTGCTCTGCTGAGTTACAAAGCGTGTTGACTTTTGTGATTTGCAGATTCTTTGAGACACACTTCCTACCATGAAAATCTTAGTCTAAATTAGAAAAATGTACAGCGTGACATTAACTAGTAAAAAAAGAGGTTTGTTAAAAGGAGGAATTGAGGTGAAAACAAATGTACCGGAATCATACTATTTCTTTTTGTAGGTGCATGAACGTACTGAAGAAATGGATTTTCTGCTGTTGGTAGTCCGTAAACTGTTGCGTACAAATTCCCGATTTGTGAAAGCAAGTTTCAATTATTTTCCACTCTCTTTTTATAAAATAACATTCACTTTTCATTCTCCACTGAGTATAGTTTTTGAAGAGCTGAAAATAGTGACTCACGTGAAGTTAAAATATTATCTAATACCCTTGTGTGTGTGTGTGTGCGCGCGCGCGTGCGTGTAATATATTATTTGTAGTGAGTTGGTCGTGTGTGTCTGTCTGCAAGTCTGTCTCTTCAAGAACTACTCCTAAATTGTAAGAGTTATAACCACCAAATTTGGTATGCAGCTTCCTGTTCTCCTAATTTAAGGCAAGGTCAAGGTTTGGTTGTGCCAGGAGAACTGGAATCTCTGGGGAAAAGGGCAGTTTTGAATAAAATGCAAAGGGAGGGCTGCTGTTCTAAGGGACACAAAATGAGAGTGTCCATTGGGGGCAGCAGGCCTGCAAGGTAGAGCATTGGGGGCAGCCATGGCAACAGGGAAGTAGCAAGCAGGGCTGGGGCTTCGCCATTTGCCTGTCCGCAGACCAGGTAAGTCAGGCCCCTCTGCTTGGAAGACATCTTCCACTGATTCCCCCATCCCTCTGGAGGTGCCAGGCAGAAGGAGTGAGGGAGGGGAAGGGAGTAAACTCCCTTGCCCCAGGCTGGAACAGAGGAAAGAGAGGGAGAGCCCCCATTTTTCCCAGGGACAAGCCGGTGACATAGTCCTCACTGTCCTGGGCTGCCTCTAGGGAGAAGCCAGTGGCCACCCCCATCCCTTGCCTTGAGTCCTTCCTCATCTTCTGTCCTTATTCCTGCACCCTCCCATGCCCCTGGCCTCCTGCTGTGAGGTCCTCACATCCCGAAGGCCTTGCTGTGACACTTGCATCCCCCACACTGCCAGCACCCTGTTCTGGAGGACCCAAGCAACACTAGGTAAGTTTTCTAGCATGTTAATAAGCTAGCATGCATTCTTCTTTAGCCAATATAATGTAGTCTAAGTTTTTTTTCTTAATGTTAGGATGCATTAATTTCTAAAATGCGCTTAGGGCTGCAGAAAATATAAGATGAATGTTTGACTGGAATTAAACTTTGGATGTCAAGGGCAGTGCTTCCGCTTGATTAAATGTGATATTTTTATACACTCAAGCTCATTTGTTATGCATATTTTTAAATGGAGCAAAGTTCTTGAGAAAATGACAAATACAAATACTATATTACAGTGTATTTACAAATCCGCCAATATAACATTATGGTTGAGATTTTCTATGCAAATATTAAGAAAAAAATGTTAGTCTTCTCCTTTGTGCAAATACAGAGTGCAGAGTCTTAATATGGATAATGTTCAATCAGATCTTTGCTGTTTGTCTTAAAAGTGACTTAAATGAATTGCATAGTGGATTGAGATCATAGGCTAACGCTGCCAACCCAAAACATTTAAAGTGCAGTTTAATGGTAGGTTCTAAAAAATTTGGGTCCATAATTAATGTGTGAATGCTCCTAATGATTTTACCAATCTGGCTCTCTAGTTCCTGGAGCATGGTATGCCACATAAGTACTGTGGCGCTACAGAGGCAATATAGTTGGAAAACTTTTGTTTGTAGTGAATAACAATCATGTCTATGTATGGTCTTATTAAATGTATCCATTAACAAACTAGAAGGGAAATAAAGAAGTTAGTGTAATTCTGAATTACTGTACTGGAAGGAGTTGCAAACATCCATGAACAGAGAAATATTGCAAAGGGGCCTTGAGCAATTAGAATTATAGGCAGAAAGTAACAATGAAATTCAGTTTGGAAAAACACAGATTAAAACAGCTGGGAAAAATAATATAGGACAAGTTCAATGAGATTAGATGGCTCAATAGCACAAATGCTGAAGTAGAAATAATACTGGATAGCAGATGAGTTTGAAATGAGAGTTGGAAACAAAGTTAACTCAATTTTGAATTGCAGAGGCATCATGTCACAAAGCACGAGGCAGTAGTTACTCTCTGGATAGCTTTCAGAGACATCAGCTGTGGTACTGCACTTACTATCAGCATTATGCTAAAAGAAAGATATTGCTAAATGGGAAGGAGGTTGGGCAATAGCAGCAAACATGATTTAGGGTATTGAAGAGAGTGAGAGAGAATGTAGCTTGGCTCAGCAACTGGTGGGGCAATGGAGAAACAAGTGTATGGCAGTGTTTTTCAACTTTTGGATCAAGTGTCACTTATGGCTCCTTGGGTAACTGTTAAAAAGATTGTTTGTTTGTGAAATAAAAATAGATTCCTTGAGGTGCACCCCGTGGGTTTTAAACAGAAGTGCATAAATCAGCCTTGAAGGTGGAGAGAACCAGCTTCTCAATTGGCTGCCAGTGTGTGCAACCCCAGAAGAATCTGTGTTGTGAGCTGCCAGTTCTGTACGCAGCTGCTATATCATTCCTGCTTCAGCAGCTCCAAGGCCAGCCTCATTCAGTACAGTGCAATGAGAATTAGGGATGTCAATGTGTAGATGACTACACGATTAACTGATAACCCCGTTGACTACATGCATTCCCCCCCTTGCTGCCTCTGATACGGGGGGTGGGCTGCAGGAGAGAGGTGGGAGCCGGTGCCTGTGGGGAGCTAGCTTAAAAGCCAGTTCAGCATGAGCACTGGGTCTGCCATCCCTCCCAACACCCCAGCCTTGTGGCCTCTGAGAGGAGCTGGCAGGAGCTGATACGCATGGGAAGCCAATTTTTAAGCCAGCTCTCTGTGTTTGCCAGCTCCACATATCCGTCTGGCCCCCTCCTACAGAGGCAGCGAGGTGTGTGTGACAAGGACAGGCAGGAGCCGGTGCTGGGGAGAGCTTGTTTAAAACCTGGCTCCCCCAAGCACCTGCTTTATGGTGCCCCCTGCACTCCCACACTGCTGCCTCTATCAGATAGAGGAAGCAGCGGGGATGAGGGGTGGGTAGGCTGCTGCGAAGCAGCCTTTGTCCGCAGGAGGCCCAGGTTCACCTCAGACAGAGGCTGCTCCTCAGCAGCAGCCCCTTTCCATGGTGGGGTATTGAATTCGCCACAGACAGAGGCTGCTCTAGCATCCCATGAAGCAGCCCCTGTCCATGGGAGGACGGGGGAGGGGGAGAATCTGAGACACAGGCAACAACATGGAGTGGCAGGGCTCTCCCTATGTGTGGTTCAGGAACGCACTGGCTGCCAGCCCCACTTCCGGGGACTATTGAAGTGTCATCTAACTGCTCAAATTTGACATGGTTACACCACTGTTCAATTACACACTAAATAACATTTCTAAAGGGAATAGGTCTGTTACTCTGTTTCTATTCTTGGTTATAGTGAGCTTTAACTGTTCTTGTCCAAGTATAGGGGATCATCTAGCAAAAGTTGGCTTCCATCTACTATAGCTGCTTAGGGACTCACAGGAGAAGGAGAAAAAAAATCTGAGAATTAACAGCCATTTGTATTTCACTAATTCTCTGTGCTAGCCTAAGTTGGTACAACTTTTGAGCTAATTCAGGCCATCTGTATAACAGCGAAAGATAACTATAGGATTGTGCATTCCAGTCGCTTGCTTGGCTTGCCCCAATGAGCTTCCTCCCTCATGGGAGGAATGTATCTAGGTTGACTATGCTGGCTGTATGCCTATTGATGACGTTCATGCCAGGAAAATTGCCAACAGGCGACCTGTGGGTGATTTCTGCCTCTTCTGTGCTGCTAAGCAGGACAGTATGGAACATGACACTATTGATTCCATGGCCTGTTGTCTAAAAATATATTTGAGGTGGAAATGGTTTACAAATATTCTGAAGGATACAGAAACCAAGAGAAGAATTTAGTGTGATACCATTAAGGAGAGGAAATCGAGAGGAGACTGAAGTCTTTACTTAATACTTCAATTGATCAAGTTCAGTGGGTTTGAAAAATCTACAACCCTGAGTGCCATATTATGCCATCCTAATCCCTGCTCCTATTCAGGAAGGCAGTGTTTCTATACAAACAGAAAATCCCATGCCCTTGCTGTTTGCATCTGTTATGGACTTTCAGTGGCATAGCTGCTGTAGCACCCACAGTGTAGACTTAAAATGACGTCGTTATTTATAAGTATTTTAGGAAGATATTAAACTGGGGTATAATTTTCCAAAGAAAGTGATAAGTCTCATCACTTGAGATGTTTAAAACTATATTACTAAATGAATCAGAGGAAGTAGTCTTGCCCTTCTGGGTTGGAAGTCTAAGTGCCCTTTGTCTCTTACATTTAAATTTCCCTAAGAATGCACAAAATATCTGCCATAAACTTTTCTCCTGTTAAGGATTATGTAGGAATGATAAGATAATGAAGACTTAAATATTCTGTTAGGTTTGTATTCTTAGCAATAACTTTGACTCTTGAAGCTCAGTGTGACATGATGTGGATTGCTGCTGATGTGTAAATTATACAGATTTCTTTTAACAGGTTATTCTGATGTCTGCTACAATCAACTGTAAAGAATTTGCTGACTACTTTGCCGTTCCTATTCGTAACAAACTGAATCCAGCCTACGTGTTTGAGGTGGAAGGCAAACCCCATGACATTGAGGAATACTATCTTAATGAATTGAAGCACATTAGTCATCTCAGGGTACAGTTAACAATATTTTGTTTCCTTTGTTATAACATAGTAGCATTTGGGATGGACTCTTCAAAGATATGATGCCTTTATGTTCTAGATAAATTATTTAAAAAACTTAAAAAACAACAAATAGTCTACTAGTACCTTGAGGTTGTTGTTTTTTAAGTTTTTCCTGTTACAGACTAACTCGGCTACTCCTCTGAAGCGTATACATTATTAAACTAGTTCTGAAAGTCTAGATACCTATTAGTGTTTCAGGAATTTAAACATTCTAACCAACAACAGATTTCACCAGTGGCTTAATGCCACCACCAATCAGGAAGCCGAATGAGAAGACGTGTAAATTAGTATATAACCATCCATACCACCTACTTTTTTTTTCTTTGCTTCCTGCGTTCTGAGAATGTAGAATAGTGGGTACTTCATTCCTTATGTCCCCCACTCCCGAAATCTGCCTTGTTTTCCCCTTTATAGCACAAAAAAATGAAAGATTTTGTTTAGTAGTGCACTTTTTCAGTAGAGGGTCTCCCTTAGTCTTATGCTATGCTGTGCCCCTAGAGTTGCCATGGGTGGGAGCTTCTCTCCTATCTCCCCAGTCTGGTGTGCATCATAAGGAAGTGTGCCTGTTGTACTTAGGCCCCTTTCATTTTTAGGAACACAGCTTCACATTTCTCATAGCCTCAGCATCATTGCGCTGGAGTCTTAGATGACCTGTTTATATTTGTAGTCCCAGTAAATGTTGTCTTCCACATGTCCTAGTCTAGTGTGACTTCCAGACTAGGTAACTTGGACCTCCCAATCTCCTGCTTCCCACATCACGCCATCTACTTAGTTTCATAATTCTTCCCTCACCATAGCATCCTAACACTTTTCAGCTAAAATCAGTAGTAATGGTGCAATTCCTAGTGCGGCTTCCATAGTCAGTGTCTCCTCTCTTTTGGGGTAAAAACTCTGGTTGGTTGACTATTTGTTAAGTGTGTGTGTGTATGTGTGTTTGTGTGTGTGCGCGCGCGTGTGTGTGTGGGGGGGTGGTTTTTTTTTTTTGGTTTTTTTTTGTGGGATAGGAGAGAGAACATTTAGATAAGTTGGCGTTATCAACTTCAGAGGGTGCCTCTATTCCTTAATGCTTCTAGGCAAGGAAAACTTTGCAGGACTGGGCCTTTACTTTCATGTTTTCTTTTAGTTTGTCAGCATTTGAGATCTACAATAGCTGACACATTTATCTCCAGCAAGAAGCCCTGACCTATCAGCTCCTGGAAGCAAGTTTATCCAAGATTTTTGAGAGCTTTTAGAAACAACTGCTGCTTGTTTGGCATGTGGCCCCATCACTCCTGGTTCTCTAACTTCGGGAGCATCACTTATTCTGTGCTCTGGAAACAGCCTTTCAGGCTGGAACTCTGGTCACAAAGTCTGGTGGTTTTCTCCAGCCCAGGATTCTTGGGCTTGACTGCCTGAGGTTGATCAGAGGTGTAATTTTAACCTAAGTTTCTTAAGAAGTTTCTGATTGCCCAACCTGAAGTCAAACATACAATCCATTTCAAATGAATGCTCTTTAATAAAGCAACTTCCCCTTTTTGGTGCTATAAATAATAGGATAAACAGTCATTCTCTCCTCCAGAATACTATTAGCTTAAATTTGGGACTCAAGGTGAATTCCCTGCAATATATAAGGACATAGGAATTGCTGTATTTGATCAGACTTCATTGTGATGCTTTAGAGGAAAATGTAAGAATATTACTCTAGGAAGATTTTTGGTAATTTTCCCCTACTAATCCTGTTCCTTTCATATTAGTGTCTCATCCTAATCTCTGATAGGTAGAGATAGGTTTAAACCTTGAAGATCTAGGTTTGATATCCCTTAAAAAATGTGGTGTTACTATCTGTGATAACTCTGGATTTTCTTGATATCCTTATAAATTTCCAGTCTTTCTTGGAATGTTGCTAAGTTCTTGGCCTCAGTGGCTATGGCCATGAGTTCCAGAATCCAGTGGCCCAGTGCTTGAAAATGTATTTTCTTTTATCAGTCTTGTGTTCCTCAACTTTTAGATTTAATGTTCCCTTGTTTTTGTGACAGTTCTCAGGGTACCCAGGGCTCTGGATCACTTTGTTTACCTTCCTGACTTCAGCATGAGGAAGTCTTATGTGCAATTAATTGGGTGTCCTCTCTCTGACGTCACCCACCTTTTAGTCATTCAAGCACTCTCTTCTGAAGTATGCCAACCTTACTTAGCTTTACAGATTAGCAGTAGACGCACCTTCGTGCCCGAGTATCTCTGAAGTATTCAGCCCATTATCCAGTGAACACAGTGTCCATGTCAGATTGTATGACTGAACTCATCAGCACCATCTCAGCATATAGATATTGATAGTGAAAACAATAATAAGTTTATCATAAAAAAGTCAAGGTATAAGTAATAGTGCAAAGTATAAGCAAACAGTCTTGCTTTCTAGAGACAAACTTAAATAACAGGTTAGCCTCCTGTCTAAAGAAGTTTCCCATCCCCCCCCCCCCCCAAGTTCTTTGAGGCATTTCAATTAAAGTTGGTTGAGATTCCATTTTTTTGAATGTAAGTGCTTTGCCCATTTACTTCCTAGGTGCAGGATAATTAGGTTATCTTCATTGCTTTCTGCTTATCTTCCCAAACCTTATGGTTTCTATTTAGACATTATAACTACCCAGATTGAGCATCTAGGAGTCCTGTGGCATTTTAGAGACTAAAGGATTTAATAGGGCATAAGTGTTTGCGAAAGCTTATGCCCTAATAAATCCGCTAATCTCTAAGGTGTCACAGGACTCCTCATTGTTTTCTGCAGATACAGATTAACACAGCTACCCTCTGAGACACATCAGAATGAGGACATTCCTGGAGCCCCCTGGCCAGTTGGCATTAAGGGCTTCTCACATCACAATTCCTGAGTTTGAGAGGGGGAGAGAGAAAGGGAGGACAGAAGCTCTCACTTTATCTTCTCTGGGTTTTTTTCATGTCCCTTCTTATTTATTTCCTTTCTAGGGTAAGAAGTCTCAAGATTTTGAATCTCTCAACGAGTTTTCCCATGCCTTTGATCATTCTTGTTCTTTTCTGACCTCCTCTTCCCCCACTTTTGTTCTGCAATATCCTTTTTGAGGAAAGCTGGCTAGTATTGCACACAGTATTTCAGATGTGGCTAAATATTGATTCATACAAAAGGCAGACTTTATCCATATTGTTCAAGCATTTTGTTCTTCAAGTGACTTAATTTTTTTCTTCCAATGTGGATTATTTTGCATTTATTGACACCAACTTTAGTTTATCAGCATGTTGTCCATTCACCTGCCTTTGCAAGGTCTTTCTGTAATTTCTCTATCCTTCCTGGTCCCTGACTTACCCCAATAACTTTGTCATCTGGAATTTTTACTACCTTACTGCTCATCCTCTCTTTCACACAATTAACAGATAAACATGGGAATCAATGTGGAATCTTGCAGCACCCCACTGTTAATCTTTTGGCAGGATGAAAATTGACCACTTAATCCTACCTTTTACTTTCTGTCCCGTGTCGTATTTTTGATTCTTGACAAAACTTTGCCTCTTGCCCAATGAATAACTAACTTATTTAGCCTTTCAAAAGTCTATCTAAAAGGTTCCACAAAAAAGACTACAGAAGCTAATCAATTCTTTATTCACTGCCTTATTGATATATTCAATAAAATCTAAGATAAGTGAAATGCCATTTCTTTTGTGGAAACTGATGGTTTAGACCATATATCATCATCTTCTAAAATATTTTGTTCTTTTATTAAAATTTTCATTTTAACCAATTTACCAGTTTACTCTTCTGTAATTCCTCAGAATAGTCCTACAGACACCTTAAAATATTGGGACTACGTTAGTTGCTTTCCAGTCCTCTAGAACAGGGGCTTAATTTTCATTTTGTTATAAGTGCATGCTATTATCAGCTTGCTTCTGATACTTCACTCCTTCAGAACTGTTAAATGTGTACACTGTCTGAACCTGGTGATGTACTGATTTTTAAATTATCAGTTTGCTCTGTCACTTCTTCCTCTGATGCTTCCATTGTCTCATAGTAACATGTTTGTTTTTTTTTAACCAGGAAAGACTATGTTCATGTAGTGCCTCCCCAGCAGGCTTGGTGGTGAAGACAGTTGCAAAGAAATCAAGTAGCTTTTCAGCAATGTCCTTATTTTCCTTAATTCTCTGTTTTTAACCCCCATGGTGATCTAGCCTTTGAGCCTTTCACAGTCATTTATTTTTTACTCCTTTAAGCTATTTGCTGTGAAAACCTCATTTTGATTCTTCTAATTCCCTTCTTATTGCCTGCCGTAGATCCACTCAGAGAAGGGACGTTAGTTGACATTCCCAGGCAAAGAGTCTGTTTTACTCCCCTCTGAAAAGGACACGGACCTTCTCTTTTTCAGTTGAGCGTTGTTAGTTTTACAAATGCATATAGATCTCCCTCTCAAGTGCATTTAAGTATTTCTGAAATTGTTTTCTATCACTGAGACACACTTAATTGCCATCAACTTCTCTTCCCAGATACAGAGAATTGAGTTTATTAGGTTCTCTTTCCCTGCACATCTGGTTGCATTCAGTCTTCTTTGCCTTCTGTACGTGATGTGCTTCATCTTTTCTTTGATTTCATTTGGATAAAGTTTCAGAAATGGTAAATACTTTATTTTTAAGAGCGTTAGAGAAGACACTGCCAATGATAAAATTTACTATCTTCTTGTGGAAATATTGTGTCTTCAAAACGATGAAACCTCACACTTGTACCATAAGCATAGGTTTTCTTAGGACATGGTGTTACTTTCGGTGTAGAAGAATCAAGGTGCCTCTTATGTTTGTAAGGCGACTTGGTGATCATAACATATTTGAATCTGCCACTACGAGCTGGTTGTGTCTGGTGCTAGTTGGTTCTGCAAGTTCCACTATAGGTAAATCCTCCTTTGAATTACTTCTGCATTCTCTATGTCTTTCCTGGAATAGATTTTCCTGAATGTGCTGGGAGAAGGAAGGAAGACTTACTGATCTTGTTTGTTGTGATAGTTTCTTCTTTCATCTTTTTTGTCTTCCCTCAGCGATTGTTGCTTGAAATATTTTATTCTAAGTTTTTATTTATTTTCCTGCTTTGGAAGCTTTCTTACTGAGAAAATGGATGGTCTGTGGCAGGGCTACTCAATCTCGGAAGCCCCGGGGGCCACAATGATACTGCACATGCCGAGGGCCGCAACTTAAGTGTAGTTGCATATACATGCAAATTTATGTAAACCGTTTCTTTCACAGTGATTGGCATGAATACAAAGATTAAGCCTGGTGCTGGATCCAAACGTAGCCAGTGCGAGCCAGTCAGCACCTGTCAGGCTCTGCCCACGAGGCTAAGCAGCCATTACTTCCCACAATGCCTTAGCACTCCTGCCACCACCTCCCTGGGGGCTAGAAACTCTGACACTCTTTACCCATCTTTTACAGCCACCCAGTTCGCTTCCATCTTTCAATGCTCACCCCACCTGGGAGACACCTCGCTGTTGTGGAACATGTTCCCAGTGAAGGCCATGTTCAAAGGATCCCACATGCTGGCCGTATGTTGAATGTATACCCCAACCCCACTGCAGGCCGCAAACAAATGGGCTGCAGGCAGCCCACGGGCCACGTATTGAGAAGCTCTGGTCTACGGTTTATATGCCACCTATGGTGGATTTTTTGCTTCCTGCTTTCTAATTGGTGGAGCAATCATGCTCTCTACAAAGGATTTTTCTGGGCAGGATGTGAGGTGAGAAGATTAAGGAAAACAAGTATCTGTGAGTAACTGCGTCATTTAAAAGCTATATAGTTTTACACAATGATTACTATAAAGTTGACTTTCTTGTCACAGACTCACCACTAGCTGGGCTTGAATAAGCATAGTTGCAATGAGACACTGTTTGAAACTAATCCAGATTAAATGTGCAAGAGTAACTTTTTATTCTGTGTACTGCTATCACTGTGAACAAAACAGTATGTTATGGTAAAAGCAGTTATAGCAAATTAACTAGAAGTTCAATGCTATACTATTCCATGACTTTCATAAGAATTATTGGTTCTTGTAAAAGGATATGAATAATACATTTACAAATAGATCCTTACTTTGGATCAGATTGTGGCCCATCCTGCATGCACTTACCATTGTTAGCAGCAAAAAGGAGAGGGCAGGCCTCATAGAGCCCTGTGTCATCAGTTCCAGGTATGCAGATGGGGAAGAGGCAAGTGATGGACAAGAGTCTTGGCTTCCACTTTTGACATGCTGGCCAGCACAGCTGTGGTGTTGCACAAGGTGACATACTGCTCAATATAAGGCTGGTGGATAATACTTTCCATCCAGGTCAGGGAGTGACTGAATTGCATTCTGCTTCCCAGCGCACTACAGCAGCACAGCATTTGTGACAGTATTTGTGGCTCATTTTAAAACTTTTTGTGTGTTGAACTTGTTTATAACTTGATTTGGAGCAGTTCTTGCTTCTTTCAATGGGGTCAGAAGGAAGACTCTTCTAGGGTCATTTTAGACATGTGACCATACGGAGCAGTACTTATGTGAAATGAGCACTTACGGGTGCTAACTTTTCTATCTTAAAATTATGCAAGGTATTGTAACCTACTTACCTGGAACAACAAACTCGCTGAGAAAGCTGGAAGGCTTGAGTTTGGTTATATAACCTTTAATTCAGACTTAGAACCCTTTGTTTACCTTTCTCATTAAATATTTATAGAGAGTTTGTGTTCATATCCAGAAAATGTGTAGCAATATTCTAGACTGGTGGTGGGCAACCTGCAATGGCCCCTTCACCTGTGGGCATCACTCCCACAGCTTTCACTGACCTGGAACAGAGAACCATGGCTTCTAGAACATAGCCTTCCTGAACTCATGTGGAAATGAAAAACAGTGCTCTAGACCAGCAATTGAATTGAATACAGTTTTTGGTTCCACTATAGAGCTCTTCTGTCAGTGATACTGAGGGACATGGAGTCACCTCATTAGATCCTGCAACTTGCTCAATGAACTGAATGAAAGGCCTGATGGAAGGCTCTAAAAAAGTGCTATGCAAGATTTATTTAATCCATCTTCTCAAAAAAAACTGTCTTAAGGTAAAGATCTGTGGAATGAGATCTAAAGCTGCACTGAATATCCTAGCCTTCACCATGAGGTGCATCATTGAGTCATGCTATTAATACAAAAGCCAAAGAGCTTCTGTGGAACTAACAGTGTAGCCACCATAGTTGCTATATTTGGCTTATCACCCTTTTTGAAAAGAGGCACAATAACAAATTCTTTTCAACCAGGCTATAGTAGTGATAAATCCCTAGTGTCTTCCCAGACTTCAGCTTATGGAGTATGATCCACTTGGTTGAAGGAAGGTGTGTTTGCTGGAACTTGCTTCACATGGATGAGGGTCTGCAGTGACAGACCGTTCAGAAGAGTTTTGGTTTTTTTTTTTTTTAAATGATCTTCCCATCTGTGCAACTGTTCTTGTAGGATTTGGCTGATGCTGCCATCCCAGTTCTTTACTGATAAGTTAGTGCTGTCTGTGCTTGCAGATTCCTAAACATAGACTAGGGACTGAAGAGATTTGTGCCTGGCAGCAGCATGTTCTAAACTGGCTTTTTGAGTCTACTACCAGGATTCCATGTATTTTCCTAAACAATGACATGATGGCATTTCAAAGTAGAAGCCATTTGGCCTTCGCTTTTACTCCTAGCAGATGCATCTTTGAAGACTCAAATTGTAGCCTTTCCTTTTTTCTTACCTCCAATTGCATTGCATGTCTCTATCCTTAGTAATCCATTAGTATTTGAAGGGCTGAGACCCTGGCATGAATTTAGCAGCAGTCAGCACTGATGACTTGAATTACAGTAATGCTATTAACTTAAAAAACAAAAAATGGTCTGGTAGCTCTTTATAGACTAACAAAACATTTAGATGGTATCATGAGCTTCCGTGTGCAGAAGCGGGCTATGTCCATGAAAGCTCATGATACCATCTACATGTTTTGTTAGTCTATAAAGAGCTATCAGACCATTTTTTGTTTTCTTAGTCTGTACAGGATAAACTAACTCGGCTACCCCCTGAAGTAATGCTATTCTTCATCAGATACCAGAGGGGGTGAGGCTTAAGTCTCTAATACTTTAGCAGCCTTCAGCAGTCCAGAATGGAAAGCTGTCTGAGAGCTCAGGTCTAATAACAGCTTTTGACTGAATTGGACTAATTGGCTGGCTGTCATCGAAGTGCAAGGAGAGCGTCTTTCAGCAGAAGCCGATGGTTAGTGTCAAGTTAGGTACCTCTGCAAAGTCATACATCCATGACTATTGACTGCCAATGATTGTCAATTAGGACATGATCAATAACAGTCCTAGTGAAACCTCTGGGCTCTAACCAGGTCTGCTTGTGAATCTGAGTGGCAGAAAAGAGATGATATTGGACACAAATTGGGATTATTTTGGGAGCAGCAGCATTGTGATATGAGGCTTGGTTGAAACAGTTGTGGGGAGACTCACACTTGAGTGTCCTGTTTAACTCTGTTACATTAATTTATAGTGGCATATTGTGAGATGAGATTAAGGAACATTGAAGGTTAACAAGCTATTTGGGATAAAATGGAAAGCTTGTTTCTGACCTCAGTACAGTGATAGTCTAGACCAGTTTTTCTCAACCTTTTTTTTTATAAAATACCCCTTTAAAAAAATGAAATTAGAAGTACCCCTAATACCTACAGTTTTCAGACACAATTTTTTTTTGACCATTGCAACACATTTGTTTAAACAATTTAATTGTAGCCGGGCAGGTGCTGACATTTTTGGGGATAAAAAGTACAAAAATAATAAAGCGCTGTAAAGCTTACAACAAAAATTCAGTTTTCTCCAAATTTCAGTTGTGTTGAAGTACTCCCCAGATTTCTCTCAAGTACCTCTCAGGGTACTCGTACCACTGGTTGAAAAACACTGGCCTAGACTAGAGGTGGCCAAACTTAATGATCTTCCAAGCAGCATACAACAGTTTACAGAAGTTTGAGAGCTGGCATGAGCCTACTGGGGCTCAGGGCTTATGCTTCAGGAGAGGCACCTGCCAGGGCTCAAGGCTGAAGTTCCAAGTCCCAGTACACCCTGTGGAGCTGACAACTTTGAGACCCCTCCTCCCAACAGGGCAGAAGTCCCTGCCCCCCACTCTGCTGCTCTCAAGCTCTCTCTCCAAGTTTGAATGGGGGGGTGGGGCTCTGCAAGCTGCTTTTGAACTGTAAAAGAGCCACATGCAGCTCTCAAGACACAGTCTAGCCACCCAAGTTTGGATCCTTACTACAGGTATATCCATTCTAAAAATAACTAGGATGTGGAAACAATCAATTAAATTTGATTAACTGACACACAATGCAAAAATTGATGAATTAATGAAATTACAGTATATCTAATTTCATTACAGTTTCTACCATGTCAAAGGATAAAGCCTATAGAAAAAGGAAAAGACAAGACAATTTGTAAGAGAGTTAAGAGAGATTTAATTGACTACAGTAGTCAGATGTTTCTTTCTCTTCAGCACAGTGACTACCAAAGAAACTAATAGGTTCCTGCAGCCATCAAAATTCTGATGCATCAGAAAAAGCCTGCAAGAAACTTAGTATAACAATGTCCTGTCAGCATCCATATATTTAGCAGTGACATGTTGGCTCAAATGGACAGCATGGAGGAGATTATGTAATTTCTGATGTCTTTGAAATATTCTTGATGATAGATGACACAAAAAGATAACTGGGAAGTTCACAGGGAAGTCTGTCTATCAAGTTGCATTTATCAAAATTGTGACAGCTTACAAGTCAGTTGCCACATCTTTCAACTCAAAGATCATGACTAGGGGGCAGCTACTTAAGATGGGTGGGCTTTTTAAAGTGTTTTGATTATTCTAGGTATTAGAAATGGCCTTTCAGCTTTAATTCTCCTGACTTTCTTTATTTCTTACTATTCATCTCTTTTTCCCTCTTGGCTACAACCATTTGCTTAGTAGGGAGGAACAAACATGATGGTTCAAGTTGTATTTGTACCTTAGGGCTACTCAAAAGCACACATACAACCTCTTGGTTTTTATACAAGCTGGAGAAAAATAGGAAATGAATTGTGAAGCTTTAGTTTACTGGCCTCATTGTACAGCTTGGTAAGAAATACAGGCTTGGAAACTATCTTCAGGTTATAGGTAGCAATGTTTATTAAGAGGATGGGCAAAAGAAAGGCTTATGGAGAAAAGGGAACTGGAAGCTTTGGTAGCCAAATAAATATGGAAATGTATGTTTTGAGAGATCAACAGGACATAAGGTAACATTAGTATTGCCATACCAGATCAGACATCCATCTGTTACATAATTGTACTTATGACAGTGGTAAGGACCAGATAGGAATAGATACGAAAGAGAAATTGTGAGTTACTTCTGAAAATATCATCTATACATGCCTGAATTTGGACCTAGGAGCCTATGACTCCTATTTTTGTAAATTGCTTGAGTGTATAAAATGTGTGGTAATTTCAGTAATGGATTGAAAGCCAAATAATATAAAGCAATTCTCTTTTGAAGTGGCACAATTTATGATTTTAATAAATACAATTTTAGCTCCTAATGCTACACCTCTTCACATTAAACCCATGAATATTGCATTTATCAACATAGCACTTAGATTAAAATTTACAACAAATTAAATTATAAGATTGCAGTAGCACAAATCTTCAAATTAATTTTACAAAGCCTTAATCTGATGTATAATCAATAATTAAAAAAATAAGATGACTTAAATCATGTCTTACATCTCCTTGATTTTTTTCAAACCATCTATTGCTTGTTTGCATGTGCCCTGAAATATAATACTTGATAGTCCTTTGTTTTAAAAAATACATTAAGTAAACCCTAATATAATGCATGTTTATATAGTGTGTTTTTGATATAATGAAGTTTTCATTTAGTGACCCATTTTTATGTTGCATGTGCTATTTTAAAATAGTGCACACTTACGAGAGAAAATTTGGATGCACGAGGGTGCTCGCAGGAAGGGGCTTGGGATACCAGATCGGGATGGGGGAAGGAAGGGTGCTTACTTTGGGCCGCTCCTTGCAAGCAGCTCCCTTGCTTGCTGCCCTGCTGGAGTAGGAGACATAGCCAGGCAGACATAGCCAGGCAGTTTTGTACACTGCCTCCTTCCTCAAGGGCCACCCTCACGGTCAGCGCTTGAGGAGATACTGGGGCAGCATGCAGAGCTGTCTAGCCATGGCTCTGTGAGGAACAGCAGTCATGGGGAGTCGCCTGAGGTGAGCGCCCCCCAGATCCGGCACCCTGCGCCTTTTCCCATGCCCCAGTCCTCTTCCCTGAGCACCCTCTTGCACCCAAACTCCCTCCATGCCCATGTCTGCAGCATGTATAACTTTGTCATGTCTGGGAATTTAATCTATATTTCCCTTTTAGTCTTTATATAACATGTTTTTATATACCTTACAGTTTTCTGGGAAGGTAACTACTGCATTATATAGGAGTTACTGTAAAAGCCTAATGTAAAAGTGGCTGCTGTTGTTTAGAAAAATGTCTTATTTGAATCCTGCTAAATTCTTGTTTTGAATGACAGTTTGACAATGAGTCCCACAGGTTACTTTGTATTTGGTTTTTAAAATAGATTTTCTTTAATCAAATTCAGCTTAAACACCTTTTCAAATTAATTAACTATTCCTTTGTCCTTGTATTATGGGAGATAAATAGGCACACCCAGATGACCATTATATTGTTCAGTATTTTGTGTACCTTTATCCTGTCCCTGATTATAATAGCTCTTACGTTATGGATAGACGTATGCTGGTGAATCTGATGTACACATCATTCCCTCCTGTCACTTTTCTTCTAGAGGAGGGAAGGAAAGTGTTAAGTGAGAGAATGGGTAGTCACTTGTTCATAATATGTACTTGTGCTTCCCAGTTGTGAGAGGTCACACAAAGGTGATGCTGGTCATTCTGTACTGTAGGAAGGCAAAAGGCACGGTTTGGCTTAATTTCCTAAGGGCAGTATTTTCCCATTCTGTTGGCATGTTTAGGTATTCTATAAATACATTTATTAGATATTTACTGTATATTTAATTAGACCATGACATTATTGATAATATGTGCTTGCATAACAGTGTCAGGAGAGTCCCCATCAAATCGTACAGTTTATCAAAGAGAAGAACCAAGTTTCATTCTCATATAAAATAAGTTTTTCCAAAGATTGACTCTGCCAGAAATTTTGCTCCTGGGCGGTAGGTTGTTGGTAGGCCAGTGGAATGCCTTCTTGCAAAGATTTTTTTTTACCTTTGATGGCAATGGACAATAAATAAGCCAGTGCCCATGCACAGCGTAAACACTGCCCTCTAACTGTACCAAATAGTTCCTTTTTTTAAACATGATGAGTGAAGGTGCTATCTGTTGGTTCACATCTGTTTCTCAGACTCCTCCTGATGATCTAAGGGTACATTTGGAAATAGTGATGTAAAGGGTTAACTGGTTACATGGTAAGCATTTACCTTACCAGCATACTTACTGGGGTAACTGGTTAACCAGTGCCTGATCCAGCCGGAGGAGCAGCATCCCATAAGCAACACGGTGCAGTGGGTGCTGCCCGGCCAGGATGGAGCAGTCCCCCATGTGTGATTTGACCAGGTCCACCACAGTGTGTCATGCGTCAGGGGCTGCTCCAGCTGCTCCCTGCCTGTGATTATGGCAGTCTGGTTTTTTAACAGTAATTTACATCACTATTTGGAACTAGGGTTGTGATTCCTGGCTAATGTAGACATGCTCACACTACTTAGGATAATACATTTAGATTAATTGGCTAATCAAATAGTCTATGCAATTGCATCGTTTATTCAGTTAATCGATAAGGGTGCCTCAACCTTTGAGGTGAAAAGTGTTGCAGGGAACACGGGGCCAGCGTGGGACTCAAGCAGTTCCCCACTGGCCCTGTGCTCTCTGTGGCATTTCAAAGCAGCAGAGCTGCATGGAGCCCTTGGTCAGTGGGGGAGTCCCCAGCTGACCTGGGGCTCCACACTGTGCTGCCACTTTGAAACACTGTGTGAAGCTCAGGGTCTGGCCTGGCTCCATGTGGCACTGCTGCTTTGAAGCACCCCGTTTCTCCCCCTCCCCTGCTGTCTCTTTCAGATCGAGGCAGCGGGGTGGGAGCGGCGGGGGGGGAGCAACTAGTGTGTTGACTATCTGGTAAGCATTTGCTTATTAGATAGTCAACTAGTTAACAACCCTACACACTGCTCTCGTTGAACTAGTGTAGCCATGGTAACATAGGCAGTGGTAAGCTGTGGCAGGGCTAACTGGCCTGAACACTATGTTCTATTTTTGAAAGAGGATATGCAAATTCCATTGGATATGCAAATTCCAGAAAAAAACTGCGTCCAAACTACTTTAGTTTTCGAAAGATCCTCTTTCAAAAGTGAGATCGGAAGATATGCAAATTCCCGATCTTCTTCTGACCTCACTTTCAAAAGCGGATCTTTCAAAAGTGAAAGTAGTCGGGACGTGTTTTTTTTGGGGGGGGGGGGGGGAAGAGGGGAAAAGCCTTTTTTTAAAAAAATGCGTAAACCTAATTTTTTAAGGAAGAGCGTTTTTTTTCGAGAGAGGGTTTTTTTCCCCCCCGGGGGGAAGAACGCGTCTGGACTACTTTCACTTTCAAAAGATCTGCTTTCAAAAGTGAGATCGGAAGAAGATGCAAATTCCTGGGGAATTTGTATGTCCTCTTTTGAAAATAGCCCTTATCACCTGGACCCTATTGATACATACTCAATGCAACTAGCCTATTCTGACACTTGCTGTTCCAGCTCTGCTATCACCTTTAGTGTGTGAACTGAGAGCTAGCATGAGCATGTCTTCAAGAATTGGGAATTACATCCCTAACTCCAAGGCTGTATCTAGACTGGCAAGTTTTTCCGCAAAATCATCTGCTTTTGCGGAAAAACTTGCCAGCTGTCACCACTGGCTGCTTGAATTTCCGCAAAAGCACTGACGATCTCATGTAAGATTGTCAGTGCTTTTGCGGAAATACTATGCTGCTCCCGTTCGGGCAAAAGTCTTTTTCCGAAAACCTTTTGCGCAAAAGGGCCAGTGTAGATAGCAGAGAGTTGTTTTCCGCAAAAAAAAGCCCTGATCGCGAAAATGGCGATCGGGGCTTTTTTGCAGAAAAGCGCGTCTAGATTGGCCACGGACGCTTTTCCACTTTTTAGCCCAAGTGTAGACATGCAGCCTTCATGTCACATCAGTGACACACAGTGGCCTCGTTCAGTCTAGATTATATTGCTATTAATTTTATTCCGAGGTGTTAGCTGGAGTGTTGCAGAGCCTTTTGTAAGCAGCTGTATATTTAATCTGGGACACAACAAAGCCTGCACCTTTGATCTTTCTTGTTCCTAATGAGTAACTTTTAAGAATAAGTATGTTCCCTTGGAAAAATATTGTGTATGTTATTTGGAGTGAAAGCTTTGTCACTTGAAGTTTTGTTTGAGAAACTATATTTGGCAAAAATTAAATAATAAGGTCTCTCCTCATTTTATTGGGGTGACTCTTTTGCTTCTTTTGGATTGAGTTTTTGGAATCCAGAAGCAAGTTAGTGAAGTGCATACATCAAAATCAGGTCTGTTTTTTGATGGGTCTCCTCAGACAACTGCTAGCATTTATGAACTTTATTCATTGTCACATCATTACCTTTATGTGTTGTGCATTAGCCTTGTCGTGTTGAGGAATAACAGAGAGGTCCAGTAGCTCTAGTAAAGTGAAAAGACAAATTTGAAAGTTATTCAAGCAGACATAATTTAAAAAGCAGCATGTTAGACTCTGGCAGCCAGGAGAAGGCAGTTCCTCATAGAACATCAAGTACACTAAAAAAAGTACAACTTTGTACCCAAGCCATTAAAATTAAGTTGATTAAAAATTATTATACTCCCTCATTTCGAAAAGATAAATAACCTTCAGTGGAAAAGTTAAATTCTTCAAGTTTTAGTTTCAGCATTCGCATGAAGTGAACTTGTTCAGTAATAGCAAGTTCATACAGCATTTGTGCTGTTCTGATGTGACCGTTCAGGATTTTTTAAACAAAAATTAGGTTAGTTTTATGCCTGGTAGAAATTAAATACAGTGTGAATGGGTTTTGAATATGTCCTTACTCTGTTCTCCATCTACACCAAAGCTATCCAAGTTTTGTTTATATGCTCACCAAATATTCTTCTCAGCTTCTCAACTTCTACCTTCTTAACACTTTGCAGCAGTGCCTTTTTACTGCATTTTGGCTCCATTTAACACTATTTTCCCTAACTTAGCTCACCATGGCTACAATTGGTCTTTCTTTCCCGGTGGCAGCCACAGTGGGTGTGTTTTATATAGGAGGTTTCCAGATGAACACTGCATTTTAATCAGTGTCATGGAATCCCGGTTTAGAGGATGCAATGCTTAAAACACAATCCTTGCCCTCTCTTGCTTTCTCACTAATACTAATACTAGAATAGCTGAACTGGTGGGAACAGCAAGCAGAGACGTTCAAGCACACATGAGGTGTAATTCAGGATGTGTGCACTTTGAGGTCAGGAGATGGAATTTCAGCCCTGTTGGGATGCCCAAGATGGATTTCATCTGGCTAGATCATAGCTAACTTGAGTGACAGTAGTAGTTGGCAGCAGGGACAGAAATGAATGAACCAGCCTCTTGAATATAACCCTTCTCAAGACTTGAGTGGCCAGCTGCTGCTGTGACTACCCTGCTGTTGTTAATTAAGCCAGTTGTGATCTAGCTAAATCAGTGGTTTTCACAGTTCTTTGGAGCATGAGCCCCTTCTGACAACAAAAATTATTACATGACCCTGATATGGGGGACTGAAGCCCAAGCCTCATCTTTAGTCCCAGGTGAGAATCTCAGGCTTCAACTTTAGCTTTGGGCCCCAGCAAGTTTATCACCAGCCCTGATGAGCCCATAAAAGGGAAGTCACAACCCATTCTGTGGTCCTGACCCACAGTTTGAGAACCATTGCACTAGATCAAAACTGGCTCAGGAATGCCTTCGTGCTCACATATTAAGGCACATTGTTCTTTCTCCATTGTTTACATGGTCAGCAACTATTCCTCTTCACTAGTCAACTTCCTTTGACAACTGCTTAACATTCTTACCAGTGCTTTGTCGCTATGGGTATGCTTACATGAACAGCACACCCCTATAATGACAAAACACTGCTTGAGAGCATTAAGCCGTTGGTGAGGGAAGTTGAAGAGAGACAAGAAATATTTGCTGACCAAATAATTGAAACTAGGTGGGTCTGGTAAGTGGATTGAGTTTGTAGTGTGCCTTGGAGCATGAGTTTCAGGATATATAAAGTTCATGAGAAGGAAGAAGCTATGGAAAAGAGATACTCAAGTATCCTGTGTTTTAATCAGTGTCATGTAATCCTAGTTTAGAGGATGCAATTCTTAAAACACAAGTTCCTTGCCTTCTCTTGCTTTTTCTCTGATCTACTAATACTGGAATAGCTGAACTGGTGGGAACAACAATCAGAGAAGTTCAGGGGTGTGTGTTAAGTGACTTTGAAAATACTAAAAATTTGGAAAAAAGTCTAATGCAGCATTTCAGTCAGAAAAGCCATGAATGAGCCAGACAGAAATGGTTAATTTGTGGAAGTTCAAGATTGAGCAAACGTGTTTTAAAAGCAGAATTATGTGGCAAATGCTCTACCAGGCTAAGGTGTATGATTACATGTGGCCAATGAAAAGGCTGAGGGTACATTTAATTAGTTTGGGAAAGTAGCGTAGAGAAGATAAAAGAACCCAGTGGCTATGATGAGAAGTATGGGATACCAGAGACTCTCCATGAGATTGACTTATTTCACAACACCAAGACATGCTAGTTGCTTACAATACATATTTTTTTTTTTTTAAAAAAAAAGCTTCCTTTGGGTTTTTGTTTGTTGTTTTTTGGGGGGAACGGGGAGGGGGTTGTGTTTGTTTTTTAAGATGAGCAGCATTGGATGGGTAACAGATAGTGGAAAGTGAAGAAGAAAACTAATAGGATCCTGTAGAGCAGGCATGTCCAAAGTCCAGCCCGCGGGCCAAATGCGGCCCGCGGTCGGATTTAATACGGCCCCCCACTTCTCCCGGCTCCCCGGTGCTTTTTTTAACTGGCGCGCTCAGCGCGCCGCTTCGGGGGGCCGCCGCCGCCGCGGCGGTCCCAAACCCTGCCCCTGCACTCCGCTTTGGGGCTGAGAGTGCAGGGACAGCCCCCGCTTCCTCCCCCTCTCCTGGCTCCCCGGCGCTCCTCTGACTGGCGCCGCTTCTGGCCGCGCCGCCGCCGTCCATGGCGGCCGCTGCGGTCCTAAAGTCCTCCGTGTAGGGCACGTCCGCAGCCCCGCTCCCCCGCTTGGCTACGGGTTCGCCCTGCCCCCGGGCTGCCGTGAGGCCAGCGTGCCCTGTGCTCTCCACCTGCCTCTGACCCTGCAAGCCCTCTACCTTGGGGCTGAGAGTGCAGGGACGGACTCCGCAGCTGCTGAGATCAGGGACTGCCTTTGAACCAGACCTAGCCTATGTACTGCAGTCCAGATCTCAGTTTCACCCTTCACATTAGTGTAGGCAAGTTTTTTTTTCAATTGAGATGAATACATTGTAAAATCTCAGTTAATGTCAGTTGGTCTAAATCAGTTATAAATATATTTGGACACAACATGTATAGTTGGTGTTATGTCGTTTGCCGTTTGCAACAAACTTTGCATAAAATAGTTAATTTGCATTTAATTTTAATGGTTCAAAGAATGTCAGGCAAAATGGTCGGCCCTCACGCATGTTCACTTCATCAAATCTGGCCCTCTTTGAAAAAAGTTTGGACACCCCTGCTGTAGAGTCTCAGTTCTGGCATATGTATTTGTACCGATATGCAGTGCAATCGCAGCTTTTTGGTAACTTTTAAAATTATCCTAGTTCTTGTAGATCAGTGTTTTTCAGTCTTTTTTTCATTTGTGGAATCTTAAAAAATTTCAAATGGAGGTACAGACACTTTTTGAAATCTTAGACATAATCTGCGCACCCCCGGAGGACTATGGACTAAAGATTGTAAACAGTAATTCAGTAAGATTAATAGTGGATTTAAATAAGGAGAAGGGAGTGGCTTGGCATTCAGGCTTTAGAAGGCATATCCCATTAGGAGTAACTTAAAAAACAACGAATAGTCTAGCAGCACCTTAAAGACTAGTAAAACATGTAGATGGTATCATGAGCTTTCTTGAGCACAGCCCTCTTCAAGCTTGTGTTACCATCTACATGTTTTGTTAGTCTTTAAGATGCTGCTAGACTATTAGTTGTTTTTTTAAGTTTTTCCAGTTACAGACTAACTTGGCTACACCTCTGAAACAGTTAGGAGTGTCATGATGAAATCAGCAGACACGGAACAGCAAGGAAAGCACTCTGTCTTCATGAAGGTGAGCCAACAAAGCTTTGGCTGAAGATGATGATCTCTTGAGAATCTAACATAAATCTCAGTCTACTTACCTGATCATTTTTACTTACCACTTGAACAGGTATTTCAGAGGACTCTGCAAAGCAAAGTAATGTATTAACTTATAAAATCATAATTCTTAATTTTTTTAGAATAACTATAATTTGGGCTTTGCATCAGAAAACAGGAAAAAAAAGTGGGAGATTAAAAAAAGTTCTGATCACTAATACTCCTGTAAAAAGAAGTATAGCTTTAAGTGCCAGATTGTGTCATCACAACATAACACTGCATTGCACTTCTTATGGGAATTCTGAGAGGGATCATTCTTATCCTCGTAGAAGGATGAATCCACACTTCTATTATTGTTTTGGATCCTGCAGCCTTTTCTGTCATTACCTGGAAACTTTGCTGGAAACTGGGAATTGATAGTGCTTATTCTATTTAGATAACTGTTACAAGCAACATCTTAGTATTTTTTAAAATAGATGTTTCTGAATAGGTGTTGAGCAATGCTGTAATATCTGCAAAAATGTCTGAAGAAATAATGTAGTAAGATCACAAGTTCATCCCTTCTGAGTAGCCAGCCTTTTAAATCTTCAGGCTGACTTCCGTGTCTTCTCTATTGGAATGGTTTTAATATGGTCAAGGAAACTTGAAAAAATTCAGGTCAGGTGCTAGATTTATTTTTGTACTGAAAAATTAGCTGGCACTGTACTCAAAATACATAGGCTTGAATGTATTAGTGTTAAATGTTGATATTTTAACATCATTTTCCCCCCTCTCAGCTTTCTCCTCAAATCTTTGAGGAACCAGTGATTGCTAAAGAAATGTACGAAGTTGCAGTCTCTCTGATTCAATTGTTTGATGAGATGGAAATGAAGGAAAGTGGGTAAGATATACTTCAGGTCTATTGGTAAAGAATTTGTAACTAAGTTAAAATGTAAACTAAGTTAAAATTCCCCTAGAATTAGGGAATATGATTCTTTGCAGTACCTATATTATAATTTTGACATGAATTTAATTTTGTTTGCACCTTTTTCCTCTCTTTTTATCTTGAACGATGACTTATTGGCTTGATTTCTGATCATATTAATTGTATTTAGATTCCTTCTAGCTTTTATTGAGTTTCTTGAATTTTAAAAATATACTCCAGGGCACAATGCGTAAGTGACCATTAAAGCTATGTCAGCTGAAAACTTTAGACTTTTTGCTGCAGGCTGGAATTGAATGTTCTTTATATGAAGCAAAGAAGCAGAATTTGAATCTTTGTTTTATTAACAAAAGAATTAAGGAAAGCATTACATATAAGAAGCAATGAAGACTGATGTCATCTTGTTTATATTTTTCAGACTTTCATGCTTAATGTACATATTAGAGGGTAGAACACATTAAGGCCATTTCATTTGTCTTGCTTTTAGCATTTTGTAAATTGGTATTCAGTATCTGTAAGAATGTGGTAAAGGAAATCCTAAAGCTACTAGAACTTGATCTAGTGCTGAATAGCAACTTAAAATTACATTTTTCAATCATTCTTTGATTTTTTTACTAATTTATAAATATATACTGAAGAAAAAACAGCTTTACTTTTTAGACTAAAAGCTTTTCTTGAATATTATGTACGATTTAACATTTTTAAAAAATCATGCAGTTTAAACTGTACCAAATTTCACTATAGAATATAAGTGTTGATGTGGATATTAATGTGATAAATGAGTAGCATACTTATTGAGGAATTTTTGAGCTTTCTCTTTTTTCCCCCCTCAAACTGTGTACTTTCTATAGTGCTGCTTTGTTAGACTGTTTTAAAATACTAGTTGAAAGTACCATATACAACATTCTCATTCCCCATATTACTATTATTGTAGTTTTTAATTTCAGAAAGGAAAAGTGCTCATTGTAGGAAAAGACATTAGTACTTTACAGTGAAAATTAATATTTCTGGTATTGATATAATTAAAATGTGCATTACATGTACAATATGGGAATGTTGATTTTCATTTTACATTTACAAGATAGGTTATAACTAGGGATGTTAAGGACAGTAGAACCATGGGTTTTTTTTCAGTTGCTCTTCAGCTGGTACCAGCTCTTTCTCATGTTCTAAAAGACAAAAGAAAAATTTTCTACCCCTGTGGGGGTAGCACATCATACTTTGTAATACTCCTTTACTTTACAAGTATTCTTGCTGACTTCTTGATCGGCCTGCTGTTACCCAATAATATGCTTTTATTTTGTAAACCAGCTTTTGAAGGTTTGGGTAAAGTGCTTCACTGCTCAATTATTAAGTTAAAGGTGGTATGCCTCAATTTCCCTCATTTTCTTTTAGCACATTTTAAAAAAGTGTCCATAGACAACTATTTAAATTAGATTGTTTATTTGCCTGGATTATTTACACATTGCTTAGGAAAGAGGCCACAAAGAAACAAGGAGTCTTTCATAGCAGGTTTTCTTCTGATACATTATAACAATTGCTTAATTCCTTCCACGCTCCCATGGAGTCAACTTCTCACTTTCTCATACCCTTAATCACTTGCGTTGTCCCTCCAATGAAAACTTTTCCTTTTTCCCAGTAATTTAACTTTCCAATGCCTTTTCTGCTGCTTTCCTTATTCCTTCTACTTTGCCCACACAGGGCCCCAAACCTCTTACCCTCTTTCACATGCTTATTTCCTTCTTATGGTCTGTACCTGATTCTGCTTTTCTGCTAAGTGGCTCCTTTCCAGGGACACAGGTTTTGTCCATTACTAATTTAGTAAGAAGGATGGGTTCCTTGATTAGCCATCATACCTTCTGATTCCTTTACTTGGGTAAATCCAAATATTCATTTTTGCAGTCAGTTAATTTTTTTTAAAACTCCTCAGTGCAGGATTTTTCATAACAGCCAGACCTCAGCAGTATCTTTTGAGTAAGATTAAGAGTTTGTAAATGTTTGCCAATTTGCTTTCAAGGTCTGCATAATATAAACAATCTAAAGTACTGTCAGACCATGGGCCATGCCTAAACTTTTGCAATACTTGCTTTAAAAACATAGTTTACTCCTTTTCCTCTTCACATATGCTGTGGAGTGCACTTAGGAATAGCCATCCGGGCTGACGCACCTCCTTATCCTTCTTATGCACTTCCAATTCCTCCAGCACCTTTTGGATACCAGTGGGACTGATCCCATCAGCTAGCTCCCCCTCAAACTGCATGGCAGGAGTTACATCATACCTGATTTGAGCAACCGAACCCCATGCTGATGAGTACAGCCAGCCTGGAATTTGGTGCTCTACGCTATTGTGTCCCTCGCCCGTCTGCTTCCCGTTCTTCCACATGCTGAGCGATTTGTACCAAGAGAACCCTGCTTGCTGTGCCAAAATGTTACTGGCAAGAGTAAGTCTCAGGTCCGACACTGAGTTCTCAAAGTACAAAAACATGCTACACAGGTATCTGTCAAACACAAGCAGTTTATTTTCTGACAGCTATCAGCTGTGCCCCTTAACTAAAAGAACAACATGATAGGAAAAGAGGCATTCTTACATCCCTTCTGCAAGACAGGGAACCCTGTTTCGGCTGCGGACTAAGTGGGAGACTGTCTCAGCTTCTGAGGCGCCAGTACTCAAAGCCTATCGGTGAGGTCCAAATTGCTGTGCTCTGGTGCAGCTTTAAATACAATAGCGACGAGGAGTCCTGTGGCACCTTATAGACTAACTGAAGTGTAGGAGCATAAGCTTTCGTGGGCAAAGACCCACTTCGTCAGATGCATGCATCTGACGAAGTGGGTCTTTGCCCACGAAAGCTTATGCTCCTACACTTCAGTTAGTCTATAAGGTGCCACAGGACTCCTCGTCGCTTTTGCAGATTCAGACTAACACGGCTACCCCTCTGATATTTAAATACAATGTCTCTACCTTGTTTGTGGCAGTTTGGAAATTTCTGGGGATTACTCATTGCTTGTTACAGTATGGCTCAGCTGTACTGCTTGTCCTTTGACTTTGTTTACATGATCAGTACATTTAGGTAAATAAGATTATGTACCCGCCCTTATCTACAATTCGTTCTTGCTACAATGGCGTATGTTCCTAGAGGCTTGCTTCTAGTTCATCAGTAGTAGGGAAGAGGGAGGAGATGGGAAAGGGGGGGAATGCAGGCCGCACCACCCCTATCCTTCAGACGTATAGCGTTCTTCCATAATTGACCCTTACAATCGATTACTACCCTCCCTCCCTGCTGCGTCTATCAGAGGCAGCAAAGTGGGGGGGGGGGGCGGAAGAGGGGGAAGAAGGGGTATTTCGAAGTGACAGTGCCGCACAGCTGAGCCCAGGATCAGCTGTGCAGTGCTACTGCTTTGAATCGCCACTTTGGCATTTGAAAAGGACAGTGCCACACAGCTGATCCTGGGGATCTGCTATGTGGCGCTGCTGTACGTGGAGCCCAAGGTCAGCTGGGGATTCCTCTACTGATCCCAGGCTCCAGCACGGCATTTCCATGGAACCCGGTATCAGCTAAGTAGTCCCCAGCTGACCCCGGGTTTTGGGGAAATGCTGTGCGGAACCCCGGTCAACTGGGGAATCCCCAGCTAATCCTGGGTCCTGCTGGGAAGTCCCCAGCTTACCCTGGCTCCGTGTAGCATTTCAAAGTGGCAGCACAGCATGGAGCCCTGGGTCAGCAGGGGACTCAGCGGGGAACTCAAACTCCATGCTGCGCTTCTGCTTTGAAATGCAGAAGAGCCCCCATTGGAGACTCTTATGCATTTCAAAGCTGGCACACTGTACAGCCCGGAGTCAGTGGGACTTCCCATCGGCCCAGGCTGCCCGCAGAGTTCCGCATTCCTTCTTTGAAATGTACAAGAGCCCCAGCAGGGGCTCTTGTATATTTCTAAGTAGGAGTGCGGAAGTGCCTATTGACTAGTCGAGTAGTCGATGGAAATTCCACTGAATACTTAACTATTAAATTAACATAACAGTATGAAGTTACTGCTATCAACTGTAAGAATTTTGTATTATGTTAAACTGATAGTAGTCTCTGGACGTAGTCACCCACAGATTTAACTGGAATGATGCCTCTAACAGTTCATGTGATGGCCTAGCTTATCAGTGCTTAGGAAGTGAAAGGAATATGTGTGTTTGCTATTGTGTAAATGACTCAATCAGTTGTAGCTTATCATAATGAGCTTTGCAATTTTCCTTACCACATGCTGCTTATAATAGGAAAAGCTTCTGTTAGAGCTAACATAACATTTTTTGTAAAGGAAGGATTGTTTGTGCTTCACAAATTTTAACTAAATGAAGTTAATACTGTATTCATTCTCAAATAGTGATACTCATACAGGACTTCTACATGTGACACAGTTCTAAAGGTCAAGGAGCAGATGTGCTTTCATTATTTATGTACATGTTTTATGGAAAATATAGCTTTAGGTAATGTTTTGTATCTTGTCTCTTCAGTGAATTTAAATAGCACAGCCTATAGGAAAAGTGAACTTTTGTTAATCTTACAAGATGAACTGGTTTTTAGGGAACTGAAATGTAATACATTGAGGTCAGTAAAGAGTGTAAATTAATTAAAATATATATTTAATATTAGGGAGAACAAAAATGAAGGCCTTTTGTCAGAGCGTGGCAGTGTGTTAGTGTTTCTTCCAGGTGGGTACTGATATTTTTGTTGTGCTTTTGATGACACAATGCCATGTGAACATTAGTACATTTATCAGTCTTCCATTTTAGCCGAAACCTGTATGACCATGTTGTCAAATAAAAAGTAACCTCTAACAAAAGATACCAACCCTCCCTCCCAAATTTTCAGCTGCTGGGTTAAGTATTGAATTATATCATACTTGAAATTCTGTGTTCATTTTCTCCATTCTATGTGGATACGTAGCTCCTTCATATGACTGTATGGTGAGTAGTTACTCATATTCTAGTTTTCACCAAGATCCTTGAAGTTGGAGTTATTTGTAATGTCGCATGGCATATTGTAAGCATTCAATTAATAATATGAAAAAGACCACACAGCATTTCATGAATGAATAAGAAGTTGTACTGTTTTTTTTTTTAAGAACCAGTTCAAGTTCGAAAATCTTAAACTTGTCAATAACCTTTCCAAAACCACTAGTCAAGTTGTGTAACCACTACCAAACAAAAGCCACATGTCAAGTAATTCATGTAGGGCCATCAAATGATTAAAAATATTACTTGTGGTTAATCACAATTAATTACAGTTTTAATCATGATGTTAAACAATAGATGACCATGTATTATTTAATTTGTGGGTGTTTTCTACATTTTCAAGTATATTTATTTCACTTATAAAACAATCCAAAGTGTACATTGCTCATTTTATATTATATTATTACAAATATTTGCACTGTAAAAAACATTAACTATTTTCCATTCACCTCATTCAAGTACTGTATTGCAATTCATTTATCATGAAAGTGCAACTTGCAAATGTAATATATATATATATTTTTTTTACATAACTTCACTCAAGTCCACTGAGCCCTACTTCTGGTTCAGCCAATTGCTGAGACAAATTTGTTTACATTTCCAGGAGATAATGATAACCACTTCTTATTTACAACATAGGTTTGGCTGAAATTAATTGCATGCATGAGCTTCTCACAAGCATGATTCACAAAAGGTAAGTTAAAATGAGTAACACGTGGTAAAACATTCACATATGTAGAGTTCTATTTCAATGTAATTAAATTCCTGTTGAGTGTTTAACATTACTCCTTCAGCTATATGAATTGTAGTCCTAAAAGACATTTTGGGGTAAATATGTCCCTAGCTACTGTGAATCACTGTATAGATATTTCAGTGATATGTTCCCTCTAGGTTGCAAGTATATCCACTCCATTCAAGTGTGACTTTAGAAGAACAGAATAATGTGTTTTTGACTCCAGTTCCTGGTTACAGAAAGGTAAGCACATTTTTACAAAAGAAGTGGATAGTTTTGGCCATGGGCAACATTAACTGCCAAGGCTAAGATCACTGTTAGTAGAATTATTTCCTGTATATTTGAGAGAGTTTAATCTGTCTGTCCATCTGTGAGTCTGTTTGTCCAAGAACTCCTAAACGGTAAGAGGTAGGACCCCCAAATTTGGTATTCAGCTGCCACTTACCATAACAAGATAAGGGTTAGGTTGGGGCAGGACAATGGGATTTGTTTGGAATATGATTTTCTCATAAAAGGCAAAGGGAGGAATCTGCTAGCTGGAACAGTTATACTGCAGAATGACCACATGGGGTGGGCACTTCAGTAAGAGAGTCCAGCTGGGAGGGAGGCTCTGGATGCTGCTGGCCACCGTACATGAATAAGGTTTCCATGCTGGTGAGTTGCTGACTGGGCAGTGCAGCTCCCCTTGCCCTGACCAGTCCTGGGGATCTGGCACCTGGGGAGTGTAGCCCCCACCATCCTGGCCTGCCTGGGGAGCCATTGCCCAGGCTGTGTGGTCCCTGCTGTCCTGGCAAGACCTTGGGATCAGCCAGCCTCCTACACCTCTTTGCCTGAGCCCCCAAACCTCTCCCAGCCTTCATCCCTTGCTCCAAGATCCTTCTCACTCTTAACCCTGATTCCTGAGCCCTTCTTTGCCCCTCCCTCCCACTCTAACTCCTTCACCCCTATTGCGCTTAGCCCCCTGCTCTGAGCCTCTCCTTAGGGACATGAGCAACGCCAGGTAAATTTGCTAGTTGTTAATATATGAAATTCATAAAATTGATATAAAAACACCAAATTTGTAATTTCAGCATAAATTACTTTGTTAAATCCAAAAGCCAAATGGTATGTATACAAATGCTCTAGCTATGCATGAAAAGCCTAAATAGTGAGCAGTTTACTTACATCCAATCAGGAACTAAACATTTAATTAAAATACTTGCAAATGGGATAAACACAGGAGTATTTAGACCATGTTTGTCAGCTCCAATGTGGTTAGGCAGATATTAGCAATGAAATTCTTTATATTCTTTAACAAACCACTGATGTTATTGTTGGTTACTGATTTCAGCTAAAAAAAACAACTTGAAACAATTTATCCCTATTTCCAGTGTTAATCCAGAAAGGATTTACAGCCTCTCTTCTTCCTAAGGCCTTTCCTTTCTTATTTTCTCACCTACTCCTTGCTTATTAGGAAACAGTGGGAAGGGTCAGGATTGTTCCTTTTAAGATAATTTTCCTTTGTATAGTTACTGCAGCTCTTTATTTTATTAGTTATTGTGGAAGGCATACATCCTTCCCACAATGCAAGCAATGGTAATTATTCTTATGGCATTCTTTGATTAACTAATTGGGGCCTTCTTTACACTATGGATATGACCTTAACTAAATTTACGTCCTTTTTAATCCTTTAATTTTATCTTCTCCTACAATTATATAAAGGCAATCCAGCCTTGTTCAAGAAAAAAACTGGTCACTTTCTTTTCCGATCACTTTAGCTCAGAAAAGCTTTTTTCAACTAATTCATAATATTGGCTGTTACTCTTGGCCACAGCTTAAAAAAAGGACTTAGTGCTCCAATAGATTTAATGAAGTTATAATTAAATTATTGTATATTGCCTTGTTACTGCAAAGAAAACTGTAGATGTGGAGTCTTGCTCCTGGGTGCAATCATTCTCTATGCCTTATGTTTATTAGCTTGTCAATTTGTAGTGCTAGTAAGATTATTGAAATGTTACAATTAAAAGTGCATTATGAAGTTACAACATCCATTTCCAAATAGTTTTTATTATAGAGCTCTTTGTTCTGCCTTTTTTTTTAAACTACACACTAGAAAAATAAAATCCAAGTTGTGACAGTTTTTGTCTAGACACAATTCTGATGAAAATCACTTTGAAATGGCAGAGTGCGCAAAACACAAATATAATATTTCTTGTTTATTCACATTTTTTCTATATAACAAGGAAAGTTATTTAAATACGTATATTAATATAGATAAGTTAACTTTTTTGCATATTTTTTCTCTTTTTGGACTTGAACTAGATTATTCTGTCTACAAACATGGCTGAGAGCTCTGTGACAGTTCCAGATGTAAAATATAGTGAGTATTCTATATTGTAATTAGGAATGTTTACATCCTATAAGTTCTGCACTTGCATTTCCTTACTTTGGTCCTTCACATCACCTTCTGAAAAAGTGGCACCTTTATCCCTGCCTTTACTTTATAATAACTTGGATAGTGAGATTTCTATTCCTTTCAAATCCCCTTACAACGGGGAAATCTCTTTCAGACTTTCTTTTAAGGTAACAACAAAAAAAGAGAGAAAATTAAGATTTCCTTAGTGTGTTATATAATATTAGGTGGTGGTGATTAAGCATGTCTGATGCTGGTTTGTCTTTGTAAGGCACAGAAATTTAAGTAACTCTTTTACAGGAATCTCTATCTTGTGGAAAAATGCATACATATGGTAGACAGTAATTAAACATGAACCATTTGAGCTGATATGTGAACACAAACATTTATGATTGAGGTTTTCAGATCAACATGAGCAACTATCAACAAAGAAGACTCCCTATCCCTCATAGATTTGAAAGAAGCATATCTTCATACCCCTTCTTAGCAACTTACAGGTGTATATTTCATAGATCTTATGAGTCCAAAACTTGATTACCACTCCTTATTCTTGGACTCACAGCTACCCTAGAGTATCCAGACACGTTGTGGTACTGTTAGTAGTAGCTCTGAGGTAGGAATGGAAATATATATTCCAATCAGAACACACTCCATAGATAAATCATAGCAGAATATTTGGAAAATAACAAAACTTCTGGATTCATACTTTGCTGATAGAAGAAGAAGCCATCTCCTGACATCTTAAGCTATCCTTTATTTATTGGGATAAAGTTTGGCATAGGCTCGTTTATTGGGGTAAAGGTTGGTATAGGCTGTTGTTTTGCAAAAATGTTTCAGTGCAATACTTGAATTACCTTGTTGTTTTTTTTAAATTTCAGTCATTGATTTCTGTTTGACTAGAACTCTGGTTTGTGATGAAGACACAAATTTTCAGAGCCTGAGACTTTGTTGGGCTTCTAAGACTAGTTGTAATCAGAGGAAAGGTAAGTCAGCAGCAGTGTTATGTAAAGAAGCTTTAGAGATACATGTGAGGTATGACATAAGAGTTGTGCCTTAGCTTTTAGTAGCATTAATATTAAGTGAAAATGCTGTTTCACATAATCTTTGGTTTGTTGCAAGTCTGTTGTAGCTTTTGGTTTTTTTGATTTTTCACTGTTCCAGGATATTCAAATGTGATTTTGTAAATGTGTTGATACATTCTACCTACATAATGTTTTTCTTATATAAAAGTACTTTTGATATGGAAGGCTTGTATAACACTATACAACTTGGAAGGATGCTTATTGTACATTGGATGCTTATTGAATGTACATGTCTAAACTACTTCCCTCTTTCGAAATAAATGAGGAGTACAGGATCTTTTGAAAAAGAGGTTTGATTTGAAAGAACCACATCTAGACAGTGCTTTCACTTTCGAAATACCCGTTTTCAAAAGAGTGTGTGGCTGCCATTATGCAAATGAAGAGTGGGAAATTCAAATCCCGGCTTCATTTGCAATTTCGATCTGTCTAATTTACACCCTTCTTTTGAAAGAGGGATGTAGTCTAGACATAGCCTTAGAATAAGATAGTTTTAAATGGTGCTTGGTTTTAAATGCAGAATTCTGTTTTTTAAAGTAAGCTATTTATCAATTTCATAACTCATACACTGTGTTCTCTGGATAAATTTAAAGTGACTGGCTTGCTTTTTAGCAAAATTTATTTGCACCAAAAGTGTGATGCTGTATATTACGAAAATGGACAAAGAGTTATTTAAATTAAACACTGTTAAACTTACTTAAAATATGTATTTCCATACTGATCCTGGACAATGGATACATTCTTGAAAACAAAGGCTAACAGCATGGATATTGTTAGAAATATTCTGCTCAGATGCTGTAACAAAGCCCCAGGGCCTTGGATTTTTGTGATGTAGTTATGTGCGTTTTGCACTGTCCCTCTGCTTTGCCCACCAGTTCTATTCCTGTAAACAGGAACGTCAATGAAATGTACTAGAATTTTGCTCTGCTTGCAAAAATAGCAGCATTGCTGAATAGAAGAACAATACTATTTTGTCTAGCTGACCAAAACAACATTACTATCTTGGCATAACTTTCGGCATGAGAATCTTGATCCTGTCATTGCCATGTATAATAGAAAAATTAGAAATGCATGGGTCACTCTTATTAAAAAATCAGAAAGTGTAACCACCATATCGCTTTTTTTTTTTTGCATAAAATCTTCCAATATTGCTTTTAAGAAGCTTTAGCTTGTGTAGGGATTAAAAGTGCTCAACCAATGCCTAAACCTAGTACTCTCAACAATGGTGGTGTACTGTTGCTGGTGCTGCACTGGTAGAAAACTTGCCAAAATATGCAAATGGAGACAAGGCTTTAATTGTAGCTTGCAAAAATAAAATATATAGGGATGTTGTCAGGTAGTTTAAGCACTACATTTGGGTTTTAGGTCTTACAGTTTACAAAATCAGATATTAACAGGAATGCTTTAATGAAATAATTAAAAAAGAGAACTTTGAACCATTCTCCCTCCCTTCAGGCTTTCAGCAAACCCCTTTTTGAGTATATTTCATGATTGATATTATACTGGTCAGGAGAGGGTAGGAAGCTTAAGGATTAGTCAGACATATTGCTTAGAATCTTGCAGATTTCCTATAGAAAGGTCATACTGGGAATTAAAGCTGCAGCAATCATAGCTACCTTATCCTTTGTGCTCTAGGAAGGGGAGAATCAATGGCAGCAAGGCTCATGAGAACCACATTGCCAAGGAATATAAGGTTTTGGTATATCCAGAAAGAAGGCCAGCTCCGTGCACGATAGCTTCTGATCTGGGCAAATGTACTTTTCTTTCTCAAACATGATGTACACTTCATTTGGCATTTACAGACTGTATCTTCTGACCTTGCGTTGGGACAAAGCATCTTTTTCCTTTCAAAGAGGAGAATGTAATAAAGTCCCTAGTTTCTTTTTTTTCTTAAGATTTTTTTGATAAGAGGATGATAAATTCTAAAGTGACATTTTCAAAAGTGCTTATGTGACTGTGGAGCTGAATTCCCCTTTTCAGAAATGATTTAGGAGCATCCTTCTCATTGAAACACTTGATTCCCTGATCTGTTTGTGTATAAATTTGGAAACTTAATATGCTGCTTGTCTTCTTTTAAATTATGTGCACCCTGCAAGCATTATATGAAATCCATAAATTATCAGAGTTCTAGGTACTGTACAATAGCAGAAGTGTGCCTGAGAAGTCCCAGTTCCATAGAACTTAGTCTAAGGTAATGATCCTGCAGTGATCTTTGCAGGGTGCACAATGTAGGATCAGGGCTTGTGCACATTTTGTCAAAAAGTAATATTAAATAAAGTGAGAGATTGCTATACAAAACAAAGATGTACTCAGTACGACTTGTACACTTCATGGATTAGGTGAGTTCTGGGATAATCCTATCTTTCTTTGGTATTTTTAGGAACCATCTGAGAGCCACACACTCTTTAATGTATTTATCCTGGCAATGCCCTAGCGAGGCAGAGAAGTGTATTTAATCCCATTTTATGGGTAGGAGCGCTAAAGCATAGAGACTTAAGTGATTTGCCCATATTCCACGAGTCTTTGACCGAACAAAAAATTCAGTGCAAATATCCTGTGTTATCACTAGTTGTCCTTAACCCTATCTTCCAGACCCTGACTTTGGATCCCCATTATAGGGTTCATTCTACAGTTGATGCATAAATTGAGGAATTAAATTTAAGATGGGATTTTCACCTTGAATTTCCTTTTTTGAGTCTTAGCTTGGCTACATTGTCTTGTAGTGAAATATTTTGTGTGTGTGAATAAACCTTTTAATTAGTAAAACATAGTCTTAGTCTGAGGTTTAGTTACTTTATAAATCATTGCCAAAGCATACCTAAATCCGCTGTATTATTTAAAGGCCGAGCTGGGCGTGTTTCCAAAGGATACTGCTATAGGCTCATATACAAGGATTTCTGGACAAACTATATACCGGAGAATGCAATACCTGAGATCCTGGTGAGAAAATATGATTGTGTCTATATTTAGTGATACAAGTTATAAGTGTGGCTATATTATTTGTAAAGGTAATACGTGATTATGAAAGTTATTCACGTGTTCAAAGAGTGTGAAAATTATTGATGTTTTGGAGTAGTAGCTAGTAATTTGACTAATATTTAGTAATATAGAATTAAGCTGGTATAATAACACTTCTATTTAAAAAATAGATATATTATGGCAACAATTTTCTCTTTGTAGAGGAATGCATATCAGGTTAATAAAACTACATTATCTTAAATGTAATAAGACAAGAGTAGAATCTGTCCTTAACAGTGAGAAATACAGTGGAGTTTGTGGCTGTCTGTCTAAAATGTGGCTTTTATAAAAGGATGCATTTCATACAGTTAGTGAGTTAATTGAGCTAATATCTGCTATTTGTGAAAAGATAACATTTCCCAATTTATTTTTCCTTTCAGCGATGCCCATTAGGAAGTACAGTCTTAAAGGTTAAATTGCTTGACATGGGGGAGCCAAGAGCCTTATTGGCAACAGCTCTCTCTCCTCCCACTATAAATGACATTGAGCGCACCATCCTTCAACTTAAGGAGGTAGGCGTGTCTCCTAATTGTTTTGCTAAAGTCCAGTGATTCTAAATATACATTAAATTGATCAATAGTCTGAACTAGGAATGATAGATTTTGGGTAATTGAATAGTTGAGTAGCTGCATGAATTCTTATTGGTTACTCCACAATTCTGTAGTCCCCAGGAGTGGGGCTGGCAGCCGTTGTGCTCTGGCCCCACTCCTGGGGAGCTTCTTGCTACCTTGCGCTGCTGCTTGTGATACATTGGCAGCAGCATGGGGTGGCAGCAACTCCTGTCTGGGGGGGGTGGGTCTGAGCGCCCCCGCAGATAAAGGCTGCTGTGGGGGCAGTGGGAGAGGCAGGGATCAGTCGCGGCCCAGGCTGGCCGTGGACAGAGGCTGGTCTGGCAGCAGCCCCTGTCTGCGGGTGTTTAAGGGTTGTAGTCTGAGCTCCCCTCAGACAGAGGCTGCTACGCCTCCCATGGAGCAGCCTCTGTCCATGGTGAGCCTGAGTCCACTGCAGACAGAGGCTGGTTCAGCAGCAGCCCCTGTCCATGAGGGGTCCGAGTGGAAAGGGGCTGCTGACACGAAGCGGCCTCTGTCCTCAGGGAGCTCAGACCTGCTGCCGCGAAGCAGCCTCTGCCTGTGACTGGGCCAGGCTCGCCATGGACAGAGGCTGTTTTGCAGAAGTCTCCCCTGCCCCCCACCCATGGTGCCTGTGATAGAGACAGCACCGTGGGGGTGGGCACTGCGGAACCAGTGCTGGGCTGAATCGGCTTTTAAGCTGGCTCCCCCCAGCACTACTTGTTCACATCCCTAGTCTGAGAAATGAGCAGGAAGGATTCCTGCTCCGTCTCCAGGTTAATAAACTGTTCTGGGGACCCTGTGCTGTTTAGTCACAGACTGCACCACACATCACACCCAATTGCCTTAACTCACTTTTAACAAGATAAACAATGTGAACTCAGCAGAGTGTCCTTCGTGGGACGCATGCCTGACTGTGAGATGTCCTGAGGGAGGGGATCATCTCCAAAGCTATAAAAAGTTCTTGCCTCTTGGTGACATCAGTTTTCCTGCTGACCATTCTCCTCCTTTCCCTCTTCCTCATTCATGCTGTTCTCCATGCTGCTGCCCAAGGCTGCTTGAGGGAGTATCTTGGGAGGAATGCATGGACTGGCTGGGGAAGTTGGTTGGCTCCCCCCAAGGATTGCATGCAGCTGCTCCTTAGAAGTGGCGTATTTGTGGCAGTGGTCCAGACTGTCAGTTTGCCTCCTCTATCTTTTGATATTACTGCCTCAGTTCCTTTATTTTCATTCAACACTGCTGGACATCCCTGCATTTCTTTGGCTGGTTCCTAATTCTGCGAGAACAGATTCCTCTCCCCACATAGCAGTAGGTCAACAATCTCTTGCACGCTCCATACTGGTGCTCATCTTCAACCTTGAGAACTTATGGTTAGGTATGCTGTCTGCTTGCCATGCTGGCACACAGGAAATTAAATTCTTCTTTGAGTGATTGCTCACATGCATTCCAATATATGTGTGTGCGCGTAGTGTGCATGTGTCATCGGAAGTTTTTCCCTCAGCAGTATCCTTAGGGCCAGAAGGGAGCCCCCTGCCGGTATATCAGCGCATATATCTACCCCTGCTGGTCCCCTCACCCACTCAGTTCTCTCTTACCACTGTGACAGTCATTGGAACAACCCTCAGCTTTCCCTCAAGTTGTTTTCCTTGCTAATGCCTCTTCTTTGTTATCAACATTCTTCAGTTAAGTACCCGTAAATCCATTTGAAAAGATTTTCCTTTGTGTTTACTCTTTCACCCCGCTGCTGTGCGCCGTGTGCCCGTGGCAGGGCATGCCTGTCCCGCAAGGCTTCAAGCCCTGTAGGAGGTGCAGCAAGTCTGTGCCATGTAGTGACACACGCTACTCGTGTTTGAAGTGCCTGGGGGACTCACATAAACAGCCGCATGCAAGATTTGCAAAGTGTTCAATCCCAGGACCAAACGCAAGCTCAAGGTGTTTCTAATGGAGGCAGCACTTCAGCCGGCACCGGCACCCAGCAGCGCACCGGCCTCAGTGCATGACACTTGGCACACCGCATCTCCCTGGCACCACATAGGACCAGGCGCCGCTCCCACTCGCCAGCACCACCCAGGAAGAGGCAGCCTGATGGGGATTGGTCCCCGCTCAGGCACGTGCCCTCCGTGTGCTCTACAGTGGGGCACGTGGCGCCAGTCACTCCACAACCCGGACCTTCTAGGTTGGGCAACTATCCTTCTCGTTGACGAGACGCCAGCTCCCCAGACGACTTCCCAGACCCGTCTACCCCGGGGGCTCTGGAGGCAGAGAGTCATCTCCCTCCAGCTACCTCAGCACCTTCTAGACGGCATGGGGACGCTCGGCACCACTCTTCCTCCAGGGCACCACGAGAGTCGGCGCACGAGGTGCAAAGCCACGTGCCCCATGCGGCACTGTTCTTGGCACCGCACACAGAAGCACAGGCACCAGCACTGGATGCAGCCCGCGTTACCCACCTGACGCCCGCACCAACCCCCTGGAACCGTGGCCCCTGGTCCGCCCGGTGACCCTGCCATAGCCGTGCTCCCTCCCCACCCCTCCACCCCCCGGCACCGTGGCAGTCCTGAAGCTATGTCGCAGCATGCTGCAGCACATTCAGCATCTACACCACCATGGGCTGCATTGGACTATTCTTCCGAATCTTAAGTGGAATCATCATGGTCATCAAGGGCCTTCAGGTCCCGCTCTCAGCACCGGTCCTGGCACCGCCCTTCTCGGCAGCACTTCCAACAGCAGTGGGGCCAGCCGATCCCAATTCCGATGCTGCAACAGACTTGGCCTCCCCAACCACCTGGGCAGTGGCCTTTTTGGACTCGCTGGGCCTACCATTAGAGCCAGGGCTCCAATCCTCCCAGACCGGCCTCGGTCACTTCAGGCCTGCGGGTCCCTCCATCGGCTACTCTTCTGGTCTGATCTCCCACCTCAATGCACTCATTGCCTCCAGGCCAGTCATCCCCGGGTCTGGGGGGAGTATGGCCTCTTTAAACTAACCTCCCCCTTCTCCCTCTGGAGCCACTTCAGAGGGCTCAGGACGTATGGATGCCCCGGTGGGTGACACAGAAAAGGGGTCATTGTCCTCTTCCCCGGACAAAGTGCTAGCCCCCATGCCATCGATGGACACAAGGGCCCATCAGGACCTACTCCGCCACCTGGCTCAGAGTCTGGGGGTCCAGGCGGACAAGATTGCTGAGGACTCGGATCCAACTGTCGACATCTTGTACGCCGATACCCCATCCAGAGTGGTGTTGCCTATCAACAAGATGGACGCCAAAATTTCAGCAGCCCTGTGGCAGACCCCAGCTTCCATCCCGCCTAAGCATGCAGAGCGGAGGTACTTCGTCCCTCAGGAGGGTAACGAGCACCTCTTCTCCCACCCTCCCCCTGGCTTTCTGGTCTTACAGGTGGTTAACCAGAGAGAGAGGCAGGGGCAACCCGCGGCTACCCCAAAAAACAAAGAGGCCAAGAAGACAGACTTATTGGGCAGAAAGGTCTACGCCTCCGGGGGCATCCAGTACCGAATTGCCAACCAGAAGGTCCTTCTGTCCAGATATGGCTAGAACATCGATGGCCAAATTCATGGATTTACTTCCCCGGGACTCCTGGGCAGAATATAAGGCCCTTCAAGAAGAGGGGAGGGCAGTTTCTCAAGCAGCATTGCAAGCAGCGCTAGATGTGACTGATGCGGCTTCCCAGGTCATGGCCACTGGGGTAGTCCTATGCTGCAACTCATGGCTCCAGAGTTCAGGGGTGCTGCTGTAGGTCCAAAATACACTCCAGGACCTTCCCTTTGAAGGCACCTTGCTCTTCTTGGACCAGCAGCTACATGGCCTGAAGGACATGAGAGCCACATTGAAGTCCTTAGGCCTACATACTCCTGCCACTCAGAGGCGTTTGTATGTTAACAGGAACACTCCTAGAATGCCCCCACAGGGCTTACTCCCTGATTACACCCAACAAAGGGGAAGGGGTAATAATGGCAGGAACAACCAATGCCGCTCCCGCCCGGCCCAGGATCCCAACCAGGGGCCCCCCAACAAACCTCCTGGACCCCAATGGATTTTGATGGGACCCCCGAGGGCCTTGTACCAGTCTCCCCATTCCCCTTCCGGGACTGCTTTTTCCCTCTTCCTCCAGGCCTGGCAGTCGGTTACATCAGACCGATGGGTCCTGGAAATAGTGGAATTGGGCTAGGCTATTCCCTTCCTCTCATCCCCACCTTCCCAGCCCACTACCCCATCCCCTTTCAGGGACCCATCTCAAGAGCCTCTGGTACACGAGGAAGTAATTCACCTCCTCTCATTAGGGCTGGTGGAATGCGTCTCTTCCCCCCCCCTCCCTCCCCCAGCCGTCCCAAAGTTTCAGAACAGGGGCTTTTATTCCTGCTACTTCCTGGTCCCAAAAGCAAAAGGGGGGCCTCCGCCCTATCCTGGACCTCAGAGCCCTAAGCCTCTTCATCATCAAGAAAAAATTCAAAATGGTGATTCTAGCGTCCATTATCCCCTCCCTAGCACCCGGAGATTGGCACACTGCCCTCGATTTGGAGGATGCTTACTTTCACATTTCGATTGCGTCCTTCCACTGCAGGTTTCTACGTTTCACCGTGGGTCAGGACCACTGCCAATTCACGGCCCTTTCTTTTGGCATTTCTGTGGCTCCCTGGGTCTTCACCAAATGCATGGTGGTAGTGGCCGCCAAGCTCAGAAAAAGGGGAGTCCAAGTTTTCCCTTATCTGGACGATTGGCTCCTCGGGGGAGGGAGGGAGTTGGATACCCAGGTGAGAGACCACATCATCATAGTTTGCGAGCTCTTTCAAGAACTTGATCTCCTCCTGAACCTGGACAAATCCACCTTAACTCCCACCCAGACAATAGAATTTGTGGGTCCCAGAAAGTCTCTCTACCGAGCTCCCGTTTTCTCACGCTGCAGTCAGTGGTCAAGTCACTTTAGAGCTTTCCGGTGACCACCTCCCGGACTTGTATGCGCCTGTTGGGCCTAATGGCTGCCTGCACTTATGGCCTAATGGCCGCCTGCCTGTGCTCCGAGGCGGTCCACCTATAGGAGCTCTGTATCGGGGCAGATATCCACCCGATGGCCTCGTACCTCCCGGGCTTGCAGAACGTCTTGTCAGACAGACTGAGCAGGTCATTTGTGAGCCATGAATGGTCTCTGTGCGGGGATGTCGCTCAATCCATTTTCCACGCCTGGGGCTTTCCCCACCTGGACCTGTTCACCATGGGGCAGAACACCAAGTGCCCCACTACTGCTCCCTCATGGGTCAGGGCCAGGGTTTCCTGTGGGATGCTCTCCTCCTTTGCTGGCCTTAGGGCCTCCTATATGCTTTCCTGCCTTTCTCACTAGTCCACTGGGTCCTGTTGGAAGTGCGGGAATTCAGAGCATTATTAATCCTAATCGCTCCAGCGTGGCCCCGGCAACGTTGGTTCTTGATGCTCCTCAGCTTCTCGTGCAAAAGGCCCATAGCCGTCCCCTTAGTACGGGACCTCATATACCAAGACTCGGACAGACTTCACGACCCAGACCTTCAGTCCCTCCACCTGACAGCATGGAAGCTCCACGGCTAATGGCTCAGGAGCTCCAGTGCTCTCAATGACTCCAAGAAGTCCTACTGGGTAGCAGGAAACCCTCCGCTAGATCCACGTACCTGGCTAAGTGGAAGCGATTCTACTCTTGGGCGTCCCGGAAGGGGGTACACCTGAGATGGACCTCAGTCCCCTTGGTCCTGGATTACCTGCTGGACCTTAGGTTCCAGCATCTCTCTTCCTCCTCCATTAAGGTCCACCTGGCAGCCATCTCGGCCTTCCACCCAGGGGAAGGGGGCAAAACGTTGTTTGCTAACCCGATGGTTAACAGGTTCTTGAAAGGTATGGACAGGCTCTACCCACATGTCAAACAATCCATTCCCCAGTGGGACCTAAACCTGGTCCTTTCCAAGCAAGAGTACCAAAATCAACCTTATTGGCTCTTGAAGTAGATAGAAGGGGCTTGGTGGTGTGGTCTCATTGTGTAGAAAATCGACCTAATGCAGCTAAGTTCAGCCTAAACTCTCAGTGTAGACCAGGACTGAAAGAAATAGTAGAGAAATCATGCACCATGAGAATTATTTAATAAATACATTCCAAACTTTTATCCACCTGTTCCCCACTCAGATGATGCTGGATGGGGGGGGGGGGATGTTTCTGATATTGCATAACTCTGCACAGGACCTGGGCTTCCTAATCATAAACATAGGGAGGAGCATTAATGATATGAAACATATCCTGCTTTCCCCAAGCATATGCATAACAATTTAAAAGTAGTGCAGTTCATTTGCATCTTCAGTCTTGACCACACAAGTTTCAGCTGCAAAAAAGTGAGCATTTTCAATTGGTTCAATCTCCTCAACCTTTTTATTCCACCAATCACCTATAGTGGTTTCTGCCTCTAGTTTCAATGATGTCTTGAATTCTAGGACACTTTTTTTATGCAAAGATCTTGCTTATTGGCTGATTGAGTCATGTAGTATTAACTAAATAATTAATTTTATAAAGATGGGAGCACTTACAATTAGTGCACACACCAAAGAAGAAAATCCTTATGATGGTGAGCTGACCTTCTTAGGAAGAGTGTTGGCACAATTACCTGTGGACCAGCAGCTCGGAAAGCTAATTGTACTTGGCCACGTCTTTGGATGTTTAGAAGAGTGCCTTATTATAGGTAGGTGAGAGAAGAAAAAACATTTATGAAGTCTTCATAAAACTACAGCCAGATGTATTGCAGCTCATCATTTCCATCTGTTTTTGCTACAGCTGCAGCACTCTCTTTGAAGAACATTTTTGCAGTGCCTTTCAGGCAGCATCTTGATGGATTCAGGTATTTAAATTTCATGATATTTAACTTTTTTTGTTTTTAAAACAAATAGCCAGCCAGCCATGCTGCTTCTCCAAGGAGGCCTAGGGTTTTGTTTTCATGACTGTAAGCTCTTTGGAAAGGCAGGGGTTGATCTCTTTTTGTCATCTACTTGTCAGTCACTATGCTGAGAATATATTACTGTGCTTTTCTACTATAAGAATAAAGCTAGTCTGTAGAGAGCACCATGCTTTCTCAGCACCAGAATGAAACACTGGAATGGATTCCCATATGAACTAAATACTACCACTCCCAACCCACTACCATCTGCTCTAAGTGCAAGCCATGTTTTTATCTTTGCCATCTCTCAAATAAATACATATCAGTGTGCACATTATAAAAAAAATCAAAGCCCTATCAAACACTGTGCTGCATAGTGACCCAATGGGTGAGGATATGAGCGAGAACAAACCACACATGACAATTGCCTAATGCTGTGCTGGAGGCCACTGAGATGCTACCGTGATGAGGGTGATGTAGGAATCTTATAGAATAGCCTTAAACGTATTCATTGTTTATCTTGTGATACCATTCTGTTTGCATTCCCAGGAACAAAATGAGTTTTTCTGGCAATAGTAAGAGTGACTGCATTGCACTTGTGAATGCATTTAAGGTAATCATGTTTTCTAGCATTCTAATGAAAGGGCTGATCTTCCAATGAAATTTAACAAACATAAAGATGTATTTGCTTAGCTTTGTAGAGCCTCTGCACTGTTAATTGGACTAATATTAGCAGCTTAAAATATAATCTCTACAACATTAGTTTGTGCTCCTTATTCTATTATTCATTTCTTCTTTAGATGGTTTTCTGAAAATATTTCTATCCTAAACCTTGTTTCATTTTCAAGTATGTATCAGTGTGGACCTGCTGCAGCTGCACACTTGGCTTCATGAATGTAAGAGGCTTTGGAATAGCAGTTTCTTGTGGAGATATGTGCGCATACTGTGCTACATCATGCTCCTGTGTGATGGTAAAAAAGGACAAATGGCCCCTCCTCAGCACCCTCTTACCTGCCATGGCACGATGGAATCCAGCAAGGATTTGTAGAAAAGACACACTAATGATTAATGGGTTAGAAAAGATGCCTTAGTAACAGACTTAAGGAGCACAATCTGTTAAGTTTAACAAAAAGATGGTTTTGGGGGGATTTGATAATAGTCTACAAGTACCTGCATGGGGAAAAGATATTTAATAATGGACTCTTCTATCTAGCAGAGATGGGTATAACATGGTCCAGATGAATTTTGGAAGATGAAGCTAGACAATTTCAGAATGGAAATAAGGTGTACATTTTTAATTGAGACTAATTAATAATTGAAACAATTTACCAAAGTTTGGTGGACTCTTGAATTTTTATATCAAGATAGGATATTTTTCTAAAAGATATGCTCAGTCCTCTAGGGTGTGTCTAGACTACAGCGTTTTGTCAACAAAAGTGGACTTTAGTTGACAAAACTATATCTGCGTCTACACTACTGCCATCGACAGAACGTGGCAGTTTTGTTGACAGCGATAAACCTCATTCTACGAGGAATAATGCCTTTTGTTGACAGAGTTTTGTTAACAAAAGGCGCTATTGCATTCACACTGCTTTTTCAAAAGAGAGCGTCTAGACTCTGTCAAAAAAGCGGCTTGTTTGTCGATCGAACTGGCTGTAGTCTAGATGCTCTTTGTCGACAGAAGCCTGTAGTCTAGATGTACCCCTAGAGATTATTTTGGGAAAATTCTATGGCACATGTGGTACAAGAAGTCAAGATGAGAAAATCACAGTAGTCTCTTCTGGCTTTGGCATAATGTGATTCTGTGTGGTGGCTAGAACCCAAGAACGTATGAGGAATGATGCTGTTCTTACTCCCTCTCCAACAATTACATTAATCCGGTATGTGTCAGGAGCCAGTCTTAACCATTTTACAGATACAAGGGGTTCTACACTCAGACTTTACATGTCTTGGAACAGAAAGTCATCAGGCTAGCATGTGGGACATTCTTACCTTTTCTGCAGAATTCCACAGTGCACATGCATCCAGGATGTATGTTCTCTAGTATATTTCACAAAACTTGACACAGTACTCCAGTTGAGGCCTAATCAGCACAGAATAGAATAGAGCAGGGGTTTCCAAATTATTTGACACAAGGACCAGTAAATCCATTCACGATCTTTTGGAGGACTGGGAACATTCATTCATATATTTGCATATTCATTAAGCAAATGCTGAATATTCAAATAAGTTGTTTCTGGTCCCCCCCCAAAGCCTCCAGTGCCAGCTTTAGCAAAGCTTTTGATATGGCCACCCACAATATTCTTGCCAGCAAGTTAAGGGAATATGGATTGGAGAAATGGACTATAAGATGGATAGAAAGCTGGCTAGACCACGGTTTCCCAAACTTCTTACTTTAGTTGGAACACGTTTTTTTCAGTACTTTTTTTTGCGGCCCAAAAATATAAACACATAGAATCATAGAATACTAGGACTGGAAGGGACCTCAAGAGGTCATCGAGTCCAGTCCCCTGCCCTCATGGCAGGACCAAATACTGTCTAGACCATCCCTGATAGACATTTATCTAACCTACTCTTAAATATCCCAGAGACGGAGGTTCCACAACCTCCCTGGGCAGTTTATTCCAGTGTTTGACTACCCTGACAGTTAGGAACTTTTTCCTAATGTCCAACCTAAACCTCCCTTGCTGCAGTTTAAGTCCATTGCTGCTTGTTCTAGCCTCAGAGGCCAAGATGAACAAGTTTTCTCCCTCCTCCTTATGACACCGTTTTAGATACCTGAAAATGGCTATCATGTTCCCCTTCAATCTTCTCTCTTCTAAAATAAACAAACCCAATTCTTTCAGCCTTCTTTCATAGGTCATGTTCTCTAGTCTTTTAATCATTCTTGTTGCTCTTCTCTGGGCCCTCTCCAATGTCTCCATCTTTCTTGAAATGCGGTGCCCAGAACTGGCAACAATAGTCCAACTGAGGCCTAACCAGCACAGAGTAGAGCGGAAGAATGACTTCTCGTGTCTTGCTCACAACACACCTGTTAATGCATCCCGGAATCATGTTTGCTTTTTTTGCAACAGCATCACACTGCTGACTCATTCAGCTTGTGGTCTACTATAACCCCTAGATCCCTTTCTGCTGTACTCCTTCCTAGACAGTCGCTTCCCATTCTGGATGTGTGATTGTTCCTTCCTAAGTGGAGCACTTTGCATTTGTCTTTATTAAACTTCATTCTGTTTACCTCAGACCATTTCTCCAATTTGTCCAGATCATTTTGAATTATGACCCTGTCCTCCAGAGCAGTCACAACCCCTCCCAGTTTGGTATCATCTGCAAACTTATTGGCATAGAAAGTACGCTTATTATCTAAATCATTCATGAAGATGTTGAACAGAGCCGGTCCCAAAACAGACCCCTGCAGAACCCCACTTGTTATGCCTTTCCAGCAGGATTGTGAGCCATTAATAACTACTCTCTGAGTACAGTCATCCAGCCAGTTATGCACCCACCTTATAGTAGCCCCATCTAAGTTATATTTGCCTAGTTTCTCGATAAGAGTATCATGCGAGACTGTATCAAACGCCTTACTAAAGTCTAGGTATACCACATCCACCGCTTCTTCCTTATCCACAAGACTCGTTATCCTATCAAAGAGAGCTATTTGATTGGTTTGACATAATTTGTTCTTTACAAATCCATGCTGGCTGTTTCCTATCACCTTGCCACCTTCCAAGTGTTTACAGATGATTTCCTTAATTACTTGCTCCATTATCTTCCCTGGCACAGAAGTTAAACTAACTGGGCTATAGTTTCCTGGGTTGTTCTTGTTTCCCTTTTATAGATGGGCACTATATTAGCACTTTGCCAGTCTTCTGGAATCTCTCCTGTCTCCCATGATTGTCCAAAGATGACAGCTAGAGGCTCAGATACCTCCTCTATCAGCTCCTAGAGTACTCTAGGATGCATTTCATCAGGCCCTGGTGACTTGTGGGCATCTAACTTTTCTAGGTGATTTTTAACTTGTTCTTTTTTTATTTTACCTTCTAAACCTACCCCCTTCCCACTAGCATTCATGTTAGGCATTCCTTCAGACTTTTTGGTGAAGATGGAAACAAAGAAGTCATTAAGCATCTCTGCCGTTTCCAAGTTTCCTGCTGCTGTTTCTCCCTCCTCACTGACCAGTGGGCCTGTCCTTGGTCTTCCTCTTACTTCTAATGTATTTATAAAAAGTCTTCTTGTTTCCCTTTTTTCCCCTGGCTAGTTTGAGCTCATTTTGTGCCTTTGCCTTTCTAATCTTGCCCCTGCATTCCTGTGTTGTTTGCCTATATTCATCCTCTGTAATTTGTCCTAGTTTCCATTTTTTATATGACTCCTTTTTTATTTTTATATCGTGCAAGATCTCGTGGTTAAGCCAAGGTGGTCTTTTACCATATTTTCTATTTTCCTGTGCAGCGGAATACCTTCCTTTTGGGCCCTTAACAATGTCCCTTTGAAAAATTGCCAACTCTCCTCAGTTGTTTTTCCCTTCAGTCTTGATTCCCATGGGACCTTACCTATCAGCTGTCTGAGCTTACCAAAATCTGCCTTTCTGAAATCCATTTTCTCTGTTTTTCTGTTCTCCCTTCTACCTTTCCTTAGAATTGTGAACTCTATGATTTCATGATTACTTTCACCAAGCTGCCTTCCACTTTCAAATTCTCAACCAGTTCCTCCCTATCAAATCTAGAACATACAAAAAAAGAATTAAAAACGAATACATTTTCAATGTTTCACCTGGCTGTATCCTCCGCCCAACCTGGGCCAGGGCTTGGGGGACTTGGCACCGCATGGGCACTCCAGGAGGTGCGAGCAGGAGCAGATCGCGGGTAGGGTATCTGGCTAGGAGAGAGGGTGCAAGGAGGGGTAGGGTTGCCAGCTGTCCAGTTTTGTACCAGACAGTCCGATATTTGACGGTTCTGTCTGGGAAACAATTGAGAAAATACTGGACATATAAAATGTCCGGTGTTTTCTAATTAGGTAAGTTTTATTATTATTAGGTGTAACAGTCCGTAGCTGCGAACTGCCTGGCTGGTAGATGTGCTCATGCTGCATGAATGTGTCTACGAACCAGGCAGTTGGCAACTACTCAAGGAAGGGTATGGGGGGGGGCGGCAAAATGGAATCCCTGGGGCTGGACTCACTCGTGTGCCTGAGTCTGCATGTGCCCAGGTCAGTCCTGCTTCCCGCTGGCTGATTCGCTCTCCCCCCACCCCTCCACTTCTCCTCCCGATCTCCCCTGTCCAGCCCTGCTTCTGGCGACTGGTTCTTCCCCGCTCCCCACCAATCTCCCCCGGCCAGCCCCACTCCCCCCGATGACCCACCCCCCGACCAGCCCCACTCCTCCCACCCTCTCCCAGCCGGCCGATTCTCCCTCGCTTCTCCTCCCGATCTCCCCTGGCCAGCCCTGCTTCCGGTGGCTAGTTCCAGTATCCCTCTCCCTCCCCCCGTCCCCAGGCCAGCCCTGCTTCCACCAGCCGGTCCCCCCCTTCCAGCCGGCCGATTCTCCCCCGATCTCCTCTGGCCAGTACCGCTGCCCCCGTCCAGCCCTGCTTCCGGAGGCTGGTTCTCCCGTCCTCCTCCTCCTGATCTCCCCCATCCAGTCCCTCCCCTCCCCCCCCCGTCCCCAGTCTAGCCCTGCTTCTGCTGGCTGCCCGCCTGGCCCTCCCCTCCCCCCCCAATCTCCTCTGGATAGCTGGGGAAACCGGCCGCCGGGAAGCAGGGTTGTGTCTTTTGCTAGTAGTTTTCACTTGTTGTTGCTGAATAAGGATAAGCTTATTAGATAGTCAACTAGTTCCTTGACTAGTTGCTTCTCACGCCCTAATGGGTGTGTGCGCTGACTTAAAAGCTGGTTCTCTCCCAGCACCGTTTCTGTGGGGGGCAGAGGAGGCAGGGGCTAGCGGGGACTGCGCACAAGCTGGAAATCAGATGACTCCCGGCTCGCGCCCAATCTCAAATGCTGTGCCTCTGATTTTTTAATTTATTAAGAGCTCTTAATACATTTAAAAAGCAGAAGTACAGCTGAGGGACCAGTATGAGCCGGAAATCAGCTGTCTCATCTAGAGTCGGGTCCCCAGCGTAGCTCACCAGCCTTTTAAAGGTATTAATACCTTTCAGCTCTTAATACCTTTAAAAGTCTGGTGTACAGCAGGGGAGACCCTGTACAAATGAGGACAGCTGATTCCCGGCTCACGCCCTCACTCCTGGGGGCTGGGAGCTAACACCACTATGGCTCCCCTGCTTGTCGATTAGTTGATTAAACTAAATTTAACATCCCTAATTCCTACCCCAGTTAGCCACGCATAGTTTTGGAAAATATATTTTTGCTTTTCAATACAATAAATTCATTTATTGTAATAGGCAATGTAATATGTTCTTGAGAACTATAAAAAGCTATTGTTATTTTAGGCATGGCAAGCCTGCAGAGAAAGAGGAGAACTGAGGCATCCCAAGGTTAGTTTTTTTCATATATGGTAGAAGACTCTGTCAGTGGAATGTTATATTCCCAGCACAGGAAGCAAACCTTGAAGTCACTACATTAATTTTCAAATTTTTTGCCCTATGAGAAGAGTCAGTGAGAGCCACAGAGGTCAATAAATGACCTCATTAAAAAACAGAGTGCTGTTTGTCAAGATTGAGGCCATTTTTGCTGTACTCAGTACCCTTCTGATTGTAATATGAACATGAACAACTGGTCATGAACAGCTGGTCTTCTGAAGAAGTGGACAATGTCCATGAAAGCTCATGATACCATCTACATGTTTTGTTAGTCTTTAATGTGCTACCAGACTATTTGTTTTTTCTTAAGTTTATTATGAACACCTATGTACATTTTACTGAAGTTCCAGTGCATAGCCGAGACAAATTATCCACAGGACCTATCTGTCTGATGTCTGTTAAAACTGTACATCCAGAAAAAGCAAAATCTTATTTTCCCAGGATAGTCTGTATCCTATAGTAGGTTATATGGAAGGTTTGGACTGGTAAGTTTATTTAAGGTACTTAAGTGGCCACAATTGCTATGGTATAGGTTATGTTATGTTTCAGAGATATATGATAGATGAGCACATAGGTATGTGAATGGTGTGGCCTTCTTATACTACTTATTGTGAGTTCAAACTGTTTTCAGTATCTACATAGAGAGTATTTGAACCCACTAAGGATAGTTTGAGGGGGCAGTTAGGAACCAATATGGAAATAAACATTCCATGTTTGCATTATATCTTAAATTTTCTCTGTTGTCCTTCAGGATGAACTTGATTGGGGTCGATCAAATTATATTCAGATCAAGAGAATCAGAGAGGTGAGTTGAAATGGGTAACACTGTTTGTGATATTTAAATATATCACTTTCCTAATTTCCTGAATATATTAGGTTTCTGGATGAATCTGCTCTGCTGCTCTTACATTTTTTAAAGAATTGAGATACTGTATGTACACCAATAAAAAGAGCATCTTTGGAAGAAGGAGCTGCCTGTCAAGTAAAGTAAAACTCATAAGTATTTGAAGGTCCTCAGATATATAGTTCTTAACCCTTTTCTCCAAGATGTACTTCTTATAGAGGTACCTGAAATATATTGGATGGAGTTTTGTGGGTACTCCTTTTTAATGCTATAAAATGTTTGGCTCTATAGTTAGAGCAGTTTAAAACCATTATTAGGATAAATGGGAATTAAAATGCGTATGTTATATGGCTTTGTGTTACTAAAGTTACTACAGTGAATATTGAAAACTCCTCATAGAAATTTTAAGCTTAATGTGTATGCTGAGTGAAAAATAATTAGAACTCCTGAATAGCCTTGATTAGCTGAACCAGCTAGTTAGGTTCCTAATTAGGCAACTGGTTGATTTTCTTTCTCTCTTTTTTTCCTCTCTCTCTCTCTCTCTCTCTCTCTCTCTCTCTCTCATACACATTCTAATATAATCCAACCATGGTTCCATTGCAGCATGCTCATAACAGGAATACTGTTTGAGAGCAGCATTCAAAGTACACTTGTGAATTATTATAGGCTTCAAAAAACATGTAAAAAGGGAAAGTCCCATTGTAAGCCATCCCATGAGGAGTAGCGGTGAATGCTAAGTGAAAGTACATTATACATAGGTGAATATTTGCATGTCCATCACTCTTTGTTATAAACTACTGAATTACAAAATCTTACAAAATGAGCTTCAAAAAATAAAGCTTACTGACAAAAATGCCTGCAAATTAACCAAGAAAAAATAGATTTTTACAAAACAAAAAGGAAGTTTAGGTTAAAAAAAAAAAGCTATTCAGGCTGCCTATGCAACCTTTACTTTGGTTTTATTATACTTGTATGTTATCCTTTAAATACATGATCAAATGCTATTCTTTACATAAAATTCCTGTCTTCTTCAGTGTATAGGGTGGAGGCTGCTCACTGAATAAATTCAGTATTTTTATCCTCTTTCAGTGAGTAGCCCCAAACCTTAGTTCACACACTATCTAAAACCTGTCCTGAAAATAGAAATAACATCCTCATAGGTTTTTCTGGGGCTTTCATCACCACAATAGCTGAGAGCTTCAAAAATCTTTATTATCTTTACAACATCAATGTGACGTGTGGTGATGTCACCCATCCCCAGCTTGAAAACTGAGGCACAGAGATTAAGACAATTGTCAAGTGTGCTTTAAATTTGGGGGCCTAAATTGAGATGACTGGAGCCTGTTTTTTTCAGTCTGCTTAGCATTTTTCTGGCACATACTATGTTCACATCACAGTACCCATTGAGTTTAGTTTGCTTTTAGTGAGTCTTGAATGCATGTCCAGATTTGGGCTTTTATGTATCCAGGTAAGCACCCAGAAAATAAGAAATTAAGAATTAGTGGTTTCCTGTGGAAGAAATTGTTTTTTGTGAGGTGCTTAGTGTCACATGGGAACTTTGGCATGGATACAATCCAGTTCTCTAGGGTTGCATTCACCTGTCTTAGTCACAAGATTGTTCTTTCTTTTTCTGCTATCCTCTGCTTTCTTCAGAAAACCAGGTTCAGTCCTACAGGCAGCAGCCTTGTTCCTTGCAAAACCCCAATTTGTTCCCAGGGCACAGTCCATCCTGTGCTATGAATTAGGCAAGGACCCTGTGGGGAAAGATAGTAAGTGAACATGCAGGTAAAAACTATGACACGCATACAAAGGTTGCACTGATGACCTTTCTGATATTGAGTACTTGGCAACCTCTGCTTTCCTGTTGCTTAGTTTTTGGATGTAATTTTGCTTTTTGAAAAAACCTACAAACTGAAAAAACTGAGCTTTCACTGTGAGAAGTTGTATTGACTCCCCCCACTCTCATTCTTGGGTAATTGACAGGGTTTGAATTTTTAAATCCACACCATAAACTTCTATCATGTGAGAGAGTTTTAATACTCTATTTTATTTCAATTATTATCTTTTGTATTGGGCAGCCTGCCAAGCTGCCAGATCTAGACCAGGCACTGCTCCGCTGGGACACTCAAGCACAGAGCAGCCCCATGACGTTTTAAGGTGGCTGCTCCTTGTGACTCTGCTGGAGAAGGCTTTATGCACTGCTCCCGCCACCAGCACAATTTATCAGCTCCTATTGGCCAGTTTCCAGCCAATAGGAGCTGAGAATTTTTGCTGGGGGTGGAGGTAGTGTGCAAAGCTTCTCCCTTCCTCCAGAGCAGAGGACCATAGGGAGCAGCCAGCCGTTTTGAGCAGTCTGAGGGAGTGGCAAGCAGGGAGACTGCATCAGGATCCTGCAGGGCTGCTGATTAGGAGCCACCTAGGTAAGAGCCTATCTCTGGAACCTCACCCCCTCCTGGTCCCCTGACCTAGGTCACCACCATCCCTCCCCCAGGTCACCACCAAAACCCTCTGTTGTTCTTCAAGAGACGTCCCTGTGGGTGCTCCACAGCAGGTGCTGGTGCATCTCAGTATCTCTGACTGGATTCCTCAGAGCTGTGCCTGGGGGGGCATGCATGTGCAACGAGCAGGGTGCGAGGGTGCCGCACAGCACGATTGAAGCAGTCCAAGAAGCACTGCTTCATGAGTTCATCTTCAGTAAAAGGTCTGTTTGATTTTAGCTATGTGCCAAGCCATTTTGAAGGAGGCTTTTGTAACAGCATCACTATCTTTAACTTGAGAATGGAACATATCTTGATAAGTATGGTAACCTTCCAGTAAGGAACATATCTTGGTTTTTCTTAAATGGCTGTCAGGTGGATACAAGTCTTTGAATTCAAGGTGACAAGAATCATGGTGCAGTTGCAGGTTTGTTTTCTTTAACGCAGCAATAGTCTTTTGACAAAGAAGACACATTGGTTTTCCATTTATCTCTGCAAAAGTGAATTCCATCTCCCAAACAGGGTTGAAAACCCTGTGTTCGTTTAGGAAGCATCTCTTCTTTGTTGCCATTTTTAATGTTTCTTATTAAAAAGAAATCTGTATACCAATGTTTTGGGTGTTTAACTTAAAGCTTCACGTTGTGCATTTCTTGGATTGATTTTACTATAAAAAGAAAAGTTTCCAAGCCAGAGCACTCCAGCCTGTGGTGGGCAAGGAGCTGAGTGAGTCAAGTTGGACACAAAAGGCAAAAAAGTAAAGGTGCCCAGGAGCTCTGTCCTGGATTTCCAGCAGGGCTGATGTCCACACACGGGAGTCTGTCACTCCATACAGGACGGAGGCAGGGCTGCCCGGCCATGGCGCTGGACCCAAACGTGGGCAGTGTGAGCCAGTCATCACCTCTCAAGCTCTGCCCACAAGGCTAAGCAGCCAGCACTTCCCACAATGCCCCGGCGCTTCCAGCACTTCCTCCCTGGAGGGCTCGAAACACCGACACCCTGTACCCATCTGTTCCAGCCAGCCCGTCTGCTCGCATATTTCAGTGCTCACCCTGCCTTGGAGATACTTCACAGTTGTGAAATGTGTTCCCAGAGAAGTCCATGTTCAAAGGATCCTACCCGCGGGCTGCGTATTGAGCCCCACTTAAACCCAGATCACACCGTGGGCTGCAAACAAACCCATTGGCCACGTGTTGAGTAGCACTGCCCTAAACCAAAGTATCCTACATAGACATACCAGCAGCAAAGACAGGACTACCAACCACGACATCAGTGAGGTTGTGGCAGGCAACAGTGTAGACACAATCAAAACAATGCTATGAACCAGCCACAGCAACAAAATAAGCAAATTTTAGGTGTCCATCAAGGGATTGAAAACAATTCCACCCACTCCACAGTTGCTAATAAATGTTGGAATGTTGGTATGGAAGGGTACGGCTTGCTCAGGAAGGACAGACAGGGAAAAGAGGGAGGAGGGGTTGCCTTGTATATTAAAAATGTACACACTTGGACTGAAGTGGAGATGAAAGTAGGAGATAGCTGTGTAGAGAGTCTCTGGGTTAAGCTAAAAGGGGTAAAAAATGAGGGTGATGGCATGCTAGGAGTCTACTACAGGCCACCTAGCCAGGTGGATGAGGCCTTTTTTAAACAATTAACAAAACTATCCAAAGCCCAAGATTTGGTGGTGATGGGGGACTTCAACTATCCAGACATATATTGGGAAACTAACACAGCGGGGCACAGGCTATCCAATAAGTTTCTGGACTGCATTGGAGACAACTTTCTGTTTCGGAAGGTTGAAAAAGCTACCAGAGGAGAAGCTATTCTGGATTTGATTTTAACAAATAGGGAGGAACTAGTTGAGAACTTGAAAGTGGAAGACAGTATGGGGGACAGTGATAATGAAATAATAGAGTTCATGATCTTAAGGAAAGGTAGAAGGGAGACCAGCACAATTGAGGTAATGGATTTCAGGAAGGCAGATTTTGATAAGCTCAGAGAACTTGTAAGTAAGGTCCCATGGGAAGCAAGACTGAAGGGAAAAACAACTGAGGAGAGTTGGAAGTATTTCAAAGAGACGTTGTTAAGGGCCCAAAAGCAAACAATTCTGCTGTGTAGGAAAGATAGAAAATATGGCAAAAGACCAGCTTGGCTTAACAAGGAGATCTTGCATGATCTCAAAATAAAAAAGGAGTCATATAAAAAATGGAAACTAGGACAACTAACAAAGGATGAATATAGGCAAGCAACACGGGAATGCAGGGGCAAGATTAGAAAGGCAAAGGCACAAAATGAGATCAAACTAGCTACAGGCATAAAGGGAAACAAGAAGACCTTTTATAAATACATTAAAAGCAAGAGGAAGACCAAGGACAGGGTAGGCCCACTGCTTAGTGAAGAGGGAGAAGCAGTAACAGGAAACTTGGAAATGGCGGAGATGCTCAATGACTTCTTTGTTTCGGTCTTCACTGAGAAGTCTGGAGGTGTGCCTAACGTAGTGAATACAAGCAGAGAGAGGGTAAGTTTAGAAGATAGGATACACAAAGAACAAGTTAAAAATCACTTAGGAAAGTTAGATGTCAGCAAGTCACCAGGTCCTGATGAAATGCATCCCAGGATACTTGAGCTGATAGAGGAGGTATCTGAGCCTTTAGCTATGATCTTTGAAAAATCATGGAAGACAGGGGAGATACCAGAAGACTGGAAAAGGGCAAATATTGTGCCCAACTATAAAAAGGGGAATAAGAACAACCCAGGAAACTACAGACCGGTCAGTTTAACGTCTGTCCCAGGGAAGATAATGGAGCAGGTAATTAAGGAAATCATATGCAAACACTTGGAAGGAAATAAAGTGATAGGGAATAGCCAGCATGGGTTTGTGAAGAACAAGTCATGCCAAACTAATCTGATAGCTTTCTTTGATAGGATAACGAGCCTTGTGGATAAGGGAGAAGCGGTGGATGTCATATACCTAGACTCTAGTAAGGCATTTGATACGGTCTCGCATGATATTCTTATTGATAAACTAGCCAAATATAACTTGGATAGGGCCACGATAAGGTGGGTGCATAATTGGCTGGATAACCGTAGTCAGAGAGTTGTTAACGGTGCTAAATCCTGCTGGAAAGGGATAACAAGTGGAGTTCCGCAAGGGTCTGTTTTGGGACCCGTACTGTTCAATATCTTCATCAATGATGTAGATATTGGGATAGAGAGTATGCTTATTAAGTTTGCAGATGATACCAAACTGGGTGGGGTTGCAACTTCTTTGGAGGATAGGGACATAATTCACAATGACCTTAGCAAGTTAGAGAAATGGTCAGAGGTAAACAGGATGAAGTTTAATAAAGAGAAATGCAAAGTGCTCCGCTTAGGAAGGAACAATCAGTTCCATGCATACAAGATGGGAAGCGACTGTCTAGGAAGGAGCATGGCGGAAAGGGATCTAGGGGTCATAGTGGACCACAAGTTGAATATGAGTCAACAGTGTGATGCTGTTGCAAAAAAAGCAAATATGATTCTAGGTTGTGTCAACAGGTGTGTTGTAAGCAAAACTCGTGAAGTCATTCTGCCGCTCTACTCTGCACTAGTTAGGCCTCAGCTGGAGTACTGTGTCCAGTTTTGGGCGCCACATTTCAAGAAAGATGTGGAGAAATTGGAAAGGGTACAGAGAAGAGCGACAAGAATGATTAAAGGTCTAGAGAACATGACCTATTAAGCCAGGCTTCATGAATTGGGCTTGTTTAGTTTGGAAAAAAGAAGATTAAGGGGGGACATGATAGCGGTTTTCAAATATCTATAAGGGTGTCACAAGGAGGAAGGAGAAAATTTGTTCCTCTTGGTTTCTGAGAACAGGACAAGGAGTAATGGGCTTAAAATGCAACAATGGAGGTTTAGATTGGACATTAGGAAAAAATTCCTAACTGTCTGGGTGGTCAAATATTGGAATAAATTGCCAAGGAAGGTGGTGGAATCTCCCTCTCTGGAGATTTAAGAACAGGTTAGATAGACATCTGTCAGGGATGGTGTAGACGGAGCTTGGTCCTGCCTTGAGGGCGGGGGGCTGGACTTGACCTCTCGAGGTCCCTTCCAGTCCTATGATTCTAAGACATTTAACCATCACCTTCTACCCTTTTATACCAACTGGCATGGCAAAACATCTGACAGATGGTGCTTGTAGTGGGTTGGAGTGGCCACCCACTGACCCTGAAAGGGAGACGCCCCTCCCAGAGCCATGGTGGGCTACACCTGGCCCTAATGAGACGCAGGGCCAGAGAGGTAAAAAGCCTGCCAGCCAGGCTAGTGAGGTGCCGACCACTGAAGAGACCAGAGGACTCCCTTACACCTTGAGGAAGGGAGCTAAGGCGTGGGGAGGTGGAGAGCTGGCGAGGACCAGAGGGCTCCCCTGCACACCGCGGAGCAGAGTAAATGCCTGGGGAAGTGGGGAGCTGGTGTGGACCACTGGAGCCCCTACTGCACAGTTGCCCGGAGGAACAACAGACTTCCCCAGACTTCCCGAACAGCCTGCATGCCGCTGAGGAGTGGCCCATGGACCTGGATCCCTGTGACTCTGCAGGAGACCTACGCGACTGCCAGGTACGTGCTGAGGGGGAGGAGGGAAGTGGCCCGGGGACAGCATGGACATAGACATGTCTGGATCAGCATGTTTCAGGCTGGAGCCCCTGCTGATCCAGCAGCAGTAAACTGCTGCCTCTAGGGCCCTGAGCTGGGACACAGTGGAGTGAGCAGACCTGTGCGCCCCCCAGCCACCCACCACTTACAGTGCTACAAACAATCCTTTCAGGATACACCATCTTCTTTGTCTCTATCCCTCCCTCTTATCCTCCTACCCTGTCTCTCTTTAAGGACCATGCTCACAAAGCCATCTTCAGACAGGAAGTCGACCATTTCCTTTGATTGGGCGCAATAGAACTGGTCCTACATGGATATGAAAGGAGTGGTTTTTACTCACACTATTCATGCAGAAAAAGAACGGAGGATGGCACCCAATTTTAGATCATAGGGTCCCAACATATTCGTAAAAAGGCAATGTTGACCACCGTTGTTCCATTTCTGGAGCTTGGTGATTGGTTTTCATCTCTCAACTTACATGATGCCTACTTCCATGTTACAATTCATCCTGTTGATAGGTGTTTTCTTCACTTCATCCTAGGTACCCATCACTACCAATATATCGTCCTACCTTTTGGATTCTCCATGGCACAGAAAGTTTTTTCAAAAATGTGGTGGTCACTTCCCACCTGAGGAAACTAGACATCATTAATCTTCCCTTACCTCAATGATTGCCTTATCAAGGCAAAATCAGAATTTAATTCTTGCTGCAGCAATTACCTGATTATGGCATGTTTCCTTTCTTTGGGCCTGTTCATAAATGAAACAGACAGTGGTCACATCAACCAAATCCATATACTTTATAGGAGCACAGCTCGAGTCAATAAGTGCCGTAGCCTCTCTGCCACAAGACAGATTCCCAGATTCCTAAAAAGCCACAACTTGGGTCTCAAATTGCACTTCATGCCGCGAGTCATAGCGCATGACTATCTCCAACTACTCGGCCACATGGCATCATGCAACCCTGCAGTACCAAACGCATGTCTGTTTATGTGATGCCTACAAAGCTGGATCAGGATAGTCTACAAGCTAAATCACCACCCCCTCACCAAAATTCTCTCCATTCCTCCAGCAGTAAAAGGTGTACTATGGTGGGAAAAAAGCAGAGAATCTGTATACAGGTATCCCTTTCCTAACACCAGAACCCCCAGTGGTCATCACCACAGATGCTTCCCTCATGGTACGGGGGCGCACATGAAAAGGACAACAATTCAGGGTCTATGGACACCTGTAGAAAAAGCCCTTTATAAAAACATTCTGGAGCTCAGAGCTGTACAACTTGCCTACCAACACTTCTTACCAGCAATAGCTGGCAAACAAGTCAGAATATATACTGACAACATTGCCTGCATGTTTTATATAAAGAGGCAAGGTTGTGCTGTCACAAGAGGGTGCTGTTGTATGGTTGATCAGGCCACACACCAGGCGTTTAATCAGCTTCACAGAACAAAGATCCATAGTATCAAATATAACTTTAACAAGTTTTATTGCCAGCAATTGTTCAGGAGCAGTTTTAAAAGCAATATTTATATCTAGTAATTAGCAATTTAAAAGGCAGGTTAAAAAAAAATTGAATTTAAGTTGAATAGTTAACAGTCTAATTCTTAACCCAATGTAGCAGCCTAATTCTTAATCCAATTGTAACACACACTCTCACAAACACGTTCGCACATACCACTCAACCTCTGGAGCTGACCAAACTCCAGGCAACTTTGGTTAATTTGGTTGAGGCGAGAGTCGGACGTACACGTCACCCGTTTGGCAAAGTGGTGTGGTATATATCCCCTCGGCAAGGGACAGTTTGATTGGGGATGATGTCCGATGATATCACCTGCTGGTGTGCTTACAACCAATCTTGGAACATTCTGCTTACAACACCCAATTCTGCTTGCCTAGCCACAAGTGATAAGCAACAGAATGTCCTTGGTCGAGTTCTTCCCTCGCTGAGTCCTCTTATTTGGGAACTTTGCCTCCTTTGTGCAGTTTTGCTTCTTTCAGAGCACACAGTCTTTTTTCACACAATCCTTTTTCTTAGTGATAAGCAAAGCCATAATCCACCCGGGCACTGACTCAGACCCTGGTATGGCTTCTCTTCAGCTCACTTACTATTAATTCACTCATGCCAACCATTCACACTGCCCATGATTCATGACAGTGCCTAACCTCTTTATGGAGGTTTTTGCCCTATGGAACTGGTATCTCATCCACAACATCACCGTAAGTGCATGTCACCTTCCTGGCACCTTAAATACCACCGCTGCTGCACTAAGCAGACACCTGCCTCAGGAGCACGAATGGCAGATAGATCACAGAGTTCTTGCACCAATCTTAGAGCAATGGGGATATCCTCTGATAGACCTTTCGCAAAAAAGGCAAACAAAGTATTCCCCGTACTGCTCCAGAGCCGACATTGACAAGGGCTCTCTCAGAGATGCCCTCATCAACAAGTGGAACCATCACCTACTAAACGCCTTCCCTCCAATTTCTCTTGTCAGTAGGACAATTCTCAAGATAAGTTGGGACTAAGCAAGGATTATTCTTGTACCTCCATGCTGGTGCTGGCAGTTGTGGTTTCTCTTCCTGAACAGAATGGCTGTTTCCCCCAGTCATGCTTTTATGCAACCCAAAACTGTTGGATCCACCAGGGCTCCAGACTCAACATCCATGATTTCTCAGACTTCATCTAGATGGCTCTCAGGGAAAGAGGTATAGTGGTCAGGTACAGAACATTCTCCTACATAGTAGGGCTTCCTCAACTCAGAACACATATAATGACAAATAGTCATGATTTATTCACTGGGCTGCTCCCCGCAACATTTCTCCAGAGATGGCTCCATTACCTGTAACCGGACTAATTATTGAACCTTAAACAGTCACTTCTTTTTGTCAGCTCCATTAAGGTGCACTTGGTAACTATTATGACTTTCACACACAAATTGGTGATACTACAGTCTTCGCACATCCAATGACGAAATGGTTCATGAAAGGCCTGCAGGCATTATATCCTGATGTAACTCTTCCACATAAGCCTTGGCGAAACCTCCATTAGGACTGATGGCCACATCCACACTCCTTCATTTATCAATGAAAACTGCATTCCTAGTGGCTATAACATCAGCCCGTTGGGTAGGAGAGATGGCTGCTCTAATAACAGACCCCTCCCCCAATATACTACCTTCTTCAAGGATAAAGTATCTTTACAAACTCATCCCGAGTTCCTCCCCAAGGTACACTCTTCCTTCCACATCAATCAGACTATTCACCTTACCTGTATTCTTTCCCAAACCTCATTCCAATACTTTCGAAGCAAAGGTGCATACCTTCAGCATATGCAGGGCACTTTCCTATTACGTCCATAGAACAAAGCCTTTCAGATCTCTGTTTATTTATCTAGCAGAACGTAACAAAGGTCACCAGATATTATCTCAGAGATTAGCACATTGGATTTCCAACTGCATCACAACTTCTTACCAACACAACCAGTTATTGCCGCCTACCTCAGTATGTGCCTGTTCCACCAGGGCTGTAGCCATGTCAGTAGCTTACCTCTGGAAAGTTCCTATTGAAGATACATGTGCTGCAGCCACATAGACTTATGACCAAATGTTTGCCAAACATTGTGCACTTTCTCAGGGGCCTCTCCCGTCAAACAGATTTGCCAAGGCCATATTATTTATGGCACCCTTACCAGATCTGAAGTCCCTGCCTCTACAGAGCATATTGCACTTCAGTAACCTGCTGTGGAGCATCCGCAGGGATGTCTGTCTTGAAGAGGAGGTTACTCACCTTTAGCAGTAACTGACGTTCAAGATAAGTGTCCCTGTGGGTACTCCACTATCCTCCTTTCCTCTCCTCTCCTACTTTGGAGAACTTTTATCAGGGTGAGTTTCCAAGTGGAGAAGGAACTGAAGGCGAGGGGTGTTCATGTGCGATTGGGCCACATAGCGCCCGTGTGCCTTGTTGTCACACATGCATAGCCCCCCAGGCACTGCTGTGAAGAATCCGGTCTGTGGCATTAGGATGCATCAACCCTTGCTGTGGAGCACCCACAGAGATGTTCATCTCGAAGAACAGCCGTTACTGCTAAAGGTGAGTAATTTCCTTGTTATCCTCCCCCAGCCCCGGTCACAACTCCCTCCCAGACCATGTATATCCTTCTATCCCAATTTCCCAGACTAGAATTCTCTCCTGCGCCCCTATCTCTCCTGGACCCTGCACTCCAATCTCCTGCTCCAGCTCACAGTTCCCTCCTTTATCCAAACTCCCTCTCAGACCTCACACCCTCTCCTGAACTCCAGTCTCCTACCCTGAGTTACACCTATCCTCTCTCCCATACCCTGCACTCTCCTCATAGAAAAGTGTGACCCTTGACCACTTATCAAAAACTTGGTGTGGCTCCCCCATCAAAAATTATTGCCCGCTTCTGTTCTATGTAGATCAGCAACTGGAGATAGATGACACAGTTTGTCAATAGATTTCATAGCTGTTTTTAGATACCAGAGGAATACAAGACTATAGAATTCTGGATTAAATTCCTGGTTCTGGAAGGGAGTTCTCTCTAGTCAATATTGACACTGCAGTCATTGTCCCCCTTTACTCTTGTTTTTTTCCCCCGCACCTGCCCTATTCTTCCTCACTTCCTTCTTCTCAGTTCCTGTCTCTGTCCCCCTCTGTTTTAGTCAGGATGCTTTCTCCTTTCTTTCATTTCTAATATCCAGTGCTGCAGGAACTCTCAGGAGCTTGAAGGAGTAAGTGCAAGTCCTGCTCAGCTACTCCAACATAAATGCTAGTGGAATCTTTAGGGAATTTTGCTGGCTTGTGCAAATGGTAATTTTTAAAGGCTTATAATTGAGCCGTATGTGAGTGGATTTTCACCTACCAATATTCAAGTTCCTTTTCTGTAGTCTGGAGTCACTAGAGCTTCTCATTAAAACGATTAGAAGATTTTTTTAATTAATTGTCTAAAGTACATTTTCCCCAATAACCTTGTTTCTGATTGAACTATCTTTGTAGACATTTTATATAAAAAAAATTCAGGCAGAGATATACCCAGCATGGAAATTTTCAGCCCGAATAATTATGTATGTGCCTAAGTAAGTGACTGAAAATAGGGCCTCAGAGTGTAAAGTGTTAGGCAATCTTAATTATAAGCAATACTGCCAGTCCTACCTATATTAGAGATGACATCTGAGTGACTCTATATTTAATGGTAGAAATTGTGGAAATACTAAACAAAAAATAAGGAATCCACCTGGATAAAATTGTGTGAAGGGGGAAAAATGTGTTTAAAGAATTAACAGGATGGGAAATGATACTAAACACTTTAGCAAATGTTAATTATATAATGAACACAGTGTCAAGAGGAAGATCCTACAATGTGTGATGAGACAACAGATTATCTTCAGTTGAAGAGCAGAAAGAGCTTCTGTCTTGCTAAAAAATGTCTTCTGGGAAAGATGGTTTACTATCATCCTTTTAGCCAGACAGCATATGAGCCGCAGAGAAGTCCATGTTGACATAATGGCTAACTAGTCCAGTTTGCTCAGCATACTCCCACTCATGCTATTGTACATTCAAAAATAAATTGGCTAACTTCAGATTGCAACTTTTAATGGTCCTATCCAGGAAAAGAGTGGTTAAAAGACATGAAACAAAGGGTAGGAATAAATGGCAAGTTTTCAGAATGGAAAGACGAAACTAGTGGTGTCCCCCAAGAGACCGTATTGCAATCAATCCTATTCAGTTTGTTTATAAATGTTCTGGAGAAAAGGGATAAACAGTGAGGTGGCAAAATTTGCAGATAAAACTAAACTATTCAAGATATTTAAGACCAAAGCAGACTGTGAAGAGCTTCAAAAAGATCTCACAAAACTAGGTGATTGGGCAACAAAATTGCAAATGAATTTTAATGTTGATAAATGCAAAGTAATGCTCATTGGAAAAAAAATAATCCCAACTATACATCTAAAATGATGGGGACTAATTTAGCTATAACTACTCAAGAGAGTGATCTTAGAGTCATTGTGGATAATTATCTGAAAACATCCACTCAAAGTGCAGCAGCAGTCAAAAAAGCAAACAGAATATTAGGAATAATTAAAAAAAGGATAGAGAATAAGACAGAGGATATCTTATTACCTCTATATAAAACTATGGTACGCCCACATCTTGAATACTGTGTACACATGTAATTGTCTCATCTCAAAATAGATATATTGTCAGTGGAAAAGGTTCAGAAAATGGCAACAAAAAGGGTTAAGAGTTTGGAACTTGTGCCATATGAAGAGAGTTAAAAAAGAACAGGATATTTCATCTTAGAAAAAAGGAGATTAAGCGAGGATGTGATAGAGGTCTATAAAAATCATGACTGGTGTGGAAAAAGTGTATAAGGAAAAGTTATTTACTTGTTCCCAAACATAAGAAGTAGGAGTCCCCAAATGAAATTAATAGGTAGCAGGTTCAAAACGAACAAAAGGAAATTTTTCTTCAGGTACTACACAGTCAACCTGCTGAATTCTTTGTCAGAGGATGTTGTGAAGACCAGGATGTGAATAAGGTTTAAAAAAGAATTAGATAAATTCATGGAGGTTAGATCTATCAATGACTATTAGCCAGGATGGATAGGAATGGTGTCTCTAACTTCTGTTTGTCAGAGGCTGGAAATGGATGACAGGAGAGGGATCATTTGATGATTGCCTGTTCTGTTCACTCCCTCTGGGGCACCTGGTATTGGCCACTGTCAGAAGACAGGATACTGGGCTAGATGGACCTTTCCTTTGACCCAGTATGGCCCTTCTTATGTTTCTATGAATGTGGGTTATCAAGGCAGTCATCTTGACTGGGCTTCTAGATCAGGGTGGTTGTCCAAGGGGAAAAAAGGCATATCAGTTTCCTGGAAACTTCATGTTGTGTGATGGGCATTGTTAGTTCAGAAGGAATGCCTGATTGGCTATTATATTATTGTCCTGCTGGACAGCATTTCCACACTTTCTTCCCTCAAAAAGCAACTCGATGGGAAAGACATTAAGTATCCATTTTCTCATGCCTCTTGTTTGATGGACTGAAGCCCACTTAGAATTGCAGGAGCTACAAGAAAGAGATGAACAATCTTCTAGCTTCACAGAAGGCTTAACAAGCATACTAAATACTGTTTAATACTGAAAGTTAGCCAGCTGTTACAGCTACAGAGCCAGGTTATCCCTCAGGGCAAAGCTAGATGAGGTTCTTGGCTAAGTTCAGGATGCTGTGAATTTGATCTCTGCCACAGCTCCCTGAAGATGCACAGGTTTAGTTGAATAATAGCAGGAAATTCAGGCTGGCCTCTCGCCTTTGTATTAAAACATTTCTTCAGAGAGCACGAAAACCTTCATGTCAAAGGTTATTTCCACCCTTCTTCCTCTATTTCTGTGCTATATATCTGATATACTTTTCAGCTAGGGAGTTCTTGTACTATAGGGATCTGTCTTGAAGGATGCAATTGTATGCCTTTGACTCTGGGACCAGAATGTCAGGTCTCTTCTTAGGGATAGCTGGGCATCCTTTTTTATTAAGAAGGTATGAAGAAATGTTTCTTTTATAGAATAGTGTTGATAAAGTATAGTCAATTGCTTGATCACAGTTTGGGTCGTTATGAAATATATTCAAGAGATCAAACAACCAGTCTCAGTCAGGTTCAGTAATATGGTATTGGAAAAAAATTCCATACAATTCCAGTCTTCGAAGAGCAGTCCTATTTACTTTATGCAGAACGTGTGCTTCCCAAAGTACACATTTTCAGATAGTGATATTAATATAATGACTAGAAGATTTACCTGGCATTGCTTGAGTGATTCAGGGCAGGGAGCTAGGATGTAGGGGGGTGCAGGAGTCAAGATTGGAGGTAAGAAGGGGCTCAGGGCAGGATTCTGGGGGATGGGGAGGGTGCAGAAGTCAGGGTTGGGGGCAACAAGGGGCTTAGAGCATGAGGCTATGGGTGTATGCAGGAGCCAGTGGGGTCACGCTACCTGGGTGGCAATTCCCTAGGGTTGGCGATAGCAGGCACTATACTGCCCAGGCATCAGCTCCCTGGGTCTGGCTGCGGTAGGGGCTATGCTGCCCGGGCAGTGGGTGGAAAGCTTATTTCCACATCTGCATCTTCACTGGCTCATTGAGGTTATAGCTGTCCTGCTCCCCATCTCTGACCCCTTGCTTGCCCCCCTTTGTTCACTACACAGTATAACTGTCCCTGCTAGCAGACCCCTTCTTTTTCATGTTATCAAAAACAATTGCATTCCTGGCACAATCAAACACTTACCTTTCTTTAAGTTATGATAAAAGGAAGCTGCATACCAATTTTGGTGGTCCTAGCTTCTACAGTTTAGGAGGTGGTGTTGAACAGATGGACAGACAGACTTATTCGCTCACAAACACTCTGAATAGATAGTAGATTTTAGAGATTACACTTCTCTTTACATGTCAACAATAATATATTGCATGAAATCAATGCTTTTGGTTCCAACAAAAATGGATAGGAATGTTCCCATTTTAAATAATAATTTCTGTTGCAGGCTTATATATTTCTTCTTTTTGTTTGTAAATGGTTTTAATCTGGTTAGCCTTACTTAGAATTAAAATTTCAGGTGGCTGAATTATTTGAAGAGCTGAAGAATCGAATTAAGTCCTTCAACATGTATATTAATACTCAACCACCTGTTATGGATCGGGAGTACATATACAAACAGCGCTTCATTTTGCAGGTAGAAGGATTAATGTACAGAGCCGTGTTTTGTTTGTTTGTTTTAAGTGGCAATAATGAAATTTACAGTACAGTAGTTTATGCTTATTAGCATTGTCTCAGTTGCCAGAAAAAAAACCTGCCATTATCTGACAGCTGTTAAAAAGTGCATGCTAGTTTTGTGAGGCTGCAGCCCAGGAAGGAAGCACTACAGGTTCCTTCCCTGGCTGCAGCCTGCAATCATACCTGCAGGGAGGGCAGCACCTGATCTGTGGGGCAGATTCTGGGGCTTTCTGTAGGAAGCAAGGACAGTGGGTCCCACAGAGCTGCATGCTTTTTCCCTGTGCTTCATTCCATGCATATTATCCCATCACAGGACACAGTGTGGAAGCTGTAAGGTAAGCTATGGTGCAGCTTCCACATCTGGGCTTCAACCCCAACCCTTCTCCATGCTATTGCTCTGCCCTCCCAGCCCATAGCCTCTTCTCTCCCATGTTCTTCATGTATGCAGGCAGCATTATTGGTTTGCAGCCCCAGAAGAAAAGGTCAGGCCAGGTAACTGCAGACAAGTTTTTCAGGGATGCAGACAAAGAAGGCACTGTCCCAGCATTTCCTTCCCTGGCTGCAGCTTTTCAAACTTGCTTGCAAGAGGCCTCAGCCATCTCATTGCTTCCTTCTGTGCCTGCAGCTGGTGCCTTTCTCAAAAAAAAAAAAAAAAAATTTAGTCCCGAGGAAATTTTGTGCCAAAAAAAACACCCCATTGTGGCAAAAAAAAATAAAAATGCTGTGCCCCCCCCCCCCCCAAAAAAGTACACGGTATTTTAAAATTCTACTAATATTTTGGTCACTAAATTGACTGTAGCAATGCAGGCTTCTGATTACATTGAGCTGAGAGATCACCCTGGTGCCTTCATCTCCCCTGATACAAGGACTTAGCAATGAGGCTGCTTCCCACCCTGACGCAATGCAGCTGGTGCACTAGTGTGCGTGGGCAAGCTCAGCCTATCCGTGTCCAATTGTGGAGGGGCTTAGTGTAGGAGATCCAGGTGTGGGGTGAGACTTTTCTGAGTGGGGAATCTGGATGAAGGATGCACAGGGCTTGTGGAGGTTGGGGTGCAGCGACAATGGGACTCTGCAGGGGATCCGAGTGAAGGTGGTTAGGGCTCAGCAGAAGAGATCTGGCTCTGGAAGGGCTGGGAACTCAGTGGGAGGTACAGGCACTGAGGAAGTAGAGTTTGATGGGTGGAGCCCAGGTGCTACTGGTTGGGGCTCAGTGGGATGGGAATGTGGGGGGCTTGTCAGTGGGGTCCAGGTGTAGGGAGGTAGGGCTTGTTGGGTTAGGGTTCGATTGGCCTGCTGAGTGAGTGGGTACTTACTATTCTGCAGCAAACAGGAAGGAGTTCAGCACACGAGGCACTAAGACCTGAAAATGGTGTTTAGCTGCAGCATCAGCTGGCCACCTCTGCTCTTGCAGAAACGGGGAGGGGATAATCCCAAGTGCTTTCAGATGCCTCACCTGTGTAAAACTGTGCCCCTAGTCTGCCTCCCCACCATGTGGCTTCCCTTTGATTCCCTGTCATCTTATTCAAGGAAGCACAGGAATTTGGGGGAGGGGATGTTTTCTGTGGCTGTGCAGTCCCACAGAATTCCCCCAAGAGTAAAAGTTGCAAATAATAACTATGCCATTGCTAATATCTTAATCTTGTTAATGTTGATGTTAATGGAGATTGGTTCTCAGCTACATATTGCCATTAATTGGAAATGGCTAATATCAATATTGCTATTAAGGAGAATATAGTGTACTTGTTTTTATGCTCTTTGGAGCAAGTTTTTTACACTTAAGTGCAAATGGATGCCCATCATTTGTTTTAAATCAGTTTTTCTCCCTTAAATCATAATTCATGTGTCATTATCAAACATTTTTTAGTTCGTTAGTGTAGAAAATGGAGATACAATTCATGTTATTGTTATTTATGGATCACAGTTTATATTTAACAGTGGTCATCCCTTCACTTCTAACAGCTTATTAAAATAAAACCAAACCAGGATAAGATGTCATTTTTCTGTGACTGACAATATTAATCTTTAAGTCATAAACTGGTTTGGAAGAAAGGCACTCTGGGGGTTAGAAATTTAAAATTGTAGCAAACTAAAAGGTCCAGGAGCGAGCTGCATTACTCCTGTGTGGGATACCACATTTTAGACCTTCATAGGCTCTCCAGTTACTTAAAAATTTGAATCCCTTCCAAATTTTGTGGAAATAACCTCTCCAGTTGTCTGTCAAATGAAACTGGCGCTGGGCTAACAGGGTGTTAGCTTATTTTCAGATAGGGATTGGTGATGTGTACATGTAAGACAGCCCATTTCTGAGTCTTCAGTGAAATTTCAGTTAAGGTCTGTGCCATCAGATGCTTTGATTAATGTGAATATTGTTAGTGGCGAAGCAGTTGTGCCTTATGTACTTTACAGAACCTTGTTTATGTAGTTATTTCATGTGAAAATAAAAACTGTTCTGTGTGATGATTTAGACACAAGGCTTTTTCACAATGTGAGTAGATTTTCATAATTTGAACAGATCATATCTACCTATATAAGTACAAAAATATTGAAATTGTTCTAGAAGGGAATCCCTTTTTATGAGACTATTCTTTAGGAATCGGTGACTTGTCATTTTAAACAAAATGTATATTTTACTGTTGTTCCCAAAGAGAAGGTCTAGCCACCTACAGAATGTCATTAATGTCATTGTTCTACATTTGCATTGAAGGACATTTATAGCTCATTGAGAGGAACTAAATACAATTGTTTTGCATTTTAGTAAAGTATTGGCTTTATTTCAGGTTGTAATGGCTGGTGCTTTCTACCCAAACTACTTTACTTTTGGACAATGTGATGAAGAAATTGCTGTAAGGGAGTTGGCTGGAAGAGATTCTAAAACCATTGTAATGGTATGTTGATTTAATACCTGCTGTGTGGGTGGACTGTTTTGAAAATATTCCTGTTAAGGGCTTGTTCTAAACATTTGAATGTTGGGTCTCCTGTGACCAACCAGCACTCAATCTGACACAGGTTTAAAATACGTATTATGACTGTCCAGAGTACTTGGTAGGTATTTATAGAATAAACCCTTGGAGCGTGGTATGTCATTTAAATATTACTGTTCAGTAATCTTTCCTCACACACCGCACAGCTATCATTTGCTTTAAATTGCCTATAAACTTAAGTATGACTTGTAAGTGCTTTACTCCAGGCATATTTATGATCTAAATCTTGTTGTCATTGTTGAAAACAAATGTAAATATGAAATGACTGCAATAAACTTTAAAAATAGTACATAAATACATATATGCTGGGATGCATATCTAGGTAGGAAGTTTCATGGTTTTGTCACCATGCACTGCTATTATCTTAATAAAAAAGTGAAACTATAAAAATAAAGCAAAAGTAAGCACACAAAGAACACAGACATGCAGCCTGATGTGCCTCAAAGAATACAAATGTAACTTTCTCAATCAAAGGGTAAACAAAGCTACATGTGAGGCACAGACTAGATTGAGGAATGTGTAAGATATGGAAGTATTTCCACATCCTTTGCTGTTTAGTCACAGATGAATTGACCTAAGCAGCAAATTCGGGGGAGGGAGAGGGGGAGGCGGAGGGGGAGGGGGAGAGAGGGAGAGAGTGTGTGTGTGTGTGTGTGTGTGTGTGTGTGTGTGTATCTCTCTCTCTCTCTCTCTCTCTGTATATATTTATAAAACTTCTCTGATTTCATAACCCAAATTTTTGTCAGCTTGGAGCTTGTACTACCTTGGTCACTTAGGATAATTATATTCATGGGCTAGTCCGATTTATCAGGAATCATAACCCAAATGGAAAATCTTGGGAGGTAGTGGAATTCCTTTGATATTCTCAGTTTATGGTAGCCTGCACACTGGGGCACAGTCAGAAGGAGAGTAGAAAGCCATGAATTCCATATTTCTTTGAATACAAGTGGAAAGGATTGAATTAATGTTAAATATCTTGGCTGTAGTAATATTAGTGCTCTGTAGAAATGAGTCTAAGTTAAGTTTCCTGATTAAACTTGATCTCCTACTTTTTGTGAGGGAAGGTCATTGAAATACTTACGTATATATTTTGCAAAGAAGCGTTCATTATAAATTTTTTAAATATGCAAAATTTAAAACTTTCAGGAATTAGTCTTAACTTGATGCAGAAGTACTTGTGTGTCTAACACACCTTATGCTGGAGTTCAACTAGTCTGTTTTTTGTTTGTAGTTAAATATATTTAGAATACTTACATTATAGTCTTGAATAAGCTGAGCATTATCTTGGAGAAAACAGGGCATTTAATCACAAATTCTTGAAACTTTGCAGTACCTATTTTTTAAAATAAAATACTAAATAGAAAATCTGCCTTTATTCAGATAACTTCAGAATTTTGCTGGCATTTACTACGTATATAAATATTATGTCTCTTGTGTAATACTTCAAGGCTTTGATTAAATGCATAATCCATTAATATTTTAAAACTGCAAATATTAACTTTATTTTTCATGACAGTTGAAGAACATTCCTCCCTATGGCTTCCTATTCTATAAACAGTTGCAGTCACTCTTTAGGGAGTGTGGTCAAGTGAAATCTATTGCATATGATGGAACGAAGTAAGTAAAATATATCATTTTACATATTTCATAATTATGTAGTAATTAGTGGAGACTAATGTAAAATTCATGTAACTGCTTTTGTTACCCTGTGATCTATCTGCAGCGTTTGGTGATCTCTTTTGTGTTGTGATTAGTGTAAGTAGTTGAGGAGATGTGTATATTGAAAATCACGTGTTGGGCAGAGTGAGAGAAACAGGCTTGAGACTGGGCGTGTGTTCTTCAGCTAGTAGTAGAGAAACCAGCGTTTTTACCTGTTTGTTGTCATTTTCTTTTTTGTGTAAAAGTAGCCTCCTAATAAGGGTGCCAGTGTTTGGGAACCTTGGTAGCATTGCATTTCTCTCTGTTGTTCAGATTTCAAAAACTTCATGATTAATTCTGTTACGTCCTTCCAAAACTCTTCCTATAGTTACATGTAGGCAGTCATCTTGAACATGCTAGAATATTTTCATTATTTCCATAATTTATTTAAAAATATGCTAAAGGTACATAGATTAAGCAGTGGCTGTGGGACTGCAAAACATTTTTGCATTTCACTTACCTTCTCAGAAGTGGGCCAGGAGAAGAACTGATCCCGTTTTTCCTTGAATAAAGTACTTACTGCAGAGAATTTATTTGTTTTGTTTTTGTTTTTTGAAACAGAGCCTTCGTGGAGTTCTCTCGCAATCCAGCAGAGCGGTTTAAAACTCTTCCTGCTGTGTATATGGCACTCAAAATGTCACAGCTAAGAATTCCACTTGAACTCAATGTTTATACTCCCGAAATGATTGAAGGAAAAATGGAAGGAGAGAAATATATAGGATTGAGGAATGCAAGGTACTGCATTATGGAGACTAATTTCTTCATAGTCTTAGATTGGAACAAAACCTCTATTTCATTTGAAGATCAAGTGTGAACTGCCTCTGTCGTCACAAAAACTAAAACAGTACATTTCAAATATCAAAGATATAATCTTGTCACAGGGCAGAATTATTCTAGAGGGTTTTGATAACTTGGACAGAATGTTAAATAGAGAAATTGTGGTAAAATTACTAGCCATACTTTTTTGAGGGGAGGAGGGTACTATTTATCACTCAAAAATGGCTTGGCCTAGAAACCTGAAATTTGTATTTCTTCCTAAGGGGGACTGGTGTCTTTGACTAGTTTGGGGACTATTTTGGGAATATTTTGTTGGTTAAAAGCAGTTAGTTAAAAACTTTCCAGGTTGTGAAAATACAATCTGCCTTGCCATATAGAGTTTAGGTGGTATGAGCAGCAGGTGGACATATGTGTGTGGTGGTACCTGAGCAGGTACTTGAAGATCAATAGGGAAGAGTAGCAGTGTATTGGGGATACTATAGGAAGGGACCTTTCGGCTGGAGATGCAGCTGAGGAAGAGGTGGCACTCATCCCTGACTTGCTTGCAAACTCAGTGTCCTTTCACCTCTTGGGTCCTCTTTAGGGGTTCTTAAGAAAAAGTGAACAAACCTTCATAAAATTTCTGGGCTAACATCTTTTATTCTCCTTTGGAGAAACCTTCAGACTGAAAATGTAGGTGACTTTAGTAATCTGTATCCAGTAGTCCCAGGGAAAGATTCTGTCAGAGGACTCTGTTACTGTGGTTTGCCCTGTACAAATAATTGGGTTCTCTATGCCTATTCTTATATACAGCTTGCTGAAACAGCTCTCTGCCAAATGTTCCTGTTCAGCCGTAACTCTGAAATTAGTCCATAAACTTTGGATATAATATTTTAAAATATTAAAATGGCTGAAGGGAGAATTATGGCCTTAATAAGTTTAGAGTGCATATACATTGACTGGTCATACTGACTTTTAAACAAAGCTTATGTAGCCCATAATATTATTGGTAAGATGCATATTAATAATCAAGGCATCTTAAGAAACATAGGCAGCCTATCCATGGGGATTAATGTTGAATTTCTTAACTCTTGTCAATTACTAGCAACTTTGATGTTCTAAAAAGAGAATCATTTGGAATTTATCCTTCATAGAATCAATTACATATTTTTTCATAACTTAATCTTAAAAGAGATGGCATAGTGGAAATCCCGCTTGTTAAATCTAGGCTTTTGTGAATTCTGTAAGAATTTGGTAGGGCAGCTGCTACTTTGCATGTATCGTTGTGTGTTACTTGCAGGCACATAAAACAATTTCTCAGTGGTCTGTCGGATTGTCATAGTCCTTCCCCACTCTATCTGTATTTATTTTTGGCACAGACCATACTGTAGCACAGGGGTGAGGAAACTTTTTTAGGTCTGAGGCTGCCCACCCGCAGAAAAATCACAAGTGAGAAACCCCCAACTGAGAGGGGGAAAAAGACTCTCCTGGCATTCCTCTGGCACACCAGAGCCTAGTAGATTGTGTGCTCCAGCCCTGTGGGTGGGTGGCAGAAGGGTGGCCCCCAACTGAGGAGAAAGACACTCCTCACATTCCCCTTGCCCACCAGAGCCAGGGTTTCCCCACCCCTGCTGTAGCATATGCATTTTAGGGCCCATATCTTTCTTGCTAGATATGAGTGCCTCAACTTGGTTTAGACCCAGATGTGTAAAGTTGATCAGGTTCATTTTTATTAAACCAAACTTTTAATGCTCACTTCAGAAAATCCCAGAATATAGTGTGTGATGGGGTGCGGTCACGGCAGACTCCTTGATTCCCTGAGTGTGACACAGCCACTGACACACTCGCCTCTTTGCTCTCTGGGGCTTCTCACCACCCTGTCCTGCTGGGCCAGGTCTCCTGATCTTCCCCAGACAAGGCACAGAGCTGAGATCACCACTCCCCCACCCTGAGGAGCAATATAGACATTGAAACTCTTCAAGTCCAAGGAAAATACCGTTTTGGACCCAGCTTCCAGGCAAACCACTCCCCAAATGGGATCAGAACTCCAAATAAATTATTCATGTAAGCCTCCTTTAACTATGAAAGGAGGATGTACACACTGATTGCTCCCCCAAGTAAGAGTTATTTACAATGGGCTTGATAGTAAATAAAATTAACTTTATTAAGTACATGCAGTCCCCGGGTTACGTACAAGATAGGGACTGTAGGTTTGTTCTTAAGTTGAATCTGTATGTAAGTTGGAACTGGCGTCCAGATTCTGCTCTACCACAGGCCCGGGGCTTTGCTCCATGTCTCCCTAGTCTGCTGGGGGGGGGGGGCGCACTAGCTGCGTCCCCCCCCAGCAGACCAGGGAGACGCTGAGCAAAGCCGCGGAGGACCCGGGCGGGATCGCGGCGCTTCCAGATCAGCGCCGCGATCCTGCCCGGGTCCTCCAAGGCTTTGTTCAGCATCTCTCTGGTCTGCAGACCAGGGAGACGCTGAGTAAAGCGAGGAGGACCCGGGCGGGACGCGGCACTGATCTGGCTCCTCTTCCTCCCCCCCCCCCCCCCCCCCCCAGCAGACCAGGGAGAGGCAGAGCAGCTTTTCTCGCCCCGGAGGACAGGGGCGGCGGGACCGGGCGTCCGCCACTCCCGTCGTCCGGGGCGAGAAAATCCCCGTTCGTATCTGCCTGTATAAGCGTTAGGATTTAAGTAGTTGCAAGGGAAAGGGGCAGAGCAAAGTAGATTACAACTTCAGAATAACAAAAAATGCATAGCTAGTGCTAACACTTTAAAACTATTCTTATTCCAGCTAAGCCTCCAAACCAGGGAAGTTCCTTTTTTTTCCCTGGAGTCTTTGGTTCATTCTCTTAAGAGTGTCATGCCACCCAGAGACAAAGAACTAAAAAACTTCGAAGCTTAAATAGCCTCTCTTTCAGAAAGAAATTTTCTATTTCACATTCTCCCCTTCCATGGTCGATTACTTGGTCAGCCCCTGCCAGTTAGGGAGGTTACATGACTTCCTAAGACCAACCACTGCTAAGACTTAAAGGACAAAAGGGCTGTTTACAGATGATCACCCAGACATTGAGGGAAACACCCTTGATGGCTTTCATTTGCACATTTAAAACCATAAACCACTCCATACACCACATATCTGAGGGTACGTCTACACTGCATCCCTAGTTCGGACTAGGGATGCAAATGGAGACGACCGAAGTAGTTAATGAAGCGGGGATTTAAATATCCCGCGCTTCATTAACGTGATCTCGCCGGCGCACTAGTTCGAATCACAGCTGATTCGAACCAGGAAGTGCGCGCCGGGACACGTTAGTTTGGACTAAAGCCCTTAGTCCAAACTAACATTACTCCTCATTTTTTGCACGCCGGCGAGATCACGTTAATGAAGCGTGGGATATTTAAATCCCCGCTTCATTAACTACTTCGGTTGTCTCCGTTTGCATCCCTAGTCTGAACTAGGGATGCAGTGTAGACGTACCCTAATTTTACTTACAAGAGTGATACATGCACCAAAATAAGATCTACAGATCCAGCAGATTGTGACATTAAAATTGATAGGTTACATGAGATATTTTATCCAAAGCATCTTCGAGTTATGAACATTTGTGTCCATAAGTCAGTTTCATAAAGCAGGGGTTGGGGGAGAGGGGGAACCATCACATAGTGCTTGAAGGATTCACTTTGTATTCAATTATGTTTTTTAGAGTAAATGTGGATTTTCAGAAGCAGACTATAGAGCCTATGCAAACCTCGTTTGGTGCTTTAGAACAGTCACAAACAGTGGCAAGCCTTCCTTTGTCCATCTGTGTCACAGAGGTACGAAAGTTCTGTCATTAAAATGCTGACTATATCTAATAAGTCTTTTAAAGATTCCTCCACACATGCACTGCTAAACATTGAAAATAGTGGAGGAGGGGTTTGCAGCATTTTTCATGGAGAAGGATAATTTAGGGAAATAAGAAACTTATCTCATATTTAAAATATTTGACCACAAATAATAGTCTTGAAATTATAAGGCATGGGTTATGCCTTCTTGTGTGTTTTTACAGCCACTAGTACATTTTGAAAGCTAGTGGAAACAAACAGGAAGTGAAATTAAAGAAGCTAATAAATTTTTAACTAGATAGAATTTGTCAAACAATTTTTATGTAACCTTACATTTTCGTTTGTGTGATTGTCCATTTGCCCATCTTACTGACGGTGCACATGCTTTTCAGGTTAGAGATCAGTGTATTTTTGGCCATCCATGTCTGCAGGGCATGCATGTACTCCCCAGTCCTCATCCTATACTATGAGGGGCATATAAGGGCAGGACACCCAGTACCATTCAACTCATCTCATCACCTCATGGCTTAGAGATGGAGATCAAGTTTGTATTCAATTCCAAGGAAGTGGCAGCCTTCTGAATAGCATTAGCTACTTAGCTACAATACAGTATTATTAGTTACTAGTTGAATAGCTATTAGTTTGTTTACATGTTTGAACCTTTATTAGTTATAGGTTGTGGCATTGCTAGGCTCATCCAGGTTTAAATACTGCCCCTCATGGGAGAGAGCAATTCCAGCTTCAGATGGCGACTTGAAGTGTCTCAGTTGTTTAGGAGAGATGCACGTTCCCAGTAAATGTGTGAATTGCAAGTCTTTGAGCTCCAAAACTAGGAAGGAAAAAGACACCTGACTTCATGTTTTCCTAATGCCATGGTATTTACCTCGGCATGCAAGAGACATGTATGGCTTTGTCCCTGGATTGTAGATACTCTAAACGAGTTGTGTGCTCCACTAAATTCACAGAACCTCTTCTGTCTGCAGATAAATTGGACAAGATAGTGGCTGAAAATGAGGCTTAAATAGTCCTTTCACTTCACACTTTGTGCTGCAAGAAGGAAATCCAAATCCACAATCAGACAGAAATGCTCCTTTCATTTTCTTCCTCACAGAAGTTTCAGAGGAAAGGTAACACACATGCTTAGGGAGAACACTGGAGTAGTGTGTGTGGAAAAACTTGAGGTACTCATACAGCCTTCAGAGGCTCCTTATGATGATGAGTGAAGATCTGAGCTTGGGAGGCACAATTGCCCATTTTTCAGAGGGACGGTTGCTTCTACTGTAGACATGAATGAGTTAGTGCGCCATGGATATTCCTCAAGATAAGGTCTCTACCACATCCCTTCTTCATTTAGTTGCCTGTCTCCAGCACCCTTAGTGCAAGCTTGTCCAGAATGAAATCTCTCATCTCTTGGACATGTGAACAATAGAATAATGCTTCTCAGGCTCTGATTCCACCATTTTCATTGTTCGCGAGTGCTTTGTGAAGTCAGGGCCATCTTCAATCTGAAAAGATTCAATAAATGCATGAAGAAAATGAAGTTCCAGATTGTGATTTCCCTGTATCAAAGGGACTTCCGCTAACCTCAGTGTTTTTAGCAGATGCATATCTCACCAAGATTCCCAAAGTGGGACCAAAGATTGGTTTGGAAGGTCCTAAGAGCTCATCCCTGTGAACCACTAGCATCTCTCTCACTTTTATCTTTGTGCCACAACCTATTTTCTGGTTGGCATCTTGTCCATCAGATAAGTTTCAGAACTGGGAAGACCCTACTGTGTGCTCCATGATGACCCAAAGGCTGGTAAGAACTACACAAACATTTTTGCCCAAGGTAAGTCGTCCTTACCGTGCCTTACAGGAGGTTGTCCTCCCTTCATTTTTTCCACAGCTACAATACTGATTGAGAAGCTATGGCACAGCTTGTGTGTCAGAGTTGCTGTAAAGATTGATATCAAATATACAGAATCCACAGGGAGATCAGACTCTGTTCATTTCTTTTCACCTGAGGTATCAGGACACTGGCATATGGAAAGTGATCAGGAGGAGTCAACCTGGATTCCCCACTAGCAAGTTGTGTCCGATCAATCTGATTAGCTTCTATGATGAGGTAACTGGCTCTGTGGATATGGGAAAGTCAGTAGATGTGATATATCTAGACTTCAGCAAAGCTTTTGATACGTTCTCCCACAATATTCTTGCAGCAAGTTAAGGGACTATGGATTGGATAAATGGATTGTAAGATGGATAGAAAGCTGGCTAAACTATTGGGTCCAACAGGTAGTGATCAACAGCTCGATGTCATGTTGGCAGTTGGTTTCTAGCAGAGTGCCCCAAAGATCGCTTCTAGGACCGCTTTTGTTCAACATCTTTATTAATCACTTGGATCACACTAAGCTAGAGGGAGAGATAGATATGCTGTAGGGCAGGGATAGGGTCCAGAATGACCTAGACAGATTACAGGACTGGGCCAAAAGAAATCTGATGAGGTTCAACAAGGACAAGTGCAGAGTCCTGCACTTGGGACGGAAGAATCCCAAGCATTGTTACAGGCTGGGGACTGAATGGCTAAGTAGCAGTTCAGCAGAAAAGGACCTGGGGATTACAGTGGATGAAAAGCTGGATATGAGTCAACAGTGTGCACTTGTAGCCAAGAAGGCTAATGGCATATTAGATTGCATTAGGAGGAGCGTTATCCGCAGATCTAGAAAAGTGATTATTCCCCTTTATTCGGCCAAGGTGAGGACACATCTGGAGTATTATGTCCAGTTCTGGGTCCCCAACTATAGAAAGAATATTTCAGAGAGTCCAGCAGAGGGTGACCAAAATGATTGTCAACAGAACATGGACCGTTGCTCCTTGTTCTGCCATCCATCATGACTGAGAACAGCCTTTCTTTGTCCTCTTTGGAACCTCCCTTCAGGAAGCTGAAGGCTGCTATTAAATCCCCCCTCACTCTTCTCTTCTGCAGACTAAATCAGCCCAAATCCCTCAGCCTTTTCTCATAGGTCATGTGCTCCAGCCCTCTAATCATTTTGGTTGCCCTCTGTTGGACCCTCTCCAGTGTGTCCACATCCTTTCTATAGTGGGGGGCCCAGAACTGGATGCAGTACTCCAGATATGGCCTCACCAGAGCTGAATAAAGGGGAATAATCACTTCTGTAGGCCTGCTGGCAATGCTCTTCCTAATGTAACCTAATATGCCATTCGCCTTCTTGGCTACAAGGGCACATTGTTAACTCACATCCAGCTTTTCATCCACTGAAATGCTCAGGTCCTTTTCTGCTGAACTGCTACTTAGCCATTCTGTCCCCAGCCTGTAACAATGCTTGGGATTCTTCTGTCCCAAGTCCAGGACTCTGCACTTGTCCTTGATGAACCTCATCAGATTTCTTTTGGCCCAATCCTCTAATTTGTCTAGGTCACTCTGGACCCTATCCCTGCCCTCCAGCATATCTACCTCTCCCCCTAGCTTAGTGTCATCCACAACCTTGCTGAGGGTGCAAGCCATCACCTCATCCAGGTCATTAATAAAGATGTTGAACAAAACCGATCCTAGAACCGGACATTGGAGCACTCAGCTAGAAACCGACCGCCATCCTGCCATCAAGCCATTGATCACTACCCATTGGGCCCGACAGTCTAGCCAGCTTTCTATCCATCTTATCCAATCCGTACTTCCTTAACTTGCTGCAAGAATATTGTGGGAGACCATATCAAAAGCTTTGCTAAAGTCAAGGTATATCACATTCACTGACTTTCCCATATCCACAGAGCCAGTTACCTTGTCATAGAAGCTAATCAGATAGGTCGGGCGTGACTTGCCTTTGGTTTAATCCATGTTGACTCTTCCTGATCACTTTCCCCTCTTCCAAGTACTTCAAAATGTATTCCTTGAGGATCCCCTCTATGATTCTTTCAGGGACTGAGTTAAGGCTGAGTGGTCTGTAGTTCCCTGGATTGCCCTTCTTCCCTTTTTTAAAGATGGGCACATTTGCCCTTTTCCAATCATCCGGGATCTCTCCCAATTTCCACAAGTTTTCAAAGATAATTGCCAAAGGCACTGCAATGATATTTGCCAACTCCGAGTATCCTTGGATGCATTAAATCCGGACCCATGGATTTGTGTATGTCTAGCTTTTCTAAATAGTTCTTAACCTGTTCTTTCTCCACTGAGGGCTGTACACTTCCTTCCCATACTGCATTGCCTAGTGCATTAGTCTGGGAGCTGACCTTATCTGTGAAGATAGAAGCAAAGAAAGCAGTGAGTACTTCAGCTTTTCCCACATAATCTCTCACCAGGTTACCTCCCTCATCCAGTAAGGGCTCCACGCTTTCTCTGATCACCCTCTTATTGCTAACATGCCTGTAGAAACCTTTCTTGTTAGCCTTCATATTCCTTGCGAACTATAATTCCAATAGCACTTTCGCCTTCCTGATAGCTCCCCTGCATTCTCGAGCAATATATTTATACTCCTCCCTAGTCATCTCTCCATGTTTCCACTTCTTGTAAGCTTCCTTTTTGTGTTTAAGCTCATCAAAGAGCTAATATGGTTGCCCAGTATATTTGCTTTTCTTACTGCATATTGGGATGGTTTCTTCCTGTGCCTTTAATAAGGCTCCTTTAAAATAGTGCCAGCTCTCCTGGACTTCTTTCCCCTTCATGTTAGTATCCCAGGGAATCCTGCCCATCAATTCCCTGAGTGAGTCAGAGTCTGCTTTTCTGAAGTCCATGGTGTGTATTTTCCTACTCTCCTTCTTCCTTTTTGTCAGGATCCTGAAATCTACCATCTCATGATCACTGCTTCCCAGGTTGCCACTCACCACCTCTACTTCCCCTACTCGTTCCTCCCTGTTTGTGAGTAGCAGGTCAAGCTGCACATAGCCCCTGGTTGGTTCCTTCAGCACTTGTATCAAGTGAGTTATCCCCAGCACTCTCCAAAAACTTCCTGGATTGTCTGTGTTCTGCTGTATTGGTCTCCCAACAGGGGTATCAGGGTGATTAAAGTCCCCTATGAGAACCAGGGCCTTTGATCTGGAAGCTTCTCTTAGTTGTCTGAAGAAAGCCTCGTCTACCTCATCCACCTGATCCGCAGGTCTAAAGCAGACACCAACCACAACATCATCCCTGTTGCTTTCACCTTTAAACTTAACCCATAAACTCTCAACAGACTCTTCTCCCTCTATATACTGGAGCTCTGAGCAATCATACTGCTCTCTTACACACAGAGCAACTCCTCCTCCTTTTCTCCCCTGCCTGTTCTTCCTGAACAATTTATACCCTTCCATGACAGTGCTCCAGTCTTGTAAGTCATCCCACCAAGTCTGTTATTCCAATCAAATCATAGTTCTTTGACTGGGACAGGGCTTCTAATTCTTCCTGTTTGTTTCCCAGGTTTCTTGAATTTGTGTACAAACACCTCAGATAACTAGTTGACTCCCCTACTTTCTCCATTTGAATCAGGGGTACTCCTTTGTTGCTCCTTCCTCCTTATATTTCTTCCTATTATCCAACTTCCTCACTTACCTCAGGGTTTTGGTCACCGTCCCCCAACTAACCTAGTTTAAAGCCGCCCTCACTAGGTTTGCAAGCCTGCGCATGAAGATGCTCTTTCTTCTCTTGGTTATATGGATCCCATCTCTTCCTAGCAATCCGTGTGCCCGGAACAGAGTTCCATGGTCGAAGAAACCAAAGCCCCCTCTCTGACACCACTTGCGCAACCACACATTTACTTCCACAATTTGAGATCGCTACCTGTACCTTTTCCTTCAACAAGGAGGATGGACAGGAACACCACTTGAGCTTCAAATGCCTTAATCCTTCTTCCCAGCACTACGTAATCTGCAGTTACCCACTCAAGGTCATTCTTGGCCAAATCATTAGTTCCTACAAGGAGAAGCAGGAAGGCATAGCGATCCGAAGTTTTGATCAGTTTGGAAGTTTCTCGGTCACATCCTGAATTCGAGCTCCTGGTTAGCAGCACACTTCTTGAGATTCCAGGTCTGGATGGCAGATGGATGACTCCATCCCTCCTGGGAGGGAGTCTCCGACCACCACCACCCATTGTCTTCTTTTTTGGGGGGGGGCGTGGAACCCCCACCCTGTGCCTTCTGGTAGATGATGTTTTTTTCTGATTTCTTCCCTGAGAGGTCCCTGTCAAAGCATTCTACACCGTAGTGCCTATGCAGACAACCTGAAGCAGTTACTTACCTGTACAGGAATGGGGGATACGTGAGTTGGTCTTCTTCTTTTAAAGATTATATGCTGCCAGTTTTCTTCCTTGTCCTGTACAGCTTGCTTTGCCTGCAGTATTAAGTATTGCTGTGCTGCCTTCTATTGAGAAAATCTTCATCTTCTCTGATGGATACTTGGGCCGCAAGTCCTCTAATTTTTTCTTCCAAAATGGCGACCAGCTTGCACTTAGTGCAGATGAAATCCCTTCTATCTTCTGAGAGGAAGACAAACATGGCACAGGCGGTGCAGGTAACAACAGCAGACCTATCACTATCCATACCTGCCGTCCTTCAGAGAGATTCCTCGGTTGTTTTTAAATGCTTCCATGAAAGGCAGAAGAGAAAAAAAGAGTGTTAGAGCTTAAAGCCTTGACATCAGAACTGCCATATACAGCATTCTATAAATGCTGTAAGATTCTATAAATGCATTCTATAAGATTCAGCTCTGACCCCACTTGACCTTTTTGCCAAAAGTGGTGTCATCCTTCCAAGTCTACAAGGATATTTTCCTTCTGGTGTCTTATGCTAAGCCAGATGCCAGCAGTGAGGAGAGGAGGCTCATGTCCAGTGCCCTAGACTTTTACCTAGAATGCACCATGCTCCTCAGAAAATCAAGCCAGCTCTTTGTTGTGACTGCTGACAGGATAAAGGGCCTCTCAGTATCTAAGCACAGAATCTGAAAATGAAACACCTTTTGCATCAGAGTTTGTTATGACCTGGCATGTCACTGCTGCCCGTCATACTCAACGAAAATGGTATTCATCACCTGCTACATTCCTCGCTCGTGTTCTGATCCAGGATATCTGTAGATCTGCAATGTGATTGTCAATCCACATGTTCATGGCTCACTGTGCTGTCACCAAGCTAGCGAGGATTCTGGACAAGGCAGTGACAAGATAAAGACAAAGACCAGTTCTACTAGCCAGTTACACAGAGAAACGTTGGAATTAGAGTTCATCCGCAAATTCAATTCATATGCTAATGGATTCAATTATGATTAAGGATGATTGGGGCACTATCAACTTAATAGTTGTTTAAGGTGCAAACAGTTCTTGTGTAGACGCCTATGTCAGGAACGCTACTCTCAATTGACTTCGATTCTTATCTGCTTTGTTTTAACTACCCAATCTTCAGATACTTAATGATTCCCTCTTGCTCCTGGTCTCCCACCCCCTCTTTTTTTCCCTCCCTTCCCCCCCCCCCCCCCCTTTCTCTCCTATTTATTTTGAGTCTGCACATCCTAAACTCAAAACTCTGGTCATCTGAAGAAGTGGGCTGTGCCCATGAAAGCTTATAATACCATCTACATGTTTTGTTAGTCTATAAAGTGCTACCTTTTGCATTTATTGTTTTTTTCTGGACAGACTAAGTTGGCTACCCCTTGAAGATTTTTTTTGAAGAGACCAGCTTCTATGGCTGAAAGACTTTTTAAAATAAAAAGTAGATTTTTAAAAAGTTAAACTAAATACATTTATTTAAATGTGAAAATATGAGAAACCTGTGTTAATGCCTAGCATTACTATAATCGGTTCAAGTAATTTAAATATTCAATTAGTACATGTTTTGCTACTCAAGTTTTAAAGAGAGTCAAACCACTAAACTGCTGGAAGTCACTGGCTAAGCCCTGGAACAAAGGAATGCTGAAGTACTAACCTAGCTGTTGACAGCAGTAACCTCTTCTGTAGGTTAAAAGAAAATAATTTCTTTCTTAGTTTATTCTACTACTTCAGGTCAATAATTTGTAAATTCAAAGATTAGAAACCAGTTAGGAGTTGAAAAAAGCAGGATAGCTTGTTTTTCTTTTTCCAGTATATGAATCAAAGCAAAGTGTGAAATGAGATTCACTAATCCTAAAATTTTGAAGGACTTGACCAGAAACAAGCACTCAGTTAGTTTCACTATTGGCAAATAATGCCTTTGTTTAATAAATGGGTTTTAACTTCAAACTAAAAGATAACAAAAATTGTCATCTAATAAATAAGAAATGTACATCATCCATAATTTTCTAATGTAAGGATTAAGAACCTGAATAAATGTTGTATTAAAGCTCTATAATTACTTAAATGTGGGTGGATATAGTGTATCCTCTTGGTTAACAAAAGTAAGTACCAAATTTCTTGTCAGACCTGTATTCAGTTGCAAGAAAACACATCTTAAGGGCTCCTAACTAATGAGAGTTAACCTTTCTTTAGGAAAATAACTAAAAAGAATAGAAATACAAAAGATGAAAATTGGCATAATAGGTTGATTTTTAAATCTTCAGTGTGCCTGATCTTTCCCTCATGGTGCATCAGATCTTACCCGAAAGTTCATATGATGAAGTAAATCTCTTGTTTACAGTATTTGTTACCATATAGATGTGAAAGTTATGCTTAATTATTTAAGAAGTGTACCAGTAGTTTAAAAACTATTACTGTAAATGCTTTTTAGGATTAGGAATACTTTAATGTATTTTTTCTTGTGTATTGTGTAATCCTAAGCATTGAAGAATAACAATTATGTGAAATACATTTTTGAATATAAAAATGACTTAAAATTCAAAATATGTAGGAAGTTATATCCTGGTGTTTTTAGGTGGTAGAAGTTGGACATTTCTGGGGTTATCGAATAGATGAAAAAAAAATGGCTGTTCTCAAAAGGCTTACTGCTGAGATTAACCAGCTGGACTTGATGCCTCTGCCAGTGCGTCCGTATCCTGATTTAGTTTGTCTGGCACAGTTTACTGAATTCGAAAACAAAGGATATTATAGAGCTCAGATCTTGTATGTTTCTGGAGATTATGCTGAGGTATAGTACTTTATTATGCTATGTTGAATGTTAAGTAATTAGATTATCAATTTTGTAGCTTCGTATTTTTAATGAAATACTTTTGTAACTATTACAAAATCTTTATAAAGAAAACACATGTATAAAACCAAACCTTAGCAAAAGTATCCTGGAGTAAATGAATGATATGTCAGAACACAACAGAGAAATTGTCACTTTGTAAAGTTGAAGGAGAATTTTGATAGGGAAAAGTGAGTGATGTAGTAATGTGTGTTGAAGTAACAAATGAAAAGCTGAAAACATGCTCCAACTACAATATCTATAGTTTGGAAGAATACTCCAAATAATTTAATTGTAAGTCAGCTTGATGAATCAAAGTCAGTATGTAATGACCAAGAAGGTAAATGTGTTCATCAGAGTGATCAAAATTACAACTTTATGGAATCATGTGTTCTCAGTTGTAGGTATAACAGTGGCCAGCGTGTAGTCCTTGTAAGTTGGCTTCTGAGAACTGTTATGTGCTATACCTGGTGCCCAAATATTTGCCTTCTCAAAACCTTGTTTTTCATGGTGGTAGTGACACCTAACCCTTGACTACCTTGAAACTATGTATCGAGCTACAACTGACCACTCCTAGTTGTGTTAAAGCTTTGTTTGAGGTTTGAATCAGGTCTGAGGGTAGGTTGGGTAGTCTAGATTTCTTGGTCCAGGCATAGTGATGGTCCAGACTCCAGAGAAATAATAAAAAAAAACCAGTAATGATGATTAATATTTTGGGGCCAATTCAAAAGCATCTGGCAGTCTGGAGTTGGTCCAATGATCTGCCCATTGACTACTTCAGATGTAGGCATAGCCACAGGTATAGGATGACTGGGGCTATGAGCTCTCATTATAGATATGGTACTCCTCAACATCAGAGGCAATTTCATGAAAAGCTATCAACCCTTTCTTGACTTTGGTGTTCCATTCTTGGCAAGGATCACCTGATAATCCTAAGGTGAGTATGATTTTTAATAGACTAATGAGGAGACCACTTGCAATTTCATAATCTGTTGATGAAATATGATCTTTTTCTGTCCAGTTATTCTCCACATCTTTGCAGTCATTTTCCCCTTCCTGTCAGCAAATGGACAGACAAAACAGCTGATGGCATAGCTGAGACGGACCTCTCTGTTCCACTAACTTTTTTTTTTTAATCTCGATGGTGAGGGTGTAATCTTGACTGTCAACCACCCTTACAAGACACAGCTATCTGACAATCAAGAGACCACAAATACAGGTTACACCTCTATAAACTAGGACTCAGGTCTGGCAGGACTACAGATGTTCCAGGATCAAAGAGTCCCAGCATGCTGCAGGGGGAGGAATCCTGGTGCAGTGTGTGTGTGTGGGCGGGGTAGAAGTCTGCATGCAGCCCAGCTGGGCTATGGATAGGTGTGGGGTGGGGTGGCAAGCCTGGCTGTGCAGCTCAGTTGGGCTGCCGGGGATGGAGGGTGGAGGGCAGGAGCCAGGAAGCTCAACACATGGCTCAGCTGGGCTGGGGAGGGGGAAACCCGGTGCCTATCCCAGTTGGGCTGCCTGGGGAAGCCAGGCAGCTCAGTGGGGCAGACAGGGCAGGGGGTGGGACTGGCAGCGGAATGACAGAAATGATCTTCTCTGGTCCTGCAAAATTCCACATCCAGGACCAGAGGGTGCTGGACCAGAGAGGTCTAACCTGTAGTTGACTTTATCCACTGGTGATTTGAGGTAAGGTTATGCAAATTTAAATCTAATCCAAAAACCCCTAATCTATAATTGGTATGGACCAAGAACTGTTGCCTTGGAGAGAAGTTTGCCTAATCTTGTCTCTGTTTATAGTTGTTTTTAGATTGATGGATGTGTAACCTAGGGAGAAGACTGAGTAATAAGCAAGACAAAATTGATCAGTTTGTTTCTGACATATTCTACCTCCAGGAACCCATTATTCAAGACTCCATAATTATAAATATTTGTCTTTAAGTTGGTTATGTAGTGTATTCTGTTGAAATATTTCTGTAGCTGATGACCTGTAACTATTACAGTAATTTTATATATTGCAATAAGAGAGCTGTGTGCTTGCTACCTTACAACTGCTAAACACTTTATTTAGAGCTTTGGAATATCCACTGATTTAATATTTTCATTCCTCTCTTTGTTGCCAAGGTTTTCTTTATAGATTATGGCAATAAATCAAGAGTGGCTTTAGATCTTTTAAAGGAAATTCCAAACTATCTTCTAGAGCTTCCTTTTCAGGTAATTATTAATAGCACTTACTTCTTTTTAACGAATGTATTGATATTTTAGGCCAACAAGCTTCAGGCTTTTTAAACGTCAGCAAAACTATCCCAAATAATAATGCTCCTAGATTCGCTACTATATTTTACTAATCTAATGTATGAGAGAGCCTTTATCGCTAGTCATATATAAAGTATGTTTGGAAGTATAAATGTGTTCCATCAAGAGAAGACCTATTTAAGTCAACTTGTTTCAGGCACCTGCATCATATTGCATATGACTGTAGAGAGGTGGTGCCTAGCCTTTTTTTTGGGATCATGTAATCGTCAAGGGTTATTGTGTGAACAATGTTTGTATTGATTATTAGCAGGGATCAGTTCTCCTACTGCCACCACTCATCTATTTGAGGCTTGCAGTTTTGGGAAGCAGTGCTGGCCCTGTCCCACCAGACTATGCCCATGTTAAAAAGGGGGGATATGCCCCCCAGTTTTTGAGCCATTGGTGTAGATGTGTATACCATGGCAATTGGTAGAATGGGATTTGTACCAGTGGTTTTATGGCAATCTTAGAAACTCATTGTGTAAAATAATGGATTTAATACTGCTAATGGAGGAAGTGTTATGCTTGAGCTGGTTTATCATTTTGATTGTTAGTGACCTGAATTGTTTTGATAAGAAAATTAAAATGTGTCAGTCACTTCTGGAGCTCATCATGCATTCTTTAATATTTTGTTTTAGGCTTTAGAATTCAAAATATGCAAGATGCGCCCGTCTGCAAAATCTCTTGTATGTGGAGAACAGTGGAGTTATGGTGCTAGCCAAAGATTTGCTTCATTAGTGAATGGTTGTGCACTGATAGTGAAGGTGTATTCAGTTGTGCACAATATTTTGCATGTGGATGTTTACCGTTATTCTGGAAATAAAGAAGTGAACATTCGAGACATGCTCATTGAAGAAGGCTATGCTGAGCTAGCTGAAGAATCGTATGAATCAAAAGTATGCATTAAATAAAAAGCAATGCTTTGCCATATTAAGTTTCTTAATGCTGATTTATTTCATCTCCTCTGTGGCCTCATAGATTGAGCTGAAATATTGATCTGTGTAAGCTAAGCAGGGTTGACTGTGGTTAGTACTTAAATACGAGTTTATATTGTAAAAGGTGCATGTGTACTTAAGAGTATTGTTAATATAATTGGTATTTGAAATAGTTTGCATATACTAAACTAGTCATAGTGGATGGGAGGCAAGGGGCAGAACTGTTTCTGAGACCCTTCCATAGTGATGTCCCCCAGTGAAGGATGTAATGCTTCAATTTGAGTGTCGCACAGGAAATACTGCTATGTGCTTTATGAGTTAGTGGAAGACAAATCATTGTTTTTATATTGAAACTTGTTTTTCTACTCAAATACATTAGAATATTTTTGCATAGACTGTTTCTTTTAGTTTTAAAAAGTTTGAACATTTTGCAAATTTGTTCTCTTTTGGATTTTTTTTTAGCAAAGCAATGAACTCAGAGAATTATATTCACAAGTAGAAAATAAGATTGCATCTGTAACTCCAAAAAAACAAAAACAGGAGGAAAAACATCTAATTGAAATGTTGTTAAATCACTTTTTGGCCAATAAATTTGGTACACCAAATTGTAAGGTAATTTCAGAAATGGTTTTATTTCTTTATCAGCTGGTGGTTTAGATCTGTGCCCAAGCTAGAAGGCAATTTTTCCAACAGAATTTGATTTTCTGACTTGAAACAATATTAACTTCATGTTCAGCTATGAATAAAGACGACATAAATTTTTAGGATTCTTCAGGATAGATTTGTGAAGCAATGAGAGACCTGGATTAAATATTTTCTAAGAATTACTAAGACTGAATTAACTGGTTTTGAGGTTTTATGACTTCCGTGTTAAATATTAGTAACTTAAACTTGGAGTATAGCACGTGAAAAGCAATTCTATCCTCAACATTGTATTTTTAATGGAAATAAGTGCTTCCCTCATTTTCTCTATTTTAAAAGCAGCTTTTAATTCTTAAAAACACATGGCAAAGGAGTTCAAAATTGATGTACGGTTTGTGCGCCAAATACTAAGGCTGTGGGAAGCAGGCAGTACAGATGCTTTTAAATTTACTTTTAAATTGTTGTGCATATCCTGGCTTTTTTGTGTTAACCAAAGAGAATCCAGAGTTCATGATTTTGGCAAATCCAAAATTAACTGTTAATTCTTCTTTGAGTATTTGCCTTGAAGGGGTGCTGTACAATAGAATGCATGTGGGCCAATGCACTCAACTAGAGAATTCAAAGCAGTGTTTACAGGCTGCACCTGCACAGAGTAAAACTTCCTGTCCCCAAAGAAGTTTAGACCTGTTCTACTCAGTCATTTTCAACCACCTGTGGCTCCGGACAAAGCAATTGCAAGTCTATTGATTCTGTTTCCCATTTTTCTCTCATACAATTTATTCTTTATTTTTTATTTGTCCCATCTAAAATGTAAGGTAGGTATGGGATTTAAAGGCAGGTCTAGAAAGAAAGAGAGGCAACACTGAAGCTCCTAAAGTGTTCACTAGTCCCAGTAAAGTCTGCTTCTCTGCTGTGCGTCAGCCTCAACATTTCAGGCGTCTCTCTTGGCAGCAGTTCCTTCAGAGGCTAGGACTTCTAAGAAAAAGAACCCTCTTTCTCCTTCCAGAGAGCCTGAGGGGGGGATAGGTCACTCCATAAATCCCACTCATAACGAGACCTCACATCCCTCAAAGGCTACAGCTGAGGTGCCATATCAGCAGAGCGACAGTGGTGTTGCACAAGAAGCAGTGTGTGGACAAGTCTGAGAGACAACACAGGGAACAGTTTACCTCAGTACTGAGCAACACTTCAAGGTACTAAGAGATGCCCAGATCTCCTGTCCACACCCTAGCACCATCATATCACTTATTCCAGGACGCTGAGGTTAGAGATGCTCCTCTTCAAGTCTCACCAATACTGCAGTTACTGTTCAAGCAAATATCAGGTGTAGGCATCAATTCAGTCTTCTGGATACCAGAGCCTTCCAGCTCTCTCCAGATTACGTTCTCTGGAAGACCAGTTTATACTGGAGATAGCAGAGTCTCCCCTGCTACTGTCCTCTACCAGGGCCACTTTCACAGTATTACATAGATGGATTGGACCTGATAAGACCTCCAGCCTTCAGTAGCAGCACTAATTTATGAGGCTCCTCAGGAAATGTTTTTTCTTCAGATTCTCTGAGTTCCCAACACAGGCCTCATCTTCAGCACCTTATCACACCCTCTGAGCCAGTATTCTGAAGCTTTTTCAAGCATCCTAGAGCCAGTTGTTCTGACTATCTCTGGGGACATAAGAACGGCCGTACTGGGTCAGACCAAAGGTCCATTTAGTCCAGTAGCCTGTCTGCCGACAGTGGCCAGCACCAGGTGCCCCAGAGAGCGTGGACCGAAGACAATGATCAAGCGATTTGTCTCCTGCCATCCCTCTCCAACCTCATGACAAACAGAGGCCAGGGACACCATTTCTGTCCCCTGGCTATTAGCCTTTTATGGACCTAACCTCCGTGAGATTATCTAGCTTCTCTTTAAACTCTGTTATAGTCCTAGCCTTCACAGCCTCCTCTGGCAAGGAGTTCCACAGGTTGACTATGAGCTGTGTGAAGAACTTTCTTTTATTAGTTTTAAACCTGCTACCCATTAATTTCATTTGGTGTCCTCTAGTTCTTCTATTATGGGAACTAATAAATAACTTTTCTTTATCGGCCCTCTCCACACCACTCATGATTTTATATACAGGCAGTCCCCGGATTACATGGCTCCGACTTACATCGGATCCCTACTTACAAACAGGGTGAGGCAACCCCGCACTAGCTGCTTCCCCCCAGCAGACCAGGGAGACGCGAAGCTAGAGCTCCCCCACTCCCCCAGCAGACCAGGGAGACGCGGAGCAGCTTTTTCTCAGCAGACACCTCAGCTTGAGAATAAAGGACTGAGGGAAGTGAGGAGTGGGACAATAAAACTGAGCTCTGGAGAAATGTTTGGCTAGAGTTTCTCCTACAGTATGTACCAGTTCCGACTTACATACAAATTCAACTTAAGAACAAACCTACAGTCCCTATCTTGTACGTAATCCGGGGACTGCCTGTACCTCTTTCATATCCCCCCTCAGTCTCCTCTTTTCTAAACTGAAAAGTCTCAGTTGCTTTAACCTCTCTTCATATGGGACCCGTTCTAAACCCCTAATCATTTTAGTTGCCCTTTTCTGAACCCTTTCCAAGGCCAAAATATCTTTTTTGAGGTGAGGAGACCCCATCTGTACACAGTATTCAAGATGTGGGCGTACCATAGGGGCAGTAAGAAAGTCTGTATCTTATTTTCTATCCCTTTCTTAATAATTCCTAGCGTCCTATTTGCCTTTTTGACCGCCGCTGCACACTGCGTGGAAGTTTTCAGAGAACTGTCCACGATAACTCCAAGATCTATTTCCTGATTTGTTGTAGCCAAATTAGCCCCCATCATACTGTATGAATAGTTGGGGTTATTTTTCCCGATGTGCATTACTTTACACTTATCCACATTAAATTTCATTTGCCATTTTTTTGCCCAGTCACTCAGTTTGGTGAGATCTTTTTGGAGTTCCTCACTGTCTGCTTCTGTCTTGACTTTCCTAAACAGTTTGGTATCATCCGCAAACTTTACCACCTCACTGCTTACCCCTTTCTCAAGATCATTTATGAATAAGTTGAAAGGGATTGGTCCCAGGACTGACCCTTGGGGAACACCACTAGTTACCCCTCTCCAATCTGAAAATTTACCATTTATTCCTACCCTTTGTTTCCTGTCTTTTAACCAGTTCTCAATCCAAGAAAGGACCTTCTCTCTTATCCCATGGTCATGTAATTTACACAAGAGCCTTTGGTGAGGGACCTTGTCAAAGGCTTTCTGAAAATCTAAGTATACTATATCTACTGGATCCCCCTTGTCCGCATGTTTGTTAACCCCTTCAAAGAACTCTAACAGATTAGTAAGATATGATTTCCCTTTACAGAAACCATGTTGACTTTTGTCCTACAAATTATGTTCTTCTACATGCCTCACAATTTTACTCTTTACTATTGTTTCGACTAATTTTCCCGGTACTGAAGTTACTTACCAATCCGTAATTGCCAGGATTGCCTCTAGAGCCCTTTTTAAATATTGGTGTCACGTTGGCTACCTTCCTGTCATTAGGTATGGAAGCAGATTTAAAGGATAGGTTACAAACCACAGATAATAGTTAAGCAATCTCCCATTTGTGTTCTTTTAGAACCCTTGGATGAATGCCATCCGGTCCCAGATATTAGTTAACATTAAGTTTTTCTATTTGTTCCAAAACCTCCTCTAATGACACTTCAGTCCGGGACAGATCCTCAGATTCACCACCCACAAAGGACGGTGCAGATTTGGGAATCTCCCTAACATCCTCAGCCGTGAAGACTGAAGTTAAGAAATCATTTAGTTTCTCTGCAATTGCTTTTTCGTCCTTGATTGCTCCTTTTATATCTCGATCGTCTAGGTGACCCACAGGTTTTTTAGCAGGCTTCCTGCTTTTAATGTACTTAAAAAACATTTTGTTATTTCTTTTTGAGTTTTTGGCTAGCTGTTCCTCAAAATCTTTTTTTGCTTCTCTTAATACATTTTTACACTTGGTTTGACAGTGTTTATGTTCCTTTTTATTTATCTCACTAGGATTGGACTTCTGCTGCTTAAAAGATGCCTTTTTGTCCCTCACTGCTTCTTTTACATGGTGGTTAAGCCACGGTGATTCTCTTTTTTAGGTCTCTTGCTATGTTTTTTAATTTGGGATATACATTTAAGTTGGGCCTCTATTATGGTGTCTTTAAAAAGTTTCCATGCAGCTTGCAGGGATTTGGCTCTAGTCGCTGTGCGTTTTAATTTCTGTTTAACTAACCACCTCATTTTTGTGTAATTCCCCTTTTCAAAATTAAATGCCAGAGTGCAGGACTGCTGAGGTGTTCTTCCCACGACAGGAATGTTGAATGTTATTATATTATGGTCACTATTCCCAAGCGGACCTGTAACGGTTCTCTCCTGGACCTGATCCTGCGCTCCACTCAGGACTAAATCGAGAATTGCCTCTCCCTTTGTGGGTTCCTGTACCAGCTGCTCCAAGAAGCAGTCATTTAAGACATTGAGAAATTTTATCTCTGCTTCTCTTCCTGAGGTGACATGTATCCAGTCAATATGGGTATAATTAAAATCCCCCATTATTATAGAGTTCTTTATTTTGGTAGCCTCTCTAATCTCCTTCAGCGTTTCAATGTCAGTATCGCTGTCCTGGTCAGGTGGTTGGTAATATATCCCTACTGCTAATTTCTTATTATTGGAACATGGAATTACTATCCATAGCGATTCTGTTGAACATGTTGATTCATTTAATATTTTTATTTCATTTGATTCTACATTATCTTTCACATACCACCCGCCACCCACCTGGCCTGCTCTATCCTTTCGATATATTTTAGATCCCGGTATGATTGTGTCCCACAGATTTTCCTCATTCCACCAGGTTTCAGTGATGCCTATTATGTCAATCTCCTCCTTTAATACGAGGAACTCTAGTTCACCCATCTTATTAGTCAGACTCCTAGCATTTGTGTAGAAGCACTTTAAAAATTTGCCACTGCTTATTTGTCTGTCCTTCCCTGATGCTTTGGATTCCTTTATATGCGGTTGTTTGTCTGCTCTGGCCCTTGGTTTGTCCTCTTCCCTCCTCTCTTTCTGACTACAGCTTAGAGAATCTCTGTCAGTGTATTCTCCTCTAAGAGAAGGCTCCATCTGATTTATGTACATCTCCACACCAGTCAGCTTTCCCCCATCTCTTAGTTTAAATACTGCTCTATGGCCTTTTTAATGTTTACTGCCAGCAGTCTGGTTCCACCCTGGTTTAGGTGGAGCCCATCCTTCCTGTATATGCTCCTCCTCTCCCAAAAGTGTCCCTAGTTCCTAATAAATCCAAACCCCTCTTCCCTACACCGTCGTCTCATGCACGCATTGAGACTCTGAAGCTCTGCCTGCCTACCTGGCCCTGCGCGTGGAACTCAAAGCATTTCCAAGAAGGCCACCATAGAGGTCCTGGATTTCAGTCTCTTTCCTAGCAACCTAAATTTGGCCTCCAGGACATCTCTCCTTACGTCATTGGTACCTACATGTACCACGACCACCGTCTCCTCCCCAGCACTATACATAAGTCTATCTAGATGCCTCAAGAGATCTGCAACCTTTGCACCAGGCAGGCAAGTGACCATACGGTTCTCCAGATCATCACAAACTCAACTATCTATTTTTCTAACGATCGAATCACCCACTACTAACACCTGCCTCTTCTTAACAACTGGCATTCCCCCCCCCTCCCCAGAGGTATTCTCAGTGCGAGAGGATACCGCAACATCCTCTGGAAGGAGGGTCCCAACTATGGGATGGTTTCCCTCTGTTCCCATTGAATGCTCTGTTCCCTTGAGACTTTCATCCTCTTTAAGAGCACTGGGGCTCTCAGACTGAAGGTGGGACAGTACTACAGAGTCCCGGAAAGTCTCCTCAACATATCTCTCTACCTCTCTTAGCTCCTCCAGTTCAGCCACTCTGGCCTTCAAAGCCCGAACTCGGTCTCTGAGGGTCAGGAGCTCCTTGCAACGGGTGCACACACAGGATTGCCCTTCGGTACCACACATTTGCACTTCAGTACCTAATGCCCTCTCAGCCCCTGGGGACACCAAGGAGAAGAATGATCCCTAGATAGCTGACAGGGTGAGTTTGCTTGAAGTTCTCTTCATCCCCTGATGAGATAGTAGTGCCCCCACCAGCTTCTTGCAAGGCTCAGAAATGGTCAGTGTAAGAGCCTGTGAAATGTGTGGTGGAATTTCTCCGGATCCCACTAGAGAAGGTCCAAGAGTCTTAAACATTCCTTGATGGGCATTTTAAAATACCTCTCAGGGAAAAATGGACTCCAAATAAATGTGACTCAATTATCATTTGCTCAGAGGTTGGCAAATACTTGCTATTTGCCAACCCATCTGTAAGTAGGAAGTTTAAAAAGTATTATTCTGGTCAAGAGACTGGAGAGTTTTTTTTCCTTATCCCACCCCAACTCTCTTGGGCTAGCCCTGACTATCAAAAGGAATAGACAGGCTCTCTAATAGAGTCCAAACATTTAGACCTCCTTGGTAAGAAAAGCTATTTCTTGGCAGCTCTGCAATTTTGTGCAACAAATATGTTGGTAAAATATGGATTGCAATATATATGGCATGTTCATTCATTTTATTGAACACCTGCCACAGATCAGAGAACAAATTCAGGCTCTCATTTCAGACAGTAATTTGAAAACCAGAATCTCCTTCCAGGCTGCTTTAGATGTTTCAGTCACGGCTTCTACTTCCCTAGATATAGTCATGGTTATGTGGAGAGCATCTTGACTCCAGTTGTCATCTCCCAAGAGAAGTGCAGAATATGTTTGCAGACCTTCTCTTTTAAGATCCAAGGTTTCCATCTCTGACATGGAGTCCTTCCTCTATACTCTGAAGGACTTGAGAGCTACTTGACAGTCACTGGGAGTTTACATTGCTAAAACCAAGAGATAGTTTAGTAGGTCTCAAATATCACAACAGACTAAGCTTTTCCAATACAAAACTCAGTAGAACATTCCCAGATTTTGAGCTTTTCAGAGGAGGCGATCTAGACCTCAGAAAAGGGGCTTCCCCCCCCTTCTATAGCAACATCTCATCTACAAAATAATTTTGACATCTTGGTTGAGGGCCTCAAGAAGCTTACCTTACTGAATCCTGTGCTGAATTATTACATCCAACCCCCCCTTTGGAGATTGGATATCCTACTTCCTACCTGCCTAGGCACAAATTACCTCTTGCAGATGGATTTGTGGAGGTGATCAGCATGGAATACTCCATCCATTTCCATCCTATTCCACTAGTCTTCCCTGAAAAATCCCCCCAGCATTTTCAGTGAGTGGCACAAAGGTCTGTTTCTGGGAATCCCCAAATCTGCCATGTGTCACAGGAGGCAGGTGTTGCACTGCTTCAATAAATTATCCCACTCATCTCAGATTTTTTAATTACATTATGTATATCTGAGATGGTTTTTTTAACTACTGCAAAGTTACAGCTGTAATACTGAAGGTGAGAAACTATGTATTCCAGTAACTCTTACTATCCGCTAATACAATGATCTATGATTTGCCTGGCATTCACAATTAAAGCTGCATCATACTCGAATCTGCAACACTACTGGGAGGTGCTACATTGTCCTGCATTTTGCTTCAGCTACTCCAGACTAACACGGCTACATTTCTATCACTTAGAATATCAATGCCACATATCCTACTGTATTACGTATCCACTTCTACCTTTGATCCCTATACTGCCATCCTTATCAAGACAAGTGTAGTGATTAAAACCAGCTTCACTTCTCTGTGGCAGCACCTCTTCAGCTACGTATTAGAAAGGATCTCCTTCACAGAATTTGGAGACCCTAATCCCTCCCAGCCCCTCATCTTTGAATCTTTGAGCATGACTCCTAAGCATGGAACTCTTAACCTATTCAGATGCAGTCCAGTGGGTTCTCCTATCTAGCAGGAAATTTTGTAATCACAAAACTTAACTTCAAAAGTGGAAACTCTTCAACTCTTGGTGTTCCTCTCATTCTTCCCAAGCCTCATACATTCCACTTCCCAAAATTCTGGATTCTCTGATTAAAATAAAAGGTCATTCAATTAACTCAGTTGGAGTGTGTCTAACTGCAGTAACAGCCATCAAAGGCTTATCAGTTTTTGCCCGTAGTAATACAAATAGAGTTATCAAGGGTGTATGCAGCTTATTTCCCCCCTCCCCATATGGAACCAGGCCCTCAGTTTGGTTCTCCATGATCTGAAGAAACCTCCATTTGAAACACTGGCTACTGTTCTTTCTTCCATCTCTCCCTTAAAACTCCATTCCTCATAGCCTTCACTTCAGCTAGATGAATGGGCGACTTTGTTGCTGTTATGGTTGATCCCTATATACTTCCAGTTCCACTGCATCCTTGTTCTTGCTGTCTCCCAAAGATCTCTTGGGAATACCACATAAATAATGAGATTTGCCTCCCAGTGTTCTACCCATAACTTCATATCTCCAAGGAATACACCAGTCCATATACAAGACTTCAGAAGGTCCCTCATATTCTACTTTGACAGGACTAGGACCTTACTAGACCTGTCCTAGGCTATATGTATAATTTGCAGAGAGGATGAAGGGTCAACCTATTTCCATTCAAAGACTGTATAAATGGGTTTCTGGTTGTGTCTTAACCTGCTGTGAATCTGCTGAGATGCAGCCTCCTCACAGTGTTGGCATGTTCCACTAGAGTTTAGTCCACATCTAGAGCGTTACTAAAAGATGTTCCCAAAGCAGACATTTATAAGATTGCAATATGATCTATTTCTATCTTTGTCACTTATGCTTTCTTCCAAAGATGATACTACTTGTGACTCCAAACCATCTTGGACTTACCTCCTCATTGTAGGAGACTCTCAAGCAGTAACTTGGTGAAGCGTCAGCAGGGAGTACAGAGCCACTAGATGCTTGAAATGCTAAAGGAGCACTCAAAGACAATAACGTCATTGCAGAGAAACTAAATAAATACTTTGCATTAGTCTTCATGGCTAAGGGGAATGAGGGAGTTTCCCACAATTCAGCCATTCTTTGTAGGTAACAAATCTGAGTCACTATCCCAGATTGAGGTTCATTAGAGGAAATTTTGGACCAAATTGGTAAACAGTAATATGTCACCAGGACCAGATAGTATTCACCCAAGAGTACCTTCAGAATTCAGATGTGAAATTACAGAACTACTAACAGTGATTTGTAATCTATCCTTTAAATTATCATCTTCTCTACTAAATGACTGGAAGATAGCTCATGTGACGACAATTTTTTAAAAAAAGTTCTAGAGGTGGTCTTGGCAATTACAGGCTGGTAAATCTAACTTCATACTGGTCAAATTGGTTGAAACTATAGTAAAGAACAGAATTGCCAGACACATAGAGGAACATAGTTTGTTGGGGAAAAGTCAGTATGGTTTCTGTAAAAGGAAATAATGTTTCACCAGACTACTAGAATTCTTTGAGGAGTCAACAAGCATGTAGACAAGGCAAATCCAGGGATATAGTGTACTTAGATTTCCAGAAAGCCTTTGACAAGGTCTTGCACCAAAGGTTCTTAAGGAAAAGTAAGTTGTCATGGGATAATGGCAAAGGTCCTGAGAGGGATTGATAACTGGTTAAAAGATAGGAAACAAAGGGTAGGAATAAAAGGTAAATTTTCAGAATGGAAAGAGGTAACTAGTGGCATTACCCAGGGGTCTGCAGTGGGACCAGTCTTATTAAACACATTCATAAGTAATCTTGAGAAATGGGTAAACCGTGAGGTAGCAAAATTTGCAGATGTTACTAAACTGCTCAAGATAGTGAAGTCCAAAGCAGACTGTGAAGAGATTCAAAAAAAGGGTCTCACAAAACTGGGTGACTGGGCAACAAAATGGCAGATGAGTTTTAATGTTAGTAAATGAGAAGTATTGGATAAACATAATCCCAACTACTTATATAGGGATGAAATTAGGTGTTACTACTCAAAAGAGATCTTGGAATCATTGTGGACAATTCTTTGGAAACATCCACTCAGTGTGCAGCAGCAGTCAGAAAACAAACGGAATCTTAGGAATCATAAAGGGATAGAGAATAAGAAAGAGAATATCTTAATGACTCTATATACATACACGAAACACCCACATCTTGAATACTGCATGCAGATGTGATCACCTCATCTTTAAAAAAAAATAAAAAATTGTGGCATTGGAAAAAGTTCAGAAAGGCAACAAAAATTATTGGGAGTAAAGAAAGGTTGCCATATGAGGAGAGATTAATAAGATTGGGACTTTTCAGCTTGGAAATAGATGTCTAAGGAGGGATATGATAAAGGTCTATAAAATCATGACTGGTGTGGGAAAAGTGAATAAAGAAGTTATTTACTCTTTCCCATAACACAAGAACTGGAGGGTTATCAAATGAATTTAATAGGTAGCCAGTTTAAAACAAGCAAAAGGAAGTACTTCTTCACACAACACACAATCAACCCATGGAATTCCTTGCCAAAGGATGTTGTGAAGTCTAAGACTATAATAGGGCTCAAAAAGAGCTAGATAAATTCATGGAGGATTGGTCCATCAGTGTCAGAAGCTGGCAAAATGGGATGGATCATTTGATTAGCTGTTCTGTTTATTCCCTCTGGGACACCTGGCACTGATCACTGTTGGAAAACAGGATATTAGGCTAGATGGACCTTTAGTCTGACCCAGGATGGCTGTCCTTATGTAAGGAAAGGTTACTTCCCTTAGTGTAACTTGAGTTCTTCAAGAAGTCTTTTTTTTTTTTTTTTCAAATGAGTGCTCAACCTTCTGCCCTTCCTATCTTCAGCTGTGGAGACTCTGCTTTGCAGTGAGAGAGAACTGAGGAGTGTTGGGTCTGCACCTCCTTTTTATGCCTTTGTTTGGAGGCAGTAGGTGCTACTCTATGTAGAAACAGGCCCATGGACATTGCTTTATGTTTTCTGGTCAAGAGAGCTTGCATACATGGTGCATCCTAAAGCATACACTATGGTTGTGTGCATTTATTTCTGATAACTTGAATGTAAATATATATGGAAAAATAATTGCTGCCTTGGTTTCATAGTAAGTAGACTAACAGAGATCTGATGATGCAAAGTTACTACTGCACTCTTAAGTGCAACTGGTGATACACTAGATGACTCAGGCAAACTCAAAACTGTTGATTTGGTCGCATTTCATAAAGACGCATAGCCAAAATTCAGTGGGGCTACTTTCATGCCAAAACGTAAACAGATGCATAGTGTTTATAAGATTAGGAAGCTAGACACTTAAATACAAATGGCCTGATTTTTAGACATGGTGTGGAACTCCCAAGTCCTATTCAAGTTATTGAGAAATTATGATTGCTTAGCTCCTGAAAAAAAGAGGTATTTTTTATATAGGGGCCTAGATGTAAATTTAGGTACTTAACTTTAGGCACCCAAGTTTGAAAATATTAGATGTTAATATATAGCCGATAAAGTATTACAATTATATGTGTGTATGTATGTTTGTTTATTTTCTTCTAAAAACTGAAAATTTGACCTATCTTGTTTCAAAGGCAATCCTTCATGGCCCCTTCAATCCTTATGAGCTGAAGTGTCACAGCATGACCCAAATTTCCAGATTCAGGTATGATAAAGCTTTCACCATGAATGGTAGACAAACCATAGGTTATTGCATTGGTAGATAAGAGTTATTTAAATACAAATTTTCACATCTTTAATTATTTTATTAATTCACATTATGATTCAATACTATTGCATCTGCAACTCTGATAATATCATTAAAAGTTCTGAGAAGAATGGGAAAATTTATTGTTATAGCTTTAATGTCCCCAGAAATTGTATTTAATATCTTGTCTGGAAGTGGGTGATGGGAGGAATCATGTGAGGATAACCTGTTGTGTTCCCTCCCTCTGAGGCATCTGGTATTGGCCACTGTCGGCAGACAGGATATTGGGCTAGATGGACCGTTGGTCTGACCTAGTATGGCCACTCTTATGTTCTTATCTAGAATGCTAAGCTCAGAACCTGGATTCATTAAAAACTTGACTCAGTAAGTAGAGTCACTTATGGCTGATTCATAATTTTAAAAGGATTTTCAGATACGCATTTCAGCTAACTTCTCTTTTTTCCTAGATGCGTCTGCATAGAAAAGGAGAGTATAAATTCTGTAATTCTCAGTAATACTCCTGAAGATCCATTTCAGAAAATGTTGGTTGCTGCTTCTGTATCAGTAAATGCAACTGGTAATTCTAAATATATTTTTATGTTTCTTACTTTTCTCACTTCCATTTCTTTTAACTACTAAGCATTGTCTATATGAATAGCCACAGAACTAAGAATTGTTCTTTTGAGTGATTGCTCATGTCCTTAGGTGCGTGTGATCGAACTATGCATTGGTGCTGGAAGTTTTTCCCTCTACAATATCCATAGGGGAACTGGCTCTGGCACCCTCTGGAGCAGTGCACGCATAGTGCAGTAATAGGGTGCTGCCACCCCTCCAGTTCCTTTTTACCAATAGTAACAGTGCTGAAAGTCTACTGCTTCAGCTAACACTGTTACTTGCTTCCCATTTTTCAACTCCTTTCCCCCTAGTTGTCTCATGTATAGTTCTAGTTTCCCTCTTGGATAGCTAGACACTTAAAAGGTCCTATACAGGACTGTGCCTTAGGATGGGGCATGCCCCAGTCCCCAGGCTTTAAGCCTTCTGATTGTTGTAAGAGGCTCATGCCCACTAATGACCCACATAATAGTTTGGCAGAACTGTGTTCCAGTCTATATGTCCATAAACTCCTACCCTCCATAGGTACTGGTTGGAGTCACCTACGTTGAATGGACATTAGAAGCACTTGAAGAAAAAACAGTTACCTGCTTCCATACCTGCTGGTATGTGCGATGTGTTGCTTATGTCCATTCCGTGTCCTGACCTCCTCCTCCACTGTCTGAGTTTCCAGCGAGAAGGAACGGAGAATGGGGGTACGATGGTGGTGCCCCATATTCTGTGCAATGTTATGTGCCAATCTAGGGGGCACCACAGCCAGTCCCCCTGTGGATACTGCTAAGGAAAGAACTTCCAGCACCAGTGCATGTGGCAAGCACACACACCTAAATTGAATGAACATGAGCAACACATCTCAAAAAACACTAGTTATAGAAACAGGTAACTGTCTTTTTAAGCAACTGATATAATTGTCTACTAACTGCTTATAGGTTGGCTGTGCTTTTAAGGCTTTTTGTTAATGATAAATTATATTTTTTATAATAGGATCTACAATATTGTTAAGAGAAACATCTCTGATGCCTTCTATCCCTGGGCTACCAGCACTTCTCAGTATGATATTTGCTCCCGTTATAGAACTGAGGTATACATGCATTTTTAAGTATGATAGCAGAATTATTATATTTAGCAACTTGAAAGAGTGATTATTTGAACAGACTGACTCTCAGCACCTTAAGGAATGATGTGTTTTTTACCATTCTTCTCCTATGCTACCCTTGTTTGTTCCATCCCTTAGCAGCAGTAGTATGTTATAATGTTGGATGTATGTGTGATTTGGGGATTCTAGAGTTTGCCTTTATGAATAGTTAATTAAGTTCCTGAGATGTTGCTGTAAGTTTAAGAGAAGGAGGAACTGTGCCAGTCTTAGTTCTGCTGATGAAAGGGAACTTTGTGTATTTTAGGGGCTATGGGTTGTTGAGGGACTAAGTTGCAGATAAATGTATTATTTTCACCTATGTCAGTATGATTGGGCAACAAGGGATTGAGGGATTGTTTTAGACCTTGCAATCCCTGCCCTGCCATACCTTCAGCAAATGCTTCTTCTAGGTAAAGAATTAAGAAAGGGAAACAGCTCTTTTGGGGGCAGACCAGGAAGAGAACAGACCTACAGCCCACAGTTTCAGCAGAGCAGAGGGAAGGATGACATTTCAGAAATAACTGCCCTAACAGAGTCCTTCCTGAGGGAAAGGTCCCACCCCAGAAACAGAGGAGGAAGTAATTCCCTCTTTGCCACAGACAGAGTCTCAACATTGGAAATTTCTTCTTATTTTCTTTTCTTGGATTCCTCCAGCCAGGGCCATCCCTAGAGCACAGGGCCTCCAGGGCAACCTCCCTTTTCCACGGGCATGGGACCTTAGGCACCCCCAGGTTCCATTCCATCCCTGCCCTTCTCCACCTCTGCCCCTCCCCTGCTCCATCTCTCCTACCCCCCATTGCACCTTTCCCTGAAGCCCCCTCCCCTGAGCTATGTGGTCCAGGGGATTATGAGGGGGTCTGGTGTATGGCAGCAGCAGAGTTGGGAGTGGAGCAGGCTGGGAGATGGCCAGCAGAGTAGAGGAGGGGTCACTTTAGCTCCTGCCACGGCATGTGCGGGAGGCCCTGACCCCTGCTGCTGCCCTGTGCTAGGTCCCATAGTACTGTTGAGGTGGCTGCTGCAGGGCCTCCTGTGGGGCCTGGGGTGGCTGCCCCAAACTATCCTATGTATGGGATGGCTCTGCCTGCAGCAGACCTCGGAGGAGATAGGAAGTGGCCCAGGGAGGGCAGCCTTAAGCAGCCTCAGTTGTCAGACCACTGGTAGCCCAAAGGGCCCTGCATCAGAGCCAGTGGAGTGGAAGGACCCAGGCTCCGCTACCAGTGTCTTCCCTACCAGTCGTGAGTGGCAGCCTTGATCACTAGGCCATGCTCCCCAGCCAAACCCCAAATAGATTAGGGTTATGGAACAGATTCCATGTGAGGAGAGACTAAAAATACTTGATGGTTGAATTTAGAAAGAGCGATGATGGGTGTGGGTGTGTGATTGCAGTATAGATATAATCTGAGCATCTATTTTCATATTAATGTGGGATGTAAATTAGATTCTTAGTGTTCCAGATGTGGTTGCTTTTGTTTTAATTTCACTGTTCTAACCTTTTGTTTAGGGTTGATGAAAGTGGAAAGAATTTTACTGGTGTTCTGTGTGGTTTGGGGTGGAATCAGACTCTTGGAACCTCACTGCTTCCAGAACATGACATGGAGCTGGCATTTGATGTGCAATTTGGTGTGAGTGACATAGTAGAGGTAAAAAGTGCACATGGATATTTTCATTGTAGTAGTGCATGTCCAGAACCTAGCAGATTTCAGAAATTTAATTCTTACAGTTTTATTACTTGAAGTCTAGCAACCTTTGGCAGAGTTTTAAAGTTGTCTAATTTTTTTAGTGAAATTGCCTGTTTATAACCTTGAATTGATCTTGTGTGTCAGAAATTAAATTTAAAAACCTTGAGGTGATTTCATTAAACTTTGTAGAACAAAGTCAAATATTAAATAATAAATTACCATATTTTTAGACAATTGTATACATTAAGCCAGTAATTAAGCAAATACTATTTTGTGCTAACCAAACACCTATGCAAAAAGGGTTGCTTTGTTTTTCTGTGTAATATTAAAAATTTAATTATATTTTTGGTATAAAACTATGCTATTTAAAAATCTGCTTACAATATATTAGACATTCTTATATTTTATATATAAAGTCTTGCTAATGTTGATACAAAAATGAACTATCAGTGATAACTTAACTGTTCTAGACATACAGAGGTGTGTTGGTGCACACACATCCCTACATAAAATCCAAATTTAAACTGGAAATATTGTTTGGGCTTCTCATCATGTATCACTGAAACATTTACAGATAAACATCCTAAGAATGGCCATTAACAAACTGGTTTGTGATGGCCCAAGTGGCCCAAGGTATTTTGAGCAAGAGAGGATTGCACAGCTGCAAGAGAATGCCCGTGAGAAACTTTTAGGGTAAGGCTACTTTTCTTGATAAGAATTTTGTTTGTTTTCTTAGATGATAGCAAACTAGAATTCACATTTGTCTTCATGCTTCTGTGTTTTACTAGCCATCTTGATTTACTTTGATTGTTTGTAAAGCATTAAATCCACTACAGATTGAACCGCTGTAGTCCAACATAGGGATGTGAATGGTTAACAGGTTAACCGATGGGGGTTGGAGCAGCTCCCCACCTGCCACTGGTAGAGGGATACTTTATCCCTGCAGGGCCCACCATGGGTGAGGGTTCCCCAATCTGGGTGGAGTAGCCCATGCCTCCATTGATATAGTTACGCCTAGGAAATGCTAGGCTCTTTGGCAAAAAGAAATGCTATCCTAAATTAACTACATTGGGGGCAGTTTCATGATGCAGCTTCAAGTGTACAGTAGCTTTAAGTGGAGTCCCCCAGTGCAAAAGTGCAATAGAGAATAGTAGCAGTTGTCACATAAAGTGTATAGAAAATTGATATTGGAAGTTCATATGACTCCCTTTTTTGATGTGCTTGCTCAAATTAAATATATGATTTGTCAGTGGTTACATCTCAACTCAGTTGATGTATTTGAGCACTAACACATTTACCCCAACTTTAAATCCACTCCCCACATCTTGAGCGAGTAAAGGAGGTCGGGTTTTGCTCTACTGGGCCATGTAACAAGAAATCTTTAGGGCATCAGCACATGCCAGAGGCTGAAGAGAGACAGTGGAGTAGCCAGTTGTGAGGTTTTGTGCAGTGGATCTGTCAATCAGTTGATTGTGGCACAGAGTTCAGTGTTTATACTGGAAGTATATTTGTCTAAATAGGTAGCATCCAGCACCTGTCACTGTCTTCTGGTAAAACCATGCAGCCACTGTTGTCTCCGTGACATGACAGCCCTTACTGTCCAATCCCACAGTGCTTTTGTGTCTCAAGCCAGACAGCTAAACTACAGTTTCATACCTGTGACATTTCTGAGGCATATTTTACAAGTATACTTCATGGCAGGAACACCAGCAAAAACTTTATGGGCAACCTCCCATTTTGAGACCTGTAGCACAATTGGCAAAATTCCAGAGGCTAGAAAGATGTGCTCCTGCAACAATTTGACATATGTTCCAATGCAAGAGTAAATTTGACTGACATAATTTATGCAGCAAATTGCTGCGTTGGTAGGTACCTAGCTAAGAAATGCACCTTGTGAGTTAATACTATATTAGGATAGGACTTATACAAAGAAATAATTTGTGCTTTTAATGCAGTTATACCTACATGGGCGCAGCGCATGGTGCTTTTACTCATTCTGGCGGAAGTCATGAAAATTAATGTCTTAAACACAAAATCTACTTGCTTCTGCTTACCACAGTAAATGGCATGAAACAACAGTATACTGACCTGTCAAAAACACATTGTTTTCCCCATGGGAATGAGCAATATGCTTTTTGTAAGAGTCTTGTACTTACAGACAAAAACAAGTAAAATCTTATTTAGGTGCTAAAGTTATTCTTCCTAGCATAAACAATAAATAGAATATACTTGAGTCTTCACCAGTCCTTTTCCTTTTAAAAGTGTAATTTCAATCTGAAAAAATATTTTAAATGACACCTTCTTTCTCCACAGATCTTATCTTAGTATTTAGTCTTTACTAATAATTTTAATCTTTGTACTGGTATTATTTTAAATATGCAGAGTACCTCACTATAAAAACCAAAAGCTTCTCTAACAATCCTTTTAAGTTGCTACTGGATTTTACTCCTGTTAATACTACAAAGCTGAATATAGCTAAGAGAAACTAAACTCGATTCTGTTTATTCCCGTGCATTAAAATAAAGATATTATCACTGCAAACCCAGTTGTATAGATATATAGAGGGCAGAATGTGGCACTCAGAGGGATGAGCCCAGCTTACTATCAGGTTTGCCAGGCTAGCACTTATATAAGCATTGTATTTTTAAACAGAGCTTATTTGAGATGGAATTAGAGACTGTGACACTTTAAACCACAATTAAACTCCCTTTTTAGAATAGAACAGCACTAAAATGTATGGCTCATCCCCAAATCTCCTCTTAGCTCTAAACTTCTCCTACAGACTTGTCTACTTCCATTCACATAGATGTCACTCTTCCATTTGCTGTCTTCCTTCATTCTATCTCTTTCCCTTATTCCCATCCTTTTTGTACCTTCTTTTGCCTACCTAAAACCCTATGAAATGAAGTCTGTGATTTTCACCAGCATTTATTTATAAAACTTTTAAAAAATCAAACTTAATAGGGTAAGTCATGCTATTCAGTAGCACTGGTTAATTATGCCTGAGGTTCATTAATGAATGTTTCATTTAAAATATTCTTGTATTGCATAAAGAAAAATCTGTCAAAATAAACATTACTTTGTTAAAAGGAACAGAATAAAAAATATTAAATTACAAGACAAAATGCTGAAGTTCTTTGGTAAAAGATAAGAGTCTTTTCTCATACTTCCTTCATCTCAGTGAAAATTGTTCTGATGATAAATCTCTTGCCATACAACAAATAGCATTAAGATACAGAAGCTTAGTTATCCTGTTCTTCAAGATTTGTGGATCATGGTATCCAGAAATCAAATTTCAGGAGTAAAATTACATCTTATTCCCTCCCCGCCCCAAATATCAGAAACTGAGCACATACTGATTTTGAAGGAAGAGACTATCTGCTAGCATAATGTTGTAATATGTGTCTTATTTCGCCCTATATGTATTTCAGTTTTTCTTATTATTTTTTGTTTAATGTGCCAAAAAATGCTTTTTTGAAAAGACACTACATGCCTAAAACTAGTCTGGTGAAATCTTTCATGGATTTCCCCTTCACAGTTTTTTTAAATTAACTGTATTTACAACATGTCACCACTACTTAAGAGTAAAATGAGTATTTGAAAAACACATCTAGACAGAATTAATTAAAATATATCATTGTACTTATTAACACAGCTTGAGGAAATAACTGGGGCAGACAAACAATCTATAATAATTGAGTTGTTACAGAAAACGGAATAATTTAAAATAGCTAAAATATATTCAAATGAATAAGCATGCATAAATGTATAGAATACATGACTGTTGCAAACTGTAGCACTTTGTCAAATAAATAACTTAAAATATTTTTTCCTCTCAATACAGTTTTAAAGCAAGCAGTTTTGCTAGTGCGTGACTTTATTTGTGATTTCTCACACTGAAGCAAATGAGCAAATTAAACTAACATGAAAATTTTAACATTTAAACCAGCAACATTAATGTAATACATGTCCAAATATTTCATTAGGTGTTTAAGAAACCCAAAGGTATATAGTTAATTCTAAAGATATTTTTATGAAATTTCAGCTTAATCTGCAAATCAAAACCTCGAGAAGTAATTGCTCCTAAGTGGTATAGGAAATCACATGATTGGAATCAGGTAAGGTTATAATTTTCAAATTTTATATATATATATATATATAATATATATATATATATATATATATATATATATATATATATATATATATATATATAAAAAAAGTAAATGGGAATGGTTATTACAATATTCCTTTATGTTTGAAGACTTACAGTAGGTTGAGTTGATGGCCACAGATAAGATGGTTTTTATCCCAATGTATTTCTTTGCTGATACCTGTTAACCTCATAAGCAGAGATGATCTGGATAACAGTACAGATAGTGTAGTTTGGGATTTGAGGTGAATGGACAGATTGTACACTCAGTCTGGATTTTATAATGCTTTTTTAATTTTGTGGACACTCATATTCATTATTTTGGAACAAAATGCTTCAGAAACTTGAAGCGAAGATTGATTACTGTCTGAACTATTTTATCCCCCCTAAGAAATTAACATTTTGGTACTTCCCATCAAATAGTATAACTAAATTGAAGATGTGTATTTATGTTACTTATTTTGGAATTGTTAGCTCAACCTTTTGTTCATCTACATTGCTTTTAATATTTTGTAAAAGTAAGTTGTTGTGTCAGCTATATAGCAACATGTTATCTGAAAGTGTATCTGAAGTCTGAGCGTTATCTGAAGATGTATCTAACAGTTTTATTTTATGTTAATGACAAAATGCTTGCATTATTATTTACTTGATAAGAAAAGTCTGTGGACCTGAAACAGAATTCTGACACAAGCATTCATAATGTGAGCTGGGGTTTTTATAGCAATATTTATCGAATTTTTAAGCATGTCATACAGAACATGAGAATATGTTGGATTTTATAGCTGGCTATTGTTTTATAACAGGATTTCCTTTTTTATACTTTCAGGAAACCTGCTGTGATGTTAGGGTCAGAAAGGGAGGTGGTAGTCTAGAGACTTCAAAGGGTTTCCTGCAACTCAGATGTAGGGTTTTTGTTTGGAGTGAGTGTTAGTCTACCCTGCCAAATCTTTCCTAATTTCATAAATGGGTCACCACATGCAACCAGATTCCCACGGCATTTAGTTCATGAGCTTAGTGGTTAGTAACCAGCAGGAATGAGGGAGGCCAATGGTTATCATACATCTTAGGGGATGAAGGGAAGTGGGTGCTTTTCTGAGATGGGTAAGTGATTTAGGTCTCTTCTCGGAAGGGAAGGAAATTGAGAAGATGGGATAAGCACAGAGAGAAAATATACTCATTGCATTTCACTGAGAGGAGTGTGTTTATTTTCTCTTAATTGTGCTGTAAGGTTGTCCTACACTGCTATAGGAGTATGAATGGAGAGAAAATACCTGTCCAGGCCAACTCACTTATGCTACAAGGTTAAAAATAGTAATGTAGCTGTTGAGGCTCAGGCTGGAACCCGGACTCTGAAACTCAGCAAAGAGGGTGCACCTATCCCTTTGTGTAAAGGGCAATCGAAAATACCTATCCTCTAATACAAAGTACAGGTAGTCATCCTACCTTTTATACTTCCATAAGCAGAAGTCATGCTTCCAACTCATTTTTCAAATGTCAGTAGCCATTTTTTAATGTCAAAATATATTATTTCACCATCTCTCTCACTCAGGGAAAGCTTCATTTAATATTTTTAGATGCTCTTGAACCTCACAGTGCTACATTACCTTCAATGGTCACACATTTTCCTTTTCCTTCTAAACTGCCTAAAGAACTGAAAAATATATGGCTGACACTTATTTCATAGTATATATGACAGATCAGCAGTGGGAAAGCAATTCTCAGTATTAATTCCTCTCTCAGTATGTATATACATATGAGTGGGTTCATTTTGACCTGATAATTCAAAGAACAGCTACTCGTGGATCTTTTTAACTATAATACAAACAATAGCGGGACATAAATATGTGGGATAATGAGTAAGCTAGTGTAACCTTTTGTTCATCTACATTGCTTTTAATATTTTGTAAAAGTAAGTTGTTGTGTCAGCTATATAGCAACATGTTATCTGAAAGTGTATCTGAAGTCTGAGCGTTATCTGAAGATGTATCTAACAGTTTTATTTTATGTTAATGACAAAATGCTTTCATTATTATTTACTTGATAAGAAAAGTCTGTGGACCTGAAACAGAATTCTGACACAAGCATTCATAATGTGAGCTGGGGTTTTTATAGCAATATTTATCGAATTTTTAAGCATGTCATACAGAACATGAGCAAAGTTTATGAGAGTCTGAACAATCAAAAAGTTACCTGAAAACAAGTAAAGAACAGTCTTGTGGAGGAGAATGTCTTGTGTTTGCAAAGTAAGAACGTATAAACTTGCATCTTTCTAACATTGTAATTTTGATTTTTTTTTCTATTAGGTGGATTCAAAACATATCATCAACCAATCTGAAAGGCAGAATGAAAGAGAGAACACTTTTATTTATCAGCTACATAAACTGGTTGTCTTAAATATTTAAATATTTCTAGAAATCCTTAAAAGAAAGAACTGTTAATGCCCTTTTTTAGTTTAATTTACTGCTGTTTTCTGAATGATCGTTAAAGATTAGCTTCACATCCCTCTGATCTTAAAGAGGATGCAGTTTGGAATGTCCTAGTGGGTGCTTTAATGAGATGAAAAAATGTAGTGTGACCTTTTCTTTCAAAGATTAAGAATCAAGGTACACACATACTGAAAATACAATTCATAGAATAGATTTGTTTAGATCAAGAGGCTCTTTTTCTTTAATAATGTCTGAGACAATTTTTCAAAAAGCACTCAATAAATGAAAGGGGAGAAAATAAATATAGTCTCGGTTTATTTCTTTTCCTAAAGAACACAACAGCTGATGATAAATGTTGTTTGTCTTTGAAATAAAATATTTTGAGTTACATGTTGAATTTTATTTATGCCTTATTTATATGTTGCAAGTGTTAGAGTAATAACTCATATAGCAAATTTGCTAATTTGTATATATTGCAAATGCTGGATATAATCACTTGCACTATCCACATTTGGCGCAATAATACATAAGTAATGAAATACATATTTTTTCATAAGTTGAGGGAAAATCTTTTTGAACCTCCAATTCCCTGTTCCTTCCTTCATTCTTTTTTATTCTTCCCTAAATCACAAACTCTTTACCACCACAAAATATATGAATAAAACATATAGTTGCAAATAAGATATGGTGTTTTTCTCCTTTGTCACAAACCTGGTTTGTGATATAATGATGGATCAGTTTAGTGTTCCCTGACTGAGATGCTAAGATGGAGGGGAAACTGGCCATTAACTACTGGACTTGTTCCTGTTGCCTAGGGCTTAGTTCTTGGCCAACAGCCATTGTCCCAGGCTCCGCAGATTTATCAGCTAGTGGCCGCAACTCAGGTTCTGGTGGGTATGGGCAATCCTCAGGCCCTCCCATTCTTTCCAGGCCTTCGGGAGGTTTATGTAGTAGACGTAAGTGTCCCTCTGCCACTGTGACATGCAGATCTCATAATCAACAGGCCCAACTTGGCTGATTATCTGGAAGGAGTCTTGCCATTTGGCCAGCACCTTGGATTCTGAGGGGGATAGTAGCAACAGGACACAGTCTCCTGGCTCAAAGATCCTCATCTTCACCACCCCATCTTCATAGGGGGTTTCCTGAGTATGCTGGTCTTATAACAGGTTCTCTCATGCCATAGTACCCAGCTCTTGGAGCCATTCCTGTACTCATAAAATATACTGGACAGAACCGCAACTCAGGTTTCCTAGTTCTCTCAGGATTCTCTCAAGAGATCTAGGATTTGCCAGGGATGCTGACATAGAGTAGCTCAAATGGAAAATCCAGTAGAGGTCTGTGGGACTTCTCGCATGGCGAAGAGGAGTGCAGGGAGCAACTTGTGCCGGTCCTAGTGATCCTCCTCCACAAATATCCTCAAGACCTTCAGGATCCCTTTAGACCGCTCCACTAATTCATCAGTCTGGGGGTGATATCTTGAGGGTGACCCACAGCCAGTTAAACTTCTGGAGCTGCCAGATGAATGGACGGAGTAGGAAGGGAAGAGCCTTATCCTCAGGCTCAGCAAATCAGCATGGAGACTCTGAGAGACTGGAGACTGAAGGTTTAGAGCACTCTTCCTGTCTCTTCCCTTTGGAGGGTCTTCCACAATAAGGGAGAGCAGCCACTCCTCACCAGTGGAAGGAAGGAAGAGGGAAACAAAAAATGATGATCTCCAGTGTCCCAAGATGGGACAAAGGCTCAGGTGGGAAAAAGTTCCCCAAACTGTGCCTTGGATTTACCCAGCACAGAGGATCAGGCCGCATAGGAACCAAACTCCTCAGGATTTCATGGTCTATACAGGGGCATCAGTTAGGAATGGGAAAGGGGAAAACTTTAAAAAGGCTCCTCCTCATTCTCATGTATGTGAACCTGAATTCTCTCTCAATACTGAAGGAGAGACTTCAAGAAGGAGACTCCTTGCAGCAAAGCCACAGGGGGTCTCTGAGTTCACACCTACCCTCAACATCTCTTATCAGTCTGTTGTCATGGATGCTCTGTGAGGTCATCACCTCCTGATCTCTTTTGACCAATTACCTGAGGTATTACAAAAGGCCTTGTGATGTCATTGCCATATCCACCTCTGCCCTGCAAGGTAATGTCTTGCCCCTTTGGATGTTTGAGCTGTTTCTCCTCTGTTCTACCCCCCTCCCACCTCACTCAGTCTTAGTTCTGGAGTTCAAGCAAGCTACACATGAAAACATGAGAGGCTGCTCAATGTGCCACACACAGTTCTGCCTGGATTTGTAGATTTTAAAGCCAGAAGTGAGAGAGCATCTGATTTGACCCTCTCCTATCATTGGCCTCATGTATGGCGCCAGTAGCAAGTTTCAGACCAAAGCACACTCCAGAAAGGCATCTGGTCTTTATTGGAAGACATCAAGAGGTGGAATAAAATACAGGACGATGTAGCACTTTAAAGACTAACAAGATGGTTTATTAGATGATGAGCTTTCGTGGGCCAGACCCACTTCCAGTAGAAGGGGGATGTCTCCTATAGACAACCACCTAACCTCAAGATGATTCTTACCAACAACCACAGGACATACCACACTAATACCAACCCTGGCACCTTCCCTTGCAACGAATCCCGTTGCCAGCTTTGTCCACATATTCACTCTGCTGATACCATTATTGGACCTAACCAAGTGAGTTATAAGATCAAGAATACATACTCCTGCGCATCCAGAAATATAATTTATGCTATCATGTGCCGAAAGTGTCCGTCTGCTTTGTACATTGGACAAACATCTCAGACACTTTGCCAAAGAATCAATGCCCACAAAACAGATACTAGACAGGACCACAAAGAAAAAACAGTTTCTTGCCATTTCAACCAGAAAGGACACTGTTTCACCGACTTAATTACCTGCATCCTGCTTCAGAAGCCTTTTAAATCTGCACTTGAAAGGGAATCGTCTGAACTGTCATTCATGCTAAAATTCAACACTCTACCTGTGGGTCTCAACAAAGACCCAAGTTATCTTACCCATTACAAAGATAGCTTCCCCAATTATAACCTCTAATACCATTAGCTCACAGACATTTACCTCCCCCCCCCCACATCCCCCTTCTGTTCTGAAATTTGATTTGTCCTTTTCATGTGTGTTCTTTTTTTTAATTGTATCCTTTGGTATATATGGTTTTGACTATTTTCTTCCACTACTTGATCTGAGGAAGTGGGTTTGGCCCACGAAAGTTCATCATCTAATAAACCATCTTGTTAGTCTTTAAAGTGCTACATTGTCCTGTATTTTGTTTCAGCTACACCAGACTAACACGGCTACATTTCTATCACTATCAAGAGGTGGAGATACTCTATTTTCTGTTAGTTATAAACCAGAAATAATCCCCATTATAAATAATTAATTCATATTTATAAGATGTTCTGTTACGCAGCTGCACCCTATTCTCCACTAGTACTAAACGACATTCCATTTTTTTCACCAACAGTGCTTTAATGAGTAATCTTTCTAGTGGGATATAGGGATTGCTTTCTCAAATATTATTTTATTGAAATAACAGTAAAATATATTGAGCAAGTGTAAAGGGCATAGAAGGATGATTTGTAAGACTCCTGCCTGAGGATATTATGGCATTTTAACCAAATAGTGTTTTATGGGTAGCTTATTGAGGGAACTCATTTAGAGCGAATAAGACAAATAATAAATTACTAATGGGTTTTGCCCATGAAAGAGCCTGATTCTTTATATTTTGGTTAGTCTCTAAGGTTCCACAGGACCACTTGTTGTTAATAAATGACTGTGCTAATCTTGACATTCCCAGGAAAGTAACAGGGTATATAATAAGATGGGGGTTTTTTTAGTTATGCACTCTGGATGCTTATTTATTTTGTGCAAGTGCAACCTTGCCAAGAAAAGCATGCCCTAGTGACATTAAGCTTGATCCTTCATGTATAGAATGGGGATCATAGCAGAATTTATTTCTTGTAATTTGTACAGCGTGAGACAGCATATTTCCAGTTATTATATTATGTATTCTTTATGCTGTTTGAATTAAAGTTGTGCTGCTGCTTTTAAAACTTTGAATGGTGTATACTCTGGTTAACTTGAAATCCTCCAACTGATATCTGCACTCCGACACTCCAGCACGTCCTTCCTTGGATGCAGCCCCACAAAACTGACCTTCCACTTTTTAGCAACTACTAAATAATGTCAACTTTTTGCTGGCAATCAAGAGTTGTTAAGACGCAGAATCTACTTTAATATTTTTAAAAGTCACATTTGAAAAATGTAGAAATAATTAGTTTTATGATGTCTTTCACCTCAGAATCAGAGTTTAGGAATCAAGTGCCCCGTGTACTTCATAATATCAGTAAAATGTAATGCTGGGACAAATATTTTTGCATTTTCTGCAGCTACTTATCAGGGATCCTAGAAATCCCTTTGCCTCCAAATTTTTTTTTCTTTTTACAGAGATTCTTTAGTTTTTGCATTTTGTGGGGGAAAACATTAAAATATTAACTATGTTTTGTTGAAACTAACAATGTCACTTATTCAGTGTGTGTAACCTTTCCCTCTTGTGGTTGATCTTTGAATGTGTATTACATTTGCATAGCTTAACATACTCCAATAAACTGCTTCTGATGTGTAGAATTTATTCAGTAGGGCATAAGAGTTTGTGATTTAATGCATCTCCAATTTCATTTCAGACATGAGTAATTAAAGTCTCTGCCCTCCCTGCACACACTTCCTACACACAGCCTCCTGCCCTGAGCCCCTCCTCATCCCCCAACATTGACTTCTGCATCCTCACTCCCCTGCCCCCTCCACATCCCCAAAGAGAGAGACTTCAATTAAAACAACTGATGGAAGTTGCACTTAGACCCAAGGTTCCTGAACATCCAGGCTCAAGTTTGTTGGTGCAGAGCACCCTGGTGTTGGAATAAGAAATGATGCAGGGAAAAGACTCAGTAAAGGAGCCCCAACACTGCAAGTCTCCAACACCACACTGCAAGTCAGAGGCATGGCTCCCTCCCAAGTGACATAAGAAGGAAGATGGAGTTGTTTGCCACATAGTTTGGCTAGACCTACTATGGGCCAGAGAACCAGCAGGTAGGGTTCGCCCACCAAATGTCAAGAGGCAATTCTTGGTGAGCCATTGACTCCGGGACCCTAGGTAGCCTTGAGTCCAGCACCGGGCGACTCACCCACTGATCAAGACCTGATGAAGATTGTGGAGCCTTCCACGCCCAACACATTTGAGTCAGTCAGAGATTTGATTGAGTTCACAGAGCCCCTTTCAGGCAGACACGTCCATGCATCTCGCACCACCCAGATAGGTGCCATCTTGAGTCAAGCCCGCTGTGATGCAATGCTTCCCATCTGCAGACAGGCACTGTTCCAGGTCCACAACTTCCTGGCCACTGCTCACTGGCACCCACAGCATCAGTCTCACTTGGCACCAAGCCAGGAATCACCGTGCATCAGGTGGCTGGCACCGCGCCTTGTCTGGCTCTAAGAGGTGACACTGTTCTCTGGCACCAGACTCCAGAGACTTTCCTGGTGCTGCAGGCTAAGCATAGTTCTTCTTCGGGGATGTTCCCGCGGGTGCTCCACTATGGGTGCTGGGCTTGCCCTGGCGCCACAGACGGAGACTTGTCATTAGCAGTGTCCAGCCGGACCACGCATGTGCCGCAGGCTCGCGGCTTTCGCGCTCTTTCTGTCACGCGGTCCGGCCCCTCCGCCAGTTCCTCTTTACCGCCTCAGGCTGCAGACGCTTGTAGCCGCGCTCCTCACTCCACAAGAACTAGACTGCTTCTAGTTCTCCCTTTGTGTAAAAAAATTTCCCTTTTCTTTCCTCTCCCCTCTCTTTTCCCATAAATTAAAAAAAAAATTTCTTTCAAGAGAGGAAGGACAAAGAGAACTATCAGGAGGAAAGCACAGACAGCTCTTACCTCCCGCCTCTCAGGTGTTCTCCTGCCAGCTTCTCAGTATAGCTCCGTACACCTTTAAAAAAAAAAAAGACAGACTGTTAAGATAAAAAGAACAAAAGATACCTAGGCAGAGCCATTACCAGGCTATCAGTCCTTAACCACCTACTGTTCAAGAAAACAAAAGATAAAAATTAGCGGGCTGCCAGTAAATGTCAGGTACCGGCTTTAAAAAAATGTGGCTTCTGCCGTGAGGCAATGCCTCGGGCGACCATGCCGAATGTATTCGTTGCCTGGGGGAGTCTCACATCCCCCAAAAGCCTCCAGAGCCAGGAAAGACAGGGAGAGGAGCCTTCGTATGCTCCTCTTTGATACAGCCCTGCAGCCGCTGCGAGCTGCCTTGAATCAGCAGCCTCCTAAGTGCCGGGCTTCCTCCCCTACTGCGGAACTTCAGGGGAAAATGACCCCGTCCTCAGCAAGATCCCTGCCAGCTGCCTTTAATGGCAGGGACAGCCAGGCAAAGACACCTGGGACCACTGGCATTCCAAAACCATGTCCCCCTGCCTCAGCGGCTTCTAAGTCTAAGCGGCCACGGGAGTCTGCAAAGACACTGGCTCCCCAGCCGGCATCAGCACAGCCGCTTTCTCCTCCTCCGGCGCCGAGTGTTGAGCTGGCGCCGAGAGCAGCCCCGGACCCGACCACGGCACCGGCCCTCGCACCGCCCCCGAGTCACCACGCGGTGCCGATCGCTCCTGCCCAGCTGCATCAGGAGCCGAGCGATTCAGCGGCCAGCGCTTCAGCGCATGCCGCAACCCGATCACTCCGGAGCCCTGCTGCCTTCTATTCCCCACGCCGCAGCTGCTCCCGCTCCCGCTTCATATCCCCGGCACCGTCCTCTCCTCTGCCGGCACTGCGATCTCCATGCCGCTCTCCTTGCAGCTCGTCCAGACTGCCCTCCCCGTTTCTGGCTGCTGCATCTCCCCATCACAGGCACCAGCACAGACATCTCTCTGCCTCTCCTGCCTCATCCAGGGCATCACACCTCCACTCCTGCTCGCCCTACTCCCCGTACCATTATCGGTACGGCAGTCGCTCCAGCTTCCATGATGACCATTCGCCACGCCACAGCACCTACCATCGCGACGACCGTGACTTTCAACATTCCCATAGTCGGTATTCTTACCGACCCCAATCCGTCTCCGACTACGCTGCACACAGGCGCTCTCCAACCCAGGCTCCCCTTACTCCTCCACATCACGCGACATCACCATCTCACCACTCTTCAGAGCCAGAACATACTCCCTTCGTGCACCATACCTCGGGGTCTTCCATTCCGGTTTCATCTCCTCCGGAGGACACAGTGAACCCCGACGACAGCTCCCCTCCAGATGACCTCCGTCAATTCCAAGAATTATTTAAGCGGGTAGCTATTACACAGGAGATCCCGCTACAAGAGCTCAAAGATAAGCAGCATAAGCTTTTTAGGAATCTCCAACTGTGACATAGTTCATGCCTCGCCATCCCTCTCGACGAAGGCATCCTGGAACTGGCTGACGAGGTGTGTCATGCTCCAGCGTCAACCCTTCCCACCAACAAAAGAGCCAACAAGAAATATTTCATGCCACCAAAGAGCATGGAATTCCTCTTTACTCATCCACAGGCTAACTCTTTAGTATTCGACGCAGCTCAACAGACATCTAGAGCCCCTCACCTCAAATACCAGGGCTCTGATAAAGACATACGGAGGCTCGAAGTTCTGGGCAGGAATGTATACACCTCAGCGACTCTACTCCTCAGAATCGCCAATTACTTGGCGCATCTCTCTAATCATACTTTCGATACATTTTCACGCCTCACTCCTTTCATGGATCATATCTCCGACCCAAAAAGATCGATCCTGAGATCAGTCATCCAAGAGGGTTACACATCAGCGAGAACGTCCCTCCAGATGGCTATGGACGTGGCTGATACTGCTGCTCGTTCTGCCGCTACGGCTATTGTTATGCCTAGAGCCTCTTTCCTCCAAGTGGCAGGAGTTCCAAAGGAACTACAGACAAAAGTCGAGGACTTACCCTTCGACAAGGTCAAGTTCTTTGCAGAGGCCACAGATGCAATCCTGCACTCCTCTAAAGACTCTCGGACAACCCTGCGAACTTTGGGATGTATACGCTCACCTTTAAGAGACGGTGATACTCACCCTATCAGCGCAGATATGATTACCCCTACATTAGACGCCAGTGGCAACAACAGTACCAACAACAGAGGCCTTTTGACAATGAGCATTCTCGCCAGAGGCCTCAACGACGCCGAAACCCGACCGGCAGACCGAACATGCCATCCAACAGCAAGCAACAGATTTGATGTGTTGGTCGAGGGCGAGCAGACAGCCACAGGCAGCACCGTGAATCATTCAACCCAGCTATTCCACCACTGTCTAAGACCCTTTCTACATCAATGGGCAAAAATCACCACGGACAAATGGGTCCTCGAGATTGTTCAGTTCAGCTATCCTATCCCTCTCATAGCCGTCCCACCAACCACCCCCCCCACCCCGTCCCTCTTCAGGGACCCCTCTCACGAAACCCTCCTCAGATTAGAGGTCGACCGCCTTCTCTCTCTGGGTGCCATAGAGCCAGTTCCGAAGGACTTCAGGAACGGGCTTTTACACTCACTATTTCCTCACCCAGAAAAGGTCCGGAGGCTGGCGCCCTATCCTAGACCTCCGTCGTCTGAACAAATATCTCAGGAAACAATGATTCAAAATGACAACACTAGCTGCCATAATCCCTATTTTAAATCCACAGGACTGGTTTGCCGCCCTCGACCTCCAGGACGCCTATTTCCACGTCCCTATTCACTCTGCTCACAGAAGGTTTTTGTGCTTCGTTGTGGCGGAGGACCATTTTCAATACAAGGTCCTCTCCCTTCGGGCTATCCTCAGCCCCCAGGGTGTTCTCAACGGTCCTATCCGTGGTCACGGCCTTTCTCCGACGCCAAGGGGTGCTCATCTTCCCTTATCTGGACGACTGCCTGCTCAAAGCACACGAGGTCTCCCACATGGTTCACCTCACGAGGCAAGTCTTTCGATCGCTCGGACTCCTCCTCAACGAGCAGAAGTCCATCTTGCATCCCACTCAGAACATCGAGTTCATTGGGGCCCGTCTGGACTCACTCGCCAGCAGAGCATTCCTACCTTCGCAGAGGTTTCAAGCCATCCAGGACCTCATTTGCACCATCACCATGAGCCCCACTGTCCCACTCATCACATATCTCAGACTCATGGGCCACATTGCCGCCACAACGTGTGTAGTGAAATACGCCAGACTACGCCTGCGTGCCCTTCAGCACTGGCTGACCCTTGTATACCACCACACCAGATACAATATCCACAGGCCCGTTACACCGCCACCTGGCGTTCTTCAATCACTCTGATGGTGGACCAGGCACACAAACCTGCTTTCGGGTGTACCATTTCACCCGCAGCAGCCTCTCCACCAAATCACAACAGATGCCTCCCTACAAGGCTGGGGAGGCCCACATGGGCTCCCTCTCGGCACAAGGCCAATGGTCTCCACAAGAAGCAAGGTTACACATAAACCTCCTAGAGCTTCGTGCTATTTTCAACGCATGCAAATCCTTCCTCATCTACATTCACAATACCACTGTGGCGATACTTACAGACAACATCGTAGCCATGTACTACGTAAATCACCAGGGCGGCACTCGCTCCTGTTCACTATGCACGGAAGCTATCCGCTTTTGGAACTGGTGCATTCGCCACGGGGTCACTCCTTTGGCATCCTACTTACCTGGCATCACAAACGTGATGGCAGACTTCCTGAGCAGACACTTTCCTCCGTTCTGGACTATGCACTGCACCTAAAAAACAAGGGTCTTGCGTTAGCCTCCATCAGGGTGCACCTCGCAACAATATCAGCATTCACACCACCTATAGATGACGTTTCTATCTTCGCCCATCCTATGACTAAAAGATTTCTCAAGGGCCTTACCAACATGGACCCACCACGCAACCCAGTCCCTCCTGTGTGGAGCCTGGACGTGGTATTCTACGCCCTAATGAGGCCACCGTTCGAGCCTCTGGCGACCGTATCCTTACAATTCCTTACTCTGAAAATGGTTTTCCTGCTCGCAATAACCTCTGCACGCAGGGTTAGCGAGCTTTCCGCCATGATGGCCATCCCACCATATACAATCTTCCGTAGCGATGGAGTAGTCTTGAGATTACACCCGAGGTTCCTACCCAAGATTGTCTCCAATTTTCCACATTAATGAACCAGTCATCTTGCCAACTTTTTTACCGAAGCCCCATGCCTCGCCACGTGACGCGGCCCTACATTCCTTGGACATCCGCAGGGCCTTAGCATTCTACATAGATCGCACTAAATCGTTCAGGCTTACGGACCATTTATTCGTCTCCCTGGCACACAAGTCTAACGGTCAACATCTATCTTCCTAAAGAATTTCCAATCTCGTGACTGCATGCATAGTGCAATCGTACGCAACGAGAGGGTTACCCCTTCCGTCCCAACCACATGCTCATTCCACTAGAGCCATGGCCACATCTACAGCATTCCATAGAGGCGTGTATCTGAAGGACATTTGCAGAACGGCGACTTGGTCCTCTCATGGGACCTTCGCTAAGCATTATTCTATCTCTCACTCAGATGGGCCAGTGGTGACTGCGGTGCTCTCCACGGCGGATAAATAGGGTCTCCGTGCCCTCCTTCCGTTTTTGATGACTACCGCTACGCAGTCACCCATAGTGGAGCACCCGCGGGGACATCCCCGAAAAAGAAAGCGAAGTTACTCACCTCTGGTGCAGTAACTGTCATTCTTCGAAGTGGTGTCCCCGCGGGTGCTCCACTACCCGCCCTCCTCCCCGCTTCGGAGTCCTCTCTCTCTCTCTGCTCTTGTCTTTTACAGACTCCGAGGCGGTTCCGAGGAACTGGCGGAGGGGCCGGACCGCGCGACAGAAAGAGCTCGAAAGCCGCGAGCCTGCGGCACATGCGTGGTCCGGCCGGACACTGCTAATGACAAGTCTCCGTCTGCGGCGCCGGGGCAAGCCCGGCACCCATAGTGGAGCACCCGCGGGGACACCACCTCGAAGAACGACAGTTACTACACAGGAGGTGAGTAACCGCTTTCCCACTCCCTCGGTAGCAGGCACTGGTCCTTGCCATGCTTCGCTCAGCCTGGGTCCTGTTCATCATGGCACTGACCTCCTGCCCAGGGCTTATCAGTGCCACCCTCGTTCTGTCCTTCAGAGTTGTTGATGTCAGAGGCCAAATCAGTCACATCTAAAAGTACCAGGAACAGATCGAGCAAGCACACGGGGGAATACCACATGTGCAGGCATTCCCAATGGCCTCCACCACTTCAGTGGCCCTTTTTAACTTCCTGGGTGTACCAATAAGCCCAAAGTGCCCCTTTGCTGGCTTCCTGGTCAGCAACCTTGGCAGACCACCATCCCAAGTCACTGGGTATGATACCCACTTCTAGTCCACTGGAGGCAACAATCACCTAGCCACCCTACTGTATGGACATATGTGGATTCCGCAGGTGCCACCTACAACTGATGCCCTGTCAGTGCATAATTTGCTCGACAGCCTCCAGGAGGGCATGCATAAGACAGGCTCCATGAACATTTGGGAGGATCCTGTTCCCCCATCAGCCTCATCCCCGGATAAGGCAGTGGCAGGAGCATCAACCTCCAGGCCTTCCCCTATTGACCATAAGGCCCACCAAGACACGAGCAAATTCATTGATGTTTATTAGGCATTCATATACTGCATTCATGGAGGGAGAGAAGTACTTAGCTAAGACATAGGCACCTGCCACTTGAGCAAGGGGAAAATCTCTGCTCTGGAGATGTAGAGTAAATGGCCCTTATGTTCTCTCCAAACTGTAGGCAGCTACCAAAAGGCAGACTCTTCAGATGCACTCCAGTACAACCCCAGTCTAATAATGAATACTAGAGTTACAGACTGGTCAACTGCACCCCTCATTTGGAACTGGAAGTACAGAAGCAGTGATAATCAGAAACAAAAAAGGAAATTTTAGACCAAAGAAAATTTGCTAATGAATACTTACAATGGCTGGGGCTAAAATAAAACCTGTAATATTATGATGTTAACTATGGAGAGGCTCCATATTCCATAAAATAGATTTCAATGCATAATTTGTACTGTGCCAAGCTTGAAATATTTGTATTCTGTTCTCATTTTGGGAATATTTAGTAGGTCTTTTCCTTGCTAATATAAGCCTGCTTGTATCTATGTACATGCTTTGAAATCAACACAATCAACACTGTTGACTGATTGGGCATTCATATACAAATAATTGTTTTACTTCTGCTTAGTATTTGTAGGTCCCATAGTGTGGGCAGGAACTGGGGCAATGGATGTGCCATTTTTTCCTCTATGGGGAAACTCTTAAGGGATGTGGAGCACCAATGAATGCACTAATATGTTGTCTTTTTGGTGCCACATCTATCTAGGTGTCCTACAGTTGTTGAGTGCCCAAGGGTGATGCTGGTGTTTCAAATTGCTACTTGATTCATCCATCAATTGTTATGCTTCAAAGCAGTTATGTCATTTGTAATGGTGACCTTGCACCATGAACTTGACTGACTGCCAATTTATTTCACATAAGCTATTGAGCAACCATCAGATGTTAATGATGTTTGATCATTGCTCTCAAGATGGTGACCTTGAAGTATGCAGTCTGCGATCCAGTGAGACAATACTTGCTGTCCCTTCTTTCATTCTGCAATAGAAATGAAGAGTTTAGGGGACACTGTGAAAGTCTTGTTCTATGGAGGCAGAAGGAAAGTGCCCTACTAATGTTGAGGTATGCATTTGTGCTTTGAAAGCATTGGCATGAGGTTTGGGGAAGAACACAAGTAAGTAGATGGTCTGGTTGATGAGGAAAGGCAATCGGGTCTTGGGGAGGAACTTGGGATAGATGCTCAGAGGCACCTTATTTTTGAAGATGATGGTGTATAGGGGGTCTGCCGTTAGGGCAGCCATTTCTCCTACCCGACGGGCCAATGTTATCACCACTAGGAATGCTATTTTCAAGGATAAGTGAAGAAGCGAGCATGTAGCCATGGGTTCAAATGAGGGGTTTGTGAGGGTGTTTAGTACCAGATGTAAGTCCCTTGGTATGTGTGGAATGGTTACATCTGGGTATAATGCTTGTAGGTCTTTCAGGAATCACTTTGTCACAGGATATGCAAAGATCATGGTGTCATCAGTCTTCATATGGAATGTTGCAATAGGTGCCAAGTATACCTTAATCAAAGTGATAAAGAGATGGGAGATTTTAAGGTGCAATCATAGGTAATGGGGCTCTCTCCAGACCTGTGTTGTGGGAAGTAGCCCAGTGGAACAATTGTGACCATTTGTCCCTATATGTCTTGCGAGCTGAGGGGGCTCTACTGTGGAGAAGCATGTTTTGTACCTGGATTGAGCACTGTAGCTGTATCCTGGAGAGCCATCTATGTACTGTCCGAGGCAGAACATCAGAAATGGCTGCCCGTTGCAGGGAGCCATAGCCTGTAATACCTCTGAGGCTGGTATAGGGGGCTCTGTCTGTGAGATGGAGTGTTTTCCATATAAGGGCATGTAAATTAATAATCTTCCCCTGCTCGCTCCACCCATTGCAGTAACAGATCAGCCAGTGGGCTGACTCGTGCTCAGGCCTGCTACTCCACCCACTGCAGCAAAAACCAACCTATGGGGTGATAAGTTCACAGGCAATAAAACAGGCAGGCAGCCCCTCTCTCACTGGGGATTCGCATTGAGTGAACGCCTGGCCTGATCACCCAGATGCCTTGCACCCCCCGCTCTCGAGTCTTACTGAGCATACTCCGAGTTGGTCGACCCGAGTGGAGACAGTTTATGAGCGTGTGACTGGTACTTGTGTTCCTGCTGTCTCCAGAACTGGTATAACACCCCCCCCCCCCACCATCATCCCTATCCTAATTGATTTTTTAGTTGTCTTTATTGCTTGCCAAGTGACAGTGGCTAAAAAGTTACTAAGTTAGTTTATAAATAGTTGTGGTTTAGGTTTTTTACTGTTTCCTTGTATAAAGTTGTGTAAATAATCAGCCCTATGGACAATACCAGTGTTAATTCAACTGTTCCTGGGCAGTTATTGGGAATTATTGTGATTTAGAAAAGCCTCAGGGAATTGTTTTGTGTTGTCTGGCAATCTGTTTAATTTTTGTTCTGATGATTGTCTGGCGCCATCAAAATAAAATCAGTTTGTGCTTTTTGAAACCCCCAGTTGTGGTCTCATCCTTTCCGGCATCCCTTTGAACCTCATGTATTACGGGGACTGACATGTACCAGGCCTTCAAGTGCAGTGTTAGAAACTGTGGGTGTGGAACTTGTGGCCCTGGTTAGAAAAGAATCTTTGGATTGCATGGAAGTGTGATTGGAGGACACAGAGCCATTCTGTTCAGGAAAGGGAACCATGATTGCCAGGGCCAGCAAGGGGCTAAGAGGATGATCCTCACCCTGTCCCTCCTTCTTTTGAGAATTGTCCTATTGAGAAGAGGAATTGTAGGGAAGGGCATATAGTAGGTGATGGGTCCACTTGAGAATGAGGGCCCTTGCCTAAGCTAGCCCTGGAGCAATACAAGGGACACTTTTTGTTGGCCTTTGTGGCAAAGAGCTCTATCTGGGGCATCCCCAAAGTTTGAACATCTTAGTGAGGACTCTGATCTATCTGCCTCTCGTGGTCCTGAAGTAGGGTTCTGCTTAGAGCATTGGCGGTGGTGCTTAAGGCACCAGGAAGGTGGCATGCGCTTATGGAGATGCCCTGTGGAACTGGTTACCCATGCTAATAGTTTCTGTGCATAAGGCAGGGCCACTTGCCTGTTTATATAAAACGTGTAGGTGATGTTGTTGGTACATATTCAGACATGTTTTCCGAGCATGTGAGATAGGAAATGTTGACAGGCAAGCCGATCAGCTCTGAGCTCGAGGATGTTGATGTGCAGGACCTGTTCTGCTGATGTCCGTAGGCCCTGAATTGTGATATCTTTGATGTGCATGAAGGGGGATGCTTAGGCATAGATTCTCTGGTTTTGTCCATTGCATGTTTCACTGTAGGAGGAATAGACAGGGTTTTAGTTGGAGGGTAGGCATTTGGCATGTAGGCTGACTTGAACCAGCCCTGAAGGCCTCTCATGAAGAGATGAGCATTTGGAACAACAGGGTTGCAGAATGTAGTGTGGCCTAGAAGCTGAAAACAGTCATACACAGTGATATGTGGCATTAAGTGCAGCTTTAGAACTAGATTGTGAATCTTTAAACACTTGCCTGTGGTAGAGAGGCTATGGCAGTACTCGAATTGAGCTGTGCTCCAATGAATTGTATGGATTGTCAGTGTGAGCACTGATTTTTGTCTCATTCACTAATAAGTCCAAAGATTGAAAACATTCCTGTACGAAGTGAGTGCTATGAAGAGAGTTCTACTCGGTTCTTGCCTCGATGAGGCAATCATCGAAATAAGGGTAGATAATAGTGCCTGTTTCCTCAGGTGGGACGTAACCACCACCAGCATCTTGGAAAAACTCTTGATGCCATGGAGAGTCCAAAGGGTAGGAAAGTATTTTGGTAGTGTTGAATACTTAAGATGGAATGGAGAAATTGTCTATGAGCAGGATGAATAGTAAGATGGAAATAGGTGTCCTGTAAGTTGAGACACAGAAAACAATCATCCGGCTCCCGAGAAGGGATAATGGTAGTCAGTGTCACCATCTTGAATTTTTGTCTCTTCACGAATTTATTAAGGGCTCTAAGTTCCAAAATTTTCTGTGTTAGGAAATAATGTGAATAAAATCCACTCCCATGATATTCTTGTGAGACCGCTTCTGTAGCGCCCAATTGGAGGAGGTGCTCGACCTCCTGTCTCAAGATGGCCTTGTGAGAGTGGTTCCTGAAGAGGGATGGGGTGGGAGGGATGGAGAGGAAATGGATGGTGTATCTTGATAGGATAGTTTGTAGTACCCATCTATCATATGTTATGTTCTGCCAGTTGGTATAAAAGAGCAGAACACGATGGGTAACATGGTTTGTTGTTAATTGACAATTCTGGATCTGGTAGAATTCTTTTCAGTCTCTCAATGCCTGGCTCAAATTTGCTTATTTGGTTGGTGTGGCTGGTTGGTAGTGCTGCTCTGATTGCATCTATGCTGTTGCCTGCCACGACCCCATTGTTGTTGCAGTTGATGATCCTAATCTCAGATGTTGGTAAGTGTAAGGTGGGTATCTTGGTCTCTGGTACAGTTATATCTATACTGCCTCTTTCTGGTAGCAGGTGTGTGGATGATAAGAGAGCGGAGCATTGCCTGGGAATCCTTCACAGAATGAAGGACCTCCTTCATCTTAGTTGAAAAAAGCTTCTCGCCTTCAGATGGTAAGCCCTCCACAGTTGCCTGAATTTCATGAGGAAATGCCGAAGAGTTAAACCCGGAGTGGGTGGGTGAAGAGGAATTCTGACCCTTGCAGGAATGTAGTATTTCCTATCCACTGCACGTTTTTGTCAGGCTCCATGATAGCTGGATTAATCGGCAAAGCAATGTTGGCCAATGGTGTGGCTTGGAGGATATTAGTGAGCTCATGTTGTGTCTCCTGCACTTCTTCCATAGTGATATTCAGATCAGCTGCAAACCTCTTAAAGCAGGCATGTCCAAAGTCTGGCCCGCGGGCCAATTGCGGCCCATGTTCCGGTTTAATACGGCCCCACAGGTAATTTGGCAATATCTATCTTTTATGGCCCCCAACGAATCCATATGTATTGAGATGAATACATTGTAAAATCTTAGTTAATGTCAGTTGGTCTAAATCAGTTATAAATATATTTGGACACAACATGTATACTTGGTGTTATGTTCCTGTTCATATTTTTTGAACTTAAAAGTTGACAGACAATCTTTATTACCAATAATATGTAATGTACTTTACAATGTTCCTGACATATAGTTCAGCTTCCTGGATTTTATTTTTAATCTGGCCTTCAGATATGAAAGGCAGAGTGTTTTAACACCTGTTTAGATTTGTCATCCATGTGACGAAATGAAAAGTATGCTGTTTGCAATAAATTTTGCATAAAATAGTTAATTTGCATTTAATTTTAATGGTTCAAAGAATGTCAGGCAAAATGGTCGGCCCTCACGCATGTTCACTTCATAAAATCTGGCCCTCTTTGAAAAAAGTTTGGACACCCCTGTCTTAAAGAGATCATGAAAGGGAGTAAAGTCATCAGTTGTGGTTGGAGACAGTGGCATGACTGCATCGTCGGGGGAGGAGGATGAATTTGTATCGGGGGATGTATTTGGGCCTGACTCATGAGATTGAGGATCAGCCGTTTGTTTCATGCTGTTTCCTCTATGGTGACAGAGATTGAGGTGGAGGAGAGGGTGTGGACTGAATATGTTTCTTTTTTGAATGTCTCTTTTTGTAGTCTTAAGCCCATGCACTCAAGTATTTCCACTGTGCAGCATAAGGCATAGGTGGTGGCATCCATGGGTGTGGACCCTAAGGGGGGCATGGTCACTGGATGCATAAAGCTACAATGAGTCAAAGACACAGATATTTCTGCACTAGGTGATAACTGGAGTGAGAACGATAACTCCCCTTCATCGTCATCACTGGATAAAAGTCTAGGTGATGAGACATGTTTGGATTCTACTGGTGGTGGTGACTTGTCAGTACCGAGGAATGGAGAATTCAACATAGACGACACAGTAAAGTCTCCCTAGTGTAAAAACCTGGGTTCCGGAGTGGACGGTACTGAGGCCATAGGTACTGTGAACAGTACTGGAGCTGCTGCTATTGTGGTTGGCACCAATGTGGGTTTCAGTGCTGAGGGAGATATGGTGCCGTTCGGTGGTAGGATGCTGCTAATGGGCTGCATGGCTCATTGCTGCGGTGCTGTGGTGATAGGTGTCAGTGCCGAGAGTTCAACAATCTGGTTGGTGCCATAGTGGGTGCTGAGACACAAGAGGCAGGCACAGAAGCGCCTGTAGCCTTGATACAAGTTCTGTGGACACTGTGCCTGCTTAGAGTCTGATCAGTGCTAAAAGTCCCTAGGGCATCATAAGTGCCGAGACAAAGTGGCATCTCAGCCATCGGTACCAAACTTTTGGTTGTGCGCTGCTTAGGTGACTTTCCCTTGTAAGGTAAGAGGCACATTTGTTTGGGAATTTTTTTCCCCATTTTCAGATCTTGTCTTGTCAGGACCTTGTGTGCCAGTATCCAAGGAGGGATGTTGCAACTTCTCTAACATAATCATTTTCAGGCAGCGGTCCCAGTCTGTGTGTTCACACCTTGTGTTTGGTGCAGTGCTAGCAGTCCGGGTGAACATGGGACTCCCTGAGGCTTTTCACACGTTTAGCATATCTGTTGGAGACAGGCGTGGCATCGTTTAAAGCCTGGTGACTCTGGCACTGCAGGATTAAATTTGGAGGAAAAAAGGAGTGTTTTTTTTTAATGTAGATGAACTTAGATAAGGTAACTGAGGAAGAAATAACTGAAAAGTTAACTACTTATCTACAGTATTAATGAAGAGTGAATAGCAATGCCAAACACCTTCTTAAGCCAGGGATATTAAGAAGGAACTGCGGGGGAGGGTGGTCGTGCATGCGTGGAAGTCCCGAGTGGCACCCATGCACCTCCCCTGCCGCATTCCCCCGTGTATTGGTGTAAAGAACCCAGTCTGCAGCACCGGGATACACTGATACCGGCTGTGGAGCACCAACTAGGACATATCTATCAAAGAACCAAATGATCATATATTGCAGTGTTGGGATTCAATATTGTTAACAAGACCCTGAACAAGTTTGTTTCGAACAATAAGAGTCTCAGTACAGATTCAGTGACAGGTAATAACATGGAATTTGTTTACTAAGCTTTTAGTCAGTATGAGACTCAATTTCTTTACCAGTTTGGTTTTTACTTGCCTTGAGTGGAGCAGCCTCCCCGAGTCATTGTGGTCCCTGCCAGTGTAGATAGCTGAGATTTGTTTTGCGCAAAAAAGCCCTGATTGCGAAAATGGCGATCGGGGCTTTTTTTTGCACAAAAGTTCATCTAGATTGGCCAAGGATGCTTTTCTGCAAAAAGTGCTTTTGCTGAAAAGCATCTGTGCCAATCTAGATGCTCTTTTCCGAAAATGCTTTTAATGGAAAACTTTTCTGTTAAAAGCATTTCCGGAAAATCATGCCAGTCTAGATGTAGCCCAGATGTGGCCTCACTAGTGCTGAATAAAGAGGAATAATAACTTCTCTAGATCTGCTGGAAATACTCTTGCTAATGCACCCCAGTATGCCATTAGCCTTGGCTACAAGGGCACAGTGTTGACTCTTATCCAGCTTCTCATCCACTGTAATCCTCAGTTCCTTTCCACCTGTCCATAAGCAGGTAATCTCAAATGCTGCATTCAGAGCAAGCAACTGGGTAGTGCTCACTGCTGCTGGATCTCAGTATTGCACGAAAGGGCCTTTTTCCCGAACGGGAGCAGCATAGTATTTCTGCAAAAAGCACTGATTTCTTACAGTAGGAAGTCAGTGCTTTTGCAGAAATTCAAGCGGCCAGTGTAGACAGCTGGCAAGTTTTTCCGCAAAAGCAGCTGATTTTCCGTAAAAACTGGCCAGTCTAGACACAGCCCTGGAGTATGGCATCCAGTTCTGGGCCCACCCACTACAGAAGGGATATGGACATAGTGGAGAGAGTCCAGCAAATATTATTTGCTGTACACCTTTCATCATGTGCATAATATTGTTAAACTGTTTCCCCAAAACACAAAAAAATTTAACAAACTCTGCCTTCCACCCTGCCCAAAGAGAGAGCCAGTCCCACCTGGGAGGAGACACCGGCCCGGTAGGAAGCAGTGCCACTGGGCCAGTTCACTCCCGTACTAGGGGCGAGTTCTCCTGCTGCAGGAGATGCGGGAAGTATGAAGGCTGATCCTGTCATCCCCTCGCCCCCAACCAGAGGAAGCCTCCCCCATGTCTTTGAGTGGGCAATTTCTGGGACTGGCATCTCCAGCAGATGCCCAGTTACCAGTATCATAGCAGGGAAATGTAGGAGGTTGTGAGGAGGCAGCCGGCATATCATGGAAATCAGTTCAAGCTGAGCCCTCTGCAAGGGCACCTCTGTTTGAGTCAGGCGAGGCTTTCTCCAGCCAAGAGATATGGCACGAGATCAAACTTAGTCCCTCCTTTCTCCCTATTCAAAAGCCAACTTCAGGAGGCGAGGAGGGCCTCATCACAATTAGGGATGTTAAAAATTGTGAAACGTTTATCTGTTATACATTTACATGTAGCGTGAGGAGGGCTGGTGGGAGCATAAAAGCTGGCTCTCCGTGAGCACTGGGTCCCACTTTATTCTGTCACCCCTTGCCAACTCTGATAGGCAACAATGCAGAGAGGCAGATGGGTTTGCAGGAGCTGGCATGCACAGAGAGCCATCTTGAAAGACGACTTCCTGCATATATTGACTCCCACCTACTCCCTGAGCTTCTGCCTTCCACTCTTTCAGAGATAGTGGTGGGGCAGTTCCAGAGGCAGTTCCAGGGGAGCTTGTACACAACACAAGCCTGCTTAAAAGTCTGCTCTCCATATGTACCAGTTTCTGTCTGCCCCCCACTCCACCTAGCTCTGCTGCCTCAGTGGGAGGCAGTGGGGGGAGGGAGCAAGTGGATCCAGAAGAGCCGGCTTAAAAGCTGGCTTCCCACGAGCACTGGCTGCTCCTTCCACCCCACTCCCACTGACTCTGATAAAGAGTGTATGTAACCGTTAGAATTAACCGATACACCTGAATATATTGGTTAATCGTTTAAAATAGTACACTGTAATATCCCTAATAACAAAACATTTAAATATTTGTTGATTTGTAAAAAAAAAAAAAAAAAGGCTGTGAACTTTAAACTATTTATTTTTTAAAATATACTTTTCTGAGACACAAACAAGACCCCATCTCACTCACTGTCATTGCCTCATAATTTGAGTGACATTCAAAGATGTGTATAAAGCAAACTTCCTTTCTGGCCATCAAGTGACATCTCTTCTGAGAGATTTCTGAAATAGTTGGAACCTGACACACCCTAACCTTCTGCTTCATTTCTATAGAATGCTCTGTCAAAAATAGCTTGTTATGTTCAGGAAGTCAAAGTCAGTTCCTTATTCTAGGAACAGTTGTGAAATGGAAAGCAGGGTAGCATATGGCAGCATTTCACGTAGACTTTTTCCAGTTCATATTGGGCACTCCTGAGCATTTGGCTGACTATCTGGGCTATCCTAAGGGAGTAATGGGGGCTGAGGCAATCCCCCCACTGCCCTTGGTGCAGAGCCCAGGCCATATTTCCCTCAGCACCAAAACCTGCACTGATGCCAACCGCTACAGCAGCAGCTCCAGTACCGTTCACGGTATCTATGGCCTCAGTACCGTCCACGCCGGCACCCAGTTATTTACACTAGGGAGACTTTACTATGAAGAAGTCCCGGGGAAGGTCCCCTGCAAAAAAGTCGGCCCCGGCCAGGTATGGCGGTGCCGGCTCACCGGTGCACACATCACCCGTGGTGCACCGCAGTCGGCGGGGAGACCCCGATAGTCCCGGTCGCCTTCCTTCGCACCGCCCATCCACGCCGGAAACTTTTGAAGCGGCGCAGGACCTCATTAGCCTCCCGACCTCCCCTCCGTCATCAGTTGAGACGGAAGGGTCGAGATGCCCCTCGCCAGAGGCTGAGCTGCTTACAAATTTGCCCAAGCATGGCCCAGGTCGGCATACTAAGGCAACTCATGCATCGGGACCACCCCATGTGGGGTCAGTACTGATCATTACCATGGCACCGTTCTCGACACCGGTTTGCCAGACCCGGTCAGCTTCGGGCTGTGCTCGAACTTTGGCGCAGCTTAACCCTTTGCCAACCCCTCGCCTGGCGGTACCGGTGCCGTATTCCTGCAGCCGTGTGGCGTCCACTCAGGCATCTCTCTCCTCCACGGCACCATGCCTCCTGGAGTTGACGTCCGCCTCCGCGCCCTCACAAGCATCGGCTTCAACCCGATGGCAGTCGGCGGCTCCTACAGCACCGCCTTCGGTACCGGACCTGGGTCCCCCGGTACTGTGCGCGACGGCATCGTCTTTCCCGGCATCGGGCCTAGGCACTCCGGTGCTGCAACTACCAGTAACTACTCAACCGGCACCGGACCTGGGCACCCCGGTGCCGCAACTGCCGACGACGACTCTTCCGGCACCAGGTCAGAGCACCCCGGTGCCACAACTACAGCCGGCGACTCTTCCGACACCGGGCCTGGGCACCCTGGTGCCGCAACTACAGCCGGCGACTCTTCTGACACCAGGCCTGGGCACCCCGGTGCTGCAACCCGTCCGGCCCCGCCGTACTCACGCAGGCAAGCCAGAATCTATGGTAAGGTTTGCCCCACAATTGTCTTCGGCTCCGCCTTGGCTGGAGTCAGATTATTTGTCGGATTCCAATGCAACCTCGGTCCGGTCAGGGTCCTTGGGAGCATCCTCGTCCCACAGGTCTCTGTCTCGAAGCCGACATGACCGCCCTCAGCAAATCTGGCCCCCGCATCCGCAGTGGCCCTTTTGGACTCCCTGGGCCTACCACCAGTGGCAGGGGGCGGTGCCCCCTCCTTCGGTGTCGGAGGCTTCGGGTCACTGCTCCCAACCTTCGGTGTCCCTCTCTCGGGCGCCCTCCTCTCCACTTGGGGCACCACAACCAGACCCGGTGGCACAGGCATCTGCACCGGAGGTGAACCCACAGGGGATGCAGGATGCCCAACCGGCACCGCACTTGGTGCCATCCGGCCCTATCTTAACTCAGGAATCGTCCTCGTAGTCGTCCCCGGACGATGCTCTAGCAGACCCGGCACCCGGTCTGCCTATCATGGATGCCCGTATGCACCAGGAACTACTCCGGCGCATGGCTTTGAATCTAGCCGTCCCAGTGGAACCTGTCGTCGAGGACACGGATCCAGTGGTGGACTCCTCACCGAGAACGTGCCCACGCGATTGGCCTTACTGCTCAATAAAACGGTGACCAAGTTTTCTAATGCCCTGTGGCAGACGCCGGCGTCCTTGATCCCTACCTTAAAAGGGGTCGAGAGGCGCTATTACGTCCCGCACTCGGGGCATGAGCATCTGTATTCGCAGCCCATCCCAGGATCCTTGGTCGTGCAGGCCGCGGCCCAAAAGGAACGGCTCCCTCAGCCTGGCCCATCTCCAAAGGCAAGAGAGCCTAAACGGCTGGATTTGATGGGCCGTAAGGTTTACGCCACAGAGGCACTACAACTCCGCATCGCTAACCAGCAGGCGATATTAAGCCGGTATGCCTTCAATACCTGGCAGGCAGTTGAAAAGTTCAGGGACAGGCTCCCGGCGGAGGACTGTCAAGAGTTCACAGCCATTGCCTCTGAAGGCAAAGTCATCGCACGAACTGCTCTCCAGGCGTCCTTGGATACCATTGACTCAGCAGCCCGCACTATGGCGACTGGCGTCGTGATGCGTCGTGGAGCCTGGCTGCAGGTGTCAAGGATTCCCCCTGATGTTCAAAATACAATCCAGGACTTGCCGTTTCAGGGAAACACTCTGTTCTCGGAGCACACTGACTCTAGGCTCCATACCCTGAAGGACACAAGGTCCACGTTGAAATCCTTGGGTATCCACACGCCTGCCCCGCAGTGTCGACAGCTGCCCTATCGACAGCAGGGGAGAACGCAGCCCCAGGTCCCCCGTGGGGATTATTGGAGGCGCCACTCCTGGGCCTCTGGTGGAGGTTCCGGGGCGGCTGCACATCCCCAGGGCACTAGGGGTCGACATCGTTGCCCCAGGGTGGATAACCAGCGGGGAGATCCCCATGGCCCTTCCCATCAGGGCAAGCCACAATTTTGACGTGCTCTCCGAGGGTCACGCACCAGTCTCCCACCCTGGCCCCCCGTTTGGGGCCAGGCTATCCCTTTTTGCCCGTGCATGGGCACTAATCACATCAGACGCCTGGGTGTTAAATATAGTAAATCGAGGCTATACCATCCCCTTCTTGGGTCCCCCGCCTTCAAATCTCCCTTCCCCGTTCCCCCTCAGAGACATGATGTGTCAGGAGGTGTCCGTGCTCCTCGCGAAGGGAGCAATAGAGGAGGTTCCCCCACACCTGCGGGGAAGGGGATTCTACTCCCAATATTTTGTTGTCTCCAAACCAAAGGGAGGGGTCTGTCCCGTCTTGGACCTCAGAAATCTGAACAAGGCGGTCATAAAACAAAAATTCAGAATGGTGACCTTAGCCTCAGTCATCCCAGTGCTACAGTTAGGAGACTGGTACGCGACTCTCGATCTCAAGGACGCGTACTTCCACGTGGCGATCAGAACCAGCCACGGGAGGTTCCTCAGGTTTATGGTGGGTCAACACCATTTTCAGTTTACGGTTCTCCCTTTTGGTTTGTCTACAGCACCAAGGGTATTCACCAAATGTATGGCTGTGATTGCGGCGTCTCTCCGCAAGCGAGGGGTGCACGTGTTCCCGTACCTCGACGATTGGCTAATCCGAGGTCGCTTGTACGATCAGGTGAAGGCTCACATGGCACTCCTGAAGGCCCTCTTTGTAAAGCTTGGGCTTATGTTAAACGACGAGAAGTCGCTCTTAACTCCTTCCCAGCGCACAGAATTCGTGGGGGCCCTCTTCGATGCAAGGGTAGCAAGAGCGTTCCTCCCCAGGAGCAGGTTCCTCTCTATAGTGGAGCTGATTTTCAGGGTTAACCTGGTCCCCTATCACGACCCCTCGGGTCTGCTTGAGGCTCCTGGGCCATATGGCGGTGTGCACGTACACGGTGCGCCACGCCAGAATGAGGATGAGGCCTCTGCAGGCTTGGTTGGCAACAGCCTTCAGCCAGTCCCGGGGTCTTTGGGATTCGGTCATAACAGTGCCCCCAGAGATCCTAGCCTCCCTACAATGGTGGACCCAGGAGACTGTGGTGTGCAGTGGGATACCTTTCAATGCCCCTTCCCCCTCCCTCACGCTGGTCACCAATGCCTCCGACCTAGGCTGGGGAGCACACCTGGGGCGGCACAGGACTCAGGGTCTGTGGTCCCCCTCGGAATGGACCCTTCATATAAATGTCCGGGAATTGCGAGCGGTGAGGAGAGCCTGCGAAGCCTTCCTGCCGAGACTCTCCCACCGCTCAATCCTGGTTCGTTTGGACAATACAGCAATGGTGTTTTACCTCAACAAGCAGGGGGGAGCCCGGTCACCTCCTCTCTGCAGAGAGGCTCTGCTACTCTGGCACCTGTGTGTGAAACACGATGATATGCCACAGGCGGAGTACCTTCCGGAGTGCAAGAATCTGTTAGCAGACACGCTGAGCAGATCCTTTGGAGCCCACGAGTGGTCGCTCAAGGACTCGGTTCTGCATCAGGTTTTCCGCAGGTGGGGCTATCCCCTCATAGACCTGTTTGCCTCGGCACACAATGCAAAGTGCCAGAACTACTGTTCCCTACTGGGACTGGGGAAATTTTCCCTGGGGGATGCCCTAACTGCCATGTGGCCAGAGGGCATTCTGTATGCTATTCCCCCGTTTCCCCTAATTTCCAGGGTTTTGACCAGGGCACGGACTTTTCGGTCCACGATCATTCTGATAGCCCCTAGATGGCCCAGACAATTCTGGTTCCCCATCATGGTGGACATGCTCACCAAAGACTCAATAGCTCTCCCTCCAGTCCGGGACCTGCTGACTCAGCCTTGGGACGGGGGGACCATGATTCACCCGAATCTCAGATCTCTCCACCTAACGGCCTGGTTTATCCATGGCTGAACCAACCAGAAAGGGAATGTTCCCAAGAGGTTCAGATGGTGCTCCTCAATAGCAGGAAACCCTCTACCAGACGGTCTTACGCTGCCAAGTGGCGGCGTTTCTCGTCTTGGGCATCCCGAAGAGGAGTGTACCCATCTTCGGTCCCTATCCCAACTATCCTAGACTATCTTTTCCAGCTTCGGTCCAGTGGCCTTTCCTTTTCTTCTATCAAAGTCCATGTGGCATCCCTCTCCGCTTTTCATGTCGGTACGGCAGGAGTTTCCCTTTTTTCTGAGCCGGTGGTTAAAAGGTTTCTTACCGGTCTGGAAAAGCTGTACCCCTCAGTGAGAGCCCCGCTTCCCTCCTGGGATCTCAATGTGATCCTGCACAGGCTTATGTCACCCCCTTTCGAGCCGTTGGCTACGTGTTCCCTGAAGCACCTCTCGTGGAAGGTCGCTTTCATCGTGGCCATTACGTCTGCTCGAAGGGTTTCTGAACTAAGGGCGTTAACCTAACCATTGATCCGCCCTACCTCGTTTTTTCTCATAACAACGTGAGGCTCCGGCGTCACCCAGCTTTCCTCCCAAAGGTGGTGTCACCTTTCCACCTGTCCTAGGAGATTTATCTCCCGTTTTTTTTCCCGAAGCCCCACGCCTCCCCTAAGGAGCGGGTGCTTCACTCCCTGGACGCTAAGTGAGCGCTGGCGTTCTACATTGAGAGGACCAAGCCTTTTCGCAAATCCCAACAGTTGTTTATTGCTTTTGGGGACAGGGTAAAAGGGTCTCCTATTTCAACGCAAAGGTTGTCTAACTGGGTTGCACAATGTATCAAAGAGTGTTATCAACTGGCTGGTAAAACGCCACCCAGGGTAAAAGCACACTCTACCAGGGCGCAGGCGTCCTCGGTAGCACTTGGTGCTCAAGTACCAATTACGAAAATGTGCAGGGCAGCCACATGGTTGTCCCTTCATACTTTTATGGCGCACTATGCGCTAGCACAGCAGGCCAGGGAGAACACAGGTGTGGGCTCTGCAGTCCTCAAATCTGTGATGTAAATATGTTGAGTTGTCGTTGTTATTGCGTGCCTCTGTGTGTTGACTTGTTCAAATAAATTTGTTCTGTTCACCTTTTTTCATAACTCTGGTGGTCTGACTGCTCCGACCCCTCCTCCGTGGGGTTAGCTTGGTAGTCACCTACTTCGAATGGACATGAGCAACCACTCGAAGAAGAAATGAACGGTTACTCCCACCCTACCTCCCCTTCGTCGGAGTGTCCGGCAAGGAGGAACTGAGGTGGGGCAGCGCCGGCAGGGGTACTTATGCCCCGCCATGGCGGCGCCACTCTGGGGGCGCCCTGCCGGCGTTACGGGTACCGCTAGGGAAAACGCTCTGGAAGACGCGGTGCGCACACCTACTTCGAATGGACATGAGCAACACATCTCAAAGAACAACAGTTACAGGTAAGTAACCGTTCTTTTCTCACTCCAATTATCACCCGGTGCAGAAATATCTGTGCCTTTGACTCATTGTAGCTTTATGCATCCAGTGGCCATGCCCCCCTTGGGGTCCACACACATGGATGCCATCACCCATGCTTATGCTGCACAGTGGAAATACTGGAGCGCATGGGCTTATGTCTACAAAAAGACATTCAAAAAAGAAATATATTCAGTCCACACCCTCTCCTCCACCTCAATCTCCGTCACCATAGAGGAAACATCATGAAACCACTGATCCACAAACTCATGAGTCAGGCTCAAACACATCTCCTGATACAAATTCATCTTCCTCACCCGACGATGCAGTCATGCCACCGCCTCCAGCCACAACTGATGATTTTACTCCCTTTCAGGATTTCTTTAAGAGGTTTGCAGCTGACTTGAATATCGCTATGGAGGAGGTGCAGGAGACACAGCATTATCTTACCAATATCCTCCAAACCACACCATCGGCCAAGATTGCTTTGCCCATTAATCCAGCTATCATGGAGCCTGCCAAAACTGTGTGGCGGATAGGAAATACTACTGTAACCCTTCTGCCAGGCCGAGTTAATAGCAGCAAGGGCCGGGTTCAGTACCTAGGGGTCCCCTCCGAATCATGTAATGCAACACCGGCTTGAGCCCCCACCCAGTGACCTGGGAAATCTTTCACACACGCCTGGGCACCTCAAAGAGGCAATTCTTCCCCTCTCGCAAGCAGAGCCTTGGTATAGCAGCAAATCTTTAATCACATGAGGCAACTGACATCAGCATTAAATTGGGAAAACACCACAGCTAGGATTCATAGACCAAACCATGAGCAAAGTCCGTCCCCAGCCCAGAATCGCCCGAAGTCCCCAAAATTCTAACACCCCAAGAATCTCTTGAGTCCAGCAGCCCAAAATCACCCAGAGTCTGACACTCCAAAAGTCTCTGTCCCTGGTCAGTGCCGCCCGAGGGTTCAAAAGTTTACCTGCAAGGTTTTTATCTCCCAACTTGGGTGGAGCAGGGGCGTGGGGAGGCATACCTGGGTGGTCGACAAATGCCTTTGATGTCGTCCAGACTACCACGCTGAGCCGACAAACAGCTGATCGGCTCAGCACGGCAGCTATGTAAATTTAAATGAAGCGGCGATTATTTAAATCACCGCTTCATTTTCCTATGCCTGGTAGCCTAATCTACATGCCTCTGGCGACAGAGGCATGTAGTCTAGACGTACCCTAAAAGTCCCAATTCTTTTTGTCTATCTGCATAGGTCGCATTTTCTAGACTTCTAATAATTTTTGCTGCTCTTCTGTGGATCCTCTCCATTTTCTCCACATCTTTCCTGAAATGTGGCACTCAGAACTGGACACCGTACCCTAGTTGAGGCCTAATCAGCAAAGAGTAAGGGGGAAGAATCACTTCTCATTTATTACAACGGTCCTCCCAATGCTTCCCAGAATCATGTTTGCTTCTTTTGAAACAGTGTCACACCATTGATTCACATTTAACTCGTAACCTACTATGACCCCTATATCCCTTTCTGCAGTACTCCTTCGTAGACATTCACTTTCCATTTTGTGTGTGTGAAACTAATTGTTTGTCTCTAAGTGGAGAATTCGCATTTGTCCTTATTGGGATTTCCAGACAACAGGGCTACATCTAGACTAGCATGATTTTCCGGAAAAAGTTTTCCGTTAAAAGCATTTTTGGAAAAGAGCATCTAGATTGGCACGGACGCTTTTCCGCAAAAGCATTTTTTGCGGAAAAGCGTCCGTGGCCAATCTAGGAGTGTGTCAAGACTACAGAGTTTTTTGTCGACAAAGTGAATTTTTGTCGACAAAACTATACCTGCGTCTACACTACCGCTGAGTTCTGTCGACATAACGTCGACAGAACTCAGCAGTTTTGTCGATGCTGGTAAACCTCCTTTTACGAGGCATAACGCCTTTTGTCGACAGAGTTCTGTTGACAGAAGGTGTTATTGCATCTAGGGTTGTGTCTAGACTACAGGGTTTTGTCGACAAAGCAGCTTGCTTTGTCGACAGAACTGAATGTAGTCTAGACGCTCTTTGTCGACAGAAGCTTTGTCGACAGTATCTGTCGACAAAGCTTCTGTCGACAAAAGCCTGTAGTCTAGACGTACCCTAAATGCGCTTTTCCACGAAAAAGCCCCGATCGCCATTTTCGCGATCGGGGCTTTTTTGCGGAAAACAAATTTCAGCTGTCTACACTGGTCCTTTTGCGCAAAAGGGACTTTTGCCCGAAGGGGCGCAGCATAGTATTTCCGCAAAAAGCACTGATTTCTTACAGTAGGAAGTCAGTGCTTTTGCGGAAATTCAAGCGGCCAGTGTAGACAGCTGGCAAGTTTTTCCGGAAAAGCGGCTGATTTTCCGGAAAAACTGGCCAGTCTAGACGCAGCCCAGAAGTTCAGTCTGTACTATTCTTCTTGCAGAAAAAAGTGAAAACCTAGCTTAATTTTCAGATTCTGTGGTGATCTTTTTCAGCGCTAGCAATTAAGTAAACTAAGCGAATCTGATGTGGATATTCTTGAGGTAATATTAAGATGCAATGCTGCTTTGACAGTCTCCTTACAATTTGATCCCTGCTGTAAATTCTTACTGTCCTCTAATGTATGAAAATGGAATAGCAAGGCAATTTCTCCAATATGAAATATATTCTGAAACCTATGAAAAAACTGCATAGAGTTTTGTATTGTTTTAGACAAAATCTATATTTAGGAGATCAATGAAGAATAAAATTGAAAGGTCAATAATGGAAGTTTCTTTTACCCTGTTGTTGTTTGTCCAGATTTTAACAGTCTATTTCTTGTTGGTTAACTTTTGAAGGTCAAAAAATCCAACATACTTACGAATTTTCTCTGTTAATTTTTAGTTTGCCAGGTGTGACGGCGCGTTGGGGTTCCCCGTCTCCTGCACCCCGAAATGGCACAAACAGACTGTACCAGCCAGTGGAATTGAGGGTGGTTTATTGCTCCTCCAGCACAGCGCAGCACAGATGTAATCTGGTTACAGGAACTGGGCTAGGATGCCTCAGGCCCCCTTGAGATGGGGGAGACTGGGCCCCTAAAACTCCAGCTCCTCTCCCTAGGCTGTCTCATCCATCCTCACAGACAGCCACCAACCAACTAACCCACTTCCAGCCCTGCCCCCCAGCCAGGGCCGCATTCACCTTCCTTTGTTCCTCTCCATCGGGGGTGTCTGGCCACTGGTTCAACAAGTTTGTCCATACCTCTGCCTAGTGAGGTTTTCCCTGCTGGGTCTTGCTCCAGACAGCAGAAGTCACCACAGCCCAGCAAGTACCCCCACTACGTCACACCAGGATAGACATTCTAGTTCATTTTTAATTAATTTTGGCAGATTTAATTTATCCAACTGATTCTGTGCTACTGAAGTAAGTTGTAAATGGAATAATTTGAAGGGAGAAGAAAGGATCGTTTAAGTACATTTTGGAAGTGTTTACTTCTCGCTTGTCTTCATTTGACAATTGTTTTCTTTTTATGCATCTTCTCTTCTGAAGTAACATTCCTCTCAGTATTCAATATTTCTGTTGTGCACGTTCACAATATTCTATGTTGTACCCTAATTCTGCACGTATTCAAATGTAATAATATTAACCGTATCCCATTTCTCAATTTTGTATTGGTGACCACAGGAGATATCCTGTCCATGGGATTGTTCGGAGCGGCCACCCCAGCCCTGTGCTTTGGGGAGCCCCATGGCAGCCACCTCACTCATCCTAATGGACAGGATCCCTGGGGCCCAGAGCAGTCTGGGAGATTACCTACAAGGGGCCCGCCTGAGTGAAACCGAATGCAGAAGGCTGGGAGACGGACAGCAGATTGAGCGGAGCAGGCTGCCAAGTCACTCTGGCTCCTGCCACACCAAGATGAGTGCAAAAGAGGCCACCCCTTGCTACTGCCCCACAACAGGTCCTTCCTGCCATATCTTTACACTAGACATTCCCTAATAATTCCATTGTTCACATCACTCAGGGGAGGGGTCTTCGGAAAACAGCGTCTAGATTGGCACGGACGCTTTTCAGAAAAAGCACTTTTTGCAGAAAAGCGTCCGTGGCCAATCTAGACGCGCTTTTGCGCAAAACAATTCTCAGCTGGCCCTTTTACGCAAAAGTATTGCACGAAAGGGCCTTTTTCCCGAACGGGAGCAGCATAGTATTTCTGCAAAAAGCACTGATTTCTTACAGTAGGAAGTCAGTGCTTTTGCAGAAATTCAAGCGGCCAGTGTAGACAGCTGGGAAGTTTTTCGGCAAAAGCAGCTGATTTTCCGTAAAAACTGGCCAGTCTAGACACAGCCCTGGAGTATGGCATCCAGTTCTGGGCCCACCCACTACAGAAGGGATATGGACATAGTGGAGAGAGTCCAGCAAATATTATTTGCTGTACACCTTTCATCATGTGCATAATATTGTTAAACTGTTTCCCCAAAACACAAAAAAATTTAACAAACTCTGCCTTCCACCCTGCCCAAAGAGAGAGCCAGTCCCACCTGGGAGGAGACACCGGCCCGGTAGGAAGCAGTGCCACTGGGCCAGTTCACTCCCGTACTAGGGGCGAGTTCTCCTGCTGCAGGAGATGCGGGAAGTATGAAGGCTGATCCTGTCATCCCCTCGCCCCCAACCAGAGGAAGCCTCCCCCATGTCTTTGAGTGGGCAATTTCTGGGACTGGCATCTCCAGCAGATGCCCAGTTACCAGTATCATAGCAGGGAAATGTAGGAGGTTGTGAGGAGGCAGCCGGCATATCATGGAAATCAGTTCAAGCTGAGCCCTCTGCAAGGGCACCTCTGTTTGAGTCAGGCGAGGCTTTCTCCAGCCAAGAGATATGGCACGAGATCAAACTTAGTCCCTCCTTTCTCCCTATTCAAAAGCCAACTTCAGGAGGCGAGGAGGGCCTCATCACAATTAGGGATGTTAAAAATTGTGAAACGTTTATCTGTTATACATTTACATGTAGCGTGAGGAGGGCTGGTGGGAGCATAAAAGCTGACTCCCCGTGAGCACTGGGTCCCACTTTATTCTGTCACCCCTTGCCAACTCTGATAGGCAACAATGCAGAGAGGCAGATGGGTTTGCAGGAGCTGGCATGCATAGAGAGCCATCTTGAAAGCCGACTTCCTGCATATATTGACTCCCACCTACTCCCTGAGCTTCTGCCTTTCACTCTATCAGAGGTAGTGGTGGGGGAGGCAGTTCCAGGGGAGCTTGTACACAACACGAGCCTGCTTAAAAGTCTGCTCTCCATATGTACCAGTTTCTGTCTGCCCCCCACTCCACCTAGCTCTGCTGCCTCAGTGGGAGGCAGTGGGGGGAGGGAGCAGGAGGATCTAGAAGAGCCGGCTTAAAAGCTGGCTTCCCACGAGCACTGGCTGCTCCTCCCACCCCACTCCCACTGACTCTGATAAAGGGTGTATGTAACCGTTAGAATTAACCGATACACCTGGATTTATTGGTTAATCGTTTAAAATAGTACACTGTAATATCCCTAATAATAAAACATTTAAATATTTGTTGATTTGTAAAAAAAAAAAAAAAAAAAAAAAAGGCTGTGAACTTTAAACTATTTATTTTTTAAAATATACTTTTCTGAGACACAAACAAGACCCCATCTCACTCACTGTCATTGCCTCATAATTTGAGTGACATTCAAAGATGTGTATAAAGCAAACTTCCTCTCTGGCCATCAAGTGACATCTCTTCTGAGAGATCTTTCTGAAATAGTTGGAACCTGACACACCCTAACCTTCTGCTTCATTTCTATAGAATGCTCTGTCAAAAATAGCTTGTTATGTTCAGGAAGTCAAAGTCAGTTCCTTATTTTAGGAACAGTTGTGAAATGGAAAGCAGGGTAGCATATGGCAGCATTACATGTGGAAAGAAAGCAACGACTTTTTCCAGTTCATATTGGGCACTCCTGAGCATTTGGCTGACTATCTGGGCTATCCTAAGGGAGTCATGGAGGCTGAGGCAATCCCCCCACTGCCCTTGGTGGAGAGCCCAGGGCATCCTCCCTGCCACAGGCCCCACATCCGCTCTGCCTCTGCTGTGCTCCCAACCTTTCCCCAAATTCTGCCCCTGCTTTGCCGCCTGTTGCCCGAAGAACCCTCTGCTGAGTGACATGAGCAAAGGAATGATCAGGGAATGCCTGGTGCAAGAACAGATCAGGAAGGACCTGATGTGGGCCAGCAGCAGGGTGCGGCCACCCCTGCATTCACTGTGGTGGCAAGAACCACAGAGACTCGGGGAGGCTGCTCTACTCAATATTGAATCCCAACACTGCAATATTTGATTATTTGGGTCTTTGACAGAGACGTCCCAGTTGGTGCTCCACAGCAGATGTCAGTGCATCCCAGTTCTGCAGACCGGATTCAGTGCCACTTGGGACTTCCACGCATGCACGGCCACCTTCCCCGCAGTTCCTTCTTACTATCCCTGACTTCAGACGATGCTTGGCATGGCTCTTCACTCTTCACTAATACTGTAGATAAGTAGTTAAATTTTCAGTTATTTCTTCCTCAGGGTATGTCTACACTACCCCGCTAGTTCGAACTAGCGGGGTAATGTAGGCATACCGCACTTGCAAATGAAGCCCGGGATTTGAATTTCCCGGGCTTAATTTGCACAAGCGGGGAGCCGCCATTTTTAAAACCCCGCTGATTCGAACTCCGTGCAGCGCGGCTACACCGGGCACGAACTAGGTAGTTCGAACTAGGCTTCCTAGTTCGAACTACCGTTATTCCTCTTTTCACGAGGAGTAATGATGGTTCGAACTAGGAAGCCTAGTTCAAACTACCTAGTTCGTGTCCCATGTAGCCGCGCTGCACGGGGTTCGAACCAGCGGGGTTTTAAAAATGGTGGCTCCCCGCTTATGCAAATGAAGCCCGGGAAATTCAAATCCCGGGCTTCATTTGCAAGTGCGGTATGCCTACATTACCCCGTTAGTTCGAACTAGGAGGATAGTGTAGACATACCCTCTGTTACCTTATCCAAGTTCATCTACCTTAAAAAAAAAAACCACTCCTTTTTTCTCCAAATTTAATCCTGCAATGCCAGGGTCACCAGTCTTTAAACGATGCCATACCTGTCTCCAACGGATGTGATAAATGTGTGAAATGCCTCAGGTAATCCCATGTTCACCCTCGGAATGGACCCTTCACATAAACGTCCGGGAATTGCGAGCGGTGAGGAGAGCCTGCGAAGCCTTCCTGCCGAGACTCTCCCACCGCTCAATCCTGGTTCCTTGGGACAATACAGCAGCGGTGTTTTACCTCAACAAGCGGGGGGAGCCCGGTCACCTCCCCTCTGCAGAGAGGCTCTGCTACTCTGGCACCTGTGTGTGAAACACGATGATATGCCACAGGCGGAGTACCTTCCGGAGTGCAAGAATCTGTTAGCAGACACGCTGAGCAGATCCTTTGGAGCCCACGAGTGGTCGCTCAAGGACTCGGTTCTGCATCAGGTTTTCCGCAGGTGGGGCTATCCCCTCATAGACCTGTTTGCCTCGGCACACAATGCAAAGTGCCAGAACTACTGTTCCCTACTGGGACTGGGGAAATTTTCCCTGGGGGATGCCCTAACTGCCATGTGGCCAGAGGGCATTCTGTATGCTATTCCCCCGTTTCCCCTAATTTCCAGGGTTTTGACCAGGGCACGGACTTTTCGGTCCACGATCATTCTGATAGCCCCTAGATGGCCCAGACAATTCTGGTTCCCCATCATGGTGGACATGCTCACCAAAGACTCAATAGCTCTCCCTCCAGTCCGGGACCTGCTGACTCAGCCTTGGGACGGGGGGACCATGATTCACCCGAATCTCAGATCTCTCCACCTAACGGCCTGGTTTATCCATGGCTGAACCAACCAGAAAGGGAATGTTCCCAAGAGGTTCAGATGGTGCTCCTCAGTAGCAGGAAACCCTCTACCAGACGGTCTTACGCTGCCAAGTGGCGGCGTTTCTCGTCTTGGGCATCCCGAAGAGGAGTGCACCCATCTTCGGTCCCTATCCCAACTATCCTAGACTATCTTTTCCAGCTTCGGTCCAGTGGCCTTTCCTTTTCTTCTATCAAAGTCCATGTGGCATCCCTCTCCGCTTTTCATGTCGGTACGGCAGGAGTTTCCCTTTTTTCTGAGCCGGTGGTTAAAAGGTTTCTTACCGGTCTGGAAAAGCTGTACCCCTCAGTGAGAGCCCCGCTTCCCTCCTGGGATCTCAATGTGATCCTGCACAGGCTTATGTCACCCCCTTTCGAGCCGTTGGCTACGTGTTCCCTGAAGCACCTCTCGTGGAAGGTCGCTTTCATCGTGGCCATTACATCTGCTCGAAGAGTTTCTGAACTAAGGGCGTTAACCTGACCATTGATCCACCCTTCCTCGTTTTTTCTCATAACAACGTGAGGCTCCGGCGTCACCCAGCTTTCCTCCCAAAGGTGGTGTCACCTTTCCACCTGTCCTAGGAGATTTATCTCCCGTTTTTTTTCCCGAAGCCCCACGCCTCCCCTAAGGAGCAGGTGCTTCACTCCCTGGACGCTAAGTGAGTGCTGGCGTTCTACATTGAGAGGTCCAAGCCTTTTCGCAAATCCCAACAGTTGTTTATTGCTTTTGGGGACAGGGTAAAAGGGTCTCCTATTTCAACGCAAAGGTTGTCTAACTGGGTTGCACAATGTATCAAAGAGTGTTATCAACTGGCTGGTAAAACTCCACCCAGGGTAAAAGCACACTCTACCAGGGCGCAGGCGTCCTCGGTAGCATTTGGTGCTCAAGTACCAATTACGGAAATTTGCAGGGCAGCCACATGGTCGTCCCTTCATACTTTTATGGTGCACTATGCGCTAGCACAGCAGGCCAGGGAGAATGCAGTTGTGGGCTCTGCAGTCCTCAAATCTGTGATGTAAATATGTTGAGTTGTCGTCGTTATTACGTGCCTCTGTGTGTTGACTTGTTCAAATAAATTTGTTCTGTTCACCTTTTTTCATAACTCTGGTGGTCTGACTGCTCCGACCCCTCCTCCGTGGGGTTAGCTTGGTAGTCACCTACTTCGAATGGACATGAGCAACCACTCGAAGAAGAAAAGAACGGTTACTTACCTGTAACTGTTGTTCTTTGAGATGTGTTGCTCATGTCCATTCGACTCCAACCCTACCTCCCCTTCGTCGAAGTGTCCGGCAAGGAGGAATTGAGGTGGGGCAGCGCCGGCAGGGGTACTTATGCCCCACCATGGCGGCGCCACTCTGGGGGCGCCCTGCCGGCGTTACGGGTACCGCTAGGGAAAACGCTCCGGAAGACGCGGTGCGCACACCTACTTCGAATGGACATGAGCAACACATCTCAAAGAACAAGTTACAGATAAGTAACCGTTCTTCTCTCACTCCAATTATCACCCGGCGCAGAAATATCTGTGCCTTTGACTCATTGTAGCTTTATGCATCCAGTGGCCATGCCCCCCTTGGGGTCCACACACATGGATGCCATCACCCATGCTTATGCTGCACAGTGGAAATACTGGAGCGCATGGGCTTATGTCTACAAAAAGAGACATTCAAAAAAGAAATATATTCAGTCCACACCCTCTCCTCCACCTCAATCTCCGTCACCATAGAGGAAACATCATGAAACCACTGATCCACAAACTCATGAGTCAGGCTCAAACACATCTCCTGATACAAATTCATCTTCCTCACCCGACGATGCAGTCATGCCACCGCCTCCAGCCACAACTGATGATTTTACTCCCTTTCAGGATTTCTTTAAGAGGTTTGCAGCTGACTTGAATATTGCTATGGAGGAGGTGCAGGAGACACAGCATTATCTTACCAATATCCTCCAAACCACACCATCGGCCAAGATTGATTTGCTCATTAATCCAACTATCATGGAGCCTGCCAAAACTGTGTGGCGGATAGGAAATACTACTGTAACCCTTCTGCCAGGCCGAGTTAATAGCAGCAAGGGCCGGGTTCAGTACCTAGGGGTCCCCTCCGAATAATGTAATGCAACACCGGCTTGAGCCCCCACCCAGTGACCTGGGAAATCTTTCACACACGCCTGGGCACCTCAAAGAGGCAATTCTTCCCCTCTCGCAAGCAGAGCCTTGGTATAGCAGCAAATCTTTAATCACATGAGGCAACTGACATCAGCATTAAATTGGGAAAACACCACAGCTAGGATTCATAGACCAAACCATGAGCAAAGTCCCTCCCCAGCCCAGAATCACCCAAAGTCCCCAAAATTCCAACACCCCAAGAATCTCTTGAGTCCAGCAGCCCAAAATCACCCAGAGTCTGACACTCCAAAAGTCTCTGTCCCTGGTCAGTGCCGCCCGAGGGTTCAAAAGTTTACCTGCAGGGTTTTTATCTCCCAACCTGGGTGAAACAGGGGCAGGGGCGTGAGGAGGCATACCTGGGTGGTCGACAAATGCCTTTGATGTCGTCCAGACTACCACGCTGAGCCGACAAACAGCTGATCGGCTCAGCGCCGCAGCTATGTAAATTTAAATGAAGCGGCGATTATTTAAATCACCGCTTCATTTTCCTATGCCTGGTAGCCTAATCTACATGCCTCTGGCGACAGAGGCATGTAGTCTAGACGTACCCTAAATGTCCCAATTCTTTTTGTCTATCTGCATAGGTCACATTTTCTAGACTTCTAATAATTTTTGCTGCTCTTCTGTGGATCCTCTCCATTTTCTCCACATCTTTCCTGAAATGTGGCACTCGGAACTGGACACAGTACCCTAGTTGAGGCCTAATCAGCAAAGAGTAAGGGGGAAGAATCACTTCTCATTTATTACAACAGTCCTCCCAATGCTTCCCAGAATCATGTTTGCTTCTTTTGAAACAGTGTCACACCATTGATTCACATTTAACTCGTAATCTACTATGACCCCTATATCCCTTTCTGCAGTACTCCTTCGTAGACATTCACTTTCTATTTTGTGTGTGTGAAACTAATTGTTTGTCTCTAAGTGGAGAATTCGCATTTGTCCTTATTGGGATTTCCAGACAACAGGGCTACATCTAGACTACCATGATTTTCCGGAAAAAGTTTTCCGTTAAAAGCATTTTTGGAAAAGAGCATCTAGATTGGCACGGACGCTTTTCCGCAAAAGCATTTTTTGCGGAAAAGCGTCCGTGGCCAATCCAGGAGTGTGTCTAGACTACAGAGTTTTGTCGACAAAAGTGGACTTTTGTCGACAAAACTATACCTGCGTCTACACTACCGCTGAGTTCTGTCGACATAACGTCGACAGAACTCAGCAGTTTTGTCGATGCTGGTAAACCTCCTTTTACGAGGCATAACGCCTTTTGTCGACAGAGTTCTGTCGACAGAAGGTGTTATTGCATTTAGGGTTGTGTCTAGACTACAGGGTTTTGTCGACAAAGCAACTTCCTTTGTCGACAGAACTGAATGTAGTCTAGACGCTTTGTCGACAGAAGCTTTGTCGACAGTATCTGTCGACAAAACTTCTGTCGACAAAAGCCTGTAGTCTAGACGTACCCTAGATGCGCTTTTCCACGAAAAAGCCCCGATCGCCATTTTCGCGATCGGGGCTTTTTTGCGGAAAACAAATTTCAGCTGTCTACACTGGTCCTTTTGCGCAAAAGGGACTTTTGCCCGAAGGGGAGCAGCATAGTATTTCTGCAAAAAGCACTGATTTCTTACAGTAGGAAGTCAGTGCTTTTGCGGAAATTCAAGCGGCCAGTGTAGACAGCTGGAAAGTTTTTCCGGAAAAGCGGCTGATTTTCCGGAAAAACTGGCCAGTCTAGACGCAGCCCAGAAGTTCAGTCTGTACTATTCTTCTTGCAGAAAAAAGTGAAAACCTAGCTTAATTTTCAGATTCTGTGGTGATCTTTTTCAGCGCTAGCAATTAAGTAAACTAAGCGAATCTGATGTGGATATTCTTGAGATAATATTAAGATGCAATGCTGCTTTGACAATCTCCTTACAATTTGATCCCTGCTGTAAATTCTTACTGCCCTCTAATGTATGAAAATGGAATAGCAAGGCAATTTCTCCAATATGAAATATATTATGAAACCTATGAAAAAACTGCATAGAGTTTTGTATTGTTTTAGACAAAATCTATATTTAGGAGATCAATAAAGAATAAAATTGAAAGGTCAATAATGGAAGTTTCTTTTACCCTGTTGTTATTTGTCCAGATTTTAACAGTCTATTTCTTGTTGGTTAACTTTTGAAGGTCAAAAAATCCAACATACTTACGAATTTTCTCTGTTAATTTTTAGTTTGCCAGGATAGACATTCTAGTTCATTTTTAATTAATTTTGGCAGATTTAATTTATCCAACTGATTCTGTGCTACTGAAGTAAGTTGTAAATGGAATAATTTGAAGGGAGAAGAAAGGATCGTTTAAGTACATTTTGGAAGTGTTTACTTCTCGCTTGTCTTCATTTGACAATTGTTTTCTTTTTATGCATCTTCTCTTCTGAAGTAACATTCCTCTCAGTATTCAATATTTCTGTTGTGCACGTTCACAATATTCTATGTTGTACCCTAATTCTGCACGTATTCAAATGTAATAATATTAACCGTATCACATTTCTCAATTTTGTATTGGTGACCACAGGAGATATCCTGTCCATAGGATTGTTCGGAGCGGCCACCCCAGCCCTGTGCTTTGGGGAGCCCCATGGCAGCCACCTCACTCATCCTATGGACAGGATCCCTGGGGCCCAGGGCAGTCTGGGAGATTACCTACAAGGGGCCCGCCTGAGTGAAACAGAATGCAGTAGGCTGGGCGACGGACAGCAGATTGAGCGGAGCAGGCTGCCAAGTCACTCTGGCTCCTGCCACACCAAGATGAGTGCAAAAGAGGCCACCCCTTGCTACTGCCCCACAACAGGTCCTTCCTGCCATATCTTTACATTAGACCTTCCCTAATAATTCCATTGTTCACATCACTCAGGGGAGGGGTCTTCAGAAAACAGCGTCTAGATTGGCACGGACGCTTTTCAGCAAAAGCACTTTTTGCAGAAAAGCATCCGTGGCCAATCTAGACGCGCTTTTGCACAAAACAAATCTCAGCTGGCCCTTTTACGCAAAAGTATTGCACGTAAGGGCCTTTTTCCCGAACGGGAGCAGCATAGTATTTCTGCAAAAAGCACTGATTTCTTACAGTAGGAAGTCAGTGCTTTTGCAGAAATTCAAGCGGCCAGTGTAGACTGCTGGGAAGTTTTTCGGCAAAAGCAGCTGATTTTCCGTAAAAACTGGCCAGTCTAGACACAGCCCTGGAGTATGGCATCCAGTTCTGGGCCCACCCACTACAGAAGGGATATGGACATATTGGAGAGAGTCCAGGAAATATTATTTGCTGTACACTCGGCTCGGGGGGCAGGAGAGGGCTGTGGCCAGGGAGAGCCCATTAGCCGCCAGCGCCGCTGCCTCCATCTGTGCCACATGGAACCGGTGCTCAGCCGGTGGCGGCAACGGCTCGCGGTAGCAGTTCCCGACCCTCGTGCTTGTCAAGAACTGTTACCGGTAGCACAGCGAGCCAGGGAGCAGTTATAGACACCCCACACTGGACACGCCCCTTTCCGGATCGCCCGCTCGCCCGCCCCTCAGGCGCATCTCCTACCCTTTGCCTTGGAGCTGCCCCTCCCTCTGAGAGTCTCCTGCTTTCTGTGCTTTCTCTCCCATTCTTTCTCCTTTCTCCATAGAGCAGAGAGGGAGCATGACAAGACTAGGGATGGAGTTTGCTGGCTGCTTTAGGGAGTGGTTCAGGGCCAGAGCATGGGTGAGCCTGCCTTAACCCCACTGCACCACCACCCAGGAGCCACCAGCAGTGCCCAAATGGAGCCCACATCCCAAACTCCTACCCTAGTCATGAACCCCCTCCTGTACCCAAGCCCTTATCCTAGCTCTGAGCACCCCTGCATCCAAACACCCTCCCAAAGCCTGCACCTAGAACCCCCTCCTATGTCCACCTGCCTGCCCCAAGAGCAGCTCAGAGCCATTCTCACACTACAGATCCCTTAATCCAAGACCAAAGCCTGTGCTCCCAACCCTCTGTCCCAGGCTGATGAAAGTGAGTGAGGATGGGCAAGAGAGGGAGGATAGAGGGAGCAGGGGCGGAGCCTTGGAGAAGGGGTAGGAAGGAAGTGGGGCAAGGGTGTTTATATATGAGGTAGATCTTGGATTGCACTTAAATTCAAAAAGTGATCTTGTGCTTAAAAAGGTTGGAGACCCTTGCTCTGAGGGCCCACAAAAGGTTAACCTGTTTGGGGCGCAGGCTCTGGGATGGAGTTGGGGTGCAGGCTAGGGGGAGTTTGGGCATGGGATGCGAGCTCTGCCCTGGGGCAGGGGATTGCTGTACAGGAGGGGGTATGGATGTGGGGGCTCTGGGAGGGAGTTTAGCTCCTCAGCACAGTACATAAGAGAAAGGAGCTGCAGTGACTTCATATTGACATAGAAACTGAGAGAAGAATCTTAAATACTCCACACGTGAGAGGCAGAGTTTGAGGCAGGAACTGTCTGTACAATATTTCACACTTGTATACATTCAGGCTACATCTACACTGGCATGAATTTCTGAAAATGCTTTTAACAGAAAAATTTTCAGTTAAAAGCATTTTCAGAAAAGCACGTCTAGATTGGCAGGACGCTTTTCCGCAAAAGCACTTTTTGCAGAAAAGCGTCCGTGGCCAATCTACACGTGGTTTTCCACAAAAAAGCCCCGATCGCCATTTTTACTATGCTGTCTACACTGGCCCTTTTGGGCAAAAGTCTTTCGGAAAAAGACTTTTGCCCGAACGGGAGCAGCATAGTTTTTCTGGAAAAGCACTGATGATGATTTTACATGAGATCGTCAGTGCTTTTCCAGAAATTCAAGTGGCCAGTGTAGACAGCTGGCAAGTTTTTCCAGAAAAGCTGCTGATTTTCCGGAAAAACTTGCCAGTCTAGACACACTCTTGCCACTGTGTCTAAGCATTGACGTCTAGGAATTGGGAGGCCTGTGCCTTTAAGAACTCAAGCCCAGGAGCCTGCCACCTCTCTGGGGCTGACATGCAAAGTCCAGGGAAGAGAAAGAAAAAACCCTTTGCAACCCGATATTTACAAGGACATCAGGTGCCTCCTACTGCGGAGTAATTGCTCCCCCCCTCCCCCTCCCTAAACTGGGGTTTTGTCCAGGGTCTGGTAGTGTCAGCCTCCCCCCTCTGCCCCCCCCCCCCGGACTTAACTCCGGCTCATAGACTCATAGACTTTAGGGTCAGAAGGGACCATTATGATCATCTAGTCTGACCCCCCACCCTCTGATTTTTCCCCTTTAGCCCCTCTTCTGATGCTGCCTACAGTAGCTTGATCCCTCCAGCCGGTAAATTTCTGCCCCCTGCTCAGACCATGAGACCCCCCCCCTTCCCCCACTGCAATTTGCCCCCCTTAATCATTTTAAACCCCTCCAAAGAGGAGGAAGCAAATTCTAGGAAGCAGTGAGGGCAGAGAGAGGGCAGCGGCTACAGCGAAGGCTACTGAGTTTGCTCAGTTCGGGTGCGCATGCTCAGTGCACCCAAAGTCGCAAATCTGGAGAAGTTAGTGTTTCTGTCGTTACAGGTCGCACTCCTGCCCCTCCTCCCGAGCGAGCCACTAGGAGGCCCCGCCTGAGGAGCGGGCGATCCGGAAAGGGGCGTGTCCAGTGCGGGGTGTCTATAACTGCTCCCTGGCTCGCAGTGCTACCGGTAACAGTTCTTGACAAGCACGAGGGTCGGGAACTGCTACCGCGAGCCGTTGCCGTTGCTGTCGCCGGCTGAGCGCCGGTTCCGTGTGGCACAGATGGAGGCAGCGGCGCTGGCGGCTAACGGGCTCTCCCTGGCCACAGCCCTCTCCTCCCCCCCGCGCCCGGCAGCCCCCAGCGGCGGGAGGCTGGCCAGCTTCGGCCGCTCCTGCTCTCTGGAGCTCGGGGGCGATTACAAGGGGCCGGTGCAGGTGCGGGTGCTGGTGATCAACACGGGCGGCACCATCGGGATGGTGGAGGAGGAAAAAGGTGAGGGGGCAGCGCCAAGCCCGGAGCGCCCGCTGGGGCAGAGGGCGGGAGTTGTCAGGGCAGCACCGACCCGCAGGCTCTGGGTCACCCCAAGCAGCCTGGCAAGAGGGCGGGTGGGGAGGGGTGGTGATGGTGGCTGCAACCTCTGAGGGGCACCCAGCGAGGCACGAGATGGGCATGAGTCCCTCGGGCAGGAGAGTGGCGTGAGGCACCCGCCTTGGAGGACATCTGCGGCACCAGAGCACTGTTTATGTGAGTGGTGCTGAAAGCCAGGGACTAAGCCTGTACGCGCTGCAGAGGGGGGAAGCCAGGCATGCAGTTGTTACTGCAAGCTGGGAGATGCTGCTGCTTTCCTGGCGCCAGCGCCCCTGGAGTTACCCACCTGTCAGGGTGATTGCGGGAGCAAGCATGAACTCCTTTTCTTGGGAGTGCAAACCAGCAGGTGTGAGGAGGGGATTGGGCTTGAGTTCCCAAAGGGAATTAGACTCATAGCGTTTGAGTCCTTCATCGGAAATAATAAGCTTTTATTTACACCTGCCCGGCAGCATTCCTTTCACTGGGATTCATAGAGTTAAAAGAAACTGCAAAGATCATTTAGTGTTCTAGTCCAGTGTTTCTCAACTTTTTTTTTTGAAAAAGGGGTACTTTTTTTAAAAAAAAGGAGTACCCTCAGTACCTACAGTTTTCAGACATACAAAGTTTTTTTCTACCATTGCAACACATTTGTTTAAACAACTTAATTGTAGCTGGGTGGGCAATGAAATTTTTGGGTGTAAAAAGTACAAAAATAATAAAATGCTGTAAAACTTAAATTGTTTGCTCAAATTTCAGTTGTGTTGATGTACCCTCCAAAATTCTCTCCTACCACTGATTGAGAAACACTGTTCTAATCTAACCCCTTGACAAGAATCAGGAGTCATAAAACTGTGATAGTTTTATGAACTGGCAATGAGTTCAAATAATGAACACTAGGTAACTGCACAGTCACCTGTGTTCATGAGAAGTATGAGTAATGTGAAGTCACCTTAGGCCTTATTCCATTAGCAGGTAGGGGAATTCTAAATACAGGCAGTCCCCGGGTTACATGGATCCAACTTACATCGGATCCCTACTTACAAACGGGATGAGGCAACCCCGCACTAGCTGCTTCCCCCCAGCAGACCAGGGAGACGCGAAGCTAGCGCCCCCCCCTCCCCTCCAGCAGACCAGGGAGACGCGGAGCGGCTTTTCTCAGCAGACACCTCAGCCTGAGAATAAAGGACTGAGGGAAGTGAGGTGTGGGAGAATAAAACTGAGCTCTGGAGAAATGTTTGGCTAGAGTTTCCCCTACAACATGTACCAGTTCCGACTTACATACAAATTCAACTTAAGGACAAACCTACAGTCCCTATCTTGTACGTAACCCGGGGACTGCCTGTATGGGCAGAATGCAGGTCCACTAAATTTAAGGAGTAAATTCTCTTGTTTGAAGGTTTTATTTGACCACTAACACAGAATCAGTGTCATCTGCTGAAAACATGCTCGCTAGGTAGGAGGCCCTAAATGGCTGTTTGATTCAGATATCACTAAAATGACAGATTTAGTGGCAGGAAGACTGGGGAAAGTAATCTAAAAAATAGCCAGTATTATCTCTCCCCCTTTTTATTGAGGATGTATGTTCAGTCAGTTACATCAGTAATAGTCAGAACTAGAATTAGTTGGGAATTTTCTAACAAAGCAGATTTTTGTTGGAAAATGCCAATTTAATCAAAACCTAAGTGCTGCTGTGAATAATTTGGTTTTAGCCAACTTCCTCTGAAATACAGGCAGGATTCTATCAGAAACTGTTTGGCTTCCTGCCATCTCAACTGGGCCTCCTGCCCCTGGCATAAGGGGAAATTCCCCTTATGAGGACTGCTAGGAACTCGGTGTTTCCAGGTTTAACAGCCCTGTTATGATGAGTGCACTGGTGGCAGGGCTTCCAGGCTCCCTGCTACAGAGCCAGGGGGCTTAAAATGCTCTGGCAGCTTGAACTTTAGGAGGAGTGCTCAGCATATATTTATAATGCAATTAAAAATTCACGTCTGGCCCATACCAGCTGTCTTGGACTTTTGGGTCTTGGGCTAAGGGGCTATTTAATTGCAGTGTAGTGGTTTGGGCTTGAGCTCGGGTTCTGTGAGGTTGGAGGGCCCAAAAGTTTGGGTTCCAGCACAAGCCCAAACATCATTACTAACAGTCCTTTAGTCCAAGCCCTGTGAGTCTGAGTCAGGGGGAATGGGCCAGCCACAGTTTTTCATTGTCATATAGACATATCCATAGGATCTAGACTACTAAGGGGCAACGTAGACCAGTGGGTGAGCTCCATGAGATGCACTCCTTCATCTGAGTGGGCTGCAAAACTGTCATAACCAAGATGGTCTCCCAGAATAGAGTAGTTTTTCTAACTGCTCTTGCGTACCTAGAATTTCTAGGGTGTGCTGATTGAACTGTAGCAGCACTCTTGATTGGTTGCAAAGGGAGTTTACGACTCTCACAATATTGTGTGCAATCAGCACGCACCTCACTTCATGTGCCCTTACTTTAAGTGCATATCACTTTTGTAATACTGTAGAGGGGGAAAAAACTACATGGACAAAAATCATGGTTAAAAAATTGGCCAGTTAAATGGAAACATTCCATTAACTAGGATCCCATGGTATGATGTGGCAGACCTGGCTGGACTGAACAGGCCTCCCACCCATGGTACGGTAAGCCCAGCCAGGCTGGACTAACTCCCCCACCTGTGGAGCAGGTGGCAGCCTGGCCAGGCCCACCACATGGCAGGCTGCTCTGGCCAGGCCGGGCTCAGCCTGCTGCACCATGGATGGGTGCTACTCAGGATGGGTTGGACCCACTGCATCATGCTGTGGGTGGGGAGCTGCTCCAGCCCAGCTGGAACAGTGGTGCAGCATGGTGGGCCCAGCCGGGGTGGAGCAGCCCCGTGCCTGTGTTAGGCATGGGGTGCTTCAGCTCAGCTAGGCTGCCAGTTAGCCAATAATTGGTAAGCATCACCCAGTAAGCACCATGCTTACTGGGTAACTGGTTATCCATTTACATCCCTAGTGGGCAATGGTAAACAAAACGTCTCATGGGCCACACATAGCACATCAATGGGCCTCATGCAGCCCTCAGGCTGCGGGTTGCCTACCACTGATCTAGATTCCCTAGCATGGATTAGGAAGCCTATGAGCCCTGGCTCAAGATGGGGCTTCTAGGTTTCTCACTCTGATTTTTATTTTGAGTACAGGCAGACCCCGGGTTACGTACAAGATAGGGACTGTAGGTTTGTTCTTAAGTTGAATCTGTATGTAAGTCGGAACTGGTGTCCAGATTCAGACACTGCTGAAACTGACCGCCAGTTCTGACTTACATACAGAATCAACTTAAGAACCCCAGGCGTCCCCAAGTCAGCTGCTGCTGAAACTGATCAGCAGCTGATTCCAGGAAGCCCGGGGCAGAGCAGCTCTGCTTGGGGCTTCCTGTAGTCAGCGCTGGTCAGTTTCAGCAGAAGCTGACTTGGGGACGCCTGGGGCAGAGCAGCTGGGGTGCTGCTGGGTTGCTCCAGTAGCGCCGCTCCTGGGTGCTACTGGACCAACCTAGCAGCACCCCATCTGCTCTGCCCCAGGGTCCTGATTCAGCCGCTGCTGAAACTGACCAGCAGCGGCTGAATCAGGACCTGGGGCAGAGCAGCTGGGGTGCTGCCGGATTGGTCCAGTAGTGCCCAGAGCGGGCGCTGCAGGACCAATCGGCAGCGCCCCAGCTGCTCTGCCCCAGAGTCCAAAACAAAAGCCTGGTCTGCTGGGGGGGGGAGCACACTAGCTGCGCCCCCCCCCCTCCCCAGCAGACCAGGGACACGAGGAGCAAAGCCTCGGAGCACACCAGCAGTGGGACAGCCGCGGCGCGCCTGGACTGTCCCGCTGCCCGCATGCTCTGCAGCTTTGCTCTGTGTCTCCCAGGTCAGCAGACCAGGGAGACGGAGCAAAGCCGTGGAGGACTTGGGCGGTCCCGCCACCCCCGTCTCCCTGGTCTGCTGGGGGGGGGGGGGCGCAGCTAGTGCCCCCCCCCAGCAGACCAGGCTTTTCTTGCCTACCCCTGGGATAGAGCAGCTGGGGGGACCAACCCGGCAGCACCCCAGCTGCTCTGCCCCAGGCGTCCTGATTCAGCTACTGCTGGTCAGTTTCAGCAGCAGCTGAATCAGGACGCCTGGGGCAGAGCAGCTGGGGTGCTGCTGGGTTGCTGGGGAGTTGCTCTGCCCTGGGCTTCCTGGAATCAGCCGCTGATCAGTTTCAGCAGCAGCTGACTTGGGGACGCCTGGGTTTCTTAAGTTGAATCTGTATGCAAGTCAGAACTGGCGTCCAGATTCAGCCGCGGTTGAAACTGATCAGTTTCAGCAGCGGCTGACGCCAGTTCCGACTTATATACAGATTCAACTTAAGAACAAACCTACAGTCCCTATCTTGTATGTAACCCGGGGACTGCCTGTATTAATAAATACATTTTAAGGTAAGATCTTTCCAGTTTACTTTTTGATACTTTATCTTGCTTTAATCACATCCCTGTGAATAATGAATAATAATCTTGTGTCTGGTAGGGTCAAGAGATCTGTCTTCCTGAATCTAGTGTCTTATAACTCCCCTGATGCTACTGGAAACAAAATTCTCATTCAGTGGTAAAAATCTGGTTTTGTGCTTTACTCTGGCTAGTGTAAAGCATTAATGAATCACATTTTACTTGATCAAACTTTCACTTTCCTTTTATGCTCTTTAGGACGATACTGTCTTCATCCTGTCTAAACTAAATTCTTACATGTAACAAGATTTTCTGGTTCATCTCTTTTAGGATGTTCAGCAGTCTTTATAAGTAAAGTCTCCACAGCTGGTTTTAATACAAGCCTTCCTTCATACACATTCATTTTACCTTGTTCTCCTCAAGCTTTATTCAGTGATTAGAAACTGCCATGAGTATACTGCAGGGGTGGGGGAACTTGATGGCCTGTGGACCAGCCCCAGTCCTTGGCTTGCATGGCTTGGGGCTTCCTCCCCAGCATTGGGGAGCCCCACTCCAGAGCCAAAGGAGGTTCACAAAATCTACTAGCCTGGGTCCCCCTAGGCTCTGGTGTGCAAGGGGAATGTGAGGAGTATCTTCCTGTTTCTCAGACTGGGGCCATGTCAGTGAGGTGTTTTTTGTGTGGCCCCTGATTGGTTTTTCAGTGGGTCAACAGCCTCTAACCCCAAAAAGGCTCCTCAAACTTGATGTACTGTCTATTTGCAGCCCTGTATAAAAAGACATAGCTATTAAACATTAAACTGATTAAATGGGGGGGGGCACTCAGCCTAGGTGGGCTGGAGCAGCCCCCCTGCCTGCCATAGACAAGCTGGAGGACCCTCCCACTGCAAACAGGAGCTGCCCTGGCTCGGCTGGAATGCCCCTGCCCGCAGCAGGCTTTGCAGGGCTGGAGTAGCCCCCTGCATATGGCAGACAAGGGGTTATTCTAGCCTGTACTGGTTAACTGTAAGGGTGAGGCTTTCCAATTAACCGGTTAACCATTAACATCCCTAATTCAAAGGTGAAATAAACAAGCTTTATGCATGGACCTGGGGCAGGTGAATCACCACAAGATAAGACTAGGTATACCTCCCACAGTATCTGTTGATTACATTTAAAGGAGAATGTAGCCCAGTCCTAGCACATCAGATGTTGAACCCTATTTCCTCCCTCTTTGCTCAGTTCCTCCATTTCTGCAGTCAAACAAGGTACCACATGTGGTACTTCTGAATTACTCTTTCCTTCAGAGGTGTAGCTTATTAACGTAACAGCTTAGCTTAAAACTAGAATCTCCCAGCATTCTCCAATCCATTATGCTACACTTAAGGGATTTGCTCCTGTTCTCACTGGAAGTAGTTCCAGCCAAGTCTTTCCCTTTGACTGAAATAGAGAGTTTCTTATTCAGTTTTTTCTTAATCTGAGTCCCTTCTGGGTTCACTGCAAGTCTCTTTACCCTTGTATCAGCCCATGGCTGTCACCATGGGATACTTTGTCACCTGACACAATCACTAGTTCAAGCCCAAGCCCAAACCCATCCCCGGGAGTGTAGGGTGGGAGGTGGCTAACTATGTAATTATAGTGTGAGGCTAAACTATAGGTGGCTGGAAACTTTCTGATGAAACAGAATTTTGTCAGGAATTTCACACACAAATCAAGCTGGATTTGAAACACTTATGCCAAATCATAGGCACAGTCCCAATGGTTCCCTGCCAACTCACTTCATGAGCTAGTGGGAAGCCCTGCCAGCTGGAGAGCTCCAGAATGGGGATTCCAGGCTTCTAGGTTACGTGGTGGTAGGTCAGCCCTGTTGTATTGACTGCCCTGGCACTAGGGCCACTGGGCTCTCAAGGTCTGCAGCTCTGGGATAACCCTTTCATGCCAGTGCCTTCAAGCTACCTGTCATGGAACCAGGAACCTTACAGTCTTGGGAGATCCAGCTCTGCAGCAGGGAGCTTTGGAATCCCTCGAGGCTCACTCTTGCAGAGCTGGGAAACTAGAGGTGCTGGGATAAGATGTTGCTGGACCAGAGAGCTGGCAGCTCCATGGCAGAGGGAGCCAGTGGTGCAGCTGGGAACCCCAAAGCAGGGCCCATTGCCAGCTTCTGACAGAAGCTACAGGCACCATTCCTATCCATTCTGACTAATAGCCATTGATGGAGCTATCCTCCATGAATTTATCTAGTTCTTTTTTTTTTAACTCTGTTAAAGCCTGGTGTTCACAACATTCTTTGGAAAGAAATTCTATAGCTTGATTGTGCATTTTGTGAAGACATATTTTTTTGTTTTAAATCTGCTATCTATTTCATTTGGTGACCCCTAATTCTTGTATTATGAGAGCAAGTACATTTTTCCTACCTACATTCTCTACACTGCTCATAATTTTATAGACCTGTATCATATCCTCCCTTATTCTCCTATTTTCTAAGCTTAAAAGTCCCAGTTTTTGAGATGAGGTGACCACATCGGCACATAGTATTCAAGATGTGGTCATACTATGGATTAATACAGAGGCAATAAGATACTCTCTATCCCTTTTTAAATTACAGGCAGTCCCTGGGTTACATACAAGATAGGGACTGTAGGTTTGTTCTTAAGTTGAATCTGTATATAAGTCGGAACTGGCGTCCAGATTCAGCCGCTGCTGAAACTGACTGCCAGTTCTGACTTACATACAGATTCAACTTAAGAACCCCAAGCGTCCCCAAGTCAGCTGCTGCTGAAACTGATCAGCGGCTGATTCCAGGAAGCCCGGGGCAGAGCAACTCTGCCTTGGGCTTCCTGTAGTCAGCGCTGGTCAGTTTCAGCAGCGGCTGACTTGGGGACGCCTGGGGCAGAGCAGCTGGGGTGCTGCTGGGTTGCTCCAGTAGCGCCACTCCTCGGCGCTACTGGACCAACCCAGCAGCACCCCAGCTGCTCTGCCCCAGGCGTCCTGATTCAGCCGCTGCTGAAACTGACCAGCAGCGGCTTACTTGGGGACGCCTGGGGCAGAGCAGCTGGGGTGCTGCCGGGTTGGTCCAGTAGTGCCCAGAGCGGGCGCTGCGGGACCAACCGGCAGTGCCCCAGCTGCTCTGCCCCAGGGTCCACAACAAAATCCTGGTCTGCCGGGGGGGGGGGCACACTAGCTGCGCCCCCCCCCCCCAGCAGACCAGGGACACCGGGAGCAAAGCCGCAGCGGCAGCGGGGTGCTGTGCCTCTGAGGCTTTGCTCTGGCAAAGCCTCAGAGGCACAGGACCCCGCCGCCGCTGCGGCTTTGCTCCCGGTGTCCCTGGTCTGCTGGAGACGGTCCCCAGCAGACCAGGGGCACCGGGAACAGCTTTTCTCGCCCCGGAGGTCGAGGTGGTGGGACTGCTGCCTGCGAGTTCCAGGGCGAGAGAGCCCCGTTCGTAAGTGTGGATCCGGATCCGCGTAAGTCGGGGACTGCCTGTATTTCTAACATAGTTTGCTTTTTTGACTGCTTCTGTACATTGAGTGGATGTTTTCAGAGAACAATCCACAATGACTCCAAGATTTCTCTCTTGAGTGATAATAGCTAATTTAGTCTTTATCCTTTTCTATGCATAAGTAGGATTTGATTTTCCAATATGCATTACTTTGCATTTACCAACATTAAAATTCATCTGTTATTTTGTTGCCCAGTCACCTAGTTTCATGAAATCCTTTTGAATCTTTTCACAGTCTGCTTTGGTCTTCACTATCTTTTTGAAGCTCTTCACAGTTTTCTTTGATCTTAGCCATCTTCAGCAGTTTAGTATCATAAGCAAATTTTGTCATATCACTGTTTTACCCCTTTTTCCAGATCATTTCATTTCAAATATGTTAAATAGGATTGGTCCCAGTATGGACTCCTGGGGACATCACTAATTACCTCTTTCCATTCTGAAAACTAAGTTTATTCCTAGCCTTTGTTTCCTTACTTTTAACCAGTTATCAATCCATGAGAGGACCTTCCCTCTTAACCCATGACAATTTACTTTACTTAAGAGCCTTTCACAAGGAAGCCTATATATCCACTGGATCCGCCTTGTGCACATGCTTGTTGATGCCCTCAAAGAACTCTAGTAGACTAGTAAGGCATGATTTCCCTTTATAGAAACCGTGTTGACTTTTCCTCAACAAATTATGTTCTGTGTATCTGACAATTATAATATTTAATAAAGTTTCAATTAATTTTCCCGGTATTGATGTTAGATTTACCCGTCCGTAATTGCCAGGGTCACTTCTAGAGCCTCTTTTAAACATTGGCATCATATTAGCTATCTTTCAGTCATCAGGTACAGAAGCTGATTTAAAGGTAGGTTACACACCACAGTTAGTAGTTCTGCAATTTGACATTTGAATTCTTTCAAAACTCTTGGGTGAATGCCATTTGGTTCTGGTGATACAGCAGAGGAGCCGCTGAACAGCTGCAGTAGCGAAAGGGCAGCTGTTCTGTTCAGAATGTTCTGAGCTGCTGGTCACAGCTGCTGCACTGGAAGTGGTGGGTAGGGCCAGATTAAAAAGGGGCTTTAGAAGCTGATGCCCTGGGCTAGGGCAGGGCCTTGGGCTGCAACCACTAAAGTCCCTGTGTTCTAGGACAGCCCTTCCTGGGGGAGGGGAGTGAGGGGGGAAGTGGCTCAGCACACTGACATTCTCTCTCCCCCCAGCTGGAACCATGTTACCATGAGCTCCAGGAAGCTCTGTCCCCATGCTTCCCTCACCTTGATGCTCCATCCCCACAGTTCCATTGGCCAGGAATTGCAATCAACTGGAGTGTGGCAAATGGGGCCTGAAGGCAAGTGTAGGGCTGTGCTGAGCTACCTATTTCCTCGCTAACTAATGGGAGCTGCCTCAAATAAGTGCCCACACTTCAATCTGCTGCCCTAGCCCACTCCTGCACCCTAACTCCCTCCCAGACCTTGGATGTCAACCCAGAGTCCCAGTCCTGAGCCCCTTCCTTCACCTCAGCTCCTACCCAGACCTACACTCCCACTTCAATCTCCTGCTCTGAGCCCTCTCCCATACTCCAAGGCCCTTGCCCCCATCTTGGAGTCTGCTCCTGCACTCTAAATGTCTCATCACCAGCCCCTCCCCAGAGCTCACACCCCAATTTGGAGCCCTAACCCCCTCCTGCATCCACCCTCCTGCCTCAACCCACAGCTCCCTCTAGCATGCTGACCCCCTGATTTGGGCCCCATCCCAGAGTCTAGGGGCCCTCACAAAATCTAATATTCTTGGGCCCTCAGAAGAATTAATTGGGTCTGGTAATGGGAGGCATTTAAGGAGGTGGCACCTTTTGTCTCTTCGCTGTAGTGTTGGGCTGATTCACACATGAGCATGGTTTTGAATCAGAATACATTTTCTTAACCTGGATATGCTCAGATGGCTCTCCCCTTTTTATTGATCCTGGTCTATGTCAAGGGTCACAGGGTGGTAACCACTGTGATAAACAAATGAGTGTGGGAGAGGAACAGTTTCAATATTAAGTGGGTCTGAGACGTCTATAGAATTAAGCCTAGCAAAAAGACAGTTACTTGAATTTGATGCCAGCTCTTGCTGTGTGATTTGGAACATACTATAAAGATGAATCAACCAGAAGTCCATTTAAATCAAGACAGATTAGCAAAAGAGTCGAGAATATTAATGTGTGTCTGTCCAGATCCCACTATAGATACCTGGGGTAAGTTGACCACGTGCCTGGATTTAGCTGTAAAATTAAAACTAGCAAATGGAAGCCCAAGACACTTGAAACCATGGGCTGTGCTGCTATGTAGAGTGTAATGATTCTATGGAACGGCATAGCAGAAGTGGCCATTTGTGATGAAGTTAGGAGCAGATCTACTTTATGGGAGGAGATTCCAATTGAAATACAGCCGGTCCCAGATTTACGAATGGTCGATTTACGACTGTTCGCATTTATGACCAAACTTCCCATTAAAAACGACCCATTACATTGCGGTCGTAAAGGCAGTCCCCAAGTTACAAACGTGACCCACGCTTATGAACAGCGCGGTTGCAATGTAAATCAATGGAGTCTGACTTATGAACATTTGGCGTTATGGCCAAGTGTTTGGTCTGTAACTGTTCGTAACTCGGGGACTGGCTGTAGTGAAATGTCTGAAGCTTGGAAAGTATGTTAAATGCATTTTGTAAACCAAAGTACTCTGGCAGTAGTTCAAACAAGTTCAGTTAAATGCTGTTGCTATCTTGTGAGAAAGTTGTACATGAAAAGCCTGTTATTTAATTTAAGCAAGCCAGAAAAGAGATTAGCAAGTGCTTAAAATCAGTCTTTCCTTCAGTTTGGAAAGCGTACAGATTTCCAAGCTAAATGGGCATAACTTGGCATTACCTAGAATGCACACAGTTTCTCTGCTTATTTGGGCATCTAAATAACAATTAAAGAGACTTTGGTATTGAATCTGAAAAACAGAGAAATTGTAGATGCTGGTCAAATATGATGCTTAGGTCAGAAACTGAAAGAGCTAGGAAGTAAAAAATCAAAGAAAATGACTGAGCAACAACTAATTGGCACTAACAGTAGTCTAAAAACTGGGTTGCGAATTTGATTTCTGTAGTCTGAGAATGAATTCTGGGAAGTTGAAATATGTTTATTTGTGTTAAGTTTGTGTTGAATTGGATAATGATGCCAATAAAAAGAGTTAAATTGTGTCTGAGGAAACGTCTAATAGGACATACATTTTTCTAAAGTTTTGAGCAGGCTTTGGACATTAGGTTTGGACCTCCTAGAATTATTATTTTTATCTAGCTTAAAATTGGACTTCATACCCAAATTTGTGTCTCAAATTAAGAAAAATCTAGATGTACGCAGCTGAAAGCATCATAGTTCTCAGAACACTAATAGCTTCTGAAATTCCTATGTGATGGTTATTGGTGAAAGATATAGGACTTCCTAAAGACTTGGATAGTGGAATAAACACATTTCTGTGACACTAAATTTATATTACCCAATTCTTTCATAGTTGCCTCATGTAAACTCTGGCTACAAAGCTAATGTCTGAATGTCATTGGTAGCTGAGAGCCTTATGGATAAGGAATCAAAATTGGGAGTGTAGGAAGGAGATAACATGATTTCCCCCCCCCCCCCCAAATGGTTCTCTTGTTTTCCTGATCCTGGTCTGTGTCAGGAAAATAATTACATAGAATTTATTTACAATTGCTCAGATTTGTGGAGAACATCTACATCTGCTTGTAACTGATTGATTTAAAACTGATCTGGAAGGGTAGGCAATATAAGCAAAATGTTTTCTCCTTTTTGATCATGTTAAGGTTTAAGCAATGATAACAGTTACTTCAAAATTTTCTAATAAAGTCTATTTAAAAGTGTGCATTCTTTTTGGAGTAGATATGCTTGGGTTAAATCTGTGCTAGAAAATATATAGAATGCCAATGCAGGGGAGAAGAAGCCAAAGAAAAATCAGTAAGCCTTGGTCTATTCCCCGTATTTCTAAATAACAAACAGAGCATCTACACTACAGGTGTGTCTAGACTACATTCCTCTTTCAACAGAGGAATGTAAATTAGACACTTTAAAATTTCAAATGAAGCCGGGATTTGAATTTTCCGCGCTTCACTTGCATAATTGTGTCATGACAATCTTTTGAAAAAGCGCTATTTTGAAATGGAAACTGCAGTCTAGATGCAGTTCTTTCAAAAATAGAAGCCTTTTTCGAAAGATCCTGTAAACCTCATTTTTTTTTAAACAGGATCTTTCGAAAAAGGCTTCTATTTTTGAAAGAACTGCATCTAGACTGCAGTTTCAGTTTCAGAATAGCGCTTTTTCAAAAGAGCGCCATGGAGCACAGGAAATTCAAATCTCGGCTTCATTTGCTATTTCTAAGTGTCACAAGGAGGAAGGCGAGTCACAAGGAGGAAGGCGAAAATTTGTTCCTCTTGGTTTCTGAGGACAGGACAAGGAGTAATGGGCTGAAAGTACAGCAAGGGAGGTTTAGATTGGACATTAGGAAAAAATTCCTAACTGTCAGGGTGGTCAAATATTGGAATAAATTGCCAAGGGAGGTGGTGGAATCTCCCTCTCTGGAGATATTTAAGAACAGGTTAGATAGACATCTGTCAGGGATGGTGTAGATGGAGCTTGATCCTGCCTTGAGGGCGGGGGGCTGGACTCGATGACCTCTCGAGGTCCCTTCCAGTCCTATTATTCTATGATTCTATGATTCTATGATTTATGTCCCTGTTGAAAGAGGGATGTAGTCTAGACACACCCACCATGCCTGTTATTTCGAAATAAGGGGTTGGTTATTTTAAAATAACTCCTGCTTTCCTTGGGGAATAAGCTTATTTCAAAATAGTTATTTCGGGAGTTATTTCAAAATGAATTATTTCAAAATAATTTCCTAGTGTAGACATGCCCTTAGAGGGAAAACAGAAAAATGAATGTTTCATCAGTAGTTTTTTCCCCTTTGTTTTCTAGGACTTGCTCCTGAAGCTAATAAGTTAGCAAAGGCTCTGAAAAAAATGCCAATGCTGCATGATGATGTATATGCAAAAGAATCCAGATTTCCTGATGAAACCTTGGTGCTTCCGTAAGTAACCCCCCCCTCCAAAAAAAATCTCCCCCTCATTCTGAGACATTTTTGTAAACTACATTGAAACCTTAATGTAAAGAACCCAATGTTCTTCTTGTGATATTAATTGAATATGGTAGATACCATTTTAGCACTCTTAAAGTACGTTATGCCTTAGTGGGATGTTAATCATGACTCTTTTAATTGGTAGAAGACAAAATCATACTCTTCTTGATCAAAGTTTTGAGAGACTAAAAATAAGTTATTTGGTAAGTTAATCAGATAAGACTCTAATTCAGCAGTTTAAATTATAATATTTTACTAAGGGCATCTGACATTAATGTATACTTTATATTAATTATTAATATATTCTTGTTACCTTTTCACTTCTGCTTCCTCTTCCTCCCTTGCCATGATGAAAGTAAGTTCTGGGTTTTGCAGTGGACAACTGGTGTCTCCTCATACTGGGGGAGCACCAGTTAAAGTGGAGGGCATGTGCCCTCCCCACATGACCTCCTCTTGTGAATCCTCCCTGCTCAGCCCCAGACACTTGCGCTCTCCCCATCCCCACCTCATTACCTGGGGGGCTCTGTCCTCCCACTGTGCCAGCTTCTCTCTGGCATATTCAGCTGCTTTCTCCAGTAGCCAGGCTCCTGCGCCACTCCCAGCTGCAGCCTGGAGCTGCATAGCAACTGCTTGGGAGAATGCCTTATGGCCGCCCACACAGGCTTGGCTTCTGTGACAGTGGCCAACTTAGTCCGACACCAGTCCTCCTGCTTGCAGAGTCAGCTTCTGTCCCCAGAAACTGAGCCTGGCAAGGGAGCAGTGGCAGCCTGCTCCTGTCCATGCTTGACTGCTAGGGACAGGAGGAGATGCGAAGCATGCCTTGGGATGGAGGTCTGACTCACTCTGTCACAGTCCCCAGAAGCTGAGCCTGGGTGAAAGGCCCTCTCCCTGTCAACTACTGCACTGCACCCTGGTACCCTCCTCCTGGCTGGAAGAGACTTGGGCCTGCTCATTTCCTTCTGGCTCTGGCCTTGCCCTTTCCTCTTCCCCCAAGCAACTATTGGAGGGGCACTTGACCCTGGAGAATGCACATTTCACCCTTTGTGACCCTCTGACAAGTTGCATAAGAATGTTTTTTTAATAGCCCACTAGTTCTTAGGCTTTTTCTTCGTGAGGGCAGGGGGATCAAGAGAGAATGCGTGGAAAATAAAATCTCTTCAGGTTCCTTGCCTATCTAGTGGAGTTGTTTTCATCTGCGTTCTGACAGATGATGTGTTAAAACCACAAGAAAAATAACTGTGGGGTTAGTAAAAAGATTTATATTACATTACTTTAAAATCAGAATGGCATAACCATAATACAGTGTGTACTTCCTTTGAGCTACATAAACTGGATGGGCCATTACATCAAAAGCTAAGTATGGGATATTCAACATCCAAATGACATCAAAAGCTAAGTATTGGACACTTACAGCCCACTCAGCCTCATTGGCACCAGTACTACTGACAGGTTTTTTTTCTCCCTCTCTCTTCCTTTTCTGTTATAAATAGAGAGGTTCTTCCTTTTTTCTCCACTCGCATCTGGGGAAGTAGATTTTGCCCATGAAAACTCAGGATATTCTCTCTCTCAGTATGTATGTATATGTTAGTCTTTAAGGTGCTACAGGAGTACTCATATTTTTGAGTTACATAGTGCCTAAAACAATTTCCACCAGTTGCCAAACACAATTACATTACAAAATAGTTATCAAAATCTAAGAAACATTCTTCATATCAACATTCTCACAATCAGTGTATGTCATAAAGCTTAAAACTTCCCTCCCCCAATATACACTTTGTCTATCCATGGGAGCTCATTTATGATGGCACTAGCTCATTAACAGTGGCTACTATGCATATTGTATATAGCACTATGTGAATTAGCTTCAATGTATAGCTGAAGAAGTAGCAGCAGCAGCTAATTAATGCAATGAACTGGTTTCAAGCTTTAATTCTACAGTTTCTGCTGATATTTAGAACTCTTAAAAACCAATTGTTTATTTCTTCCCCAAATGTATTCAACATCACGGTAATTATATACGGCTTTATAATTAATCTGCATGACTTTTTAACTGTTGGGCAATGATTAACAGGCTTATAGGTTTTATTTAGAGGACCATATGCTAATTTGATGTCCTCCCCAGCTGTGACAAATTACTGAATCCCTGTAAACATGTTACAGTGCACACAGCTTACAGGAGTATATTTTACAAAATGTTTGAAAAGTTTAATAGAATTATGGCTTGTTTGCTACAAGGAGTGGCAATTGAGGTTAATTATGGAAAATCATGAGGGAAAAATTGGGAGACCCATAAAGCAAATACATTACATTTTTTAGTTTAGATCTTTGCACTAAGACTTCAATAAATTGAAGCACCTAAAATAGAACAAAGAAAAGCCCAAAGGGGACAATACTAACATGAGTTTGTGATACACTTGATTTTGTTACAAATTTTGATTATTTTAAGAAAAATATGGTTTTACTGGTAGATTACTTTTTATTTGAGGGCTTATGATTAAATAATTCATTAAAGACATTTTTAGATGAATGGAAAGATAGTGGAACTCTACTGATGTGCTCTCTGTGTCCTTAGTGCATTTCATGTCCCATGTACAGATGGGGAAAAACAAATGTATAAATACATAGTTAAAAAAATGTGTCAGATGAAGTACTTTATATAAAATCTTGTTTGTTCTTTGGTATTATTGATCACTATTTCACAACATTTAGTGCTGCAAAATGTTGTTTGCCATTGTCCCTTTTATATTCCCACGATTCCTTAGTTTTATTTTAACTATGCAATTAAAAATATTATGTTTGGGAGGGAAAAAATAGGAACATTTAGTGGAGTTTGTAGATGAGTCTGATAAACCTAATGTAATGAAATGGAACATTCTATTGACTTAAAGATTTGTTTTTGTGGAGCTGTTTTTTCCACTAGTAAAAGAGTTGACTGACCGTACTGTCATATGCCTTCTTTTTTTAAATGGAACTGATGCAGAAGATCTTTTCTCACTACTGTTGACTTCCCTTCTAGTTGTTTTAAAACCTTGCTTTCATAGAGAGCGTTTGTGTACATAATGGTTAACATTAACAAAGCAAAACCTGTGAAAACCCTACATCTTAGTTACAGCGTATCAGTTATGCAAGATTGAAAACATTGGAAAGTTTGTTTGACCATTCATACTATAAATTGTTCAAATATGCTGACCTACCTTTGCCAAAGTACCTATAATAAATTAGCCAAATTATGATAGATTGATGGCAACTGGGGATAATTGACTCCTGGCTTGGCATATTTCTATTGGTTTATAAAACGTCTATGTAAGAATGGTATAAATCTGATTTTTTTCTTGTAAGTTGCTCAGAACAAGGGCTCATTATGTTTTTGTATAGCACTAGCATATGGGGATCCTGATTATTAGTAGGTGCTAACTACTTTCTGAATGGTATTCTTCCTGCCTTATCCATCCACTGACTTTGATCTTTATCTATTCAGGTTTAGCACCCTTTCTCCTGATACTTTATGCATAGAGGTAGGGGGGTGGGTGACCGAACATCTTTCTCCCCCCCCTTCCCCCCCCCCCCCCCCCCCCCGGTTCCCTTCTCTTATTTGTTTTGAGTTTCCTTATCCTCTAATCATAACTCTGGTCATCTGAAGAAGTGGGCTGTGCCCACGAAAGCTCATGATACCATCTACATGTTTTGTTAGTCTATAAAGTGCTACCAGACCATTTGCTTGCTGTTTTTTTTTTTTTCTGTAACAGACTAACTCAGCTACCCCCTGAAGCTCCTGATTATTATTGGAGCTGTGAGTACTACTGCATTATAAATGTAAACATTTTTTTGAAAATCAAATATGGACCTCCCCTCTGTTCATAACAAGCATCAGATTGTACCAAATTCTTAAATTATAGAATCATAGAGCTGGAAGAGACCTCAGGAGGTCATCAAGTCCAGCCTCCTGCCCAAAGCAGGACCAATCCCAACTAAATCAACCCAGCCAGGGCTGATTAATTTATCATAATAGTCAAATTTATAGATTTTAGGGACAGAAGGGACCATTAGTCTGACTTCCTTCATGATACAGGGCAAAGAACCTCACCTTGTAATTTCTGTATAGATCATCATGCAAATGCCCAGCCATGTGGGAATCACATCTCTATTCCAAGGGAACTCGGAAAATATCTGCTCAGAAGAAAAACTATCTAAAGCTAATCTGGCCTTCAAATACTTTTTTAAATTTTCAACTCACTTCTTGTATGTCTATAGCTTGTCATTTAGGAAGCTAGTTGAAATGGAAAATATTAACAGTGCACTACCATGGTTTCAAATTTTTGGATTTCTTGTCAGTCTAACCTTGTGTCTTAGTTTCCTTTTAAGAGTCTTTACTAGCATGTACTCTCAACCTTAAATCCACTTTAACAAATTTCCCTGCTTACGTGCCTTTTGGTGTGAGAATCTCCTCTTAAAAATACACACACATTCCGAATGAGAATCAGGGGCGAGAAAGGGATCTTAAATAGTGGACATTCTATCTGATTCCCTGAAGTCTGCAGTAAGTGATATCCCACTTCTTGAGGCTAATTAAGATCTGAAGGAGAAGAGATTTGTTTCTAAAGTCTTATGTGGGAGCTGTAGGGGGAGCACATCAAGGGTTCATTGCCCTCTCCTTTCACATAGATGTATGAGGTCCACAAGAGTCCCATTCAGGGGAGTCCTAAGGAGTGAAACACTTCACCTATTGTAAGTGCTTGAACACCATGGCAAGCATCAGAAGACTTTTCAAAGCTGATCCAACAACTGTTTGTATTCCACAGGCAGTGGGAGGCTTGTGGCTCTGCTTGACCAACCTTAGGAATTACTTTAAAATGTTAGTAACTTTCTAAAGTAGAGTTTAATAAACTAACCTTTAATCTTGGGCACTAGGGCTTGGTAAGGTGACTCCAGTAAGCTATGTTTTTTTCCCCCTGCCTGTCTATTTTTTTTTGACTTTATAGAAAAAGCAAAAGTTATGATTTTGAATCCCTTTATATTTGGGGTCAGGAGCTAATGGTTTGGTGCACTTCTACCTTTGCAGAAAAGGTCTATCATGGCCTTAGACCTAGCCCACCAAACTTGATGTCAGTATTCCACTGCATATTTTTACATATGTGAACCAAAAACATGCTTATTATGGATCATTCATTCAGTTAAAGGTTAAAAAAATTATGAGAACACAATAATTTATTACCTAAAACTTTTTCGTGTTCTTGTCTTTTTCAGTCTCTCTAAACAAAATAAAAGAATTATCTATACAATTCTGGAACTTTCACCATTGCTTGATTCTTCTAACATGACGACAGATGATTGGGCTAAAATTTCCAAGAAGCTTGAGGTATTCTAAGTTTCAATAACCTTAATCATTTTCAGCTGAAATACTGCAGTTTAATTATTTTCACCTTCTGATAAAATAATTCAGTTTACTCTGCTCAAATCATTTATGTACTTACTGAATAGTATTGTACTTTTAATATTTTACATAGCACACTAACTTGTAGTTGACGGGTAGATACATAATATATAATAGTAGTGAAAATAAAAGACAAAGATTATGTTTTGTGAATGTCACAGATTTATCAGAAAATGTTTGTATGTTAAACTATCATTGAAGGAATTTTTTATAGCCAATAGCTTATGTGGTTTATTTTTACAAAATTATGTCAATTATAACTGAAATAAAAGAATGCATCTGAGGCTCCATAATACTATCAGCCAGGGTAATTAGAACTAGGAAGAATGGATTAATTTTTTCTCTCCCTTATTTTGGACACTGAAACTATAGGTTGAAACTCTCTAGTCTGGCACCCTTGGGACTTGACTGGTGCAGAACCAGAGAATTTGCTGAACCACAGAAGGTCAATACTGTCTAGCAGCATTACCAACACTTCCACTGCTTACTGGGCTCTTAGAAGACATTTAAGGGGCAAATTAGAGCTAAATAATAGAAGAGAACACTGGGTGCCAGGACTGGTGGCTGTAAACAACCTTTATGGGACCACATGAAACTTTGCTACACCCATGATAAGTGGGCATCCAACTAACTAAAATCATGCCAGACCATGGATGTTGCCGGACCAGAGTGCAGAACTAGAGAGGTTCAACCTGTAGCCTGCTTAGTTTCATTAGTCATTAGAACAGTATCATTGTAGATGGATTTCCTACACTTGGAGAAATGGCTGTGTACACAAAAATAAGTGACATTTATGAAAACCAACATATGAAATCCAAACCAATGTTTGAATTCTATATTGTTAATAAAAATTATCCTCAGCTCCTAATCTAAATCCAGTGTGTGCTTTTTAGGAAGGGGATCTGTTGTGGGGAAATGCTGGAAACATGAACGTGTAGTTGTTAATGTGAAATCTTAGGAAATTAAATGTGACTTCTTGTGAAAATAATCATTATGAACTTGGTGGTAGAAAACATTATACTCCCCTGGTTCTGTTCATCCTGCACATGGGTGATATCATTTCAACTGGGCTTGTATACAGTGGATTGTTTTTTTTTTTTCCCTCCACCACTGCAATGGCACCAGTGCAACTCCACCAGCACTGGCAGCACTGCTGAAGACCAGCTGCTGGTGATGTTCCTGCCATGCTGGTGATGTTCCTGTAACCCTGCTTGAAAGAGATCTACATGACATCACTGGTTGCCACTCCCACTCTTGCTACCACTACTGGAGCTGCACTGGTTGCAATGATGAAGGGAGACTTTCAGGTACCCAGCAGCATAGATTCAGCCAAGATGAATATATACAGCCTTCAGCTTGCATCAGATTGAACTATGTGGCTTATATTTGATTTTTTAAAAAAATGTATTAGCCTTTTAAAATATCAGATTGTTTATAAAGGCAATTACTCATGTAACCAACTGATGAATGTAAGTTATAAGTCTCCCTGTAAACCTGAGCGGGTAGGAGCCCATTATATCCCTCAACTAGAGAGCCTTGGCTTTTTAGGTGAAGAATTGTCTCTTGCTTTTAGTTCTGAAAGTCCCTGGTTCAGTCACATATGTCACACTGCAAAACAAATAAACGTTCAGAGCTATAGCCCATACACTTAATATCGAAGAGCCACTTTTCTCCAAATGTGAGACTGCTTGTAAAGGATATTACTTACAGTACAGAAGACAGCTCAACACAACTGTATTTTTTTAAAAATTGCATGTTAGCTTTATTTTAGCTTCAGCTCACAACAAAATTCCCTTTTCACATGAACTTTCCTTTTTGCTTAGTCTGGCAAGTATCTATTCCTTCTTCATTAACCTGTATCTCTCATTTCAATTTTCCTGCTTAAGTGCATGCTACCACAAGGTGGAGACACATAATTTAGCTTGAACATTTACAGAGCATAATGATAACATGCTGATTACTTGTCAAAGAGATGTGCTTTGTCTAAGAAACATTCATTTCTGTTGTTTTGGAGCATGAGACAGAAATTGAGAAACATGCTTTGATCTTAGCTTCTCTATCATATTGGAAAACTACCCAGAAGGAGCTGGCTAGGAGTGGTGGATTTGATGTCAGTCTTTGGGGTACATCCTTAAGTGATGTAAATCTGCATGGCTCCATTGAAATCAGTGGAACTACAGCAGTCCATGCTAGATAAGAATCTGGTCTTTAATAGTAAGCTAAATTAAATTTACGCCCATGAGTTAGTGACACTTAACAGTAAAATACAAATAAAATTGGACCCTTATAGTGGGGTTCTATGCTGAAGAATAATTCTGTGAAAACAGCATTGTAGAGTTTCACATGTTTGTGAATCAAAGATCTTTGGATCACACCTAATCAAGATTACAAGTGTAAATGGTTTTTTTCTAGTTGCCAGCCCTTGAAACTCAGAATTTAAGTCAAGCTAAGTTATTTCTGTCTAATGCATCATTCTCAGTATAGAATGCTACTTGTACCATCAGTACACAGACCAGAAACAAATCCAGTTCACTTTTCTATACCTATATAAGTACTGCAGTGCTAATAAGAATATTAAATAATTACTTTCTTTTGTAATTTAAGCATGTAAGACTGAAAAAACACAGGGAGCATATTGGTTGAGAAAGAGAAAAGACACATGATTACTTTTCTGACCACAGCCATAGTTTAAGCTTGATTGTCTTGGACAGTCTTATCATGATGTTCTTACACATCATCACAGTATCATAAAAATTAAGTGCTGACTTTAGCACGTTGCAATTTGGTATCATAACATAATGATTTATCCCCCCAAATATATTTGAATCCTTTTATTTCCTGCATGGTTAGTTTGCAAAACTGGGAATGGCTCTATCAGATTTCTGAGTAGATGGCAATAGTATACATTTGAGTATCTGTAGGCATGTGGAGAGGTAGACATCAGCATGTGGAAGAGGAAGTGATATTTACAAATGAAATAGTCGGTCAAAACTTACACTAATGCTTGCTTATTCTAGTGAGTAACATCAATAAAATAAATATTCTATTTCATGAAAATAAACAAACATGCTTACACTGACTTCCATGCTGTTGTTGGCACATGCTCAACTGAAAATCAAAGGGAAAATATTAGTTAAAAATGAAGATGGCAGATTTGGAAATGTCTTGTATGATCAGCTCATTAAATAGTAAGAAATTTTGGCTTTCCTGTTCCCCCTTCCAAAATCTAATATATGCCTTCCTTCCAATGGGATCTGCTGTGGACAGGGTGCCTTTTTACTTTTGCAGTCCAGAATATTGAGAGAGGCCTTCACATTCCTTACTTTTTAAATGTGTACATATTTTGAATAGTTCACATTATCAAGCAGAGATACTTTTTATGAGAGCTCTTTCAGTTTACTTAGCCATGGATGTATAGTAGTGACAATTTCATGCTTGTTCATCTGTCTTTGCTGGAGAATGTACATTCATAGTAACATGAGAAATGAAAAGTTGCAATACAATAGTTACTTTAGTGTTAATTTCTGAACGGAAGAGGGCACTCTTACACTGGCAATTTGCCTTTCTCTCATTTGGATTAAATGGGCTGTTTTCAATGTATTACAATAGTTCTGGTTTGCCTAATCTGTTCTTGTAAATGATGTAATCTCTAGAGTAAAAGCAGCTACAAGAAATCAGACTGTGCGACAGATTTGCATATGTTAACATTCTTGTTTAAAGCCAGTGCTAAACTTTTCTTAATTAGCAGTCTTCTGGTTTAAAATGCTGCATTAATATGTATACATAGATGAATCTGTCTCTGACTCTTCCATAATTAGTTAGAAGAATTAGATTTTATGTTGATTGCCTTATTAAAACTCTTAATTATGTTAAACTGAAAACCTGGACATTTTATGTATAATATATATAATTTTATATGTAATGTAATATATTATATAAAATATATATAATTTTATATATATATATATATATATATAATTTTAACATATAGCCTTTAAAACTATCACCCTACAGTAGAAGTAGTAAAGAAATATGTTTGACCTATGTCAATACCAGCACAGCATTGGTTCTAATTCTGCTTACTGTAAAAAATATCTTTCCATCTCCAGCAATACTATGAACAATACGATGGTTTTGTGATCCTTCATGGCACAGACACAATGGCATATACAGCTTCAGCTTTATCCTTCATGTGTGAGAACCTGGGTAAAACCATTGTTCTGACAGGATCTCAGGTAAATCTTAATTTTATGCTGAGGTAAAATACAGTGTGTTTGTATGTATATTGCATAGTATATTGATTAATGCTGCATGCTTTAGATGTGCAGGGGCAGATTCTCAGCTGATATAAATTGCCAGTTTTTGTTGATTTCAATAGGCCAATGGCAGTTCATGCCAGCTGAGGATTTGCTCCAAGTTTTTTATTACTAGTGATTCTAGAAACATAAGCATTATTGTATTAAATCACACCAGTAGTGGTTCTAGTCCAGTTGCCAACAGTGGCTAGTACTGGATGTGTCTGAGGAAAGTGCAATAAATCCTATGGTGTAATAATCTCTTTATACACAAAACCTCTTCCTAACCCCAGGCTATTAGTGGTTTATTTAAACCCAGGAGCATGGAGGCTCAGATCCCTTTATCAATTATTATCCTGCCTGGGTTGTTGTGTATGGATTATTTTTGTATCTGAGTGGAGCCATCATCAATCTCCTTGCTTTGGGGAACATTGAACTTAATTTGTTCAATACAGTTTGTTCCCATTTTGAACTCTTTTATGATTGCCAGAACAGGATGGATGTGTTTCATTAGCCACAGTGTGTCTAACATGGTATAGAAATGGGATGGCTTCTGCCTAACTTTGCAGTTGGCATGCAAATTTATTCATCTACATCATCCTGGAACTTAGTAAAGAATTTGGATGATGTCAATGAAAGAATAGAATCCAGGTCACAGTCTCTAACTTGTGTGGCGTCAATAGGGTTAGCTGCCTGCAGTGTATATTTTAAAAATCCACTATGGAATTTACTCTTTTTATTGTAGTGTTGTTTAGAGAACTGCCTGGCACATGAACCAGCAGCAGAGCATGCAATCTTAAACTTTTGCATTGTTTAAAGGAGCTCAGACATTGGGGATGATTTTGCTAATAAAGATTCAGTCTAAAAAGACTTGGAAGTCATCATCCTTTAAGTAACCATACTGGCTCTCTATATTTAGCCTTGTCCTGATCTGTCTATAGTGGTTCACCTTTTATATCCAGCCAGGAAGAGTAGGGCAAATGATGTCCTCAGATGATGCTCTGGGTAACTTGGAATTAAGTGAGGCTATTGCTCATCTTACTTTCTGTACAATTTTTTTCCTTCATGCTTCCTCATTGAAGAATTGAACACACATACTTTCTGTTCTCAATATTGTTGCTAAACTGGGTTTCACTTCTGAAAGAAAATACGCAGTTGCTTAATCAGACCAGAATAATCTCTTTAATGAGATTTTTTTAAATATAGTTATTACAATAAGAGGAAAAATATGAAAAAACCCAATGATATATTTTCTGAAAAAAAATTGTTTTATATTCAGAGGGAGAAATTCCACCATCTGCTTCTGTCTAAAATAGTTTGGATGAAGAAGTAAATCTTATTCACTGTAGATGGTATAATTGGAGATTACCTTGATTATTACATAAATTATTCATGTATTGATACTTTATTTGTATTGCATGAGCTGGATTCTCTTTTGCTGTGTGTATATATAAGAAAAAGGGTATAATTGCAGTCTCTTCTTTTTAGGTGCCCATATATGAATTGCGGAATGATGGTCGAGCCAATCTGCTGGGGGCACTGCTGATTGCTGGGCAGTTTGTAATTCCTGAGGTCTGTTTCTCTAGCATCAGAATTCCCTGTATCTAGTAAAACCAAATGTTTACACTTTTAAAATATATTTGTTAACCAACAAGGAATGTGCATTAATCTTTAGAGGGATCCTGTCAAGGTCAACAGATTCTCATCTGACACAGTGCACTGTCAGGCTTAACTTACAGTATGTTTTTAAAATATTGTATAGACTTGACAGGTCTCTGGCATACTGAAATCAAACATTCTCATTTGTACACTGTGCTCAGGATTCAAATAAAAAAGTGTGTGGGGAGGTGGTCATGGTGGGAATAGTTCAAACTAAAGAGAATTTTAGTACTAGTGAATTTTTTTGTCGATATAAAGACTGTAGAGCCTATTATGTTAAAGGAGAGCATACTCAGCAGCTTTGAAAGCTTCCCCATGTGGACTTATTAATATGTCTGAAATAGGATCTGAAGAACCCACCCATAAAGCTGAGAAAGTAGTTCATTTTTCACCCTTGTTCAGTCTGCCCCAACTGACACTGCCAGTTGTTTGTGAATTAAGGCCAGCAACTTATTGACCAAGATTTTCCGAAGTGAATAGTAATTTTTAATGCCTTAATATTTATGGCATTCAGTTTGAGACATCTTTGAAGTAGACTGACTTTTCTCTAAGCATTGAGTTCCCTGATGCCTTTTAGGCATCTTAAGTTTGGCACACAAAAATAATATACATATAATCACTAGTCTCCTTGGAACCTCTTCACCATTTTTTGTAGGCCTCCAAACAGCCATTGGACTTCGAATTTCAGATGCTTATGACAGCTCTTTAAAAATCCCCTCTTTTCCTCTCTTTACCTCCACTTTGTTAATCAAAAACCCTCCAATGAATCAGACTTCACTGTCTCTCCTAGATTTTGCAGGCTTTTGTGAGGGGAATTATGTAACTAGTTAAACTTTTAACTTTTAAGAGTTAAAGAACAATCCATAGACTGATTTTTTTTAAAGTATAAGAGTTGTAAATCTGCCAATCTCTAAATACGTCTCATTACTTTAAAGATTTAGAAAACATTTTAAAAGATGCAGACAACAGTATCTGTTTATATCTTTAATTACTGGCTTCTACACAGACATGTTTCTTTATTTTTTCTTGTAGGTGTGCCTGTATTTTTATAATAAACTATACAGGGGAAATAGGGTGACTAAGGTGGATGCTGGGAGTTTTGATGCCTTTTCCTCACCTAACCTGCCTCCACTTGCAAATGCTGAGGTTGATATTACAAGTAAGCAGTTTCATTTTTTTAAGGTCTGTAATTTATGACGCATGCAAAAGCGCATTGCCTTCCTCAAGAGCTGTTTCAGAATTTGATTAGTACTTGTACAATTGAGACACACTTTTTCTGAAGTATGGATGATTTAAAAGCATTATGTTATGCCATTTGTGTCTTGACACTGTTCCATATGCTCTAGAAGCTGTTAAAATGATAGTTGTATAAGCTATACGACTCAGCGATTAAACTACAGAAAGATTTTGTACAGTTCTCTGTTATACATAGACATGGCTACATTGATTCTTACCAAATAGCTGAGCACTTGGGAAGAAAACATTTTGGGAATGTGCCACTTGCCATGAAAATATTTGGTCTGGAGATAAAATAAGGTGGATACAAGCAAAAAAAAAAAAAAACCAAATTGGTTTAATCATTTTAAGAATTACACTAGATCCTGAAATAAGGCACAAGTGGGACAGTATCTGCATAGTTTTTGATAGCTCGTTCATATCTGCACTTTGCTTAATAATCATTTGATAAGGTTCTTTATTGGGTGCTTAAGAAATCAATATACTTTTAAATCAGAAGGACACTGTTAATTAATGTTGCTAGGTCTAAGATTTGATCTTTCTTTCTAATTTATTAGACATTATGCAATCTGGATGTGTGTTCCTGGCTTTTTTTATTATTAAAAAATACAAAATGATTTCGGTACCAGTATGCAAAGTTACTGTCACAAATCATTGTGCATATGTGATGGATGAAGTTCCTTTTTGTTGAAGAAACTTACTTAAAATGTAAAGGGGTTACTATAAACTTTGACTAAAGTATACTTCTGAAAATTATTTCGTACACTGTCTAAAAATATATCTGGGGGTAGAAGTGGTCCAGGGAAGTGAGCATTGACCTCATATCTGAATTAAGTTTCAGGCTAGCCCCAGTGGATGTCCACTTAACTTGAAAAACACCTCCTGTAGTGTTGTTGAAAAGATTGGTGCTGTGCTTAAAATGTTAGATTGGGATTTGGAAATCTGGATTTTATTTCTTGTGCCATAGACTTGCTGTATAACCTTGAGAGGTCACTTAATTTTTCAACTGGGGAAGAGAGAAGTTAAGCTAATGATACATTCTCTACCTCAGAACTCTTTTGCAAGGATTTCCATTATTGTTTATATAGAAACTATGATGATGAGCACTATTAAAAAAACCTATTATTTATTTTAAAAAAAATTGACAGTCCACTTGGCCACATTCCAAGATTTGAATAGTAGATTTGTACCTCTCAAAACTGAGGTGCATCTTGTGAAATTCCCCACAGTATCTGCCTTTGGTATGTCTGGTTGACAGTGGGGCTGACAGCCTCGCAGGCCCATTGGCAAGGCAGGGGTAGTGGTGGTGGGGAGGCTCTGCGCTCCTGGCAAGGGGATGGGACTCGGACAGAAGGGGCAGGGATGGGGCTAGCTTCTCCCAGGCAGCTCAGCACTGCCTGGAGCATTCTGCCTATCCCAGGCAGCTCCCAATGCTACGTAGGGCTCCTGTGGTGATTTAAAGGGCCCAGGGACTGGCTGCTGCCTCTGCCACAGTAGCAGCAGTGATAGTCAGCTCTGGGCCCTTTTGAATTACGGGGCCCTGGGTAGCTTTCCCCCTGGCTGCGGGACTACTGGCAGATGAAGGGAATCTCCTTCTTACTGTTGCTATCACTATTTAGTTAAATTTAACTCTGGCAAATAAATGACCTCTACTGTTAAGGGAAAAAATATAGCTTTTTAATGTATGGGTTGGGCCTTGCAGGTCTGGCACCCTTGGGACATGACTAGTTCTGGATGAGGGATTTTGCCAGACCACAGGAGGTCATATCTGTCCCCGCTCCCCCATCCCCCACCTAGTGCTGGACTAGCCACCAGCCTCCTGGCCAGCTCCCACCCTTGCCACCAGCTCTGTTGCCCTACAAGCCCCCACCTTTCCTGCAAAGCCGGGCATCCCAGCCCCAGCCCAGCTACCAGTGCACTGGACTCCCGGTCCCACTGGGCAGCCTACCTGAGGCAGCCTGGGCTCCCGGTCCCGCTGGGATGTGCCAGGCTCCTAGTGCTGCTGGGCAATCCTGCTGCAGTATGCTGGGCTATGGCCCTGTCAAACAGCCTAGCGGTGGGGACCCTAGCCCCCAGCCCTCCACCAGGACTCTCTGGTCCTGGAACATCTATGGTCCTTCTGTACCACAGATGTTGCCAGACCAGAGAGTCCCATTTACAGAGGTTCAGCCTGTATTAGACTAACCAGAATGCTTTCCTTCATGCTGTATCAGCATTCTGGGATGAGTTGTCTTGAATTTTTCACTGAATTTCTATGAACTTGGACAAAAATGACTATAAATACTCAGTTTTCTGAATGATCAAGAATGGAATCAATTGTGAATCTATTCCGTGAATTCTTTCTTGGGTTACAATGATTTTCTATGTGAGTACCTGTTTTTGTAGTAGAAAAATGATAAAGCTATCAATTACTTTTCCTAGCCACAATATCATGTTACATTTTTAAGCAGAACTCCCCATTGAAATCAGAGGGGAGTTTTGCTTAAATACTGATGGCATCAATTGCCCCATTATTACTATTTGTTTCAATTGATTGCACCATTCATGTAGCGTCACTTGTCCAAAATGAAAGTGCCAGTATTGAACGATTTTTTCATTTTGGAAAAAACATAGTTCACAGAATACAGACAGTATCTATAACTGTTATATCTTTACTCTGTCTAAAATAAATTACTTGAAAGATAGTTATTTTCCTTGAGTGCACTCTTAAAATCCTCATGAGATGCTGTTATGGAGAAAAAGAACCATTTGGGGCTTTTAAAAACAAAATAAAGCAACCCAATTATTTTTAACCTTTTAAATTGCTCGTGCACATTGTCTTCCTTCCGTTTTTTTAGACAAATCCATCTCTCTTGCTGCTTCAGTCTGATGCCAATCTGCTGTCAGTTCCAGAAGGAGGTATAGACAGTCTACAGAATTTTCCTCTGAGAATTTAGCTCCACAGGGTCTACAAACTGGGAGACAAGCTGGGCTTGGAAGGTGCCACAGATATAGATGAGGAAGAATTGATTATCTTTTTCCAGAAGTAGAATGGCAGGTGGGAGTACAATGGGACCAGAGCCCTGTACAAATGATTAATTTGTGCAGACGGGTGAGGTGGAGAGAGATTGCTGGAGTTAGAGAGCTATGCTATGCTGTATCTCTCTCAGCAGCAAAAAGTAAGGAGAATAGAGGTCAGTCTGCACTCTGTACACCTGAAGCAGCCTCTCCAGTTGTTCCTCTCATTTATTTCCCCATTGGCCCATCATCCTACTGATCAGTCCTTGTTGTTGATTTCTGACCCCAAGAATCCTCTTTTCTTGTAATGTCCCTAGTCAATATTTAGAAGTTTCCTGTTGCTTTGTCAGTACCTTCCTTCAGTCCCATTGTCCATTTCTGGACCCACTGCCTATATCAACTTCCCCAAAGTTTTGGATCTGATGATCTTGATTTTTGTAGGAGGCAGTGGCAACAGTGAAAAGATTCCAGAGTACAGTGTGTGTGAACAGTGCTCAAATACTAAAAGCTCCTTATGCAACATAGTAGGGATGTAAGCGACTAGTCGACTGTTCAATAAGCAAATGCTTATCGGATAGTCAACTTGACTAGTCGCTTCTCTTCCCTCTCCCCCCCCACCCTTGTTTCCTCTATCAGAGAGGCGCAGCAAGGGTGGGGGAGCAGGAGCTGGTTCTGGGCGGAACTGGTAAAGCTGGTTCCCCCCAGCACCGTCTCTGCAGGAGAGCAGGGGAGGCAGAGGCACAGCGGAAAACGGCGTGAGCAGGGACAGCTTCCGCTTTTGAAATGTACAAGAGCCTTCTGGAGCCCTTGTACATTTCAAAATCAGAAGTGCTGCAGGGAGCATCGGGTGAACAGGGACTTAAGCAGTCCCCGCTCGCCTATGCTCTCTGTAGTCCCCACCCCTTGCTGCCTCTATAAGAGGCAGCAAGGGGAGGACAGGAGGCAGCTGAAAAGCAGGGGAGGGATAGGGGACGCTTCTGTGAAACAGCCCCTGTCCACAGGAGTCCCAGCGGGGAGCTGGGCCCCACTGTGGACAGGGGCTATTGCTACCAAGCAACCCCTGTTCACAGCAGCCAGGGCTGGATGCTGTAATCAGGGGTCGCTTGGCAGCAGCATCTATGCACACTATTAACCTTAATGGCTTAACTACCCTCTCTCTTTTACATTAATTATCATTGGCCAGGTTACTATGGCTTGCTTGGCAGTACTAGGAAGTTCTGGTTAAACAGTAAAAAGTCCAAGTAATTTATTTATTCATATTATCAAGGCAAATGCCAGCTCTATACTTGGAGGTATTTTTTTCCTCTACAAATACAGACATGTTTGTTGTAATGAATATTTAGTTGGGATAGACTAATTTCAAAAGGTGTGTATCAATTATAACAAATTATTGACAGAAAAAGGCAGCTATGTTTTTTTGTCTTGTTTGCCACCTTTATGAACCATCCATAAGTAGGTTTATGTTCTCCACCTGTTGGCTGTCACCCTAAATTCTAATGAACACTGGTGTCGCTTATATAGTGACACAACTTGCCTGTCACTTTGCAGAGAGAAGAAAGTGCTGCTGTTTGACTGGAACTCTGTGATCATTAAAGCTGTATTTCTTGTTTGATTTCATAACTTTGAATTCAGTCACCACTCCTTAGGGAGGTGTCACTTTTAGAGTTACTGTACTCCTGTAATGAATGAGTTTAAACCTGTATGGTTGCATTTGCATATGTATTGCCTAACAAAAGTTTGCTGCTTTCTAGAATGTGTTGTATTAGTTTGATTCCTTTCCCTCTGCCCTGATGTATGGTTTTGTTTTTGTTAGATTAAATGCAAAGAAACAAGACTTTTGCCATCTGATACTTCTGTAAAGGGAAGTATCCAGGGCCCATGATCCTTCCACATTCTTACTCCTTTCTATTCAGTAATTCTAAACCTTTCAAGTGAACAACATCCTCAGTACAGACAGTCTGACATCCTAGCATGTCAGATATTACACCTTGTGGGATATAAAGCACAAATTTGAAATTTTACAAAGTCTGCACAATATACTAAATCAATCTCTTCATATTTCAACTGGATTGTATGGTAACTGTGGTATATCAGTCTGGTTCATGCAGAGATTTAACTGTGGAACAGTGGCTAGCGAGACTTCTGGACTCCATCCCCTTCTGACCACCAACCCTCTCCCCAAAATGATTTAGGTTACTTTCAAATTTGGCTGCTTAAATTTGAAAATCATCTTACATTTGTAGGTGTCTAATTTTAGGCACCCAATTTTGAAAACCTTCAAGGTTTTACATTTTTGTTTTTCTGTCTCGTGCTTTTATATCTCACATGAGTAATGTGCTTATCTTTGTTCCTAAAATAATCAGTGTTGTATCCAAATTTACATAATGCAGAGGAGTATGTATGCTACATAAGTTAAAAGCTTTTTTACAAGCGTAGCCCATCCAAGTCAGAACAGGTTGCTTGTTATTTGCTTTAGTGTGCCAAAAACCTTAATGAATAACTTTACTAGTTAGCCAGTTCATCATATAGGATCCCATAAAGCATTATTCTGAACACAGAAAGGCAGAATTTCTCATACTTCATCACATTCATCATATAAATAATAAGCTTCTTTACTTCATATTGGCGGTTCTTATGATTATTTTCATTAAATGATCCAACAGAATGAAATAAATTGTACATAAATTGAGCTATGGCATGGAAAATTTCTCTATTCCTAAGAGGGTGTATATGGCAACACAAACAGTGTAAAAGAATTAAGGAATGAGTTTATCCCTCTCTGCACGGCTCTCTGCCCAATTTGAAATGGCTCTAAACAAGGCTTAGTTGGACGTGAACGGATTTATATTTTTGTTTGAGAACTATTCCAGCTCAATTGGATTAATTAGATTGGAACCCAAAGCAGAATACACGAGTGGTGTTAACTGCAAGATGGAAAAATGTCACCTGTAAAGATAACTATGCTACTCTTATCCCTGCAGTCATGATCTGCATTAAGTAGCTCAATGAAACTCTGTGTGTGAGGAATGATGCTAACTAGAGAAGTTTCCTGGCCATATTAATTTTGTTTAAACTAGGTATCTCTTCTGGGCTAAGTTACTTTCCTCTATTAATGTTGTAATATTTTGAACACAGAGCATTATTCAGTAGAGCACATTTTCAGATAGAGGTTCAGAAAATGTAAGGTAAACATTAGACTTATCCTGGTTATCTCAGCTTTAACCTTATCTTGTCATGGATCTCTACTGTGAGTTAGTTTAATCTTCTTTTGGTAAAGTTAACAAGGATAGGTCTAATTTACTCTTCAGATTAAAAAAACCCATTAAATACACTGATCGTTTCCAAAGTAGGTAATACCTACTCTCTTGGACAGCTTGCTGGCCTGGCTGAAGCAATGTCTATACTACAGAGTTTTTTCGGAAAAACAGCCTTTTTTCCCAACAAACTTCACTTGCGTCCACACTGCAATTGTGTTCTTTCAAAAAAAAAAAAAAAATCAAAAGAACAGAGGGGGTTTTTCCGACATTGTTAAACCTCTTTCTACAAGGAAGAAACCTTTTTCTGAAAGAGCTCTTTCAGAAAAAGGCGTGTGTGGACGAGGGAGAGGGGCTCTTTCTAAAGAAGAGAAAAAAGGAAAAAGCATAGGTACCCTAGGCTATGTCTAGACTGCAAGCCTCTTTCGAAAGAGGTTTTTTCAAAAGTATCTTTCGAAAAAGCCTCTTTCGAAAAAGAGCGTCTAGACTGCAAGCAGTACTTTCGAAAAAGCAAGCCGCTTTTTTGAAAGAAAGCAGTGAGTGAGTCTGGATGCTCTCTTTCTAAAAAGCCCTGTTGGCATTCAAGTGCTCTTTCGAAAAAAGGCATTCTTCCTCGTGAAATGAGGTTTACCGCCGTCAAAAGAAAAGCCGCGTTCTTTCGATTTAATTTCGAAAACGCAGCTGCAGTCTAGATGCAGGTGAAGTTTTTTCGAAAAAAGGCTACTTTAAAAAAAAAAAAAAAAAAAACCACCCTGAGTCTGGACACAGCCCTAGTGGCTACTCCGTCCATAGTAATCACAGCTTAAATGGGAGATAATGTCCATTCAGTGTGGACGCTATCTTTTGAAAAAGCAGATTGGCAGTGTGGACACTCTCTTTTGGGAGAAGTTTTATTGGAAGATCTCATCTGGAAAATCTTCTTCTGAAAGAAGCCTACAGTCTAGACCTAGCCTGTGTGAGATTTCTAATGTTTCATAGTTTGATTCTAAACTAATTACTATTTAGAAAGTAAGAATTTATTGGAGCAAAATTATTGCTAGAGAGTTGAAGATATGGTAAGTAAATAGGTATGGCTTGTAGTAGGGAAGGCAGCAAGAATGAGGATGAAGGAGCAGAGCTTGAGACCAGGAACCATTTCATGCATAATGAGGTGGGGGTTTTTGGTTGCTCTTTCATATTCTCCTCTTTGCAGGAGTGTTCAGGTAATATAACAAAAGCATCCTCTAGCTCTAGTGTTAGACACAGGCTTTCTGCTTTTTCCAGTACTCACCTTCATCGAAACTGCTTAGAAATAAACAATCTCATGGCCAATTGAGTCTTTTATGGATATCTGTTTCTTTGGTCGATGTTACCCAGGACTTAAACTTTTCTACCAGTTAGCATCTGTAATAGAGTAAACGTGTTACTGCATAATAATATGTATTATTACATATTACAAAGTAAAGTATGTAGCTTGATCCATTTCATCCCTAGGCTTGGTTGACCTCAAGAAGTTCCTCTTCTGCCATATTGGTGTGATGAGGCAAGAAAATTGTCTTTTTCAGAACATCACTTTATATGTTCTTATCACTTGTCAAACTGCTTGGACCCATTCTGTGTCTGTTGGTGGCATGTTGCATTTCCAGTGTCATGTTATTGTGTTGTAATCTGCCACATAGAGCCAGCAGCAGGCATGGCACTGGGTTCAACATCTCTGGATTACTTTCCATTGATCCAAAATAGAACCATCTCGAGCTCACACCTTGTAACATGGGAAATTCATACACCATGCATGGGTGCCTCTGAGAGGCAATGCTTCCCCACTTGCAATCACAGAGTCTGTGTGTAGAAAAGAAACTTTTAATAAAGGAAGGGAAGTAACTTGGCATTAATTTGGGAAAAACCTCACAAACAGGGTTCATAAACAAAAAACATGAGTAAAAGTCCTACCCCAATTAGGTTGGGCAATGTCCTTTTCCTCTCAGGTTCTTAAATCCAGCAATCTAAATGTCCCCTTTACATGCCCAACTCTTCTCTGCACCCAATTGCTGTTGCTGCCCTTGGTCACAGCAGACCCAGAGTTCAGAAGTGAATCTGCAGAATTCATCTCCGATCCTGGGTGAGAAGACAAAGAGGCATCTTACTCACCATGCTGGTAATTTGCCATCTGCCTGATTACTACTTTCTGCTGCCACTCTGCTGGCTGTCAGTCAGCATCTGTTGCCTTCAACCTCTTGGCTATGACTTCTGCCCATCAGTCTCAAGTGATTTCAGCTCCCAGGGATTTCTACCCTGCCTTCTGAGAGTTGAAGAAACAGAGCTCCACCACAAATAACATAAAAAAGAGACTTCTGAGGATGCCTATTTAGCTCTGTTCATTGAGTAGTGGGGGGGAGGAGGAATGGTCCAGTTTAATCAAGGGAGGTTATATAGCCCGACCAGAATAACCTTCCCTCGCCCCTCCTAGAACTCTGAAAGCTGAGCCACTTCTTAGCAAGGTTCTTTCTGCTGTGAGCCCTTTCCTTTGGAATAGATTTAGAACAGTCCTGTTTTTCTGTATTCCCACAAACAATACAAACATTGGTAACCATAGTTCTGCTACCCCTGAATTTAATACAAACATAGGTGGTGTTGGGTCACAAATTAAGTTGATTGCAATGAGAAAAATACTACTCCATCTGCTGAATAACTAACAAATTTAAGCAAAGCAGGAGAAAACTGCATTTACATAGACACGCCCAGGGTCTCTCTTTTTTTCCCCCCCTCCCCTCCTTCCAGCTAGAAAGGCCCATTTGAAATCATGGGAAGGTGGGCGGGCAAAGCCCGCCCACATTCTAAAAGCCCCTCCCCAACCTTATGGGAGGGACACTGAACTCATGTTCAACTGAATCCGGGGGACAAAAAATGACAACAGGGTCAAGGAGTGTCCTTCCAGCTAGAAATGAGGAAAGCATTCCTTCAGATCCGGCTCACATCTTATTTTCCTGCAAGAATAAAAATGCTCATTCAGAATTGCATAGTTCACTTTAGGCACTGTGGAAGCATTGATGAAACAGGAGGAGTATTTGGTTTGGTAGTAGATCCAACTATGTGATCTCCTGATTTGTGCTGGTCAGCTTCCCAGAAATTTTGTAGCTGCATAAGCTCAGCTTGAATCTGCACATACATTCCTCTGCTCTCTTTTTCTCATCTTCAGCACAGTAGGGATCCATTTGCTGATGAGTGGCTGATTCTTTCACCATTGTGAATATCACTTTCAATCAGTTTCACAATGTATAAATAAAAGCATTTATTCATATAATCCCCTGGGTTTTTTTTTCTGTAAACACTGCTGAGACCCCTTGTGAGGTGATGTTGTCTTGTTTGTCAAAGAGAATAGTGTTGGGAAGTTCACAATAACTTTATGCTTTTAGGTGATCTCCAGAGGTGAAAATAAGCAGGTGTGCCCAAGTGCACAGCTCTGGCAAGAACTGGCTGAGTTGTGGCAAAAGCCAGCAGGGAGCTATTTAAAGAGCTGGCAGGGACCCAGGTTGCAATAGGACAGTACCTATAATAAATTTAAGTTCCTTTCACCCCTGGTGAGATCATATATGTATATCCTGTCTTGATAGTTAAAAACTGTCTTGTCCTAGTGTCAATGTGGGAAAAATTGTTTTAAATTATTTTCCTAGGATTTGGAGGAAGGCTTTTAAATAGATATTAGATATTCTTGAAAACAGCTGTGACTACTGATTGCAAGAAGTCAGGATAGTAGCTGAATATTTTCAGAAGTGACTAATTCCTTACGAGACAGAGGGCAAGTCTATAATAATATATTATCCTAATTTTTTATCTGTCCTTGCAGCCCATGGGCTTCTCCAGAAGTGAAAAGAAACAGCTTGTTTTCCATTGTGAGCTTCAGTTTTACATCATGGTCTGTGCTATTGGTGAAATATGGTACTTGAAGCCATACATTCCTGTATTCCAGTACTCCTGTGGGAATTCTGTGTGACTGCGCATGCACAGAATTCATTTCCCCGCAGATTTTGTTGCTTCTCCACAGAAGAAAACAACTTTCTGATGGAGAAGCAGAGGGTCATGTGATCCTCACCAGCAGTATGTTTTGGGTGTCTAGGGCAGTTGGCGGAGAGGTAAATGAATGCATGGTAGGTGATGGGACTGGGGAAGATGTGGTTGTGGGATCTTACCCTGCTCCAGGCTCAATTTCTAATCCTGGCTGGGCTGGGGAGGAAGGGAATTCCTCTTCCCCTGTATGGCATCCAGGGCTGGGATCAGATCATCCCCCACATTTCTTCACAAGCTGCAAGTTTCCCACCCCACTCATCACTCCTCATCTGCAGGGTGAGAAATCACCGTATGGAGAGCTGCTCCCCCTACCTCTATATATCTAGATCTCCTTCACCAAACCTCACCCCAAACACACCCACAACCCTTATCCACACACCCCGAGAACCCTTCCCACTATCCCTGCACCTGAACCACCTGACAAACAGCCCACACCTAAATTCCCACCCCACTGAGCCCCACTCTTCCATCCCAGCATCTGAACCCTGCCACTGAACCTGCCAACTCTGACTCCCCTGCCAAACTCTACCCTTCCATACCCATATCCTGCCTCACTGAACCCTAACCTCCATGTGAACCCCCTGCAGAGTCCTATTACCATTGCACCCAGAACCCCCCAACAGGCCTCTGTGTATCTGGATCACCTCTCACAGCCAGACTGCCCCATATCTGGTCTCTCCCTCCTCCCCCACACTAAGCCCCTTAACACTTGGATCCTGCTTGGCTGAGCCTGGCTGCCCATACCTGGTGCATTTGGCATGGAGGGGCAGGTCCCTGGGGTGTGTCCGGGGCAGGCTCAGTCCTATGTCAGGATTGGGCGCAGCCTTACTGAGTCATGCTCAGTGGGGAGGTGCAGAGTAATCTCCCACCTCTGTGCAGCCAGTGCTCTTCAGTGCCATGCTGGAGCCTCCACATTTATTTGAGAAATAGAATTTTGCATCATTTTAAAATGTTCTGCAGAGAACTTTTGTGCAGATTTTAATTTTTTTTGACACAGAACACCCTCAGAAGTAATGTCAAAGCCCGTTCTACAAGTTGTCAATTATTGACATTTCTCTCTTTCATTGCATTAGGAAACTTTTCAAAATCCATAATGCATGATTTGGGTTTTAATAATAGAACACAAACAGTGCATTAAACATCAGGCATCTGGCTTTAAATATATAATCACAGTTCATTGAATCCTTGGTATTTTATTTAATTATTAGAAACTACATTATAAAGTATGGAGATGATTAGTGGCAACAGTAATAACATCTGTCTTTAATATGACATTCAGAATTCATGTCACATTTTCATATTTGAAATGCATTTTCTCTGGCTTAGGGTTTTTATTGATATAATTCCAATTACAAAGTAATGAAGTCCCGATTAGAATGTGTGAAAAGTAAATGTTTCTCCTTCATACCATTCAGTTGCCCCAAACCTTCCAAGTATAGGAAGGTAGAAAGAGACTATTACTTAACAGCAGATATTGATGATGGCATAGGTGTAAGTAGATTATCAGTCAAGCACTTTGAACAATCATTGAATTAACTTTACATTTTAAGAGGATTTTATTACAATATATTTTTAACGTTAACAGCAGATTATGCTGTCCATAGGTAAGGATCAAACAGATACATTTGCATTTAATATTTATTCTCTTAATTTAGTATTTTATAACTGGGTTGCTATATTATATACTCCTGAGGGAGTAATAAGGTGGACATTTTTCTGTGGAAAAATATTTGTGTTTTCCTGGCGATTTAGATTATTTGAAATTTTTAAGATTTAAAATGTAGCATGGTGAAGCCTGACCTAATTGATCTTTTAAATGCTACTGAAATACAAGATCATAATAAACATAGTGAGCTATTGTGATTACTACTCTTGATTATCTCTTCATTTCTCCTTTTTATTTTTTAACATTTTTGAATGAAGGCTATGCTAATGAAATATAGTACAGACTTTAAGGAAGTATGAAATACTACAAATACACCTTATATACTGTTGTGAAGTGTAATTAAATGAGCAGTGACACTTCTCTTTATGATCTTCTATTTTTCTTTAACAGTTAATTGGGAGACAGTGTGGAGAGCCGACACCACACAGAAGTTCAGGGTTCACACAACCATGAATGGGAATGTTGGGGTACTGCGAATCTTCCCAGGAATTAATGCTGCCACTGTATGTACCCTGTTTTTAATTCTTGAAATGGTAAAGAGAGTAATCAAACACATCTGGAAAACATCGGTAAAAACAGCCACAGTAAGTCACACCAAAGCGATCTAGCCCAGGATCCTGTCTTCCAGGATACTTGGCTAGACGTATCATTGGTCTGACTTAGTATGGCCTTTCTCATGTTCTTAAGATTTTAAATGATTTTGGTACACTACCTTGAGCAATGTTGTACCCCAGTTGTGCTGGTAAATATTCCTAGTGTGATTGAGCTGTTCTAGCATGGAAAACTACTTATGAAGGTTTCTAAAGTACCTTTAACCCGAATCACATGGTCTTTTGAATTTATAATATATCACCTCCACTTGTTTGGAAGATGTATTTGAACTCTTGACAAGCACGTGCAAGCTACAATGACCAGAAGTGCCTGTTTGCCATGCAGTCAAATGTATGTGTATAATATACACTTTGCAAAAGGGACCTTTATGGTTGCACACTAAAAAGTCCACAGTGTATTTTAACCTGCAGATATGCCCACTAGGTGGAAGGGCACCTAAAAGTTAGGTACTGCAAAGCTCAGCATTGAAATGCCGATGTTTCTGTTTTTGAAGTTCCTTCCACCTGAACTGTTTCTTTCTCATGGCCATTTGTCAGTTTAAATTGCATCCAATAGTTGAAGTAGGAATTTATACTTATCTTTTTAGTGAATCTGAACAAATGGAAATGCAGTCGGGTGGTAGATTTGAAATAAAACTCTACTGTACAGTTAGCCTCATGGGTGACTATAGTGTATTGATTAAAAAAGAAACATCTACATCTGTGGTCCCCAACCCGGTGCCCGCGGGCGCCATGGCGCCCGCCGTGCCCTTTACATGCGCCCGTGGAGCAATCTGGGCTGGCCCCGCCCCCGGGCGTGTGGCAGGTGCCAGCCCCGGGCGCATGGCTGGCCTTGGCCCCAGGTGCGCCGCGTGTGCCGACCATGACCCCCGCCTCCCGGGTGCCTTGGCTCCTGGCGGAACCTGGGCAGCCCCTGCCCGGGATCGCAGCACATGCCGGTGCCGACCTCGGGCGTGCGGCGCGTGCTTGGCCCCGCCCCCAGTCACGTGGCCTGTGAGCGTCCCTGCCCCCATATGCGCAGCGCGTGAGCGGCCCCGCCTCCAGGCGCCAGGCAGCCCCAAAACGTTGGGGACCACAGATCTACATTGTCTAAAGTAATTTCACTAGATGACTACTTACATTGTTGAGATATACTAGCTATGTGGTTACTAATTGGCCCATAGAAAATAATTACTCCGTCCCCTACCCTTGACCCTCAATTAAATGGATGGTTTCTTGAATTTAAAATAATTCCTGGAGGTTTCATTATGATTTTATTTCCTAATGTTTGGAAGGCGTATGTACTAAACATGATACATAGATTTGATCATTGTGGTTCAAATGTATCCAGTAAGAATTCAATTTTTTTTTTGTTCATTTATATTTCTGTATTTACAAATAATACATTTACATTGATCAAATAATTATCTGTCATCATGCAATTGCATAGCTTATGTAAGAGAGAGAACCTGGGTGAGGATAATACCTTTTATTGGATCAATGTCTACTAGTGAAAGAAACAAGCTTCTGAGCTCACACAGAACTTGAAAGCTTGTCTATTTCACCAGCAGAAGTTGGTCCAATAAAAGATTCTACCTTGACCCACATTGTCTTTCTAATGTCCTGGCAACAACATGGTTACAATATTACAAATAGCCTATGAAATGTATTTAAACAATGGGTTGCCATCTTTTTCTCCCTAACATAATTTTAATCAGTCCTTCCTGTACGAAACTGCCATTATTTTAAAATGTATCCATCTGGGATTGTCAGAGGAGGCAAAAGAAGTTCCCAACTTCTAGAGCCTTCTTTTAAAAAATCTGAGCCTTATTTTTTAGAAAGGATCATCTACAAATGTTGTGTGTAGGGGATATAAGGTACTTTGTATTTTTAAGTTTCTGAATCCTGCTTGAGACATAATGGCATTTTAACTAAACAGTTCTTACTGAGGGGAACTTGTTTGAAAGCACCATAATTATTAGTAATTATGCCATCACTTGTCAGTGCCCTTTCCTTGGAAAATCATGTCAGAAGCAGTATGACAATAGTTTTTCTAGTTGTACAGACCACACACTTTTTCATTAGTTGACAGTCTCACAACTGTTAAACATACCATCGTGACAATGAGGCAATTAGTTCAGTATTCAACTGAATATTTCCTCACAGGCTTGAGAAACTTTAAGCAAATAAAATGTTTACCCTGTAAATTTTTCTATACTGACTCCTGTTTTGTGGTAGATTAATTTTAAATTGATGGTGTTGGTTTTTTAATATCCTCAAAAGTATAGGCCCTGGCTAATTCCAGATTCAGTCTACACTGACATCGCATAACCTTTCATGGGTTCCGTTTTTATTTGTGCTTTGATGTCCTGTGAAATTTGGAACTTGTTTCCCACTGAGGTCCATCCTGATGCATCCTTTTGCATACTTAAACTTACCGTTTCCCCCAAAGTTGCCACTAATGTCACTATATTTATAAGCATCTACCAACATTACTTGAACCATTCCTTCCAATTTGTTTTTCCATATACTTAGGACTAATCCAATACCTATCTAATATATAAAGGAGAATGTTTGTATGTTTATGCACTAATAACTTGGACACTATAAGACTTACCGCAATCAGACTTTGCAAGGGATAAAACCTTTTCCTGGATAAAAGGTTAAGTTACTGTGGGAGTGAAGAGATGAGAGACCAACGCCTCTCCCCAGAGCAGCACAGAGCTTGGCAGTGTGGGGAGAAGCGGCGGGGTCAGTCACTCACTAAGGCCAGCAGAGGGACAAGGAAGCGGAGGGCGGGCTCAGGCACCGGCGGCAGGCGCATGACTCCCTTTCCCCTCCCTCTCCTCAGGTTCCTCACCTCAGTTATATCAACTGTCAACTTATATTTCAGCAATGTATATTGACAAAGCACAAGGACAGTCATTTAAAGTAGTTGGAATTGATTTGGAGACATCTTGCTTTTCACATGGACACCTCTATGTTGTGTGTTCAAGAGTTGGAAGTGGAAAAAATGTGTACATAGAATAACGAAACAAAAAATATAGTTTACAATAATGTTTTTGATTATAACAAGTAAAACTGGTTGTTTTATACTTTTTTATATATATTTTAATCTCTATAGAACTCAGCGCAACATTTCTACCATTCAAAAAATGATAATAGACTACAGTTTTTCTAAATTTTGTTCCTCCACTTTCCTGAGCAACTCCAGGTAACTCCTGCTAGTATAGATATAAAGCTCTGAACATAATATGTGCTATTGTATGGTGCCTCAGTTGGAATACTCTCTGTAAATGCTGTCAATCATGGTAGGAAGAAGTTTAATTCTTTTTTTTTTTTTTTAAGCTTGTGACAGCCAACCAGTCCTTTTGTAAATTCTTTTGAAAAATATGTCGGGGAGCATGGGCTTGCAAATGTTATAGCAATAAAGACATGGAGTTAGAATATTTAACACCTTATTTTAAATAGGTGAAGGCATTTCTTCAGCCTCCAATGGAGGGCATTGTACTTGAAACTTACGGAACTGGCAACGCACCAAGTAATCGAGAAGATTTGCTACTAGAACTGAAGAAAGCAACCGAACGAAAAGTAGTGATTCTGAATTGTACCCAGTGCTTACGCGGGAGTGTTGTTGCAGTCTATGAAACTGGACAGGTAAGGAAAATACAACCATTTCTGATTGCAATGTTAGGTAAAAGAAATGTCTCGCTGATCTGGTTGGTTTCATGTTTAATATGCTAGAAAATGAAAATTTAGCTACAGGAAAATGTAGTCTATAAAACAACTGTATTAGATTAGCTTTTAAATGTTTCAAGCTGATTTGCAAACAAGATTTTCACAGGATCTCTCCCTCAATCCAAAGCTGTTTTCCCCCCTCAGACAGGTGGTTGCTATAGATAGAATGAAAGCAGGAAGGAATAACTTGTGGTGTCTAGTCTCCATTCCTACACTTTTCCTCTTTTTTGAGAGTCCTCTCCAGCTGGTGATCAGGGCAAGAAAGTCTCTGAGGATGGGAACCTCCAGCTGTTTATATGACAAGATATAAATATCTTGCTCACATCATAAGGAGGAGGGAGAAAACTTGTTCATCTTGGCCTCTGGGGATAGAACAAGAAGCAATAGGCTTAAACCGCAGCAAGGGGGGTTTAGGTTGGACATTAGGAAAAAGTTCCTAACTGTCAGGGTAGTCAAACACTGGAATAAATTGCCCCAGGGAGGTTGTGGAATCTCCATCTGTGGAGATAGATAAATGTCTACTCTTAAATAACATATCAGGGATGGTCTAGACAGTATTTGGTCCTGCCATGAGGGCAGGGGACTAGACTCGATGACCTCTCGAGGTCCCTTTCAGACCTAGTATTCTATGATTCTATCCCTTTTCCTGCCAAAGAATGACCACTTAATCAGGTGATAATTCATTTGATTTCAATGACATCTGACTAAGGTTTCAGTTTGCCTTTGTCTCTGAGGAACTGGATTGTGGCTGCTTTTCAAATTTGGAAGATGTTTGTAATATCATGCAGTAGAATGTTCTGGCTTTACATATGATGTCACCATACCTACTGTACCAGGACAATGATGATTAGTAAATTGTGAGTTTTCAAATAATGCCTCACAAGGCATAATTTGTACAAAATGTATCATGGACTTGTAAAAGGAACACAGGGGGTTCAGCTTGTCCCATATGTCAAGAGAGCAGGCTTCGTGGAACTCCTGTATATTTTGGTTAATGCAGAAATATATGGAGACTGAAGAAAGCAATTCATAAACAACTTAATGTAAAAATTTAAACAATGTAAAGATTGTTCACTAAATAATACCAAGATACCTGAAACTGCAACATTTCATGAGAACAAAATCTAATTTATTATATCACATGCTACTTCAGCTACAATGTAGGGGGAAGGAGATTTTTCCCTCCTATACTTTGGCTGAAAATTTCTCCATAAGTAGAGAACCTCTGTGTGAGATCCAAGGTGCTAATTTCTTAATTTGACTCAAGTCATTAGCATTCCTCCTTATTAAACCTTTATTGGGTTATTTAGTCACTTGTTAATTTGTGGGTTCCAGTTTTTGGATGTGGTGCATGTTATTGTGTGGCTTTACCAACTTCCACTGATGCAGACTAAACTCTGTTTTATATTGGTACTTCTACAGGAAAACATTGCCAGTGTTGATAGAGCCATAGTGTGTTCTGGCTGAATTCTATGGAATTTATTTCGCTGCCCTTTCCTTTTTGAAAGTAATAGTTCTGTGGAGGAAACATGTTGGCTGAGTTCTAGAAATCTACTGCAATAGTAGTTTCTTAAAGAAAAATTGTATTAATTTGTCTACATTTTTTTTAAAGTAAAAAACATTTTGTGTAGCTGGCAATAACTTGTTACCCCTCACTACATGTGGCTTTATTCTGTCATTTGTACGTATTATAGCTAATCTTGTGCTTTAATTATTAAAATCATAGTTTATCTCAAACTCTTTTTATTAACTGTATTCCTGGTCTCTGATCCACTTCCTGACCACAGATTATAATTGAGGGGGTCTATCTGGTGATAAGAAGGCAGGGAGACTTTCTAGGGGTGTGTGGAGTCTAGTGAGTTAAGGCATTGTTTGGTAAATACATGATGACTCAGTCTGCAGCTTTGAAAACTTTGCATGGTGTCTTTTCCTCTCTAGGAATCTCACAAATAAATCACTGTAGGGAGGTTTCTCCCTGATAGTTGTCCTCACTGTAACACATGGTTTAGCAAAGTTTATAGTCTGTGTCCTAAAGAAACCTGAACTATTGCACATAAATTCTGATTAGAAATTTTAAATGGTATGTGAAGCTCTTAAGGAAGCCTCCTTTGTCTTCACTCATTGGTTCCTATGCTCCATAAATATACCTATTGAAGGTAGGTCAATTTGGTTCTGCTTTTGCATTGATTCAGTCATTCTTCGATTGCTTCACCTATGCAATTCAGCAATCTGTCTGTAGCAAGCACTCTTTTGTTTTTGCCAAAACAGCTATTTATGCAGTCTAGTCTCATGTCCTAAATCATACACAAGTAATGCAGCTTATAATGAAAACAAACCCATTGGTGGCACACTGCAGTACTGGAATTCATAATAAAATTCATAGTAAAATGGTCAATATGTTTGTGGAAAAACAACATACCGTATATACTCGAGTATAAGCCGAGTTTTTCAGCACAGTTTTTGTGCTGAAAAATGCCCCCCTCGGCTTATACTCGAGTCAGCCTCCTGCTCGCGGGCGGGCTCAGCGCGTCTCTGCCGCCGGCCGGGTCTAGACGCGTGAGCCTGGAGCTCTGGCCCCCCTGCCCCTGCCCTCCTGGCCCTTCCGACCCCTGCCCTCCTGACCCTCTCAGCCCCCCGTCCCCTTGTCCCCCCCAGCCCCTGTCTCCTCGTCCCCCCCAGCCCCTGCCCTCCTGGCCCTCCCGGCCCCCCTGTCCCCTTGTCCCCCCGAGCCCCTGCCCTCCTGGCCCACCCAGTCCCTGCCCCCTCGGCCCCCCCAGCCCCTGCCCTCCTGGCTCTCCTGGCCCCCCAGCCCCTGCCTGCTCGGCACCATGGGCCCTTGCCGCGTGGGAGGAAGGGCGTTTGGGGCCGTTCGCCATGACGCTCGGGTGCAGCGCTGAGCTCGGGAACAGCTGGGCCAGGAGCCGACTCGGCACCGTGGGCGTCTGTTCTGGAAGCGCCCGGGAGCCCTGATTATGAGCTTGGGCCCGATTCTGGGGCAGGTGCACAAGGACCAGCCGCTGCTCCCTGCTCCCCCTCCCCTCCCCTCCCCTCCCGTGGTAAAATCCAGCCAGCACCGGCACCCGCTCCCCCCGCTGGCTCACTGGCCCATCGACGCCCGGCCCGGGTCTCGCACAGCCTCCCCCCCCGCTGGCTCATTGGCCCATCGACGCCTGGCCCGGGTCTTGCACAGCCCCCCCCCCCCGCTGGCTCATTGGCCCATCGACGCCTGGCCCGGGTCTCTCACAGCCCCCCCCCCCCGCTGGCTCGTTTAGAGGGGGCTCGTTGGCAGGCGAGGGGGCCGGAACGTGGGGGCTGCGGGGCGGGGGCTGAGCTGTGGCCGTGCCTGCAGAACCATATTGTTTTTGTTGACCCCCTTTTCCACTTACAGAGCTAGGTTATTGTTTTTCTTTGAAATAAATATTCATGTAATTTTATTGATATCTATCTTCATTTTTTACATTTACCAGTAGCTGCCTCATTTCCTACCCTAGGCTTATACTCGAGTCAATATTTTTTCCCAGTTCTTTGGGGTAAAATTAGGTGCCTCGGCTTATATTCGGGTCGGCTTATACTCGAGTATATACGGTATTTGACAATTTAAAAACACCACTGCTTTTAAAAACTAGTAACTGCACCATAATAAGGGCTAATCCATTAACTGTTTATGTAGTTAATACACATTCATAGCCTTTTTTAGGATAAGGAAATGGTAATTCTTGGTTTCTAACAATCCCATATGTATCAATTCCATATACAAGAGTTTCTGAATACTATACTAATTAAGTCAAAAATTCTTCTTATTCACAGTCTCTCTCTGATGTAGGAGCAATTCCAGGGGGTGATATGACACCTGAAGCAGCCCTAGCTAAACTTTCATACATACTGAGCAAACGTGATCTTTGCTGGGAGGAGAAGAAGAAGGTAAATATTTCACTATGAGTTTAGCAGACTTTCAACAATGGTTGATTTTTAAAATCTAATTTTCTAATATTTACTACACTGACTTCTGTCTAGTAAAATTACTTGACTTACTTTGTTAATTTATGAGCATTCACTTCCACTATCTAATGTGAAAGCATCACATCCTCTTACTTTATGCAAAATAATATTATTACAGAAATAAGAAAATTAGGTAGATTTGAGGGAAGACGAAAATTCTCAGACTTCTGCACACAGGTCAGTTGAAAACCAAAACCAATCTTTAAAACTTCTTTTAAATTTAGCATTGGATTTGTGCTGCAGGACACTAAATATATATTGTGCAAACTGAAACTGAGAATGGAGGTGAAGTCCTGGTTCCACTGAAGCCAATGGAAATATTGTTACTGATTTCAGTGGAGCCTGGATTTCACCCAGAGTTTATATTTTAGTCTTCATGTTGTAACTGGTGCATCTTATTATTCTTGTCATTTTATTTGACATCTGTGAATCTTGAGTGTCAATGTTAGATGTAATTTTGTTAGGATGAAAAGATTTATATTGAGCACATTCTTTAAACACAGACCTTTTCTCTGTGTCCCTGACTCTCAAGTATTAATGTAATGGACTATATATTTATAATTACTTGTTAATGACAGATTCTTTTTGGTTAATTAATATGTTAGGTGTTGGGAAATAGTTAATACAATGCATACAAATATATAGCTTTGCGTTGAACATTCTTTTGTCAGTGATGGAATGCTAGCACACGAACACATTAAAACTTCTGTTTTTATATGCAGTGAAGTCAGAGACCTGTTGCATTAAAGTTGTTATCCTGATTTTTGGATGGTACCAACCTGTGTCATTATCTAGATTTAACCTATTAAACATGATTTCCCTTCACCTCCTTTGAATGTGCTAGGTAAAATAAAACCTATTTCCAAGACATTACTTTTGAATAATGGCAATAAAAAAGAAAATCCTATGGAATACCTATGGGGAAAGGTGATGAAGGGTGGTGTCTTTCCTTCCAGCTTTAAAACTAACAAGTGTCCTTATAAATGCAATTCCCCTTTCCTCCCTGGGTTACTCGGGAGCAGGCAACATTCAGCTGTGTTCCTGGGCACCTGATGTTGTTCCTGAGTATCCCAATGGTGATGCTGGAAAAGTAGGAATCCTCTATCCACTCCTCTGCTGTAGTCTCTTTACTTGTACAGGAGGTTAATATTGCTTACATCTTGCTGGCCCTTGTATGTCCTCAGTGGCGTGGCTTGGGAATCTCCAGGAATAAACCCATTTTAATAATACTTCTACTATGTGGCATGGATCTAACTTAAAAACACCAATTATAAATAATATACATCTAATGTACTTAAATTAGACTTAACACACCTTTACACAACATCTTAAACAGGATTTAGTAGACTAAGATTAAATATCACTAATAATTTTAATCCACAGTGTTCAGGTAAATAAAATCAATTAATAAACAATAGACAGTAATAAATGAAACTTCCCTAATTGACATTTATGCTGCCACCATTTAACCCACCCAGGAGCATACAAACCTCTGGATTTCAGAGTCCTAGATGAAGACAGCATTCTGTAGGTTCTATGTATCTGTCCAACCCAGGCACCAAACTAAGCTGCACAACCCCTCCATAGATTGGAGCTCCCTGCTCAATCAAAGCCCCAGCAAGCTCTTAGCAGCAGGCTCTAGTTTCCCAGCAGCAGCTCCTGGTATGGACAGAATTCCACACCACAAGTCTGATTCCTCTTTCCAAAACAGAGCCCACCTACTCTCTCTGCACTATCTGAAAGAGAGAAGTCTCCCTCCTTTTTCCCAAGGTATCATGGGAGGTGTAGTCTCTAAGTCTAGATCGCAACATATCATAGAATCATAGAATAATAGGACTGGAAGGGACCTCAAGAGGTCATCGAGTCCAGCCCCCCGCCCTCAAGGCAGGACCAAGCTCCATCTACACCATCCCTGACAGATGTCTATCTAATCTGTTCTTAAATATCTCCAGAGAGGGAGATTCCACCACTTCCCTTGGCAATTTATTCCAATATTTGACCACCCTGACAGTTAGGAATTTTTTCCTAATGTCCAATCTAAACCTCCCCTGCTGCACTTTAAGCCCATTACTCCTTGTCCTGTCCTCAGAAACCAAGAGGAACAAATTTTCTCCTTCCTCCTTGTGACACCCTTTTAGATATTTGAAAACCGCTATCATGTCCCCCCCTTAATCTTCTTTTTTCCAAACTAAACAAGCCCAGTTCATGAAGCCTGGCTTCATAGGTCATGTTCTCTAGACCTTTAATCATTCTTGTCGCTCTTCTCTGTACCCTTTCCAATTTCTCCACATCTTTCTTGAATTGTGGCGCCCAGAACTGGACACAGTACTCCAGCTGAGGCCTAACTAGTGCAGAGTAGAGTGGCAGAATGACTTCACGAGTTTTGCTTACAACACACCTGTTGATACAACCTAGAATCATATTTGCTTTTTTTGCAACAGCATCACACTGTTGACTCATATTCAACTTGTGGTCCACTATGACCCCTAGATCCCTTTCTGCCATGCTCCTTCCTAGACAGTCGCTTCCCATCTTGTATGTATGGAACTGATTGTTCCTTCCTAAGTGGAGCACTTTGCATTTCTCTTTATTAAACCTCATCCTGTTTACCTCTGACCATTTCTCTAACTTGCTAAGGTCATTTTGAATTATGTCCCTATCCTCCAAAGAAGTCGCAACCCCACCCAGTTTGGTATCATCTGCAAACTTAATAAGCGTACTCTCTATCCCAATATCTACATCATTGATGAAGATATTGAACAGTACGGGTCCCAAAACAGACCCTTGAGGAACTCCACTTGTTATCCCTTTCCAGCAGGATTTAGAACCGTTAACAACAACTCTTTGACTACGGTTATCCAGCCAATTATGCACCCACCTTATCGTGGCCCTATCTAAGTTATATTTGCCTAGTTTATCAATAAGAATATCATGCGAGACCGTATCAAATGCCTTACTAAAGTCTAGGTATATGACATCCACCGCTTCTCCCTTATCCACAAGGCTCGTTATCTTATCAAAGAAAGCTATCAGATTAGTTTGGCATGACTTGTTCTTCACAAACCCATGCTGGCTAATCCCTATCACTTTATTACCTTCCAAGTGTTTGCATATGATTTCCTTAATTACCTGCTCCATTATCTTCCCTGGGACAGACGTTAAACTGACCGGTCTACAGTTTCCTGGGTTGTTCTTATTCCCCTTTTTATAGATGGGCACAATATTTGCCCTTTTCCAGTCTTCTGGAATCTCCCCTGTCTGCCATGATTTTTCAAAGATCATAGCTAAAGGCTCAGATACCTCCTCTATCAGCTCCTTGAGTATCCTGGAATGCATTTCATCAGGACCTGGTGACTTGCTGACATCTAACTTTCCTAAGTGATTTTTAACTTGTTCTTTGTGTATCCTATCTTCTAAACTTACCCTCTCTCTGCTTGTATTCACTACGTTAGGCACACCTCCAGACTTCTCGGTGAAGACCGAAACAAAGAAGTCATTGAGCATCTCTGCCATTTCCAAGTTTCCTGTTACTGCTTCTCCCTCCTCACTAAGCAGTGGGCCTACCCTGTCCTTGGTCTTCCTCTTGCTTTTAATGTATTTATAAAAGGTCTTCTTGTTTCCCTTTATGCCTGTAGCTAGTTTGATCTCATTTTGTGCCTTTGCCTTTCTAATCTTGCCCCTGCATTCCCGTGTTGCTTGCCTATATTCATCCTTTGTTAGTTGTCCTAGTTTCCATTTTTTATATGACTCCTTTTTTATTTTGAGAACATGCAAGATCTCCTTGTTAAGCCAAGCTGGTCTTTTGCCATATTTTCTATCTTTCCTACACAGCGGAATTGTTTGCTTTTGGGCCCTTAACAACGTCCCTTTGAAATACTTCCAACTCTCCTCAGTTGTTTTTCCCTTCAGTCTTGCTTCCCATGGGACCTTACCTACAAGTTCTCTGAGCTTATCAAAATCTGCCTTCCTGAAATCCATTACCTCAATTGTGCTGGTCTCCCTTCTACCTTTCCTTAAGATCATGAACTCTATTATTTCGTGATCACTGTCCCCTATACTGTCTTCCACTTTCAAGTTCTCAACTAGTTCCTCCCTATTTGTTAAAACCAAATCCAGAACAGCTTCTCCTCTGGTAGCTTTTTCAACCTTCTGAAACAGAAAGTTGTCTCCAATGCAGTCCAGAAAGTTATTGGATAGCCTGTGCCTCGCTGTGTTAGTTTCCCAACATATGTCTGGATAGTTGAAGTCCCCCATCACCACCAAAAAACATCCCCAATAAAGGTCAGAGGCCCGTATATTAAAGGGGGCCTATGTGAACTGTGTCAGAATATTATATATTAAAATTTTTAGAACTATCAACCTTGTCTCTTTCTTCCTACTACCTAACTTACTAGTTTCTTACATTTTAAACTTTTTCTGTGTGTAACTTGACAAAATCTTTGTCCTGGAAAAGAGAAGGTCTCTTTGTTGTAGGAAGAGCAACTCTGCACAACACATACTTTATGCAGGAACACACTCAATAAACAGTGTAGTACAGTACAGAATATGGCTTATAGGTATATCACTGCCCAAGTAGCAGTGGTACACCATATATGACTCCGCAGCAATGAATGTATCATTTATACTTTGCCTTTCTGAAAATGGATTTTTTTAATGAAAACTCTAAAATTGTGTCTTTTGGCAGGCTGATCAAGCTGAATTATGCTCAGTCTGTTAAATTGGGAAATTTCCATGTACCCAATCAGTACAGGCTTCCACTGTATACATCATGTAATGGGACTCTTCAGGCATACAGTTACACTGTTGTGAATGTTTAGAGCTGGTGTTGTTTTTTTAAAGGCATGCTTAGACACAGGTAAATCTGGGATACTCTTTCTTCCCATATCACACCTTTTTTTCTTGTAAACTTGCACAGTACTGCTTCTTAAAATTCTAATTGAGACAACGTAATGCTTTATAGTTGTGGATGCACCTTCATGAGAGAGAGCCAGCATATGAAATCATTCAAGCTGAAGAAACCAATGGATTTGTTAATGTTCATGATGTTTATATTGGTTCCCTCTTTCCTCCAGCTTTTATGGAACTTGTTTCTAGGCTTCTATGTAAGGGTACTGGAAAAAAAATTTTATAGTATGGATGTGGAGAAACCATTGAACCTAACTGTAAAACCTCTGTATACTGGAATTCATTTGAAGCCATGGTGTGCAGCAGCATCTCTAGTTCCAGCACCTACATCACTGTTCTTATTTCAGTGGCTGCTTTTGAACAGGGAGTCTCTCATTGCTCCTTGATCCTGGTTAGTGCACAGGCCCTCATCCTGCACATACCTAACTATATGTTTAAAGTTGAAACACTGAAAACAATGGGGCCAAAGCCTATTAAAATCAGTTTGAACTTTTCCCCTGACATCATTTGGCTTTGGATTGAGTGTAGTCTACTACAGGTTGAACCTATATAGTCTGGCCCTCTCTGGTCTGGTAACATTTGTGGTCCAGCATGGTTTTATTTAGCCAGATGTCCACTTAGCATGGGTGTGGCTAAGTTTCCTGTGGTCACACAAAGTTTGTTTACAGCCACCAGGCCTGGCTCTCTGTATCTTATGCTACTATATAGCTGTAATTTACTCATAAAAGTCTTCTAAGAGCCCAGTAAGCAGTGGAAGTGTTGGTAATGCTGCTAGACAATATTGACCTCCTGTGGTCTGGCAAATTCTCTGGTTTGGCACCAGTCAGATCCCAAGGGTCCAGACTAGAGAGGTTCAATTTGTAGTTAAACATTGCCTTGCTTCACTACACTGGACAAAGATGGGATCTCAGAAGGCTCAGTGCTTTTCCTAAAGTCACCTCTGGGCTCCTAGTTTTATTTTCTTATTCAGAGTTTTAACTTGCTGTGTGTTTAATAGAATGGGACTTAACATGCTGGGAAATCTCAACCACTTAAACTATATCATTGTCAAACCCCTTTCCTCCACATCTTGCTCGGTCTTCTGGATTTTTCAATATAACCTCACTTTGGGTCTTTTCAGTTATAAACTCTTAGGAATGATAATTGTTTTTACCTGTGTCTTCTCCAGTGCCACTTGCACTGTACTAAGCAAATTAATAATAGTTTATAGAAAATATTAAGTAATTCCAATTGTGTTCTTTTTCTACAGGGTAATACTAATTTTTACAGTACATTGCACTCATTTGCATTTTTGGCAACTTTCTAAATTAGGCTAATTAAACTTAACACCATCAACCATCTTTTTGCTTGCTTTTTACAATGATTTGATTGCTCGTTTTTCAGATGCTGAGTGAGAATCTGAGAGGAGAAATGACTGTAGTACCCAGAGAAGCCAAGATCTGTCTTAAAGATACAAAGTTTATTCAAGTTATTGCCAAATCTCTAAGTGTCAGCTGCAAAGAGGTACCTACTTTAAATATTTAAAGTAAACTCATGTATAGCAGAAAATTCACTTAAACAAGTAAAGGTGAAACACTGAAAATTAAACACAGATTTCCTCGCTGAGAGTCCCAATTAAACAGACCCCAGGGAGCATTCCATACAATAATAAGTTAAATCTTTAATTTATTTTCTAAGTCTGTAGAATTCTCTTGATTATTTCTTGGTTCACTGATGATCTAGGCCATCATAAATACTGTAAGGGTCATTGTCATGCACAGTATTTATGGAGTGAAAGAAAATAATACTGAATTATTTTGCATTTTCTCCATATTTTGACAGTATGGAACAATTCAGGCATAGTGGGAAAATATTGTAATTGTACGCACAATTAGAAATGACTAGTACCAAGGGAGGTATTCTGTATGTAAGTATTAATGCAGAATCAATATTAGTCACTGCTGATTGCACAACAAATATTCTATGGAAAACATTGCAAGACATAATTATTATGGTCTTCTCTTGGCTTGTTTTCCTGGAAGTTTTAATTTGGTACCCGAACAACAATTTATAAATACAGGTTTAAGTAAGGGGACCTTATTCTGGAATGTATGGAGGTAGGAAAAAAGGAGAGGGACAGGGGTCAAATGGAGCAAGTTAAGCATAAATAAAGTTGAAGACTAAGGTTAGAAGGTTCCAAGCACTCCTGCTTATTGAATTCATGGAACTGGGATCTTTCTGCATTTGGGAGTTTTAAAACAAACCCCACACTTGTAGCAAAGGCAGCATGTTCCAGGTTTATTGGGGTCATCTTTTACGTGCCAGAGGAACTGGTTGCTGCTGGTGTTTGAATTGTGGGGCACTATTATGCTTTATTATGCTTTGAGACAAGATCTCACTAATGACGCAGTGGGGACACTTAGAATGACCCCCAATAAGACTCCAGGGTTTAGTAAATACAGTTTTTGTACTGGTTTAACTTTATCATTTAGAAACTCTATAGTTAAGTCAGTACAAACCTCTTACGTTGACACAATTATACCAGTATAAAGGTTCCTTATAGTGATATAGCTATAACTGTCTATGCTAGGGGACTGTACAAACCTGACTCTTTTGGTAAAAAAAATCACACTACTATTAAAAATAATTATTTGGTACAAAAACTGTGCATAGATCAGAGCTAAGGAAGGCTACAAAGCAAAGTAGTCATGGGTCTCCTTAGCTCTTTTCATCTTTATAATATTGGTGTCTCCTGACCGTTTCTCTTGATAGCCCTGTCAGATATGAGTCAGAGCCTTATTGGCCACAGTCATTCTAACCATCACTGTGCTTGTACCTCTGGGAGATGCTGCATTTTGCTCCTTTTTTGATTTTAGGACTAGGAACTGAGATGGCATTTTTGTTAATCGGCAGGTCAAATGAGTGAATCTGCAGAAATGGGGGAGCTAGCTTGTTGCTTCTGTTTGACCTGGTTAACAGTTGGGAGGCTCATAAATGCTTTGTTGTCGAACAGCTACACCACTTATAATCTCATACACCTCAGATCAATAAATAAATTGTTGGTGCAGGTGGACTGGAACCACACACGTGTATATTTCTTGCTTTTTGTAAACCCTGACCCATGTAGTCCAAGCAGAAGGAATGTAGACCAGGAACTTAACGGACAGAAAGCCTGGTCTACCAGGGCTAAAAGCAGCCTTAGAACTTGAAGCGTAATGTTGACCATGTTAACTCAATGCATGTGGATGGAGGTATTTACCTTAAACCATACCACTAAGTACAGTGATAGGTTAAAACTGGGAGAGGAGAGCCCTAAGAAACAGCAGTGTGTTTCAGTGCATATAAAATGGGGTGAGCAATAATTTTTGATGGGAGGGCATGCCAAGAATTTTGTAAGTCGTCAAGGCCTTGCTCTTCTGTGATACTAATGGAGGAGGTACGGGGTCTGGGATGGAGGGTAAGTGCAGAAGGGAGATAGGAGTATGAAACTGGGGTGCAGGAGGGAGCGTGAGGTTTAGGAGGGAGTTTGGATGAAGGAGGGCATTCATTTTGACCTGGGACAGGGTATTGGGGTGCAGGGTCTGGGAATGGGTATGGGCGCAGGAAAGATTCTGATCTTGAGGAGGCGTGTTGGAGGGGTGCAAGGTCTGCAGAGATTTTGACCAGGGGCAGAGATGCAGGAGTGAGTGTAAGGGTATAAATTGTGACCTTGGGGTTGCCAGCAGCAGATAGTTACATGCCCACCCAAATGTCATTTTCAGGAAAAAAAAAGAAAGGGTGTTGTAAAAATGTTGTCCAACTCTATTTTCAACAAAAGGGTTGAGTATCAATAAACTTCTGGTGCACTTAACCTTCTGTAGGCAGCCATCAAGGCATAATTACATCATTCTAGATCTTATATTGGGGCAGGCAAAATATGGCTCAGAGTAACTGCCTATGGGGCCATGTGCATCTCTAAGCATTGCATGCCCCGGGGGGGGCGCCCTTTGCACGCTGACAGGACTATAAGCATAAACCAGGTGGCTCCCATTGACTTGTGGGAGCTGTGAAATTGTGCTGGGGATAGGGGCAGCATGCAAAGCCCTCCCCTCCAGTGGCATGTGCTGTGCAGAGATATACATGGTGCCTGCAGCCAGCCACTTTGAGGGGCACAGCAGGCACGAAGCCTGCCTGAGGGTCCAGCTGGGCTGCAGGAGAGTGTTGGGCTGGACCTGAAGGTTTGGCGAGATGGATTCGGCTTGTGGACCATATTTTGCCTTCCCCAATATAAGAGCTAACATAATGTGCGTTAATGTTGATATAATAAAGGCCATGGTGGCTGTATATGATGAGTTAAGTGCACCAGAAGTATATTGCTACTCAATCCTTTTGTTGTAAATAGAGATGGGCAAAATTTTTTCTACACACTATTTTCCCCCCTGAAAATGGCATGTGGGTGAGTATGAACTGTTTGCCACATCCAGGTCATATTTAATAAATACTTTCAGTAGGGAAAAAAAAGGCCTTTTAATTTCAAATTTGGCCAGTGCAAAAGGTGAAGAACAGCCAAATCAAAACAAAATACTTGAAGAGGGAAAAAAAGAACTGAAAGATGAACATTATTTTGAGTCAAGCAAAACATTTTGGTTGACACAAAACGGTATTTTTATAAGACAAGAAAATGTTTTGGCATGATTGAACCAGATTTTGTATCTGCTTTTTTTTCTTCATTTTGTCCACATACCAAAAAATTAATTGGCTTAATAACACAGGGTATGTCTACTCTACCCTCCTAGTTCGAACTAGGAGGGTAATGTAGGCATACCGCACTTGTAAATGAAGCCCGGGATTTGAATTTCCCGGGCTTCATTTGCATAAGCCGGGCGCCGCCATTTTTAAATCCCGGCTCATTCGAACCCCGTGCCGCGCGGCTACACGCGGCATGGACTAAGTAGTTCGGACTAGGCTTCCTAGTCTGAACTACCGTTACTTCTTGTGGAATGAGGAGTAACGGTAGTTGGGACTAGAAAGCCTAGTCCGAACTACCTAGTCCGTGCCGCATGTAGCCGCGCGGCACGGGGTTCGAATGAGCCGGGATTTAAAAATGGCGGCGCCCGGTTTATGCAAATGAAGCCCAGGAAATTCAAATCCTGGGCTTCATTTGCAAGTGTGGTATGCCTACATTACCCTCCTAGTTCGAACTAGGAGGGTAGTGTAGACATACCCACAGATTGAGATTTTTGGAGTTTATGTAGTATAATCTTCCACTATGAAAAGCATTTGTCAGCAGAATGATTTAAAAAAAAGAAAGAAAGAAAAAAAAGCAGACCCAAAGCAAATGTTGCAGCCTTAGGTTTGAAACCTCAGTAGAAACTAGTAAATGGTGCTGTATGTATATTTTAAAATGGAGTTCAATATTGTTCTAATAGTATGTTCATTGACTTACAATCTCAAAAATGGCCAGAGATTCTGGGATTGTTTCCATGTTTAGGTACTGAATTTGAGATACCCTATACAGGACTTACTTTCAAAGCCTGGATGATCTTTTGAAATGGAGACCCCTTTATAAATTGTCTCACATAGACTCTCAAAAATGGAAACACCCATAGTTGTTGATCAATAAAGGCCTTGGTCTGTTGAATCAGTATGAGTGTTCTGATAGAGGATCCATGGTATGTTGATCATACTTATATATTTTACCTTTCAGTCTGACCAGCCACCACACAAAGACAAATTATAAATTTGTATGTGAATCAATCAGAGCAGTCCCTAGGATTTCAGAATCTTTAACAAATGTGGTTCAAAAAGGTCATACCTTCTCCATATTGGGATGTACCATATTTTGCAAGATTCTACTTAGCTATGGGGCTTGTGAATAACAAGAAAGGTTGTTTAAATGAGTACCATACTTATTAAATGTCTGACCATGCTGATTCTAGCAACTTAGGACTTACAAATATCCCAGCTCAATACTGACTTAAGGAAACTGATATCTATAATTAGTAAAAAAAAAAGTGTTAAGTTTAGTAATAATACAATTATCAGACATTTAATGTATTACTCTGATTGCTTTTTTATTTATTGGATTTTATAGATGGTTTCTTAGGAGCTTTTTTTTTTTTTTAATTTCCACTTGCTCTAGAAGAACCGACATACTCATTGTTCAGGCAAATAGATATTTAAAAATATACCATTTCAGTTGCATATTGGGCAAATCTTTGTCCCACTGAAGTCAATCGGACCAGAAATGATTTCCAAAAAAAATAATATTGGTTTGAAGTTAGCATATCTTCATAATAGGATGTAGCTTTGTTGTTTAGAAATTCATGTGTAGATACAGGGATGTCATTTAGCGGATTTGAACTGTAATTAGCATGTATGTCTGAAATAGCATAGTTCAGAAATCCTCTTAACTTAATTCCAGTTTGATTAAGAAGTGAAAGAAGTCCAAGTAATTGTACAGGAATAGAGATTCATGAACCAAGTGTGTATATGTCTTCTTTTTTCTCAAGGAATGTGAACAAGATTTTTTGTATTAATTGATATTCTAAATTATTGTATTTGGTTACTCTACAAGTAAAAGTGGGTGCAATAGTGTTCTTCTGATGTAGATATCCATAGTTCTAAGGACACAAATGGTAAATAAAAAGATATGCATAATACTAAAACTTTTAATTTTGTTTTTTGTTTCTTAGGAGCTAGAAGCCATTAGAGATGTATTAATTCCTTCTTTGGCCTGTGCTGCAGCTAAAATAGGTGACATAGGTGCACTAGCAGCCATAAGAGAAATGGTAAAATATTAAACTATCTAAAAATATTTTATTTAGAGTGTAATACAAAATGCATTTGCTAGAGATTGGATGCAAGCAATATGTCTGTATAATAGAGTCTGGTAGTAACACTACAGTCAAGGTGAGATGACATAAACATTTATTAACTGGCACTTGAGTCTAGTCTTTTCAAAGAGGTTTTATTTCATGTGATATACTTGTTGTTCTTGTTCTCAGCCTGTCACTTGTGATGGTATGAGCTAAGATAAATATTTAAAAGTATGGAAATGAATAGTTAAGGAGAGTAGAATGCATTTGCATGTTTAGAGTTCTTTTTAATGATAAATTTCCTTTCAGATCCATATACCCATGTTTGTGTAGAGCTTAAGCATGGTTTTGTCTATTTGGTTTTCTTTAAAAAAATAAATAAAAAGATTGGGCTAAAGGAGAATTTAGCCCCCAATTTCTCCAGCATCTCCCCCTCTCCCTGCAATGTGACGCTTAGGAGCTCTACAGTGTTGCTGGCTTCTTCTACCTTGTTTTGGCCTGTTCATGTCTTGAGCTCTCCAGAGCTCCCAGTTCCCTGCAGGTAACATCACCCAACAGCATACCAAACCTCTGACTACCATTCCTTGCCTGCTCCAATTCCCCAGTCTCCTGACTCACATGACCATGCAGCATTTAGGACTGATCATAAAAAAGAATTTAGTTTCCCTATGTAGATTTAATAAATCCTGAAATGTAACTCTATTTGTGGAGTGGCTGCTTATGATAATTTTTAATTGGATATATAGGAAGCAGCTTGGTCTATTTTCTTTGTACTTTGCAGGAAAAAAAAACAGATGGATGCCATTCTGTGGCATACTTAGCGCTACATATAAACACAGTTGCTAAATAAAGCTGTGTATAGCTAGGATAAGAATCCTGTCTCAGCATTGTGAAAAGTTTTAAAGGGGAATAATAAGATGTGTTGAGCTAGAAAGTTTAACAAATGTTGAGACTAAAAAAAAATTGCTCCAAGTTGAAATTTTAAGACCTGTATCTCAAAATGTGTGATCAGTTTTCTTCAGCATTTGCAAAAAAAATTAACCTTTAGTGTAAATCTGGTAATTGGTAGATCAAACCAATTCTACCTTTGCATGACTGCCTTCTCTGTAAGGTAGTCTTCAATGAAGATTTGTATTCTGCCATGTTGGAAACATTTTGTTGGATAATAAAACTTATAATAGGTGGAGAATCATATGCTGAGCATGTGAAATAATTTTTTCCTTGCTGTTCTTGCATTCTCTTTCTGTTTGTTTTTTAACATATACATGCATATTTGTGTCTGTGTGGTGCACATTCTTAGATTTGAATATTCTTTCAGTGTGGTCAGGCATCCTGTAGGTATGGTCAGGTATCGTGGGAGACGTGGTGTGGCACCTGGACCCGTATTTTCCCACCCACAGACTGTTCAAAGTATTGGAACTCGAGAATTTACCAAGTAACTTCTTAATCGTTAGAGTAAGGAGGTGCCAAGGATGGCCTTAAAATACAAAGTTTGTTACATCCACAGGCCTGTGCACATCAAAGTATACATGTGTACCAGTGACTACTGGACATCATTAAAAACTTGATTAACCAATTAGTTTCATATGAGCTTTTGAGAAAATGTCCCATGTTTAATGATTTTTGTTGATTGGATACAGATTGTAATGTGGGAATGACTGAGCTCCCTGAATCAACCAGTTTCCATTGTACTACCATTATCTCTTTCCTTAGCAGTTGGTGTATTTATGTTGCAGGGTGGAAACTTGAGCTGTGAAGATTATGATGGTCGAACTCCACTTCATATTGCATCAAGTGAAGGAAATTTGAAACTAATTGAGTATTTACTGACATATGGAGCATCTGTTCATGCTAAAGACATGTTTGGTGCTACTCCACTGATGTATGCCGTCAAATTCAGGTATTAAAAATACATTTTACACAAAGATTTGAGAGAGCTAACTCTGTCTCATTTCAAGTTAATGTCACTTTCAGTTAGTTGGTTTTGGTCACCAGTCTGCAATAGTGGAAAGCAGTGATAAAATCTGTGACAGCAAATTCTGTAGTTGATGGGTTAGGACCATGGTGTCCAACCAACAGTAGCCACACTCAGCCAAATAGCCACATTGTTCAAGCCAGCTAGCCACACTCAACCAGCCAAATAGCCACATATGGCTAGTAGCTAGTGTGTTGGACACAACAGGTTTAGGATATTTTGGCCATTGTACCTAAGAAAAGAGTCTTGCTGTTGCCAAATAACAGAGCTAAGAAACTTTATTTATTTATTTATTTTAGCCCTGACCCCTGCTCCAGGACTTAATTATTTGTGCTGAGATTTTTTCATAAAAGAAATGTGTCTGTCAAGTTTGACTTATTCATTTTGATTTTGCAGAAGGAAGAGTTCAGGAACTAGAGTAAGGGGGGAGAAGGGATGTCTCTTTGTACCTTCCCTTCCTCATCAGGAACAGAGTGTTTTAAAATAGAACAAGCTACTGCAGTAGGCTGAAATGTTTTGGACCCAGCCTTTATTTCTGGGTCACCATTTCTCTGATTTCTCTCCAACATACTCCACACATTTATCAGCTTACGCAATAAGTATGTGCTGGCTGCTTCCATCAGTGATTCTCTCTCTCTCCAGGTTGGCAATAATCCATGAAGCTGGTCTCCTAGGTCAGTGTTTCCGACAGTGTACCATGGAAACACTTTCAGAAACATTAATTGGCCACCCTGGTTTGTTTATTTACTGGCTTTGCAGCCACGGAGCCTCGCGGCTCCTATTGGCTCTGTTTCATCCTTTGCAGCCAAAGGGAGCCACGGGAAGTGGTTGCCTGGCCCACACCGCTTCCCGTGGCTCCCTTTGGCTGCAAAGGATGAAACAGAGCCAATAGGAGCTGCTAGGCTCTGTGCCTGAGGCACTGGTACATAAACAAACCAGAGCAGCCAGTTAAAGCGTTTCTGAGAGTGTTTCCACGGTACACGGGATGGTGCATATTTTTTATTTAACAAAATATGTATCCTTTTTCACTCTATGCCTTCAAAAAGCCCCTCAAGTCTAGTGCATGTCTTGGTCTTTTTCTCCAAATGATTCTGTTAAAGCTTTCGAATATTGGCAGATTGAGCTGTCTGTGAGGACTGGTTCTAGTTCCCTGTGTAGTCTCAAGTTGCACAGCTTTTGTTGAGGAAATTTCAAAATGGCTTATTTCGAAATCTGGCACTGTCTACACAGCACCAAATTTCAAAATAGCACTATTCAGAAACATCCCTTAACTCTCATGGAATGAGGATTACAGGGATGCTGGAATAGCATGCTCGTTATTTCAAAATAATGGGCATGTTTAAAGATGCAGAATAGCTATTTCGGTATACTAGATTCTAGATGTAGCCTGACTGTTCTGTTTCTGTAAGAATCAAAGAAATCTCTGCATAAAGGTTTAAGGTATATCCTCTCTACAGGAGCTGGGAATCTGGCTTAGAAATGATCCCAGTTTCTGCTAACCCAGTATCCTTAGAGCTCCAGATGTCTGCACATTGTGCTACTGCTAAACCATTGCGTGCCCCCTATATCTTTATAGTTGTTACTGTCATTATCTTAGAACTATCCAAGCCTTTTATGAGAAGACATATTTATAAAAATTATAACACACTCACCCCTACACGCACAATAACAAGAAACAACTAAAAGCAAATAAAACAAACCTGCAATTGAACAGAGGTGGTGGCCCTAGTCCACTGTGAGAGAGCACTACATCACCAGTAGATGTTCCTGCAAATCAGATACCTGCAGTTTTTTTACCACACCCAACTACTGCCTGAGGAATTTCACATGAGTTTGTTGTTGGATTCCTTTTCATTGCCACTCCTATATGTAACTCTTAATATGTCTCTTTAGTTCTTTAAATCTGTATGCAAACCCATTCTGAATTGAGGAGTGGTAAAATGAAAATGAATCTGAACTATTTTTAGTTTTTGTTTGTTTGTGCCCTTCCAGAATGAGAAGAAAAACTTAAAAAAAAAAAAAAAAAAAAAAAAGCCATGTGACTGTAACAATAATCTTAGGCATGGAGTGCTAAGATATTGATCTTTATACTGAAGCTCAAGTGTCTCTGGACATTAGAAATATTGCAGAGCTAATTTACTTGTACTGTAGATGAGGGTGGATGGAATTATGTACTTAAAAGGCATGATCACAACATAATATATTTGAATTACATTAATAAAATGACTGCCTGTGGAAGGTGAAGAGGAACAATATTGATGTTGAACTTTTGCATTTTATATTAAGCAAGGGGGTGGAGGGTGCTAGCTATCTTAAAAATTAATATTAATAAATATTCTGTGCTTTAAATCATGGTCAGAATTGCAAAATATAAAACTGTGCTTTTAAAAAAAATCTAAGAAATTGTCTTAACTTCACAGAAATTTGCATTGCTAAATTCCATTTTCTGAAACTTAATATTTAGTTGAACTGGAATGTAATCACTGTTTTATTCTACACCATGTCTATCTCTCAAAAGCTTTTTAAAATGTGTGTGCCACGTCTCTCAGCGATTTAGTATTTTTAAGCAAACATGCAAATCAGAAAAAATAACTGGTGATTTCTCTCTGACCTATTCATTAGTATAAAAGTTCCCAATGTATGTTTCTTTGCAAAAGCATATTAACAGAGCACTGTCAACCTGTAGGCAATCAAAATGGCCTATGTCAACAGTGACCTCATGTTTAACTTTTAAAGCTTTACTTAATTTTTAAAAATTGAAATTGATATTTTCATTGCTGTTAAAATATGGAATTGTTTTTAAAACTATATCAATTGCTGCATGCCCATTTTCTATCCCTTAATGTATATATTCAACCTTTTTATTACTGTGTGTATATACATTCTCTTTCATATAGTTCATATCAGACAATGTCTCATTCACAGGAGTCACCTGTTGATTAGGTCAGTTGTTTGGACTTATCAGTTTGCAACATTCATTTAACTGCCACTTCCCAGTGCCTTAATAGAATGCTGCTCATTTTCAAAATGTAAAATAAATACTTTTATAAAATAAAACTTGTCTAAGCATGAAACTGGTATCTCAAATAAAAATTTCATATATTTTTTAAATCTATTATAACTTTTTCCTTTTGCTTGGAGCTTAAGGCCTGAAGTAGCTGCAAATAAAAAGTTGTATACAGTGTGTATTGCACACTTATATGAGAACATCAGAGATTCTTGTTGGTAAAATCATTTCCCCCAAAAACATGCATTGTAATACTTGAAATCTGCAAGGTTATGTTTACATTATTTTAGTACCTTGAGGATGGAGGAGAATCTAAGCATCATACCGACTCTTTAAAATCACATTGAAGTCTGTCTGACATTATACAATATTTCTGAGTTTGAAATGTGTAGTGATTCAACATTGTGAAAGTTGAATGGGAAAAACTGAGCCAATCCTGTTTATAGCTGCAAGAGAAGCAAGGATCAGAAAGAATGAAACTAATCAAGTTTAAAACGTACATTATACCTGCATTTCTTTCAATGACTGGTGGGAAGTACAGCCCAAGGCCCTCAGCCTGCAAACTCTTACACATGTGCTTAATTTTGTGTACTCACAAAAAGTGAAGTATGTTCAGAAGTTCTTGCAGTATAACTCTAACTCACCTGTGGTGAATATTGACTTTTTAATGATGACCATGATATGCACTGGTGTTTAGGGATCCCAAAAGATCTAGGCCAGATTATTCTTCTTGATTTTTGTCATAGAGGAGGACACTGCAGGTGAAGAGAACCCATACAAATGGCCAAAAAACTGTCAGAGGAAGGGTAGTAGCAAGAGCCCATTTATGGCTTTTGGGGATCTACTCTCTACTGGCAAATGTGTGTGGGAAAAACCCACACAAGTTAATTCTGACCTGCACCTTCACATTTCCACATAGAATGAGAAGTGTGGTTTTGCGGTCCAGACATGATTGAAAAGCAAGGAGTACCTGGTTCTTGAGTTGTGTTGTGTTACCAGTTAGAGTAAGGAGCCATGGAGATTAGTAGAGAAGGTCTGGCTCTCCAAAGAGGCCCTGAGATTGGAAGGATTTCTATATGGATCTCAGGTCATCTGTGGGGCAGAAGAGCTGCACCATTTTCTCACCTCTAGAAGATCTCCAAACTGCATCTACTAGATGAGATGTAGAAATAAGAACAGTAATCTCAAAACCATGGAGGTTTTTACTTAATTTCAGTTTATTTTAAAAAAAGAAAGTCTTGCCCACACACTTTTCTCCTCCTCCCAAACCTATGAACTCTGATCTGTATATTTATATAATGTGTCAAGAAATGCCACAATGGAGCAAAGATTTTTTTTTAGACTTGTTAGAAATGCTGAGTTCTCCAGGACAGGCCCCACCAAGGAAACAGATTCCAGAGTGGTTTGTGTGTAGCCCAGTACAAAATACAAGTGTGTGGGTAAACATAAGAGCTTTTCTGCTATAATCTCTTATCAGTTTCATTTTTCAAATGAGTACTAAAATGTTTGATATATCTTAAATCATACTGTTATGAGTTGGGTTGTGTAAAAGAAAGTAAATACAGTACTAGCTCTTACCTGCTGTCTCCAGCAGACTCTTACTGACCACCACCTATGTCTCAAGGGACTCTACTGATGAAATATTTAAGATAACTAAACCAACTTACAATATGTGCAGTTGCAGTAACTGATCGTGCTTAACTTTGCAGCAGTTTCAGTTTCACTCTGAGCAAAAAACTGGCCGCATGATTTAAATGCTAAATTTCAGCTAAGTAACTTAATTTAATTTTTGAAAAGACAACATTTTGAAAACTTTGAAATACAATTATGAGAATAGCTTGTAAGGAAATGTAGATCTTATAATAAATTTATAGTTTTTATTGTAATTGGATTTCATCCAATAAGCTTTAAAGTAAATTATCTTTGTCAAGATTAAGATTCCAGAATATTCCAAGCTGTTTGACCTATAGTCCACTTGAGACCTTGGATCCACAGGGCACTAGGTCAAGTTGTTCAACTAGCATATTTTATGGTGCATCTTTTATTATTACCCTTTTTGGTAATATGTGTGTAACTGAGAGGCACTGAGACCACCGATAAAGGGAGAGTTCAGTCTGCTTTACAGCCTTAGCTGAAAGCAGTTAGCTGTTAACTCATGTGGTAGAGGCATGTGGCTTTAGCCTTTAAAGTTCCAGGTTCAATCCCACCTATGGTGGGGGCTTCTGGGATGAACTACTAGGAGGTCTCTAAAGTTGGAATATGCCTCATCAGCTGAGGGAAGGATGTAACTCTAAGGTACTGAGACTAGTGAGAAAGGGAGAGTGAAGTTTGCTCTACAACAAGAGCCAGTTGGCTCTTAGCTCATGCTGAAGAGGCACCTGGCTTTAGCCCCTTAAGGTCCTAGGTTCAATCACCTGCCAGCTTCATATGTAGTCTTTTGTGAAATTTTGCATGCATCCCACAGCACTGTATTCCAAACAACAAAACTGTAAGGCTATGTCTACACTGCGCAGCTATTTTTGGGATACCGGAAGTATCCTGAAATAGCTCTTCCGTATCTTTAACGCATCCCGTTATTTCTAAATAGATTTCGAAATAACAGGCATGCTATTCCAGTGTCCCTATACTCATTCCACAAGGGTTAAGAGACATTTTGGAGTATCACTTTATTTTGAAATTTGGGTTCAAAATAAGTTCTTTCGAGGTAAGGGTACAGTGTAGACACACCTTAAGGGGCCATTGCAGTGGTCTCAGTGGAACTATTTCTGAGTCTTGTGGCTGAGGAACAGGGACCATGCTGGTCATGTAGATCCTATTATACCTAACAGGCAGAATAATGTACTCATGGGAAAGAGCCAGTCAAAACATGACTATGGGTGGGCTAGTGGACCATGAAGAAGACTGTATCTGGTTTGGAAGAAACTTAGCAGCAGAGGGGGTATATTGTGGGAGATTCTTCCAATGGTAAAATCAAAATCTAAATGTATGGGTGCTTATGCCACCTATGAAGTTGTAGGAGCTTGGGCATCACTCATAGTAACCCATAAATTTAATTTTCCATGTTGTGGAAAATACACACAGAAATACTGTTGCTCTGTGAATGCCTTCATTGTCTATCTGCATGTTAGTGCTTGAATTAATAAGAGTTGGAAATAGGGACAATCAGGATACAAATAAGTATAGATTTATCCTTGAAAGGTAGTTGTGTTCCTTTCTCTCAGTTTTAGATTCCGTAATTGAAAACATAGCATTTTTGTAAAGTCAGTGTGCCAGGGTAGTTAAATGATGTTATAATGCCTTTGCCTCTGTCTTGTCCTTCGTCAGTGCAGAGGAAACAGAGTAGAAGTTAGTGGCCTGTGAGGTGCAGGAGATTAGAGATTATCTGTCGGTCTTTCTTGACTTTAAACTCTAACTCCTTGAATGGAGAACATACTCATCATCAATCTCTTTTTATTTTTTTTTCCTTTTATTTTTTCTTTAATACCATTCTGAAAAATTATGAGAACCAGTGTATGAAAGTCTGTGTTTCTGGAATATTTGTTTTTATCTGTAGACTATTTTTCCCCAGGATATTTAATTGTTAAAATAAATCTTTCTTTTTATTATTTGTTCGTGAAGGCAATTAGAAGTGATTCACTTACTACGTGAAACTGGAGCTCACCTTTCCAGCCAAGAGGTAGAGAACATTGGAACAGAACTTTGCCGGTAAGGATGCCTTAAGGTTAGATATGATATTGTAGTATGGTCCAAGTGTCAGGAGCTCAACTGTCTCCCAGCCTGGTTACACAAGCATCTGTTGGACTAAATGAACTTTCTCCAAATGTTCAGGTTCCTGATTAGTCAAGGCAGCCAGCAGCCTGTTACTTGATCCTAGCAGCAACAGTAGCATAGCAACTGCTCAACTTGTATGATGCCCATAGCTGTACCTAACCTGTTTTGGCTTCCACTTCTTGCTCCGACTTTTGTTCCTGTTTTGATTCATGTTTGCTTCAGTCTAATCTTTGCCTTCCTACTCTATTCTGACTGAATCTGATTGATGTCTCGGCTTCTTGATTGTAACTTTGGCTTACGCTTTGGCTTGGTGTTCCCACTCCTGATTCTGTTTTGATCTTTTGGCTTGGCTCCTCAATCATGACTCTGGGTTGACCCTTAGAGTAGTACCTGACTCCTGGATGGATGCTCACAGTTATTCTGGACTGCTGCACAACCACCAGGCAAGGTCCTACTGCACCCACTAAATAGGCCTTCCGTGCCCCAGCATTTTACACCAAGTTAGCTGTGCTAATACACAGTTCTAACAGTTACATCATTGTCCCGTTATCTCTATTTTCAAGGGTAAATGATTGCCTTGTTAATATGCCAAGGATTCACTCTGAAATAATAAGAAACACAGGGGCTTTATTATTAAAGCAAACTAATTTAGTAGGGTATAAATTACAGGAATTATTCATTAATACATTAGAGTGAACAAGGGATCCATGAGGGGAAGTTACAGTACAGCATTTTGGTGTGTACTGCAGTTCACAACCCCATAATCTGAACTGTGGTGCAGTGTAGCAAGGCCCTGCATTAGAAATGCTGGGGTTGTAATCTTGATTCTGATTCTGATGTGGCTCTTGATCTCAGTGCCACAGTTACTCAGTAAAACAGTGATTTTTTGATAATGGTCTGTTTCACGCGAATAACAAGTGAATTTGTTTCTCAAATGCTTTTAGAATGGAAAGCGCTATATAAATAACTATGATATATAGCAGGGACCATTGAGTTCATGCCATATACTATTTTGGGGTTAGATTTAATAACTAAAATACAAGTAAAGGGACAAAATTAACTATTGACTGCATGACACACCTGAAGTGTCAAGTATCAGAGGGGTAGCCGTGTTAGTCTGAATCTGCAAAAGCGGCGAGGAGTCCTATGGCACCTTATAGACTAACTGAAGTGTAGGAGCATAAGCTTTCGTGGGTAAAGACCCACTTCATCAGATGCAAGTTAAACCTGAAGTGGTTTACCAGAATTTACAAGTAGAATAGACAGCATAATGAAAAATGTGAAATGGATTCAAAACAAGTCCCTTTTCCTGATGCATTTTTAATATATATTTTTATTACTATTAGGTTGTGGGAAATATGTGTGTTTAGTATCTAGGGGTATGTCTACACTACAGCACTAATTCAAACTAACTTAATTCGAATTAGTTAATTCAAACTAAGCTAATTCGAATTAGCGCATCTAGACCCAAAAACTAATTCGAATTAGCGTTTTGCACGGTCTGGCTACAGTGCTGTGACAATATGCAGGAGGGGCTTTCTCTCACATAGTCTGCACCCTAACTATATACAGTTCTGCTACATATTTCCCAGAGCATTGCAAGTAATGGAAACAATGGAAAGACTTTTCAAATTAAGAATTTGCTAACTCTGATCCACCTGTCAGAAGTACTAAAGGAGTGGCTCAGAATATTACATTCTTTCACAAATACGTTGACCTTATACATAACCCCTTCTGTCCTTTGCAAAACCTGCTTAACTAGCTAGCCTGATAGTAGCACTACAAAATTGAGAGCATGTGCTTTAAACAAAAAGTGAACGTGGTGGAATTTGTTGTAGTACATTGAGGGAATATCATACAAACTGAATTAGTATTGCATGATATCTTGCATTTTGAATGTAGTGGTAAAGAATCCCTGAGGGTTTTGAGGCACTTTAAATTGGTTTTTAATGGTATTAAGCCAACAAAGGATAAAAAAATCACCATTTGTTTTAAAGATATCTCTAGTGCAGTGCAGAGAGTGGGAGATATATATATATATATATATATATATATATATATATATATATATATATATATATATATGTAGACAGGAGAATGAGTGGGCTTTATGCATGGAATGATTGCAAGTGTTTGTCTTGTGACTTCCACCATACAAAATGAGCAGAACATTAACTAGCTCTTGCACAATCACCCCAAAGACAAGTGTAGTGGTCTGACTCCTATGGGGAATGCGTGACTACTGCATCAGCATAAATCCTGTGGCCATGCCCCCTGCATCGGCTTACACGCAGCAGGTGTGGAGTCCAGTTTTACTGTGCATGTGGTGTTGAGAGGCACTGAACTTTGACTTTTCACCCATGTCCTTCTGCACAATGAAATCATTTCACTTACACTGCTCTGGAAAGCTTTTGGTGTCCCTTTTGCAGAGGAGTGAATTTCTTCTAGAGTACATGAGTCAAAATGCTTAAGGGTTTGTAGTTAAGATTGTCTTATTGTCTCTCCAAGGTGCCAAATACTCACTTTGGGGGTATGACAGCTCTTAGATTATTTGAACAAAACTCAGTGATTTATTCTTCCATGCTACTGAGTTTCATTTTATCCTCCACTTCTGCACCATCTCCCTTGGGACTTTTATCACACTAGCTATTGGCATGGTGGAATGCTGTTGCATGTGGTCATCCTGAGGCTGCCTTTGGAACACATTTTTACCAAGTCCTCTTTCTGTCTAATTTAAGTGACTGGCACCATAGTAATATGCCCAGCCTCTGGGAGTGAAGAGACAAAGCTGATCAGTTCCTAAATAGCATTCAAGGACTGGTCAGAAGTCATCTTGTATTGTTCTCTACTTGAATTAAGATCCAAAAGCCGGTTTTTCTCACCGCTTATCTATTGTCAACGTAATTTGGCTATATTCTGTATTGATTAATCTCCATGGCCAATGTTTTTCCTGTTCTAACACTCGCTTCTTAATTTCCTTGTCTTTAGACATAAAATGATTTAGGATTTAGAAACTGAAGTATTTGGTTTGATACCTTTGGTCATTAGCTGATGACGGTAAATGGTCAGCTGGATTTCTTTAGGACATCTAAGGCTGGAATTGCACTTGCAAACACTAACACATTATGCAATTTCTTAGACACCTCTCCTAAGAATTAATTCATCCTGTTGTTTTTAGAAAGTGAAATGAGGAATTTGCATTTTTAAGATGTTTAATTCTTTGATTTCACTTTTCCATTTTGTTGAGATGAGAACTAAGTTTTCTTATCAGGTATCCCTTAGCATCTTCCAAATCTGTTTTCTTGCTGCAAAACAAAACTGTAACAACTGGAAGACAAATAATGGTGACTGCCCAGATTTGTTCAGAAAGCTACTCTGCTAGATCCAGTTTAACCACAAATTTGATTGACAGTCAAACAACCAAGTCAGTATAAATTAAGTGAAATTTCACCTGTTCTGAACAGTCTATGCTCTTCACAAGGCTGAAATAAGGGCAGTGGAGCAAGCAAATGAGTTCACACTAAAATATCATTTATGAAATCCATACTCTTTTTCAGCCCTATTATCAAGATAACATACTTTTAAAAATCTGATCACAGTTGTTGGGATAAATTATAGTTCTGAAGATACTGGGACCATGCTTCTAGTCCAGGACCCTCGGGATCTGACTGGTGTTGAACCCAAGAATTTGCCAAATCACAGGAGGTCAATATTTGTCTAGCAGCATTACAAACACTTCCACTGCTTACTGGGCTCTTAAAAGACATTTGGGGGTAAATTAAACCTAAATAACAGCACAAAACACTGAGAGCCAGGACTGGTGGCAGTAAACAAACTTTATGGGACTGCAGGAAACTTGGCCACACCCATGATAAGTAGACATCCAGCTAACTAAAATCATGCCAGACTATAGTTGCTGCCTGACCAGAGAGTGCTGGATTAGAGGGGTTCAACCTGTACATGATTAACTTTCTGAAGAAATAAAATATGAAATAGATTTTTATACTCTTAATTTCTCATATCTCCGTGGAGTTGTGAAATGTGAATAAAAAGGCATAGGGATACTTGATATTATGAATGATATTCTTGAGTGCACTCTAGATAGAATTATTTTAGTTCCTCACAGAATCACTATTTTGCTCATCAAGAATCTTCGCCAGCAGAGAGAAATAATTTTTCTACTGTCTGGGTGGTTTTGCAGCAACAGATATCTCATCATTTCCCAGTGGTTTTATTTATATGTTGAACAAGCAAGAGTCCCAGAATGGAACTGTTTGTAAGAGCCCTTGAGAAAAATGAGGTCCTTAGATCACCAAGAAAAAGGAATTCAGCCTCCCCATGCTTTGCAAAATCCCACAAGAGTACTTCATGGTAAACACTATCAGTTGCTAAGAAACTTATTCTTTCTTGTAAACCAGTTAAAATGATACCAACTTTTTATTATTTTTCTATCACTCGAATGCATATTTTGAAAGTAATTGGACTGAGGGTTCCAAGCCTTTAACAGTTTTTATTCTTGTAATCTAGTGCAACCTGCACATGCTAGACAATATTATTACATTTATCACTTCTCCACTATCCTGACTCTTCTACAATCAAATCATTTTGCCTATAATGGAAATTCCTGTATTATAAAACCGTTCCAAAGTCATCCTTTCCAAATGTTAAAAATCCAATGGTAGTATCCTCTCTGTTACCTGCCTGTTATATGGTATGCCAAGTAGCACAAGAGCTTACCAATGTGCTATTTTTCGCTCTCAACCAGTGCTGAAGACTTAATTGTTTTACTGGCTTTTTATAGTGAATGGTTATTTTGTACTCCTTGTTCTCTGATATGAAAGGAGCTATGAAGAAATAGGCTTGCTGTTTAGAGATTACCTCATAAGCCTTTGAAATGTATAATTAAGGTTGCTGCTGTAAATAGTCTTTATACAAAATTCAATACCAAACATTACAGTAACAAAGATCTGGGAGATATATTCTGAAATCTTTCAACATATCTATCAGTAATATATGTATATATTTGACTATGTGGGGAACCTATTTAGTGTATATGATTAAAGAGTTTAAATGTACTTTGTGACTCATGAATAAGGAGTTTTAGAAAATTATCCTTCAATTTCCAATCTTTATATATTGTTAACCAAATGAATATTGATATACCTATTGATTTAGGTATATTCAAATTATAATTTGACATCTTCAAGTAAATTGTCTGAAAAGACTATTTCTATTCTTTTTAAGGTTTTTAAATTGTGGTACTCTTGTCATGTAAAGGTGTTAGTTTCTGAAGCAATCTTAAATGTAAGTTATCACAGCTTTTTTGTAGGGTGGAATTTCCTTTTTGAAAATAAAAATACGAGAGGCCTTGAATGTCTGAAACTAGGCTGGCATTAACACATCTTCTGCCTCAGACAGAGGATTTTTTTTGCTACATTTTAAGATGAAATGCATGGTAAACAGCTAAATCTGTTTTATTTTTGGCTGAACAGTTATTCAGCAAAAGCTTAAACTAGCAAACTTCTGAGGATGTGATTTTTTTTTTTTAAATTTGCAACAGCCATTGTTATAAGAAATCCCCATCAGTGAAAATTATTATTTGTTTGTTTGCTACTGACTTAGAAACAACTTCATAGCTTCAGCCTCTTGCGATTTTAACTCATCGTTCTTTCTGAATGAGAGCTTTTGGATGCACATTGTGGAAATAAGTACATGAGTTTTATTTGTGGTACTTACTATGACACTATCTGAATTACCTGGGTTTGTGTGGTAACACAATTTTTTTCAGTGTGCTCTTTTTAGGGCACAGTGATTTTTTGCTTTGCATAATAGATGAATTATAGACCGCCTCTCAGCAGCCCTGCACTTTTTTTTTCTCTGGACTTTGAGACTCTCTTGATTCTCATAATCTGTCTTTGATTTTTATAGCCAGAGAATCTCACTGTGCCTATAGCAAAAGATGAATCTTCTGAAACAAATAAATTGACACTTGTTGAGTAGCCGCTGCCATGAGCAACTTATAAATTGTGCAAGACAGCAGGAATATTAGAAAAACAGGGAAATAAGGGCTCTTCCCTTTTAACTCAGTACTAAACTCCACTCCCCCTTTGGTCTGTTGTCAGTGGGAAATAATCTTTTTGCTTTCCATTGGCGCTTCCTCCACATTTTATTGGCGCTTCCTCCACATTTCTTCTCTTACCTATGCCAGCCTGCTCCCACTATTACATTTCTCAGAGAAAACAAAGACCCTAACTCCTCTGTCTTTGCCCTGCCCCATGCCCCTTCACTCCATCTCAACAGCCTAAGGCACAGCTTTGTCTTTTACCCACCCATCCCTCAGGCTTCTGCAAGCAACAACCTTGCTCTAGCTTTCTTCTCACCCATCCTCAGACTGCTGCACTTACAGGCTTCCACTCCCCTTTAAAGATTTTTTTAAGTACCTGAAAATATTTATCAACAGTTGAAGTGGCTTTGGACTACTGTAGTAAGTAACAAATTTTGCAGACTTGACTGTAGAATGACCCTTCCACAAACGGTGCTGGCTGCAGGCTGATGACAGCTCACATGCCTTCGTGTGCACTTTCCCCTACACCCTCCTCCCCTACACCCTTCTCCCTACACATCTGTCCAGGCAGTTTACTATACTCAGGAGCCATTTACCTTCCTCTTTACCCATTGCCTGCTGCTGTCAGTATTCTTTTCTTTCAGTGAAAAAGACAGTGACATTCACAGCAGCAGGTCATATGCTTCAGACCAAACAAATGGGCCTTTTCCAGCCCTCACTTCAATGAGATCCAACCTCACTGAAGAATTACCTGGCTGTTTCTATTGAGATATTCAGCAAAGTAGTCAATATTAACATTTAAGGGCCTTATGGCTACAGTCCTAACAAAGACTGGCCTCAGTAATTACCGTGTGCGAGGTTGCAGATGTAGGAACCAAGCTTTCTAAGAAGCTGTTGAAGAGTACACATTTTTAGTACTGCTTGTGGGGGGAGGAGCCCCTCTGACTGCTTTCCCCAGGGCTGCTGCAGCAAGTAGGCAGTACTCTCTACTTCATATCCAAGCAACTTGCATCATTCTGGCAGGGGATGGGAAGGAAGCAGAGTCCAGCTGCTGAGGATGGCTCTGCTCTTCTGCCCTTCTGTGAGCAACAGGACAACTCCTCTGCTCCTTCCATCCCTACATCCTGGGAAAGCACAGAGGTGACCCCAGTGCAGTCCCCCAGGTCTTAGGGATGGGATGAAGAACCCCTAGAGTTGTAGGAAGAGCAGAGAGGAGGCTGAAAGGGGCAAATTCGATATGTGGACTGAGGGATGGGATTGACTTGAGATCAGAAATAATTGCTAGGGGGACCAGAATATGACAGGGTTATAGTGAACACCCCACCCTCCCACACACACTTTTTTCAGACCATGTGCTGCTCATCTGTTGTTTCAACCTGTCTGCAGGCGACATTGCATGAGAGGCACAGCCAAGTGGTTTTCACATCACAAGAGCTAGAAACACTTCTTTAAAATGAAAAATAAAATTTTTCAGATATTAGTGGGGCTGTTAGCAGACCTGGAAGAAACTGCCAGATGTTGTCATACCAGAGGTTTAAAATCCAAATGTGTCTTGATTCATTTTGATACTGTATAATGTTTGCCATTTGTAAATGGTGGACTTAGACCACCCTTACCAGAGTTTTCTTCTTGTTGTGTGTAAAATGGCTATTTATTGGCACCGATTTTTATAAATCGCCCTTATTTCAGATCCAAATGCTGTAGCGCCATTAAAATGATCCAGATTGCATCACAGAAACATCATGCTGTCATAACTCCTGATAATGAATATTAATATTCATGCGGGAGACAGTGTTGTATCAGATATGTTTATAAAACTTTTGGGTTTTTTTTAAAAAGCTCAATGTGTTGATAGCATGTCTGGTGTTTTCCTCCTATATAGTAAAACTATTATTGAAAGTGGAAAAACTCTGCCACTTAAATGTGAGAGAGCCCCCCAACCCTCCTTAAACTACATTTTACAGGATAAATATTGAGTTGTGAAATATGAAACTGCATATCTTTTTTCCCCTTTGGTCATAGTCACACCCACTGGGTGAAACTAGTCTGTTGTAAGTTGCTTATAATACAGCCCTGTTAATTTAAGGAACTGATTCATCAAGTCATGCTGCTTGCTCAGCTGTTCAAAGCTTTTATAAACTTCTCCCTTACTGTCCCACCCTCCACCCCCACTCCATTTCTGTCCTGGCAGTCATGCAAAGCTTGTTGGTTTAGTGTTCACATTAGTTTGCCTGTTAGTTAATAGAACACACTATTACAGTGAGATGTCCTTACAGATTTAGGAAAAAATAAATTGTTGTTAATTGTTCTTTTTTCAGCCTTGCTGCTAATGGTGATAAGGAAGGGTTGTATGTCTGGTATCTCGCTGGTGCAAACCTGGAACAAACTGGGTATGATGGCAGAACTGCCTTTCAAATAGTAAGTGTGACTATTGCTGTACTTCATGTGGAGCTCAGCTAAGCATGCGTGTTATTGCATATCTGTTCTGACACGTCAGATGGTATTAGGTTGGGCAATTTAAATGCCACTTTGGTTCCGACAACTTTGATTTTAAAAAAAGTCTTTGCTTCAAATTTATGACAAGTCCAGAACTATTGTCAAGTAATAAGCCATTTAAAGCCATCTTTCTCCCAACTCCCCAGAAGTAATTAGACGTTTAAATCAGGCTTTAAGTAGTTTTTTGATTTCCCTTACATGAGAGAGTATGTGTATGTGTGCACATGTGTAGGCATACAGGCACTCAAGACATGGTAATACTCATTGAATTTCTCTTTGCAGGCAGAGGCTACAGGGCATAAGGTGCTCCTAGATTTTTTTAATGAAATGAAGATCATGAAAGGTAATGGCTCTGTTAAAAGCTCTTGTTTTCTGAAATGTACCTGGGTAGTCTTTTGTTGTTGTAGGATGGTTTTGTAGTTACAGCCCTGGGCTGGGCTTGAAGAATTCTAAGTCTGGTTCCTGGCTCTGCCACAAACTTCCCATGTGACCTTAAGCAAGTTGTTTAATATCTCTGTGCCTCAGTTCTCCATTTATAAAATGATATAATCTAAAATGAATTGACTTGTCGATTTAGATTATGAACTCTTTGGGGGTAGGAACTGTGCCTTACATAGGATATATATATCACCTATCCAAAACTGAATTTCATCTGTTACTGTAATGCAAAAGTTAGATAATTTACAAAGTAAAGAATATGTTAGGGAGCTTTTTTCTCACAAGTCTGACAGGCATTGGCACATCAATTTAAATTTACTTAAGTAAAACCAAATCAGGAACTTTTCTAGTTAGCATCAAAACAGACAAACTACAGCAAGGCAATTAATTCAGAGTTTACACATTTAATTCAAAAGGAAAATGGAGTGTTTTGGAAATGTGTGCAAATAGATAATACTTATAGCAACCAAGGAAATACAATGAATGAATTAAACATTCCCCAAAACGATGTCTTGATACTTAAACCAAAAAGTGGCTTTCATATAACTGAATGGATTTTTTTTTTCATTTGATGTAACTTTGGGCCATTTTTATCACTTTGTTATTTATACCTATATAAAATGGACATAAAATCCTCCTATTGATGTATCTGAGTGGGGAAGTCCCATTGGTAGCTTTCTGTACCTACTATGCACTGATATAAGTGGGGCCCGAACAAATTCATAGCCAACAAAAACATGACATGAACCATGAAATCTGATCTGCCCCCATTGAAATCTGATCTTATGGGTGCTCTTACCTTATACTATAGAGATTTCACAAGGGAGACCAGTGTTTCTCAAATTGGAGGTCTGATTCAAAAGAGAAATACAGGTGGGCCACAAGGTTACTTTAGGGATTCATGCTATTGCAACCTTTACTTCCTTGCTGCTGCGCTTCAGAGCCGTGCAGCTGGAGAGTGACGGCTGTTGGCCAGCCACACAGCTCTGAAGGCCAAGCTCCACTAGCAGCAGCATAGAAGTAAGGATGGCATGATGGGATAGTGCCACTCTTACATCTGTGATGCTGCGGGCAGAGCAGGGCCCGCAGTCAGCAGACGCTACTCTCCAGCTGCCCAGCTCTGCAGACAGCAGCACAGAAGTAAGGGTGGCACTATCATACCATGCCATCCTTACTTCTGTGCTACTGCTGGCAGTAGCTCTGTCTTCTGAGTAATGCTCTTGGCCAATACCTGCTACTGTCTAGCTGGCCACCTCCAAAGGCCATGCTGCTGCCAGCAGTAGCACAGAAGTAAGTCTAGCAGTACTGCAACCTCCCTACAGTAACCTTGGGTCCCCGTCCTTTCCCCACACCTTTTTGGGTCAGGACCCCTACAACTATACCAACATGAAATTTCAGATTTAAATGGCTGAAATCATAACATTTACCATTTAAAAAATTCTATGTCTGTGAAATTGACCAAAATAGACCATTCATTTGGTAGATCCCTAGATATAAGTGATTACACAAATGTAGAACAGAGGAGAATCAGGCCTTCTGCGATTTAAAAAATAAAAAGGGGAGTTGGTGTGGGAAAATGGGGACTTGCAGGTAGAGTTGCCAAGTGTCCAGTTTTGAACCAGACAGTCTGGTATTTGAGGTTTCTGTCCGGGAAATAAATTGAGAAAATACTGGACATATAAATGTCTGGTATTTTCTAATTAAGTTTTATTATTATGAGTATCAGTACGTAGTTGCATACTGCCTGGCTGTTAGACACACTCACACTGTGTGAGTTTGTTTACCAGCCAGGCAGTACACAGCTACGCAGTAGAGAGGAAGGGGTGGGGTGAGGGTGGGGGCAGGGCGGGATGGAATCCCTGGGGACGGACTCACTTGTGCTTCACCAGGACTGTGTACAGGACGGGCAGCACTCCGGGATCTGTGTGCACCCAGGCCAGCCCTGCTCCCCACTGTCCGGTTCCCACCCCTCACTTCCCCCCAAGCCAGCTCTGCTCCCCGGTGGCCCGTTCTCTCCCCCAGCTTCCTCCCGGCCAGCCCTGCTCCCCCCGGCCCACTCCCAGCCAGTTCTCCCCCAGCCAGCCCCGCTCCCACCGACCCCCTCCCGGCTAGCCCTGCTTCCCGCCGGCTGGTTCCCCCAATCTCCCCTGGCCAGCCCCGCTCCCCCTGACTCCTTCCCAGCCAGCCCTGCTTCCTGCTGGCCGGTTCTCCCCCTCCCCCCATCTCCCCCAGCCAGCCCCGCTCCCCCCGACTTCCTCTTCCTCAGCCCCGCTCCCTTCCTGACTGGTCCCCCTGTTCCCCTCCATCCGAGATCAAGTGTGTCCGTGGTTTTTTTTTTTTTTTGTTTGTTTGTTTTTTAAGCCATCTGGTAACCCTACCTGCAGGCATGATGTACATTTAAAACCTTTAGTTTAAATGTTTCCTAGGGGCCTCTACGGAGATATTTTCAGATATTTCTGAAGATAATCAGAGTTGTGTAATGATATATAGATGCATTGAGTGTTTCAGTAAAATTCAAAGATTTGCGGTGCCTTTACATATGCTTCAACTGAAGTCAATATTAATTATTAAATAAAATATGGTATCAGAGTTAGAAGCATGTAATTTTAAATCTGTAACTGTCATATGGGCCATCTTTTAATTCATTTATTTTGTTAGTCTTCCCTACCTATTGGAAAGATAATCTGAAGGCATTCCTGAGTGTTGGATTAGAGTTTACTCAGTAGGTGTAAGCTCTTCGAAGGGCGTCACGCAAATTTGAAATGGTCCACACTGCACAGCTTAAAGCTAACTATTTCTTTATTTGATTTCTCTATAGGTTATGCAAAATGAACATTGCTGGGGGAAAAAGCCAGTTTTGAACAATGAAACAATACTGGGCAATAATTAAAAAAAGAAGAATTAACAAAGGAAGGTGAAGATGATTGAAGTGCTGTTAGAGCACATTGGGACCCTAGAATTATTTAGAAATAGATTTACTTTCTTTGTATCTTTCAGATCATTTTCTTATGTTTGATATTTTAATTGTCTTTTAAAAATGAAAACCTGTTACATGAGCATGTTACATCTTCAGTTAGGTCCTTTTTCAGTGCGAGGTGTCTGAGTGCATAGCTGAAAACAAATGAAACTGGATAGAATGTAACTGGATAAATTGTTTTTATTTTTCTATAATGAGCACGCTAAATTTTTATTTTCTATAACTAGGACACTGCTGCTACGTCTATACTGCAGGCTTTTTGCGCAAGTAAATTTACAGTACAGCATTGGAAAACAGGGTTCTTCCGGAAGTGTTATTCCTCTCCCCGCGAGGAATAAGCCCTCTTGCACAAGAGCTCTTCCACAAGAGGGCAGTGTAGACAGGCAACATGAATTTCTTCTGCAAGAAGCCCCTATGGTTAAAATGGCCATCAGAGCTTTCTTGCGCAAGAGAGAGTCCACACTGCCATGGATGCTCTTGCGCAAAAGCAGTGTGGATGTTCTCTTGTGGAAGGTTTTTTGCACAAGAACTCTTCCGCAAAACTGTTCTTGTGCAAGAAGCCTGCAGTGTAGGCGTAGCCTGCGTTTTTATCTAATCTATGGGGGGAGAAATTCTGCACACAGTCTGCAGCATTTCCTGTGATGGTGAATTTATATTTTTTCAGGAGAGAGGGGAATTCAAAGTTGATTATATATTCATGGATTTACATTAATAAAATATCTGGAAATAAATATTTGTTTCACTTCACTGTTTTTTGCAATAGTTAGATCATGTGAATAATAATAATTACAGCAACAGTGTGCCAGCACATATAATTGCATCAATCAGTAGCATCCTGCAGTTATCTACTACTCTTCACTGTGTCATTTTAAACTTCACTTTTAAATATCCTTTAAGGCTGATGCCTTAAACACAAGGCTTGTTTACACTGTGTTGCAGTGCAGACTACAGATTTCAGAACTGTACACCAAAATGTTCTGTGCTAACTGCCCCACATGGATGTAGCAAGTGTGTACTAAAAGATATCCAATTCACATTAACGTGAACTATAGTAAGAGACACTTTGGTTCACTCTTCAAATCTCCATAGTTTGCCAATGGCACGTTGTAGACATAGCCATGTTCATTGATTGGACTCTTTAACTGAATTGAATTTATGTAACAATGATTTTACCTACCTTCTGAACAGGACATAATCAGAATAGCTACGTCTGACATCAAATTGTACCTTGAGTAGCTAAAGAATTAACAGATTTCTGGTTAAAGCACTAATGCTTCTAAATACAAAGGCCTAGAACATGCAAATATCAAGTCTATCTAGGGCAGATGTACAGACAGGATACAATGTTTGATTTACAGCTATGATTTCTGATTTTATATCTTCCTCAAACGAATGGCACCTTTTCTAAAGCACTGAGGTGTTCCTCCCCCTTTCCCTAGGCATCCTTTCCATACAGCCTACACTCCATCAAACCTTTCTGAGCCCTTTAGCATTGGAAGCCTTCCCAGGTGAAGTTATAGACCAGAATCCACCAGGAATATGGAGTGAACACTATACACATACCCACTTTCTCTACCAAATACAACTGTTCTCCTATGGAATGTACTGTAGACATATAATCCAATTTTCACACCTAAAAATACATGGTCCTGTTTTATGCTACTATTCATTTGGAGCATCCATTCACATTGGAACATTTCTATGGTCACAAAGACATCTTTAATGCATGTACAAAAATACTGTGTCTCAATTCTATTCTATGAGCCTAATGCAGTAGGGGTATGATTGAACAGTATTGGTGTATTAGGAACTTACCTTTTCTAAGCCAACATCTGGACCCATTGTTTTAATAAAATGTATTAAATGGCTAACATTACACAGCAAGTAAATTATACCTGTCACATTAACATGGATCAAGCTAATAAAATCCAAAGATAATGATGAAATAAACTTCAAAGGGAACAATGTTGAGATGTTTAGGCAACAAATTTGACATGTTCTTGAACTGGTAAATTATAGGTGGACTTAACAATTTGAAGCCATGTACATGTATTAGCATAGTGGTTTTCAAACTATGGGACACAATCAAGTTGTGGAATGTCAGGCACTGGGTCTCATTGCTGTAGGGTGATCAGGTGACCAGTGAGGATGCTGAGGCAGGCTACCTGCCTGTCCTGGCACCGCAGACTGTGCTGTACCCCAGAAGTGGCTGGCAACAGGCCTGGCTCCGAGGGTAGTAGGGGGAGAGTGTATAGGATTCTGCACAATGCCCCTGCCCTGAGCACTAGCTCCGCACTCCCATTGGCTGGGAACCTGCTGCTGGCTGCTTCTGGGCTGCAGCATGGGCTGCAGTGCCAGGAGAGGCAGGAAGCTGCCTTAGCACCCTTGCTGCACCACTGACCAGGCGTTGATCACAGGTAAACCCCTCCTCCCGCAGCCCTGAGCCCCTCCAAAGCCAGAGCCACCTCTTACACCCCAAAGTGCTCATCCTCAGCCCTACTTTAGAGCCCACACGCTATTGAAATTGTTGGGTCACAGGCATCAATGATTTTCTTCAACTGGGTCATGAGAAAAAAAGTTTTAAAACCACTGTATTAGCCTGATCATAGCGCATGAGAATAGCTTTAGTTATATAAGACCTAGACTAAATGACACCTTAAAAATTGGTCCTGCAATGGCAAACTTTCTAAAATTACTACACTGGAACAGGAAATCCCTGACCAACAATAATGTCACATGAAAATAAATTAAATTTGGGGCTGAAATGGTGAGGGGGGCATGAAGAGCTTTAAACTGATTCTGGGAGACAAAGTAAACAGAATGGGGAGAGGAGTAACCCTGTGTCTCATGAGTGTCACTATATTAATTATGCCTTTGAATCATAGCACCTTTGTGAAATATATATATTACGAACAGGAGAGGTAAGTATAAGGACTCTGCCCTGTAGGACCTCAGAGTGCTGGGTGAATCACTATAAGAGAGTCTTTGCAATCCCACACTGAGCATCAATCATGGAAGCAGCAACCCATGGTAATGGAGTTTTTCCAAGACACTATTTTACTTGGTCCGCAAGAACTCTGGTTGAGTCCAGGCTCTCTCAGGTACCTTCATGTGGCATACAGCAAGGCTACGTCTACACTAGCAGCTTCTTGTAGAAAAACAGACGTTCTTCTACAAAAACTTGCCAGCTGTCTACACTGCACGAGTGTTCTTCCAGAAGTAAATTTACAGTATAGCGTTGTAAAACAGGGCTTCTTCCAGAAGAGTTATTCCTCTCCCGACAAGGAATAAGCCCTCTTGTGCAAAAGCTGTTCCAGAAGTGGCCAGCAATATGGTGCTGAGTTGCTTAAACTCAAACATAGAGCAGTGTTTCCCAATTTTATTTGGCCACGGAACCCTTTTAAACTCAAAAGAATTTTGCGGAACCCCTAATAAGTCATATATGTAGCTGAAAAATTTTTAAATACAAGAAATCACACAGCTATACTAAAGTAAAATATTTGCGAGAGCACTGCCTGTGCACTTCCATACAAGCAACTGGTTTGACAGCTGAAGCTTTGACGTTGTCGGACGCAGTGCTAGTATATTCGTATTCAGTCACCCGTGTGATCCACGCTCCCTGAGAGTGAGTATGGGGATTTACGGTGGTATATAACAGGTGATTGCACCACCGAGTGCGCACAGTGCTGAGTAGTGACATCATCATCCCCACTCTCTGGCTAAGCTGGCATTACACAAGGACACTTATCGTGGCGCAAACAAATGAAAATTGTTTTCAATAAAATTCATAAATGATTAAATTTTTTTATCATAAAATGTTGTTGTAATGGAATTTTCTCACGGAACCCTTATTTTCACTTTGCAGAACCCAGGGTTCTGCAGAACACCATTTGGGGAAAACGGACATAGAGAATGGATGTAATGGGTATTACACTTCCAAAAATCACCCAGCTAATCTTTACCTTATACACACTTTTATTAATACTAATAATACATGCACTTTACCTATGCATCATTATACATGTCATAATTGGCTTGGTTTATTTTTAGGAGCCAATCCCTAGACAGCAGGAGTTCTCCTTTTTCTTGCAGAGGCCCTCCCCATAACATGCTATAAAAGCTCCAGGGCCCAGCGGGGAGGCAGGGGAGACCTTCTGACTTTGGGCTGGGTGGGAAGGAACAATTGGGCATAGGCATAGTTTTACTTCTACTTCGGAGGAGCAAGGGCTGGTGGGGCTTGGGCCAGCTGGGCGCAGTGGGGTCCAGGGAGGGAGCACCACCTCTACTACCTGATTCATTGGCCACCAGCCTGTCTGGGCTGTGGAGGGGGACGCAATCAAAAAATAAAGTGGGGGCTCAACTCAGAAAGTTTAAAAACTGCTCAGGGTATAGGTAGGGATAGTTAGGGACTGGGTGAAATTAGAAGAATAATTCAGGGTGCAGAGAGGAGAGAGCTAGGAGTTGTGTGCAGGCAGGAGAGTAGCCTGGAATGCCAGCTGGGAGTAGGGAGGCGGTCTCCCAGTGTGGGTCCTAGCTTCATCCTCATGCCACTCCTGGCTTGGATGGTGATGCTGGCTTTAGCCTCATGCCCCTTCTAGCTTCATGGTGGAGGGTGCTGGCTTCAGCCCTGCAATGCTTCCAGTGTGCAGGTGTCAGTCCTGTGCCACTCCCAGCTTCAGCCCCACGGGGTGCTGGGACTCCCAGCTGCAGCTCCACAGGGTTGTACCAGGACTCTGGGCATCAAGTTTCAGCTGCGGGGCCCCGCAGTCTCCCTGAAAAGGTTCATGAACCCCAGGTGGCTGTGGACCCCTGATTGAGAACCACTGCTATACAACACAGACTGTCCATGTGCAGCTCATGTCTAACCAGACTTGTAAATCCAGGTTTATTTTGTCCACTGTTCTTGTTTTGTCCATCTGGGTGTTCCTGTTTATCTTAGCTAGAAGAGACATTTTGACTCCAGCCTGCTACTTGTTAAGCACCTATTTCTATCTTAACTTTCCATTCGTCCCCACAATCATGCTAACTAAGAATTGAGGTTATATGTGTAGCGTTACTTATGCCCATCCAGGTCTACATATGGTCAATGGGTTTCAGTGATGCAATATGAGCCAATATTATATGCGCTCAAACCTCTACAGGTTAAACTTCTTAATCTGGCACACTCTGGTCCAGCAACATCCATGGTTCTGCATGATTTTAGTTAGCTGGAGGTCCATGTATTATGGATGTGGCCAAGTATCCCATGATCCCATAAAGTTTGTTTACAGCCACCAGTGTTAGTCTGCACAGTTACTTAGCTCTAATTTACCCATAAATGTCTCTAAAAGCCTAGTAAGCAGAAGAAGTGTTGGTAACCCTGCTAGACCATATTGACCTCCTGTGGTTCAACAAATTCTCTGGTTTAGCACCAGTCAGGTGCCAAGGGTGCTGGACTAGGGATGTTCAACCTGTAGTAAATACTAAGAAAGTTGACATATATTAAAAAAAAAGTGAGCATGAACTTTGTCAGACTTCTCAGAAAGGTCATTACTTTGGAGGAAATAAACTAATTAAGTTGCCACCACTCTTTCTGCCTCTCTTGTCCAGAAAGATCAGCTGTTAACATTGCTGAGGCCACAATAACGCATATGCTAAAATTACCTAGGGTTAATTAACAAAATCTGGGATTGTGGTTAGATTATACATGTTAAAGATTTGGTGGCATTGGTGGTCAGGTCAATTATTAAAAAGATTAAATTGTTTATGCTCAAAGGCCACTTTGGTGTTTTCTGAAAACTCCTACTGACACCAACTGAGGTTCATAACAAAGAGAAAACCAGTGGTGTGGATACTTGACCAAGGAGATTAGAAGAAGGGTTGTGATAATTACTTTATTTAAGAGTGGAATTAAAAATGTGTTTTGTGCCTGCCAACCAATTTTTAAATGTAAATCTCCTTGTTAAGTTTTCAGACATGACTAATGATTTTGGGTGCTTCAGTTTCCAGATCCCCAACTGGAGATCCTGCAAAGGGAGTTGATTTGCAGAGGACAGATGATCAATAACATTGGAAAAATCTTGTGTCTTGGCTATTATTTGGTATTTTTATTAAAAATATCACAGTCATGTTTATAAAATAGCTGAGTGTGGGGAAGGATGGGGAGCCTTGGGCCCTATTTGTCTGAAATAGGGCTGTGTGTCCAGGATGAATTTCAGAATGGATTCAGTTTCTTTTACAATTCTGCACCTCTCCTGCTACCACTCTAAATGTCTGCAGTTCGCTGTAGTTTGAAAAAACTATCCTGAAGATGGGTTATAATGGACAGGTCACAAATCTATGTGGGACTACAAGAAGTGTAGAACACAGCCACTGATTATCTGAAATGTGCTTTTTCTAACCTTACTTGTTAAAGGGATTTTTCTTCACCCTCTTTCTTGGCTCTTACACAAATAAAAAGAAAGAAAAAAGTCCAAATGGCGGACACTGCAATGTTTACTGGGGTTAGTTTTAAGCAAGCTTAATTGTAGATCTACATGTTGGCAAAGTCTGTTTCCCAGTGTTCCATTCCCAGCTTTAATGTTACAAAGCCTTCACCTTGTGTCACCTCCTCAGCTCTGTTCCCATTCCTATCCCCTCCTCCTCTTTAGCAGGACCATATAGATCCACACAGTACATGGCCCTAGCCACCCCCTTTACAACATATGGTTGTGTTCCATTTTAAAAAATCATAAGTTTGGGGTCTTCCATAAAAAGGAAGGCTGTGTTCTGGCCAAAGCCAAGCTTTTCTTTAGCTTTTAGTGTTTCTTGTGCCTTCCCTCACCCCAGGCCTCCTTGCCCCTCCTAGCTAATTGCTGGTAAGTGGGTTTTATCCACGAGAGTTCACGACCTAATAAACGTGTTAGTCTCTAAGGTGATTCCTCATTGTTTTTACAGTTACAGACTAACTTAGCTATCCCTCTGAGACATCTTAGCTTAAAAAAAGTGCCATGCAGTCTGCTAGTATATGTTTCTATATTATATTTTTACCTGTAATACCTTAGCTCCGTCTTTTAATCTGTCTTTACCCTCATTTTCTTGTGGGCAAATATAACGTGTACAATACCTTTGTGCTTTATTTTTGACACACACTAATAAAAATATCAAAAATCAAATGCAAAAGTGTCACTCAATCTAACAAACAACATCAATGTCTTTGCTGCTCTTGCGATGCATGTAATTCTTCATCAATGTCAAGATCTCAAAGAAAAGGATAACTAACGCCCAAAGGACAGATCAGTCTGAATGCTCAGGGATTGTCTAAGGTTTCATTTACACTTGCTGATGCAAGAGACTATGTAACTGTTGCAACCACTGATGAAACCTGTGTGCGTGCAAAGTCTGCTTGGCTGTTTCTTATACTATACAGCACCAGATACCAAAAGAACTGACTTGTGTAACAGTTGATGAGAAGGCATCACTGTATGTTTACTGCTAGCAATCATGTTTCTGTAGGTTTGATCCAGTGCTGGGTATTTTGTATCAGGTCATTCATACGACTTAAACCATTGCAATGAACAAGGTGTTAAATCAGAAACATAAAGTATGTATCTTCTCAGGTCTATGTTCTGCATTGTCAGGGGATGAGTTAGACCAGTGTTTCTGAAAGGCTACGTCTATACTGTACCCTTCTTCTGCAAAAGCTTATGCAAATGAAGCATGGAGTAGAATATCACCACACTTCATTTGCATAATTAATTAGGGGCTTTTTTGCGCAAGAGGCTTTTTATAGAATCATAGAATACTAGGACTGGAAGGGACCTCAAGAGGTCATTGAGTCCAATCCCTTGCCCTCATGCCAGGACCAAATACTGTCTAGACCATCCCTGATAAACATTTATCTGACCTACTCTTAAATATCTCCAGAGATGGGGATTCCACAGCCTCCCTGAGCAATTTATTCCAGTGTTTAACCACCCTGACAGGAACTTTTTCCTAATGTCCAACCTAAACCACCCTTGCTGCAGTTTAAGCCCATTGCTTCTTGATCTATCCTCAGAGGCCAAGATGAACAAGTTTTCTCCCTCCTCCTTATGGCACCCTTTTAGATACCTGAAAACTGCAATCATGTCCCCCCTCAATCTTCTCTTTTCTAAACTAAACAAACCCAATTCCTTCAGCCTTCCTTCATAGGTCATGTTCTCTAGACCTTTAATCTTTCTTGTTGCTCTTCTCTGGACCCTCTCCAATTTCTCCACATCTTTCTTGAAATGCGGTGCCCAGACCTGGACACAATACTCCAATTGAGGCCTAACCAGCGCAGAGTAGAGCGGAAGAATGACTTCTCGTGTCTTGCTCACAACACACCTGTTAATGCACCCCAGAATCATGTTTGCTTTCTTTTCAACAGCATCATACTGCTGACTCATATTCAACTTGTGGTCCACCATAACCCCTAGATCCCTTTCTGTTGTATTCCTTCCCAGACAGTCGCTTCCCATTCTGTATGTATGAAACTGAGTGTTCCTTCCTAAGTGGAGCACTTTGCATTTGTCTTTATTAAACTTCATCCTATTTACCTCAGATCATTTCTCCAATTTGTCCAGGTCATTTTGAATTATGACCTTATCCTCCAGATTAGTCGTAACCCCTCTCATCTTGGTATCATCTGCAAACTTAATAAGCGTACTTTCTATACCAATATCTAAATCATTGATGAAGATATTGACCCCTATTAAAGAAAGCTATCAGATTGGTTTGACATGATTTGTTCTTTACAAATCCATGCTGACTGTTCCCTATCATCTTGCCACTTTCCAAGTATTTACAGACGATTTCCTTAATTACTTGTTCCATTATCTTCCCTGGCACAGAAGTTAAACTAACTGGTCTGTAGTTTCCTGGGTTGTTCTTATTTCCCTTTTTATAGATAGGCACTATATTAGCCCTTTTCCAGTCTTCTGGAATCTCTCCTGTCTCTCATGATTTTCCAAAGATGATAGCTAGAGGCTCAGATACGTCCTTTATCAGCTCCTCGAGTATTCTAGGATGCATTTCATCAGGCCCTGGTGACTTGCAGGCATCTAACTTTTCTAGGTGATTTTTAACTTGTTCTTTTTTTATTTTACCTTCTAAAACTACCCCATTCCACTAGCATTCCTATGTTAGGCATTCCTACAGACTTCTCGGTGAAGACCGAAACAAAGAAGTCATTGAACATCTCTGCCATTTCCAAGTTTCCTGTTACTGTTTCTCCCTCCTCACTGATCAGTGGGCCTACCCTTGGTCTTCCTCTTGCTTCTAATGTATTTATTAAAAGTCTTCTTGTTTCCCTTTATTCCGATAGCTAGTTTGAGCTCATTCTATGCCTTTGCCTTTCTCATCTTGCCCTGCATTCCTGTGCTGTTTGCCTATATTAATCCTTTGTAATTTATCCTACTTTCCATTTTTTATGAGACTCCTTTTTTATTTTTAGATCATGCAAGATCTCGTGGTTAAGCCAAGGCGGTCTTTTGCCATGTGTTCTATGTTTCCGACACAGCGGAATAGCTTGCTTTTGGGCCCTCAACAATGTCCCTTTGAGAAACTGCCAAGTCTCCTCAGCTGTTTTTCCCCTCAGTCTTGATTTCCATGGGACCTTACCTATCAGTTCTCTGAGCTTACCGAAATCCGTCTTCCATTGTCTCTATTTTGCTGTTCTCCCTTCTGCCCTTCCTTAGAATTGTGAACTCTATGATTTCATGATCACTTTCGCCGAAGCTGCCTTCCACTTTCAAATTCTCAACCAGTTACTCCCTATTTGTTAGGATCAAATCTAGAACAGCTTCCCCCCTGGTAGCTTTTTCAACCTTCTGAAATAAAAAGTTGTCTCCACTGCAGTCCAAGAACTTATTGAATAGTCTGTGCCAAGCAGTATTATTTTCCCAACATATATCTGGATAGTTGAAGTCCCCCATCACCACCAAATCTTGGGCTTTGGATGATTTATATATAGGCATCTAAGATCCTGATTTGACCTTGCCTCCCAGTTTTGCCCTGACCCTCCTTTTCTCTGCCATTGTAGCCCACGCTCCCTCCCATTTCCGACCCATATCCCAAAAGAGGAACAGCTCTTGCGCAAGAGGGAGTTTTGCACAAAAAGGAGCTGTCTACACAGCTTTTCTTGTGCAAAAACGGCCCCTAATTAATTATGCAAATGAATCACGATGATATGCTACTCCACGCTTCATTTGCATAAGCATTTGAGGAAGAAGGGTGCAGTATAGATGTAGCCAAAGTGCTTCACGAAATCACTTTCAGAAACACATTAACTGGCCACCCTGGTTTGTTTATTTACTGGCACCACGGCCATGGAGCCTTGCAGCTCCCAGTGGCTCCGTTTCATCCTTTGCAGAAAGGGGGAGTCGCGGGACGTAGGTCTTTTTATCACTATGGTCTATGTGTTTAAGTTACTTGATGTAGCTCCGTCTTCCATTACACTAATTTTTGAGTATAAGAAATGTTATGCACACAGTGATGAAGTTTTCCAACTTAAACAGTGAACGTCTAATATCACATGAAACTCCTAGTTATCCATATTTGTATTTGTAGTTTGAGCTATAGTTTATTTATTTATTTATTGAAAAGTAGAGCTGGATTATCCCTGCACTCTTTACAAAAAATCATAGTTCTGCAAGAATAAATTCAAAGCATGATCACCCCTAATTCTCTGTACATCACTTTATTATAGTAAGTATTTAGGCAATAGTTTGCAGATGTTTCCTATCTGAACTTCTCTGTAATTTTGGAACTGTAAAACCAAGTGTTTATTATCAGAAGATAGGTTACTACCAGTTTATTGTAATACTGGCATGTGACCCTCAACAGGTTGTTATACTGCTATATCAGATTACACTAGCTAATGTATACAAGTTGTTACAGCATCAACATTTGTTATGCTTGTATGGAATGTGAGTTCAAGGGGAAACAGCTAATCAGTATGCATCAATCTGCATATTATTTTATTATTTTGACAGCACCTCAGAATGTGTTGGGTGCTTTCCTAATAAGGAAATATCTTAGCCCCAAGAAATTTACAGTTTAATTTCAGGTGACCCCCAGTGAATGGGGATAGCAAGGAAAAAGTAGTGGGGAAGCGATACAGAAAGTCAAAGATTACAATAATAGAATCATGTGAATAAACACTTAAGGCATGAATGCATCTGATACATACAGAGAACGATGAATTAATTCACTCTTTATACATGAGCCTGCAAAAATGAGGCTTTTAGGAGGGTTGTGAATGGAGGAAAGAGGTGGCTTGGTGAGCTCTATGGAAGGATGTTCTACCCATGGGAGTGGTGGTAAAGGGCTGCAACTGGAAGTTGGAAAGGGAAACAGAGGGGGGTGCCAATGCTGCCACATTTGGCAGTAGAGATGGGAAAATAGGAAAGAAAACCAAGCAGCAGATGTGGAATAAGGCTTGGCTACACCTAAAGTGTAACAGGGATTAGGGAAGGATGTGAATTTAAATCATGCTAGGTAAAGCTAACCAGAATCAAGGCACTTGTTTTCTAAAGTAAGTGTGTTCATGGATGGAGTTAATCAGGAACATGGCATCAGGACCAGCTTGATGTGTGGGTGTGTCCTGAGTGTTGAAGGTCTTAAAAGAAAAGACAGGAGATTTGAATTCAATATACAGTGCAATGGGAAGCCAATGGGAGAATTCAAAGAGGTTTCATGTTGCCTGAACCATACCATATGGCAGCTCTGGGCAAAATACAGCCCGTGGGCCGAATCCGGTCTGCCAAGCCACCAGATCTGGCCTGCAGATGCTGCAAGAAGCCCCATCACACACTGCTTGGAAAAGTGGCTGCTGGGCCATTTCTCTTTCAATACTGTGAGCCTGAAGGGGAGGGGAGAAGGCTTCAGATGCTGCCTCCCTGCCCCCCCCCCCCCACAATCCCATTGGCCAGTTTCTAGCCAGAAACAGCCAATGGGAGCTGCCTGTTTGAATAACAGGCAGCACAAAAAGCACCACGCCCCCCTCCCCACCCCTCCGGTTCATAGTTATTCACACATGCACATGGCCCTGCCTAGGAAACATGCTGGGATGCTGGCCAGGAATCATCCAGGTAAGTCTTCTGGCCAGAGCCTGCCTCTGGCACTCCAACCCCTCCCTTCCCCAACCCTCTGCCCCCCACTCCTGCTCCTCTACTCCACATACTCAAACCTTCTGCCCCCCTTCTGCACCCATATCCCCTCCCAGATCTGGCACCCAAATCTCCTGCTCCAGATCACAATCCCCTCCTGCCTTAGGTCACAAACCAAACTCCTGCATCCCAGTCCAGTGCTCCAGGTCACAACCACCTCCTTCACCCAAACCTCACTCTTCCTCCTGCACCCCAATCCCTTACCCCAAACTCCCTTCTGCACTAGGGATGTTACATTTTGATTAATCAGCTAATCAAATGGTCAATGTACATTTCAAAGCGAGAGGTGCAATAGTTGGGACCCTGCACGAATGGGGACTGCTTTGGTTCCACTTGTACCATTTCCCCAACTGCACCTCTGCCCCCCCAGGGAGACGGTGCTGGGGGGAGTGGCTTTAAGCTGGTTCCCCCTGTTACCTGCACACATTTCTCTATCCCTTCCACACTGTAGGGACACACACCTTTACCCAGTTCCTAGGGCTCAAGGTGCAACCCTGTGAATTTACACATCCACCCTTACCCAATTCTTAGGGCTCAGGGTGTAACTTCCCACAGGTTGGCAGGATCTTTAGCCACTGAAAGAGCCTCACACAGTAATATCCTTATCCTCTATTTATTGACAATTCCCAAACAAGCAGAATACACATGCTAAGCACACAGTGTCATGCTCACAAATCCTGATAAAGGCAGGCAGACTTCCCCTGTTGGCCAGGCAATATCAGTCTCTCTGGTCCTATGCTGTGTCTCGGAAGTGAGTTCTTCTTTCCAGGTCTTCCCCCTCCTCCTGGTCTTCTTCCAGGCTTTTCTTCCTTCTGTTACGTCTGATATTCTCCTTCTTGAACCCCAGTTTATATAATGAAAACTGAGTCTTGCTTAGCTATATCTTAACCAATTATTTTAGTATAATTTTACTAACCAATCATAACAAAATTACCTAACCAATCATACCCCACCACCTTAATTGATTTACACCTACCAAAATTAATTATACAGCAGACAGAAACAGTTACAAAACAGACAGACATCACACAGTCAAACTATAGGAAAGTGTCATAGTTCTTGCGCAAGAAGCACTGATTTCTGACATTAGAATGTCAGTGTTCTTGCACAAGGCCTCGTGGCCAGTATAAGCAGGCGGCAAGTTTTTGCGCAAAATCTTGCCAATGTAGACACAGCCCCTATGTAAAATGGGCACTTTCTTACTCAATAGATCTTCTCCCTCTGTATTTCTGTTTCCTGCATCCTACTTATTTGCTTTGATGACAAAATAAGGATTAATTGTGTTTGTTCCTGTTATTACTACAATCCTTAATTCCTTAAGGCAGAAAGCTGGATTTTATTCCTTTTGAACATCATTGTCAGCAATACATGAGCATAAGCGAACAAACCACATGTGACAGATGAGTCATGTCTCTTAATGCCCTACTAGTGTGCAGATGCTATAGTGGTGAACAAGGCATAAGATCCTACATAGAGTAGAAACAAATAGTTCCCTTACACCTTAGCTACACCCAGAGAACATCTGAGTGGGCTTCCATCCTGAGAGGAGGGAGAGATGAAGGCCTACACTTGAAAATAAAGATATTATGGACACTTGTCTCTTTGTTCCCATACATGTTATTTTTTTAAAATCAAACTACAAAAATACAGTAGTTGCGCAAATGTGGATAAAAGAACATGCTGATACATTCACAGTATTTAATTACTATTTGAAAATATTTACTGGCTAATTATTCTTCCCCAAAATATTACAACTAAAAAGTTTTCCTCCCAACAATTCCATTGCCAATTCTATTATTTTAATGTTTCATTAATGTTGAATCTCTCGGCAGAGCAAGAATAGTTCATCTACAACTATTAAAAAACTGTCTCTGTATAACAGACTACCACAAACTCAGCTTGCATCTGTTGATGTGCAGCCACAATTTTTTTTTACCTTTTAAAGCCTTCAGCCTCTTTTGTGAGACTTTGTTTCTTTTATACCAGAAATAAAAATCTATTAGGTAAGTTTTATGGTTTTATAAAGGAAACAACCTGAGATACTTCAATAAGAACAAGAAACAGAAAACAATCCTGTTTTCTGCAATGTAGCTACTACTGACATTAGAATCATAGAATAATAGGACTGGAAGGGACCTCGAGAGGTCATCGAGTCCAGCCCCCCGCCCTCAAGGCAGGACCAAGCTCTGTCTACACCATCCCTGACAGATGTCTATCTAACCTGTTCTTAAATATCTCCAGAGAGGGAGATTCCACCACCTCCCTTGGCAATTTATTCCAATATTTGACCACCCTAACAGTTAGGAATTTTTTCCTAATGTCCAATCTAAACCTCCCCTGCTGCACTTTAAGCCCATTACTCCTTGTCCTGTCCTCAGAAACCAAGAGGAACAAATTTTCTCCTTCCTCCTTGTGACACCCTTTTAGATATTTGAAAACCGCTATCATGTCCCCCCTTAATCTTCTTTTTTCCAAACTAAATAAGCCCAGTTCATGAAGCCTGGCTTCATAGGTCATGTTCTCTAGGCCTTTAATCATTCTTGTCGCTCTTCTCTGTACCCTTTCCAATTTCTCCACATCTTTCTTGAAATGTGGCGCCCAGAACTGGACACAGTACTCCAGCTGAGGCCTAACTAGTGCAGAGTAGAGCGGCAGAATGACTTCACGAGTTTTGCTTACAACACACCTGTTGATACAACATTATGTATAAGGAGAACTGGCTTTTTCCTGTAAATGTAGAATATATATTATTTGGGCAAATAAGAATCCAAAAGTGCATATTTGACCAGGTATTGATATGAGGGGTTATGCACCTGCTGTGTGGATTAGGCCCTAGTTGTTTCCTTGAAAGTAATTCTAAATAATCACCCCACAATATAGCCCACAGATCTTAGCTGTCTTCCACTGTCTTCTTTCCTGAAAACAATTACCTTAAAATTAAACCAGTAAAAGGTACCAGCATGCACTAAATAGCTCGCAATGAAGTAATGTATGAGGTTTATATGCCTGTCTAACATGGTAGCAATGGGGGCAGAGTTTATCCACCTGATTAGTTATACGTGTGTTATACATCTGATTTGCATGGTAGCATGGGTTATAACTGACTGATGTGCTGAGTGTATGTGTGTGTTATATCTGACTAGCACATTAACAGTGAAGGGGATTTTAATATACCTCACTGTTATCAATGGGATCTTAATGTTAATACTACGTAAAAGCCTGTGATAGGGATTAGAGCCTAATCCTTCAAAGAGATCAGTGTGGGAACAGCCTGGCACCCACACTGTCCCACTGGGTAAAGAGAATGTGCCTTACTGACCTCTTGCTTGCAACATATAAATAATGTACCTCCCACTATAGGTAGGACACAGTCAGGGGTCAGGTTTGCCAGGAGACATGGCACAACTCAGAGCAGTCTCTCTGCTCAGGCATGTTCAGATGATTAATGCAGAGGCATTGGACATGATCAAGCCTTATCCTCATCACAACACCTATTCTTACAGGGCATTTCTCTTGGTCTTGATTTGCATTGTCTATATATTTGTAACATTCCAGTCTTCATAGTATCTTGGTGCCAAAATAACAATACTGATGTAGTGCTTTAAATGTTCAAAGTGGTCTAAAAACATTAATGAAAGTTCAGAATGTGCTGTGAGAGAGGTATTCAAATTTCTCCATTTTATAGGTGGGGAAAACTGCCGCAGAGAGGTATGCTGTGTGCTGAGCTTGTCTGTGTCTGAGTGTATGTGTTTGTTTGTTTGTTTGAAGGAGCGTGGGCTGTGGCTGGCAGTTGGAAGTTGTGAGCTTCTAAACAAGTTTTGAAAACATGGCCAAGGCCATGCAATGAGAATTCACAGAGCAGATAATTGAACTGTGAAAGGCACCTCCCCTGTCTTGATGAAAGGGACCAGTTGTTGAGCAACACCAGGTCCTCCTTGCCTGCCAGGGCTTAGCACTAACAAGTGGGAGTGCCAAACTATAATGCTGTTGTGTCCAACCTGTTCTGAAACTACTGCTATAGCGAACTAGCCACATACAACTGGCAAAATAGCCACATTGTTCAAGCCAACTAGCCACACTCAACCAGCCAAACAGCCACATGTGGCTAGCATGTTGGACACCATGACTCTCATGAGATTGCATTGATTACTGTGTACTGTATTCCATGCCAGATGCTGGTGTGTGGAGGCCTCTAAAGCATCTCCTTGAGCCTTGGCTCTAATGCATGGACCATGGGGACTTTCCCTGCCTTGCACAGACTGAGGCTCAGCAACAAGACATTAGACTCTTGTGTATTTCTGATAAGTTGCTGAACCATTAAAAAACCCAACAGGAATAAGACTTTCCCTTCTAATGGCACCTTCCATTCCAGAATAATAAAATGCTTTGCAGCTATTAATACATTAAACTCCTCAACAATTCTGTGAGCAGTGGCCCCATTATTGCTCTTTTGCAGATGAGAAAACTGAGATACAGAGAAGTTAAGGCCCAACATTTTCAAATGTACGTGCTTAATGTTGGACTCCCAAATCCAAGGTTTGGGGCCTAATTAAAAAGGGCCCCATTTTCTGAGGTACCAAGTATCCTCCATTACTACTGAAGACAATGCAAGCTGTTGAGTGTTAAGGAGTGTGAGTGCAAATAAGGCCAGTTGCAGCAGTTTCTTGTGCCTGATTTAGGCTCCTACTTTCAGAGGCCCAAGTGGCCTGATTTGAAGGCAGGCGCACACCCATAACTCCTGTGAGAATCAGTAGAATCGAATGTGGCTAAGCCCTTCTGAATATTAAGCCACCAAGTTTCAGAAGCACCACCTAAGTGATTTACTCAGGGTCTTGCAAGAAGTCAACAGCAGTGCTGAGAGAAGAACTCAGTTCTCCTGCAGTATCTGTACTTGGTCATAGAGAATGCTTTCAATACAGGTCAGCACAATGGACACAGCACAAGTCTTCTATACGATGTCCAAAACCACTCTGTGGAGATAAACTATAGGGCCAACATTTTCAGATTTTAGTAACTAAACCTGAGCATGGACATCTATAGTTAGGCCCCTAGATAATCCACTTGACTTTAAAAAATGCTGAGGAAATCCTAGCCCCTATTGACTTCAATGTAGAGGTAGGAGCATAAACATGGATCTAGAAACTCAGCTGTAGGCATGCAAGTTTGAAAATACTGGTCATGGTACATACCCTCCTGACAAATGTTTGCAGAGATAAAGAAATGATGAGACCAAGACCAAAACTTCACACATGAATGCTTACAGTTGGGATGCTACATCTCAAAGACCTGTCTTTTAAAGGTGCTTGGTGTCTGCGACTCCTATTAATGTAAGTTAAGTTTGAGGGTGTCCAGCAATTTTGAAAATCAGGATTCTTCCAGGTAGGGGCATAACTCTAGGTGCTTAGTTACTCTTGGCCCCTACAGTTCAATAGATGTTATCAGGTAAGGTGTGAATAGAAGCAGACACAAGGTTTTTACAGATGGCAGGAGGCATCTGGGGACATAGAAAATGCTAGGAAAACATCAGAGACAAGTCTGTTAACATGCCAGTCACGCCAGGGAAGCAAAGGGAGGCTGCCTGCCAATGGGTGTGTGTGTGTGTGTCAGGAGGCTGCTGGGTGGAGTTTGTTACTCACCTTTCGGAGCCACCTCCAGCTTCTGTGAAACCTGTTGAGCAGTTCCCCCGGTGCAGGGGGGGAGAGGGGGAACGCGCCTCTTGGAACAGGTTTGTGTTTTACCTGCTGACGTTTTAAGGCTCCCGATGAGACAAAGCCACCCCGTCAGGGGAAAGACAGCCTGGAAAAACTGGTCGTGTCAGGGGCGAGGGCTGCATTCCTAGCTGCTGCTGCAGGGGGCGGCTCATCCACGCCAGGGAGTCGGGCAGGTATATAAGGAGCCAGCGAAGAACACCTGGGCACAGCCCGGGAGCTCGCTGGGGACGGAGGAAGAGCCGGGCCGGGCCGGGCCGGGCCAAGCCAAGCCGTAGAGCAGAGAGGCTGCCAGGCTCCCTGCCTTCCCGAGGGCAGCGTGGCTAAAGCTGGGATTCCCTCCGGCCAGAAGAGCGATTGTTCAGGTTGCGGCCGGGGAGCCCGGTGCAGAGCGGGGTGGCAGGCGGGCGACAGGGGGCGGCGGGGTCTCGTCCGGGACTGTGTCTCTCCTGTTTGTTTTGTCTCGCCTGTAGGTCTGCGCTGGAGCCAGGGGACGCCCCGCCGAGGCGCGGGGGCATCGGGCAGCCTCTTTGGTGCAGTGGTTCTTAACAGTTCAACAGTTCTCTAGCATAATTGTGAAATGTTTAGGACCACTTGACCAGGGAGGCCCGGGCGGCCGGCCAGGAGCAGAGGGAGCAGCGGACTGCAGAGCTGTGGGCGGCCCAGATGGGAGGGTGCAGCCGGGACGGGCCAGGCCGGGCTGGGAGCCCCTGTTTGCGCGGGCCAAGAGATCGCGTGTGTAGGGCTGGGTAGGGACCTCGGGAAGGAGGCGCAGCCTGAGAAGCTGACACCGGGCCCGATCCGGGCACTTGCAGGCTGGGATGGACAATCCTGCGAGCTTTGGCCAGGATCCTCCCGCGAGCATCTCCGCCCCCCCCCCCCCCCCCGGGCCCGTGGGTCCCTGGCTTCCCACGCATGATTCTCCCTCGTTCTGATATTTTGAATGCCCTCCTGTAACACGGGCCCCAGAGCAGGGCTGTGCTGGGCACGTCGCAGCCCTTTTCCCCCAGATCCCCTGGGCTGCGGCGCACAGGTTACTGACAGGTGCTGGGCAGCTGGGGAACACGTGGCGAGTGAGAGGCACCTGGACCGGCTTTGCAGAAGCGCATCTGTAAAATACGCTGCAAGCCCGGTTTATTTGCCTGTAGTTTCACTCTTGTGTTCAAGCCAGCTGTTCCTCTAATCATCGGCCATGTCCAGTGACAATTACACTGACAAAGTAATACCAATGGGAATATTTTTTTCAGACCTTATTGTATCATGTGTTGTAAGGACTGAATGGCAGCTAATTGTTTGGTAAGAAACACTTGGGGTGCATGCAGAAAAGAAAGGGGTTCTGTTGTCTTTCTGTTCTCATAGAGCTTAATTCCTATCCATGTTCTGTGTCTCTCACACGCAACCATGACCTGATTTTTAAAAAATTAAATGGATTTACTGTTTATGGAGTTTCAGTCTTCAGATGTCTGTTTTTTTAGGCACATGTGGATGGTAGAATTTACCAGCCTTTCCTGTTGGCTCTTTTGGGACTCTAGTGCACCTTTATACTGCTGTTTTTCATGCTGTATTATTTTAGCAAGGTAGGACCTAATCCAACTTCAGTCTCCACTCAGGCAAATTACTTCAGCAGAAGTTTTACTTGAGTTAAAAATGGCAGCACTGGGGACCTGATCCAAAACCCTCTGAAAACAGTGGGTTTCATTGATTTTGTTGGACTTGGCTCAGGCCCTGTATCCTTAGAATTTAGCTGTAGCATTCTCTGGGTGAAAATCTGGCAACATGTCAGTTTCCAAGCCATCATTTTAGATTCAAGACAATTCTTTGTCATTGAAATTGTAAGGTTACTCCTCCATCTCTTCCCTCACCCTCCTTCGTTCATATACAGCTAAACAAAACAAAAGGCAAGAAGTTTTCATTTAAAATGAAATGTTATTTCTAAATCTTTGCTGGGAACAGATCTCTGCCTGAGGTTTTTAAAACAAAACAAAATCAAACACACGCACACCTACATTAGTGGCACTCTGCTTACTTAAAAAGTTGTCACTGTTTTATAGCAAGCACATTAGGAGCACATGTGTAATTGCTAGGGGTGAAATCCTGGCTCCACTAAAGTCAATGAGAGTTTTGGCATGGATTTCAATGGGCCCAGGATTTCACACCTGTGTCTTGATGGAACACCCAGGGGCAAGTGAAGATATTTGAATGTGGATAGGCAAAAGTGACATGAATGTCTGCTCAGCAACAGTTTAGAGCAGTAGATAAAAATCATACCGTCTCTTACTCAGAACAGGTTGGGCAAGGATACTTGTGACATAATAGGGTTTAATATAGCTGGGAGTCAGGGAATGGTGGCCCTCTAGCAGTGTTTCTCAAACTGTGGGGCTTAGGCAGGCTTAAACAAGCCCAGGTGAAGTGGAAAAACAAATTTCATATGGGACTTAATTCCATATGAGATTTTGTATGAGATGATTCAGTGTTGTTCTGTCTAGGTTCTAATATATGTCACCCAGCATCACAGTTTCCTAACCTCTGCTAAATATTGAAAAAGGCATAATAATACAGTTTGGTGCACTCAGTTCTCTTTAACGTCAGTGGGTGGTGTGAATGTTTAAATAGTACAGGGCTGAGTACTGAAGTGGTGAAAATATACTTGTAAAATGTGAGCCTGGTAACCCAGTTGGTGGAAATCAACTGTAACTCTGTTCATTTCAGTGGAGCTGTTTTGATTTACACCAGCTGGGAAATCTGGCCCAATGTGGCCCATCCACACACAAAAAAGGGACCTGATTCTGTTATCCTTCCACATGCAACCTGTCCATTGAAGTCAATGGAGTATTGGGTGCACAAAGAATGTGGGATGGGACTCTTTGAAATCAATGAAGATGTTTCCCTCTTGCTCCATTTAAAACATATTACCATACAGCTCCAGATGGGCACATTATTTCTGTGTTTGAGTGCAGAATGCTCTGGGACTGTCTGAAACTGCCCTCACTGCCAATAGGAAACAGTCTATTTTGTTTTAAAAGAAAATCCTGGTAACAATGGCAGAGTGAGCCTGGGGAAGTTTGTACACACAGAAAGAAAGAGAAACCTGACTGTCAAACTAATGCTAAGACAAAACTTTTCTGATTACTCATGGGCACTGATGCTTTACTGTAAACCTTTGGGTGGAATCAGGGAGGGTCACTACTTTACTGGAATGTCTCTTCCATGCATGTTTTACCATGTATGAAATTCAAATGTACAGAATTGCATTGAAGCTAACCATTGTTTTTCTTTTGCCAAACTTGTTGAGCAGCTGATGACAGGCTTGTATGTTTTATAAACTGGGCAACAAGCCACCCGAACAAACAAAACCAAAATAAAATGTTGGACAATTAAATATGAAAATACGCTGGCTGCTAGCTCTTCCTTGTGATACATTGAGTTAAGTGAAAAGCTTGAAGGGCATAAGCAAGGAGCATCAGACAGCTACTGTTCTTTTCTGCCTACCCTAGCCACATAGCCTATCTTCACGTATCGTCATTAAGGTCTAATGTTTGAGACTTTAGGACAAAATGAAAGCTCATGTTGCTCGATAACCAGCTTGTATAATGACATCTGATTGTAAGCGCTCGGGTTTCGGGTAAAGTAATTAGTGAAGATATTTATAAGTCTGGGTATGGTCATGATAGAGGGAGTGGCAGATTAGTCTGAGCTGAGGGGATAACACTAAGGCTTAAAGATGCATTTCTCCTAGCCTGCTTTCCCCCACCCCTTTGTGTGGGCTGCCTACTATGTTCAGTATGCACAATAATGCATTGGAAATGATACCTAAGTGGTCAGAGATCCAACTGGCAGTCCCTATCAAAGCTCACTAAGCCATGCCAAATAAAAATAGAATGCCTGAATGAAGAAATCTGGATTCTCTTTCTTTCAACTGCTACATGCTACCTTATGGAGGTGAATGACCTAGACTTTGGCCCAATCTGCTGACTGATTAACATTTTGCTGAATGCAAGCATCCTAGGTAGCATCACAAGTAGGTTCTTCACTAAGACATAGTCACACCTCTTCAAGCCCTTGAAGTAATCACATAAAAGCCATTTTGTTGTTGCTAAAGCTAATAAAATATTTTTACTTCAAAGCATCTATAAGAAAAATTTTCAAAGAGGACTCAGCATGGCTTCTAACTCACACCTGCGGTTTTGTGCACACAGTCATTTGCAGGAATAGATTATAGAACTTTCATCATTTAACTGACTGTTAGTGGCTGGAATTTGTAGGTGCATTACAGTTCCTGTTTTCTCCACTGGCTGCAAGAGGAGCAGGATGTGACCCATTTCTTGGGTGCAAAATCAGTAGGTAGATATCAATGGCCAGCTCCTCAACTCATCTAACTTGGTCTCACTCTTTTGACTTCAGTGTAGGTACATTACTGTACACCAGCTGAGAATATGGTCCTGAAATTCTCTTTCTCTATACAGATAATTGAGTACAAGATTGTAGGAACAAATTCAGAGGCCACATTTGAAAATTTTAAACGTGTTTCAAATTTATTTAATTTAAAAGACTTGATAGTGGATGCTGACAAAAAAGAGCGGGGAGCAGAGGGAGAGGCAAGGCCTGTCAGCATGACCATAATTAAGGAATGCGATGTCAATCTGTGACACACTTTGCCAGAGATATTGTGAAAGTCAAAACTATAAGGTTCAAAAAAGAACTCTATAAGTTCCTGGGGAATAGGTTTATTAGGAGCTATTGGTCAGGATGTGCAGGGATGCAACACTGTGTTATGATTGTCTCTACCCTCTGGCCGTCAAAAGCTGGAAGTGGACAACAGGGGATGGATCACTAGATGGGTATCTGTTCTGTTCATTCCCTCTGAAGCATCTAGCATTGACCATTGTTGGAAGACAAGATACTGTCTGAGTACGTCTAGTCTTATGAACGAGGTGCTGAGAGTGAATATGTTTAATCGGGAATGTGGCAATTCTCTGCTTTGGCATCAAGTCATACAAAAATCCAGCCATGTTAGAATTCATGAGAGTCTCATTTAAAAAATCTCATTTTTAATGATTTTTAGAGACTATTACTGGCAGCTAATATAGCAGTGACCACAATAAGCCATGATCCCCAAAGCTGTCTAGCCTGCCCTCCTCTATCCCTGCCTGGCAGATAGGCACCCCTTACTCACTCCATCCTTCTGCCATCCTGGCTTCCCTTCATTTGTATAGCTCCACTGTCTGCAGCTTGCTCTTTGATGGTGGTTATCAGGATCTATGTTGGACACCAGAAAGCAGCAATAGCTACTATGTATGCAGTTAAATTGAAAACCATTTGCTTCTTCCCAATTCCAGTTTTCAATCTGATTTTTCCCCCCTATTCTCTGATGTCAGACTTGTGACTCCATCCTTCTGCAAGGTACAAAAAGCTGGAATGGAAATGTTCTGCACACTGTACAGTAGAGTCCCCATGTTTTGACTCTTAGCCAGAGATGAACATATCTGTCCAGAACTGTCACTCTTTGATCTCCTTTATGGTAAACATCACTTGATCCTCAAGGGCTGGAACTACATGAATTACATATGTCTTTCTTCCTGGAATGCAGAAGGAAGCAATTTTAAGAAAATGTGGCATTAAAATTGGAAATATTTCATTGACATTTTTATAGTAGCCACATGCAGGGAATTCTTTTTCCTGCCTTGTTTAACCTTCACAATATCATAAAGTAGCCCTAAAGTCTTTTTGATGTCAAGATGAAAAACATCTAAAATAATGTTTAGTTACTGCACTTCACTAACCATGCAGCAAGCTACCTTTCCAGTATTTTTACTTCTGAAGTAGAAGATTAGCTGGCATTGCTCAGGTCCTTAACTCAATTAATTTTTGTCTTTCTTCATTTAGATCATCGCTCTGGGGTGGAGCTGAGGATGGGTGGTTCAGTATGCAGTCTGTACCAGGAAGAAAGGACAACTCCATCCTGCTCTCACTGCAGCAGGTTGGGGCCAGAAGAGATGCCCTTGTCCATGGCCGCTGCAGCAGGCCCAGCCAGGGGAGGGGGGCATGTCCCCCAGCTGAAGGACAGGCAGACAAACAAGCCACACAGATAAACTCTCTGAAATATATAGTAGATAGCTGTCCCTTTCTCTACCCCTGCTCCTTTCTGGCCCAAGGGGCATATAGCTGTCCTGGTCACCATCACTAGCTCCTTGTTGCCCCCCTGTGGTCATTCTGGGGTATAATTGTCCCTCCTACAAGACTCTTCCCTTTCCATGTTCTGAGAAACAATCATATTCCAGGCATATCCCATTGTCCTGGCACAACCAAACCTTTGCCTTGCTTCAAGTTATGGTAAGAGGAAGCTGCGTACTAAACTAGGTGGTCCTAACTCTTACCGTTTAGGAGAAGTTCTTGAATAAATGGACTCATGGATGGATGGATGGGATAGACACACATATGCACAAACTTTCTCAAATATATTGCAGAAGATTAATAAGGAAGCAGGCAATGGGCAAGGAAAAAATGAACTAATACATAGCCCATATACTCTGTGACTATCAGGAAACACCACAAGTAAAAGGATCTAAGATATCTACTGATGCACAGCACTCATCTGTCTCCTGTTTCATTCTTGTCCTTTATGCTACTCTGGTGAATGTTTCAACTTTTCCTATTGTGACAGAACAATAATTAGAATTTTTTCATCAAACTGCTCAATGTCCATGGTATCAGTGTTGACAACTCCTGTAATTTTATGGTGAGTCTTGTGATAGCTGGTGGGTTTTTTTTTTAAGGCCTCATTCCTGATTCATGTGAATAAAGGTGAGTTACTGCTGTCTTTTTTTAAAAGTATGTTTCTAGCCCTTGTGATTGCAAATAAAAGCTTGAAAATACACCCCTAAGGTACCCTAAAGTCTCAATAAACAAAAGGTAAATAGAAAAAAATTGTGTTGTGTTTTTAATCTAATGATTTTAAGACAATTTCAAGAATTAGCAGGGCTGCCTTGTAATTTTTTGAATGTTTGGATTTGACAATACCATATAATAATAAACCTGGTAAGATGTAGCTCATTAATGTTAAGAAATGAAGACATTAGTTCTTTTCTCAAGTGTAATTCCAGAATGATTCCAAAGGCTTGTGTGCAGTGATGTGACAGAACAGAAGAGAAAGATCTTGACCTTGCTACAGGGATCCTTGCCTTTGCTATCTTCAGACTAGAATATTGCAGTGTGCTGTCTGAGGGGACATAGCTTAACTCTTTTTAGAAATCTCAAGCTAGTAGAAAATACTGCTGCCTGTTTATTAAATGTTGTTACATGCAGACTAGTACGTGCTGGTACTCGGGAGTGTGCACTAGCTTCCAATTAGTTTACAAACTGAATTGATTAATAGATTTTAAGGTCAGAAGGGACTGCCACGATAATTTAGTTTGACTTCTGTGACATACACACAGAAGGACCAACAGCCACCATGAGCCCCGTGGCAAGGTGTGGTGGGGGGCCCCAACAATGTGCCCCCTAGAAAGGGTGGGTCCTTGGATGGAAGGAAGGTACTGGGAGCGGCTAGCTCTCAGCACCAGTTGGAGTGCAGCACACCCCCTCCACCCAGCCCCCAGAGCCACACAGAGTGCCTGGTGTGGCACTCCAGCAGCAATTCAAAAAGCCTGAGGACAGCCATTGCCATCACCCCTGCCACTGTAGTAATAGTGGCATCCAGGAGCCCTGGATTCCTTTGAATTGTCATGTCCTGGGGGCAGTTGCTCTTTTTGTTCCCCTTGCCCCCCATCTGTGGGCCTGCATGGACAAGCTATAGAATTTCACCCCATGCTTCCTGCACTGAGACTAATAATGTGTGTCTAGACTGAAAGGTTCTAACTGAGGGAGTTACAAACATTAGGTTTACCGTGGATGTGCCAAGTGGTTTGGGATCCAGTTGCATTAAAGATTCTCTCACTGCCAGAGTGATACAGACACAAGGGAGACCAGTAGGATGATGGAGCTAACAGACCCCAGGGTTCAAAGAAAGGGAGCTCTTGGTGGGGATTTTCTGTAAAAAATCTTTTAATCTGAAATTCATACCCCATGTGGCCCACCAGTGTCAGGATTTGTTGATCTTCAAGTCAAGCAGCCAGGCTTATCCATTTGTCCAGGCATTTTCCAGTAGAACTGGTAGGTAGGGGAGGCTACTCCTTCCAGTAGATTCATTAGAGAGGTAATTTGTATTTTGGAAAATGAAATTAGTTTTAACGTGAGGACTAGGTCTTCTGTGTTGGGCGTTTAACTTTTGGTTCTATGTTTTGCGTGTGTATGAGTACCTACAACTCTGGCATTGCCTTGTCTCTGTAGTATCGGAAAATCTCCCAAATATTGATTCGTGTATTCACATAGCAGTTCTGTGAGGAAGGAAATTGTTACTCCTTTTTCACAGATGGGGAATAAAGGTAGAGAGAAGATAATACTGTGCTTCACACATGAAATCTGTGGCGGAGCTGGGAATTGAATCCAGATGTCCTGAGATCCAGTCCGGTACATTAGCCATAAGCACATTCTCCCTCACTTTTCCATATATTAGAAATACTGAGAATAGCAGGTTCCTCTAAAATGCTTTAACAGACTTAATCTTTCCAACACTTGCCAGAATAATATTAATTGTCAATTAGGGATCTGATCCGATGGCCATTACACAGGCAAAACTCATGTTGATTTCAGTGATGTAACAGGCTAGAATAGAAAAACATTGACCATGAGCCAAATTTAAATGGCTAAATAATTATTGTAATTAAAACAATACAGGCTGTCTAATGAGGTCTTTACAACCAATATGCTCTTTTCAGTATCATGTAAGCCATCTGCATACTTTGTCTGACAATGCTAGGATACAATTGGCCATATTCCCCTCATTCACAGCTACGGTTCAGTGGAGTTGTGTGGATGGGATTGGGAACATAATTTGGTCTAGTTTCTTAGCATTGGCAAATACTTACATTCAGAATTGTGGCACCTCAATTTCTCCATATCCATATTCAACTAACCTTTTAAAAGGTAATTCTTGGGCCTGGTCATGACAATTGAAAGATTAGATTCCATCAATTAAAGATCTTTTGAGACTATAAGGCAGCTTTCAAGTTCTTTATAAAAATAAATATCAGAACATAGGCAACAACACATTGTTAATTATAAGCTCCATCCTAACATCAAACAGGCAGATCTGGTTATCTATAAAGTTCCAAAGTAAACTTTTGCAACAAGGGATCAGAATCCATTTAATATGGCTGTTGTTAACATTTACTCTAGTGCCAAGTGCTCATCCTAGCTTCAGAGGCCCAGGGTTATCCTCAAGAGAAATAATTTTCCTTTGCACCATCAGAAAAAGAGCTGACAGTATTAGCTGATAATGTGTGCTGAAGCAAATTTGATGACTTACAAATAATAGGATATCAGACGTAATAAAATTAGTCATTTTTTCTCTCACTCTTTTATGTGAGTCAGTCTAAATTCTGAAAGTGCTCTTCAGATCTCTCATCATGGTCAATTCTGTAGCCAGGTTCTGAAGAAAAAGCTGGAATGACCCAGTGATTATGCCATAGTATTTTAATAATGTACCTTGTATGTCTGTGTGGGCACAGTGCATATTAAACAGTCACCTGAAGTCCCAAAGTTACTATAGCCATCACATAGAACTTGGTTTTGTTTGCTGTAATGAACAGAGACTGGTCTGAAATCTTTTTAGGTTTGGCTTATACATTATATTGAAATGAAAGACAACAATTAATAGAGTTGCTGCCACAGGAAAGTGAGAGATAGAGTCTTACCAACCAATGGCAGACATGTCTCCTTTAGGAGATAAATGACTCTGCTGAAGGCTTGATCTGGTACCACTGAAGTCAATGTGAGATATGCCATTGAATTCAATGTGTGTAAGATTAGGCCCTAGCCTTGTTTCATTTAGTTCCTAAATAGAACTAGATCCTATGCACAGAGACACATTTTCGAAGGCACACAGGTACTCAGCTCATTCATCTCCCACTGAATGTCAATGTGTTGTGTGTGTGTGGGAGAAACCTTAATTGTTTCAGGGCTTGTTTGCATTAGGGGTGTAATAGTATAGTTGATTAACCGATTAACAGATAAGCATTTAAAATATGTAAAGTATATTAGGAGCCAGGTGGGAAGGCAGCCTGGATCAGTCCTGGCTTGCACCAGGTCTGGGACCCACCTCCGCTGCAGTTCTGCATTTAAAGTGTATTGGGAGCCAGACGGACAGGCAGCCTGGTTCATTTCCATCTCGCACCAGATCCAGGAGCTCAGACCCACCCTGGACAGGAGTTGCTGCTACCTCAGTATCAGAGGCAGCAGTATGGGGCACAGGCAGTGAGTCCATGTGGGGAGCTGGTTTTTAAACTGGCTCCCCTCATGGACCAGCTCCTGTCTGGCATCCCACTGCTGCTCTGATACAGAGGCAGCAGCGTGGGGTGGCAGCAACTCATGTCTGAGGGCAGAGACAGCAGCACAGCGTGGCAGGGAGTGGGGCTGGAGCGCACTGGCTGCTGGCCCCACCCTTGGGGTCTATAGAATAGTGGAATAACCGATAAGAATTCACAAGGTTAATCAACTATTCAATTAACCAGTATTTAACATCCCTAGTTTGCATAGTGAGTTAGTGTGCAGCAAGCTAGGGTGTGAATCTAGAATGCACCAACTTGCCCCATACTAATATAGCCCATGGGCCTGCTATAGCACCATGAAGCCCCTAAAGCAGTGGTCCCCAACACGGTGCCCGCGGGCGCCATGGCGCCCCCGGGGGCATTCGTGTGCGCCCGGCAAGTGCTCGGGGCTGGCCTGGCCCTGGGCACGTGACGCACGCATGGTGCCGGAGCCGGCCCCGGGCGCATGGCGCACAGTGAGCGCTGGCCCTGGGAGCACCGTGAATTGGCTGCCCGCGCTCTGGGTGCGCAGTGCTTGGAGGAGGCACTGGCCCCGGATGCGTGGTACTTGGGGGGGAGCTCCGGCCCCGGGTGTGCGGTGCTTGGAGGGGGGGGCGCCGGTCCCGGGTGCATGACACTTGGGGGGGGCGCCGGCCCCAGGCGCGCGGCACTTGGGGGGGGACACCGGCCCCAGGCGCGTGGCTCTTGGAGGTGGCCCCGCCCCCGGGCACACGGCTATGGGAGGCCCCGCCCCCTGGCGCCCGGCGGGCGAACGGCCACGCCCCCTGGTGCCTGGCAACCTCCAAAGGTTGGGGACCACTGCCCTAAAGTGTGAGGTGGTATGCTACACTTTCACTGCATTATAGCATTGATGACCTGATGGGACACTTAGGGTATGTCTAGATTACATGCCTCTGCCGACAGAGGCGTGTAAAATAGGCTACACGACATAGTCAATGAAGTGGAGATTTAAATATCCCTTGCTTCATTAAAATAAAAATGGCCACCACGCTGTGCCGGCTCAGCTGATCGTCGGCACAGCACACGAATCAAGATGCAGATCGGTCGACAGGGAAAGCCTTTGTCGACCACTCCTGTAAACCTCGTTTCACGAGGCATAAGGGAACAGTTGACAAAGGCTTCCCCTGTCGACCGATCTGTGTCTTGACTCGCATGCTGTGCCAATGATCAGCTGAGCCGGCACAGCACGGTGGCCATTTTTATTTTAATGAAGCCAGGGATATTTAAATCTCCACTTCATTGACTATGTCGGGTAGCCTATTTTACATGCCTCTGTTGGCAGAGGCATGTAGTCTAGACAGTCCCTTCCTGAGCACCAAGATGGTGCACTCTGGATTCACATCGTAGCTGATGTGCACTAATTCACCATGTAGATAAGCCGTTAAGAATGTTCCAAAATCCCACTCTGACACCAGGCTTTTCAAATCTGAATGCTTAAAATTAGATTTCTAAACCCATATTTAGACACCTAAAAGTATGTGGCCCGATTTTTAGAATCACTAAGCACCAAAAATCAATGTGGTGATCTAAGAAATATCAGCTCATGTGAGTACTGAAATATGTATTTAGGAGTCTCACTTTAGGGATACTGGTTGGGAACATTTGGCTTGATCTAGTAGAATCTAGTAAAATTTCAAACTCTTTCTTTGCATCCTTCCAGACTTACATGCCAAAATTCTTTCATGCATTCTTTGGAGGAACATATTCCTTAACTCTTCTGTCTAATCTTGCACACACCCTATGTCTCCACTCTGTGACTGAACCCTTGAATTCTTAACGTATGAGACCATTACACAAACAAAACAAAACAAAACAAAACAAAACAAAACAAAAAAGAATTCGATAAGTCCATGGACGACAGGCCCAATCAGAGACTTCTAGTGAAGATGGTCAGGGATGCAACCGCATCCTCTCAGTGTTCCAAACTTTGGACTGCTAGAAGTTGGGTGACAGAATGGATCATTCAATAATTGTCCTGCTCTATACCCTTTGAAGCATCTGGCACCCGCCACTGTTAGAAGACAGGACACTAGACTAAATAGACCATTGGTCTGGACCAGCATAACATGCTTATGTTCTTACCATATTTTAAGGAGTGTCTGAATTCACTCATGGAGACACCTATTATTCGCCCCATATTCAATAAACAGCTAGCTCACAGCTGGCTTGGTATGAGTTTAAACACTGATACATGACTGTAATTGTAGCTGTTAAATATTATAGTAAATTCAATTAATTTTGTTTTCTATTACACCAAATTTATCATATGAATGTAACTTGTAGGCACCATTAAGAATTATTCTTCATTGCTTTTTGATCCATAAAAGTACCACAGAAATAGTTTTGTGTCAAAGCATATATTTGTCACTTAACATTTTACAGTTGAGAAAACTGATAATCTATAGGTGTCTATTTACAGATTAATCCCAGCAATGATAAGTAGTAATATGACTCTTGCCACCTTTAAATAGTGAGAGCACTTTAAAGTTAAATAAAAAAATGTAGCAATCTACATTTCTGTATGCGGTGAGTTTGCAGCACTTTAAATGCTGCATAGAACATGTTCTCATCAGGTTGGCTCTCATTGTGCTAACAGCCCAAGACAGAATAGCCAGCATTTTCAAGTATGTTTAGGCTTCTGAAATCCACATTTAAGCTTTGTCTACACTTGGGACTTGTCTGGTCTTAAAAGATTTGCCCCTTTATATCCACATAGTCAAAGTGGTAAAATCATCTTAGTGTTGCTGTACTTAAGCCACTATACAAGTCCCTGTACCAGCATGATTGATTCAGGTTTGGTGAAGTACAATAAATTCTACTGGTGTAAAGTGCCTTATTCTTGTATAACTATGATTACACTAGGATTGTTACTGGTATAACACTTTTGTTTAAAAATATCTTACCTCAGCAACATAGTTATATTGGTCAAACTTATATTGGTAAGACTGAGCAATAGGTACCTGAGGGTATGTCTACACAGCAGAGCTAAAGTTGAATTAAGCTAAACATCTTCAGCTACATCAATTGCATAGCTTAAGTCGAAATAGCTTAATTTGGCTTTTGGCGCTATCTACCCAGCAGAAAGTCGAAGTAAGAGCTCACTTCCTTCCATTTCCCTTACTCTTCATGAAATGAGGGTTACCGTGAGTCAGAGTAAGAAGTCTTCCAGCTTGACATTATTTCAAAATAAAGGCTTGTACTGTAGACACGCACTATGTTATTTCGGAATAACATTGGTGTAGATGTTGCTATGTAGACTTACCTTGAATTAATACCCCTATTTTCACTTATGGGTACTTGTGTAATAAGTGAAAAACAGACCATTTATTTAGAGCCCATGGACCTCATAAGTGAAGTTCAGGAGATAATTGTGCCCTTCTGTATCCAGGCCACAGAGCACATGAGTCATTACTCCCCAAGTACGGACCTTGGCTCGCAAGCTCAGTTTGTGTGTGTTCGTGTTTTCAGTTCTTTGGTGTTGGACGAGTCACTGGCTGTCAACCTTTGTGTGGGTACAGGTGCCTAACTTTAGAAACAAACTTGAACAACTGGGTCTTAAAGGATTCTTTGGACCTTAACCAGAGTGTGATTTTATCTCTGCACCTTCTGTGTTGGCTGGCAGCCCATGAACCCACATGATGTTGCCTCTCCTTTCCTCATCTTGTGTAGTGGGACCAGGGGAAAGAAATATCAAGAAGCACAGGTGGCAAAAGCACAAAGGCTGTGTCTAGACTGGCCAGTTTTTCTGGAAAATCAGCCGCTTTTCTGGAAAAACTTGCCAGCTGTCTACACCGGCCACTTGAATTTCCGCAAAAGCACTGACTTCCTACTGTAAGAAATCAGTGCTTCTTGCGGAAATACTATTCTGCTCCCATTCAGGCAAAAGTCCCTTTTGCGCAAAGCTTTTGCACAAAAGGGCCAGTGTAGACAGCTCAGATTTGTTTTCCACAAAAAAGCCCCGATCGCGAAAATAGCCATCGGGGCTTTTTTGCAGAAAAGTGCATCTAGATTGGCACAGACGCTTTTCCGCAAAAAGTGCTTTTGCGGAAAAGTGTCCATGCCAATCTAGACGGTCTGTTCCGAAAATGCTTTTAACAGAAAACTTTTCAGTTAAAAGCATTTCCGGAAAATCATGCCAGTCTAGACGTAGCCAAACACTAGAGGAGTCAGGGGAAAGCTGCTATACACCCATCCCCAGAGCAGATCCACTCCCACTGTGCCATGGATTAGGGAAAGTGGTGGGTGGTTCCTTTTGCTCCCATAATGGCAATTTCTGGAGTAGCCTGCCACAAGATCACCAAAGGATGGGAAGGGAAGTAGTATATGGTGACAACTGTCTATTTTTGCCTACAGCCAGTAGAAGAGTTAAGGGGGAAGGGCTACTGGATATGAGTCTGAGGAGAGGGAATGAACCTAAATGAACAGGGAGTTTGATTAAGAGGGATATATTAAGAAATGAGAAGTGGCATAGAATCCTTATGTAGTAACAGTGATAAGCTGTCATTAATTTAGGGTGTGCTTCTTAAAGGCATTTAAGTACCTAAGCCCCATTGTTAGGCACCTTTGTGATCCACAGAAGTCATGCAATAAAAGTTCTCTCTCTCTATCTTGCTGCTTGTGGGCACATGCACTCCAGCCTCCCTCTTGGTACTTAACTCTGGCCTAAACCCTAAAGTGATTCACAAACTGGCAAAGACTAAGCCATGTGGTGGGGCCCATCCCCTAGAAGGGCTCAGAGGGCACCTACCAGACCAGGCCTTTCAGGCAAGTTCATGCAAAGCATCTGGCCTGGTGGAGTGGGAATAGGCCCTCCCTTATAATCTTTAGCCTAATGGGCCAGGTACTCAGCCTAGAAGAGGGAGACCCTCACTTCAACTTCCAGCCTCCTCCTGAGTGGGAGAAGGGATTTAAAGCCGCATTGATCACCTCTCAGGGGAGGGCTTTAACCATTGGGCTACAGGAGAGTCTGATGCAGGGCTCCCTCAGTCCTTTCTGTAGACTTTGTTCTGCTTTAATTGTATAATTGATCGTTAATCAGGTTCACCAGAGAAAGCATTTGAATAACTCTACTGACCAGTGGCTACATCACTCACCTAAGCAGCAGCCAAGCACTGTTCAGATCACTTCCTCCTCTTAGGCAGAGGGGTGTGTGTGTGAGAGAGACTGAAGGGGACTTGCACCTGTTGTCTCCAGGTCCTTTCCCTGCCCTCTCTAGTCTTTGTGTTTTGTGCTTTCATCACCTGAGTAAGTAACTATGCACTAGGCTGAAGATTACAAGGGAGGGTCCTTTTCGCCCTCTGCCCACCAATTTTGTTTAGGGCTCACACTGCAAGTGACTTGGGTGCCTAAACACTTATCTTCCCTTAATAGGTGGAGCTTATGCAGAGGCATTTCCCTGTAGCCCAGACATAGGCATCTCTAATCAGTGGCTTCCACCTAAGGGTGCTGGTTTTGTGGATTGCTGTCTAATTTGCCTGTGCCCAGTTCTCCCCATTCATTGCCTACATTCCTAACTGATGCCATCCACTGGGAGTTTGTGGATAGTGTTAGGCTGGTGATTATCTAGGTGCTACAATGCCCTTGTGCCTTGTTGTCACACAGAGAGGGGAAGCTGTTCTCCTTTCAGAACAATGTTATTTCTGCCCTATTTCTGTCCTTTGTGTGTACTGTATCTCCTTGCCTTCCTTTCTCTGAGTCTCTCCCTCTCCCTGTCATTTCTCTCTCCTTTCTGGGCTTATGCATCTTCTCAGCTACAACTTGGAAATCTCACCTATAAACTTCACTCCCAGCTCTAACTCCAGCTCATCTGGAGCATTAATATAATAGTTTATGCTGATATTAAAAAAGAAATTGTGAGTCTGTATGTAAAGATAAAACCTTCCTAGGATTAATAGAGTAGAATTAGGGGGGAATTCACCTCTTTCAGACATTGTTTCAGGATGCCTTAGTTAGCCATCACTGTATCTGTTCATACTCATTTCTGCTCAGAAGACTTTTCTTCACAGCCACAGGACCTAAGGCATAATTTTGTTTTGCAGAAAAATTGAAATTCTGATGAATGTGGTATGTGGGTCAAAACTACACCATATGGGTTAGATCTGAGAAAGCAAGTAAGTGTTTGACACATGTAGGCTAAAATGTTCAATCTCTTTGCATTAGATGCTTGTTGCCCTCCAGATTCTGCAAATGTCCATAGGCAGAGGTGCAAGAACATAGGAAGCCATACTGGTTTTGAATGTAAGTGTCTGGAAATATTGACAGGAATAAGCATTTGCAGCCTGAAAATATCTGGACAAAACTGAGAGCAGAGTGAGTGGAGCTTTCCTGTTTAATTGAGCATTTGTAGGTTTCAATGGCATATTATGCAAGAAATTCTGATTATGCTTGTGAATGGGATCGATTCTTTTTCTGTGTTTACCATGCACCAAGGAGACTGCTGTCCCATGTTTCTCTTGTATGGGTTTCATGCAATGGTATATCGTATTCATTATACTTTTCCTTTCTTTCAGGCTGTCAAAGCATCTTTCACTGGTTCATCGGTTTGTTTCATAGAGAAGAGCAGCAGGTATGAGGACATAAAGTGAATAATTGTATACTTGAACTTGTGTGAAGTTAGTTACAGTACACAGAAAAGAGATTTTAGTGTTCTTGAGGCATTAGAATGAATTCTGTCAGTTACAGCCACGTGCTTAAAACATTCTTTGTAAAGCGTCTTGGCAAACTAAAATAAAAAGGAACCTCATAAATACAAGTCATAATTAATGTTGCTGTTATTTCATGTGTTTATTTTGTATTTCATCAGGACTTTTTCAAATGCTGACATGTCGCTGAAATGCTTAATCTACGATTAAGTAGCAGTATATATCCATACCAAGATCCTCTTGCCCATTAAATTAGATGGCTTATTGGCTTAGAGGAAAATATCTTACTTTCCTTTTGGTACCTAACTGTCTTCAGATATTATTTTAAACGCTTTTTTGCAGCCATATCGCTAGCGGTATCCGCGATAGTTATTGAAGGCGGAGCGCCACCTGCTGACATAAGAACATAAGACAAATGTAAAAAACCTCAGCGTGACCGATTCCTCAGGAATGGAGGTTGTTCCTAACTCTGAAATAAGCTCTGAACAAAACGTTATGGTTGTCCTTGTAAACATGTACAACTGAGCACTGACTTAATACAGCTTTGAAACTTTACTATGCAGAAGAAAAATTTTGGTTTAAACCATTTTGGTTTAAATGAAACTGACAGAGAAAAAGTTTCCTTACCTCCTCAAATCTTTTTAAGCATTCCCTTTATTTTCAATAGTTTTCCTTTAACACAACACGGTACTGTATTTGCTCTTTTTTGACTCTGCTGCTGCCTGCTTCTGGTTCCAAATGAGTGTGTTGTTAACCAGTCAGCTGGTAACTCCGGGTGTTCCTAACTCCGAGGTTCTACTGTATGTACATTAGACGAATTGAGAGTTGTCCTGAAACTATGTTGACTCCATATGTGGATAAATAAGATTAGCTCCGAATAGCAAATTGGGATTCAAGTTTCTCCTTTGTCTTTTTCAAAATTAACAACATTGCTGTAATAAAAAGACCACTAAAAATCCCTGTTTCCTTGCTGAGTAAAAGACACTTGTCTCATATAAATGGTTCTTTTTCAGAGGAATAATTTGCTGTTAAAAAGTAAGAACTGCTTGTTTCTTTGTCTCTTTATGACAAAGCATCATACATTAGTGGGGTTATACAGATTTCCTCATTCCGATCGAGTATTTTAAAATATTGAATTAAGAAAATGGAATCGCTCTGTTTGTTCAATGGGTTGACAAGCTACACAGATATGGACAGAACATACCTTCATGTTCAGAGGCAGTAAAAAGAATTGGCCAATCTCTTAGCTAAGGCAGTGAATCAGATGATGAGCAAGACAGACATTTTCTGAGAGGTCTGGGAGACCTTTCTGGGGCACATCTGATGATTTAGTCCATTACAATACAATCGTGATTATAAAGTAGACGAATTCCTGTGAATCTGGTATTCTGTGTTACGAAGTCATCAAGAATAGGAAATGTTTCCTTTGTGTGTGACTGGCAAATCTGCTCTCTTCTGTTGTAACCTTTTAGGGAATCTCATTTGATAAAGAGTTTTTTTGTGAGGTATCAGTAGTAATGGTTTAATAAAAGATCCCAAGGAATGCCCTGCAGTCAGCCCGGAGTTTTAGGGGAAAGTGAACTATTTGATTAAACCTGAGTGAATAATATCATGTCTCCGCTCTATGAATACAGTCTAAACTTATTCCATCCGCTGTATGTGTCTGTGCCTTCCTAGTGAGAGAGTCTCATTCAGCTCTCCGATTTTTTTTAAGAAAGGGAAAAACTCACAGATGTGAATAGGAGCTACTCCTGATTTACACCTTTTTAACTAAAAGCAGAATTGAGCTCGGTGGCATTTGGCATCATAGCCCCAATTTTAGTTCCACCGTCTTAAACAGTATACTTCACAAGACTATGGGGACCATCCCGAAATTAAAAACTAATTTGAATTTGCCGCATCCAATTCCGAAACAAATTATACTCCAGTTCAAATTTGGACTCATGGACAGAGCAAGCATATCAATACAGCTATTGCAGCAGCACACAGAGGACAGCTGTGGTGTGGTTCCAACCTTGCTTTTAGCCTTGTGCACATTCATGTACAAAGGGAGACTGGCAAAATAGCTGTTTACAAAAAATCCATTACCTAATACCTCCTGCCCTACTAGGTAGCACCATTTGAATATACAGTGGGTAACAGAGAGGTGATTTCGAGGCAAAGCTTCCCTCAAGCTCTGTAACAATTTTAAATTAGAAACGGACTCTATTGCCATGTCCTAGTAGGAGGTGGACTCTCTAGCTCCTGCTGCCTGGTTGCATGAAGCAGCGGAAAGTCCCTGTTTCGTAGCTACTGTATTCGTGGGAGCTAAGCTATTCCTCACAGCGTTGTGCCCTGGTTGCAATCGTATCTGGAGACAGAGTTGGTATTGTTCCATTCTGCTTGCTTGGTCACAATCTTCCCTCAGATAAAGTTACTTGGAAAATATTGAAACTTTCCAAATCTCCTCAGCTCTTGAAAGAGGCTCTTTCCTGAATAAACCCCACTGAAATGGGAGGGTGCATTGTATTGGGCTAATGTTTTTCTGCAGGGCATGAAAAAGGGCTACGGAGTATCCCCCGAGGGAGCCGCCACTTTGCCTAGAATGTTACATTATCCCTCTCCCTGAGAGGCAGATATATGTATACAGGGATTTTCTCTTCTGCCCATAGGCTAGTTGTTCTAATGCTTCAGAGATAAAGGCAGCTGTTTCCTGGCGCCAAAGGACACCTGTATCCATCGCACCTGTAAGAAAAGGCAACTTCCGGCGGGGCTTCGGGTGCCCTGAAGAATTCTCGCCTGGCCAGTCATGCAAGCGCCCATAGATGGGAGGTGGGAAGCTGTAATTGATTGTTTGCAATAATTGTGATCTCGTCGGATCGTTCCGGGTTACAGGGTCGCATGCGGCGTCATTAAATGCTCCAGCTGACTCTGCGCAGCAGAATTTCCCCCGGGTCCTACAACCAACCCAAACAAGGCAGCTGCAGCCACCGCCCAGGGATTTGTAGCGCTGGCCAAGGTGCTGAAAGATCAACAGTGACGCTCCCAGCAGAAATTAGGATAACTGTCTTACAGCCACCACGCGCTCATATTTTCTTACGCACGCGCGCACACACTTGCTTTTCTTTACTTTCTCTCCATTCCTTAGAAAATAAGATCAAAGTAACAGATACCCTGCCTGGGAAAAAATTTGAGACTGATGTTCCATGGTCCTATTTGACATGCTCCTTAACCCCTGTAATGATCGCCTGAGCTGCGGATAATCTTTGCCACTGGAATCTCTTGACACGTGTCGTACTTCAGTATAAGTAGCAAGACAAAGGGCGTATCCAGCTGTTTAAGGCACCAAAAAAGTTCTGATCAGTGCGGAACTAAGGTAACCATGTAGCGCAGGGGTGGGGAACCTAAGACATGGGACCAGATGCAACTCCCGGCCTGCCAGAATCCGGCCTCCGAGGCTCAGGGTCCCCCCACCAGCATTGGGGAGCGTGCACTACTGCTCCAGCCCCCCTGCTGCCCCACCGCAGGGCTGGAGCGAACAAAATCTACCAGGCTGGGCCACCTAAGCTCTGATAGACAAGGGGAATGTAGGGGGAGTCTTTCTCCTCAGTTGGGGGCCGAGTCAGTGAGGTGTTTTTTCTTCTAACGTGTGTGCGGCCCCTGACTGATTTTTCTGTGGGTCAGCGGCAGGACCCAAAAAAGGTTCCCTACTCCTGCTATAGAGGTAACCCAACTGAATTAAATGGACATTCGGAAAACACTGGAGAAACCCGCAGGCTGTTTCCTTCTTATTTTCCCTCTTTTCCCTGTGAGCTGATGCTCAAAAACAGTTTGGTCAGAGGTCATTTAACTGTTAATAAAACACAGCTTCTTTAATGGTGGCAGCTGTGAGAGACAGTCTAGTACCATTTGAGTATGTATCATTTAGCAGTCCAAGCGTGAGAGGCATCGAGGCAAGCAAGCGAGGGTTAAACTGGCATGATTAGAGTGACAAGAAGTGGAATGGAAGAGCATAGATTACACACTCTCTCTCTCTTTATGATGGCAAATTAGAATGGAAATTAAAAAGCTTGAACACAGCGATGCCCACGCCTCCCCGACACGGACAACTGAGCAAAGGATGGCCCGCAACTGTCTTGCATTAGGAGCTGCCAGTCCTTCCTAACCTTGACCGTCATCAGTTGTTTACAATAGCACTGACCTGAGGGATATGAGATGCTCAGGTACTATTGTAATGGGGGCACAATGGATACTCAGGGAGGGGGCAACTCTAACACTAGGACTGAATCCCATTCACAGACATAGGACTGATTGGCTTGCCAACAGTCAACTGAGGAGTGGTGCAGAAAAATGAGGTAACGGCCATATTTCCAAGGGGGGAAAAGAACCTCCTTTGGTATTACCAAGGATCTCTATGACCCGTACACATGAAAATAAACGCGAAGGACTCAATTAACAGTGAACTACCCCCTTTAACATCTTAGTGTCCACAAAGTCTGCCACTTGCACCTTCAGCGTGTGCATTACTGAAAATTGAAGGCTATTTCATCCCCGTACCCGTCTGTCTGTCTGCTACTATACGGTAGACTTTTTAGGCGCCAGACACTCTGGTATCTATGTGGAGTTGAATGGTGCGTTAGGATTCCATTCCCAAAGCAGCTAGGTTTTTGAAGCACCGAGGAGGAGGAAGATTATGTATGGCAGGATGCCTCTTGATACCTGATGCTTACACTGCTTACGTGCTGCCCTTGCTTGATTTCAGGTGGCACAAAAGATACATTGAAGCCTGTGGTGCTTACAGAATTCTATCCGCCCATTGATTGGTAAGCACAAATTCCTTCAAAATCATGATAGAAATGTAGCCGTGTTAGTCTGGGGTAGCTGAAGCAAAATGCAGGACAATGTAGCACTTTAAAGACTAACAAGATGGTTTATTAGATGATGAGCTTTCGTGGGCCAGACCCACTTCCTCAGATCAAATCGTGGAAGAAAATAGTCACAACCATATATACCAAAGGATACAATTTAAAAAAATGAACACATATGAAAAGGACAAATCACATTTCAGAACAGGAGGAGGATGGGGGGGGGGGGAGGGAGGAAGGAAGGTAAGGGTCTGTGAATTGATGATATTAGAGGTGGGGAGAGTGGGACATCTGTGAGCTAATGGTATTAGAGGTGATAATTGGGGAAGCTATCTTGGTAATGGGTAAGATAGTTTGTTTATTTGTTCATTCCTTCCCGGAGAGTGTCGAATTTTAACATGAATGACAGTTCAGAGGATTCCCTTTCAAGTGCAGATGTAAAAGGTCTTTGTAGCAGAATGCAGGTGGTTAAGTCATTGAGAGAGTGTCCTTTCTGGTTAAAATGGCAAGAAACTGGTTTTTCTTTGTGATCTTGTCTGATATCTGTTTTGTGGGCATTAATCCTTTGGCGAAGTGTCTGAGATGTTTGTCCAATGTACATAGCAGACAGACACATTCAGCACATGATAGCATAAATTATATTTCTGGAAATCTGCGAATTATATTTCTGGAAATATAATTTATGCTATCATGTGCTGAAAGTGTCCGTCTGCTATGTACATTGGACAAACATCTCAGACACTTCGCCAAAGGATTAATGCCCACAAAACAGATATCAGACAAGATCACAAAGAAAAACCAGTTTCTTGCCATTTTAACCAGAAAGGACACTCTCTCAATGACTTAACCACCTGCATTCTGCTACAAAGACCTTTTACATCTGCACTTGAAAGGGAATCCTCTGAACTGTCATTCATGTTAAAATTCGACACTCTCCGGGAAGGAATGAACAAATAAGCAAACTATCTTACCCATTACCAAGATAGCTTCCCCAATTATCACCTCTAATACCATTAGCTCACAGACGTCCCACTCTCCCCACCTCTAATATCATCAATTCACAGACACTTACCTTCCTTCCTCCCCCCCCCCCTGCATCCTCCTCCTGTTCTGAAATGTGATTTGTCCTTTTCATATGTGTTCATTTTTTTAAATTGTATCCTTTGGTATATATGGTTGTGACTATTTTCTTCCACTATTTGATCTGAGGAAGTGGGTCTGGCCCACGAAAGCTCATCATCTAATAAACCATCTTGTTAGTCTTTAAAGTGCTACATTGTCCTGCATTTTGCTTCAAAATCATGTGATTTGAGCTGAGAGGAATCCAAGCAACATGTGGTGAGGGCATTTCTGGTTTTAGAAGTTGTGCATTGTCTTCTCAGATATGGTGAGCTCTTTAAAGTGCTACATAGTTCTGTCTTTTGTTTCAGATCTATGTTAGTTTTTCTTAAATTAAGCATAGTCTGAAGGACACATTAAAAGAGCAGGCAGGTTGTGTGAAAACCTGGAAAGCGGCAGTCCTTCATTATTAAACAACAGATTTATTAACAGTAAAAACAATGACAACTAGCCCTTTCTAGATTCCAGCCAATGGGTCGGGGGAGGGGGACGAACAAAAACAAGTACGGTAGTTTACTGTTGAGGAGATAGCTGAGACATTGCATCCTGGATCAATAGCTCTTGTTCCATTACGCTGTGTCTATGCATTATATAGATGATCGTGGTGGTGGTTCTCGCATATTTGTAATCCTCTATTTGATAAGACACACACACACACACACACACACAGAGAGAGAGAGAGAGAGAGAGAGAGAGAGATATTAACATATTGGAGGATAATCTGTTCTAGGAATATATGTTACATTTTCTGTTCTGTTTTATCGTCATTAGTAATATTGCCATATGTCACTGATGAATTGAAGCCTGGGGTGCTTACAGCATTCTATCCGACCATTGAATGTTAAGTACATTTTCTCTTATTCTTGGGAGCATATGGGTACTGTTAAAAAGTAGAGGTGCCTGATGTATCCTAAGGCAACGCTTCCAACCTGCTCCACTTCAGTATCTATTTTAAGGGATTCACTGATTTGTGTGTTTGCCTGATTGTGTTTTATTTAACTATGCAGGAACTATAAGTGTCTTGGACTAGTCCTGTTTTGCTTCCCTCCTTCCCTCTTGCTCTGATGTCCTTTTGAATATCAAACGACCAAGATCAAAAGCTACTTTTAGCACCTCCATCCGCCTCTAGAAGCATTCGCTGCAGGGAAAAAAGGGTGATTCGTTTTTAAAACTTAGAGAGCGAGCGAAAGCGAGCGTATTCTATCTGACTGAAAACTTAAAAAAAAAAACACCTTACGTGAACTTTAAAGTGAGCCCTATTATCATGTTATTTAAAGGTCCGATCGTGTCAGGTATCACACCGAAGAAAAATGTTATGTCTGACAAAATGCTTATATTTTCCTGTGGTATTAATGAGAAGTTTGCCCTGGGCTATTTCCCCATCTCAGAGGGCAGCAGATGCGGAAAGTCCTTAGGGATCACATCTTTGAAATTTCATCAGCATTCATGGGTGACCTAGCCTTTTCAAGCACAATGATAGACGTGATAAATCATCTTTACAACGAATTCTAATTATCCTTTATGTGGCCTTGGTGCCTCTTGAAAAGCAGAAATCTAACACTTTTCCTTATTGCTTCCAGATTTCTGTGTGGGTGTCAAAAGTGGTTTGTCCTCCTCCTTTCCCTCTGTGGATTGCATTAGCCCTAAACCGGTAAGTGTGCAGGAGTCAAACTACTCTATTAAGTTACACGATTGCTTGTATTGAGCTAAATTTAATTCTCTCCCCCCCCCCAACACTCCCAATGAAATTATGTGGCGCGGTGTAAAATAAGATTAGAAGTATACCATTATAGCAATTAATACTATAATGCCTCCATGATTAGTGTGCTACATTGAATTTCATGGATTTTTGCTCACTGTTGGCTAGATTTCCCTTGGGTCCTCTAGACCAAACCATTGTATTCTTAGTAAATTAAATGTGAAATCGCAGCGATATACTTTAAAAATCCACTATAACCTGTATATCATATTAATAAATCCATTATGATCTGTACAGCATATTAATAAATCCACTATAACCGGTATAGCATATTAATATATAATTCCAATATAATCTGTGTAGCATAACATTATAGCCCTGTATGATCTGCCTGAGAGAGGGGTCTGCCTTTTGTATAAGGATAGGGGATATTGGAGTCCTGGGTGTTATGTGTCATAATGGTTTGCTGGGCTTATAGGGAAAGTGCGTACAGTTTGCAGTGCTGGGGGATAGCCCCATTAGAGAAAGCTGATTGGAGAGCCAGCACTTTCCTTCTCAGAGCCCCCTCCCCCCCCGTGGTGCAGCGCTGGTGCCCCGCGGGGATGAGGGCTGTCTGTGCCCCGGGATTCCAGCGCTGCCCACCCATGGATGCTGAACAGAGGAGACCCAGCGCGGCTGGAGGCGCACAGCGCGGAGAGCTGCCAAAGCGCAGCCTTTTGTAGCCTAGAGCGGACCCAGATTCTTCCCGCCGCCTGGCTCTGACTCCAGTGGGCCTGGGATCCGGTCACGGCTGCTTTGTGTTCTGCCAGAGCTCTCTGGCTCCCCAGTTCTTGCACGTGGCTGGCGGGGAACTTGCACGCGCCCTTCACTCGGGTAGGAGCGCAGCTCCCTCGGTTCCTTCGCAGCAGGCCGGGAATGGAGCTGGCCTGTAGCCAACGTGCCTCGCCTAGCCACGGAGCGGAGCGCCTGTCAGGGCAGCAGCCGCGCTTGTCCAGCAAACGGGGCCACAGCAGCGGCGGGAATGGCGAGGAGGGCCGGGTCTGCCCCTGTTGCAAACCGGAGTCAGGGACTGGAAGGAGTGGGGTGGGGAACCCGCACACACACGGCTGCTCCCTCCTGCTCCTCCAGCCTAACCTCTGCCCTGGGACCTGTCCCCAGCCTCTGGTTTGCACGTGGGCTCTGTGGCCCGTGCCTCCGGGCGCGGGTGCCAGGGATCGCCACGTGCCCAGCTGTCCTTCCCATTCAGACTCTCTTGCGCATTCCCCTCCCCGCAAGGTGCTGGGCGGGCGCCAGCCGCACGCAGCCTGAGGGAGTTGGCCAGCAGCTCCGGGCCTCCGCACTTTTGGGGAAGGGGGGGCTGGGCTCCCAGCCCTATAAACCGCAACGCGGGACTGGGCTCCCCTAGGGGGGCATCCACGCCTCCCTGCGAGCCGCGCCCAGGGGCTGCCGGGGCTCCAATACCCTTGGGCAGAGCAGCGTTTACCCGAGGCTGCAAAACTGAAAGGCGCCAGCGCCAGGGCAAAGTGCTAATCGGTGGGAAGCAGCGTCTGCCGGGCTCTGCTTTGGCTGCGGAGCTGGAGGGGAGAATTCCTCTGTTCACTGCTAACACTGCCAGCCCCCTGCCCCCCAGCCGTGAGTGCCTTTAAAGAGGAGCCCGTTTGAAGTGGCCCTGATGGAAATGGGGCTATTGCCGAGGTGCGGTAATGGCTGTCTGGTTATCTGCTTTCAGGACGCTGTGGGGAGGAGATAAGATGGTTATTAAGAGACCCGTTTTAATGCTCAGGGATCGCTTTCAGAGCGCCCAAGAAAAATGGACTTTATCTAGTCTATTATTATATACAATCGGGTCGCTGATGTTTCGCGTTACTTTAGAGCCCATGAATAAAAGCTAATAACTTTCCCTGCGGCCTGTTTATCGGCTGGACACCTGGGGGATTTTTCACTTTGTCAGAGCTTATTAAGGAGAGACTTTTAGGGGTTAGGCCTGGGGGTTGGGGCTCTCCCCTCCTCGGGGCTCACTTAATGCCTGCCATTAATTACTGATGTGGCACACAGGCCTTTCCCAGAGCTGGGGGCTAAGCCAAGGGCTCTGCTCCCTGCCAAGGGCCAGGTGGTGACTTCCAGTTAGTGTATGGGCCTGGCTGCTCGGGAGCTGGGACCTGAAGGGGAGACGGGTGTAGGGAGGGCGCTGGGGGTGGGGGATTAACTCCTGCTGGGACTGAGGTCTGCAGAAGGGGAGGAGGCTGAACTCCGGCCACAGGGCTGAAGAGGTGAGGGACTGGGCAGTGCAGGAAAGCGCACTGCAGGCGGACTGCAGGCGGACTCAGGACACGGAAGGTGAATCTACACTGAACTCCCACTTCTGTCTACAGCAATGCAATGTGTGCTTACCCACGGTCCCTGGACCGACTGGGGGAGGGTCTGTGTCTGAGTCCAGCTGAGTCCCCCTCAGGGCTCAAACCTTATTGCTTTGCAGCCTCAAACTGGACTCCTGTTCTGGGAGGCCAATAAAGCAGTCCACAGTCCCACAGGCTGACTTTCTTTGTCCTCTGGACAGTCAAGTTTTCCCCACATTGCACCAAGAACAAAGGACTAATAAACCTCATGGGGGAGGAGGGGCCTTAGGAAGTCTGGGGAATGGGTGATTGGCCTTGGGCCTGCATAATACAGTTGGAGCCACAGGTTGGGACCCAGATTTCAACAGTTCCCAGCTGGAAGTTACAAATGAGTGTAGCCCTAGGGCAGAGGTGGGTAACCTTATTTGGGTTCTGGGGCTGCTGACACACAGAAAAATCATAAGTGAGAAGCAAAGTGAGAAACCCCTGACTGAGAAGAAAAAAGACACTCCTCACATTCCCCTGCACACCAGAGCCTAGGGAGGCCCAGGCTAGTAGATTTTGTGTGCTTCAGCCCTGTGAGTGGGTGGCAGAGGGGTTGGAGTGCCTGTGCAGGTTCCCCAATGGGGGATGGGGGGGGCAGGAATCTCTGAGTCTCTGGGAGCTGGATTCAGGCCTGAGGTTCCCCACCCCCTATCCTAGGGCAACAAATCCAGGCTCTGCTAACTTAAGTTCTATTAACTCTGGGCTTCCACTGCAGTGTTGATATACCTAGAAAGGCAATGGAGGGAGCCCTACAGCAAAATTCTGGCCCCTTTGAAGTCAATAGCATAACTTCCCTTGACTTCAACAGGCTTAGGAATTCATTTCTGTTTCCTTGTGGCAGTGAGGACATGAGGATTGTGATTATGGCAGTCACCAAGGACCAGGGGCCTGATTATGGGTGGAGGGCATGGGGCACTGGTGGAGAATTCACTACTCTGCCCCCCTAATAAATGTCCAGCAACATTTGTTACCCTTTCATGCCAGGTAATTTAAACTTCCCCCTTCTGCCCTCACTTTACTTAGATTGTAAGGTGTCTGGGAGCAGAGTCCATCTCTTTGTTATTTGTGTGTACAGTACTTCCTCATTTAACACTATAGATGCATTTCTGAAAGTGTTCGTGCTACGCGAAAATGTGCTATGTGGGGTCAATTTTCCCATTAAAAATAATGGAAAATGTGAGAGTTGCGTTTCAGGTGGTGGTGGCAAAGTCAATTTTTTGCTGGTGCTCTGTCATCGATGTCAGCATTAGATATCTAGCAACACAAGATAACTAGCAACACAAGTTGCTGTGGTTTGTTAAAACACAAAGATAAACATGTGAGTGAGCGGAGGAGCACTGTGACCATGTGTGTTCATCTGCTCATGCATATTACCACTGTTTTCATCAGCTTATACCACTGGATGAAGTAGTCTGCCACTTGATTATTTTCGTGTTATTTTGGGGATGGTCGTGTTATTTGAAAAAGTTCCCTAAAAAAACCCATGCTATTGCAAAAACATGTTAAGCAGGCATGTGTTAAATAAGTAATTACTGTACTGCACCTAACACAGGTGGGGCTGGACCACTTAGGTGCTAAGCAATACAATTATAGGCTACGTCTACACTGGCCCCAAATTCCGGAAAAGTGATGCAAAGCAGGTAAGTCAGAATAGGGAAATCTGCGGGGGATTTAAATATCCCCTGCGGGATTTAAATAAACATGTCCACTGCTTTTTTCCGGCTTGGGGAAAAGCCAGAAAAAAGCGTCTAGACTGGCGCGATCCTCCGGAATAAAGCCCTTTCAAGTAGGAATAAGAGATCATCCGGAAAAGGGCTTTATTCCAGAGGATCGTGCCAGTCTAGATGCTTTTTTCAGGCTTTTCCCCAAGCCGGAAAAAAGCAGCGGACATGTTTATTTAAATCCCGCGGGGGATATTTAAATCCCCTGCGGATTTCCCTATTCTGACTTACCTGCTTTGCATCACTTTTCCAGAATTTGGGGCCAGTGTAGATGTAGCCATAATGTTTATTTTTTCACCTTTCTAATTAAATTTGTGTCTGGCTTCTCCACCATGGGAAACTACTACTATTGCACATGCTCATGTTCCCAACAGGAACTCATCCTCCTTGGGGAAGGGACCCATGTGTTCCTTCCTGACATTTCCCTCCAGACAGGTCCCTGAAAGCATTTGGAAGGAGAGAGGCAAGGAACCTTGATTGGTGAGAAGTTTAGAATTTCATGAGGAGTATTTTACAGGGAGAAGAGACCTGAGCCTGGTGAGACTGAGGCCCTGGGGAGTAGGAGGAGTTTGGCAGGTTGTTGATTCTGGGTGAGGCTGTGGTGGCTGGGAGAAAGACTAGACAAGGTTTATGCGGGGGAGGGATTGCTTCTGGATAGGATGACTGAGGACATTTTCTGGGAAGGGTGGTGTGTGTGTATGCATGCTTAAGACTTTGATTCATGGAGGATTGGCTTGGAATTAGTAGGGTCAGAGCCCATTCAGCCACCTCAGTGCAACTCTGGACTGAAATGCCTCCCTGAGGATATAGGAATTCCAAAATGGTGTTCCCCCCCCCCCTCACGTTTGACTATTTTGGCTCCATCCCAGATTCCATAGCCATTATACAAGCCCCTGCATTCATTGGCTGCAGTTTCCTCAAACAGTGGTTTTCAGCCTGTGGTCTGTGGACCCCTGGGGGGGTCCGCAGTCTATGTCCAAGATTGCCAAAGGGATTCACTCTTCCACTGGAAATATTTCAGAGACCCACAAATGAAAAAACAAGTTGAAAGCCACTGATCTAAAACACGCTTTTTAACCCGCTGGAAGCCTGAAATGGAAAGCCCCCCTACATTTTGGGGGTAACCAGGAGTAAGGATGCCATTTCATTTGGCAAAACTTGTTTTTAAAATACCAGCCATTAATTAAACCTGGCATTAATATGCAGCGTAGATCCGGTCTCACATGGCTTGACAGATGTGTGAGCTCTAACAGAAGAAACCACTTTAGGTAGGCACAGCTTAGTGTAAACGGGACATCACTGGAATGGAGACTCAGGGTCCTAGCATTCACGGGACGGTGTCAGCAATGTGGTATTTTCTGCGGAGCGAGAGAGGGACGAGAAAAGCACCTTTGTGATAGTCTGGCTCCGTTCGTGAATCCCGTCTCTGCCAGGGCGTGAAACTCTTGACTGCGCTGCTGCTCCTAAACACTAGAAATCAAAGGCGTGTATAAAAGGATTAGCTTGGCCAATGTGCTCCGCCTACAGCGCCGGGCTTACTCTACTCGTTAGCGCTGCAGACAAGCTGAAGCGGGGCTCACGCTTTTTTTCAGGACGCGAAGGGTTGGTTTGGGAAGAAAAGTGCATGGACGGGGATTCCTGCGCTGCTTAGCGCCCCTGTCCCCTTGCCTAGGCGCCCGACCGATTCTCGCCTCCTGCCCGCTGCCTCCCCTCCGCGCGCCGGGGCGCTGTCCGTCCTTCCGTCCGTCTGTCTGTCCCCGCAGGCTGATGTCACTGTGGCTGCGAGCCCCGACGGGATTGGCTTGGTCAAGGCGTGGAGGGGCGCGTGTCTCCGGCAGCTCCAGGCAGCGGCGGCGGGGGTAGCAGTCGGGCAGGCAGGCTAAGATCCACCCCTCCTGCGATTAGCCTCACGTTTACACGGCTCCGCTGTCGGCACCAGGCAGCCGTGCCAAGGCAGTGCTAGACCTGCCTCCCTCCCGCCCTGCAGGCGACGATTCATGAGGAAGCCCCCTCAATGCCAAAGCTCTGCCTCCAACTTTCCTCGTTAGCAGCCAAGCCGGGGCGTGGTGGCGGCGCTGGGGGGAGCTGCGGGGACGACCATGGACTGGGGCTCCTCCGCCTGGCTCCAGCCTGCAGCCAGCCCGCCGCGCCGCAGCTGTACCCCGGGAGTCTGAGTTAGGAGGGGGGAGCCTTGCAGGGTTTCCCCGCGTCCTCCGGGTCTGCTGGACAGCGCCTCTGTGACAGGCCGAGGGGGGATGCAGCGGCCACCGCTTGCCAGCGAAGTGGCTCTGAAGGTAGCAGGCGCGCGGAGGAGAGGGGCTCGCCCCTTCAGCCCAGCCTGTTCCTAGCCCCCGAGGAGGAGCGGAGCGAGCTGCCTGCGTGTCTCGGGCTCGCTGGTTAATAACACGCGTGAAGAGGAGCGGAAGCCCCGGCTGGAAAGTCTTTCCTCCGTCCCTTGCTAATTGTCGCCACAGATTTCGCCGCCTCCCTGGACTGCCCCTGAGACATCACCCGTGCATGGGGGAGGCAGGAGAGGCGCGCTCCGGGCTGATGGCCCGCGCATCCTCCGACGAGTCCCGCTGCGCGGCCCGATGAGGGCTGGGTGCTGATGGGCGGCGGGAGCGGCGCAGAGGACAGCGGGGGACAAGCTGCAGCTCCGCTGGGCCGCTGAGCCGAGCTGCTTTGCCCGCGGGAGGAGCCCAGCAGACAAGGTGCGCCAGAGCGGGACAAAACAAGGAGCGAGGGGTCGGTGGGATCGCTGCCTGGCTTCGGGGTCCCTACCCCCAGCCCGGCGCAGCCCGCCAGGATGAAGGAGTAACTCGCGCTCGGCGGGGGTCCTGTGCCAGCGCCCAGGGAGCCGGAAAGATCCAACCAAACTATGGCTTTTCAGCCAGCGCCCGATCCCTCCAGCGCCACCCGGAAAAACCCCAGCCTGCTGGAGATAGGCGCGCTCTGCCTGGACTCGGAGATCATCTTCGGCTTCACCAGCCACCTCCTGCGGAGGAAAGGCAAGGTAAGAGAGGGGGCTGCGGGAACAGGAGAGCGCTAGGTGTCAGGGGCAGCAGCGGGCGAGCTGGGTTCGGCTTCTGGCACCGATTTTCTCACAGGTGAAGACAGGAGCAAAAACTTCCTAGGCTTTAAGTGGCTCCTAATCCCCGGTACAAAGTTAATTCCAAACGTGCCAGGAGCCCACGTGCAGTTTCAGCACCACGAGCAGTCCGGGCTGCACAATAAAACACCAGCAATTCAACCCCAGGAAGGGAGCGCTGCTGGGAACATCCTTCCCTCCCAGGGCTCCTCTGGATCTGTCCCAATGGCAGAGGCGCGGGCTAAAAGGCGCCGATTTCTCCCTTCTGAAAGGGCTCGGGGCGGCGCCCTCGGAACACCCGGTGTAAAGCATGGAGCGGTTGGCCTCACTCTCTGGGAAGCCTGTGCCATGGGGGTGTCTTAGAAATTATTAGTTCTGTGTTGCTCCAAAGTGGTTTTTAAAAGCGCTCGACTCGTTCTCACTGTGGGCAGCAAGCAGGGCCCATCCCCCTTTGCGATCTAGTCCGACGCTGGGACTCAAAGGAGGCGTTTGCAGCCATTATTCAGAGGCATGAAATATTTAAGCAGCAAGTTACTGAAGACCTGCAGCGCGCATCGAGCCGACACTACAGGGAGGCCGGGCACATCACTCATAGGCGTGTGTGCGTCTGCCTCCTCTGCCCTCCAGGTTAATGCCAGGGACAAGGTACTAATGAAGCGCTCCCAACTGCGCACAGTGCTGGGGACAGATCAGAGCCAGCCTCGTTCATCTTTCTCCTCACCCCCACAAAAACTTTCCCTGGGCACTGCCGGGCTAGCTCCTTCAGCGGGGCTCGCCAGGGCGGTCCGCTTGGGTGCCCAAGGCACTGGAATTTTCCAAGGGCATCCCCGAGGCGTTGGGTGAGCAGGTGGGGCTCGTGGAGGGTCCCAGGCCAGGATTTCTAAGGGCTGCTGTAAATTAGGTCCGAGTGTCACATTCTCTGATGTCACCTGATCGCTGCATTGTTAGTTTTTGTTGGGGGGTGGGCGTGTGCTTGTGATTCGCACGTAAACTCCGCAGGGGGCCCCGCCTGCAGCGGGAGGTTTTAGGGTATGAGGGCTACCCAAGGCCTCTGGGGGTCTCCTACCGCGGCACGAAGGCTTTGCGGAGCTGCCGTGTGCATGTGTGAAGCAGCTGCGGCGCCGGCGCTGGCGGGGGAGCTGCTGCATGAAAGAAGCTGGGGAGGTGGCGCATGGGATGAAGTGGAGCATAAGGGAGCTGGCGCGCAGTTGACAGAGTTCAGAGCCATTAGGGATGCATTTAAGAGCGTTCATTAAGCCTCTGGGATAAGTTTGCCTGGCAAAGGCTATCTCCCGCATGAGGCGACACGCATCATGGCGCACTCGGATCTTTGCTTGAGCACCTAAAAATCCAGGTGAAAATCTCTGGGAGCTAGAGAGCGATTCACGTTATGTGGCCAAAGGGATTGTCCATGTAGGGTTCTGATGTGAAGGCGCTTTTCTGGCTGTAGATCTTCACTCATCTGTGTCCAAAGGGGAGGTGAAGAGGTGCAGCGGGTTATTATTATAATAACCCATACATACTGAGTGAAGCACACAGCGGGCATGTAAGGCTGGTGCATATCGTTGTCCTGTTTTAACTGGGATTATGTGCGCGCGGAGGGGAACCAAAGATTTCCAGCCGGCCTGCCCAGTCGAGTGGCTCTGTATAAGCGAGGGATAAGAAAAAAGCCACTTTGGGGTGTGTGTGTGGCGGAGATATCCCCTCCGCCTCTTCTGGGTGGGACTGGGCGTCGCAGAGTGAGGGCGCGTAGACTGAATTCGCGGAGGACCCAGGCAAGCACATGGCCAATTCTCTGAAGCCAAGGTGCAGAGTGGCATGGGGCCGGCAGATGGCGCTCCAGTCACAGGGACTGCTCTTAGCCCGCAACCGCAGACCCGGGCTATAGCGCCTCGGTTCCTGCAGATGCTCCATGCAAGAGCTTATCAGACGTGCGGTGCGAGGGCAGTAGCTGGACAGGGCAAGCAGGTCGCAGAGACATAAGAGCAAAGATCCAAGCTCCGCAACTACCCCGGCCTGCGAGAGGGAGCGGGGCAGCCACTGGCCGTCACAACCTTACTCTTGCAAGTGCAACACGTATCCAGATCCTAGTTCTTGCGGGCCAGAACCGAACGGGCCGGGCAGGCCTCTGGTGTCTAGCTGGGGAAGGAGCGCGGCAATCGGGGGAGCGACATGATTGCAACACAAATGCTAAAGATCAGAGGCAGAGCGGCAGCCACATAGACAATTAGCTTAGGAACGGGGAATTCTCCACCTGTGCGGTCAATTGTCACATGCACATTCCTGAAGAGCTGAAGGGAATGGGCGGAGCAGTGCACACACTCTGGCGTGTCTCTCTTTGTGTGTGTGTGTGTGTGTTAGCTGGACGAGGTGTGTGAGGCTCTTAAACGCCACCCAAACCGAACTCTGGAGCCAGGATCCCTGCTGCATGGGGGAAAGGGTGGTGTATCCCCTCTTCAGTCACGTGAAATAAAACTAACAGTGAGAGTAACTCTAAGGACGAACTGTGCCGGGCTAGATTTCAGAGCCCAGGATTACATCCCCTGCGCCCCGGATCGTTCCCCCCCCCCCCCCCCACTCCTGCTTGGGATGTAGTGTTTTAAAAGCCTGAGCCTTGTTTGGGAAGTTGGGCTCGGGCTGCACCGTGCGAGCAATTAGCTCTGGGTTTTATTCGAATTCAGTTAATGGGAGCAAAGCGCCTGCGCCCCTGCAGGTTTGGAGCCGAGCGCAGCCTGGAGGGTCACTGGGAAAGAAACGCTCAAACTCTAGAGGGTCTCTCCTCGTTCATCCCACCCCACGCGGAGCCCCCGCCCCGCCCCTAAGAGCCGCTTTTCCTCACGCGCTCCTGAGCTCTCGGCCCCTTTCTGCACCGAGGTGGGGAGCTCACTGCTCCTCCCCTCCGCTCCTCCCGGGGCTGCTCTCGCCAACTTGCAACCCAAACTTTGCTCCTTTCACTTCCAACAACATGGGCGGAAACATCACGTAGCTCCGAGCAGCCGCCGCCCGTGCAAGTGGAAACCAAGGAGCCGAACTTTGCAGCCTCTTCGGCCCCTGGCCTTGGCAATGGGCAGCGAGGACTTGCAGGGCAGCTCGGGACTACTCAGCCCAGTGTAGCTGCAAACAGCTCGGATCTGGGCGTACGGCGGCGGGAAGGGGGGGTCAGGCGCCAGGTGATTAAAACCTGCCTGGTCTGTCACCATGAGCCGGGCTGCAGAGCACCCCGCTGGGAGAAGGTGCCTGGGCTCTGAACCCCGGGCCCCCGGGGTAAGTTGGAGTGGGACTATTCACTGAAAGTTAATGGAGCCTAGTGCAGAGCCTGGGAGGTCCCCGCCCCGACTTTGCGCGGGGAGCCCTCTGGTGCTTGGAGTTTGGTGCGCGTTCGCCGCGCGCGCTTGGCAACTTTGTACGGGAGGCTGTGCAAGCAGCGTGCACGCGAGTCGGTCAGTGCTCCGCACCGAGGGGTGCAAAGCTCGCTTTTTTGCATGGCCCCCTCCCTCCAACCCGGCCCAGGGCTGCTCTTTGCAGCTTTCCTTCCCAGGCGCAGCCTGCCTCAGTTAATGGGAGCTGCTGGCTACTTGCATTGACCTGGGTCATTTTCTCTTTGCAGATCGCGGAGGGCAGCTCCGGGCGAGAGCCGCCCCCGCTCTCTCTGGAGCTCTCCCCGAGGAAGAGGCTGCAGCCTGCCGCCGATGAGGACCGTTGCGGCAGCCGCCCCCCTCCGGAAGGAGCTGGGGCTGTCTCTGTGGCCGAACTGGGGCACTTCGAGAGAGCCGGGAAAGGGGGATGGTGCAAGAACTGTCAGGTCAAGCTGGCCGAATTCAAGAAGCAAGCCCTGAAACTGGCAGCCGGCAGCAGCCCCGCTAACTCCCTGCCGGTAAGCCATGCCCTTGCCCTCTGCCGGGGTTAACCTGGGGCAGGCACAGACCCACGGAGAGCTCAACTAGAGCTCTAGGCTCTGCCCAGTAGGAGCTGGCTACAGCTAGATCTTTATATCACACTCTTCACAAATCTGTGTGAAGAGGGTTACCTAGAACATGCAGAGTCTAGATTCTGTGCCTAAGATTCCTGGAACCTGTCTAGAGCTGTCATGTGTAACTCAGTGCTGTCTAGCCTTCTTCAAAGTACTTTTCTGTATCTCTGGGCTGTTTATAGTATATAAACTCTTTATAGTATATTCTATACACTATATAGTTTATCGTATATGCTATGCTGTAGAGCTAGATCTCTGTTTAGGAATTCTCCCTGACTATATGTTGTGCAGGTGTAGGCTTTTGCTTAGTGCTGACTCAGAGCTACAAAGGGAGAAAAGGGGGAAAAAAACTCAACTGGTTTCAAGACTGAGCTTGATAAGTATATGGATGGTATGGTATGGGAATTGCTTTATAGTGGCATGTGGCCCATTTGCTACTGCTAGTGGCATATTTCCCTGACAGTCAGAGATGAGATACTAGATGGGGAGGGCTCTGATAGTTTGGCTAGTGGGTCTGATGTACTTTAGGTCAGGATGGAATTTTCCCCCAAGTCAGATCAGCAGAGATTTGGAGGGTTTTTCACTTTCCTCTGCATTATGGGGTACAACTAGTGTCAATAATGGATTCTGTGTAATGTCAAGTCTTTACATCAAGATTTGAGGACTTCTGTAACTTAGCCAGAGATTATGGATCTATTGTGGGAGAGGTTCAATGGTCTGTTGTATGCAGGAAGTCTAGATGATCACAGTAGTCTCTTCTGGCTTTGAAGCCAGGGCTCTGTATAGTATACATCTAGATTGCTGCATGTCTGTTTTTTTCTACCTATCTTGCATGCAAATCAATTCTAAAAATTCAGTACTAAAATGGTTACAAATATTTCAAGGACTTTCGATTTCAAACTTTTCTTTAGCCTAACAAAACTACAGCTATTGCAAACACCCTGCACATACATGTAATTGATTGCCAGTGTTACTTTTTGCTCACAACGTGGGCTGGAGAGTAGATTAAACATTGTGTGGAGTGCAGTCCAGAACACTCACTATGTCAGAGATCAAAGTCAATTCAAACTGTGCAGTCTTTTCTCACACTAAAGAGCATCAAGTGTCAAAAGTGCCCTTTGTTAAACTCTGTAGAAGTTGGTGTAAGTGGTTGTGACTGAGCTCCAGTCACATAGTTCTGGAAATAGCCTGAGCTGAAGCTGCAACTGAGCTTTACAGGATGTTAATTGGTTTTACTGTAAAATGACTAACAATTGGCAGTAACTATGGTGCTGCTCATTTCATGCAGGTGATAAAATGCTACTGAAAGTTACATTCTGATATTCCTGATGTGCCTACATATTTCATTCACATAATTTGGAATGAAAGTTTGTGAAGTATAGTTTTACTGGGCCCTAAATAGTAGGATGTTTGAATATATCTCTCTGGTAGATTGATTCCTGTTTTTAATTTCACAAGAGTAAACTTTAGGGATGCCAACATCTCATGCCTTTATGCCTTGTACTAGACATTGATGTGTATCTGATAATGAATGAGTGCAATGCACAAGTGTTCTAGAGCTTTGCAATATGTATTGATTTACCTATGAGTAGTGTGCTCATCTGCACAGTCTTCTTTCTGTGTGTATATCATACACATATATTAATTGCATTATATTATTAATATGTTCTTCTAGCATAAGCGTGTAAACTATCACACTTGAATGCAATAATAGATAAAACACATATACAGTCATGACTAGACACATTAATGGCTCACAGAGATTAGGTAAAAGCGGTGAAGAGTCCTGTGGCACCTAATAGACTAACTGAAGTGTTGGAGCATAAGCTTTCGTGGACAAAGACCCACTTCGTCAGATGCATGTCAGAGATTAGGTAGTGGGACAACATAGAAAGAAGGCAGACAAAATGTGTGTTATACTTTGGTAGCATTGGAAGTAACATTGTTTTCCAAACAATGCTTATCTGGATGTTTGCAAGAATGGTTAGGGGGGCTCTGCAGAGGAAGCCAAGCCCTCGTGACCTTCATTTTAATTCAAGGAGTTCCTGTATGATATACAGAATTGCTATTGAATCTAAATATAGTTTTGTTTGGAGGTGCATTGTACTGTATTGTCAGAATTCAAAGCTCAGATTATAGTATTTTAGGGCTTGATCCAAAGCCCTGTGAAATCAATAGGAGTCATTCCATTGCCTTCAGTGGGCTTTGGTTCAAACCCTTATTTCTTTAGTGTAAAATGTCAAGTACTTTATCTTAGCTGAAGGCAGAACTATTGGACCTCCTGTTGTTTGGATTGCCATGAATGGTGAATAGAAATTTAATTCCTATTGTTAAGTGTATATGATATACTGGCTTTAAAAGAAGCACAGACTGCTGAATTCTTATGATTCTTAAAGGGGTCTCTGCCTTCATTGGAAAGTAATGGGGTCCTCTATTTGAATGAAAGAGTAAATGGATCTTTGTCATGGGGAAAAATACATATGCTGGAAAGTCAATGTGTCTTGCCCAGGTGTTCAGGTGAAGAGACCTGTCTCCAAAGGCCTGGTTGTGTGGTCTCATATGTGAAAGTCTCTGGGGAACCTCCCTGATAATTACTTGATGATGGGTAAATTAATCTCTTTTTTCTTCAGAGTTCAAAGCATGCACAGAAAAGTAATAACTTAATAGCTGTCACAGTGTTAAAATCTTGAAAAACTTGTTCCTAAAGTAATAAATACAAAGAGTGGTTAGATTATTAAGTAGCATATAATAATCTCAAAGAGCTGAAGCTGTAAAGTTATTTTCAAATGCCCACCATACATTTAGCTCAGCAAATAAACTGTTTAGTTCAGAGTGCTGTCTTGATTTACAGCAGTTGAAAATCTGAACCACTGTCTTGGCAGGAAGAGCATTTTATAATGCTTGTTCTAGAAAGGCAGCTTTTATTTTGCTTTCTTGTTTAATTGCATAACAAGACCTTAAAAAAAGCTTCTTTTCTGAACAGTTGCAAGTCCATACACTGAAAAGAAAGATAGTTTCTTGTTATTTGTTGTAATGTACTATGGGATGAGTAAACACAAGAAGGCTACTTCTTTGAACTTGCTATGTGCATAAAGGATTTGTGGCCTTTGCCTGGATAATTAAGGGATCTTTCAGCACAGATTCAGAAAGGTCTCCACACCTGGTTCAGAGGCTCCTTGGGAAGGTTGGTCGGCAGTGTAGAGATGAAAGAGGGAAGTTGTGTTGTCATACATGATGCAGATGATAAATGACAGAATTCAAATTAGAGTAAAAAAATCAAAATTTTGTTTGCTTTCCAAAGGATGAGTTTCTGTAACCTGTCCAACTGGACAACAGAAATATAATTGCTTGGGAATAGTATGGTTAATTTGACTTTTGTGCTGCTGACCTTTTAGTAAAAAAGAACAACAATAAAATGAAAATAAAGTTTTAGTGCTAGAGTGAGATGCATTGACTACTGGTATACATTCGTTGTGTATATCTTTTTAAAGTCCACTTATCATAAATGGACAGTTGATAAGAAATATATGAATGTTTGCATAGGTTAAAATTCCAGAAACAGGCTTTAAGAAGACATTCATTATACTCTACACTGTCAATTCCCTTCTTTTTCTGTTGTCTTTACTATTTGTTGTCATAGTGATACCTGAAAATGAATTAAGATATAGTTTCCACCAAGCATGTGTAGAAGCAAGAAAAGTTTAATGTGAAAGTATCCCAGATTAGCTTTATGTATTGCAGTTCCAGCATCAGTTTTCTGAGCCTTGTATTGATTCTGTAGAAAAAAGAAAACAATAATATTAGTTTATCTCTAATAAAAAAGGTTTGTATTTGTCTTGTGGACTGGATGCCTCAGGGAACTGGTAATGGGATACTGAGCCTTTTACTAATGGGCTCTGGTTTGAATTCAGACCAGGCTGGTAGTGACTGAAAGTTGTTATAATTTGACAGCTGTTTGGTGGCCAATAGGAAAAGAGTTGGTGGTCGCAGTCTGGTTCCCATTTGGCAGATATCCTCATCACAAAACCACAGCACAACAATTAGTACTAATTGGCATAGTTGTTGGCAGTCACACAAGAGAGGCCACGGACTGAATGGGCATGTAGATTTAAATAATAATAATAATGCTTAGCGTTTAAGATCTTCACAGCACTTGACAAATGTTAATTAATTAAGCCATTCAATGCCTCTGTGAGGTAAGTAAGTCTCAGTTCTAAAGAGATGTCAAAGCAGCATATGGACCTCAGAAATGAAGGGAACAGGAAGAGAAGATAGCGTTGGCCTTCACACACAAATTATACCTCTTTAATTATACTGGTATAGTTAAAGTAGTACAGTCCAAAAATGTGGGTGCAGCTGTAAAAGTGCTTTATACTGGTGTAGCTGTTCCTGTACGGAAAGGGGGATAATCTATACTGGTGTAAGACACCATTATACAGGTACCAGTTAGGGATATAAAATCCCATTTAAAATGTTAACTGGTTAAATTGTGTGGTTAACCAGTTAACCAGCCCACTATGTTTCACTGTGGGGAGGGGAGCACTGGAGCAGTTCCCCACCTGCAGCATGGTGCCGTGAGCACGGCCAGTTGGGAGCTCCACCCCCCGTGGTGAGGCATGATGTGGCTGGCCAGACACCTCTGGCTGGGATGGATGCCGGTTAACTGGTTACCCTTGTACCACTATAACGGTGTCTACAATAGGAACATAGTTATAATACTATAGTTAACTAAAAAAATCACTTCCCTATCCCAAATAGTTATGTCAATATGAACTATGTGTTCTAGGAGTCACATGGGGGGGGCGTGTGATTGCCCCGACATGACTCTTCCCCATGCCACTGTGAGAGGGCTGGGACAACGCCCCCTGTGCTCCAGGCTCTAGCCCAGGCCATGTCTCTTCCTGCTCCCATCCTGCCCTTGCTCTGCCCCCACCTCACCTCTTCCTCCGAGACTCCTCCCCCAAGCATCGTGGCCCAGGGGACTAGTCGAGAGGCCTGGCACCAGCAGCAGGGGTCAAGTTTCCTCGCATTCACTAGCAGTAATGGTGAGAACTGCCTCTGCAGTCACCAGAGGGAAGCATGGCTGTGCTCCCCTAGCTCCCAGCCCGTTGCTGTGCTTCCTGCTGGTGACTGCAGGATTGGTCTTGCACCTCCCTTGAGTGATGCAGCTGGCAGCAGGGGAGCAGAGCCGCATTGCTCTGCTTCCTGCTACTGGTGAGTGCAAGGAGGTCTCTGAGTATGTAAGATCTGAACTTCATAAGGCGGGTGAGAGTTGGTTTCCTTTCTCTCCTTAATCTTTTGAGCTCTTTAGAATATGTGGCTGTAGGGTCTGGAATATGGTGAAGTCAGCTGATTATTTGGAATGATTTACTAGGCTATGACCAACCTATTATTCATCTTTATTTTGCTGTGGGAATATGTTAACCCCACAGACTGGCTCTGCCATAATGTGGTTGACATACATAGGAGGAATGATATGGAAGAAGCTTGTGCTAACACTCTCTGCATTTACCTTGTGGAAAATAGGGGGTCTCTGGTGTTAATGTTCCAGTTTTCAGTGCTTTTTGTGAGCACTAAATTCTCTTTAAAATGTTTCATATTTAACCTTTCAAAAGATGCATCAACACAGAAGGTGCATCTTTGTTAGTAAATATGAGCCACAGGGCATTTTTGATGGATCTTTAATATTTAATTTCTGCAACACATAATCTTTCATAGACTTGGCTGGTAAGTGATTCAGACTATGAGATCAGATGTGGTTTTCAGGTTCCTGTGTAAGCTGATAAAGGAGATAGCAACAATGTCAGATCAAATATACTGAAATGAGCAACTGGGTAAGTTTGCATGTCCTCAACCCTGCAATAGTTCCCATGCTATATAATAGGCTATGGAAGCTCATGGGATTGAAGCAGGATTGAAATCATCTTGCCTAAAACATTTGCCCTTTTAAAACACAGGTGAGCAGGATAATCATGCAGCCATGATGTCTGAGGCAACTGGTCTTCTCACAGAGGGATCTGAAATGGGGAAAGATAGGACGACACAATTAGCTCTGGAAACTGCAACCTCCTGGGCTGGTTCAGAGTAATTAGTCTCTTGCTCTTTGTCCAGCTAATTGCTTCAGACCCTGGCATACTGGAGTGAAAAGGGAGAGAACACACAAACCAGTTAAAAATCCCAGGGGGTGTGAAAACCCACCTGCTCCAAACATCTGGGGTTACTTTGAACCCGTTGAATTGCGTAGCACTGTTTTAGGCAAGAGATCCACCTACGATGATCCCAACCTCTGACAATAGCAAGAGTGGGGGAAGCAGTGTTTATCTCTTCTGCTGCTGCAAGTTGTGATGGAGGTAATATCTACACTATGCACCTTACAGTGGCACAGCTGTGCTGCTAACTGCTCTTTGTCCACAGAGGAGGGCTCTCCTGACAACAAAATAAAATCACCCCCAATAAGGGGCACCAGCTTTGTCACTGGGAGAGTGTATCCTGCTAACAAAGTGCTATCCACACCCGTGCTTTTGGTGGAGTTCTTAAAACTTTTGTCATTCATGTAGGTGGGTTTTTTTTTCACACCCCTGAGTGACAAAAGTTTTAATAATGAAAATGCAGTGTAGACATAGCTTTGTTCTTTTACTTGATAGTACAAGACTCTTGGAATGTGGACCGATGAAATTACTGAGGGATTTTTCTCTGCCTAAAACAGGAGCATCCCCACTTTTTTCTGCAAACCCCTGACGCATGGACCTCCAATACCATGGAAATAGCATTGTCTGTTTGAGACCAAATCCTTTTATTTACTGAGAACACACTGAAACTAGGTAGGGCAAGCTAAACTGGCCTGCTTTTGATGGACACATTTTTCTGGTGTACTGTCCAGTTTTTATATGGTCCCTTTTGGAAGGAGGAAACTTTCTACCTGGATTCGTATACACTTCCTATAAGGAATAGAATTTTAGGAAGACCCTGTTGTCCATCTTTGAATATGAGCTAGATCTGGTTGGATGTCACTCTGGTTAAGAGTGGGGAGGATTTGTCTAATTAAGATTACCCCCTTCCTTTTTGTTAGTTTAGGGGAAAATCCGTGGAACCCAACTTGTCAAATACCATCCCTATCTTCCAATCTGGAACCCCTAATCCTAGAAGAAGTATTCCCTACTTATATGCCAGTGTAGTCAAGTAAAGAAAGTAGCAAGAAATTTGGATTCTCTTCCTGCCTGTTACACTCATCTTCTGAAAGTCACTTAGGCCAGAGTTTTCAATGTGTCTGCTAATTTTGTGTATCTGTTTTTCGGTTCCCCTGGTGAGAAAACTAGGACTTTATTCTTAGCGCTTTTAGGCATCCATGACTTCCATTGGCTTCAAATGAAGAAAGAATGGTCTATAGTTGGGGCAATGAATTAGGACTAAAGAGATCTGGCTTTAATGATCGGATCTTCAATAAGCTTCCTGTGTGAACCTGTGCAAATTATTTAATCCTCTATGCTTCCATTTCCCATCTGTAAAATGGGGATAATAGTATTTTTTCCTTCCTTTGTCAGTTTTGTCTTTGGGGTAGAAACGGTCTCTTACTATTTTTTTTCTTCGGTGCTTATCACAAGGGAGACTAATATGAGTTGGGGGGTATCTAGATGGTATTGTAATTAATTGACAACAGAATGCTTCAATAGGAAGTGTATACATTGAAATTAAGTTGCCAAGTCTTGTAGTGTTAAATTGGGGGAGATGATAGGGACTGTCTAGTTGGGGTCACAGGTTACAGATGGGTTACTATCATTTGAAGAGAAAAAATGATTTAGGAACTGGAAACAAATCCAAGTATTTTAGGAAATAATCCTTTAGAATTATAAAAATGAGTCTGGCCTAAAATAACTCTGACATCAGGGACACTGGGAATCTGTGGAACAGGAAGCATGGGGTGGTGCAAAGTGGAACGTGTTTAGGGAGCAGATAAGAGCTCAAATAAGTAAGAATGGATTAGAGCTTTAATGATGACATGGTAGTAGCTAGAAAATGTTTATCTGCACATTGCAGTGGTCCCTTACTATACTGATGAACAAAGGTGGATCCTTGTCATATACCAGAATTAATAGTACAGGTTGGACCTCCCTGGTCCAATACCTTCCGTACCTGAGTGGTCCTGAACAAGGGACTTTGCTGGACCACCGGAGGTCATTTTTGGCCTTTCCTGTCACCGTCCCCCCAGTCTGGCTCCATTCCTGGCTTGGCCTCCCAGCTGGCTCCCCCAGTCCCTCCCAGCTCTGCCCTGGCAGATCATTGGCCCTCTGTTGGTACTCCTAGCCCCTCCAGTACTGGCGCAGCCAGCCCGCGGTCCTGCCCTACTGCGGCAGTACTGGCCCTGACACCAGGGCTCCTGGCCTTGCTACAGCAGATTCAGCCCACTGGACATTCCGGCTGCCCTGCCGCTGGCTAACCTGGACTCCCTTGTCAGGGTTCCTGGCTGATGGGCCTCTTACAGCCAGCCTGGCTGGGTTCCCGGCCCCCGCATGGCTTCTGCCTCTGGCCCTCCACGGAGACTCTCTGGTCCAGCAACATCCATGGTCTGGATCGCATGTTGCTGGACCAGAGAGTCTCAGTTGAGAGAAATCCAACCTGTACTGTTGTGCTCATTCAGTTGCAAAGTGATGTTATTATGGAAATGTACTACAAAATGGGTTACCTTGTTTTCTCAGATGTCTGATTTAAAAAATGAAAAGAGGAAAAATTGTTTTCAAATGAATATAATCAGCAAGGGATGTATGTAACCTTGCAATAAGTAATTTAAGTTTAATATAAACCATTGGTGTAAACGTTCTTTTAAAAGATGCTCTGGGCTATGTAGTAGCATAGGTAGCATATTCTGTATTGTGGGGAGTTGCATTTGAAGATGTAGTGCACGTTTTTATTGAATAGTACACACATCAAACTTCTGTAACTTTATTGTTTATGCTTAATTATTGTTGATCTAAGACTATAATGCTTTTGTTACCATCCTTTCTTCAAAACATACACACATGCACATGTATACATACACATGCACATAGACAAGTAGTCCATTTTGACTGACTTTTCCATAACGTTTTAATTGCACAAGCTTAAGGTATATAACTAGGGATGTTATAACTGGTTAACCTGTAAGTCTCTCAACTCTCCCTCCCTTTAGTTGGTTAACCTGTTAAACAATATGTTTAACTGGCTAAACAATTAAATGGGATTTTACATCCCTATATGTAACTGAGATGTTCATTTGCATGTAGGGAAAAATGTTTAAATTATATCAACAGAGCCATTAATTTTAAACAGCAGAATTTCATGTCTATTTTTGTATGCTTACTTTTAGCACTTAGAATCAGGCTTTGTTGCATACATATTGTACTTCAGGTTGAACCTCCCTGGTGTGGCACCCTTGGAACCTGACTGGTCTCGAATAGGGCTGCCATGGCAGGTCCCAAGGGAGGTCAATTCTGCCCTCTCACCGCCTAGCTCTGCTCCTGGCCTCAGCTGTCTCTCCTCCAGTCACCATCCCCCTACTTCCCAACAGTGTTCTGCTTACAGCCCTGTCAGACCACAGATGTTGCTGGATGAGAGCGTCCTAGTTTTTAGAGGTTCATCCTGTAATGCAAAATGCATTAATGCTTACAGCAGGATCTCAAGATGCGCCAATGCTAAGGGTTAAATATACTGTAATATCCCTCATCCTATGAGTCATGTCTTACATTCAGGTTTGATTCAGTGATTTTGGAATTTAGTAAATGATCTGAATTTCTTGAGGAGACTGAGGCCAGTATTACCATATGTCAATACTTGTACAGAATTGATTAGAACACCAGACAGAAGTGGGGAAGTGATCAATTTTCATTTAGCTCTTAGCAAATCTTCTTCTAACAATGTTGGGGGATTTTACACTACTCAGTGACTCTGACGTGAAAGCATTCTGAACAAAATTGAAACCTGATACCTCTATTTAGGGTGAACATTGAAAGGCTCTCAGCATTAACTGTGGAAGCAAAGCATTAGTTCTGGTTTTCGTAGCATTCAGAGGATTATGTTTAAAGTGTATCCTGTTTTACCGCAACATACAAATGTTGAAATGTATTTTGTGCTACCATTAAGGCAGGTAGAAGACGTGTAGAGTTATATATTGATCAACACTGATCTGATTGAGAATGGGCTGAGTTTGCTGGAGTGTTTTAACAGGCATATTCAGTTTGGTTTTACTCTCTCTTTTTAAACATAGAATCATATAATTGTATCAATACAGGGTTCAAGAGCTCTCAAGAAGTCATGTAGTCCACACCCTTGCACTGAGCAGGGCTGGCTCTAGGTTTTTTGCTGCCCCAAGCAAAACATTTTTTGGCCGCCCCTCCCCGTTTTTTTGTCGGGGGAGGATCCGCATGCAAATGCAGCTTGCAGGCTTCCTGAGGGTGGATGTGCAAATGCAGCTTGTGCGGTTCCCTGGGAGGTGGGGTGCGTGCTTCAGGGGGAGCCCAAACCCTGGGGCATTTTCATCTCCTAAGAGAGCACCAGGGACTCCCCATGTGAGGACAACGGGAGGACAGGTTCATCCACAGCAAGCCAGTTAAAAGACTTCCAAAGCATGCAGCTGTTCACATCACCTAGTGCTGGAGTCCTGGTCCCACTCCTCACTCTGTAAAGGGGTTTTATTACTAGAAGACTTATAATCACTCAGACTCCAACCCCAACACATAAGCTGTTCAACTCTTGGTGTCCATGGACAAGAATCAGCTTCACTATACAATGAAACAGTTCAAAGGGATTAAGAGAACTTTTGTTTCAACTCCCCAGCTCAACTGTCCAGAACAAGACAGGTACCAGACAACAAAACCCCACTAGCCTAGCACCTATTCCATGAGCGCAGCCCTGTGCTTTCTCCTTCAGGGACGGACCAAAGAGCCTCTGAAGCAGGGTGGATTGATTTAAATAGCTTTGATTTAAATCTCTAATTTTAATCATGATTTAAACCGGCAAGCAGAAAACCTAGGGTTAAATGAGCAATTAATCATTTAAATTATACTTTTAAAATATTTTCCTAAAGGATAGTTGAGTCTTATTGATTAGCAACCTTTAAAACATGTTGATTTACAACTAAATATAACCTTTATGCCAAATTTGGTGCTTCCATTTACTAACCAGGAGAATACACTCAGTACAGCTACCAACTAAATAAATGCCCAAATAATTGTGTAACTTACATGTAATCAGATTCTTAATTTTTACATTTTTATTCTATTACAAAATGGTGTGTAATAGGAACACTTAAGAGACAGGTTTTACCCCATTTATTATTTGCTAAGTGGTGTCTACTTTTTTTAAAACATATGATTTGCATCTGCTTCTGTCTGGACGGAAATTCTATTTAAAATAAACAAAACCATCATTTATTTTTTGTATGAACTAAAACTTCCTTAAATGTGAAGGACACATAAAAAAGTATCCAAACACATTTTGCATCTAAAATTCATCGATTAAACAAAGGAAATATCCATAGCAAATTTAATAGATCGAATCTAGTCATCATGTTCTTCAAGATGTTAGAACGCTCTCATAACCAGTTTTTTACTGAGAGAAGAGGAAAACAAGTCTTTCTGGTTCGTCAATTCTCAGTTTTGCAACGGTGAATGAACTAATCATTGAATTGAACTAGCTGAATAAACCAAAGTGATAAAAACATTCTTTCTTCACCTGCAGAAGAAGCGACTGCTGATGTAAACACTGGTTCTGGGTACTTACACTAGTGAACTGGTAGACCTTCTTTAAAAGATGACAGGAGACATGTTCTATTTAATTTTTAAATTTAATTAATAAGTTATTTAAATAGGTTATGATAAATTTAGGCCATAACAATTTTTAATTTAATTTTAAAGGTATATTATTTAAAACAAAACCTATTTAAATGGGATCACAATTCCAATTTTAACAAAGCTCTCCTGCCCCAGACAGGAAGGGACTTGGGGACATGGGCACTGGAAACACCAGAGTTCCCCTTCCTCAGACAAAGGGACAGGGAGAATCACCTGGGTTCCAGGCAGATGTGAGGTTGTCAGGACACAGCACAAGGGGGCTGGGTTCCTGGGAAGGTGTGTTTGTGTGTGTGTATATGGGGAAGGTTCAGGGCTCAGAGAGTAGGGTGCGGGGGGATTGTTTAGAGAGCCAGACAGGAGATTGGGATCCAGGTGAGGGGGGGGAGGGAGAAGAGGAGATGGGGTCCCAGCAGGGTTTCAGTGGGCCAGGAGGTGGGGTTGCTGGGCAGAGGCCAAGCCAGGGGAGGCGAAGGAAGGGGGAAGATGGGGGAGGGGTCACAGGACAGTGGGCAGGGGCACACGGGGAGGGGACAGCCAGGCAAGGGGGGTTCACAGTCAGGGGAGCTGCGGGGGAGAGAACACAGGCGGGGGGCCGGGGGCGGAGGAGTTGCAGGGAGGGTGCATGGAGGGGCTGGCTGGAGGGGGGCCCACGGGTGGGGAGGGCCCGCACTCATGAAGGCAAAGAAGAGGCTGCTGGGCTCAGCCTCACCAGCCGCGGCCGCCCCACGCCGCCCTCCCAGCAGAGGCCGCGCTTCAGGGCTGCCCACGCAGCGCTCCCAGTACCCTGGGGCCAGGCACAGGCTCTGAACTTTTATATTTTCTCATTTATATTTTCTCAATTTGTTTCCCGAACAGAAAGTTCAAATACTGGACTGTCTGGTTCAAAACCAGACACCTGGCAATCCTATCCTTTTCTGCAACTGTATCACATTGTTGACTCATATTCAGTTTGATCTACTATAGTTGCCAGATACTCTACTATTGCTAGCGCTGGGGTGGGCAATAATTTCTGATGGGAGGCATTGCCAAGAATTTGGTAAGTTATCAAAGGCCACATTCTTCCATCATATTAATGGAGGAGGTGCGGGGACTGGGATGGAGGCTGGGTGCAGAAGGGAGCTCAGAGTAGTGTTCAGGGGTGCAGTCTGGGAGGGAATTTGAGTGAAGGAATTTGGTGGGCCATTGGATGCTTTATTTACCTGTACATCTTCAGGTATGGCTGCTCACCTCTCCTATTGGTTGAAGATCGCTGTTCCCGGGCAATGGGAGCTGTGGGAAAGTGTCCAGCAGCCTGCCAGGGGGCTAATCCTGGCAAATCGTGTCCTGCCTGCTGCCCAGTTATTGCCAACCCATGGTCTAGCGGTAATAAGTCCTGTCGCGATTGCAGGAAACTTGACTAGATGATTTCTCAAGATCCCTTCCAAACCTATGATTATATGATGGGCAGTCTCTGAGCATCTGGTACTGAGCTTCTGGGTACTTATCAATGAAACTGCGCTGCTCATGGTGGGGAGCATAAAAACTACTACCCATGATGCAGGTACTGCTTAACAGAAGCCAAACTACTATGAACTTCATAATACAACATCCAGAAAAAAAAATAGCCAGTCTTAACAGAATACATGTGCTTGTTGTGATGTTCACATGGGCTTTGGTAGACTTCCAAAGCGAATTCCAAAGGCAAAGACTGTCTACTGTGAAAGTGCCATTGCTTGTCCTGGGAAGTTCACTTACACAAATGAAAGGCCAGAGCTAGGGATATTAAATTTAGATTAATTGGCTAATCAAATAGTCAATGTAATTTGCATCGAATATTCAATTAGTCAATAAGGACACTTCCGCCTTTGAAGTGTAGCAACATCCCTAACGCTGTTGCTATACTTCAAAGGCGAAAGTGCTGCAGGGAGCATGGGGCCAGTGGGGGACTAAAGCAGTCCCCTGCTGGCCCTTTGCTCACCATGGTGTTTCAAAGCGGCAGCACTTCATGGAGCCTGGGGTCAGCTGGGTTGATCCCAGGCTCCATGTGGCACTGCCACTTTTGAACTCCGTGAGTAGTCTGGCACCAGGCTGCATGCAGTGTTTCAAAGCAGCAGTGCTGCATGGAGCCCGGAGTCAGTAGGGGCGTCCTGGACCCCATGCGGCACTGCTGTTTTGGAACGCTGCATGTAGCCCAGTACCAGCTGGGGACTCCTCAGTTAGGGAAGTGACTAGTTGACTAATGTGTCGACTGTCTGATAAGCATGTGAGCTGACTAGTCATTCACATCCCTATTTGGCGCATCCAAGTTGATCATACCTGTGATGATGCGGTATAAAGTGAGAGACAGACACTTGTAGATGGATTCCCAAATTGAGTTTAATGTCTAGGCTGGAATTGGGAAGAAGAAATGAGGACTAACAGAAGCACAGGAAGTTCCCAGGCTGACTTTATTGTAAAAGTAATAGCAATGCCACCACATTGTGTCAGTCTTGTGTTAAAGGCATACACCTGTTGTATCAGGTTGTTGACTACTTGGAGTATAAAAACAATGATTTTGATAAAAGAGAAAGGGCTGAAGACAAGTTAGGTTCTGATGAGAAAGCCAAGTGACCCACATTGAAGGCCAAATCCTGCATGCATCAGTAAGAGAAATAGAAGTTGCATACTGTCTTGTAAGCCTGCTTTTCATTGAGCCACCTGTTCATTAGATTGGTTGGAACTAGTCAGTAGAGTGGAGAGCGGGATTTTCTTCTGGTCCATGGTAGGGAGTTAAAGAGTGGTTTGGAAGACTGGAGGAGCCTGTGTCATACAAATGTGTTTCCTGCCCCTCTGTACAGCCCTCCACAGATCCTGACCCTGTCTTCCTTGCGGGGCCATGGAATTTACTACTAGGCCTCTATTAACACATGTAAATCTTATGCCAGGGGAGAAGTAAGGGAGTGTGACTGGTTTAGGATCCTGACAGCCTCCTTGAAGGGAGTCTGGGGGATAACTGGAGAATTCAGTGCTACTCTCCCATTCCAGTTACTATGAACTAGTAAATTTCAGATCAAAAGATCCATCTTCTGGCTGAAAATCCAGGTTTAGAATGATCACCTAGGAGTTTGCTGTTTTGGCCCATAGATGCATTCGTTGTCCAAGATGTATTACTCACTCATGGAGTAATCCACATTTATCGGGGCATCAGGTACGCATTGTTTCTCCTGACACGACCTCCGTACCCCAGCTACCGTGTATGAGTGTTGGTGACAGGGGAGTAGACTCAATTTCTTGAGACACAGAAAAGTTGCTTGGCCCCATAGGTGCTATTCATCCATCCTCTTCCAAGGGGCAGGATCTTTCAGGATCTTTATCCATCTCTGGTGCAGTGGCGCATTGAAAACTCCATGTTGGCAGCAGATGGACTATGGGCTAGGATTTTGCCCACAACTTGCAACTAAACATGAGGTTTAAAGCAGGCCCACAACCTCCTGTTAAAATGTTGAGAGTAGTGGTGCAGTTTGCATAATTGTGATCAGAGCTTGCAGTTGTTCCATTTTTTTTGTTATAAAAGTTTTGTTGCGAAGCATATTTGATGTTCCACAAACAAGCTTTCACACAGGGAATTTTGGGTGTATGACTGAATAGCACTGAAATGCTGTAAGATATTGGCCTTTTGTGGGTTTTGTAAACAGGAGACAAAGTTGGAGTAATTGATCATATGTGAAAGGTCTAACAGTCTGTAGAGAGAGCTTCTTCCAGCAACTATCTCTAAAAATAAAAAAAACATTTATTATTGATAACCAAGTTCCACATAAAGAAATATTTCTTTTGATATTACTAATTTTTTATTTGTAGCTCAAAAAGAGTCTCTAGGTAAGCCAAATGTGAAGGAAGAGAAGAACATATATGAGTAAATGTATTAAGTTTACCTATTTTTTGTTTGATGGATTTATGGATTTTAATTGCATCTTCATGCCTGTTCACTTGAATTGGGATCCCTTGGGGGCCTTTCTCTAGAATTTCATGCTTATGTTCTTACATCTATAAGATTTTTTTAACCTATAACCTTGTGTATTCTTTATAGCCATTTGATTGATCTTTGCTGAAGTTGCCTTTTATTCATTAGTTTTAGGTTTCAAAACTTTTTAATCAAGAGGAAAATAAGGTGGAATATACTAAAGATTGCTCAATATCCATGACCCTGAAGCAATTTGATATACTATAGCTATGAAACATAGGTGGTGAGTATCAGCAGTTTCATTGGGGGACGGGAGGATTTCGTGTTTCCCATATTCTCAGACTTTTCAGGGAGCCTTTGTAAATCAGAGCAGCCCCGCACTGCTCTCATCTTATGCATTAGATGCAACAGTTCCCTATGTGCTTTCATGATGTACTCGCCTTCTCTGACATGCCCTTACAGGGCTTTGAGTGGGACTGGGTAAAATCTTCTAAGCTTCACAAACCTGTAGATCTGAATATTGAGGTGTACATTGGGATGTTAAAAATAGTTTAATACAATAACTGTGTATCTTCTAATAATCTTAGCCATTACATATGCTTTAAACTGCAGAGCCCACAGCAAAGCTTCCCCAGGAATGAGGCTGCTGGCCCTGTTCCTAGGGTTGCCATGTGTCCGGTATTGGCGGCTCTATTTGGTAAAAAAAAAAAAAAAACACCCCAGAAAATACCGGACATGTAAAATGCCTGGTATTTTCTGTTCTTCTGGGATATTCCCCACCTCTGCCGCTTCTGGTGAGGGCAGGGGGAGTGGTGAGTGTGAAGATTTAAAGGCACAGTGCCTCTTTCTTTTGTGCATTTTTTTTTTTTTTTTTTGCTCAACAACTCTGGTCCCCTGGGTTTTTTTTTCCCCTCAACCAATTTTTTTCCTGCCGTGTTCTGTATTTTTTTCTAAATTTTCTGGCAACCCTACCAGCTCCTGGGGAGGAGACTTTGCTGCTGCAGTGAAGCCTCCCTGGGAGTAGAGCCGGCAGCTATTGCCCACTGGGCTCCTGGGAAGGAGGCTTCACTGCCTTGCCGCTGTGAAGCCATCTCCCCGGGAGCAGGCTGAGTTTAACCGTTACCATTATTAGATAAGCATCAGTTTATCAGATAAACGGTTAATCAGGTAAACTCTCACATCCCTAATGTACATACTATTACTTTCCATTGCTGTCAGATATGGGACCTGAGCCTCATCTTGTGACACAACAAATCAGGAGTGTTTCCACTGAAATTGGAGTAGAAAACCAAAGAAAAATGAGCAGAACATCAGCTTTATTGACTTCAATAGAGTTACTATTGATTTACATCAGTGTAACTATGATTTGGACACCCATTGGTAGTTAACTATTCTGTGACTGAAACTCTTATGAGGCTTGTCACATGCACCACACCTCCCACACTGATGTCAAGAGATGTATTTAAAATATGACATAATACGTTGTTTGATATCTGATAGCACACTGGTGTACCGAGGTGTACCGGTAGTTCGGAATAGGAATAGGAATCCTAGTCCGAACTACCTAGTTCGAGCCCCGTGTAGCCGCGCTACACGGGGTTCGAACCAGCGGGGATTTAAAAATGGCGGCTCCCCGCTTATGCAAATGAAGCCCGGGAAATTCATTTGCAAGTGCGGTATGCCTACATTACCCTCCTAGTTCAAACTAGGAGGGTAGCGTAGACATACCCTTTGTCATTGTCCCTTGTACTTGAGCTCACTTAAACCCTCTATTTTTAATTCTGTTTAATGAAATAAACTTCTTTTACTTTTAACCCAAACTAACCTGGGGGCTGTGTTTGTATTGAAGTGGTTGTTAACCCCAGTTAAAATTGTCAGATGTCCTTTTGTCTCATTAAAGGAGCAATGAACCTTACAAATGAGTATTCCCCCAAAGCACTGGACACTTCAGGGTGGACAGTTTTGGGAAAGTTTGAAACTGGGAGCATGCTGTGGTCACTCTGCAAGTAGTAACCAAGGCTGTGTCTAGACTGCATCCCTCTGTCGAGAGAGGGATGCAAATCAAGCACTTCGGAAGCGCAAATGAGGCCAGGATTTAAATATCCCGGGCTTCATTTGCATACTCATGTTCCGACGCTGTGCCGATCAGATTTAGTGTCGAAAGTGAAAGTAAAGTGTAGCTGCGGCTCTGCTGACAGTGGGGAGCTTTTTCAGCAACTCTTGTACTAATTTTTTTGAAAAATATACATTTTTTGAGGAGTACAGGAGCTGCTGGAAAAGCTCCCCGCTGTCGGCAGAGCCGCGGCTACACTTTACTTTCACTTTTAACACTGAGCCTGATCTGCACAGCGTTGGAACGTGAGTATGCAAATGAAGCCCAGGATATTTAAATCCCGGGCTCATTTGCACTTCTGAAGTACTTGATTTGCATCCCTCTCTTGGCAGAAGGATGCAGTCTAGACATAGCCCAAGGCTGGTGGAGACCAGGATAGGGCTTATGTGTGGTAGGCAGGCCGCTGTGGTTAGCATGCTGATCCAGGGTGGCACAGCATACAGCCCGTCAGGATACTGTAGGCTTGTCTATTGGCTCTTGATGAGCCTCAGCAGCAAAGAATTTGAGACACCTGTGATTATAGAGCAGATGGTGACTCAACCTCTTATTTCACTGCGTTGAGCCCCAAAACATTACAGTAATTGATGGGGAAATCTGACCTCAAAAATGAAATCTGTATCTGTATTCCATATTGGACTCTCTTGTGTGTATTTGTGTCACCAATATGTCTCATTCTGGCTAATCCAGACTGATTTTCACATTAATTTTTTTCACTAAGTGTAAAGTATGGTTCGTTATAGGCAAAGAATAAAAAGGAAATGGAGGGTCTTCTCTATGTGAAACAGCTAATTCAGCAAGTGTATAATCAAGAAATGTAGTATACAGACTTTCTGAAAAAAATTCAGCTTTGGACTGACACTAGGGATGAAACATTCCAGCTTCTATGGGACTTTTTAAAAAACTCTGGAGTGAATGAGATGGGTTTCCTATGAAAGTGGAATATCACTCTTAACCCTAGCATCTATAACTATGAATGCTATAAAATTCTTTGTTAGCTAGACTGAGTAAATAAGTGATTTTTTTTTTAATTCAGTGGCTGAATAAAAATATCTGAAAAAAACTGATTTTTTTTGTTTGTTCTTTGTTGATTAAAGTTTATTTTTCACTGATAATTTTTCTTTTGTTTTTGTTTCATTTCATTATGGTTTTGGGTATTTTTACTATAGCATATTTTAGAAACAAATTTAGCTTAATTGTAGAAAAAATGTTATTTTGAAACAAAACAAAAAATGTTTCTTTTTGAAAAAGTTGAAGTGGTTAGTCTTTAATTTTTTTTTCTATTTTTTTTTTTTTGTTCATCAAAACTATTTGCCAAATTGGACATGAATTTGACTAGGGTCAGGCGATTGAAAAGCATTTTTGGGGGGCAAATAAATTATTCACTGAAAAAGATTCAACCAGTACTACTGTCTGTATTCTTATGCTGCACCTATCATTGTGATAGAAATGTAGCCGTGTTAGTCTGGTGTAGCTGAAACAAAAAACAGGACTATGTAGCACTTTAAAGACTAACAAGATGGTTTAATAGGTGATGAGCTTTCCTGGGCCAGACCCACTTCCTCAGATCAAATATCGTTGTGGTATCAGAATACCTCTCTACTTCTCCCTCTCTTTACTGAGTCATGTCTTTGTGGAAGAGATGTCTTTTCTGACTTGAAAAGTCTGCAGTGAGCAACATGTTACTGTAACATCAGTAGAGATTCTGCATTGGAGATGAATGCAGAATATATAGTAGAGATCAATGTTCCCTCTAATCTTTTCCACCTTTGTGTAAAATAATGTTTTATGTGCGTGGAGACATGTAGGAATATGCACTATCAGTAGAAACAAAACTCACTGTGAGCACTCTGCTAATCAACTTTGGGTGGCATTTAAATCTCTCCTGAGCAGTTATACAAGTGCACAGCTTATAGAGAACATTGGTAAAGACCCTTAATGTAGAGCAGGTATAAGTATTTGGCCCTTGAAAAGTAATACAAATCAAAATGTCAGTGTTGATTGCAGAGTTGGGGCTTTCAAATATCTGTCATTTTCCAGTGTTTTCCTGTTCTAATATAATTTCCATTTTAGTTCTTTTATTGGTCCAAGTTCCATCTGACTGGCTTTCTTTACTACTGCAGTGATATTCCTATTTGTCAGTGTGGGAAACTAGCCCAGGCCATCTCCTCTACTTATAAAGGCTGTACTCCTGCTTCCTTTGATTCTGAGTAGTCAGAGGTCTGGAATAGAAGGTTATCTCATTAAGTGTAATGGTACAGGAGCCGCTGATCCATATCTAAGAGAAGTGAGCTGAAAAATGATTCTGTGCAGAAAGAAGAAATGCAAACCTGCTAAATGGAATTCAGCTTTTTTCATCATAGTTAACAAGGTCCTAGTTTAAGCCTATGCTAGAACAAGAAAAAGGGGCTGAATTTGATCTCTGGCTGGTATAAGCCAGGAGTACAATAGCTCATCTGCAGGCATAGGAGTGAAATCCATGTGTGAACGGAATCAGCTTCAACATATTCAACACATGATATAAGTCTCTAGAAGATTGAGAGAGTTGCCTAATGGGTCAGGAGTTACTGTGTTTGCAGCCAGAGTTAGAAAGACCTCAGGCAAGCAGAAGCTATTAGCATTAAGAAGATCATGAGTGTTTCAGGTGGTGTGTAGTTGGACACATTTTCAGTATGATTCTCTGATGGCTGGTTACACTCTTTGGGCCAGATCAAGTCCCTTGCATTTATTCATATAAGGTATGTCTACACGACAGTGCTATTTCAAATTAACTTAATTCGAAATAGTTAATTCGAATTAAGCTAATTTGAAATAACACATCTATACACAAAAAGTATTTCAAAATAGCATTTTGCTATTTTGAAATAGCACGTCCACACTGAGTGGACCCTGAACCGAAGTTAAGGCTGGCCAGAACCAGTGCCGGCAGGGCATCAGGTTAGGACTTAGTGTGTGGGGCTGCTGTCTGAGGCTAACTGAGCTCCGTGCTTAAAGGGACCCTACCCCTGCCCTGGACAGACAGTTCTCAGGGTTCCCCACTTGCTTGTCTACCTCGATGAGGGACAGCAAAGCAGTCCTGTCTTGGAGTGCTCTCAGTGTCTGAACTCAGGATACCACAGCACTCGGCCACATGGAGTCAGAGCTGCCACTGGGCATGCCGGTGTGTCTTGTGGGGTTGTTGCCATAAGCCCGGCTGCACTTGCGGCAGGCTGCCATCCGGGGGGTCAGTAGGGGGGTTGTCAGGATCCAGGAGGCCCTGAGGGAGAGCGTCTACCCCGAGGAGCCCTCAGAACCTCCCCGGTCCTCCCCACCAGGGGCTCGTGCCCCATTCTTCCCTCATGTCCATCCACTTACCCTTCACTAGCCCCCCTTCCTGATGTCAAACAAAAGACACGTATGTTCAAAAATAGAAACTGGGTTTATTAAACAAAACTGGGGTGGGGGGGATGAACCTCTGGGGAGAATGGGAAAAGGAGGTGAGAGAGGGTGGAAGAGGGGAGGGGTAAACCTGGGAGGAGGGAGCTGGAAGGGGGAAGTAAGGGAAAGCGAGGGGAAGCTCAGGGCTCAGAGTTTGGGGTCTCGCCAGACCAACTTGACTTTCATGCTAACCTGCTTCTGGGTTTGCATGTGACCTGCCATAGACTGCTGCATTCCTCCGTCTAGTGCGGAGATCTGTTCAGCATTATCTAGTGGCCTGCCTGGTGCTCCTGAAGGTGAGGAGGAAGTACTTGCTAGGAAAACAGGCTGGTGACCAAAGGAAATATGACTTTTGAAGGAGATATATTGTCATGGGGGATGGGCACCTCAGAAAGTAGCTTGCAAGTGAAGACCTTTTTGTGAATACCCTGTTATCACAAAATTTTCCTGTTGATCTTGGCACATTCATTTCATGCATTAATCTGACAGAATGAAGCTTCAAACCATTGAAGTTTTCTGCCTCCATTTTCATCTTCCATGTTTTTTGCCTCAGGAGAACATAATTTAGCCCTCAGTTCTTGTTAATTTTCAGGGGAGCTGTTCACTCTACTAAAAATATACCCCATAATCTTAATATATGCTCTAGTGGGTGATTCAACAGATTTGCATAGATGTAAAGGGAGAATGAAACTGGGCACCCTACTTTCCTGGGTATGTGGTTAGCATTGCAGGGCTGGGAAGAGTATGAAGCATGACAAAGGAAGGGAAACATTGTCCCCATATGCTTCCTTCTCCACTATGAGGCAGACCCTTGAGGGGGAAGACTCAATGACCACATCCAAAATTTAATGAGCAATGGAGAGCCTGAGGAATCCAGGTTCTTGAAATCCACTCTTACCTACAGATTTTTATATTTTTCCCACCTTTTAAAAACTTGATTTGATAAATTTCAAATCTGCTTATTCAATCCCAGGCAAGTTAGGTGGGTTTAAAATCATAGAGATAAGTGAATATTAAAATATTTTAGTGACCATTATCTCTTGAAAGACCACATAAAATTGATTTGGACTGTCAAGAGCTCCTCATAAAGGGCTTGATTCATCTGTCACTTTTTAAATCTATGTACATCCATTTGACTACACTTGAGTTACTCCTGATTTACACCAGTGTATATGAGAGAATCAGTGCATAAAATATTGTAAAAGACTCAGTTCATTTCTGTGAATCTGTCAGTCTAAAAACACGTTCTACAAGAAAATGTATAGCTCTTTGGTTTTACTTGGTAAAAATATTCTTGAAAGCAAATTTGTGTGTCCTCAGCACTTTTGTTTAAAGACAGGGAACAGAGATATAGAGTTCCAGACAGACATATTTTTGTTATGGGTTGTTTTTGAGGACTCATTTGATGGTAAGTCTTTGTTCAGCCCAGTGCTTTGTCATTAATGACTGTTGAGTAACTAGATATGCAGAGCTAGAGGAAATCCTGTCTTATATGTTCCTATTCTAAGGGAGCCTTAGAAAGGATAACAATAATGCCACTTCGGTTTACTTAGTGAGGTAATGTGTAAACATAGTTATTAATACAAACTTGCAAGATGCCTGTAGACACAGAAAAATAACTTATGAAGCGTAAAGTTGCTTCTGCTACATGCAGATAATCGGGCCTGTTAGTGCATGTGGGATAAAGTACAAGCTAAAGGACCTGAAACAGATTCTTGCAAGTAGGGTTGCCAGATGGTTTAACCAAAAATACCGAATGCTCCCCCCCCCAAAAAAAAAACACTGGGGGAAGGGGGAGGGACCAAAATTATTCAGGGGAAAAAAAAGGACCTGAAAGTTATTAAGCAAAAAAAAAAAAATTAAATACATAAAATAAAACAGCATTAAAACAGCACGGCCCCTTTAAGTGCGAGAGGAGACTGGTTGAGCACTAAGACCCAGGGAAGGCATTGCTTCCCCTTGCTTCAGGTCTTTTTGCTGGCAGCTATCTTGTTTTTTTGACTGAGCCCCCCACCCCAGGTAAGCAGAGGGGCTGGGCCAAGTTGCTGGGTATGTCTTAGGGTTGCCAGCTGTCTGGTATTTTCACCTCCTGGCAGGGAAAAAAACAGAAAATACCAGACATTTCAGGTGTCCAGTATTTTCTGAATTTTTTTTATTGGACAGGAGGCGAAAATACCGGACTGTCTGGGTCAATACTAGACATGTGGCAACCCTATTACCTGTCTGTGTGAGTGTAGGATTTAGGAAGTTGGCTGCAAATGTTAACGTCCACTGAAAAGGGGTAGGGGCCTGCCCTAAAGCCTGTTGAAGTTACAGGAAAGACACACAGGGTATGTCTACACTACCCTCCTAGTTCGAATTAGGAGGGTAATGTAGGCATACCGCACTTGCAAATGAAGCCCAGGATTTGAATTTCCCGGGCTTCATTTGCATAAGCGGGGAGCCGCCATTTTTAAAACCCCGCTGGTTCGAACCCCGTGCAGTGCGGCTACACGGGGCTCGAACTAGGTAATTTGGACTAGGCTTCCTATTCCGAACTATTGGTACACCTCGTTCCACGGGGTTCGAACCAGCGGGGTTTTAAAAATGGCGGCTCCCCGCTTATGCAAATGAAGCCCGGGAAATTCAAATCCCGGGCTTCATTTGCAAGTGCGGTATGCCTACATTACCCCGCTAGTTCAAACTAGCGGGGTAGTGTAGACATACCCACAGTGACTTCAGTGGGCAGCTCACTGCTGTTTGAGTTGGCTATTTGGATTGTCTAGCTGTCTGTAACAAGTTAGCAGGAGTCAGCTAGCTCACCAGCTCCTTTGAAAGAGTTGTTGAGGCACTCTAGATTCAGGCCCATCCTCAGTCAGCATCTCATTCAGTCCCTCCCAAATTTCCCTGGGAAAGGGAAAATAGAGCTCTCTCTTGCTCACTTACACTTGCTGAAAGAGTGGAATTTAGTAATAACTTTTAAAGAGAGGAAGAACCTAATGGTATTTTTAAAGGACTGTTGTATTCAGAAAGGGTCAGGCCTGAAGTTTTTACTTGTTTCTTACTGGAGTCAATGGGATTTCTGAATGAGTAACAGCTTTCGGTCTTGGCCAATAGATGGGCAACTAGAGCAGGTGGACCAGCTACATTGGCAGCCTTGTCGAAAGGAATGTGTGTGTGAGAGAGTTACAGGATATTAGTGCCAGATCTGCCACAGATTATCTGGGGGGACCTTAGGTAATTAAATTACACTCACATTGCTGAGCGCGCGCACACACACACACACACACACACACACACACACACAGTGAATTGCATGTGCACATATCTTAGCTCACATGTATCCCCTACATACATGTGTTCTTTGCTTTTTGTGTGCTCAATTTAGGTGTGTGCCCTTAAATATTAGGAGCATTTATCTCTTTGTGCCTAAGAATCCTTGATTGTAAAATAGGAATGACAAACTACTGTACAGAGATGTTGTGAGGATTGTGTGTTAACTGTATTTGGAAGCTATAACCCTCTATATAATGCTTACTATTCATCTGGTTTCATTTTATTTGCATCCCTAAATGTCACTTTAATCTCCCTAAGGACTGTATGTTTTCTTTAGGAGGGAGACCTCTGGGTTGAAGTCTCTGTGATTTTCCTTTCCGTGGTACAAGATTTATAAAGAGGCAATTCGTCAAAATAGATCATTTAAATCAGTACATTATAAAGGATATAGGGGAAATTATTAAATTACTCTTGCTACATGCAGCCATTGGGTCTGTTTGCCCACTGCTGAAAACATCACTTCCTTAAGAATTTGGTGTGTGGCAATTTGGACTGGGAAGAGAGCATATGGCAGGAGCTGCCTGGGGTTTCCTTTTTTGCAGCATCAGGTTGCCATCAGGCTCTGTCAGTTAGAGGAGTGTTGATAATGCTTTTTGAAGTGAAGCAGTGGGCAGTTTTGAGGATGAAGTGCTGTTTAGGCAGGGCAGAAAGCCCAAGAATGAGGGGAGATTCTGTGTGCATGGTGGGCCAGTGATGCATCAGTGGAACAGTTGGTAGACTTGTGTATCATCTTGATCCAAGGATATTTTTCTTTTTGTGCATGGCTAATAAGATCAGTTACTGTAGAAAGGGGCCGAGGTGGGAGAAGTTTCCCTGCCTGGTTGTCTGTCTTCTGTGTTTGTATTGGTGAATGATCAGGCTTTGATAAGCTCCCTTTCTATTTCTCTTATGAGGATAGGGTGATTCCCATTTCTTTTAAGACAACAACCAATCCCAACCAGTCTCTTTTTTTTTTTTTTTTTTTTTTTACTACCAATTTATTTTGTTCATTGTATTGTGGGGGGGAGGGTCTGCCTGGGGAAGGTTGCCCCACAAGGGGCAGGAATAGTGGTGAGTGGGATCGAGTGAGCATGGGGAATTGGGTGTACCGTGAATGAGAGGCAGCCTAGGGAAAGAGGTTGTGTGGAATTTTATTGGAGTGGAGAGTGTTGATGGTGAGGTATGTCTAGGAGAAAGAGGCATCTAAGGGATGAGCATGAGTCAGTTCACCAAGCACTTGATAGCCTGGGGATGAGTGTGCAAAGGGAAGATATTAAGTGTTAGTGTGGGGCATCAGTTCTTTTGCCCCCTGAGCCATTAATAGTTATATAGGTTGAACTTCTCTGCTCTGGGACTCTCTGATCCAGGGACATCTGTGGTCCGGCACGATGTTAATTAGCTGGATGTCCACTTATGGATGTGGCCAAGTTTTCTGCAGTCCCTTAAAGTTTATTTATAGCCACCCGTCCTGGCTCTCATGTTCTGTGCTGTTATTTAACTCTAATTTATCCTTAAATGTCTTCTAATAGCTGTTGTCTTCTAAGAGCTGTTGGTAATGCTGCTAGACAATATTGACCTCCTTTGGTAGAGCAAATTCTGTGGTTCAGCATCAGTTAGGTCCCGAGAATCCTGGACTAAAGAGGTTCAGCCTGTAGTGCTTCTAGTCATATGGAGGGGATGGAAGCTGCCCATTAACAGCCACTTTTCAAAACCCCTCCGATAGGGCCTATTCATGTGTAGCACTCTTTGTGTATCTTGTTCTCTTGTTACCTTGTAAAAGCAATCACAATTATTATCTTGAATATTTTCAAGAGTACGATGTCTGTAGGTGCACCTACTGCATGCTGAGGTTAGTTATCAAGATTAGTGATGTGTTTAGGAAATTTGTAATGAGAGAAAATGATTAATTAAAATTGTATCATTTTGTAGACTAATCCATCTTCAGCTAGTTTGCTGGAAATTGAAAGGAGTTTTGCACAATGGCAAGTGGTGGGAAAATACATTTGGCTTTCTACATTTAAACAGGAAGGAACTTCTTAAATACAAGACTTACAATAGTAAGGGCAGTTATTTGGGAACATTATATTGCATATTGTAGCTGCAGTGTGTTGGGGGGGAGGATGTATGATTAGTCTGCATACGATGGTGTTCGGCTTTCTTTACCTAATATTTTTGAAACAAAAGAAAAAAGGCTTAGTTACTTTTTTGGATCTACTGAAAACAATTGGTTCCTTTTACACTGAAAAAGACTTCCAAAGTTGACAGCTAATTTATTATGAGGTCATGGTAGTCAGACAGTTAACAAATTTTTCATTTCCAGAGAGGTGCAGCTTTATGTGAAAAATCTTAATTCAGAGTATGCAATAGAATTTTAGTTCTTCATCCCCAATGACCATTATAAAATTGCCATATGCCTAAAAATATGTTCAGCACAACTGTGATTGTTCAGACTCTGAATTCACTCTCATTTTATTACATGATCTTTTAGTTTAAAATAAAATAATTATTCTTCAATGGAGGATGAAAACTATTTGGTTATATATGATTCATTATAAAATGCGGTAACTAAGTATTTTGAACAGTAACATGCTTTATTTGAGCTTTTATACCACTTTTGGTGACTAGTAAACTGTAACATGTTGTCATTTTTCTCATGATCAGTCCATAAAATCAGTTATCTTCCTCTTTGGTCCAACTTATAAACACATATAAAACTGAAGCAGATGTCAGAGCAATAACCAGGTGTACACTAAAGTGCTTTGCAAAGTTTTAATTGCAGCATGGATGTTACATGTTTAATGGTTTTGGTTAGTGTATCTGTCAGTTGTCTTGTCGGTTGTTTAATGGTACTTGGTATTCATCTTATAATTTTACCTAGGCAGCCTCTGAATAAGCTTTCTCTCTGTGAATTATTTTTTTCAGTCATAACATATATATCACTGAGTACTTCTGAGTTGCCATAGTTCTATATCAGGGGTGGGGAATGTAAGGCCCAGAGACCGTATCTGGCCTCTGGCTTTCCTGATTCCGACCCCTGAGGCTCAGGGTCCTTCCTCCAGTGTTGGGAAGCCTACGATGGTGCTCCAGGCCCCCCGCTTCTCACCTGTGTGCAGCTCCTGACTGATTTTTTTTTTCTATGGGTCAAGTGGTCCCTGACCCAAAAAAATTCCCCACCCCTATTCTATATGGTACCTTATGGTGAAATCAAAATGTTTTAATACAGTATTGCAATTCCTTTGGGGTAGGGGTAGTCCCTCTTTTCTAGGTTTGTACAGCTCTCAGCACAATGAAGCCCCACTCCCAATCGGGCCTATGGACAATACCATAATATTTATTATAATATATAGTATAAGCCCCCACACAGACAGATCTGTGTGGTAGGAGAGCAGAGCCAAAATGCTGGTGGAGCCCTGGAGAACTGGAGGAAATAGAAGTTCGTCCCCCTCCCTTGGACCTCTGTGGATCCTGGACCTTGTCTCTCCCCTTGCAGGGATGTGGAGGCTGCTGTTTCATGAGAGGAAAAAAGACTCTGAGGGGACTGTGTGTCTGGAGGAGGGATCTGGGATTTGGGAGGAGCTCAGTGATAGAGCCCAAAAACATGATGGGTGGTGTGAGGAGTTTTTTGGGATAACGAAGCCCTTGACAGCATGAGAGCTATGTTTTGGAAGCTATCAGCCAGCTGCAGCTAATCTGCACTGGGTAGGGGCACCCACAGTTTGTTTTGGTGCTTTCCATACCCTTATAATGGCAGTTAGCGTAAGTACATGTCTGAGTTTTGATTAGGGGTGCCTGTGTTAGATAAATAAAATTAATAAAATTAAATAAAGGATAAATATCCAGCCTGTCTTTTTTACCAGTACGTTTTCTCACCACGCAGATACCCAAATGCACTGCTCAGCTGCCTTCTGCAGCTCTGAAGAATGAGTGCCTGCCTCTGATTGAGTTGTGATTAAAAAGCAGCGTCTTTTAATATGCAATGCTTCAGGGTGAAGAGGAGTCACTTCCATTAATGGTTTCTACTGTGGCAGAAGAGGATTGAAGCGGTGTCTTCAAGGACAGTGAATTGGCTGAGAAGTTAGTGCATAGAAATGTTTTGATCCAGTGATAACTAGTAGCTGCTAGTTCCTGTTGTTTCTTTTTTTGATCAAGTGCCCACTTTGTGTGTGTGTGTGTGTGTGTGTGTGTGTGTGTGTGTGTGTGTGTGTGTGTGTGTGTGTGTGTGTGTGTGTCAGGGATAGGAGGTGAAGGCAAGGAAAGGAAGTCACTGTTCAAAGTGCATCTCCTGTAGGAAGACCAAAACATGAGCAGTATGGTGGAATCAAGGTTAAAAAAATTACTTATTTTCCTTTGGTTTGCATTGTGCATCCATCATATACAGTTTTCCACATGTTAGGTAATGGAAAGTTGAGCCCCAAAGGAAGTTCTCTTTGTAAGTCAAGATGGGACCATAAAATCAATCATTGTTGGGTCACTAATTGGTGTGCGAGATAGGAATTTCCTAAACTGTATGATAAGTTCATTGGCTTTTTGGCAGTGAACTCTTTAGCAAATGATATTCTTTCCTGGTTCTGTTGTTAACACAGGAAAAGCATCAGGTCATTTATAGCTACACCCATATCACCGCTTGTTTTTAAATAGAAGGGAGGAAAAAAAAAGTTGGCTGTCAAAGAGAACCAAAATGTTTCTGACGAAGTTTGTTTTCATGTCTCTGTGGCATAGTAGCAAAGCTTGGCAGCCACATGATAATAGTGAAGATTGATTGCTCTCTCTGTTAAGCATCTTGCATCTCTGAGTTTATGTTAACACAAGCATTATTCCAGCAGCAGCATCTGGCTCATTGGCAGGTTCCACAGACAGTTGTTCTGATGGCTCTAGAGATGCCTTTGGGCTGTCATGTAGTTAGGTGGCTGATTAGGCTGGCTATGCTGCTTTGTCATTGCTTTTTTATTATTATTATTTGACTTGTCTTTGTGATGAATGGCTCTTTGGAACATGGGTTTTTCACAAATCTTTCCTAACCTTTAAATACAGGAGCATTTATGGAATACCCATGTTAATTTAAACCAGTGCATTTTTTGGTGATCAGCACTGGAGTTACAAGGTCCCAGCCCATGGTTTCCACGCAAGTTTTCCCCATGAACCATGACCTCCATCTTGTGCAATAAAACACACATTTTTGAGCATACTGCTGCATAATGAGATGCTCTGAGAACAGAACTACGAGCATAAATCAAATATTAGTATTACACAGTCAGTATCCTGAGGAAGCTATGTTGGGAGTTGGGAATTCAGGAAGTCATTCAGATTTCTCAAGATGACAACGTTTGTGTCTTCAGTAGTATAGTTTTTGGGCCAGATACACAGCTCATGTAAATTGACATGGGGCCATTGATGTCAATGGAGCTATGATGATTTACACCTGCTGTGAATCTGCTCATACATGTTTTTACTTTACAGAATTCACGCTTGCTGTACATAAGAATGACTCCTTTAAATGCACATTGTTTTTTGAGCAGGTGTGTATACAAGTGCAATTCGAGAGTGAAGTGTCTTGTTTATTAAATAGGATTATTGGGGTCATGGCTTCCTCTGGAGGAAGTTCTTTGGCCAGACTAGATAATCATAATGGCACCTCCTGGCCTTAAACTCTGTGAATCTGTGGAACGGCCACACAACTAGCTGTCTTAGCAGACCAGGCTTTTCTCGGGACGCCTGTGGTAGAGCAGCTGGGGCGCTGCCGGTTAGTCCTGCAGCACCGCTCTCGGGGCTACTGGACCAACCCGGCAGCACCCCAGCTGCTCTGCTCCAGGCTTCCTGATTCAGCCGCTGCTGGTCAGTTTCAGCAGCGGCTGAATCAGGACGCCTGGTGCAGAGCAGCTTGGATGCTGCTGGGTTGGTCCAGTAGCGCCGGTCCTCAGCGCTACTGGAGCAACCCAGCAGCACCCCAGCTGCTCTGCCCCAGGCGTCCTCAAGTCAGCTGCTGCTGAAACTGACCAGCGGCTTACTACAGGAAGCCCAAGGCAGAGTTGCTCTGCCCCGGGCTTCCTGGAATCAGCCGCTGATCAGTTTCAGCAGCAGCTGACTTGGGGACACCTGGGGTAGAGCAGCTGGGCTGCTGCTGGTTGGTCCCCGCAGCGCCGAGGTGCGGCGCTGCGGGGACTTACCTGGCAGCGCCCCAGCTGCTCTGTCTAAGGTGTCCAGATTCAGCCGCTGTTGAAACTGATCAGTGGCTGATTCCAGGAAGCCCGGGGCAGAGCAACTCTGCCTCGGGCTTCCTGTAGTCAGCCGCTGGTCAGTTTCAGCAGCGGCTGATGCCAGTTCCAACTTACATACAGATTAAACTTAAGAACAAACCTACAGTCCCTATCTTGTACGTAACCCGGGGACTGCCTGTATATCCAGGAGATAGGCAGGATTGTACTTGGGGTCCCTGCTAACTTCTTTCCCTTAAGGCCCTGCTTGTGTTTCTCACTCCTCTCCCCTTCTCCCCACACATTGCTTGCTGGATAGTCTCAAAGAGCCTCTCTGCAAGGTAGGATGTTGCTGGCTGAGGCTTAGCAAAGGCTCATGTGATAGGATAATGAGCTTTGTGGATAAGGGAGAAGTGGTGAACGTGGTATACCAAGACTTTAGTAAGGCATTTGATATGGTCTCGCATGATATTCTTACCAATAAACTAGGGAAATACAACTAAGATGGGGCTACTTTAAGGTGGGTGCATAACTGGCTGGCTAACCAATCCTGCTGGAAGGGCATAACAAGTGGGATTCTGCAGGGGTCTGTTTTGGGACTGGTTCTGTTCAATATCTTCATCAAAGATTTAGATGATGGCATAGAGAGTATGATTATTAAGTTTGCAGATGATACGAAGCTGGGAGGGTTTGCAACTTCTTTGGAGGATGGGGTCATAATTCAAAATGATCTGGACAAACTGGAGAAATGGTCTGAGGTAAATAGGATGAAGTTTAATAAGGACAAATGCAAAGTACTCCACTTAGGAAGAAAAAAAATCACTTTTACACGTACAGAATGGGAAGTGACTGTCTAGGAAGGAGTACTGCAGAATGGAATCTAGGGGTTATAGTGGACCACAAGCTAAATATGAGTCAACAGTGTGATGCTGTTGCAAAAAAGAAAACGTGATTCTGGGATGCATTATCAGGAGTGTTGTAAGCAAGATACGAGAAGTCATTCTTCCACTCTATTCTGTGCTGATTAGGCCTCAGTTGGAGTATTATGTCCAATTTTGGGCACCACATTTCAAGAAAGATGTGGAGAAATTGGAGAAGGTACAGAGAAGAGAAAAAATAATAATGAAAGGTCTAGAGAACATGACCTATGAAGGAAGACTGAAAGAATTGGGCTTGTTTAGTTTGGAAAGGAGAAGACTGAGGGTAGACATGATAGCAGTTTTCAGGTATCTAAAAGGGTGTCACAAGGAGGAAGGAGAAAAATTGTTCTCCTTAGCCTCTGAGGATAGGAAAAGAAGCAATGAGCTTAAACTGCAGCAAGGGAGGTTTAAGTTGGACATTAGGAAAAACTTCCTAACTGTCAGGGTGATTAAATACTGGAATAAATTGCCTAGGGGGTTGTGGAATCTCCATCTCTGGAGTTATTTAAGAGCAGGTTAAATAGACATCTATCAGGGATGGTCTAGATGGTACTGGGTCCAGCCATGAGGGCAGGGGACTGGACTCAATGATCTCTCAAGGTCCCTTCCAGTTCTAATGTTCTATGATTCTATGTAGCTTAATGACCCAGCATCTTGATCCACACTCTGGGAAGTAGGGATGTAATAGTGTAGTCGACTAACCAATTAACTGATAAGCAAAAGCTTATAGGTTAATGCTATAGACTATATGCACACACCCCTCTTGCTCTCCCCCTGCCAGTAAATATTTTAGCAGGCTGTCCAGCAGCCTGGTTCTGTCCTGGCTTATGCCAGGTCCAGGATCTATCCCGGCTGCGGCTCTACATTTAAAGTGTATTAGGAGTCAGGGGGCAGGCAGCCGGGCTCAGTTTCAACTTGTGCTACATCTGGGAGCTCAGACTCCCCCCACCTGGGAGCTGCCTCCTCCTGGGAACTGCTGCCACCTGATACGGCTTCTTCTGTATCAGAGGTAGCAGTGCAAAGTGGCAGGGGGCTCCTCAGGACAGGGACTGGAGTGCACTGGCTGCCGACCTCAACCCTGGGGACTATAGAATAGTCAAATAACTGATAAGAATTCATGAGGTTAATTGACTATTCAATGAACTGGTATTTAGCATTCCTAGTGGGAACTGGACTTCTGATTTGGGTGCCAGTTAGGGTTTCCAGGTCCACTTTTTGACCATATTTTCCGGTTGAAAACTGGGCATCTGATAACTCTAAATGGCACCCAGATACCAAAGTAAATGTGACGTTCTGGCTTTACCTCAGATGGGTAGGAATGCTAGCGGGCAGCCTGAACTGCACTTTGCTGCCATAACCTCACTGCTATTTTTAACACACTAGCTTAAGCAGAGCTAGCATGTGTAAGTCAACCAGCACTGGGAAACACACTTCCCAGCTGCAGTGTAGATGCGTGCGCGTGCACGCACGTACGCACGCACGCACACACACAGAGCCTAGGTGGGGAAGGCATTGCTTTCCCAAACTGCCAGGCATGGCCCCGCCAACACACTACCCACTATATTGTGGGTGGAGTGTTGCTGCCCCCGGCGTCCACCCTTCTCGTGCTTTCAGGGCTCTGGAGGCTGGAGCCATGAGGCCTCCTCCCTCCCTACAGCTCTGGAGGCAGGAGAGGCTTGGGCCATGTGCTCGTCCCCTCTCCATAGTGGGGGGGGGGGGGGGGGCTCAGCAGAGGGAGCGGAGCTATAGGTGGGGCTGGAGGATCTGCCTTCCTCAGCCTTAGCTGCATTGCCTCCCTCTCTGGGTGTGAGTGTGTGTGAACAGTCTGTCAATATCTCTGTCTCCTGTCCTATGTGTATGATGGAAAACTTGCTTTTGTTATGTGTTATCTGTACTTCCTGAAAACATGGAAGAAATATTTCTAGGTCAACTGAGCAGTGTGTTTACTTAGTAAATTATTTATGAAGATGCCATAAAATTCACAGCAGGGAGTGTGGCTGCCAGGCTTGAAAGATAAGCCTACTGATGGATAAAGTTTCATTTTTCTCATGCCACCCAGTTGGCACCATAACTAGTGTGTCACCAGCATCTCTTGTAGATGTTTTTCCATTTATAATTGAATGCTGCTGGTTTACTTTCTCTCACAGAGCATTTTAGGCTTTTTAATGAGATTGTATGGGTCCCCTATAATCAGCTATTCTAGTTGAGGGTACTGACATTGGTGCACTTTATCAATTCTGGTCACTAAGTGGTAATTTGTAACTAGGAATATTGTGTTCTGTTCCAGAAAGGTGCAGGCAAGCCTGGAGAGAATGAAGAGAAGAGCAACAGATTGAATAGGTGGCTGGAAGGATTCATTTGTAAGGAAAGATTAAAAGAGCTAAATACATACCGCATATAGTCAATCATGAGCTGCTTTTTGGCGGGGGGGGGGGGGGGGGCGGGAGGTAAAAAATGATGCAGTAAAGACCTGGAGTCAGCTTATGAATGTGCCATTGTGTTTTACAAATTTGTTTTTAACTTCGGGGAGAGGGGGTTGGTTAAACTTCAGTTTCCAACCCAGTAGGGCAAATTGTTGGCACACTGGGTCATTTTATATACCTGGAGTGTCTGCAGGCACTGAGCCCCTCAGCTCCCAGTAGCCGCTGTTCGCTGTCCTGGGTCAACGGGAGCAGTGGGAAGTGGCAACCAACAATTCTCTTGGGCTGTGTCCAGACTCAGGGTTTTTTTCGAAAAAAGTAGTATTTTTTTTGAAAAATCTTCACCTGCGTCTAGACTGCAGCCGCGTTCTTTCGAAATTAAATCGAAAGAACGCGGCTTTTCTTTCGATGGCGGTAAACCTCATTTCAGGAGGAAGAACGCCTTTTTTCGAAAGTGCTCTTTCGAAAAAAGGCGTTCTTGACTGCAAACAGGGCGTTTTCGAAAAAGAGCATCCAGACTCACTCGCTGCTTTCTTTCGAAAAAGCAGCTTGCTTTTTCGAAATTTCCTCTTGCTGTCTAGATGCTCTTTTTCGAAAGAGGCTTTTTCGAAAGAGGCTTGCAGTCTAGACATAGCCTTGGTTAGTGCTGCTTCCCACAGCTCCCATTGGCTGGGAATTGCAAACAGCAGCCAATGGGAGATGAGAAGCTGCGTGTCTGCAGATGCTTCAGGTAAACAAAATGTCCCGATGTGCCAGCGGCTTACACTGATGAGCTTGGACTGGAAGTTTGCAAATTGCTAATATAGAGTTGGCTTATGAACAGGTCATTGTGATTTTACAATTTTTTATCAGAGGGGTAGCCGTGTTAGTCTGAATCTGCAAAAGCGACGAGGAGTCCTGTGGCACCTTATAGACTAACTGAAGTGTAGGAGCATAAGCTTTCGTGGGCAAAGACCCACTTCGTCAGATGCATGCATCTTCGTCGTCATGCATCTGACGAAGTGGGTCTTTGCCCACGAAAGCTTATGCTTCTACACTTCAGTTAGTCTACAAGGTGCCACAGGACTCCTCGTCGCTTTTACAATTTTTTGTAGCTTGTGGGGGTTGGCTTATGATCAAGTATATACAGTACATCTTGGTAGGCAGCTGCTAAGCACAGGGGATTGTGATAATACACTACACATACGTAAGAAAAGAGGAATTACTTAGTGTAGTACAAAGGGGTACAACTAGGAGTAAAGGCAGAAAAAATTCAGACTGAAATTGAATGACATGGGTAGTGAAATAGCCTGCAAACAAAAGTAGGGCATTTAAAATATATCTTGTTTTTTCTGCCCTCGCACCCAGGGCTCCTGAGCATAACAGCAAGTCAGTCTGCCACTTATGTGGTACTGTGCAGAGAAACTGTGTCACATGCTCAAGTTCTCTTATGCTGTGTCTACACAGCAGCGTTATTTTGGAATTTTGGAATAGTGAGGGACGGGGAAGTCAGCTACTTGTATGGCACGAGGGGCATCTTCAGGTGGATGTGGCCCTGATAATGTGACTGTAATTGCACTCTACCTCACTGAAGACTCTCTGGGGTCTGTGATAGGGGTAACTGGTGTGGCTGAAGAGGTGAACCACCTCTGAAAAGGGCAGGACTGTCTTCTGGGAGTGGGCTGGTGGCAAGGCCATAGGGATCCAAACTTCTGTAGCGTATCATAGGAGTAGTGGAGAAGTAGTGTCTCCTGTTTGTGTTTCTGTGCTAGCCTATGACCTTTTTGCCCCTCATTTTTTTTGAACAAAGGGCAGGTGAAAGGGAGTGGGAAAAGTCTGGCCCCAGGGAAAAGATGTGATCCCTATTTTTGTACATTTAAAGTCAAGTCAAGCCAGCAAGTCAGTTTTTGTTAAAGCATTGACACTTTAATTGTCATTCAGAATAAATGTAAGCTGCACTATTTCTGGAGATCGCCCCCCTGCTGTGCTAACGACCCTCTGCATATGGCAATCTATAGCTTCTAGGAAGGATACACAATAGGCAGCCTTGTTGCTCTGAAAGTTGAGCCATTTACCTTATATTTCTCCTGTGTTCATTCACTAGAAAGTAATTAATAAATTGAGCAGGTGCATGATATGCTAAAGGGGTATGATGTTATGCTAGGTGCTGGCCTTTTAAGGTGAGTTTAAATATATGAGGGCTGTTTTATGAAAAACTTAGGAAAAGTGTCAACTTCCTAACTTTTGCTGTTAGTTGGATGGAGATGGTTTGACTGGAAAAACAGAAGAGTTTGAATATAGCTGTCCTGTGTACTCCATGCATTTTTTCCCAGAGACTCATATCCAGGTTTTCCAAGCTGACATCATTGTCACTGAGGGAATGTCTACACTACCACCCTCGTTCGAACTAGGGTGGTTAATGTAGGCAACCGGAGTTGCAAATGAAGCCTGGGATTTGAATTTCCCGGGCTTCATTTGCATATTGCCGGGCGCTGCCATTTTTAAATGTCCGCTAGTTCGGACTCCGTGCCCGTGGCTACACGCGGCACGGACTAGGTAGTTCGGACTAGGCTTCCTATTCTGAACTATCGTTACTCCTCATGGAATAGGAAGCCTAGTCCGAACTACCTAGTTCGAGCCGCGTGTAGCCGCGGGCACGGAGTCCGAACTAGCGAACATTTAAAAATGGCGGCGCCTGGCAATATGCAAATGAAGCCCGGGAAATTCAAATCCCGGGCTTCATTTGCAACTCCGGTTGCCTACATTAACCACCCTAGTTCAAACTAGGGTGGTAGTGTAGACATACCCTGAGATGGGAATCCAGAAGCTTTGACCTGTACAAATAGAAAAGTCCAGCCGATATAGATGAACATAACTCTGTTGAAATATACATAATTGCACCCATTTATACCAACTGAAGAGCAGGCCCAAACAATTGTTTATCAGCTACCTCTCCAGTGACTGTGTGAAATGGGATGTTGGTCTCAATCCTGTTTCCCGTCAGCTTATAGACTGCCTCAGAACTGATCATCGCTTTCAGCAGAGTCAAGGTAGTGAGGCTGAAATACTCTTTTCATCCCAGTAAGGTGGTTCTCCTAGAACAGGGTTCAGAGGCCCATTTTGGCAAAGTGATGTGAACTGTATACACTATACAGATTCTAGATCCAATTCTGATATCTTACTCATGTTCCGGCTGTTTTCAATGGTGACAGATGACAGAAGAAGGAGCAATGGTCTCAAGTTACAGTGGGGAAGGTCTAGCTTGGATAGTAGGAAAAACTATTTCACTAGGAAGATGATGAAGCACTAGAATTGGTTATCTAGGGAAGTTGTGGAATCTCTATTCCTAGAGTTTTTAAGTCCCAGCTTGACAAAGCCCTGGCTGGGATGATTTTGTTGGGGTTGGTCCTGCTTTGGGAAGGGGGTTGGATACAATGACCTCCTGAGGTCCCTTCCAACCCTCTGGTGCAGTGGTCCCCAACCTTTTGGGGCTGCTGCGTGTCCGGGGCAGGGTCACTCATGCGCCGCACGTGCCTGAGGCTGGCACCGCACATGCCCCGCGTGCCCGGGATCCTGGGCGCAAGAATGGCTTGGGCCGGTCCTGGTCACTTGGCAGGCACACACAAATGCCCCGGTGGGCGCCATGGTGCCCGCGGGCACCGTGTTGGGGAGCACTGCTTCTGGTGCTATGAAAAGTTGTGCTGTCCCATCCATTTCAATAGATGGATCAAAGTTAAAGCACCAATACACCAGTGAGAATTCACTCCCCAGTCTCAAACAGGAAAATAATTAAAAAAACGATCAATTTTTATGTAAAATATCCAGTTTATCTCAAAGGTTTCTGTCTAAGCATTTTTTGAAAAATGAAGATTCAAAGGAGAGCTTTTGAGACACAGCGGGTTAGCTGTAAGCAGTAATGGCTTTATAACTATTTTAAAAAACATTTATATTATAAAAGATACTATGATATAGACAAAGTAGCAAATGGATATTGCAAGAACAGATTTTCATCTGAAACAAATCAGTGATGAATTTGCATTGTGAAGTTACAGTATGTCACAGAATAGAGAGAGAGAAATTAAAGGATTACTTAAAACCAACAATAAACTTACACATTAAAAGTAATCATTTTAAAAATGAAGCCATACTGTATTAAAATAAGCATAAAATTATATGCTCATTTGGATGTGCAGTTTATCAAATATATAGAATACTAAAATTGACTCAAATGCAAGTAAAATATCTATTTAATTAGATCATAAAGAAAGGAGATTAAAAGTAATATTTTGTAAGATAGTAATTATTGTTTTTCCAAAGTAGTCTGGTTCCTGTGTGTTGACTTAAATTTAATTGTGATAGCAGATCTCTTTGGGATTCTACATTTTCTTTGTCTTTAATTACTTTAAATCACAACCATTACCTTTATTTTGTTTTTTTCCCCAACTAAATACACTGCATGGCTGTTTGCTGCAATAGTCTGCCTATTCACAAACACAGATGTGATCAGCCTCTACCCTTCCCTTGTGAGAGGTTACAAGTTAAATCTTTGCAGGGGCCTATGCAAAGAGATAAGAAGAAAGAACCTTGTAACCAATGGGGAGTAGGCTGAGGTGCTGATGGGTGCCTGAGATGTAAATAAACCAGATTGCTCTCATTTCCTGTTTCCACTGTATTATGCATTCCAATAGCACAATTCATCTTTATGACACACACCTATTGCTTTAACTTTACTGTGGACCACTAAAGCACATTAAAGTGGGCAGGAAATGGAATTAAAAAGAGTTCAGTTGAAGGCCGACTTTAGATTAGAATAACTTAACGCATTGCAATAGCTTTTCATGTAGCATGGACATCTGTTTTCAAGCAGATTTAACATAGTGCTTCACTTTCATGTTCAAATTTAAAAATTCTTTGGGTTAGCTAAACTTAAAACACAAGATCAGAGGTTAGATCTTTGGCTGGCTGAAGTCAGAAGAGGAACACTAGTGAAGATTTGGGCCCTAAACTGAATATGAAATGAATATTTAAATAAAATTTGTAGATTCATGTCACTGACAGTTGCCCAGAGAGGGCCAGATTCTCCTGCCTTAAACAAATAGTTCCATTAAAGGTAGTGGGGTACTTTCCCGACCCACTGGGGTAGGGAGAACAGGAGGATTTGGCCTTAAAAAGGCACGCAGATGTTTTAAAATGTAGGCACATTTTAATAGCTCTGCATTTGTGGTATGAAGACATTCTTATTCAGAGAAACAATTTCAAGTATATTTACAGTTTTTTAGACACATTGTGCTTTTTAAAAAAAACGTGACATCTAGTCAATACTATTCTTGTGAGGGTTTTACAAGTTTTTTTTTTTCTTTACTGCATATATACTAGGAAGATACATGACAGTAGGGTTATGAGTTTACAGCCTTGATTACTTGAAGAAACATAACTCCTATTCTCTCTTCTATAGGATAATTATTGCCTGTCCTATGATGTCACTTACATGATACATGTGGTTGAGGTTTTTGAAAATTAACCATTCATTCTGCTATTCTCTGATTACACTGAATGGCCTCTGGTTTTGCTGAGCACTGTATTCTTTTTTTTTCTGCCAGTGAATAGATAATTGAATATAAGCATCAACCTTCAAAGTGTTTATCAATATAGAAGATATTAGTGGATATTGCACAATGTCATGTAAGGTAAAAACTAATTTGTAAGCAACATAGCAGAAAGCTGGAAAGGCAATTAAGTTAAAAAGTCATTAACATTGATCCTTTTGAACTGAGAAAGTACATTCCTTTCTCTGAAAACATCTTTGAAAAATGTTGTGCACCTAGGTCTGTCTCTAAGGTAATAACTAAATGTCACATTAAAGTTTGAATATCTTGCTTTGGAAACTAAGAATTTAGTTTAATGCAGAGCATATTGTTCAAGATTCACTAGAATTATATGAACAAGGAGAGACCTGTAGGTAATTAGTGAGGATGGTTGCTGGCAGTTTGACTTTCATCATTTGTTCACACTGCAGGTATAAATTCTCACTGAAAGGATAAGGTTACAGATGGGTGGGTGTTACTTCAATGATTGCAGCTTCTTAAGTGAAAATCCAGATGCTTTTTCTTCTTTCTGTCCTGTTGGTTAGTGTGGGCACATGAAGTAAATCGCTGAAGGTAAGGTTTAAAGATTAAACTTTTTCTGTTTTAGCAATAACAATATGTGGTTGCTTAGACAAAAGGACCTATTTGCAGACTTTAAAGAAGTGAACGCACATTTGGGGCCAAAATTTCAAAACAATTCAGAGCTACATTTTTTTTTTCCAAGCTCAGCTCCTGTCCAGGCTTGTAGGGCACTGACCTCTTTTACAACTGGCCACTTATTTTGATGTCTAAATGGGAGTTTTGGTTCTTCTGAAAATTCTGGTCTTAGGGCTTGATGTAATTATCATTATAGTAGGTATTGGTTCAGCTCTTTGGGTGCGTCTAGACTGGCAAGATTTTGTGCAAAAGCAGTTGCAAAAGAATACTTGTGCAAGAGGGCCAGTGTAGACAGGGAAGAACTGTTTTGCGCAAAAAAGCCCCGATGGCTAAAATGGCGATCTGGACTTTCTTGCTCAAAATTGCGTCTAGACTGGCCATGGATACTTTTGCACAAAAGCAAATCTTTTGCGCAAAGGCACTTGCCAATCTAGATGCGCTTTTGTGGAAATACTTTTAACGGAAAAACTTTTCAGTTAAAAGTATTTCCGCAAAATCATGCCAGTCTAGACGCAGCCTTTGTGTTCTACAGTTGTAATATTTACTTTGAAACATTTGTTTAAAAAGTGTTAACTAAAGAAAATACATGTTTTCTTTTAGGGGGCAAATGGAATATATTGCAGTGTTATAGTCTGCAAATTTGATGCAATAGCTGAGACAAATCAGATTTCTAAGTTAGAAAGGAAAGATTGGTAACTTTGTCTCTCAACTTTAACTTTTCATTACTTGTGCTTGTTGAGATTGTGTGGTGTGGTTTTTTTTTTAATTACTGTCAAAGATTAAAAACTTAACACAAACCTTAGGCTCAGACCTACTTATGTTGAAATACATGAAAGACTTATCCACAGACTTACTGGGAACAGAATCAGGGTCTTTAAAATCCACCATACTTACTTTTCAGCCTTGCAGCTGTTGCTTGTGTGAGTAATCCTCACTCATGAAGTGAGTGAGATTATTCATGTGAATGAGGACTAGGACATGGATCTTACTCGTGTGACTAGTGCTTACTTTCTAGGACTTTATGGAGCATTGGCTCTGGCTTGCTCTCAGTGCAATTGGCTCTCATAAGACAATCTGTATTACTCGTGAGTAAAAGTTTGCTGGATTGTGCTTTTACTACAGGTTGACTATGCTCTTTCTTTCACATATAATAGCAAGTTAAAAGTGAAGTTAGGTTTTCAGAATCAGTGGAATCTGAGTTTGAACCTTCCCGTAGTATTCAACTCATTCAAGCATTCTGCACATAATTGCTAATGATGTGCCCAGAGTAGGTATGGAGAGGTAGCATGATAGGTGTGACAAGTATAATACTATGTGGTTTATTAATGTGCTTTGACTGAAAGATACTCTGTCAGTCTAGAGTATAAAAGAAAGCTGCTTTTATCCATTAAAATGTTGGAGCACGGCTTAATCTTATATGTTGAGGTCCTGACCATACCATACCACATAACCTTCCTTGTCTGGCTCTCTTCCTTCCGTCTGTGAGGCAGTAATTGTTGGAATTCTTATTTCCCTTCCCCCTCTTTCTTGCAATGCACACACCACATTTTGTCACCTTAATTTCTGCCCTCTGTAAACCGTGTAAGTGTAACTTCCCCATAAGGCTTATTAGAGCTGAGGCTATTTGAAGTGGAGTTTCACTAGGACTCAAGATTCTCACAGGGCAGTAAAATCTCTTTCATTGGGCCGGCTTTTAACTTTTAAGTTAAGTTTAATGTTTTTAACAGTAACTTGTGTTTCCTTTACCTTTCACACCCATCCGTTAGCCAGGTGTTTTTGTCACACCAAGTAGAAAAATAAAAGTAATCCAACTGCACAGCTGGTCCCTCAGTGAGAAGCAGGAGGATGGCTACAGCTACAAGAAGTGATTAGAGAAACTGCTTGAGTAGTTTAAACAGCCTCTTGCAACTGCTCAATAAAATCCAACCACTGGAAAGGGGAGAACGATTTTATAGTGAATTTAGGGCATTTAAATCTACGATACAATACATTTGTGAGCTGAATGCTGTTATTTCTCCAATATGTTGTTTTCTCAAAACATTTATGTATCACTGTGATTTTGTAACTTTGCACATTTTGTTGAACTTATATCCATCACTTCTCACATCCATGCATGATGGGGCTTCATTCTTTTTTTTTTCTTATACTGGTTTAAATCAGGAGTAAATCTATTGAGGTGTATAGTTATCCTGCTGGAAATTAGGTGTAAGGAGGAGCATAATTAGTCTTAGTGATTTCTTTACATCAGAAGTATATTTGATCAGAAAATATTTTCATGTAGCAACTTGGTTATTTTTTATATTGGAGAGCATTTTAGCATGGTCATATTAGTCACACATGTCAGCATGCCAGAGCTTGGAAATACTTACGCATGGACTTAACTTTATTTGCATGATTAGTCCCACTGATGTAACATTGGCTCTTAAGAGAACTAAGTAGCACTATCCCTGGAAAGTATGTGTGTATTTTGTGGGACTATTCAGGTGAGTAAAGCTAATCAGATGTGCCATTGTGTGGCGGAATGTTCTATTTTGGAAATGCTTACTAGTGAGCTTAGCACCATTTAGTTTTCTTAGTAGACAGACAGTAGAGATGTTAATGTGTTTGTTTTTGTAAACGCATAACTGCTAAAAATTTCAGGGGCCGCACTTTTCTGTGGAGGATGTGCAGGGTCTAGGATGGAGGTTGGGCACAGAAGGGCGCACGGGGTAAGGGACTGGGGTGCAGGAGGTGGTGTGATGTCTGAGAGGAAGTTTGGTTGAAGGAGGGGGTTGTTACCTGGGTGAAGGGATAGGGGTGTAGGGTCAGGGAGGAGATATGGGTGCAGGAGAGGATTCTGGCCTGGGAGAGGGCACTCGGAGGTGGTGCAAAGTCTGGGAGGAAGCTGTGACGTGGGAAAAGCAGGTGCAGACTACGGGAGGGGGTGGTGATTTGGGGCAGGAGAATGGGGTGCACGGTCTGGGAGGGAGTTTGGGTGCAGGAGAGGATTGTGGCCTGGGGGAGGAGTGTAGGCGGGGGTCTGGGAGGGAGTTTTGACACAGGGCAAGGGGGTGCAGAAGGTTTGGATGGTGACCTGGGGAGGGAGTTGGGTTTAGGAGGGGCTGGGGTGCTAGAGGCAGGCTCTGGCTGGGTGGTGCTTACTGAAGCCTGCAGCACCCCCAAGGCAGGCGGGGCTCCCTGTCTGCTGCAGCCGGTACTCACTTAAAACTGCAATCTGCATACTCCACCGGCTGTCACCTCCAGGAGGGGGAAGAGACTTGTTCAGCACCCATTCGCCAGGCCAATCTCTCAGCTCTTATTGGCTGGTTGTTTCCAGCCAATAGGAGATTGGCTGGGGTCAGTTCCTATTGGTCCGTTGTTTCTGGCCATTAGGAGCTGAGGATTGGGCTGTGGGTGGGGAGATCACACAAAGCTTCCCCCTTCCTGCAGAGCAGAGAGATGTGTGGACTGAACTTCAAACTGTGCAGCTACCTGCCTGAGCGTGCCAGCAGGGTGGTCTGTGGTCTGGATCTGGCCCCTGGGGCCATATTTTGTCCAGCTCTGTACTAGTGTAAGGCTATGCCACCAATACTTTATAATTTCCAAGGTTTACAAATATCAGTTATTTAATATTCATGTAAGGGAAAATAATTTAGGAGCATAATGGGGGGAAAAAGCATTATATTAGCTAATGATCAGTGTGATGCACAGTACATTCTTAACAGCTTCTATCAAGAAGTGGGTTGTGCCCAAGAAAGCTTATGATACCATCTACATGTTTTGTTAGTCTTTAAAGTGCTGCTAGACTATTCATTGTTTAAGTGTTTTACTTGGTGAGATATCTTTAAGAAAAGATTGCAAGAGCACTCCAGCAGAAGATAATAAAATCAAGTCCAAGATTCTGCTTGAGTTGCTAAATAGTGTTTTCAGACTTTTTATATTCAAACTGCAGGGAAATAGCTCAGTTAAAAGAGAATAATAAGCAAAGAAAAATATAAATGCCAGGACTTTTAAAAATTATTTATTGATGCATATCATAATTAATATGAAAAGTTGGTCTTTCAATAAAATGTTCATTTCCTTGAGAGCAATCTCAGCTTAGCATAAAGTAGCATGTTTTAAAAATCTGAGGGGTAGCCGTGTTCCTCTAACTTTAAAAACGAGTAGTCCTGTGGCACCTTAGAAACTAAAACAAATATATATAGCAGTGGTCTCCAACCTTTTTAAGCATGAGATCACTTTTTGAATTTAAGTGCAATATAGGATCTACCTTGAATCCAAACACGCTTGACCTGTCCCTTCTCCAAGGGCCCACCCCTGCTCACTTCACCCTCTCTCCCGCATCCTCGTTCACTTTTATGAGGCTGGGGCCAGAGGTTTGGGTGCAGGAGGGTTTCAGGACTGGGCCGGGTTTGGAATGCAGGCTCCAGCTGGGCACCACTTACCACAGGTGGCTTCTGGGTGGTGGTACAGGGGGCTAAGGCAGGCTCACCCCTACCCTGGCCCTGTACCACTCCCAAAAGCAGCCAGCAAACTCTCTGCTCTGTGGAGATGGGGTATAAGGTGGAGGGAGGGACACCTTGACACCAGCACCCCCCCTTTCCTCTTCTTCCTGTGCCCTGCACAGCAAGCTGGAGGCTCCCAGGGGTGAGGGGCACCTCCAGAGTAGAGGGCAGAAGCAGCGTGGCAGTACTGAGGGGCAGATGAAGTGCCAGCACTTGATAGCCTTCCAGCCAAACCATCAGGATCACCTGTCAAACGTCCCACGATCTACTGGTTGGTGACCACTAATATATAGTATCATGAGATTTCATGGGCAAAACCCACTTCTTCAGACCCACTGAAGCTTCTCTGAAGAAGTGAGTTCTGCCCACTAGCTTGTGATTTTATATATATATATTAGTATTTTTGTTTGTCTCTATGGTGCCACAGGACTACTTGTTGTTTTCACATTTAAGGAAACTGCTAATCTGGGTATATGCTAAGCACATATTATGTGGCTAGGTTACTAACTTTGTCTATCTTCCTCATTAACAAGCAAATTAAATAGTTTTCACTTTTTTTAAAATTAAACAAATAAACCTTGGTCTGCTTTGTGATCTTTCATTAAAACTTTAATTGTCTGCAGAACTCAACATGAGTGCTTGAAGTTGGTCAGTTTCATTGCACAGCATTAAGTATTGGTAGCAGATTTACAACAGAGCTGGGTTTAATCTCTTCCCTGATCCTTACCATGCTCTGTGGGGGAGGAGAGGCAGTTGCATGGTTTAGGAGATAGGTTACTGTATCTCTGAACTGGAAGCATAGTGATGGGTTTTAAGGTGTGAAATGATTTTTGAGAGAAAATCTTATTCAGTGGAAACAAAATAGGTGTTGCTTTCAAATCCGCCTTTTGGCATGCCCAAGGTAGCGCCTCTCAAGTTAGTGGTAGGCTCCAGCTGTATTTTTCATCAAAGCAGTTATAACGTAAGAAATGCTGTCTAGGTCACAATTTTTAGTAATGAAGTTGTCAATGAAACAGAGGAACCAACTGTGGTCAGTATCACGTAAACTACTTCTGATGCTACTTGACTATTAAACACTGAGGGCAAGGACCACAAAACATTTACCAGGTCACGCTTTAATCTGTTTAGTGTGGCACGGTCTAATTTTCATGGGTTTAAGATGATTGCATGCCTTTGAAATGCATTATGATGTGAGTAGGGTATGCACTTGAAACAACATTGTTGCTGAGCATGGAAAACATGGGCCCATTTCAAAAGGAGAGTTAATTAAGAGGGTAAGTAGATGAGTAGTTATCAAGCACAACACAAGTTCCACTGTTAAACTCCGATAATAATTTTCATGCTGGGCATTATACAAATGAATCTGCTTATGACTGATTAATCAGTTATGGGCTGTGAGTCCGCCAGGGTGCTCAGCTGAAGCCTAAGAGTTAGTAAAGATACCTACACTGTAATTACCACTAAAGATGAAGAGTGAGTTGTAGACTATTTCCTTTTCCTGTATTTGTCTTGGACTTATTTATCTTTTTTTCTATTTTTTTTTCTGTTTAGGACCCAAGATTATCAGCTTTAATTTTTGACAAGCTTCAAGTGCCTGACCATTTACAGAAAAACAGGAATGAAGGAGAGAGCAGATGTGAAATTTGTGCCACTCACCTGAATCAGCTGAAGCAGGAAGCCATTCAAATGATCCACACCCTTAATCAAGCCAGCTATCAAGAAGTACCCAGCCTCCCCCAAAGCTCTGCAGCAGTGACCAGTGTCTTACCAAGGATGGTGACTGTGTCCTCCCAAAGGGACTTGCCTCTTGTTGCTGGGCAGGTGGGTAGGCAGTCTGGGAAATCAACAAGTCTTTTCTCGGGGACAGAGAGAAAGAAGGGACTTGGATGGCCTCAAGGCACAAGCGGTTTTCCAAACTCCAGTGTTCAAGTAACTGTGGCTCCCAGCGGCCTCAGTGGTGCTTTGAGCTCAGTGACTATTCAGGCTCAGCAATATCTTGAGGGGATGTGGAGTATCTCCAGAGTGAACAGCTTTCTTCCTCAAGCTTGTCTAGTAAGTACTGGCAACTTGTATAAAAAGATTAGTTTTTTAGGAAATTGGCTCAAACTGATTTGACCCATGTCTCAAGAAGCTAGAGTTGAAAGGCGTTTTAAAATGATGGTGTTTTCCCAGCATATGTAAGTTAATTTGCTTTTGCTATCAAGTGGTAGAACAACCTTTTTGCAAATCTGTTTGCACACATTTCAGCTTTGCATGTAACAGATGGTGACCTTAACTCTCACACACCTGGTATCCGTGCTTAAAAAATATATATATATAAAATTTTTAAAAAAGGGGGCCATATTCATCCATGATGTAACTCCATAAGCTTCAGGGGGCTGTACCATGGATGAGTTTGCCTCATGATTCTGAGTATCATGCTGAACTTCAGGAGCCCTGCTGAATGCACTGGCAGTTGTTTGTACAACGTAGGTAGTGAAATAGGAACTCTGAAGTTTAATTTATTGTAGGACAGTTACTACCACAGAAAAAGGCTGTTTGGGATGTTAATATGTTGCTTTCTGACCATTAAAAACATTGTATTTTTGACTCTGAATACAAATATTCTTTTTAAATTTCTGTATTGTATGAATCTCTCTAGAACGATGTTTGTCTTGAGGGGGAAGAAATGCCACATAGAGATGCTTGTTACCTTCAAAAGAGTATCAGTTACCAATTTTGTATGGCCATTTGTATTGGTCATTAAAAGACCCCCCCCCCAAGAAAATAGACTAAAAGTTGCTTGCTGTATTGGAGACACTCTTCTTGGTTTTTTTTGTTTTTTAAAAAAACCTAACAACTTGCTACCACAATCAATACCTCATCGTGTTGCTGGAGGAGTCCCCATTTAGATGAGATTTAGGCAACTTGAAGACTACTGGGCTGTGTCTACACTGGCATGAATTTCCGGAAATGCTTAAAATGGAATACTATTCCGTTTTCAGTTTTTCCGGAAAAGGAGTGTCTACATTGGCAGGCTGCTTTTCCGGAAAAGCCCTTTTTCCGGAAAAGCGTCTGTGGCCAATGTAGACACGCTTTTCCGGAAAACAGCCCCGATCGCCATTTTCGCGATTGGGGCTTTTTTCCGGAAAAGACTACTGGGCTGTCTACATTGGCCCTTTTCCGGAACAGTGTTCCGGAATAAGGACTTATGCCCGAGCAGGAGCAGAATAGTTTTTCCGGAATAGCGGCTGATTTTGTACAGTAGAGCATCGTTGCTTTTCCGGAAATTCAAGGGCCAGTGTAGACAGCTCGCAGCTTATTCCGGAAAAGCGGCTGATTTTCTGGAATAAGTGGCCCAGTGTAGACACAGCCCTGGTGATTATTTAAATATCCTGCAGCAGATTTTGCAAGACTGGAGCTATTGCCTCTGGACAGGTTTCAGATTCAGTTTGGCATACTACTTTATATTCATCTACGTCCTTGTACATAATCAGTGTCTAAGTTGGTTTGGTAGTTTCAACTGACTGAGCTCCAAGTTCCGCAGGACACTCTGCCTTCTAAAACACTGATGTATAATATTGTAGTTATAGAAAGGCTAATAAGTTTGCAACCTACAGGGGGTGGATTTTCAGGGGTGCGTGGAACACGCGCCCACACACACTTGTGTGCACACACCCCTATCTGTTACTCTGATGTCAATCGGCAGTATTGCCATGGAAGTCAGATGTATTTATTGTGGCTCTACAGCGATTTAAAAAAAAACAACAACTAGCTCATTTGGGGAGTCTTAATACACCAATATTCTGAAAAATGGACTATTAGAAAAATAGAAGCAACCTGCAAAATGAAATAACTAAATATAGGATCCTGGTCAGCAAGGTATGTAAGCATACACTTAACAGTCAGGATTGTGCACTCTCTAAGACTGTCCTGGAATGTCCAGGAATTAAAGATTAATATTTTATTAAAGATTGTTATATGATGAAACGTCCAGGAATAAAACCAAACTTGGCAACCCTGCTAACATGGTAGTCGGATTGAAGTCAATGGAATTATTCACCTCTCTAAAGTTACGTATGTGTTGAAGTACCTTGCTAGATCAAGCCAGACATGGCCAGATCCTCAGCTGCTGTAAATCAGTATAGGTTCATGGAAGTCAAAGGAACTATGCTGATTTATCCCATCTGAGAATCTGGCCCAGTTATTTTAATAACAGTTCAATGTTTATCTTGGAATTCTCAGGCAAGAGTCTCTTACAAACGTCAGTCCTATTCAAGTGAATACATCTAAAGGCAAAATTTAGCCCTTAACTGGTTTTCTTTTGTTCTGTTTTATAATGATGGTGATGACACATTTTCTTGGTGAAATTACTTAAAAAAAATCAACTGTTGGTCATTCCTGTATTTTCAAACTTATTTTCCAGCTTTTAGTGTTGTACATTACAAATCCTTTCAATAGGACATTTATCAGTGAATATTTAGTCTTTTTGATAGCTCTGTAACTGACCTTTATTGGCCCAGGTTGTTCAGTGTTCCAAGATAGGAACCTGATCTCTAGTAGGAAAAAATCTCCCTTCTTGATGCTGTCATAGTAGATCATTGGGGGTGTTGCAATGTCAGAAGTGTGCATCTTCAATAAACACCAAAAGCAAAGGATGGTAGTGGGTTAATATTCTTGCCAATACCACATCCAAAAAATCATGATTCAGATTCCTCCAAAATTATGAAGTTATCTTGAAAAAATGTTAAATATTTTATTTTGTCTGCTGTCGTCTGATATTTTCATTTTTAGGGGAAAGTACACCATCAATTTGTCTGATTGTAATAGGTTCAAAATTCAACCCTAAACAAACCATACAAATACAGGCCTCCCTGTCCAATACAGGTCAGACCTCCCTTGTCTGGCACCCTTGATCTGACTGGTGCTGAATGAGGGAGTTTGCTGGACCAGGGGAGATAAATTCCACTTCTTTAGTATGGACCCCAGGAGAGCCTGGCGACCATCAGAAGACTGAGGAGGGCTCCCCTCCTGACAGCAAAGCTCTGGACTGCCACAGGGCTGCTGCTGCCCCGGGACCAGCAGGGCTGGTGGGGCTCTGCCACTCTGGGTCTGCCGGGGTCACCAGGGCTCTGCCTCTCTGGGGTCATTGTGGCCCCTGGGGTCACACTGCCCCTGAGGCTCCATGACCACCTGCACTGCCCCTGAGATTCCAAGGCTGCCTGGGTTGCCACAGTCCCTGGGTTGCTGGGGTTCCACTGTGGTGGGGCTCTGCTGGTCCAAGGGCTCTCCAGTCCTGTTAGACAACAGATGTTGCAGGAACAGAGTCCCAGACCATAGAGGTTCAATCTGTACTTGAAGGGGACTCCACTCACTTTCACCAGACACCAAGGGCTCGTCTACACTGGCCCCTTTTCCGGAAGGGGCATGTAAATTTCACCTATCGTAGTAGGGAAATCCGCGGGGGATTTAAATATCCCCCGCGGCATTTAAATAAAAATGTCCGCCGCTTTTTTCCGGCTTTTAAAAAAGCCGGAAAAGAGTGTCTACACTGGCCCCGATCCTCCGGAAAAAGCGCCCTTTTCCGGAGGCTCTTATTCCTAGTAAGGAATTCCAAAGTATTCCAAAGTAGGAATAAGAGCCTCCGGAAAAGGACGCTTTTTCCGGAGGATCGGGGCCAGTGTAGACGCTCTTTTCCGGCTTTTTTAAAAGCCGGAAAAAAGCGGCGGACATTTTTATTTAAATGCCGCGGGGGATATTTAAATCCCCCGCGGATTTCCCTACTACGATAGGTGAAATTTACATGCCCCTTCCGGAAAAGGGGCCAGTGTAGACGTATCCCAAGTGTATAGTTGCTGACACATCTTTCTACCTAGATAGGATATGCAAGTTCCCCTCCAAAAAAGCACCAATTTGATCCTTTCACTCCTCTAGGCTAAGCAATTATTATTCAAGCCTAAAGAAACAAGTCCATACTAGTCTTTGTTGACAATCACGACGACAAGCACTAATAAAGAACTCAGCATGCTGTTATCAAGTGCAGATTTAAGAGAAGTGGATGTTAGGGATTATGGAATATCCCGTGCAAATAAAATTCACCTAATTTGTGTCTTAGTCATGTCTCCTGTTGCGAGTAAAGGTACCTGCCTTCAAACTTTCAGCATTTACTTTTAGGGTTGAATTTTGAACCTTGGAGTTGTTTCCATTTCTGCAATGGCTTCATGGGAATTAGTCAAGTGTGTTCGGTTAGGGCTTTTTTCTTTTTCTAATCTCAACAGCCAGAAATTCAGCTCCATGGATCCTTGGCCTACTCAGCAAGTGTATCATAAAATGTACATCCGCATGAAGAATCTTTCTCTTCTCACCCAGCAGACTGTAACTATGCACTTCCTTTGCTGAACTGATTTGACAGGGACCTTCACCGTTCGTGTTCATTCAATTTCCATGTCTTCTGTTTTGTCATGGGATATTTGTACTACTTGTATTCTCCTTTATGATCCTCTGATCAACTAATTATTGCATTTAATTAGAACATGCCATTCCCTTTTTTTGACAATTTTTCCTCCATGAGAAAGAAATTCATCTTCTGAGTCTGGACCTTTTAGGTCATCAAATGCCACTTTATTTAATAATAAAAGAGAACAGAATGTGTCTGAAGGCCACTGTTTAGCTTTTTGTTCTCTTAGGCTACATCTAGAGGCTTTTCAGGGGGAAAAAAAAAACTACTGAAAAAGCCTCTTTCAAAAAAGTGTCTAGACTACAACCAGTACTTTCGAAAAAGCACAGTTTGCATTACATAGCGCCTTTTTTCGAAAGCACTTTCGAGAAAGGTATTATTTCTCATAAGATGAGGTTTTCCGCAGTCGAAAAAACTGCCACGTTCTTTTGATTTACTTTTGAAAATGCAGCCACAGTCTAGATGCAGGGGAAGGTTTTTTTTGAAAAAAAAGGCCACTTTTTTTCAAAAAACCCTAGTCTTGTCTATTTTTGTTTCTGACACTCCTGTCCCAGCAGTAATAATGCTTTTGTTAGATGGATAAATGGAGCTTGAAAATGGGACCATTTTATCTTAGCTGTTTGGTGGTTTTAATGGCTCATACATGAGTTTGGAAAAGCCCTTTCACTTCTTTTCTCCTTTGTCTTCTCCCTCTGACTTGTGTGCTCATAACTGGTATATAACTACTATTTATAAGCTTATGGATATCTGGAAGTTGACTCCTAAGATTAGTCTCCAGTAGGCACCTTTCCTCAGAGATGAGTGCAGTATAATAATCTAGATGGATTTAAAGGTTCCTCTGAAAATCATTAGCTTTTACCTCAGTGATTTGTGCAGGGAAAAATCTTTCAGACTTGTGAGGACTCAACTAAATAGTCTTGAGCCTGGATGGTGGATGCACTTGATGGGAGAAAAGACTTTATAGATGGGACACAATTGTTTCATTTGTCTAATATGGGGCTTGAATCCTCCTCATGCTTTTTAAAAGGCCCATAAAATACACTTTTGTCGCAGCACCTAAGCAATGGAACCATCACATCCCTGACTGGTGGAATGCTATGATATTTATCAGCGCCATGAAACATGGACAGAAACACCACAGTAGTAGACCGTCTCTTCCTTTTTGTTGTTGAAAGCAATAATAAATTGACTGTTCAGGACTTGAATTAAAAAAAAAAATAGAGAATTTTTAGGATGTAGCTAGAATGCCTAGACTTCTCATTCATTTTATATGTATATTTAATGGAATTTATTGCCGCTCTACAGAACATAGTGTCAAATCAACTATGTTAATTGAAAAAGGTTTATCATATTATTGTTAACGTTGTAGCATGGGCTTAGGCAGTGTATAAAATAGTGCTAGCTGAAATGGCATTAATGTATGCATTTAAGTTCCTTTTTCATTTATGTGCATATTGATCTTATTTCTTTGTTGGGTAGGTAATGGATTTATAATTAGAATACACTCACAGTAATCAATAATGAGATTATTAGGCTTATAAATAGAATTTTAAGACTAAGATGAGGTAATTTCCTAGTGTAACTAAGAATCAATAATTAGAGGTTTGCCTTGAATCTTAAATTAGTACTTGTAAGATTAAAAAACTTTTTTAGAGAAGTAAACTATATCTTTGTGTAACAGTTAATAAATGTACATGATTTACTTCTCTAAAAATGTTATCTAGCATTTATATTTAGTTCTTCTCCAAAGTTAGCCCTTCTTTTAAGTTTGGCTCTGTCTTCCTCAGCTGTGCAGCCACGAAGGCTGAGCTGTCCAAATGTGGTCTTTTCCTAGTGTATGGAATCACCTTGCCCAGCTGCCATGTGTGTGTTTGCAATGAGGCTTGTGGGAGTGACGTTAGAAGTTTAACTGTGCAAGTCCCTGATCCTAACAGTACAGGCAGTCCCCGACTTACGACAGAGGTCAGGGCGAGAGAGCCCCGTTCGTAAGCTGCTCCGGTGCCCCTGGTCTGCTGGAGACCGTCTCCAGCAGACCAGGGGCACCGGGCGGGTTCCTGCGCTTCTGAGGCTTTGCCAGAGCAAAGCCTCAGAAGCGCGGGGAACCGCCGCTGCTGCCGCTTCAGTCTGGGTGCCTGTGGTCTGCTGGGGACCGTCCCCAGCAGACCACAGGCACCCGGACTGAAGCCGCAGCCGCGGCGGGGTCCCGCGCCTCTGAGGCTTTGCCAGAGCAAAGCCTCAGAGGCGTGGCACCCCGCTGCCGCTGCGGCTCTGCTCCCCGTGTCCCTGGTCTGCTGGGGGGGGGGGGGGCGCAGCTAGTGTGCTTCTCCCCCCCCCCCCAGCAGACCAGGCTTTTGTTTTGGACTCTGGGGCAGAGCAGCTGGGGCGCTGCCGATTGGCCGCTCTGGGCACTACTGGACCAACCCGGCAGCACCCCAGCTGCTCTGCCCCAGGTCCTGATTCAGCCGCTGCTGGTCAGTTTCAGCAGCGGCTGAATCAGGACGCCTGGGGCAGAGCAGATGGGGTGCTGCTGGGTTGGTCTAGTAGCACCGAGGAGCGGCGCTACTGGAGCAACCCAGCAGCACCCCAGCTGCTCTGCCCCAGGCGTCCCCAAGTCAGCTTCTGCTGAAACTGACCAGCGCTGACTACAAGAAGCCCCAGGCGGAGTTGCTCTGCCCCGGGCTTCCTGGAATCAGCTGCTGATCAGTTTCAGCAGCAGCTGACTTGGGGACGCCTGGGGTTCTTAAGTTGATTCTGTATGTAAGTCAGAACTGGCGGTCAGTTTCAGCAGCGGCTGACGCCAGTTCCGACTTACATACAGATTCAACTTAAGAACAAACCTACAGTCCCTATCTTGTACGTAACCTGGGGACTGCCTGTAGATTCTTATTTCAAGGCAGAATTTGAAAGGGGCCACATGCTGACAGGGAAGGCTACTGACTGACCAGTTGGACAAACAGGGAGGCTCAACCCACCCATGCTGTCAGGTGTCTCAAACTACCAGTGATTTATCAGGGTAGGAACTCGGATGCTATGGTGATGATGGCCATGTAAATAGATGTCTGGTTGGGTAGATAGGGGAAAGGACTCTTCCTTTGATGGGTTGGGGAGGGAAACAGTCTGTCCATCTGTGCAGTGGTGGTGATCCTCTGTATTGCTTTTGATATCCTCCTCCTTCTGGTACACTCTAGTGATTGGAGGTGACAAGTGCGAGTTTCCCCCCCTGCCTGTTAACATACCCAGGTTAGACTCCTGTTTAGTTTAAAAAAAAAAAAAAAAAAACCACCCAAGCAGTCCTGATCAAGAACTGTTGTGTGTTATGTGAGCTCTGGGGCTGTAGTAAATTCCACAAGCTGTTTGGCTCTGGTGGGGTACATATGGATGGCACTGAGGATAAAGGAGTTGCCCGGCATTGCTTGCTTATGAATTGCCTTGGAACTCCATTGTTCTTTCTCTTTTATGGCTTTGCCTACTGACTGAACTGTCCCGTGGGTAGACTGACTTAGTGAGGAGTCACATGCATGTAGCCCAGAGGGCAGCATAAATTTTTAGGCCTGTCACAGAGGCTTGTTCAGTAGATTTGTGTGTGCTTAGGGCCCAATTCCTCTCTCTGATGGCCAGAGCTAGTATGTTTTTAGTCAAGATGCTAGTCACATAGTGTACTCACCACCTGACAGGAAGTTTAGTCCCTAACATTGTTTTCTGTAAAGTAGTTAAAATTAACACCCAAGCCCAAAAATGCATGATTAGAAATGAGTATTGCTCATTTCTGTCTGTCTTCTTTATTGGCATTTTTATACTGCTTATCAGAATATCTGAGTGCCTCACAATATTAATGAGGGTGCTCTAGGGTAGGAAATTATCATCTCCATTTTACAGGTGGGAGAGTGAAGCATAGTGAGATTAAGTGACTTTTCCAAAATCACATGGAAAGTCTGTGGCAGAGCTAGGAAAGCCCACGTGAGACCTTGTGATTCAGAGTTCTATACCTTGCATGACGATCTTTCTTCCCTTCCCATAAAGCAGGGATGGGGAACCTCTGGCATGCCAGCTTCATGTGGTTTGTTAGGGTTAGCTGCTGGCAGGCCACCAGATGGCTTGTTTATTAGAACATCTTCAGACACGGAATCTTGCAGCTCCCAGTGGCCCAGAACAGTGAAGTGCAAGGCTACATACCTGCGGGCACTCAGGTAAACAGTCAGGCAGCTGGCCAGTGGGTAACCCAGATGAACCACGTGTGGTTCATGGGCCGGAGGTTCCCTACCCTGCCTTAAAGAAACATCAGATTAGTGGAAGTTTGCACAAATAGAAAGGCCTTTCCTCTGATTGGTCTTCAATAGGGAGAACAAATCCTAAGCTAATGAACATGTTGCCCCTCATTGATGTACCTCATTGGGCCACAAGAGTGTCGTAACCTAGATGGTCTCTCGGGATAGAGTAGTTTTGCTAAGTCTGCTTGCGTACCTAGAATTTGCAGAGTGGGCTGATTGAACCATAGCGGCACTTTGATTGAATGCAGAAGGAGCACTTGGCTCTCACAATGTTGTATGCAATCAGCAGGCACCTCACTTCATGTACCCGTGCTTTAAGTGAGTGTCACTTTTTTTTCTTCTTACTGGTATTACTTCATGCATGAAAATTAGCAGAACCTGAATATTTGTGCATGAGCAACGGTAAATAAGATCTCATGAGCCTCAGTGCCACAGTGATGTACATGCTTAAGAGCTTGTTCAGGCTCTAGGAAGGAGCTTAGGTGCATGAGAGGCTGTGGAGTCCTGGCAGCACTTACTGTGGCTCCACGAAGTAGCCACCGGGTTCTTGTGGCCCCTACTCACAAGGAGGCTCTACATGCTCACACCTGCAGGCACCACCATCTCAGCTCCCATTGGTTGTAGTTCTCAGCCAATGGTAGGTGTGGTGCCAGCACCTGTTGGGGAGGGGGTGGGGCGGTAGCAGTGTGCAGAGCCTTCCTGTACCTAAGGGCCACAGCGATCTGGTGGCCGCTTCTGGGAACTGCATGGAGCTAGGGAGGGTAGGGAGTCTGAGATCAGTAAGTCCAACGCGAATATTGGGCAAATTAGTGGAAACTATAGTAAAGAATAGACTTGTCAGACATATAGATGAACACAGTTTGTTGGGGGAAAGTCAACATGGCTTCTGTAAAGGGAAATCCTGCCTTACTAATCTACTAGAGTTCTTTGAGAGGGTCAACAAACATGTGGACAAGGGGGATCCAGTAGATATAGTGTACTTAGATTTCCGGAAAGCCTTTGACAAGGTCCCTTATCAAAGGCTCTTAGGTAAAATAAGTTGTTATGGGATAAGAGGGAAGATCCTCTCATGGATTGATAACTGGTTAAGACAGGTAGCAGAGGGTAGGAATAAATGGTCAGTCTTCAGAATGGAGAGAGGTAACTAGCGGGGTCCCCCGAGGGTCCGTATTGGGACCTATCCTAATTAACCTATTTATAAATGATCTGGAGAAAGGGGTAAATAATGAGGTGGCAAAATTTGCAGATGATACTAAACTGCTCAAGATAGTGAAGACCAAAGCAGACTGTGAAGAGCTTCAAAAAGATCTCACCAAACTAAGTGATTGGGCAACAAAATGGCAAATGAAATTTAATATTGATAAATGCAAAGTGATACATTTTTGAAAAAATAATTCCAACTCTACATACAATATGATGGGGACTAATTTAGGTATAACTAATCTAGAGAGATCTTGGAGTCATTGTGCACAGTTCTCTGAAAACATCCACTCAATGTGCGGCGGCAACCAAAAAAGCAAACAATGTTAGGAATCATTTAAAAAAAGGGATAAAAAATAAAACTGAGAATATCCTATTGCCTCTATATAAAACCATGTTACGCACACATCTTGAGTTCTGCATATAGATATAGTCGCCTTATCTCAAAGATATATTAGCATGAGAAAAGATTCAGAAAAGGACAACAAATAATTAGGGGTTTGAACATGTGCCATCTGAAGAAAGATTAAAAAGACTGGGACTTTTCAGCTTAGAAAAGCGGAGACTAAAGGGGGATATGATAGAGGACTATAAAATCATGACCCGTATGGAGAAAAAGAATAAGGTAAAGTTATTTACTGGTTCCTGTAACATAAGAACTAGGGGGCCACCAAATGAAATTAATAGGTAGCAGATTTAAAACAAACAAAAGGAAGTTTTTCTACATACAGCACACAAGCAACCTGTGAAACTCCTTGCAAGAGGATGTTGTGAAGTGAAGAACTTTAACGGGGTTCAAGAAGGAACTAGATATATTCATGGAGGTTAGATCCATCAATGGCTATTAGTCAGGATGGGTGGGAATGGTGTCCCTAACTTCTGTCAGAGGCTGGGAATGGGTGATGGGAGAGGGATTGCTTGAAGTATCAGAGGGGTAGCCGTGTTAGTCTGAATCTGCAAAAGCGACGAGGAGTCCTGTGGCACCTTATAGACTAACTGCAGCGTAGGAGCATAAGCTTTCGTGGGCAAAGACCCACTTCGTCAGATGCAGCAAATGAAGTGGGTCTTTGCCCACGAAAGCTTATGCTCCTACACTGCAGTTAGTCTATAAGGTGCCACAGGACTCCTCGTCGGATTGCTTGAAGATTCCCTGTTCTGTTCAGTCCCTCTGGGGCATCTGGCATTGGCCACTGTCAGAAGACCGGATACTGGGCTAGATGGATCTTTGGTCTGACCCAGTATGGCTGTTCTTATGCCTGAGCCTTGGGCACCTGCTGCACCACTGACTGGACTTTTAATGGCAGGGTCTCTTGGCAGTGCTGATCAGCACCACCCGAGTCCCTCTTTTTTTCAACCAGACGTTCCAGTGGAAACCAGATACCTTGCAACCCTCATGTGCATGCCCACAAACGTGCATGCTGAAGCCTGTTTCCTTGGCTCTCTCCCTCCCTGCTGGAGTGATACCTGGGCTGCTGGGGGAGGGAGGGTAGGACTGCTTTAACAGTCAGAGGAGAGTCATAGAGGGGCATGAGGGGGCATGTGCTCCCACTGTCATGGGCTGGAGCCAGTCAGCAGCTAGTAGGGCCAGAGTCTCTGGGCATCCAAGAAAACAAGCAGGGGGGTCTGGCACCCGCAGCAGGGGTTCGGTTCCCGTGCACTTACTGGCAGTGGCGAGGGAAGTGGAGGAACGTGGTACTAGCTCACTGCTCTCCTGGCAGATTGCTCACGGGAGGGGTAGGACTGTCCCACCCCTTACTGGCAGGAAGGGGAGCAATGCAGTGGTGGTGATGGGGGGGAAGACGGCAAACTGGGCCCCATTGCTCCACTTCTGCTGCTGGTGTGTTTGGTTGGGGGGAGAAATATTAAGTGAGGTGTTATAAAATCACATATGTAGACTAGCAGTGATTCCTTTTTTGGGATAAGTCTGTATTTGAATCACAGAGAGCATGTGATGCACATAAAAGGCTGACATTACAGGTTTAGGTGCAAATTATAGGAGATGGCATTCTTCTTACCACACCGCAGCTGCAGGTTATAAAACCACTAGTAGTGTAGTTTTAGTGTTAAACTGCCTTAGTAGTTTATTACAAGCCCCAGTGGAAACATTGTCAAGTGGTAGTAAAAAGTTCATCCCAAACATGTCTCAGTACAAATGGGCATTTACTTCATGGTACCTTTTGTCAGTCAGAAATGGAGAAATTTCATTTCCAGTCTGTGAATGTCTTTCATCTATGCTCGGGGGAGGAGGGGAAAGAAGGAAGGTTTATAGTCTGAGAATTACCCAGATAGTGGTTTACGTCACATTTGTTCCAGTTAATGATAGTAGGTCATAGAGTCTTAGTGTGAATCACTTTTTGGTAAAATTATTTATTATTGTTGCATGTACAAACAGTAGCTTATATAAAATGCAAACTTGTTAGGCCAAGCAATTTTGACATTTTAATTAGCTGTGACCGCTATAGTTGTAAAGTGGAACATATTGGATTAAAGGGAGGGGGGGAGACGGACTTAAAACTGCAAGCTCTGAGGCAAAACCACAGGTCCAATCCTGCAAGAGCTTGACATACAAAAGTTTGCTTTGTCTTCTGTTAAGAGTTCTGCGTGTAGAATGCTTGCAAGATTGGCCCAGTGTTTAGAAAGGAAACTATTTCCAATTTTGATCTCATGCTGCTGTTGTAACCCCCACACCTAATGGGAGTGGTTCGCTGTCCCATGAAGTGGCACTTAAACCACTTACAGAGAGAGAGAATGAGTCTCCTCTGCAGCTTTAGCTGAGAGCCAGCTGGCTATTGGTGATGTGGCAGAGGCTCGTGCACTAAGCTCCAGAGATCCCAGGTTTGGTCCCATTTGTCCATGGTATACTGTAGATTAGGAATAATTCAGTTAGTGTGAGTAGAGTTAATGCAGTTTTACGTGTGGATTAGTGAGAGGACAATTAGGTCTGTCCACTCACTTTAAATTTGTTTCCTTTTATTTATAGTCTCTAGTTTTTTTTATATTTAGAAACCAAAACTGTTTCCTTTCTCTTGACCTTCCTTTCTGATTTTCTCCCACCTTTAATTTTATGGTCTACACATTTATCTGTCCTTCTCTTTTGTTTCTTCTCTATCCCCAGTGGCAGTTTATGCACATGATTTTACAATTACTATTCCACTGGAGCAAAGCATCAGCAGGCTGGCTTGTTGAGTATTTCTGGGAAATTCTGAGGCCTGTGTTATCCTGGAGGTCAGACTGAATGATCTCAATGGTCCTCTCTGGCCTTGGCATCTATGAAACAAAGGTCAGTGTCCAGAGACTGGAAACATTCTGGCTGAATTTTTGGCTTTGGACCTCAAACTTTTTATAACCATTTAAGAGCTTGCTAGAGCTGTTATTGTTACTTAATCTGGTTATGGGTAGACACAATATTATGTACCTGACTAGCTGATATGTTGTGAAATTATCTACAATGTAATTTTGGAGAAGTTTGATGCATTTAAACCCATGTAGATATTTCCTGAGCTCCTGTCTCACAAGCCTATATATTAGCATACAGAGAAAGGACCTAATTTTCTTCTTTTGTACAGCCCTAGCGAATGTACTAGCAGGCTGGAGAGGTGGGAAAATGTGACACCATCTTTGGCTTGTTTTATCCCTGGAAGCAAACGGAAGCAGGGATGCTCACTCGCTACCCCTTCATTTGCTAATCCCTCCACGCTTGATTCTGGTTGCCTCTCTACCTGTTGTTTAGATATCTTGTTAGTTCTTTCCCATCTACATTACATGGATTTATGTGTCTGGCTACCCCATCTTACACCTGCTTCAGCAGACCTGCTGGAAAATCTTTACCTTCTCTGAGTAACTGCCTTTTATGCCCTTAAACCAGTCTGCTCCGTGGTGTCATGTAAAGATTTACAAGGACTTTTTCCCCCCAAACATATTAAAGAAAAGTAGTTTGAGTTTGAGACCAAGTTGGAATTAGTCTTTTAAAAATTCCTTATTGCAGTGATTCTGTGCTAATTACAATGATTGGCACCCTATGAATGGCTAAGATCGGATGGAGCTGCTGTGTGGGTTTCTGTCTAACTCACCTCTGCTCCTAACTGGAGTGAGAGGTGAGTGGTATGTGTAAGAATGTACAAGCCCAACACTGAGAAGCAATGCAAGAATTGTTAAGGGGTCTTAGTTTCACTTCTCCAGGTCCCCTGGTTTTCACCCATACTCTCAATAAGGTTCCCATTACTGGCATATTTCAGTCTTCTAATTTAAAAAATTAATTGTATTGCCACTCTTCCCAGTGTAAGAAATATCTGACTTCCAACAAGAGCACCATTGGCACTGCCTGGGACTCCGCTGTTTGCATGTTTTCACGAGTGGCCCTGGGACTGGTAGATCTTGCCCAGGCTAAGAAAAGTTCCCCATGGGTAGAGGGCAGGTTAGGTTGGGAGTCCTGACCTGATTATTCCTACTGCTGCCACAGTACTTTCTAGAGAGACTTTTCAAGATCCCTGAACATCAGCTAGTCTTGAAAATCTTACTTCTACACTTCAGAAGTGTTAGCCTTTTTCGGCTCTCGGTGAAGTCAATGAATTTGCGACTTAGAGAGAGCGGAGTTAAATCCTGTGCTGGGTGGAAATCCCTCCCCTGAGGAATATTTGGTTTCCAAATGGTTAAGATTTTATTTTTATAAGGAACCATTAATCTTGTGGAGCAGAAGTCTATGGCAGTTAAAATATGCAGTGCAGTCAGTAACACATTATAATGGCAAGGTTGTGATTTCTGCACTTGATCATGAATGATTTATGAAAATTTAGTAAACAGAGAAGGCACAGTTCCTTTTCAGCAGCAGCTTACTGAAGTTGTCTTCGTACAGACTTGTGTAGCCTTAAAAAAAAAAAAAAAAAAAGGCTCCAACAATCAACAAACCTGCTCCTATTCCCCAGAAAAATGACATTTTCAAAATACATCCTTCAGAAGAGCATTGTGAATGAGGTAATTCTCGTGATTAAAAAGCAAGACCGTCTTTTAATATCTTTAACACTTTAGGGTCTGTAGCTGAAATTATCCTGAAATTATTTGTGACAACTTGCAGTGAATGGGAGGGTCCTCAACTGAAAAATAATTTTTTTTGGAGGACCCTTGGAGCCAGGGCAGGTGACTCAGAGTTGTCTGATTTTTTTCTAATGCCTGAATTGGCATTCCTTGAATCCGCAGCACTTCTTTTCTGTGATGGCTGGTGGAACTCACTTGTGCACCAGTCTGCCTTTTCTCATGCTTTCTGTTGCTCTTCTGCTTTTCTCTTCTTCGTCTTTGGCTTCTCTCTCTCCTCCCACGCTTTTTTTTTTTTTTTAATGTCTCTACTTGCTTATCAGAGAATGACCTAGAGCAGTAGTTTTTGATAATAGGTCAGTAGAAGGCAGAGGTGAAAGTGGACTGTTGCAGCGCTCCAGTAAGAAGCAGCTGATGGATTGCTTTCCCCCTTTTGACAGCCCTGCCAGGAACCATCAAATCACCGCTAGAGCACTGGGGCATTCAACCACTAGCCATGAAGGATTGGTGTGTGTGTGTGTTTTCCTTCTGCCCTCCTCCCCCACATGCTAAGGACATTGTGCCCTACACTGGGCCCACTGATAGATCCTGGCATGGACTTTCTACCGGGGTGAAAGTAAAGGACCTACTTGTCCTACTCTCATCCTCTGTCTTCCCTAACCATCGCTTTCTGTAGGTTCCCTACTCCTTCAGTCCCCCCACTCCTCACTCTTTGCTTCACCCTTAGAAAACATTGTCTATAAAAGGCTCCCTGGGTTGGTTGTGAGCGTCCATCTCTGTGTGATGCTGAGTCTGCCCTGCATGAAGTGCTCATTGCAATCAGTTCTGGTCTCCTGCGACCCATCAGTAGAGCCAAGGAATGGGAAGTCCATCGCTAATCGCACTTCAGGAGCAGACCACTTCTTAGTGCCAAATACTTAACAGTGCTACAATTCTCTAATACCAATAATAGCACTTTTAGGGCCTGATTCAATGTCTGGTAATTTAGGTGGGTGGCTTTCACAGACATCATTGAACCATTAAGGTAACATTTTAAAAAGAGCCTAAGTCCCAAACTTCTAAAGATATTTAGGTATCCTCGTGTTCAGCCTTACAATACCTATCTAATTTAGGGTCCTCATCATTTTCTAAAGGAGTTGAGGCATTTAGGGTGGGATTTAGACTCTGTTACTTAGGGACTTAGGAGCCTAAGTCTAATTGAAAGTCAGTGGAGTGTAGGCTCCTAAATAACTTAAGGAATGTCTGCATTGCAGCAATTCACAGTAACTGCAGATGGTGACTTGGGATGAGGCTATGGGGATGTAAAATTGCAGTGCAGATGGTCTGGCTTGGGGAGCTCTAGAACCCCACAAGTAGGCATGCTCACTTCCGGTGGTGCAAACACTACCTGAAATGAATCCTAAGCTTTGAAGAACCTTTTTTTGTTTTGCTCAGTCTGTCAATATGTTGCAAAACTGATGTTACCTCTGAGTTTAAGAATACTAATTGAGTAATAAAAGACTTAATGGAAAGATATAGATTGCCTTTAAATGCATTATTTCACTGATTAATTTGTCTTGTTCCCATTTTTTTTTCTTTTCCAAGAATCAATGCACTCTCCTTTCAATCCCACCTGTCATTGTTCTTAAAGGGAGATTTATATCGAAGAAAGAATAAAATATTTTTTACTAACGAGGAAACTGTAGGCTAAATTTTCAAAAACAACTAGTGATTTTAGGTATTGCAACTTTGGTGTACTCAACTAGACAGCTTGGGTGGGTGGGTGGTTGTGGGGAAAGTGATGTATAGAAAGTCCTGAGCATCTGCCCTCTGAAAATCAGGTCCCATTAAGGCCTCTGAAGTTAGGCACTCACACATCTGAGGTGTCTAAAACCACTAGTTAATTTTGGAAATTTAGCCCCGTGGATTCTGAAAGGGGTAAAAACTGGATGGTAATTATCAGCACCATTGTCTGCATAGAATATATAATAACTTCAGAAAAAATATGGTAAATCCACTTCTATTATATGAGTATTCGACATAAAGTCATTCAGCAACAGAGATCTATTAAATGAATGTGGTGGGGAAAATAAAAGGTTCTCTGATCAACAGATTATACTGAGTCATCAAATCTCTATTTTCTTGAAATTCCATCAAGTATCATGTTAGCTGTGCAAATTTTACTTTTAGCTTTAGATTATGAAATGTCTGCACAGAAAATCTAGTATTTCATAAATCTTTGCTGCTTCTGTAATTTTGTAACTTAAATCAGTAAGCGTCCTGCTAGCCACAAAACATTGTTGCATAAATCCCAGCTTTTCACAGAAATTTCTTGAGGGGCTTGTATAAATCAGTGGAGATCGGGCTTTGGCCCTTATAATTACGACAAATTAAAATATGTAATTTTTGGATTGATGTATGGCAGATTTTCTTGGATCAAGATTCCTAAATCAGTCGATTAAAATTAGAGGTGTAAAACCCCATTTTATTGGTTAATTGACTGATAGAGGCAGCCATGGGGTGGGGGGGGGGTGGGGGGAATTGACTAGACAACCAGTCCTTAATATCCCTAGTATAATTAACTGGTTAAGCAATTAAAGGGCGATGAGTGGGAGGGCTGCTTCAGCTGCAGCCAGGCTACAGTGCCCCTGCATGCCATGCACCTGGGCTGGGCCCACCACAGACAGAGGCTGGTCTGGCTAGCTGGAGCACCTCTGCCTGTGGTGGGCTCCATGGAGCTAGAGCAGCCACATACCCTTGTGGGGAGAGGGGAGTTGCTCCAGCCCCCACCGGTTAACTGGAATCAATAAGCCTCATCCATTAAGGGTGAGGCCTTCCGGTTAACCATTCACATCCCTAATTTATTTTTTTTCTTTTGAATTGCTATGGGGAAAACATCAACAACTTAACAAGTCTCTCTAACAAAACTCTATAACGGTCAGATCGTTAGACTTCAGTGGGAATTGCAGGTGTCCAGAACTTGTCAAGATGGACTCAGCACTTCTAAGAATTGGGCCTTAAATGAAACTCTATGCTTGACATCTGAAGACTTTTTTTTTTTTTTTTTGTCATTCCAGCTCTGATATGAGAGAAGTTCAGTTTGGATTTTTTTAAATGTGAGACAAAGTTGCAGTGATGGTGCCTCTAACACATACCTTAATGGAGATTACCTATTTCCTAGAACTGGAAGGGACCTTGAAAGGTCATCAAGTCCAGTCCTCTGCCTTCACAGCAGGACCAAGTATCATCCCTGACAAATTTTTGCCCAAATTGACCTCTGCAAGAATTGAACTCAGTATCCTGGGTTTAGCAGGCCACTACTCAAACCACTGAGCTATCCCTAATGTCTTCATCTCTGAAGTTACAAAACTTGATCTCTGGTGGCCTAAAATAATTTAAAGTTTGGTGGCATTGCAGGGAGTATTCAGTTGCATGTGTGCTTGTTTTACAAGTCTGTCTCTGTTTCTCGAATTTATATTAACTAATTATTTGGAAATGTCAGTAGTATTTCAAAGGACCTAAACACCCTATATTATCATACATGAAGCAATTAACTCGTCCGTCAAATATTTATTGTGGTGTCGTCTTTACTTAGTGTGTTCTCCCCAAAAGAACACTTTTTCCAGCTCTGTGGTTGTATATTTTAGTAGACTGCCATGGATATCATAACTCTCTTAATGAAACTTGGCGATGGGAGAGTTAATGGGCCTAAATGTAAGATACTTATTTGACAGTGTCTGTCTGTCTTTCAGAATACATATTTCTATGATATTTTGGCAGGAAAAAAAGACCCGAAACAAATTCCCTCAAGTACTGTTGATTTGGGACTTTGCACTGAAAATGATTCATCCCTGTGCACTTCTGTTCTTTGCACAGATATCATTTGCAGGAGACAAAAATGTAACCTACATGTGCCACTGAGACCAATGATATTAGAAAAACAGCAGAACAAAGGCTTATATAGATGGTGTTTAAAAAAAAAAAAATTTTTTTTTTTACTTTGTGTCTTGTTCATATGGAAACAAGTTACAAATATGACTGTTTGTTTAGCTCCTTTTAAACAGATAGGCCTCGTAGATGATGTGCCACTGAGAAACAATTCCTGACAGTTATAACTGAACCAGATAAACTGTTCTGCCAGCTGCAAAATAGCACTGTAAAACAAAAGGGTTCTGCTTATCGTTTTCCATTTCTTCATGCTTGTCAAACTGTTTAACTGTGCATTATCCATAACAAAGGGTCTCTGTATTACTCTGTTTGTCTGTTGTGGTCATGGTTTTAACCTTCTCCATTACAAGGCCCTCTATGGCATGCTTGTACACTTTCATTACTTTTTCTTTGCTGTGGGTGTGCTTTTAAGTACGGGTTGGAAAGGATGTGATCTAGAAGCACCACTTTAAAATTCAGGCTGCCATATGTGTAATCTATGTTCATACGTCTAGATCTGCATATGTATCTCTACAATTATTTTTTTCAGGCAGAAACGGCAACAGAAGGTGGACGGGAAAGTCCTAATGTTCATGTTGCCTCAGGGCACAACAACTGTGACCAAACTGGAACAGGCAGCTTACTGACCTCGCAGAGTTTGGTTGCTCCTGCTGGGGCCTCTGCTGGTACTTCCGCTGCGGCTTCATTCTTCATAAGGTAGTGTTCATCTTTACAATTTACATAAGTGCTAATAGATGTTTGTCGTTTTCCATGTGAACAACTGTTTACGTTAGGATACGGTGGTAACTGCTGAAAAGGAAGGTAACCACCTTCTCCAGGGACTGGCCTTGCACCAGTGGTCATGGTTTATTTCTGGAGACTTGAGTGGCTGTGTCTACACTGCACCCCTTTTCCGGAAAAGGGATGCTAATGTAGCACTTCGGAATAGCAAAATCCACGGGGGATTTAAATATCCCCCGCGGAATTTGCATTAACATGGCTGCTGCTTTTTTCCGGCTTGGGGATAAGCCGGAGAAAAGCGCCAGTCTAGACGTGATTCTCCGGAAAATAAGCCCTTTTCCGGAGGATCTTATTCCTACTTTCAATTTTTTTTAGGCTAAAAGTATTGCAGAAATTTAACCAAAAAGGGGGAAAAAAGGGAAATGGGTTAATTTCAAGCCATGTGAATAAGAAACCACTTCAGAAGCTGTTAATGTAGGTACTGCTGCCCAGAAACACCTCTTCCTTCCTGCACTTCTTGGTTCCAGAACTGGGTAAGGGAGATCCCTCCCTCATGTGCGGTCTGGGACTTGTGTAGCACCAGTCCCAAGTCCCCCAGCTATGTGGTCTTTAGAAAAGAAAGTCCGGGCAGGGACTGAAAGTGGCCAGAATACCTGCAGAAGCAGCTTAGTCAGGGACTACTGCTTATTAATGATACTGGAGTGGTTTTTTGTTTTATGTAGCGCTCCCTCTCCACCTGGTTACCTTCTTTAATGCCAGTCTGCTTACAGGTTTTGATAGGTAGTCTGGGTTCTTCTAGATCCCGCCACCCACTCAACTTTATTTTTTCTGATGGATTTATTTGGCGGTGCCTCCACCCCCCCTCTCTCCTTCCTGGCAGGGTCATTAGGGAAGCTTGGGAGGAAAATTCTAACCCAGGGGAATCCCCACGTACTTGCCAGATAGTTGGAGACTCCCAAAAAAGAACACAAACACATACACTATAATAAACACAATTATATTAAACAGGAGACAAATATAACATAACAGGGTAAAACACTATCTTTAGGGTCACCAGTGCCCAGCAACTGTAAGATTAGTGTGCCGTTGGTACGTGTACTTTGTTGGGGCCCTTGATGACTTATGACCACAAATTTCTTCTCTGCAGTGGTTTAGCAGTGAGGCTGACTGGGTCCAGCACAGCCCAAAGGACTCACGTGGTAAATTCCTCCATAGGTTTAATATGCAGCGGGTTATAAAATCATCAAACAAATTCCCTGACGTACTAACTAAAAGATGGTGCACTCACACACTCCATGAATGAGGCTCAGGTTCAGAGATGACTCAGTCACTGCAGAGGGGCTGGTCTCTGCTGGCAGGGATCCTCCTCAGGCAGGAATCCTCCTCAGGCAGGAATCAGGCTGCTTCGGTCCCAGGATTTCCCCTCACCACAAAGGGGTGCAAGGCTCAAGGGCAGGCTGCACAACTGCACTAAAATTCAAACTGTAATCTTCTACCCCAGCATTCAGACACACACAGCAGGCAGCAGCCCCAAACCAGCAGACAGAGCAGAGCTGACCATGCGGTGACTGGTCTCACCCAGGGAGCCGGAGAGCCAACTCAGCCTGGCTGGGGAAGCCTCCCAGCAAACTCCATAAACTGGGAATCAACAGTGGAGAAATAAAACCCAGCTAAGGGTTCCTGTCTTCAGGTCCCTAGAGGCTAGTGGTTAGGGGGAACCCTGCATGTAGGCCTGGGGCTTACTAGCTCCCACACAGCCAGTCCTTCCCTTGCCCTGGCTGGCTCCAGACTGTCTCCACAATGGGCCCTTCTTCCCCTCCTGAACTCCCTGGGAGGGACATCTCACTCCCTATGGGTTGCCGGGCTGACTCTGCTCCTGGTAGGGAGGGGGAGCCAAGGCAAACTCAGAGTGCCTCTCCCTGAGCTGCCAGCAGACAGAGCCCCGGGAATCTAAGTAATCTCCTTGGGGGTTACATTTATATACTTTTGGTCAGACATCTGGTGCTCATTGGCAATTTGCTCTAATTATGACCAACCTGCTCTTTCTTTTCTCTTTTCTCTTTTCTCTTTTCTTTCACCTAAGCCTCATTTTATACTTGCCTTTCATACCCTCTTCTTCCTCCCTGCCCCCTTTACTCCCTTCCTTTAATCATAGGGCTGGAAGAGACCTCAGGAGGTCATCAAGTCCAGTCCCCTGCCCAAGGCAGGACCAATCCCAACTAAATCAACCCATATGCTGTCTTTGTTAAGATAACCCATATGCCCCCTATCAGCTACATCCTAATCTCCACTCAGTGAAACACAGAAATCATGGCATCAACATGTTTGCTGCCATAGTGTTCGCTCTGCTTGCAGTTCTACATCTTTCTTTTACTTTGTCTGTCTTGCCTATATAGATTGTAAGCAGTTCAGGGCAGGGATTGTCTCCTACCCAAAGGTTTGATGTACACTAGGGCTGCATCTAGACTGTCAAGTTTTTCCGCAAAAGCAACTGCTTTTGCGGAAAAACTTGCCAGCTGTCTACACTGGCTGCTTGATTTTGCGCAAAAGCACTTTTCCATGCCAAACCAGCAGTAAGTAATACAAAGCATTGCAGCATACGGGTCAGGTTTTTGGTCATTTTCAGTCAACATCTGCTCCCTATCAGTCTGTGTGATTCAGAGAAGGTTGATGTCATGCATGGCAACCTGCAGAAGCATGCGGGTAGGAGTGGGGGGGTGGGTCTGGGCCTGGCAGCAGGGCAGGGCCTCAAGGCATACTTCACTGGGGATGAGCACAAGGAGGTTTACTGCAAAGGCATCAACTAATACCTTCCCCTGCAGTAAACCTCTGTTTGCTCATCCCTAATGAAGCATGGCTTGAGTCCCTGTCATGCCACCATGCCTGGACCCCCTTCCCACTTGCATGCTCCTGCGGGAAGGCAGAGTTGCAGTCTCCTGGTAAACGACGAAGGAGAAACAGGGAGGAGAGAGGGGATGTTGACACACATGGGCACTGCATGAGCTCCTGCCCTGTCCTGCCTTGTCTTGCCTCCTCATCTGGACCTCCTCTTCCCCACAGGCTCAAGTCCTGGCCTGTCTTTTACCATTCCTACCACCACACTAAGGCCAGCTGCTCCTCTAAGAACTCTGATGTTTGTTGTGTAGTGGGCCCTTAAAAGCATAACTGTGGCATTGTATGTAGCACATCCTATTGTCTTTAAACACCCCTTTTATGCTAAGATTAGGTTTTATGCTCACAATGTATCTGCTCATAATTACTGGCTAGGTGCTGTGCCTCAACCTCCCCACCCTGCCATATAATTTCCCCCCTTTATTTTCACAAATACTATGGACCATATAGCAGGCTGCCTCAACAAGGGGAATGTTGTTTTCACTGAAGTCTAATCTAGTTAGTAGACAGTGAAGCCTTCCCTTTAAATGTCCAAAAGCACACTCTACCACCATTCTACACTTGCTCAACCTGTCGTTAAACTGCTCCTGATTGTGGTCCAGGCTGCCTGCATACAGCTTTGAGCCCTGGGAGCAAGGGATAGGTTGGGTCTCCAAGGAAATGTATTGATATTCCAATGCCTCAATGGTAACTTTCTGGTCTGGGAAGGAAGTTCTGACTTGCAGCTTTCTGAAGATACAGGAGTTGATATCAGTGAAACAATCTTGTGATCCATCAGTCCCTGCAGCACTATGGAGAAGTATCCCTTGCGTTTTATGTATTTTTTGGCAAGGTGGTCAGGTGCCAAGATAGGGATGTGCACTCCATCTATCGCCCCACCACAGTTAGGGAACCCAAGCATGCCAAAGCCCTTCACTATATCCTGCACCTTTCCACCTCTGTAGCAGAAGGTTATTGATTGCTTTTGCTAGTTGGATCACAACAGCCCCCACTGTAGATTTACCCACTCCGAAATGATTCCCAACTGACTGGTAGCTGTCTGGGGTTGTAAGTTTCCACAAGGCTATTGCCACTCACTTCACTGTCAAAGCGGGCTTCGCTCTGGATTTTTGCACTTCAGAACAGGGGAAAGCAATTCGCAAAGTTCCATGGAAGTGGCCTTACGCGTGTGAAGGTTTTGTAGCCACTGCTGATTGTCCCATAGCTTTATCACTGTGCTTTCCCACCAGTCTGTGGTTGTCTCACAGCACCAGAACTGTGTTCAGAGAATATGTCGGCAGCATTTGCCAATCACTCAACTCAAGTCCTTTGACGAAGAGTATGTTCATGGCCGCCTGAGATTCTTCCCCATTCCGGTGGGCCCTGGCTACGCTCTGGATATACTCCAGCATGAGGCACACCATGGTTAATATGATTGCCATACTACTTTGCTGCTGAATAGATTCCACTGTGGGTTCAATGCTTAACCTGCTGTGGCACCTGCATGAATGAGCGGGAGAAGGGTGTGAAAAGACTGTTTACTGTTGCTTTCAAGCAGGGGAGAATGATGAGATGAGTGCGTTATGGGATTCTGATGACGTGCCCAGAATCATCCTCTGCACAGTTTTGTTCCCAGTGCATAACCCAGAATGCAGAGGGGTGACAGGAATTGTGGGATAGGTATCCTCAGTGCATCGCTCCAAGTCGACAGTAGCCACCCTACTGGGGACGCACTACTTCAGACTACGTTGAATTATCTTGTGCACAGTGGAGACTTACACCTTCGACTTTACAGAATCAAATGCTAAAAAATTGACCTTAATAAATTCGATCTTATCTCGTAGTGTAGACTAGACCTATATTTGTGTAGTGCCTCACACAATGAAGCATGGTTTATGGTTGGTGCCTAGAAATTACTGTAATATATATGACTATTAATAATCATTTGTGCAAGATCACTTTCCTCTTTGACCAACTCTCTTGACAGTTGAAATTTTTCACACAAGTCCTTTTTGTTTAATTTTGGGAGAACCTGTTCTATTTGTCATAAAAATAAAGTAGATCAACAAAAATGTGGTTGTAAGCTAAATTTTAGCATATTGTAGATACAGAATAAAAGAAAGTAAAGACAGACCTATTACTTGAGGGTAACGTGAGTAGTATCATTCACTTTAGTGGGATTTCTTCTATGAACATGTCTCCAGGATTAGGCCCAATATTTACCTCTGCCAGGAAGGCCTACTATAGAGGTATACAAGCATGTTTGGAGAGCCTCTGATGGGTTCATGAATTTACGGCCTACTTCAACCTTCCGGCATCTCTGTTGACATTAAAATTTGCATCTTTACTGAGTGTTGCCAGTGGTAGCCCATCAATACAGGTGACCTAGGCGGTCACCTAGGGCACTAAGTTAAATGGCTTTGGAGGCGGGGGCACCAATCGCGTGCCAATCGCGCGTTTCACCTAGGGCGCCAGTTGCCGGCAGCTCATCTAGGGCTGCTCCTGAGTGTTGCTCTCTCTCCCCTTTTGAATTTTGTATGCTTTGCCTTACCTGGGTGGGGGTCTGTACTGTGTTTCTTTCCTTTGTTTGTTCCATGCCAAAAATTGTAACCCCATGTTTAAGTTCAAAATTAGTTACTCCTCAGGTGGAGGAGGACGTGGCTTCAAGTGGGGAAAATAATTATGTTCTTCGACAAAATATTTTTCTGGCTATACGTAAATGCATGATTCCAAATGAAGATAATTTACAATGCTCTTATGCAGAATGCATTTGTTTGCATATTTACTAGTGTACTTACCCAATCTGAATCTGCATATTGCAAAGAGCTTTTTCGTTTTACTTGCCGTGGTCTGGCACTGATGTTTCAGGAGCAGAGAGTCCTGGTAGAGGGCCAGCAGCAGGCCGCCCTGGGAGGCCAGCAGGGTAGCAGGCTGCCTGCAGTGAGTTGCCAGCGAGGCTGCCCAGTGTGCAGCAGTGGGGCTTCCTGGAGGGACTGGGAGCCACCACAGCAGCAGCAGGGCTGGGTCAGGGCTGGCAGGGGGGCCAGAAATGACCTCTCTGATCTGGCAAAATCCCTCTTCCAGGACTGGTCAGGTCCCAAGGGACCAGGAAGGTCCCACCTGTATTTATCTAACAGTGATTGGATGAACTCTGCCTAGTTTTAGCATTCTGAATTCTATACCCTTTGCCTGTCTTTAAAAGAAAGTGATATGAAAATTTTTGTTCTTACAAAGTGAAATTCTATCCAAATATAGTGACAGTACCACTGAAAGGACCAAGTCTGCTGTCACTCTGGTCAGAGCACTTGTTTGTTATGGGGTACCACATCAGGTGGTTAAAACACTAAAACATTTGTAGAGAGGGAGCACAGTAATTTCCAAGAGCAGGAAGGGCAAAGGGAGAGAGGAGGAGTTTAGCAATGAGAATGTGGTCTAGGAGAGGTTAATTGCCGCATTACCAAAAGGGGGGGAAAACACTCCCGTGGGAGAAAAATCAAGTCCTCTGAAAATGGAAGCAATCCCCATTAATCGGTGACTTTGGCCTGTTTGTGACTTGTGTTAGTGATGCCTGTGTTTCTGGATGTCTTCATTGAAGTAGAATTGCTATCTGTGTTTGGCCTGATGCAGAAAGGCAAGACTCAAGTAAGATTTGAGCAGTGGCTGGATGTTTGTTGAAGAATCAGAGGGATTAAAAACCTAATGTAAGAGACTGGAGGAAGACCTATTAGGAGGAACAACAATATATTAAGTAATCCTTCCTAAATGTTTATCTTGATAGATTTTGGACTAGCCCTTCTTTCTTCCTCCCAAATTAGCTTATGAAAGAGGGTTTTGGTGGGTTTTTTCCACAATGTCTCTTATTATAAGAATTTTTGCAGGATATTTGTGCCAATTAAACACAGTATGCATTTGCAAAATGACTTCCATTGAAACCAGGATATCTAGGACTATGTCTACTCTTAGAACATTAAAGTCCTGCCTTGGCAGCACTTTAATATGAAAGTACAGCTACAGCACTAGGGCTGACTGAGAGGTATCACTTTCAGTGCTGGGAGCCTCTTTACATGGGTGTTTTACAGCACTGTAACTTGCAGTGCTCAGGGGTGTTTTTTTCATACCTCTGAGCAAGAAAATTGCAATGCAGTAAAAAGCCAGTGTAGATAAGACCTAACAATAACTGAAGCATCTTAATACCCGTGCTCCCATTTTTATTTTATCAAACATCTTTTTTTAATTACTGTGTTTATTTGGGTTACTGAATCTAGGGATGTAAATGACTAGTCGATTACCTGATAAGCCAAGGCTTATCAAATAGTCGAGTGGACTACTTGCTTCCCCTTCTCTCCCCTCCACTTCCCCCTGCTGCCTCCCTACTGAGGTGGAGAAGTAGGAGCTGGTGCTGGGGAAGGGAGCCGGCTTAAAGGCAACTCAGTTTCCCTCCAGCACCATCTCCGCTGTGTGTGTGGGGAGGGTGCTGCAGAGCAGACCCCCGCAGGCAGAGGCCCAGGCTCACTGTAAGCAGAGGCTGCTCCGCATCCAGTGAAGCAGTCCCTGTCTGCAGGGGGTCCGAGCAGCGGAGCTGGGACCCACCCCCTCGGTGGACAAGGGCCGCTGCTAGAACAGCCTCTGTTCACTGCCAGCCCCGGCTGCCATGGATAGGGGCTGCTGGACCTGGCACAAGCCAGGTCTGTGCAGGCTTGGCTCAGTTCCAGTTTGCACCGGGTCTGGGGGCTACCTCTGCTGCGGCTCTGCATTTTAAATGTAATAAGAGCTGGCTCTAGATATATTTAAAATGCGGAGCCACAGCAGGGGTAGCTCCTGGACCTACTGTGAGCTAGGACAGAGCACCTTCCCTTATTGACTGTGTAATTGATACAAATTGTATCGACTACACGATTAGCCAAATACCCGCCTCTTCACACGCTTAACTGAATCACTGCATAGTGATACAGGGTAAAATTCTAGGCTCCTAAATAATGTGTGCACTTTTTGACCAGTGTACTCTAGCTTTTATGCTGGGGTCAGCCCCAAGTTAATACAAGTGGAGTAAGACAGATTTGAATCAGAACCATTATTAAAATTGTTTATATGCATAGTGTTTGCTATTTACTAGGACAAGTTTTGTTCATCAGTCCGTTTGCTTATCAAGGTCGTAAAACTATCTAGGCACTGAATAGCACAACAGTATGCATTCTATATTTAAAATAAACCTAGTTGGCTTTTTATAGATTCATGATATTCAATCATATTTTAATTCATGTGAGTAGTGGATTAAAGAATCTAATTATTCTCTAATGAGCAGTAATGGTACATATAAACTAAGGGTCACTATCCTATTACAGGCACCTGATGGTTCACTGATAACCATTTGGTCATTAGATTGACCATAAAATACAGTCAATAATTGAGGTTACTCCTAGAGCAGACACCTTATCAGCTTTAGGCATGGTGGGACAGCTTGTCAGTACTTGGTATACTGATTGTGCTGTGACTGAGCATATGATTAGGGTATTGAAGCAGTGTGTATCTAATGAAACTGCAGGAAAGGCATAGCAATATTACCACAACCACTAAATGACTAATGTATTATTGTTCCAAGCCTCAGATGCTTCAATTAGTTCCAATAAACTCTATCCTGAATATTTATTTTAATGAGATCTAGTTCAGTGGCAGGCTCAGAACTCGAAAAATTTTGTGTACAGGCTTTCATTACCCTAGTCTAAATTTGCAGTGTTTTGGGGACAGATACAATGGTTAGGAAATCTGTGTGGCTTTGAATGAAAGCCTTTATTCCTTCCATTAGGATATCGTGCTAGTTTTACCCTTGACAGTTTATTTTTGCATTTTTATATTTAAAATTGTTTCTGAAGTAAGTGGTGTCTGATTTTAAGAAACACTATTGGTGGCAAAATTTTATGGCATTATATTCTATTCTTAGATTCATCTATGCAGCTCCTGTAGACTTGCACATGTGGATCTGAAGTCAGAATTCATTCCTTAGGATATTGTGCCATATGAATATTAGTCAAAGAGTTCTAATTCATGAAGTCTTCTAGGGAGACTTCATATTGTATCACAATTCTTTATATTGTCTAAGGAATCAGACCTATAACCCATTTTTTTTACTATTATATTTTTCCATGTCTCTGCCTTAATTTTAATAAATTAATACAGCAAAGGATGCAAACTGCCTTTTGTCTTTCTGAACTGCTATTCAAGCTTCTATGATGTGACCTTGGAAAGTAACCATAGAAACGTGTTAAAAGCATCAACCTAAAATCAGTAGTTCACTATGACAGTGATGCAAATTCCGTGAAAGAAGATTATGATGTATTAAGAATACTAGTGGCATATATTATCTCTAACCTGTTAAACCTGATTATTCTGTGACTATCAGTACTTTCATAATTTAATGGTTGGGGGGCAGGGAAGAGCAAAAATCTAACATTAAGTTGTTATATTAAAAATCTGTAGCTAAATCATTCTAATTTGTCAACCCAATTTGTGTCCTATTAAATGCAGGCATTATTTTTCTATTGAGGTTCATAATATAATTACAGTTATTAAATAAACAGAACTGGTGAAACTTTTACTCTCTACTTGGCTGAAGTTGACTGTTTTTGAAGTTTTGTACAGAGTTGGCATAATTTAAATATTGACAGTACATAATTGGGTTAAGAGTTATGTAGTTCACTAGCAAGCAAAGGGAATTTTTGACTTGTCAAATACAGAGTTAGACCTTTTAGTTCTGGTTTGCTGTGGTTAAAGCTGCTTCGTAAGTCTGAAATGGAAATCAAAGGTTGTCCTTTGTTATTGCTAAGAATAACAGCGATGGAAGTCCAGTTGAATCAGGGGGAGAATAAACTAATTTTCTTATTAACTTCCTCATTAAGCACAATCCTACACCTAAGAAAACCTAAGCTTTTTATTGGTATAATAGGAAAAAATAAAAATTAATTAGTTACAAAAGCCCAGTACTAGCATATTCCAATTAAAGCTACCCTACTGATAAATATATCCCATCCATGTATATTTCATCTTCAGATTGCTCACTTAATAGCAGTAATGAGTGAGGTACAGGGCCATTTGTTGGGAGCAATGACTGACTAGTGTTAATAGTCCTTGATTACTGTTTGGAACATTAACCTCTCCTCCTTAATCCCCAATCTCTGTCATTGCTATCTAATTTTTGTTTGGAAGGAAGTCTTCTTCCTTAAGGGTATGTCCACACTACATACTTATTTCAAAATAAGCTGTTCTAGAATAGTTATTCCAAAATAGTTTATTTTGAAATAGCATGTCTACACTGCAGGGAAGCCTCAAAATTAGTCTGAGGCAGGCTTCCCTAATGCAGATGTGCTATCTTGATTTAAAGCCCTTGGAGGCACTGGGGAGGAATAACTTAGCCCCTCATCAGAATCATTCTATTTGGAATAGCAGCAGTGGAGCATCTACATGCGCCTTATTTCGAAATCGCTATTTCGGAATAGGCATTATTCCTTGCAGAATGAGGTTTACAGATTTTGGAATAAGCTGTCTGTTTCAAAATTATTTTGAAATAATGGAATGGCTGTGCAGATGCTTGCATTTGTTATTTTGAAATAATGCTAGTTATCCCGAAATAACAGTGTGGCGTAGATGCACCCAAAGTTAATAAACCCAGTGTTTACAGCTGCATTGGAAACTGCAGCACGTGTGCCCATTTTGGCCATGTTTGTGTATGTTAAACCATATCCTTGTGTAGTTGGTGCACTTAGCACGGTGTTACGCTGTCTTGGAGTGACAGTAGGGAGAGCAGGGACTTTAGAACTGCATTGTGTCTTGTAATATGGGGCAAAGTATGCATTCCTATTTGCTGTGGCAACACTAAACTATCTATAAATAAGAATAACAAACGTGCATGTCAGTTGCATTCTGTTTCATGTTAACACACAAAGGAGATTCTGTGGTGAATCTTAACTAGAAAGTCATGTATGAATCAAGGAGGCTTTGCTTTATAAGGCAGAAATGACTCTCAGAATGCCAGACCAAAGAGGGAGAGAAGATCAGAACATCATTACTGATAATATCACTAATATAGCACTGTACATTTACACAGTGCTGTATAAATAGAGTAAACAAGGCTTCCTGCTGCCTGGAAGAGCTTGAAGCTTGAGTTTAACAAGGCAAACAAAGACAGTACACAGAACAATAGCTCAGGAAAGGGAGAGTGTAGAGGAGTTGTAGCAGTCAATGGGAGAGTTAAGGTAGGCTCCAAGGCATCAACAGACAGGAGAACAGCAGAAAAGTCAGAGAGGTTAATAGACTGGTGATCAGAAAAGGACAGAGTGATTAGAAGGGAATGGGGAGAATATACAATGTTGTCAGAGAGCACAGGGTGATCAGAAAGGAGGACTTTAGAGAGAGAGAGAACAATCAAGAGAGTGACTTCGGTGGTGAATAAGAGAATCAGTCCTCAGCTGCCTGTCAGAGTTAACAAGAGACATATACAGCCAATGGGATTAGAAGCCTCGTCCGCATAAAAAATGAGGTTGAAGTAAGCGCTTGCTCTCTGGGGTGGTGCAGGTGACACCCATCTGTCCCCCACGGTTGTTTTGTTTTGTTTTGGGATTTTTTTTTGGGTGGGAGATGATGCCTTACTGTCCTGGGGTGAGTTGACTGAGTATGGAGTTGGGATGTGAATGGTTAACCAGTAAGTATCACCCTTAGTGGGTGATGGTTACCTGTTATGGTTAACTGGTGGGCTGGAGCAGCCCTTCACCCACTACAGGCAGGGGGCTGCTCTAGCTCTGTGGAGCTCACGGTGCGTGGGTGGGGGTTGTGTTCCAGCATGGCCAGAGCAGCCCACGAGCATGGCAGGTCTGGCCTGGAGCGCCGTGAGCAGGGGCACTCCAGCCTGGCTGGACCAACCTTCACCTGTCCCTGTTCAGTTAAACATAGTGTTTGATCAGTTAACTGGTAAGTGGGGGGAAATTGTTTTCCAGACTCTCTGTGCTCCCAGCTGGGAGGGAAGACTCAGAGGGAGTTGCTGATTATAAAACAAGACACTTGCATGTCGTGTTGTCAGGCTTCAGAATTCTGGGATTGACTGTTGAACAGTCCTGTTCTAGGGGGTTGAAATGAGACATTGGGTCACTTTAGTCATTCATAGACATGGCATTGGGACTCCAGAGGGAGCAGGAGGGAAGAAGGGAAAAGGCAGAGGAAGGAGAAAAATCAGACTGGTAAAAAATTAGAGACCTCATGTGTGACAAAATGCTTTAAAAATCATTTGCAAATGCACAGCCCATCTATCCAGGCTGGATAAATAAATAAAAGGGATGGGGCTGATGAGAGGGAAGCGATACTGCAGAGTGACCACTGGAAGCAGTCACACCAGAAAGGGAATGGGGCTCACCATCTTGCTGGCCACCTGCTTAGGTAAGTGGTCCCTCTGCTCCAACCCCCTCCCCTTTGGCACCAATGCTAGACTGTCAGCCCCACTGCCATGCCTCCCACCCCAGGAGCACTGCTGCAGCTGGGCAATGCAGCCTTTCTAAATTAATGGAGATTGCCTATCTCCTGGATCTGGAAGGGATCTTGAAAGGTCATCAAGTCCAGTTCCCCTGCCTTCACAACAGGATCAAGTACCATCCCTGATGAATTTTTGCCCCTAATCCCTAAATGGCCTCCACAAGGATTGAACTCATAACCCTGGGTTTAGCAGGCCAATGCTCAAACCACTGAGCTATCCCTTACCCCTGCAGGAGCCACAGCCTGGCTCCTCTCTGCCCCCAGCACTTCTGGACTGCCCAGCATAGCCACACCCAACTGGGCTGTATAGCCCCCTCCCTGTCTCCTTGGCCGAAATGCTGCCCAGGCTGGCCTGTGTGGTCCCTTCCTTCTGGCCTGGGCTTGGAGAGCACTGATAGGAGGCCTGCGTGGTCCTTGTCCTGGGCAATGCTGGATAAGTTTTCTTGTTTCCTATATTTAGGTTTCCCCAGCTTAGGATCAGCAGCAGTGGCAGCTGCACTGGTGATATTGCTTCAGTGGGGATGAAGCATTCCATAAATAAAATGATAATCATAACTTTCCAGCAGTGCTGTAATTTGACAGTTTGCACCTGTTTCTTTTAACTTCATCAGTGACTTCACAGTCTTGTATGCAATTATATATTTTAACTATTGTAATGCTTCATTATAACTTCATTATAACTCAACAGTTGGAATAATAAAAGCTGCCTGCTGCTTACTTGAATATTTGATTCTCATTGTTGAGTTGTAGAATGCATTACTGGATAGATTATCATGTAAACTATGCAATCTGCAAGGCAGACAGACTTTTGTAACACGAATTGTATTCTAGACCGCTTTTCCCCGTTAATATTTGCAAAAAGGAAGTAGTGTATTTCTCCAGATATCTTTATTCCTAACATAGTTTGTAGATACCACATATAAGTGGCGATATAATCTTACCCAAAAGGAATACTCCCGCGGTATCATTTCAGTGCTGTTTGTTTGATATGCAAGATGTTCATTCTACAGAATTCTCTTAACTTCCATTGGAATTCTGTACAGGGAACATACCTGAATTTTTGGGCCCTACAACTCCAGCCTGTATTTACCCAAAGCTGAGAGGAAATCTAAGACTTAAACTCATTGGATGGAAACGAAAAAAAAGAAAGTTCTTTTGAAAGCAACTTGAATAGCATACAATGAGGTGAATTTCAATGCTATTAATTAATCTGGTTTCAAGGCGACTGTCTAGGTACAAGTCCCCAAATGTTCTATAGTAGTGTAGGATGTTCAAGTGTTAGAAGATATTCCTTGTAAAAGGAATCGGTGAGTTCTTTCGCACATCAGTAGTGGTCCATACTGCAGCAACAAATACATCTCTTTAATCTGTTAAATGCCCTTTCAATGTAAAATATATCTGTCTTTGCTGGAATTTTGAATCAAGGCTAAATATCACTGGCTTTTGTATACTAAAGCAGGCTCTGCATTAATATGCATTGACTCCTATCCATACTGTGAGTGGCTTAGGATCATGGTAATACAGGATCAGATTAGTCAAAGACTGGATCCAAAACAATGCATTGATTCAATGTGTCTCAGCCATGCTAATAAAGTTACACACTTCACAGGCCTATGTATAATCATAGAAGGGAAAGGCCATTGCATTATCTCTGCTAAATAATAGTTTAAATTTGAGTGATACAATTTCAGTCCATTATATGTCTGTAAAGATGTTTCAGAGCCACTTTGAATTAAGTAAATCCCAGCAACATAATATCCTAAGAAGCATCCAAGTCCATTTAAGAAAAAGTTGTGTGGGCCTGGAGCTCTTGCCTTTCCATTATTTCTATTGCATCATTTAATAGTGTCAGAAATACAAAGGGTTTAAGGCTAAATATCACTGGCTTTTGTATACTAAAGCAGGCTCTGCATTAATATGCATTGACTCCTATCCATACTGTGAGTGGCTTAGGATCATGGTAATACAGGATCAGATTAGTCAATTATGTCCATTTAAAAAGATTTAACTGATAGTGGCCTGTAGCTGATACACACATCTTAGCAGTGATTTCCTCTTCAGCTCTCATCACTTCCGCCCCCTCCCCTCGACTCCCCTCCCCTCCCCTCCTGAACAAATGCCTCTGCTTCTTCCTATGGTCAGGTAGCGTCAACATTAGCCAATCAGGGCGCCTTTCCCCTGTATACCTGATGTGGTTTTGGTAAATATTTATGTAACAAGTAATTTGTGAGAGACATGTTAGCATTACCTTTTTTTGTTTTTGTTTACTATGACTGGTATTGCAGGGCAAAATGTTAAGTGCTCTATTTATATAATTACTTTAATAATGAATGGTTATTTAATACAATTGTTTCTGTTTCATTACTTTCCTGCTTTAAAATGGCTTACTTGCTCTTCCTGATTGAATACAAATTAAGCTAAAGTTCTGAACAGACAGTATGGTTCAGAAAATAGGAGGCTGCATTTAAAGACGAGGAAATAAAGTCCACTTTTTTGTCTAGAGAGAATTCTGGATTGTTGTAGTTCTGCTGGCTTTAGCTTCGCTTGTTCATGAAATAGGAGGCAAAAAACGTTGGCTCTGAGCTAGCCAAGTTACTGTATGTAGTTTCTATTTGTATGCTGTATACAAGCTAGGAATTGACACATTTTTTGTATTTAGATGTTAATGATGGGTTTGCTTACATAAATCTTAACCAACACAGGTTTCAACAGTTTGTTACAGGGAGCAGTGGCAAATAGCGAGTATAGAAGAACGATGTTTTCCATCTGTGCTTATTTTATTTTACAGCACTGGCGAGCAGAGCTAGACTAGGTAGAACTGGGCATAGTTATTGTCTGCTATTGTGAGGTATAATTTATACATCTAGTTTCTCAGTCTTGGTTCTGGTTGTGGAGAGAAAGCATAGCAGCCAAAAAGCTGTCCTGAGGATTTACCGTGACCGAGGAAGTCCTTGGGTGGCATAGGGTCAGTGTTCCAAAAACCTCAGTGGGCTGTTTTCACCTCTAAATGACTGAGTTTTGAGGGGAGCAGAAAAGCTGCTTGGACTCTAAACTCAGTGCACTTGAGGATCTCGACCATATGTTTTTGATGTGAGGAAAAGTATGGATCCTAAGAGTAACAGCTAAGATGCTTCCTCCTTAGATCTATGAACACACACATCTCGTGTTTCTTGAGTTCTGGAAAACTGTTCTGCTGAAATGCTGTGTGGTTGGATGCCACCTACACTGCTTTTTAACAAATTAAATAGTGACACACTTGAAGGAAGGGGTCAGAACTCAAAATGGTGTAAATCCGCATAGCTCCTTTCACTTCAAAGGAAAAAAAATTCAGTTCACACTAGCTTAGATTTGGCCATGCTTTAGAAATGCCTTGGTGTGCTTGAATTCAGGTACCTCTTAGTCATTTGACTACTATGATTTAGGCTCAGGGTGGGCAAGACACCACTCATGGGCCAGATCCAGCCTGCCAAGCCACCAGATCTGGCCTGCAGAACATCCTGCTCCATGTGCCTTTGCTTTGGAGGGGGGTGGAGACTGTGTGAGCTCCCCACCCCCTAGCCCACTCCTCAGCTCCTACTGGATGGAAACAACTGGCCAATAGGAACTGACCCCAGACAATCTCTCGGCTCCTATTGACTGGAAACAACCAGCCCACAGGGGCTGAGAGATTGGCCTGGGGGATGGGAGCAGCACAAGACTCTTCCCCTCTTGGAACTGGGAGCCACATGGAGAAAGCAGCCTGCAGTTTTAAGTGGTTTGGGGCTGCAGCAGACAGAGAGCCCAGCCTGCTTTGGGGGTGCTACAGGGCTAACCGGGAGACACTTGAGGTAAGTACCTCCCAGCCAGAGCCTACCTCTGGCACTGCTGCCCCTCCTGCACCCCAACTCCGTCCCCCAGGTCACCATCCAAACCCTCTGCAACTCTCTGCTCCAGGTCACAGCTCCCTCCCAGACCATGTATCCTCCTCATACACCTCTCCCCCAGGCCAAAATCCTCTCCTGCACCTACACTCCTTCCCTGACCCTACACCATAGTTCCTTGATCCAGGTCACAACCCCCTCCTTCACCCAAACTCCTATGCCTTCTCCTGCATCCCAGTTCCTTACCCCATCACCCCTCTGTACCCAATCTCCATACAGGACTCTGCACCCCCTCCACAGAAAAGTGCAGCCTTTGACCACTTTCCAAAATCTTGGAGTGGCCCCCACTAAAAATTATTGCCCACCCCTGATTTAGGCCCGTCTCTGCGTGGCTTTGAAACATGCCTGCGTGTGATAGAGCCCGATTCTGTACCACAGTAATCAGTGAGAATTGTGCTACCTACTTCACTGTGGGCAGAATTGGGCCTTGATTGTGTGAATGTAGCTGATTTTTCTGCCATTCTGATTTTAGTAGATGATAGCCCAAGCACCAAGTGAGAGAGCTAAATTTAAACCTGGAAGGCAGGGTTATCCTTCCTCATGGAGCAATTGTGAGAGGCAGGGCAGGAACTTAACCGTAGACTGAAGAATTCTTCCTATAGTATTGGCTGGGAAGAATGTGGTTTGACATCTTATAAATCTCTATCAAACTGCATTAAAGGCAGCCCTTCTAAAAAAGCCATCCTTCAGTGCCTTACATTGTGATCCAAATACAGAATTGTCCACTGAGCAAGGTGACCTATGGAAATAACTGGCACTAATTGCTTGTTCATTGCTTGACTGACTGGCTAAAGAAACAAATGTTTGGTTGCCCTGCCTGTCTGAAGATTCTAATATGAGAAAAGCCTTATTGCCAGTGATGGGCTGTGTAAACAAGACAGTCACATAAAGCATGTTACAGTGGGCAGAGCATAAAGCTGTAATCCAGGAATTCGGTATCCCTCTGTACCAGCAGCTCATTGTTCAGCTGTAGGCTGGATTGCTTTTAGATTCAGCCTTATCTGTATGAATGCTACTTCACAGCAAGCTGAGGTATAAATTAGGGATGTACTAGTGTAGTCGATGAACCGATAATCAAAAGCTTACATGTTAATGCTGTAGATTACATGCATTTCCCTCCCCCCACCCTTGCCAGTCCATTTTTTTTGCAGGCTGGCCAGCAGCCAGCTCAGTTCTGGCTCCTGCCAGGTCCAGAACCTACCCCTGCTGCAGGTCTGCATGTAAAGTGTATTAGGAGCCAGGTGGGCAGCCAGCCCAGCTCTGTTCTGGCTGGTGCCAGGTCCAGGAGATTAGACCCTCCACTTTCGATAGGCAGCAGCACTGGGCGACAGGCGGCTGATCCAGAAAGGGAGCTGGTTTTTAAATTGTTCCCCTTGTGGACCAGCTCCTGCCTGGCACCCTGCACTGCTGCCTCGGATACAGTGGATGCTAGCCCCGCCCCTGTGGACTCTAGAATAGTCGACTAACTGGTTAAAAATTCATGAGGTTACTCAATTATTAAATTAACCAATATTTAACATCCCTAGTGCAAATCTACTTTGCACTATGATGTCACACACTAGGGATGTAAAATCCCATGTCATCAGATAACTGGTTAACCGCTGAAATGGCGGCAGGCTGGAGTGGCCCCTGGCCTGCAGCGAGATGTGGTGGGCTCAGTCCCCCGCTCCTCCCACGCCCCGCCATGGATTGGGGCTGCTCTGGCCAGGCTGGTCTGCACAGGTTGGAGCTGCTCTGGCTGGCTGTCCCAGCCAGGCTGGACTGCTGGTTAACCATTCATATCCTTACTGTGCACTAAGGATATCTCTAGACTGCAGCTAAAAACCCACTGCTGGCCCGTATGAACTGACAAATGCTCGACTAAGGGGCTCTGTCACTGTAGTGTAAATGTTCTGGCTGGGCTGGAGTCTGGGCTTTTGGATCCTTCAAGGCGGGAGGATCCCAGAGCTTGGCCTGCAGCCTGGGCTTCAAAGTCTCCTTTGCAATTAAACAGCCACTTAGCTTGAGCATGAATCAGGAGGCATGGGCCAGTGACACAGGTTTTAACTTGCAGCATAGACCTATTGAAAGCTGGGTTGCCAGGTGGCTTTCACCCGGAACATCCAGTTGAAAAGGGACCCTGGTGGCTCTAGTCAGCACCACTGTCTGGGCCATTAGAAGTCTAGTTGGCTGCCTGTAGCAGGACCAACAAGGAGCCTGCCCATCTCTGTGTGATTTCTTTCTCCTGGCTCCTAGGTGCAGAGGTGACCATGGGGGCTCCATATACTACCCCTATTCTTGATGTTGGCTCTGCAGCTCCTGTTGGCCATGTAATCATGTAGCCAGTGACTCTAGCCAATGGGAGCTACAGGTAGGCCCAAACCTTGAGCCCCTTCCTGCAGTCTGAGCCCCTTGACCTGCGCCTGGAGCTGCCTCCTGCACTTCAAACCTCTCACTCACTCCCTCATTCTGACCCTCTCATTTCTGGTCCCACCATGGAGTCCACACCCTCAGCTTGGAGCCCTCTCTTGCACCCTCAACCCCTCATTTCTGGCCCCATTCCATAGTCTGCACCCCCTCCCATACCCCAACCTCCTGTCCCAGTGTAGAGCCCATTCCTGCACCCAAATTCCTCACTTCTGGCCCCACCCCAGACCCTGCAACCCGAGCCCATATCCCCTCCCCTCCCTAACCCTCTTTCCCAACCTGGAGCCCTCTCCCCCACTCAGCCCCAATCCCCAGCCCGGAGCCTCCTTCCACATGCCAAATTCCACATCTCTTGTCCCACCCTAGAGCCCTGCACCATTAGCGTGGAGCTGTCACCTGACACTGCACCCCGACCACCTTCCCTAGTCCATTGAAAATGATTGAGGCTGGGGAGAGAGCTAGCAATGGAGGGAGGAGGAGATAGAATGAGAAGGGGTGGGGCCTTCGATAAGGGATGGGGCAGGTGCATGGCCTAGGGGAAGGAGTGGGGCATCGGTGTTTGGTTTTCTGAAAATAGAAAGTTGGCAACCCTAACTATGTCCATTTGACCTTGCTGCCATGCACTTTACTCTGAGCTCTCTGAAAGCAAGGCAAAGTGCACTAGGGACCCCTAAGTACATGGCAATAGGTTGTTGAGTGCCTGGCAGACTAGTGTGGGTAGATTTTTACCCTAGCTTGTTGGAAACTAAGTGTTTGTAGAGACCAGCCCACTGATTACTTGTCAGGATTAATTCATTAATGTTCATGAAGTACATTGAATATGCAAGATGCTATATAATTGCTAAGTAGTGAGCATTATCATCATTATTGAGCAAGGATCATTTGGAAACAGCCACTCCCTCACCCTCTCCTCCGGCCAGAGGGAATTCGGATGAAGAAGTAAGTAGAATCCTATGATTGCTAATGGCCAGCTGGCTGAAATACACCATTTCATTAGGGAGCAATATCTTTGGGGTAAAACTGGCAGAGGTCCATTGAAATAAATGTAGCTCTACTGACTTTTTTGATTGAAATGATGAGAGAAGGGACTAGGAAGACAAGAGCAAGATCCTGAGGGTTTTTTGGATGATCTAAATCCTATTGAGCTCTGTATCCCTTAATCTTGATATCTAATTTACCCTTAATCTAGTTATGTGGAGACACAGCCTGCTGGCAGCCAAGAATCTATTAAATATTTGAGTTTGTCTGTCTCTTTGTTTTTATCAAGAACTCCTCCTAAACAGTAAAAGCTAAGACCACCAAATTCCAGCTTCCTCTATCCTAATTTAAAGCAACATAAGGGCTTGGTTGTGCCAGGAAAATGGGATATGCCTTGAATGGGATTGCTTCTCATTGAAATGTGCTAGTGAACTATATATAGACATCTATATCATTCAAAGGGTCATTGTGGACAATTCTCTGAAAACATCCACTCAGTGTGCAATGCCAGTCAAAAAAGCTAACAATGTTGGTAAAGGGATTGAAAATATCATAAGGCCACAATATAAATCCATAGTATAACAGTCCTTAGGATTTGTTATAGGGATGTTAGAGTGTAATTAAGTAGTCACATAACAGCATGGAATTTTACTGGTTACAGGACTATTCTATAGTCCCCAGGGGTGGGGCTGGCAGCCAGTGAACTCCTGGCCCCACTCCTGGGGAGCTCCCTGCCAACCGACACTGCTGCCTCTGTATCGTGGGGGGTGGACAGGCTTGGCACACACACAAGCTGCTCCATGGCATGCCTGGAGCAGCCTCTGTCCATGGCGCGCTCAGAGACCCCTGGACAGGGGCTGCTGCCACAAAGCAGCCTCTGTCTGCAGTGAGCCCAGGCCCGCAGCAGATAGAGGCTACTTCACGGCACCCTCCCCTTCCTCCCCCACCCCCTTGCTGCTTCCTCTGATAGAGGCAGCAGTGTGGGGGGGGGAGGTCAGGTGGCACCACCTCCTCTCCTTTTGATACGGAGGCAGAAAGAGGGGGAGAATGCGTGTGGTCGACAGGATTAACCGATGAGCTCAGGCTTATTAGTTAATTGAGTAGTCATCTACACGTTAACATCCCAAGTGTATTTAACGAACCAGTGAAGGAGAAAGGAATAAAACTGTAATAAAGCAAATTGGAGAGCTTCTCTGAACTGCTGTCACACAAGCCATGTGGAGTTTCCACCCCCTGCCTCCAGAGCGCATCTCCAAATTCCTATGCTCACAATTCAGTCCTTTACGAGGGAATGCTCTAAATCATGTTCTTTCATAAACATATCTCTACCTCTTCCCTTTTTCAAGAAAAAAATAGCTCTGGTATACATGCACAAAACCAAATGTATTGTTCAGTTTTTAATTTTCTTCTGTTAATTGTAGCTACCAAATATGTGAGAATGTGTCCAACTTATTGACATATTGAGCATCTGCAAATGGAACCATAATCTCTTTTCTGCTTTGTAGTTTGAAATGTTTTCTCTTTTTTTTAAAATAAGTGTGTGTGTGTGTGTGTGTAAATATATTAAAAAATAAAGACTGACTTAAGCTTTGGGGATCTAAGCATGTGCATCTCTGGCCATTACTTTTCTCCACAGTGATGAGGGAGCTCACCCATTCTGTTGGCTCCTCAGTTTTTTTGTAATCCTTGCATTGCTTCTATGTTTGCAAGTTTAGCCTCGAGTTTGTCATGGAATGCAAATGGCAACTTTCTACATGCATGGATAACTGAAGGGTCTGGATTGCAGGTTCACCTGGCAAACAATCCAGAGTTTGGAATGGATAACGATTTTCCTTAATGAGTGCTTCATAGCCAACTTCAGAATGATCTTGTAGTGAGAGCACACGTTTTACCAGACTGACTTGCTCACATGTGGCTAGGTCTAACATTGGTGTTGCCCCCTTTGGGACTACAATACAAAGGAGCCTGTATGATGTTTTTATGGTTGATGCTAATACATGAAACTCTAGCCTGGCACTCTCTGGTATGGCAACATCCATGGGTCCAGTATGATTTTAGTTAGCTGGATGTCCACTTATCATGGGTGTGGCCAAGTTTCCTGCAATCCTATAAAATTTGATTGCAGACCCAGTTCTGTGTGTCGGTGTTCTGTGCTGTTATTTAGGTCTAATTCACCCCTACATGTCTTCTAAGAGCCCATTAAGCAGTGGAAGTGTTGGTAATGCTGCTAGACAATATTGACCTCCCATAGTTTAGCAAATTCTTTGATTGAGAACTAGTCCGGTCCTGAGGGTGCCGGACAAGAGAGGTTCAACCTGTAGTGTACCTTTCCTTCATTCATTGGTACATTTTTCCCCAGAATAACCAGTTCTATTTTTGTTGGTTCCTGGTTTTGGCCTAATTTTCAATTTCTCATAATCCTTGTTCAGATGGAATATTAACCTGAGTGACTGTATCCAGTTTTAATTGAATACTTTTTCCACTCACTGTTATAAGCATATCCAATTCCTCTCATCAGGCTTGCTAGATCCTAGTATGTCTACAAAAAAATTCCTCAGCCAGATTGTCTTTATTGAATACACTTGACTTTTCTGCATTTGGGACCTGCAGTGTTTTGCAAAATGATTGTTTTCCCCACACTGATAGTTTCCCAAAGTCAACACGCTATTTTCGAGCTATCATGGACATTCAATAGCCTATTTGCCTTCTCAAACCGCTAGGCATGGCTCTGCCTACATGCCACTCCCCAGAGCGCCTGCTATAGGCATTCTAGGGGCAGAGTATTGCTGCCCTTAGCATTCACCCTTTCTGTTGCTCCAGGGCTAGCGAGGCTGGGTGCATGTGCTCGGCATGCTGCCCCACCTCCTCCCCTCCCTGCGATGGGGGTTGGGGTCTCAGCCCAGGGGGCAGGGAGCCTGCCTCCCTCCTCCTAGCTGCACCGGATACCCATGGGGGCTATTTTGTGATCCACACATTTCTCATGACTGTCTGTATGCAGTCTTCCCACTAATAGCAGTTGTCAGAGTGAATGGCTCTACTCCTTTGATTTACTTATTTGGGGTCTTTTTTTTTTTTTTTGTACTTAGTACATGGATATGACCACCTGGTGAACTCAGCTCTTTAACTTATGCTTTCACAGTTTCTGCTGCCCTGCAAGTTGGGAGAGCTTTTTCTAAAGTCAAGTCTTTTTCATGGGGCAGTCTCTCCATTGTTGTCTTTACTGCCACAAATGATTCTATCTCTGACCAGAGACTCTGTAATCTCATCAAAATCAGAAGTAATGCAGAGCTTCTTTCATTCTGTGACCCATTGCCCCTATGGCCATGGTGTCCAACATACTAGCCACATGTGGCTACTTGGCTGGTTAAGTGTGGCTAGTTTGCTATAGCAGCTTTTCCTCCCTTCATAATTAGTCACAATGCTATAGTGCTCACCAAATACAAACAAAACCTCTGTGGCTGGTGCTCCAAGTGCTTCTGTGATATCTCTCTTTGCCTGTGCTTTCAGTTGCAAACTAAGGATGTTAAGCAGTAGTTGACTGTCCGATAAGCAAATACTTATCAGATAGTAGAGTCGACGAGTCGATGCCTCCCTCCCCCATTGCTGACTCTGTCAGAGGCAGCAAATGGGGCGGGGAGAAGGTGCTGCCGCTTTGAAGTACTCCATGTGGAGCCTGGGGTCAGCTGGGGAATCCCCACATGGCATTTCAAAGTGGCAGTGCTGCATGGAGCCCAGTGACCCGAGTCCCCACTGGGGGCTCTTATACATGTCAAAGGTGGCAAAACTGCATGCAGCCCAGGGCCAATGGGAAGTCCCTCTGACTTCGGGCTCCATGTGGGTGCTTCCACTTTGAAATGCACAAGAACCCCCAGGGATTTCAAAGCAAAAGCGCTCACATAGAGCCCAGAGTCAACAGGACTTCCTGCTGGTCCTGGGCTTCACACAGCATTCCAATTTTGAAATGCACAAGGGAGGGACTCTGGTACATTTCCAAGGAGGAATGTGGAAGTGCCCATTGACTAGTCGATGGAAATTCCATTGGCTATTTGACTAGTAAATTAATCATTATTTAAAATCCTTATTGCAAACACAGGAGTTACTTCAAAATCACAGCACTTCTGACATGGACTTCGGGAAGGCGGATTTTGGTAAGCCCAAAGAGCTGATGGGTAAGGTCCCATGGGAATCAAGACTGAGGGGAAAAACAACTGAGGAGAGTTGGCAGTTTTTCAAAGGGACATTGATAAGGGCCCAAAAGCAAGCTATTCCGCTGCGTCGGAAAGATAGAAAATATGGCAAAAGACCACCTTGGCTTAACCACGAGATCTTGCATGATCTAAAAATAAAAAAGGAGTCTCATAAAAATGGAAAGTAGGACAAATTACAAAGAATGAATATAGGCAAACAACACAGGAATGCAGGGGCAAGATTAGAAAGGCAAAGGCATAAAATGAGCTCAAACTAGCTACTGGAATAAAGGGAAACAAGAAGACTTTTAATAAATACATTAGAAGCAAGAGGAAGACCAAGGCGAGGGTAGGTCCACTGGTCAGTGAGGAGGGAGAAACAGTAACAGGAAACTTGGAAATGGCAGAGATGCTTAATGATTTCTTTGTTTCGGTCTTCACCAAGAAGTCTGAAGGAATGCCTAACATAGTGAATACTAGTAGGAAGGGGGGGAGGTTTAGAAGATAAAATAAAAAAAGAACAAGTTAAAAATCACCTAGAAAAGTTAGATGCCTGCAAGTCACCAGGGCCTGATGAAATACATCCTAGAATACTCAAGGAGCTGATAGAGGAGGTATCTGAGCCTCTAGCTATCATCTTTGGAAAATCATGGGAGACAGAGATTTCAGAAAACTGGAAAAGGGCAAATATTGTGCCCATTTACAAAAAGGGAAATAAGAACAACCCAGGAAACTACAGACCAGTTAGTTTAACTTCTGTGCCAGGGAAGATAATGGAGCAAGTAATTAAGGAAATCATCTGTAAACACTTGGAAGGTGGCAAGGTGATAGGGAACAGCCAGCATGGATTTGTAAAGAATAAATCATGTCAAACCAATCTGATGGCTTTCTTTGATAGGATAACGAGTCTTGTGGATAAGGGAGAAGCGGTGGATGTGGTATACCTAGACTTTAAGGCGTTTGATACGGTCTTGCATGCTATTCTTGTCAAGAAACTAGGCAAATACAACTTAGATGGGGCTACTATAAGGTGGGTGCATAACTGGCTGGATAACCGTACTCAGAGAGTAGTTATTAATGGTTCACAATCCTGCTGGAAAGGTATAACAAGTGGGGTTCCGCAGGGATCTGTTTTGGGACCGGCTCTGTTCAATATCTTCATCAACAATTTAGATATTGGCATAGAAAGTACACTTTATTAAGTTTGCAGATGATACCAAGCTGGGAGGGGTTGCAACTAATCTGGAGGATAGGGTCATAATTCAAAATGATCTGGACAAATTGGAGAAATGGTCTGAGGTAAACAGGATGAAGTTTAATAAAGACAAATGCAAAGTGCTCCACTTAGGAAGGAACAATCAATTTCAGACATACGGAATGGGAAGCGATTGTCTAGGAAGGAGTATGGCAGAAAGGGATCTAGGGGTATAGTGGAGCACAAGCTGAATATGAGTCAGCAGTGTGATGCTGTTGCAAAAAAAGCAAACATAATTCTGGGATGCATTAATAGGTGTGTTGTGAGCAAAACACGAGAAATCATTCTTCCGCTCTACTCTGTGCCTGTTAGGCCTCAATTGGAGTATTGTGTTCAGTTCTGGGCACCGCATTTCAAGAGAAAACTTGTTCATCTTGGCCTCTGAGGATAGAACAAGAAGCAATGGGCTTAAACTGCATCAAGGGAGGTTTAGGTTGGACATTAGGAAAAAGTTCCTAACTGTCAGGGTAGTCAAACACTGGAATAAATTGTCCAGGGAGGTTGCGGAATCCCTATCTCTGGAGATATTTAAGAGTAGGTTAGAGAATTGTCTATCAGGGATGGTCTAGGCAGTATTTGGTCCTGCTATGGGGACAGGGGACTTCTCGAGGTCAATGACTTCTCGAGGTCCCTTCCAGTGCTAGTATTCTATGAATCTATGACATTATGTAATGATCCTGAAGCAAATCCCACTTTCCTGTTGGAAGATAGGAATCTGGGTTGGAGGTCGACTGGTCTAAGGCTGTGCGGCCGTTTTATGGATATCTGGGATTGCAAATCTATCTTGTAATTTATAGACATTCTTGATTAAAAGTTTTGAATAAAAATTAGTTTTGATAAAAATTGTTATAAGAAGACCAAGCCAATGTTTTGTGGAGTGATTTTTTTCCAGCAAGTGCACTGTGCTGCATTTCCAATTTTAGAAGCACAAATCAAATAAATAGTAGTAATGCCAACAAATTTTGTGTACTGCAGAAAGCTCCGGGCAGACTTCTAGAGGGCATGTTGTAAGGACATCCGTCTATTTATTGTCTGTATTGACGAGTAATTAAGGAAACAATAACTGGAACTGTAGATACAAAGACAGGCACTGTGACTTTTCCTGGCGCTTCCTTTCAAGTTGGTTTGCCTTGAGGAGCAGGTAAAAGAATAGCTATTAAACAACATAGCAGTAATTGCTAAATTTGCTCTGCCATTGTTAGATGAGATTTGGGGAAGGACAAATGTGTGGTTTTTGAACGGATTGTAGAAATAGGAAAGAGTAACCCAGATCTAAAACACCCACAGCTTTTTGGTGGAGGGCTCAGAATCTGGATTAAAAAATTTTCTGTAAACATCTGAATGTGAGCGCTTCAAAATGAGAGATGTTTGGGATTTGGACCAAAATTTTCAAGCTCCAGCATCTCCTTAACCATGATTCCCCATTGAAGCCTTCAAGGAACCACTTCTATTCAAATAATTAAACGATCTCTGAGAGAGATGGCTAAATAATACAGATTTGAACTGCTAAATCACTGTTAAAAATATAAATAATTATAAAAAATGTTACCCTCAGTAGTTTATTTTTGTCAGTGTGGTTGAAGAGTTAGAATCAGGACTTCTGGGTTCTATTCCTGACTGCCTGTGGTTTGCTCTGTTACTATGAGCACACCACTTAAACTGTCTGTACCTCAATTAACCCATCTACATAATATATATAATGGTAAGCTTAAAAATACTGCTGTGAGGAAATGTTTGTAAAATGCATTTGAATCCTCTGATGAGGCAGTACATAAGCACCCAGTTTTAAAAAAAGCCTCTATTCTAGATTTTTTTTTAATGGCCTAGATATGCATTACAGGGGAATGAGCATTTGGCACTTTCATAGCTATAATGCACCCATAGCTTGTCTAGTGAACATAAGCTTTAAGAATCTACATAGAACCTTTACTGTGCAATTAAATGTCTGAAATTACACATTAATGTCATGCAGGTGTTTGTATCATATATTAGTAAAAATGTATTTCTTTCAATGGGTATTGTTTGTAGCTGTGTCTGTTCAGTCTTGCTCCTCAGGTGCTAAGCATGAACTAATTGATCTTCTCATCCTTTTCCTTGTTTCCTCATCCATGCTCTGCGGAAAACCTCGTAATCTGTAAATTGTGTAGTGGAAAGAGTAGGTTAGAGACTGTCCCTTGTCACTTGATATTTGAGTGCTCCTGCATGTGCCATATATTAGTTTTATTTTCTGCCATGACACCTAGCTATGAGGAAAGAACTCCCCAGAGTGTCTTAAAAGACAACTTCTATTAAAGATGAAAAGAGTTAAGTAAAATGCAGCCCTTAGATCTCACAGCTAGAAGGAAAAATAATATACACCAGTGTCTCAGTAGCTTTAATTGAAAAGGGAGAGAGAGTCATGAGAGTGTGGAGTCCAAATTTAGTTGCAAGGATTTTTGATAGCGGATTAGATTAACAATATAAATTAGGTGGGGGAAAAGAAAAGAGGATGGAATGGGGGTGGGGAGTGAGCATATGTGTCTGATAAAGCTCTTCAGTACCTGGAAAACCATCATGAAATAGATACTACTTAGCTTTTAAATAGTGGTTTTCATTCATAGATCTCAAAGCAGTTTAGAAAATGGGACTAATAATATTTATACTTTATAGTCTGGTATAGGGAGGTTCAGAGAGGCTCAGCGTATCACCAGAGGTCCCCCAACAATGTGATAGTAGAACTTAGAACATAATTCAGCCCTCCTAATACCCGCCCTTGTGCTTCAATCAGTTGACTGTGCTGACTCCCAAGATACAAAAGGGCACAGTTTTCAAAAGCTAATTTTTTCCCTAATACAGGGGCATTTTTATGGGCACAAATTACACCTGCAAAAAGGAATGCTTGGCAAGGGTTTGCCTGAAACTTTAAACCAGAAGTTCAGAACTGGTCTGTTGGGTACAAGTTATTCTTAAGCATTTCAAAAGCAGTTTCTTTTGAACATATATGCTGTTATGAATGTTCCTGAGAGAGTCTGATGGGGTTTTGCTATTTATCCAGGCCTATAGCCATCCCAGATTGGGCTGTGCTTTAGGATTTGGATAGGAAGCTACCAAGAAGTGTGCTAGTGCCGCAAGAAGCAACGTTGAGGACTCAATATGTGACGCTGTTCCCTCAGACTTGGTTTTGAAGTCCAAGTATGGCATTAAGTGTACTGCAGGGCTGACTTTAGACTGAGAGGAAAAATTGCTAAAAGAAATCTCTCCCTTTCCAATTAAAAAATTCTGACCACTTGTGATCTTTAATAGACTGATAGCACTCTTTGCAAGGGCTGAGGATAAGGAGAAGCCCCCTCTCTTATCCAAATCCCAAACACTGATAATTACATTTCACTCATCTAAATATTTCATGCCTTTCCAGCTGGTTCCATTACCTTCATCTCATTTTGGTGCAGGATGTCTGAGATGATTCCATTCCATAAGTGGCTGCCTTGCAGCATCGGGCATGAATGTGTGTGCATGTGTAACCCATTACACTTAGATTACAGCAAGTACTTTGGGGTGCTCATTGGGTAGAAAAGAGTCTAAAAACTCAACTGTTAAAATGTGTTCAAGTAACTGTAACAGCTGAAAAAGTAACAGTGTAACTTGGGCTTTTAAGCTGGCTCCCTGGGAGCCAGTGCGCACAGGGAGCTGGCTTTGAAGTGTACCAGCAGTCTGTGTGTAACCGTGAAGGTTAACCAATGAGCACAGGCTCATTAACCATGTATACAGGTGACCATACTTTCATATATCTATAATAAACATAAGCCTCATAGTAATAGATATTACTGCAACTGCTATGGTCCTTGTTATATTCCCTTCCTAAGAATTTGGAGTATACTATTTATTGGAAATTTGGCACCAGAATGACAAGTTCACATAGAGAGCCAGAGAACAGGGAAAGGAGAGATACTGGCATAGCTGCCTTAAGATAATTATATCAGTAGTAAAACACTTAAGTGCTTGATCTATGGCAATGTGCTGATTTAAATTACACACATAGTGGAAATGCACAGTGTGTGTACTACACTCGGGAGCAGCCTGAAATTTATTCTTTCTCCAGATAACTTAAAAAGGTTAGGCCCAGTTGTGTTGGCTTTCTCTTGCTTTTTCTAAATGGAGAACAATTCTCTAAGCTCATTCTTTTGGGAGATAATCACACCTTGGTATGGCTGACCTGTTTTGTGTTTTTTCCATCCTGCCCTTTTTGTGCACCTTTAACTTATCTATTAGCATTTGATCTGTGTTCCTGAATAAACATGGAATGTGTAAATTCTTTATATGCTGTTCTTTTTCATATATGTTTCCCAAGGGGATTCCTGCAGCAGGCTTTATTGAAGCAATAATAATTTCATCATGACTTCATGTATATCTTGATTGTACTTTGAAGCTATTCTTTAGAGCTGTTTTTATAATTTCTGCAGTGGCGCATAGTGTGAAAACCAAGGAAACAAACATTATCTTTCATATTAAACAGCAATATGATTAAATAACTACAATAGCTGATTGCTGGTTGGTTACAGAAGTTAATGCCAAGTGTGATACGCTGGAAATACCCAACAGATTGTCTCATTGCTATATAAAGCCATATATATTTAGGAAACATAAGTTTTGAATTTGCAGTTGTAGCTCTTGTGCTATTGAGCAACTGGTTTGTCTCAAATCCTGTTTCAGAGTTTGTATATGCATTTCATAATTGAATATAGGGCAATAACATTCGTGATGGGATTTGTGCAGGTAAATCAGGCTGCTCTGCTACAGAAAACTTAAAAGGTTCATTGTCATTGCTTAGAAAAATCCAGTCAGAATACAGGCAGTCCCCGGGTTACGTACAAGATAGGGACTGTAGGTTTGTTCTTAAGTTGAATCTGTATGTAAGTCGGAACTGGCGTCCAGATTCAGCCGCTGCTGAAACTGACCGCCAGTTCTGACTTACATACAGAATCAACTTAAGAACCCCAAGCGTCCCCAAGTCAGCTGCTGCTGAAACTGATCAGCAGCTGATTCCAGGAAGCCCAGGGCAGAGCAACTCTGCCTCGGGCTTCCTGTAGTCAGCGCTGGTCAGTTTCAGCAGCGGCTAAATCAGGACGCCTGGGACAGAGCAGATGGGGTACTGCTGGGTTGCTCCAGTAGCGCCGCTCCTCGGCACTACTGGACCAACCCAGCAGCACCCCATCTGCTTTGCCCCAGGCATCCTGATTCAGCTGCTGCTGAAACTGACCAGCAGCGGCTGAATCAGGACCAGAGCAGCTGGGGTGCTGCTGGGTTGGACCAGTAGCGCCCAGAGCGGCGCTGCGGGACCAACCGGCAGCACCCCAGCTGCTCTGCCACAGGCGTCCGGAGAAAAGCCTAGTCTGCTGGAGGGGGGGGGGGGGCGTACTAGCTGCACCCCTCCCCACCCCAGCAGACTAGGAAGATACGGGCGGCGGACCGAGATGCACCGCAGTCCCGCCGCCTGGGTCCTCCGCGGCTTTGCTCCCCGTCTCCCTGGTCTCCTGGAGACCAGCAGACCAGGGAGACGGGGAGCAAAGCCTCTGAGGACGCCGGCAGTGGGACAGCCGCGGGGCGTCTGGGCTGTCCCGCTGCCGGCTTCACCCGCGGCTTTGCAAAGCCTCGGGGAAGCCGGCGGCGGGGCAGTCCAGGCGCGCCTGGGGTGCCTCACTGCCCGAGCCCCCCCGCGGCTTTGCAAAGCCGCAGGGGGGTGCTCGGGCAGCGAGGCACCCCGGGCGCGCCTGGACTGCCCCGCCGCCGGCTTCCCCGCGCTTTGCAAAGCCGCGGGGGGGCTCGGGCAGCGAGGCACCCCGGGCGCGCCTGGACTGCTCCGCTGCCCCGCTGCCCGAGCCCCTCCGCGGCTTTGCTCTGCGTCTTCCTGGTCTGCAGACCAGGGAGACGCAGAGCAAAGCCCCAGAGTACATGGGCGGCAGGACCGCGAGGTCCCGCAGTCCGTGTACTCTGGGGCAGCCCCGTTCGTAACTGCGGATCCGACATAAGTCGGATCCGCGTAAGTCGGGGACTGCCTGTATAGATTGTTTATTGGCATTTATGTTTGCCTGGAGTTTGCTGCTTTTGTTATAAAGAAATGCATCTGGTTATTGTACTGATTTCTGTGCAGAGAACACAATCTACTGTTTATAGAGCTAGGAGATGTGCATTCTAATTCCTGGCTCTGCTCTTGACTAGCTGCATAACTTTGTGCAAGTTTATGCCATATTACAGAAATGATCTTGGAACGGGGCATTTATGTGCTGTCCCTTAGGGTATGTCTATGCAGCACTGCTTAACTCGAAATAAGCTATGCAAATTTAGCTACGTCAATTGTGTAGCTTTATTCGAAATTGAGAGCGTCTACACAGCACTTATTTCAAAATAGAGCACTCCTCTTCTGACTTCCCTTACTCCTCATAAAATGAGGGTTACAAGACTTTGAATAAAGTCCTCCAGCTTGACAGTATTTTGACATTATTTTGAAATATCTGCCTGCTGTGTACATGTACCCTTACTCTAAACTTTGTCCTTGTGACACAGTCTGTCTCTTAACATCTTTGTTCTTCAGTTTCTCAATTTGTAATTATTGTTTAACAGGTGCGTTGCCAGACCAAATGTTTGTAAAGTACTTTGAGATCCTTGGATGAAAGGGGTCATACAAGTGTAAATTATTAACAATAAAATGATTAATAGTCTCATTAATAAAATAACCAATTTAGAGTGGCAGTCTTTTGTATAATGGGTGAATCTAGTGGGAAAATCCATCTTAAGAACTCCTGTTGACTTTGTTGGAATGTCTGTAAGGTGTCAGCACTGTAACTTACTGTACTGTTGCTTATGTTAGTATTTATAATGGCACAAACATTAAATTGAGCATGTTTTGGCATTATTGCAGAATCCGTCTGTGTGCTCTCCGGTGATGGTATGTGGGTCAGATCCCACATGCATTATTCAGGAAATCTAGCCAGTGAAGTCAGAAGATTTACTCCTATAAAAGATTTCAGAACTGCAGCTTGTGGATACACTGGAAAATGGGCGAGTAGCATGGATAAAATCCTAGTGCCATGGAAGTTGGTGGCAAAATGGAAGAGAGATATTCAGCTGCAAGTTCCACATGCTTAGGGAGTGAAATCCTGGTTCCACTGAAATCACTGGGCATTTTAAGTTCACAGGTTGATTTTTAAGAATATGTGACTCTTGCTCTACAGCAGAGATGGGCAATAAGTGGCCTATGGGCTGGACATAGTTTGCAAGGGTTAGCCCCTGGCAGGCTGCCGGCAGTTTATTTACCTGCACGTCTGCAGGTACGGTCATTTGCAGCTCCCATTGGCTGCAGATGTGCTATTCCCAGCCAATAGGAGCTGGAGGAAGCAGTATCCCAGTCCGCCCCACTTCCTGTAGCTCTCATTGGCCAGGAACGGTGGTCTGTGGCCAATGGGAGTTGCAAGTGGCTGTATCTGACAGACACACAGGTAAATAAAATGCTGGCGTCTAACCCTGATAAACCACCTCCAGCTTATTGCCCTCCCTTGCTTTACAGCATGTTTTATTCTGTTTCCTTGATCTTTTTGGTTCCATCATTAAGGATTATTAAAAACCTTGGTTCTAATCCCATTCTTGCTCACAAAGAACAGTTAGAATTTTAATTGTTCATTTCAAATATTTTTGTCCTTCATCTTTTATGGTTTTGAAATTCTGCATTTCAAAAGTAGGATCATGGTTGCTTGGCACATTAAAGCATGTCTCTTTAAAGGATTTTCCTTTTTAATGTGGAAGAATGGAATTAAGGAGGTGGGGAGGGGGGGGACACAAATCAGTCTTGAAGGGATTCTCTCTTACCTTACAGCTTTCAATATAGCCAATGGTGGGGAGCCTTACACTCATCAGATTTGCAGTCTATTGGAATGTCATCTTTCTATACAGGCAGTCCCCGGGTTACGTACAACATAGGGACTGTAGGTTTGTTCTTAAGTTGAATCTGTATGTAAGTCGGAACTGGCGTCAGCCGCTGCTGAAACTGACCGCCAGTTCTGACTTACATACAGAATCAACTTAAGAACCCCAAGCGTCCCCAAGTCAGCTGCTGCTGAAACTGATCAGCAGCTGATTCCAGGAAGCCCGGGGCAGAGCAACTCTGCCTCGGGCTTCCTGAAGTCAGCGCTGGTCAGTTTCAGCAGCGGCTAAATCAGGACGCCTGGGGCAGAGCAGCTGGGGTGCTGCTGGGTTGCTCCAGTAGCGCCGCTCCTCGGCACTACTGGACCAACCCAGCAGCACCCCATCTGCTCTGCCCCAGGCGTCCTGATTCAGCCGCTGCTGAAACTGACCAGCAGCGGCTGAATCAGGACCAGAGCAGCTGGGGTGCTCCTGGGTTGGACCAGTAGCGCCCAGAGCGGCGCTGCGGGACCAACCGGCAGCACCCCAGCTGCTCTGCCACAGGCGTCTGGAGAAAAGCCTAGTCTGCTGGGAGGGGAGAGGGGCGTACTAGCTGCGCACCCCCCCACCCCAGCAGACCAGGAAGACATGGGCGGCGGACCGAGACGCACCGCGGTCCTGCCGCCTGGGTCCTCCGCGGCTTTGCTCCCAGTCTCCCTGGTCTGCTGGAGACCAGCAGACCCGGGAGACGGTGAGCAAAGCCTCTGAGAACGCCGGCAGTGGGACAGCCGCGGGGCGTCTGGGCTGTCCCGCTGCCGGCTTCCCCCGCGGCTTTGCAAAGCCTCGGGGAAGCCGACAGTGGAGCAGCCCGGCTGCCTCGCTGCCCGAGCCCCCCCGCAGCTTTGCAAAGCCACGGGGAAGCCGGCAGCGGAGCAGCCCAGGTGCGCCTGGGCTGCCTCGCTGCCCGAGCCCCCCCGCAGCTTTGCAAAGCCACGGGGAAGCTGGCAGCGAAGCAGCCCAGGCGCGCCTGGGGTGCCCCGCTGCCCGACCCCCCCCCCCCGGCTTTGCAAAGCTGCGGGGAAGCCGGCAGCGGAGCAGCCCAGGCGCGCCTGGGCTGCCTCGCTGCCCAAGCCCCCCCGCAGCTTTGCAGCCCCCCCGCAGCTAGGCTGCTCCGCTGCCAGCTTCCCCGCGGCTTTGCAAAGTCGTGGGGGGAGGGGGGATGGGCGGGGGGAGGCTCGGGCAGCCCAGGCTCCCCTGGGCTGCCCGAGCCCCTCCGCGGCTTTGCTCTGTGTCTTCCTGGTCTGCAGACCAGGGAGACGCAGAGAAAGCCCCAGAGTACATGGGCGGCAGGACCGCAAGGTCCCGCAGTCCGTGTACTCTGGGGCAGCCCCGTTTGTATCTGCGGATCCGACGTAAGTCGGGTCCGCGTAAGTCGGGGACTGCCTGTACTGAGTAACTTGTTAGAGCACAAAACATCACTTTCATTAATGTTATCACCAGCAAAGCCCATCTGGTCCTGCTAGTGACAAGGGGATGATTTCAGCTATTTATGATATCAGTGCGATTTCAGCAGTCTTGGACTCATCTGCCAAGCTGTTGGAAAAAAGTTAAGATTATAATTGGAACTCTGTTGGGGGAGAAATTAAATGAATATCTTGCCAACCATATTTCTGCCCATATTTCCTCCGATTAGTCTCCTGATGGTGTGCCCTTATGAAATCTGATTAGAGTGAAATGACTTGATTTGTTAAACAGGCAGTGATGACAACGAACATCTGTTTTATTGGTCTAAATTGCATTGAGCTCATAGTAATATTGTCCTTTCTTGATATTCCCTTATACAGAGCAGCACAGAAGCTTAACCTGTCCTCGAAGAGAAAGAAGTGCCATCCTCCCCTGCCACGCTCTCATGACTTCTCTGTCTATGCCACCAACTTCAGCGGCATACTGCAGTTATGCTCTCCCCCAGCACCGCCATGCCTTTTGAGAGCGGTATCAAAAATCAAGGACAACCCTGGCATTGGAAAGGTAATTCAAGATCCCAGTCTTTTTACAGTTTCCTAACTAACTTTCTGAAGAGCCACACATTTTAAAGCATCAAGATGAGGATTGGGTGGTACTGAGGGAGTTGGAAAATCTCATTGAGGAGCCTTTGTCCATTATCTTTGAAAAATCGCGGAGCTCGGGAGAGATCCCGGATGATTGGAAAAAGGCAAATGTAGCGCCCATCTTCAAAAAAGGGAAGAAGGATGATCCAGGGAACTATAGGCTGGTCAGTCTTACCTTGGTTCCTGGAAAAATCATGGAGGGGGTCCTTAAAGAATCTATTTTGCGGCACTTGGAAGAAAGGAAAGTGCTTAGGAATAGTCAGCATGGATTCACAAAGGGCAAGTTGTGCCTGACCAATTTGATTAGCTTCTATGATGAGGTAACTGGCTCTGTGGACGTGGGAAAGTCAGTGTATGTGATATACCTTGACTTTAGCAAGGCTTTTGATACAGTCTCCCACAATATTCTTGTCAGCACAGTAAGGGAATGTGGATTGGATAAATGGATGGTAAGATGGATAGAAAGCTGGCTAGAAGGTCAGGCCCAACGGGTAGTGATCAACAGCTTGATGTCAGAATGGCGGTCGGTTTTTAGCGGAGTGCCCCAAAGCTCGGTTCTAGGACCAGTTTTGTTCAATATCTTTATTAATGACCTGGCTGAGGGGATGGATTACACCCTCAACAAGTTTTCAGATGACACTAAGCTAGGGGCAGAGGTAGATACGCTTGAGGGCAGAGATAGGGTCCAGAGTGACTTAGACAAATTGGAGGATTGGGCCAAAAGAAATCTGAGGAGGTTCAACAAGGACAAGTGCAGAGTCCTGCACTTGGGACGGAAGAATCCCAAGCATTGTTACAGGATGGGGACCAACCAGCTAAGTAGTAGCTCTGCAGAAAAGGACCTGGGGATTACAGTGGATGAGAAGCTGGATATGAGTCAACAGTGTGCCCTTGTAGCCAAGAAGGCTAATGGCATATTAGGTTGCATTAAGAGGAGCACTGCCAGCAGATCCAGAGATGTCATTATTCCCCTTTATTTGGCTCTGGTGAGGCCACATCTGGAATATTGTGTCCAGTTCTGGGCCCCCCCACTATAGAAAGGATGTGGACGCATTGGAGAAGGTCCAGCAGTGGGCAACGAAAATGATTAGGGGGCTGGAGCATATGACTTATGAGGAGAGGCTGAGGGAGTTGGGTCTGTTTAGTCTGCAGAAGCGAAGAGTGAGGGAGGATTTGATAGCAGCCTTCAACTTCCTGAAGGGAGGTTCCAGAGAGGATGGAGAAAGGCTGTTCTCAGTAGTGACTGATGGCAGAACAAGGAGCAATGGTCTCAAGTTGTGGTTGGAGAGGTCCAGGTTGGATATTAGGAAAAGCTGACTGATGGCAGAACAAGGAGCAATGGTCTCAAGTTGTGGTGGGAGAGGTCCAGGTTGGATATTAGGAAAAACTATTTCACTAGGAGAGTGGTGAAGCACTGGAAAGGGTTACCTAGAGAAGTAGTGGAGTCTCCATCCGTAGAGATTTTTAAGTCTCAGCTTGACAAAGCCCTGGCCGGGTTGATTTAGTTGGGATTGGTCCTGCCTAAAGCAGAGCTGGACTTGGTGATCTTCTGAGGTCTTTTCCAGCTCTATGGTTCTATGATTATGATTGGGTGGCCCAGGGAAGTAGTGCCTGGATACAGAGTCTTGCACATCTGTTTAGATGTAACTGTGAGTTGACTCCTAGGTGGACTATATACATAAGTAGGTGGTCTCGGTCCAGGATTCCAGTGGACAAGTATCCGCTTCATCAGTCTTTTAGCACATTTGGCAACTTTAATTCGAGCAGGATTGTGCATTCAGTTCCTAAGTCAATAGCAATATTTCCATTAATTTCAGCAGTGCAAAATCAGGTCCTGAATGCCTGTGGCTCTCACCTCTGAGCCATAGAGATGGTCCCAGTAGATGGAATTGGTGCGATTTGGTGGGATAGTGCAGGGACTCTTGCTTATACTGTACTACTTTTGTGGATAAAAGGATTGTTTCCAAGGGCATGTCTACACTAGGAAATTATTTTGAAATAACTCCCAAAATAATAATTTTAAAATAGCGTGCCCACACTATGGGGAAGTCTCTAAATTAGTGTCTGGCAGGCTTTGTTAATATAGATGCGCTACCTTAACTTAGAGCCCTAGGAAATACTGAGGAGTAATTAGTCTGAATTACTCTGGGGAGTAGTTATTTCAAAATGGCGGCACTGGAGCATCCACACTAAGGCTATTTTGAAATCATTATTTCTAAATTAGTGTTGTTCCTCATGGAAAGCAGGAATTACTGTTCAAAATAACCAGCCTGTTTACTTAACCAGGTATTGGTGGTGTGGACGCTCCGTTTGTTAGCTCGAAATAAGGGGAGTTATTTTGAAATAATGTCCTAGTGTAGACCAGAGCTAAAAGAGGACCTACTTCACCACTCACCTAAGTGTTAATCATGAGTAATTCCGCTGAATCGAAGAAAAGGAGAGAAATAAGTGAGAGGAGAAACAGGACTTCTGCCTTTAGCCATAGAAATCTGGCATCTTTTACAAGCTCTAAATAGTAAAATTGGCAATAATTTTAAATAAAATAAAATATAAGGCAATTCTTTATGGTTTTATGTATATTTCTTACACTTTAAAAGCACAAGCTATGGTATATGAATTCTTATTTACATAAGTTACAAGATATTAATGTTTTAAGATGGACCTAAAGTACCTAACATGCAGATGAAAGTTTAAAAATGCATCACAAGTAACCATACAGATTAACATTAACATAAATAAATTGTCTGCCGAAATACTTTTAAATGATACTATATTGTATTTTGTTACATCAGTGAGTTGAAGGAGATAAAGGTTCTTGCCAGTGTATTTTTGCTAAATGGAAGGGAAATTATTGCAGCTTTGACCTTCTGTGGGACAGGTTTTCAAGAGGCTGGAAATTTACAAATGAAAATATGATTTCTGCCCATTTTTTTCATATATTTTATAGGAAGCTGGCAGATTTTTAAATGCAATAAATTAGCAATTAGTTTAGTCGCTCTTAGGTGGGAGTAGGTGCCAAGGGGATGAAGAATTTGGTAAGAGTCTGTTTCTACATATGCCATTTGCCCTGTCTGCCTTTTCTCCTGTAGGCTTACAGTGTGTCTACACAGAAGCGTTATTTTGTTATTTCAGAATAGCTCGCGTTATTGCGAGCGTCCACATGGCAATTCCGTTATTGCAAAATAACGGACAGCTTATTCCGACTTCTGCAAACCACATTCCACGAGGAATTAATGCCTATTCTGAAATTACTATTTCGGAATAGCAGTAGTGTGGGTGCGCCACTGCTGCTATTTTGAAATCGCTCCTCCCCAGGGCCGTTCAAACTAATTACTCCCCGGTACCTCTTGGGACTCTAAATCGAGATAGGCTTCCCTAATGTGGATGTGCTATCTTGGACTAATTTTGAGGCTTTTCTGTAGTGTACACGTGCTATTTCGAAATAAGTTATTTTGGAGTATGTCTTCCAGAATCTTATTTCAAAATAAGCATGCAGTGTAGACATACCCTCAGTTGTAGCATTAAGCTACATCCTTTTGTTAGGGATAGCACAGTTGTGTTGCTTTGTGGGAGTTCTGCAAGACGTGCTGTATAAAAATACAGTGTCTATGGAGCTCACAGCTGCATGTCAAAGCCATTAGTGTACACCTTAAAGGGATTCAGACTGGGCACCTTTCCGTAGCTAGCTTACTCTGACAATGTTTTGTCCAGTATCCTCAAATAGATAATTGAAATATAATTTATAATCCTGTTCAGGATTTTAGATCAGTAAAATGTCAGGGGAATTCTGTATCTAAGATAATCTTGCATAGATCACTTTTCTGTTGGTTAGCAGAATGGAGTAGAGCAGGAATACAGCTAATCAAAGAGAAAAACCCTGATAGAAAACAGCAGACCCTGCTAGAAAGCTGGACTGTTCTGCGTAGAACTAGACTAAGTTCTAATATTTAAGATCTTGGTCCTCTTCTAACAAGAGAAGTATGCACACTGACAGCATATCATGTTCCTATACTAACTGATACTATAGATTCTAAAAAATAATATTCCATTACAGCCACCTATTCATGGAGTTACACATTTAGGGGTCTGTGGTATGGCATTGAAGGTCCTGGGTTTAGAAACCCTGTTCATGCAGGAGGCAATACCAATCTCTCTGGCCCATGATTTTTAAACTGGCAGCATCCTTTTAAGCTTTGCAATAAAGCAATCTTTCCACTGTGAAAACTACTTTAAAAAAAATCTTTCTTTACACACATTACCTGCTTGTAAAAATCATGATTCTGCATAAAGGATGCCTCATTTAACTTAATGATAATACTCATTGGTCAGAGGAAAAGAATCAGCACATGAATGTGCTTTAAGACTTGACGTTTATATCTCTACCCTTCCATAGCAAAATGATAAGGAGCAAGTAGTCTTTGGTGGCATTTATCCCTTTGTGCTGTACTACTTTTCCTTTATATTTTTCCCTTTCACCTGCAGGCTCTTTGTGGGTGGCTGATAGTTTTATGGTGATGGTGACAGCAGTGAGAATAAATAATCATTTCTTTCTCCCTCACTACTTTAAATATCAATGCAGTTCACAAACAACAAAAGTTGGCAGATGCCTTTAACTTCACCTTAACTGAAGAATCCTCTTTTTCCACTATTGTATTTAACATTCTTCCTGCTCATCACTGACTTCTGCTTTTTCTTGTGGTCTAGAGAGTAATACCAGGTGGCTCTCACAGAGGATATGCTTTGCAGAAGCTAGACTTTGGCATAGATGTTGCAGTAAGAAAAATACAACGTCTGTGTGACTAGCTCTCTTGGTTTTGTTTGGTTTGGTTTGGTTTTTTTTTATTGGGTTTCAGAGTGAATAGTATGCCTAGCCTCATTGCTGGCTGTGGTTCTGTGTTTGTGGCTACCTTGAGTTAAGCAGTTGCTGGATGAGCCCTTTTCTTCCTCACCCCCAATTTGGTGCTATTTTGTTTCATACTGTCTCTTTTTTTTTTTTTTTTTTTTTAAATAACCTGGAGCAGCACCTTTAATAAAGTAATGAGAATCACAGACATCACTGAAAGGAGGAGTAAGTGGAGTTGACTGATACGTTGCTTATCTTATGTACACATTCTGAACAGCTAAAATCGTGGTCTCCAATTTTTACACCCAATATCACTTTTTCATGTCAGGACAAGCCAAGATCTATCCCGTCCCATCCCATCCCCAAGACCTTGCCCCTTCTTTGAGGCTCCGCCCTCTCCATTCTCCTGTTCTCCATCACTTGCTATCACCAGCTGACACTCTGAGAGTACAGCTACACTGCCGCTTTTTTTTCAATCCTGCTGTTGGAAGAGGTTTTTCTGACATTTGGCCTGTCTAGACTGGGCCAAATGTCAGAAAAATCCCTTCTTTCGGAAGCCCCCTTATTCATCATGGAACAAGGAAAACAGGTGCTGCCAAAAGAGCATGTTTGCTCTTCCACTAAAAAAAATGGAAGAACTCTTGTACTCTAGCCGTACCTTCATTGGGTTGAGACTGGGGGGGGGGGGGTGCGGGCTCTGGGGTGGGAATGAAGGATTTGGGTGTGGGAAGGGGTGAGAGGTGCAAGCTCTGGGAGGGAATTTGGATGCAGGAGGATGTGGAGAAGGGGATCCTAGCTCAGGGAGGAGGCTCCAGGCAGGGGAGTGTTGGGGTCAGGTGGAAGGTTGGGGTGCTGAGCAAGCCACAGGCTTGTGGATGTGAGGGTGCAGGAGTTTGGGTTGAGTGTGTGAAGGGCTCAGGGCAGGGAGGTTGGCAGTATGATGGGCTCAGGACACCGATTTGCCATGTATGGATAGTGCAGGAGTGTTGTGGCAGAAGACTGAGGATGTGGGGGTGCAGAAGTTTAGGGATATGAGCTCAGGACAGGGGGTTCCAGTGTATGATAGGCTCAGATTTGGATCTGGGGGTATAGGAGTGTTATGATGCTGCGGCCAGATGGGGGCTTGGCCCTACTTGGGGGCTTTTTGGCCAGGCTTCATTTCTAAATAAAAGATCGTCAAACACATAAAGTTTCAGCATTGTCTTTATTTATGAGATGGGCGAGGAACCTGTTTTCAGTCTGGGGTCTCTGACCCACAGAAAAATCAGTTGGGGCCACAGAAGGGAGATGCGAAAAAACCCCCAAAAAACCCAAGTCTCACTAATGTGGCCCCAACTGTGCTTGTGGGGGCAGAGGACTGAGTGCTGGGGCAGGTGGCAGGGTGCTGGTGGGAGTAGGGGGACAGGGTGCTAGGGCAGGGGACAGGGTGCTGGGGTGGGTGGCAGGGTACTGGGCAGGGACCAAGTTGCGGGTAGGTGCTTGGAAAGGGTGCTGGGGGGTGCCACTGGGGCCAGGGTACTGGGCCACTGTTCTAGGGTAGTGGCAGATTGCTGGTGGGTGCTGGGGCAGGGACAGGGAGTCTTCCCCTCCATCCCCGGTGTGCTTCCTCCTGGGACTCCTACATTTCTCCTCCCCCCCCCCACACACACAGGAAGGCAGCATGGGGAAAGGAAGTCCCCAGAGCACACCTTCTCCCAGGATTCCAACCCTCCCTCACCCCTGTGCAGAAAGGCAGGAGGGGGAAGGAAGTTCCTAGCTTGCCACAGACCTTGCCTTTTAGGTACCACACCGGGTGTTTGGGGGAGGAGGAGCAGCCTGTGCACTTTCTGAAGCCCGGGAAGTGGCGCACAGCTGTGGGACTCTTCTCCCTCCCCTCCCCCCGCCCTCGCCCCCGTCCCCGCCCCTGCAAGAAGCCGGCACTACTCTGTTGTTGCTGGAGGTAGAGTTGGGGTGCTTTTTCTTGGGGGTGGAGGGGATGGGGTCGCTCTGCTGAACACCTCCCTATGGACTGGTTGAGTCCTCCCAATCGACAGATAGGTGACCACGGAGCTAAAATTATGGTCTAGTCCATAATCGTAATTCACGTAATGTCAAAATTCATTGGCTAAGGTTCGAATATGCTTTAGAATAAATTGCTTTTTAATGCCTTTTAACGTCAGTGGTGGTTGAGGGTACTGAGTCTTTCAGGAGGTACTCCCTACTTTGCAAGATTCAGCTTTAAGTGGCTAAGACACATCTGTAAGTTGGAAAACAAATGTTTTCATTTCAGGCTTGATATGTTACACACAAACCAGACTTGTACAGAATAGGCCAACTCTTTGCATGGAGCAGAGCAATGTGAATTTTCACTGGGGAGAGTAATGGGGAACATGTTGCTCCCACATCCTGTACCACTACACCCACCCACACCATACCACTACACAAACTCTAGAAGCCCTGTAATACTGTGATCAGAATGTTAGCGATGTAATATTGAATTGCAGTATTTGTACTGTGGTGTTTGATGGAAATCTAGTACAAGTTCCATAGGGGAGAGTTTTCAAGACTGGACCCTCTATTTACATCATTCAATGAAAATCGTGTGGCTACAACTTTTGGTTTTAGATAGATTCACAGACGTTAAAAATGAAAAATAGAGCTCATCTAGTCTACATCCCTTGACTTTCTCCAGGCTCCAGTGCAATATTCTGCCACACAGTGCATTTTTCAGTGATTTGATGCAAAGTGGTATAATAGTATAGACAAATCCTATTCAACACTGGCGTCCGAGGGAGTTCTGGACACAGAATGTGTGGTAGGAACCTGCATGTGCAAGTCAGAGGAGAGGCAAATGTAGCTGTGAATATAGAATGCGAATTCAATTAGCATAAAACTAACAGCTACTTGTAGGGCACCAGACGGCTGCCATTTGGCACTTCGGATATCACTCAGTGATTTTTTTTTTTTTTTTTAGGAGGCAAAGTGATTTTTAGCTTCTCCAGCTGAAAGCACAGGAGGACAGTTCAAGGTAGGGAACATAGGGGGAGAGTCATCTGTGATGAAGCCACTGTGGCTAAACCAGGGATCAGTTTGATCTATTATAATTACCTGATTTATCCAGGTCAAATCAGAGAATACTAGAACTGGAAGGGACCTAAAGAGATCATCAAGTCCAGTCCCCTGCCCTCATGGCAGGACCAAGCACAGTCTATATCATCCCTGATAGATGTCTGTCTAACCTGCTCTTTAGTGACCTCAAGTAGCCAAGGCTCTGGTTTTATGTCTTACCCAAAACACATAAACCTAGGATCTTCTAGCACCATTCTTAAGTATTTTTTATTCTGAATTGCTGACATCACTTGTGCAGCACCCGTGTTTTTCTTTGTGGGCATGTTATCCCTCTGCGTAAACAATTCAGTCATCACCACAGTTCAAGGTGTTGTTACTGCGAAGCTGGCTCAGCAGTCACCCTGAGAGCGGCAGTGTACAAAATGTTGACAATTTATGAAGAAACACTTTATTAATTACATAGCATATATGCTTCTTTGCTGCAGACAATAAGACTAAATCATCTGTTTTTGGCCTCATGAAGACTTTAACAGCAGGGAAGCTAAACGTGTTCTTCAATTAATCAAGTCCATAATAATTGACAGTTATTCATTCTATTTTTTGCTTAATATTCTTTTCCTTGTGAGATACTTCTGATAAAGGACAGATTGAACTAAAGAAACAAATTTAAGTTTCAAGATTTCTTCTTTCCCCAGTAGATGGATTTCTAAATTTTCTTGTGAGATGAAATTTAGCTCTGTGATTGAACTAGGAGAAAGGTGTAACTTTTAAAATTTCAATACTTTAGGAAGTCCTGGAAAGGTAGTAATGATGCATGTTGGCATATTTACTTTGGGTTCAGCAAAGTGTACTGTCCCCCAATATGGATACATATTTTTAAATATCAACATCTGAATTTTAGAATCCTTGTGTGATAGTGATAGAGATGTAGCCGTGTTAGTCTGGGGTAGCTGAAGCAAAATGCAGGACAATGTAGCACTTTAAAGACTAACAAGATGGTTTATTAGATGATGAGCTTTCGTGGGCCAGACCCAGTGTATTTCTAAAACTGACCCATATATTTTGTCATGCCTAGTAAGGAAAACCCTTGTGGCAGAGGTTTTGGTTCAGCCAGAGTTATTAAGCATGTACTTATCTTTAAGTAGGTGCTTTAAGTCCCATTCATTGGCTTCAAAGTTAAGCTTGTGTTTATGTGTATTCCTGAATAGGGATAATCCCTGAATTTGGGGCTTCAGTCAGATAGATTTAAGCAGCAACTTAAATTAAGCACATTCTCAAGTGCTTTGCTTAATAAAAGCTTGTATATGTCTTAGGTTTTTCTATATTGACTGCCATTGTAAATCTAACTGCTTGGTCCCCTCATTCGTAGCTGAGCAGCGGGGTCTTTTTGCTGGATGGCCTGATGGAGTTTCAGGAGAGGGGGAGAGGTTCCCTAAAGCCAGGGAGTTCAGCAAAACCACTGATCTTATGTGAGCATGTGTGTTTGTGGAGAACTGGGAGAGAAGCCCAGAGTGTGGAGTAAGCTGTGTTAGCTCAGTTTAGGTGCAGAATGAGAGGCTGCTTTTGAGAATTTGGCTTAAAGGGTGAAATTTGCTATCAACTGTGCTGCTTCTGTTCACGTGAGTGGGGGTTCTGCAATGGGGCTGATGGCAACCTGGGGTCTGTATGTGGATTGAATATTGTACTACAGGCAGTCCCCGGGTTACGTACAAGATAGGGACTGTAGGTTTGTTCTTAAGTTGAATTTGTATGCAAGTCGGAACTGGTACATATTGTAGGGGAAACTCTAGCCAAACATTTCTCCAGAGCTCAGTTTTATTCTCCCACACCTCACTTTCCTCAGTCCTTTATTCTCAAGCTGAGATGTCTGCTGAGAAAAGCTGCTCCGTGTCTCCCTGGTATGCTGGGGGGGGGGCGCTAGCTTCGTGTCTCCCTGGTCTGCTGGGGGGAAGCAGCTAGTGCGGGGTTGCCTCACCCCATTTGTAAGTAGGGATCCGATGTAAGTCGGATCCATGTAACCCGGGGACTGCCTGTACTTGTAAATATACTAAAGCAAATTTCAAATACTTTAAACAGCATTTTTTAAAGGTCTCTTTCACTCTTTCCAGTGTTCTCTAAGGGGACCCAGTCTATAGTGCTATGTCCAAGCAGAGAGATATGTCTACCCAGTCCAGGAGGCATGCCCCCAGATGCAGCGTAGACATCCCTTTAGGAGTGTCTTTTGTTCCTAATAACTCCTTTTCCATTCCAAAACCATCTAGGGTACTTCTACACTGTTGTGCGTAGGTTGAAATAAGCTATGCAAATTGAGTAGCTTATTTTTAGAGAGCCTATTTCAAAATTTGGCGCTGTCTACACAGTGCCAAATTTCAAAATAGAGCACTGTTCAGGTGTCTTCTTTATTCCTTATGCAATGAGGCTTACAGGAAGCAGGAATAAGACACCCATTATTTTTAATCTATTTCAAAATAATGGGGGTGCTGCTAAGACACAGAGAATGCTATTTTGGGATAACGGATGTACCCTTATTCTCCCTGTTCCTTGGAGTTTCAGCTGGAGCATATGAATGTGTCCAATAATGCAAATCCCAGATGTTACACTGAAGCCTTTTGTTTAGTGATAGATGGCCCAATATATTTCTGTACCTACAGGCTGAGTCTACACTGGCAAGTTATTCCAGAAAATCAGCCGCTTTTCCGGAAAAACGTGCCAGCTGTCTACACTGTCCGCTTGAATTTCCGGAAAAGCACTGACGATCTAATGTAAAATCATCAGTGCTTTTCCGGAAAAACTATGCTGCTCCTGTTTGGACAAAAGTCTTTTTCCAGAAAACTGTTCCGGAAAAGGGCCAGTGTAGACAGCACAGTTTTCCGCAAAAAAGCAGAAAGTGTTTTCCGCAAAAAACCCCTGATCGCGAAAATGACGATTGGGGCTTTTTTGCGGAAAAGCGCATCTAGATTGGCCACAGACGCTTTTCCGGAAAAAATGCTTTTCCGGAAAAGCGTCCTGCCAATCTAGCCGCGCTTTTCCGGAAATACTTTTAACGGAAAACCTTTTCCGTTAAAAGCATTTCCGGAAAATCATACCAGTCTAGACGTAGCCACAGTGTAAAATTGTATACTTTGCTGTAGTTGTTAACAAGTGGCATGAATGTTCAGTGATGTCAGGTGGAGGAAAAGTTTAAACTTTGTTAAGTTTATAACAAAAGGGTTTCCTTGGGACCTGTGTTTAGTATAATAACCCTCAGGCATAAAAACCCCATTGCAAATGACATATTGTATTCCGAACAGAACTTCACTCGCTACTGAAAAATATTATGTAGCAAATTATATATCTTACCCATGAATCTGCCAAAAACACTAGAATCCAAATCATTTAGTTGAATCCTGCTTAAAAGGCAATGATCCTATGCAGCATGATTCTTTTAACTGAATCATTTTTGTGGTCTCACTGGGTGTTATTAAATTTAATGTCAGAATAGTGGAAAAGATGTCTGAAAGCCATTTAATATTGTCACTGGAAAGAAGTTAGATTATGCTCAATTTCTGACATTAATGTGCTACTTAAGATAATTTATCATATTGTGGTATTAAAAAGACATCCTTTTTACAGTGGCTGCTGCATAGCATTCTAATTTGCTATTTTTCTTTAGTGTAGTAGGAAGCTTCTTTCGTGTAAAATGTTTTTTCCGGGGTTCTATTCAACACACTCTTTATAATACTGCATCGCTTACAAGAGCAACTTTAAGTGCTTGTCTCTTCCAAAGATCTTGTCAATTTTTTTATGCTAGAATGACAGACACCTTCTATACAAGACAATTGATGTGGAGCATTAAAAGGGAGATCTTGAATTCCCAAACTGGTGTCTGGAAAAGGCATATTCATATTTTCCTTCATTTTTATTTGCTTTATACATTTACTTTCATTTATATTTTCCCCCAAGCTATAGTCAAGGTACCTCTAAGATGATTTACTGATGATGTACACTTTCCTTAAGTGTACTGTATACAGAACTCACTTGTTCTTACCATAGTTTGATGGTGAATAACGAATAGGTACTTAATTTTGCCATTTTTATTGCTGCTCATGACTAAAGTGTTATTTCCAATATATATACATCATATATCTTACTAAGAAGTCTTCAGTCCACGTATGCAGTTTTGTAGAATCCATACACAACCTGCTGAAATAACATATTAAACAAAATGCAGAAATTATATAAAATACATCCTTTTTTCCCCATCTTTAAAAATGGAATAGTTTTGTTACTATCATCTGGGAACATAGAATCAATTCTTGCTTAATAGAGGCTATTTTCTAAAGAGTACAATATAGAAGTGCTTTTTTAGGTTCTCCCAAGAGAGCTAAATAGTTTATGCTAGCATAGCAGTTTTGCATATAAATTTGCTATATAATGGTAGTGGCAGTATATGAAAAGCTTGTAAGAACTACCCACAGTAAAGCAATTTTGTAAGGGTTATTTATCTGTCAGTTACAATTAAATCCATGAAAAATATTGGCTCTGAACTAAGACTTTTGTAATTTGATTTACACAGTAGTTGAGAAATAAGTGTTTTCATTGGAAAATGGCCAGTAATGAAAATGAATTCTGTGTAATTTCTTGGTGAGAAATCTTAATTCAGAGTGGTGTATACATAAATAATGTTATTCTATTAATTTGCTATAACCCACCAATCTGAACAAAATTAAGTACCCTGTCTGGGCAGTTCCTATTATAAACATAAGTTTCTAAGGGATATTTATTGGCTGTTCAAATATGGTATAATGATGTTTATTGCTAGAGACCAAATTGCTCATTCATTTTAAGAATTATAGTACTGTGATCATGCAACACACCACCAAAATTTCCAGAATAGATTCCAGTATACTGCTAATATAGTTTTTAAAATATAGACTAATAAAATGTTCAAAGCTTTTTTTAATAGTAAGGGCTGGTACTTCAAACTCATATACTAAAATGTTGTTGTTTTTTAGCATTTACTTTCTTGTTTTTCCTTGTTGTTTTTGTTTAATTTTAAACTCAATATCCCGGTTTAACAAAGCACTGAAGCACATGCATCATTTTAAACATGTGACTATGGTAGACTTGACATCAGAGGTAGACATGCACATGTTTAAAGTTATGTATACGCTTCAATATCTTGCTGAATCAGTCTTAATCCCCTGAGTATTCACTTTACCAATGAGCCACTTGCTTATTCAGAAAATTAACTTTGTCTGTCTTGTATATCTTCCTAAGGTTAAACAAGTAAAATATTAGGTACCTCTTACTGGTCACCATTCTTCCCTGACTTACATATTTTGTAATTGTAGCCTAAAGATGCACTTGAAGTCTGTAGCAGATCTGGAAATGGAGTCCAGCTTTCCTACTTCTGTGTCAAAGCCTCAAGGCCATCTTTCCTCCCTCTTTGATGTCAGTACTTGTCATCTTGCTTGATCAGGTTTCACAATTCAGTGGGGTCATGGATATCTTCCTCTTCAGCTTTATCTTATCTGTCCAATAGACCCCTTTTCATGTCATGCAGTGAGAAATTCTCTTCTGTTAGAGCTATCTGTTATGTTTCTGTGATGAACAGGGTAGTATCCCTCCCATTCTGGACATTCAAGCCATTCAGTTAACTAAATTGCATGTAGAGTTAAACCCACAGACAATAGGGTCCTAGAGTGTCTCCAAGAATGCTAGGGAAGCAAGAAGTATTGGCAGGAAGCCAGGAGAGCCAATGAAAACAGTGCAGGCTTCTAATGGGAAGTAGTGATTTTCCTGCTGCAGCCTTCATGTGACCAGAGTAGGGCTGGAAGACATGGATTGAGCCAGGAACAAGGCTGGGACTATCTAGCAATATCCATGCCTAGGGAAGGATACCTTGTAACAACAGATATGTGAGTAGAACAGGGGATGTTTAGTCAGATGCAATCTTTATTTTTGGGTTGGCTGGACTTCTTCATGCTGAGCCCATGAACTTATCCCCTCTCCCCACCTCTCCCCACCTCCGTACACTGTAACTTTTAAACAGAATTCCAGGAAAGCAATTCTCTGTGGTTTTTAATCTTTTTTTTTCTTTTTTCAGTTTCTCTGTAACACCTAGCAACCGAGTATGTTTTACCAAGTATGTTTTCTTTGCTTTGCTAATAAAAATCACCTTTTTAAGACCATGATTTGATTTGTGTCCTAGAAGAGAGGCGGTTCTAAAATTGCAAGGTCAACTGATAAGAAATTACAGGTTGTTTTTTTAGCTCTCTTCAGAGGGCAAATTAAAGAGTTTGAGGATACCCCCCAGGAAGAAATTTCCAATGCATGTTCCTGGTTTCTCAAATGGGTTTTTGCATTTGGGTGATGGCAGCCAGCCATTCAAGGTCAGGGAATCTGGGACAATTGGGGCGTTTTTAAACAGAAGCTTTTAGTGGCAGGGTATTTTAAAGTCTTTTGTGGGTCCCCACTTTCTGCACTCAAAGTGCCAGAGTGAGGAATAGTCTTGATAGTTCCTTAGGATTGTGTTGTTGGTTCTGTTATCTTTTCCATTCCAGTTGGCACCTTGCTTTCTGAATTCATCTTTGGACATCACGTCTGTTGGGATGACAAGAGCCTTCACTGATGCATCCTCATCCTAGATTTCTACAAACTTCATATCTTAACTTGTGGCTTTTGATCTATCTTCCTTCAACTTAGCCATCAGCAGACTAAATATGTTTTGGATATTCTAAGAGGAGCAGCCGCAAACAAAAATCCATCTCCATGTTGACGTAGGGCACCAATCTCATATTCATACCTACTTTCATAAACCTTTGAGCTTTGGCTTGACTTTTCCTTTCTTCTACGCTTGTTCATCTGCTACTGCCACTTAGTGTTGAACGTGGCAAATATTTCTTGAACGTGGCAAATATTTCTATCTCGACCTCTCCTATTCACCATTCCTTTGTCTTGGTTGCTATAATTCCTTCCTTTGTGTTCTGCCTAACTTCCAACTCCAGTCTGTTTCAAACACAAAGGAAAGCCTAGAAGTCAGGATACTGCCTTAGAGTTCTTTCTTGGGTACCTGTGCATTCTGGAATCAGGTACAGACTCCTTCCTGATAGGCTTCTGGACACTTCATTACATTGTCCCATTGTATGTGACCAGCCTCATGGCTTGAATTTTCCAGCCGACTCTTTGGATTTCTTGAAGTCAGGGATTCTTTCTGCTCCTCTACCCTATCTGTCCTTAAGCAGGTGGTAGATTATTTTCCTGCTACACTTGAAACAGTCAACCTGGCTTGTTGAAAACTGCCTCAAAACTCCATTTTGCACTCTGAGCTAAGTCCTGGTCTATACTAGGGAGTTATTTCAAAATCACCCTCCCCCGTTAAGCTGAATTTATAAGGGGAATGGCCACACTACCAAGCCCTTTATTTCAAAATAACAGGTGGGTTATTTCAAAATCTGTACTCCTGTTTTCCTCTGGCAATAATGCTAATTTTGAAATGTTTATTTCAAAATAGTGCTAGTGTGGATGCTCTGGTGCTGCTTTTCAGAAATAACCACCTCCTAGAGTAATTTGAACTAATTACTTCCCAGTGCTTCCCGGGGCTCTAAGTTGAGGGAGTGTATCCATGTTAACGGAGCCTGCCTCAGACTAATTTCGAGGCTTCCCTGAACTGGAGACCCGCTATTTTGATTTTGTTGTTTTGGGAGTTAAGTCAAATTGAGTTATTTTGAAATAGTTTCCTAGTGTAGACATGCCCTTAGACTCAAATTTTCTGCTGGCAATAAAACACACAAATCTCACTCTGAGCCTCCCTAATTCCCCATGTGTGTCTCTTCTTTATCTAATGTAACCTGGTATCTTATTTCACACTGAAGGCTCAGTCACGCCATTGAGGCCCAGAGCTGTATTGAGAGCTATATGAAGCTATACAGAGTTCCCTCAGGCATTCCTCAGCACCAGGCGAGGACAGAGGAATAGGTGGGCCCTGCCTGGCCCTGGATCTTTGGATCTAATCAGCATGTGGAGCTGATCTGTTGAATTGGCCCATAATGCACAACTCAGATCCAGTTCTAGGCTTCCCCAAAATTCGGATGTTTTGTAAAACATTTGCATTGTTCTGATCCACCCAAAGTTCAGATGTAGAGTTTTGATTCAGGCCTCTCTTCCAAAAGCATTAGCAACATTTGAGCATACTATGTGTAACCATTGACATGTTCTGTAATATACAGCACATTTCATACAATTTGAAAGCATATCAGGCTATATGTGAGCTAGCATTGCTGTCTTCATGGGTTTCGCGCTTTTTTTTTTTTAAGCTTGAATTTTGAACAGCCAACATCCTTTTTCTGCTTACAAGTCTCCCTTAAATTTGTTGCTGCACATGCATAAAATAGCCTTTTTAACATTTTTTTTGCACACTTCAGCATCCTTCCATGACCTTACATGGTAGAAAGTGAGTGAATTTCAGCTTGCAGATGTTTGCTTTGATAACCTTTCTTTTCCCTGACTCCGACTGTTGGCTGACAAATAGATAGATGTTAAAGGAAAAACACAAATTCCTGACGACTGTGAATCTTTCTCCCACCCTAGCCACTGACATTTAAGTCCTGTCCAATGCTGTACAGTGTGCAGGAACGCCCTGACCTCATGCCACCTATTTCCAGGGCTTTACTATTTATTTATTTGTTAAATTCTTCATCTCTTGTGGCATATTCCGGGTATGTTTATCATCTTCTGTTCCCAAACACTTTTGATTTTAATAGGATTTCCTTCACCGATTCTGCTGACCTCCTGATTCCTGCAGAAACATGAATTTGGAAAGTTCAGCTATTTTAATATTAACCCATAATATAAACAACTTAGAAGACCACAGAGTCAGTTAATAAGATACCTGAGTGATTTGCAAGATACAGAAGGCTTCGTACTAAAAGAAAAAATGAGTTCTGTTGATGCACAGTGGTGTTTCTTTATTTTATTTTAGGATTGTTTGTATAAATCAAATGGAGATACAAACCTTCTCCCCGCCCCTTTCTTATTTTTCCTCCACGCATTGCAACTGGTCATATAGCCAGTACAGACACCATCACACACTAGATATATATGTATGACCAACCTATAACTTTTTTCCTACTTAATCACTTATAGTGACACTGAAGAGAACAGTTAAATGTGATATGCCATAATTTTTATAAAGAGAAATAAAAGAAAGAAGAAAGAAAGGAAGCCACTAGAAATGTTAAAACCTCAGCAGCATTACTTCATATGTCAACATATGCTTCATTTAAAGGCTTATAAAGTTGGCAGAAGTGCAGGTTGTACTGTGTGTTCCTAGAGGGTAGGCTCTAAAACTCTGGTGCAACCTTTCTCTGCTGTTTGTGTGGTCATTGTGAGTACGCTAGGGGGGTCAGGTGTAAAAGGCTGTGGGTTTTTTTTTTTAATGGGAATAAATTAGCATCTCCCAGGGGGATGCTAAAATGCATTTAAGGTAAACATGTAACTGCTGAAATTTTCAGTGGTTACACATTTACATGGGGGAGAGGGGCGGGCAGACAGGTTCCCGTGTGTACTTGTTCCCGGAGAATCACCTTTTAAGTCTGTTTCCTGTGCGCACTGGTTCCTGGGGAGCTGTCTGCACCCATGCACTGCTGCTTCTGATACACTCACCCCGGTGCTACTGCTTCTGTATCTATGGGGCCCTGGGTGTAACCATGAAGGGTAACTGACGAGTCCAGGCTCATTGATTAACTGTGTACATTTTTACATCCCTAATCTCCCATTATTTTTATTGTCCTGATCTTTGCTCGGGGGCTTGGCTCTTTTCTCTTGTTTGATCCACTTTGAGGCCTAAAACAGGTGTTTTAGGACCAGTTTCTCTCCCTCCCCCCCCCCCCCCCCCCGCGTCTGCTGTTGTCTCCTTTTGTCTTCTCCTTTCTTTTTCTGGACAGCTTTCATCCCTTTACACTTCTAGACTCACTGATTCTTATATTTTAACTATACCACCCAGTATGTTACTGGTGGTCAGTATATTTATAGCTAAAACAGAACTCAATTGCAGCCTCTAGAGCGTACATCTAGGGCAGAATTCCAGAGCCTGACACGAATGCAGGTGCACTTGACGCTAGTTGTTTGTACACAAGTGACTGCTGCACCAAGGTGGTGGTATTAAATCCCTGCTCTTTTGAAAATACTTAATTTTTGTAAGTGAATAAATGCATTTGACTGTATTGTGGGTGTGATTGCTCCATTTCTAGATTTGTTCAGCCATCAGTGTGCATGATTTCTCATTTATGGGCTAAGGAACTAATGGTTACCAAAATATACATCTTTTGCAGAAAGATGGTACATCACAAAAATTGCTGCTTTTGCATAGCTGCTTTAAAAATCTGGGGTTTTTTTATGCATTTGTCTTACTTTTCTGGGTGGCAATGGCCATAGGTATTGAATTATTTCTCCTTCACTCCAAGTGATTGGGCAGGCTATGAAATCATGTTTAGCTTTGAAGCAACGAACTTGGATTGTGAGTTTATCATCCACTCTTAAAGTTATGGGTCAATGTTTTTTGTGACCTCCAAACTCCTCCTTCCTGTGTTATTTTCTTTAATCCTCCCCGTCTCATGCCATCACCTCTAGATGACTCTCCCCTGTGAGTGGCTCTCTCCAGAAAAAGCCTTTTGTTCCCAGGAGTGAGAGGGGTTCATACAAGAGACTTAATCCTTACTGCAAGGGGTATGCTGCCTTTCTCAAGCTCCTAGATCTTGCCTGTCAAACCTCATATTCCTACCCAGTAAAGAATTCTACTTTTGGTAGATCAATGTTGCAATATGACTATGAATGACCACACAGCTCTCTCCGTGGATTGTCTGTTCCTCTCCTTCAACTATGCATCGTTGTGATCATTCTCAGTGTGTATCTGGTTATGCTACATGGCCCTTATGAAGGCAATATCGGAACTCCAGAGAAAGTGGCCCAAAGAATATCGGAGTGGCACCTCAGGACCAGTCTGTGAGAAGTTGCATGTGGGGTTGCTGGAGGACTGCTATGCTAGGCCATCAGGATAGCATTATTTTCCTTTTGTTTTTAATACCCTGTTTGTTCTTAAGCTGCATCTGTATCCTAGCACAAACCTTGCAGAGAATATGGACTTTGTCACACAAAGCGGGTTCTGAACAAGTGGACCTGGAGAAAGATATATGTAGCAATAAAGCATTTTGTAGTGCTCTCAAACTGCATCCAAGATTGGCCATGAACCTGTCTCTCCCGTGTTGCAGGTCCATTACTATTGCAGTCCTTCCTAAAGCTGATGAACGTTTATGTAACACTGACAGGTGGAACTGAACCCGGGACCTCTGAAGCTTAGTGCATGAGCCTCTACACTACAGCTTGAGCTGGAAAGCAGCTGGCTCTTAGCTACAGCTGTAGAGCAGATGCTCTCTCTTTATAAGTGGTTTAAGTGACACTACATCAGGCCTAGGTAAAATACGGCCCAGATCTGGCCCAGGGACATGGCAGGGATCTCCAGACAGGCTCCCCTGTTTGTCCCGCACACCACTCAGAAAAGCGGCTGCTGGGCCATTTCTCTTTCAAAACAGTGATCCCAGAGGCAGGATGGGGGAAGGCTTCAGGCATGCTGCTTCCACCCCCAGCACAATTCCATTGGCTGGTTTCTGGCCACAAACTGGCCAATGGGAACTACCTGTTTTGAATAAGAAGCAGCACATGAAGGCATCAAGACCCCTCTCCTCCAGCTCAGTTATTCACACAAGCAATAGGCCTGCAGCCTGTGCAGGTAAGCTGTCTGCCTGGCTGAGAAACTTTTTTAAGCTCTACAGGCAGGCTGGTTGGGCTGCTGGCTGCTAAGTCTCCTGGCCAGAGCCTGTCTCTGGCACCCCAGCCCCTCTCTTCCCCATCTGCCCCCTTCCTGCAACCATACCCCCTCCCAGACCTGGCACCCCAATCCCTTGCCCCAGATCACAATCCCATCCTACCCTAGGTCACAACCCAAACTCTTGCACCCCAGGCTCCAGCCCTTGGTCACATTCCACTCCTGCCCTAGGTCACATTCCAAAATCCTGTACTCCAGCCCCCTGCTCTAGGTCACAACTGACTCCTTCACCCAAACTCCCTCCCAGACCCCACTCTTTCTCCTCCACCCAGTCCCTTACCCCAAGCTTCCTTCTGCACCAGACCCTGCACTTCCTCTATTAATACCATGGAAGCTTGCGGCCCTTGACCACTTTCCAAAATCTTGGAGTGTCCCCCCTTTCCCCTGGCAAATTATTGTGCACCCCTGCACTACATGGAACAGCACACCATACTCAGTAGGCATGGGCATTACATTTACAAGAGCAGTTCTCTTCTACTTCCTGGTGACATTAATGAGCCCATGTCAGGAGGGCGGCCCCTCCTACTTTTACTCTAGCCCTGGGGAAGGGCTGCACCTGAGAGACAGGAACCAATGTCCCCTCAGGTAGCCACATTTCCTGGGGTGCTTCAGTATAGGCTTTAGGACTTGAGTTCTTGCTCGCCCCTTTTTTGCCCCCCAAGGGAGGGTTCAGGGCCTGCTTTTTAGGGTCCACATCACTCGGCCCTTCAATACCCCCTGGGCTAATTCTCCCCTGAGGAGTTCACCAAAGTACCACTTCTCTGCAGGTTCTTGGGGTCGTTGCCTCTTGCCCACCGGGAGGTAGGGGGACCTGGGCCCAAGGCCGCAAGGGTAGGAACAACAGCCACTACCCAGTTGGTGGGGGGAAAACATTGAAACCCACCAACTGCTCAGGCTAACCCCACCCTGGGCCACTCCCTACCGACACCCTGCCTACCACTCGCCATCCAGCAGGGTGCAGTCTTCTTGCCCACGCCGGCGTCCTCTGCTCTGTTCCCGTTGCGGTCTGGGTGCGTTGGGCATCTCTCCAATCCCTGCTGGGATGTCTCAAGGTTCCCATGTCCAGGAGCCTGCTCGGTCCAGCCCAGTCACCGGCTCTCCCTCCGTGACAGTGTCCACCTCTCCCCATGGGGGGAGGGAGTGTCTCGGGGCTTCATCCCCTGTCCTGAGCCCCTCCCGGCGGCATGGGTGGTCTCACACCCTCTAGCCGCAAGGTCGCTGGGGAGCTGGTCTGGCCCACTCCTGGGGCCAGAATCCAGGAGCCGAAGTCAGCTCCGGAGTCTGAGGTCGCAGGGCCAGCTGGGACCTTCCCGCTCTCCCTGCTGGCGGCTGCATTTCCCCCGTCAGCACTGACGCCTCCTCACACCCCCTGCACAGCACTGCTGGGGTTTAAATCACCCAGCACGCAGGGGGAACATGCGCAGCAACACTGGAGGCACGGCGCTTGTTCGGGCTGCGGGGTGAGCTCCTCCCCAGTCTGAGTGCAGGGCTGGAGCGCCCCGTCACAGCCCACCAACGTGAGTAAGAGTTACACAGTCTAGTCCTTCTTTTTCATTTGTATGGCCTTTCAACAGTGATGGCTAGGACGTAACTGGAGTAAAGCGTAGCTGAAGTAGGCAACCCACATTAGCTGTCATTTGAATTCAGATGCACCTGGAGATGGGAAAACTGGTTTATCTGAAGTCAATATTTTTCTGCACACGCAAAGCAGTTGTTATGGACAAATCAATAAAAAAGAGGCCCCCTTCCCCCTCCATTTCCCTTGAGAGCTTACTTTCGTTTAAAAGTGAACGTGACCCTGGAGACCAGATAGACTTAGAGTCTGATCCATTATGGTGAGAGATTTCCATATCCTATGGCTCCAGAGAGATGGTCTTGAAAGGCTGACTTGTGACTTTTTCTAAGGATGAAACCCTGTTTGTTTGTTTAGGGACTAGCATGCGGCTACTGGAGGTAACTTGCTGCTGAGGTCATAAGCAAACCAATTTTTCTTTTATACCAATGCCTCCTGTAACAATCTAATAATAGGTCCAAGAGAGAGAGGAAACTACAGTTTATAGATGCATTTTTGAAAACAGCATATATGTTAAAATTCACTTTAATTAGGTGATTTTGAAGTGTGGTGGATTTTTGTTTTTTCATCGAGAAGGTTATTTACTGAGTATCTTGGTGGTATGTCAAGGTTGAGGGAAGCACTCTAGCACACAAAGCTAGCTTCATGCAGCTTTTATGGGGAATCAGCCTTGAAGCTGTCACCTGTAATGCACTTTCTCTTTTGAAGCAGCTGCTTCATTTATTTTAAGGTTCGCTTATTTTCTAGGACTGTCTTTTCATATTCAGATCAGTACCAGAGAGAGAAGAAAGCAAAGCGTTGAGACCACTTACCAGGGCTAACGTGTTCAGAGGATGCAATATTACCCTCCCTGAAGCCTCCTGTAATGTTTACCTGAAGGGCCTAAAATAGGGTCTTGGGGTTTTTTTGGTTGGTTGGTGTGTACGTGTGTTTCTTAATCTCTTCATTCCTTTGGAGAAAGAAATAGCTCTGAAAATTCTCCCCTAATTTAGGAAATATTTTTCCAGTGATGTCAGAAATGGATATTAACACCCGTGGTTCAGTATACAGGATGCCTCATGCAATTTAGCATTCTGAATTGATTGTGCTGTACAAAATAAAACTGGGGGAGCAGCTAAATGCAATCTCCAATATACCCCCGCCTCAACAGTTTATAAGGTCACAGGCCCCAATTCAGCAGGATACTTAAGGATGTGCCTAGCTAAGTCTGTCATTAATCCCATGGTTTTAGGCTACATGTCCACACCTCACAAGGGGCAGGGCTATATCCCTCTTCCCTCCTGTCCTTGCATGGTGATCCTAAACACTGGCATAAACTGTGCGGTTCTCTGTGTATATTGGACTGCTTGCGTGCCTTGCTAAGTTGCAGGCTGTACTGAAGTACTATACTGCCCTCCGTACAAATGTGTCTTAAAGGCATAATTTGACCTTTGATATTTCAGCATCAGTTCAAATCAATGGGGTCAACAGCCTCCTTCGGCAAGGTGTGGGGGGGACCTGCTCCATGCTCCTGGTGGGGGTAGCCAGACCTCACAGCTGCCTGGAGCGTGCCACAGTGGTGTTCCAATTGCCTGGGATTCCAGCAGTCCGAGCCCTTTTTGAATCATCAGTCCCTGGGGTAATTGCTCCTTTTGTCCCCCCTATTGGCAGGCCATGTTGAACTAATCTTTGAATGGCAATTCATTTTCTTTTTGGCAGTTATTTCTTTCAGTGAAAGGCTAAAGGGCTGGGGATAACTGCTGTTTACTCAGAACAAATGTAATAACAGCGAACACTTAAGATAGGTTCTTTGTCTTTTTTTTACTGTTAAATTCGAATTGTCTATTTACAGCAATATTAACACTGTAGGTGTAATAAACTAATGTTGGGAAGCCTGAGAATGCACGTCTCTGGGTAAAGTCAACAACCAATTGTTGAAGGTTAGGAATATCCATAGTTCCACAAACGTGCCTTTTTAGCCTCACCCACCATCCAAAACTGTACTGGTGTGTTATTGGAATTACATCAGCAGCAGGTTATAAGTGCAAGTAGAAGGCCATCAGAGCAGAATGGTAGAGTTTCACATCCACTTTGGACTGGTGCAGGTCAGCATTACGTTGAGTTCCTGGTGGTTCATACAAAGACTGGGTTTATCGTAGAGTTTAAAAGGATTTCAATGGGTTTTGGGCATTTAACTGCAATTTTCAAAAGAGACTAAGTATCTGAGTTGTCTTGTCTAAAAATACACTCCAACCTTAGAACATTGCATGTAGGAACCAAACGTTTAAAGTCTATAACCTTTTTAGTGGGTTGATTTCAAGGTTTGGAGCTTTAATTTTTGTTTTCTTTTCCCTTCCTTCCTTTGATGCCTTATAAGTGGCCCAAAAGTGGTCCTAGTTGTGCTGGGACAATAACCCTTCTGGCAGCCAACGAAGGACCCTAGCAATGACTTACAGCTCTGAAAGGCATCTGACCATATGGATTACAGCAACAGCGCTTTTGTAAGGGAGGAACTGGACTTAAAATATGTCACAGGTTAGGAGGATTGAAAGTGAGAACTCCCTGGCTTTTTTCATATAACATTCTTGGTTTATTCAAATAGCTACTCAGGAAGGATCTGTTAGGTCACACGATTTGTGAACATAAGATCTTTTTGTAAATAAGAACCTGCTACATTCCTCCTTTTCTGTGGGTACACATTTTTATTGAGCATTGATTGTACCTGCAAATCAGGCACAGAGATTTAAAAGTTAAAGTAAAAATGTACCTTTTAAAATGAATTAATTGTAGGCACAAGAGTGGAAGCCAGTGCTGACAATCTAGCTGTAAGTATATGGAGAAGTCATTCTGAGTCGAACTGTAAAAATTGTACAGAAAATAGTTCTGCAAGTTATTTTTGTTAGCTGTAAGTAGGAACTAAAGTTATCCATTTCCTTGTAACTACTTGCAGGTGAAGGTGATGGTGAGAATTTGTCCCTCTCAAGGACCACATGACACATCCGAATCCATGTCTTTTCTAAAAGTGGATCCACGAAAAAAGCAAATCACTCTTTATGATCCGTCTGCAAGTGGACCATCCAGTTTAGGTCACAGGAGAGGAACTGTTGCTGTCCCAAAGATGTTTGCCTTTGATGCAGTATTCCCTCAGGATGCTTCTCAGGTACTAGAGATAAACATAGAACTCTAACAGCTCTTCCTGTGGGCATACCACTTTAATTCATGTAAGAGATCCTTATTGCTTCTGGTGACCTTTGCTTGAATGAGTTAGTAAAATTTCTGGGGAAACATGCTAATTAATAGTGGGTAAACTCTCACTGTTTCAGATTAGCCCAGAGTGACATTAAGAAACCATACCCATGGAGATAAATTTGCTGAATGAATACTTTCTATGTATTTTTAGTGCTGCTTAAAGGCCCAGTCAACTTGAAATTTACATTTTTAACTGAATGTCATAAAACCTTTTAAATCCGTGGGATTGGGAGTACAACCCTATTGACCTCAGTATTTTGCTATCAGGGATAGATTTAAACATATGCCTAAAGTATAGTACTTTGCTGAGTTGGGACAATGGTTACAACTAAACCCATAAGATTATTATAATTGAAAGAGAGCAGGGAAGATTTTATTTTTCTCTCCCTTTTCAGTTTTACATTGCACGTTTGACATCACTCCCTGAATAGGCAGTTTCACTCTTTTGTTGGTCATGCATTCCCTTCTCCAGATGCTGGAAGGGGTGTGCTCATAGGCAATAAGAGCTGAAATTGAACAGGCACAGAAGGCCAATAGATAGGGTTGGTGAAGTTGTGTAGTTAAGACCGCCCAATAGGAGCAGAAAAAAAAAATGATAGAAGCTGTAAAACAAAAGACTTGAAATGGACAGAGAGCATTTTTCGATCAGAAAATTGAATTTTCTGAAAATCTAAATAATTCCCATTGAGAGTGTCATTTAACTTGAATAAACAAGACAAATTTTGGTTAAAAACATTGTTTATGCTTTTTGTCTCCAATATTGGATACATGAACAGACATATTGCAGTCTTAAAGTCTGGCAAGCGCAAAGAAAATGGCATAACAATTCACTCAGAACCCCAGGGCAACTGCAAGTGCAGCAATACTTAGGCTTTGAGCCACCCTAATGACCAGTATAGTCTATTCGTACGGAAAGTTGCAATAATCTGTGCAGATGGTTATGCGCAGCAGCTGCTGTTGCTTTGGGTGCTGCACATGCAGTAGGAAAAGGAGATGAGGTAAAATTTTGGTCCAATTGATGTCAACTGCAAAACTTCCTTGTCTTCAGCCGTGATAGGATTTCTCTGCGATCTCTGGGCCACACTCTTCAACGCTCTTGTGGAGGGCCTCTGAAGTGGCATCTCTCCACTATTTCAAGATGGCTAGAATCAAACTTCTTCCTGTATCATCATGACTAGGGCAGGAATGCTGACATGTATCTATGCTCACTGTTCACAAGTGTATGGCCTAATATGTTTACACCATCAATTGCTATATTAAATAAATCCTAGTATACATTTGAAACCCTTATATATGCTGATAAACTATTTTTAGTATACTTGGAGAATTTATTGAATTCCCTTTACCAATTATATTGTTTCTATAGTAAATGAAAAGCAGATACTTAGAAATTCTTATTCAGGGTTCTTCAATGCATTTTCTCCAGTATGAATGACTTTTTAATTTCCACAAGCACTCTTTGGCTAGCTTCATTTCACTGAAGCTGTTACTATCACTGAAAACCTTTGGCTAAGCTATTATACCAGCAGCAAGCTTGGTTGGATAGTGTTCAATTGCTACATTAGTCATAGAATCGATATTTCAAGGGAATTGGTATAATAGAATTGGAAACTATTTTAGGCTGTTACAGCAGCTTTTATTTTAAAAAAATGGAACATAGTTACTAAAATAGTAGGAAAAATGCCATAAAAATAGGCAGAAATATTATGCCTCAGAAATATTATACAATTCTTTTCATGTAGGCGAGAAGTAAAGAGTGTATTGTGTAACTTATTCATCTCCAATTTTTCTTTCAGGCAGAGGTATGCTCTGGAACAGTAGCAGAAGTAATCCAGTCTGTTGTGAATGGTGCAGATGGTTGCATATTTTGCTATGGTCATGTCAAGCTTGGTGAGCTCCCAAATTCGTTACAGTTAATTACTATGTCAGCCTGGTAATTACATACTGTCAGCTTCTGGAACAATAAATCTGGAGTACGAATAGATTAGAATTTCTTTTTAATTAGCTTTGCAAACTTATCGTGGTTTATTTCTACACTGAGATCTTAAGTTTTAATTTGAAAAGGTAAAATGTAACATCAGATTATCTTATCTATGAACAAGCTTTTATAAGCATGTTGTGATAAAAATGAAAAGATCAGAGATTCTTTTAAAAATTAATTTGCTTTGGGTTTGAGTTACAAAAATGGCAAAATTAATTGAATAAATACTGATTAATAATTAAATACATACAAACCATTTGTGCATTTGTTGTCTCTAGCTAGCTATACAGGACATGGCATATAATGTAAATTGGCAGCTGCATAAGAAGAAACTGTTTTATATGCGAAAGATAAATTTATATATTTTTTTCCTCTATAGGTAAATCTTATACCATGATTGGCAAAGATAACTCCACACAAAGCCTTGGTATTATCCCCTGTGCAATTTCTTGGCTCTTCAAGTTAATCAATGAACGCAAAGAAAAAACTGGGACTCGTTTCTCTATTAGAGTATCTGCTGTGGAGATCAGTGGCAAAGATGAAAACCTTAAGGATTTGTTAGCTGAAGTAGCCACTGGCAGCCTTCAGGATGGTCAGTCTCCAGGGGTTTATTTGAGAGAGGATCCGATATGTGGAACCCAGGTATGATGGATATCACAAAGTCGGCTTTTGAGCCTGACTTTTTTTCCTCTGCTTTTTATTTCCTTTTATCTGACAATGATGATGAAAATTTTTAAGATGTTAATTTTTTTATTGTCTTTAATATATAATCCCCACTCCCATGGTGTACATATTTGTTTCTCTTATTGCCCTAGAGACTTAGCCTGATCAGCAAAAAACATTCACCCCTGCTTTAATTAGTCATTTTCTTGTTTATATTCAAGCTTCAAAACCAAAGTGAGCTTAGGGCCCCAACTGCCGAGAGAGCTGCATTTTTCCTTGATGCTGCAATTGCTGCCAGAAGTACCAGCAAACCTGAGTGTGATGAAGAAGACAGGAGGAATTCGCATATGCTCTTCACTCTTCATATTTACCAGTATCGCATGGAGAAGAGTGGTAAAGGAGGAAGTAAGATCACACACTCCACACTCTATTTTTAAATTAATATTTTTTAATTTAGATGATAAATAATATGCAGTATATGAATCCCCCCTCCCCCAACACCCAGAAGCAGTGGAGAAATGCCACTAACTGTGGTAGATGTGGCTAATATCATCTTTTGTGCTATTCATATGTAGTCTACCATTAATATTTAATTCAGGCATTACCCCATGCTGCATTCATTATTTCTGTCATTTGAATAAATTCTGAATAGCTAATCTGGTCCACTTGCTTGGGTGAATGTGTGTATAAACGTTGTTGTCCTTTTAGTGTCCGGAGGACGGAGCCGTCTGCATCTCATTGATCTAGGAAGCTGTGAAAAAGTGCTGAGCAAGAGCCGAGATGGGGGAAGTTCTCTGTGCCTATCTCTGTCTGCCCTGGGCAATGTAATTTTAGCCTTAATTAATGGTGCTAAACATGTGCCATACAAGTAAGTAAATTACCATGCACGTTGCCTTAAATACCTCTAGTTTTATCTTGCAAATAAAGTATATCAAGGGCTTGCTAATCTATTGCTCTCATGTCAATGGAAATTTTTCCAGTGATGTGTGTAGCCATGTTTACCTGGTCTCCAGTGTAGTTTATAATGACACTTGTGTTCATATAATATGCGTCCCATAATGTGTTATTGATCTGCATAGTGGTCTGAAAATCATATGAAAATCATATGCATTGTGGCATATACCTAAGTTGGGTTAAAGGTGTGTGCGTCCACTTCGAAAAAAGTAAAATAAGTGGTTTTTTCTTTCACTGAAATGTTGAAACTTTGAAAAATTTGGCCAGCTGGTTGAAAACCAGGGAACTTTTTGTCCTTTTTCCAAATGAAGAAGTCTTGTTGAAATTTAAAGAAGCATCAGACTGCTTTACTGTGCATGTAACAATGGTGAGGATTGTATCAGTAGGGATATAAATAAAGTGTCCATTCAGCAGGTTGCACAAATTCATGTGTCCAATAAAAACTGCATTTAAAAACATTTAAGACCATATTCCGTTCGTGTGTGGAAAAGGGAATGGTAACTTGATGGATGTGAGCTCGATGTGGGATTTATAGAGTGTGTCTGTTACTATCATGGCAAGGGAATGCATTAAGTTTAGTACATATCTGTAGGGCGCCCAGTCTCAAGAGGACATCCCTGCCACAGTCATCACTGATAGAATTTGGCCTTTAGTCCTGGGCTGTGTCTATATTGGCACCCTTATCCAGAAAAGGGATGCTAATGAGACAAGTCAGAATTGCAAATGCCGCGGGGGATTTAAATATCCCCCGCGGCATTTGCATGAACATGGCTGCCGCTTTTTTCCGGCTCGGGGCTTTGCCGGAGAAAAGCGCCAGTCTGATTTTAAGAGGAATAAGGGATCTTCCGGAAAAGGCTTTATTTTCTGAAAGATCCTGTCTAGACTGGCGCTTTGTTCCGGCAAAGCCCCGAGCCGGAAAAAAGCGGCAGCCATGTTCATGCAAATGCCGCAGGGGATATTTAAATCCCCCGCGGCATTTGCAATTCTAAAGTGTCTCATTAGCATCCCTTTTCCAGAAAAGGGTCCCAATGTAGACACAGCCCTGGAGTTTAATTGCTGTTTACTAAGAGGAGTTGTGGGTGCCTCATTTATTTCTCATGTCATATCACATTTATCCAGTGCGGAATATGAAGCAGGTGTTCTTTTATGTTGTATTAGATGAAAGCAGGTGTTTTCCTTAGGCCAGTTGCCAGCTGAGTGAATGGATGAGAATAGTGAATGGCCAAATCCTCAGGACCAGCCCTCTGCTACTTACCTCAGCTCAGTGAGCAGAGATGTAAAGATGGTTCCCAGACACAGGCCAACAAGTGCCAAGCCAGTTCTGAGGAGCAACTTATAGCAGCCCTGAGTGTTCTAAGTTGTGCCAGTTGCATTCCGTTCCTAAGTAGCTTTTCTGGCAACTTTGGTAGAGAATAATGACACCTCAGCTGCACTGGCTATGGCTGAAGACTGTTGGCCATATGCCATCTGGTGATTCCCCCTTTCCCAGGGGAAATCCTCAGGCAGCCACCTGATTTGTGCTGCTAAAGCACAGTGGGCAGAATGTGAGTCAGGATCTGGCCCTAAATTGGCACATAAGCCGTAGTAAATGTCAGAATTACATTAACATTTCAGTTATGAACATTGTGATATAGTGATAGCCCCACAGAAAGGTGTGTATGTTATGACATCTGTGTCTATGGATCAGGCTGTGTATGAGTGTTCAGGTTATCAGACTTTTCAAGTAGATGGGCATTCAGGGCATCTCTCTTCTCCCATTGAATAATGGAATGTCTAGTGGGCTGCTTCACCAGGCATAATATCCAGTGGGCGTCTCTATTGTCACTAAGGGGAAGCTTTGCAGAACTTTTTCTTCTCCATACTTCCAGTTGTGGATTTGGTGTACGGCAGGGGTGGGCAATAAAAAAAACTGACAGCCAGCACAGTTAGTCCCTGGCGGGCTGCCACCGCTACGTTTATCTGTGCCTCCAGATCGCAGCTCTGGTTGGCCATGAATTGCCATTCGCATCCAATGCAAGCAGCGGGAAGCATCGCAGACTGGCACATTGAGCCGCCGCTCACATTGAGCTGTGATCCTCTGATACCTGTCGAGGTGCAGGTAAACATGGAGGCGGGGGTCCACCAGGGACTAACCCTGTGGCCTGAATCCAGCCCGCAGGCTGGAATTTGCCCACCTCTGGTGTATGGGCTCCCTCTTTGCAGAGTAGGAGGACAGGAAGAGTCAGAATGAACAAGTTCTAGTTGCTTTTAAAGTGGCAGAGAAGGAATTAGGTGGGACAGGGCTTAAAATATCCTTGATGCCTAATATATTTATTAGGGTATTCTTGACTGTCTTTGTTTAGTCATAGTTATTTTATTTATCATTACAAGGTAGATCACGTCGGTTAAGTACCGATGGTGATTGTGCATTCAAAACGCCAGAGTTCTAAGGAGATAAAGTCGTACTTGTAAGCTGTCTGGATAGTACTAAGTATCATGGTGAACTGCTTTTAAAGTGAATTACTGGACTTGCTCAAATTAACAAAGGACTTACACGTCTAAAATATGCTGATAGAGGAAATAATGTGGTTTCTCTGTGTATATATACTTAGACTTGTCATACATGATCTGTCAATATGTAAATCTCAGATCTACTTATACCATATATAGATGCACACCATAAAAATGAAAATATAATACTTGGTGTTTTAGAAACATCTGCAAAAAGAACTAGAATTGTTTTAAACAATCTTAGTATCATTTATTACATAGGGACAACAAGTTGACTATGTTGCTCAGAGAATCATTTGGGAACATCAACTGTAGAACAACTATGATTGCTCATATATCTGACTCCCCAGCAAATTATGCAGAAACTCTCATGACAATTCAGCTTGCATCACGAATCCATCGAATGAGAAAGAAGAAATCCAAGGTTGGTGTACAAGCAAGCTGCAATTAATTTAATTGAAAATGAATTCTCTGAACCCCTTGGTTGGGGAATGTGGGACTTAAAAACAATGAGAACTAATACAAAATGCATCAAAGCTTGGTAGAGAAACTGACAAACATGTTGGCCCAAAGCTGCTATTATTCCACTTAGTTATTAGTCCTGGAACATTTGTGTTTTCATTTTATGCACATGCACATATACACATGCATATATATATGCATATTCCTTTGATTTTTTTTATATGGGCTTACTGCAAAAATTCCTTTGATTTTTTTACGTGGGGTTATTAGAAAAGGTTCAATTTGTTTGAATCAAAAAACAATGAAGCAAGAATGTAAGATACTAAGATTGAAAGGCAACATAATATTTTAATGTTATGAAACTTGTCTGTGGTGACACATTTTGTTTAATTTCATACTGTAAATGTTTCTACCAGACACAATTGTGATCAATGGTGAAAGCAGAGCAGAGAATTAGAACAACCCTAAGATTTCCTCTCCTTATAAATACATTTAATATTAATACAAGTTTTCTTTATTATAATAGTATGCATCCAGCTCATCTGGAGGAGAAAGTTCATGTGAAGAAGGCCATGTACGAAGACCACCTCACCTGAGACCATTTCACCCAAGGACTGTAGCACTTGACCCTGATCTTCCTGTACTGACTATTTCTAGTGATCCCGATTATTCCTCCAGCAGTGAACAATCTTGTGATACTGTCATTTATGTTGGTCCCAATGGTGCAGCTTTGTCCGACAGGGAACTAACAGATAATGAAGGACCTCCAGAGTTTGTTCCCATAATTCCTTCCCTTAACAAAAAGAGAAGCAAAGACAACTTTGCTATTGTTAGAAGTTCCGACAAGGACCATTTTAAGTGCAACACGTTTGCTGAATTGCAGGAAAGGTTAGAATTTATTGATGGAAGTGAGGAACCTATCAAGTTTGCTTGTGGAGAAACACCTGCTGAATCAAATTGTGGTCCAGTGACAGTGGTCGAAAATGTGCAGTCTAAATTGGTAAATGAAAAACCATCTTCTCCATCTGTAGGGTATAAAAAATGTGTTCCACAGGAAACTGTCTCTCCAAAAAAAGGACATAATCTTCATTTCCAGGCTGCTGTGCAAAAGGGTGGCAGCTGTCATGAAAAGAGTACCCCTCACTTCAAAGTGGAACAATCCAAACAGCAAACCAAAGCTGAAGGCAAAAAACTGGGCTCGGGCTCGGATGGCGAGAGAGAGACAATCACAGATTCACCGAAATCCTCAAAATATAACCCTGCAAGGAGTCAAGAGCAGAGTAAGGCCACAGTTGAACGTGTAGTTAAAGAAAAGACCTCGTATGTGAAGAGACCTTTACCAAGCCCTGCACCCCCTCCTCCACAACAGAAAGATCATGCCCTCAGATCCAAAGAACCATGTTCAGAACTGGACAATAGCAGTGCAGTCCGGACTCCTCCTGTGGGGATGAGTAAGCAGATGGCTAGCAAACCTGAGCACAACTTGGTAGGAAGTACATTTCTAGTTGGCAGTAACACCGAGAACCAATCTGGTGCTATTGAGGTACATAGTTTCCGTTCCGCTTTGAAAGGTAAATGTTTTGACCGGGATATACTGACCACCACAGTGACTTTGCAGCAGCCTGTGGAGCTGAATGGAGAAGATGAGCTTGTTTTTACAGTGGTAGAGGAGCTATCTATCAGTGGAATTTTAGATAATGGAAGGCCTTCTAGTATTATTAGCTTTAACAGCGACTGCTCCCTTCAGGCTCTTGCATCAGGTTCCAGGCCTGTTAGTATTATTAGCAGTATAAATGATGAGTTTGATGCTTATACCTCACAGGCAAGCTCTACTGGTGTAAATATTGATATTGTTTTGCCCTTTGCCGAGGATCCATTCTCCAGCAGCAGACGTTCCTCCATCAGTTCTTGGCTTAGTGAAGTTAGCATTTGTACAATTGAAAGTGATGGAGCCCAGTCCCGTGACAGTTTTGTCGCCCAGTCTTCTTACAGCTGTAATAAGTCCGAAGAACCTTTTAATTTGGATTTGCCCAATGTGACCATCCCATTGAAAAGCTCCCTGAATGACAGTGGATTTTGTTTCTCGGAGCTGGAAACTGAAAGTATAAATTCTAGCAAAATGTCTTCAGGCATCAACAAAAGCCCCCACACCACTTCTGAATTAACCAAAGCATCTCAGATGAAAAGTGCTTTTTGTGTAGCTGATCAGCCCATGAAAGTTAAATCTAGCAACTCTCGAGGTACACCAGTGATAGAAACAATACATTCTAGTCTTCCTAGGAAAACAAAAACTACCTCATCTCCAACCCACAATAATGCCACTGTAGGCAGGGAACAGTGGAATCCACACAGTATATTTGAAGATCCCTGGCTAGTGCGCATGGATAATCACTTGGAAGCAAAAGCTGCAGAATCTCTGCTGTCTCAGAAATCTCAACCATTTGGTACTGATAAGCAGCCAACAAAAGCTGCCCAATACTTCAGCAGTGCAATCAAGCCAACTAAGTCACAGACTATGCTTGCGTGCTCTCAAAGAGTTGTAGATGGTTGTGAAATGGCTTGCAAATCTTCCACAGGAGCCACTAAGAAATCTGAAGCAGCAACAAAAATGCCACAGCTTAAGAGAGGAGCCACTACGCTGGGTGTGATGCCAGTAGCACATAGTAATAGTGCTCCATCCGACGGTTTGACCAGGGGAAGTTCTGAAGCTGCCTTTGCTGTTGGCAGCTTGAAAACATCCCTGGGAAAGAAGAGTGTACCACAGAAGTCAAGCATGCTACCTAGGCCTAATGGGACCATACCTCCAACGCCGCCTGTACGGAAATCAAGCCTCGAACAGAAAAATGTTGTGGTGACACATAATGGAGGCAAAGCTGCAGGCCTGGACTGTGCTAGAGTTGCAGCACCAAAAGCTGAGGAAGAGGCAGAACTACGATCAAAAGTTGGATCTTGGGTTAGTGAATGTACCAGCAGTAAAACAAGTCTCAAGGGGGACCATTCTTTGCCTAAAATGACTTCCAGTTTAAAGACAAAGGCATCTAAAAGTGAAGCTGTTCATAGATATGGGAGTCACATGTCTCTGGAAAGGTGTGATAGTCTGACATCAGTTGGATCCAAAACAAACACAACGAGGGAAAACAGCAATGTTAGCATTAACAATGGTAGAACGGGACGATCGGTCCCACGGCTGGGAGTTCCCCCTGTAGCGTCTACTGTGACTTCACCACCATCATATACTGCACCTTTACCCTGTAAAAGCAACCAGGCAAAAAGTACAACTAACCAGAAAGTTGCAGCAAATGGTAACAAAAACCGCAGCCTTTCTACCAATGGGTCAAAGTCTCTTAGCTCCTCTGTAAAGTCACTGACTCAATCTATTGGAAAAAGTTCTAGCATTCCTCCAAGTGGGAAAACAGCGCCCCGATCTGTGCAGGGTGTTAACAACAAACCTGGCAGAGGAACTATTATGGGGACAAAGCAAGCAATTAGGGCAGCCAACAGTCGGGTTAACGAACTGGTATCAGGCAATTCTGTCAAAATGGGGCATTTCAGAGGCTCCACAGACTCTGATAGTGGAAATGACAGTGGTATTAATCTCAGCGATGAAAAGTCACAGATTCCAGTGTTGCCATCTCCATACAGCAAAATAACGGCGCCCCGGAGGCCTCAGCGATACAGCAGTGGGCACGGCAGTGATAATAGCAGTGTTTTAAGTGGAGAGCTGCCACCAGCAATGGGAAGGACGGCTCTTTTTTACCACAGTGGTGGCAGCAGTGGCTATGAAAGCATGATTCGTGATAGTGAAGCGACAGGCAGTGCCTCTTCTGCACATGACTCAATGAGCGAAAGCGGAATGTCATCACCTGGGCGTATGAGGAGTTTGAAGTCCCCTAAGAAAAGATCAACAGGTAAAAAAATTTATGACTTGGGTTTGCCTTTTCAGTGTCTTAGAAATTCATTGATATTTTCATCATATTATAGTGAGTTTTAATTGTGGTTCTTAACTAAACTGGTAGGTCACTTTAGTTTGAATTTTAGGTAGGGTGTGTGTGTGTGTGTGTGTGTGTGTGTGTGTACACGCACGCACGCACACAGGATGAACCTCTCTAGTCCAGCACCTTTGGAACCTGACCTGTGCCAAACCAGAGAATTTATTGAATCACACGAGGTCAATACATTACTAACACTTCCACTGCTTATTGGGCTCTTGAGCTACATCACTGCAGAGGACATTGAGAGCTAGGACTGGTGGCTGTAAACAAACATTATGGGGCCTTGGGAAGCTTGGTCACACCCATGTTAAGTGGACATTTGGCTAACTAAAATCATTCCAGACCACGGATGTTGCCGGACTATAGCATCTACGATTTATTGCATCTTTTAGAATGATATATGATAAAAGAGGCACTGAATTGTAGATGAATGCTGTTAATTCATTACAAAACATGCTTTTGTAGTTTTTCAACCAAGTTTTAAAGATAAATTATGAAAGAGATAGAAGAATAAGTAGTGCAACTGTTTTTGTTCAGAGGTGTGATTTCCATTCACTTAATTTTTGTCCTAAATCTTCTAAATCCATCACAAAGTCAAAGTGATAGGCCATTTAACAAGGGTCAAATTACTGACCTTCAGTGGTATTTACATGTTGGCTTCACTGATGCTGCTTGTGTGGGTAAATGCTATTGAATGAGAGTAACGGCTTCAGAATCAGGCTTTTGATGTCCAGGTATTGGAAATAGTTTTTTACTATTCCAGCCAGAAATTGATAATGGGGATATTGGTTGATATTGGGGATTTGCTGCAGTTCCTGCAATGATAGCTACTGACTGAAAGGCTGCTCCTGCAGCTGTTAACTTCTAGCCCGACTGTGCAGTAGAAGGGTAAGAGCTACTCTCCTGAGCATGGGCTTGCTGGATCTAACATGTCAATTGGAAAGGTGTAATTACTGCAGTCTCTGTATGTGCACATGACATTCACTTGTGCCAGCACAACAGAATGAGTTAAACTCATGTACCTTGCTTTCTGGTCAATGCAACCTAAGTATCTTTGATAGATGTTAAATCAGTTCAGAGACCTTGTGCAAAATTTGCAGCAGTTCTCATTTCATAGCACGTCAACCTCCTAAGCCTCTCCTACAAATCAATATTGACAGTGGTGTAAAGTTGCACACATATTGAGCAGGCATTACTCACTGATGGGTTTGTGTTCCTTTCGGCCCCAGGAAGTGCTTTTAAGGTCTTTAGATATGAGAGATTATTTCTTTTTCAACTGAATTTGCCTTTGATTTGTAAATGATACCTTTTTTTGTTGAATGTGGATTTGAGATTTGCTTCTGTTGGATTTGAGCTTTTTAGAAAAGCAGTGCTTAGAGAGACCCTGTTCCCATCAAAGCCAATAGAAACCTAGTTATTAACTTTGGGCACTCCTCCATGTGTATATAAGCAGTTCCATGTGGACACAGGAGGCCTCAATGACTTTACATTGAGACTACTGAGTACCATGAAGTTCATCTGCTCTGTGTATATGATCAGCTACATCTGTTTATTGACTTCAGTGGGTTCTATCTGCCAGAAGGCAGTTGTAAATTTGGAATTTTAATTGACAGGGAAGATTAGGCCTGTAAGTATGACATAGTCAGACTGAATAACTTGAGATTGTGGAGAGGATGCACAGTTGATTACACATCCAGAATAGATTAATGTGGCCCAGCCACCTGAAGTTTCCACATTTGCAGGAATTCGTTTATTAACATATTTATACCCGGTAACTCCTTTCTTGCACACAGCAAAATATTTCCCTTCCAGTGAGGCCTGGTGAACTTTTACCTTTCATTGACCCTTTTTAAAGTTTATAAAATAACTGACCTGATCTCATGGTAATTGATTTGACTCCTGTTGGGAGACCCAGGTTTAAATATGGCCTTAGTCATACTCTTTTAATCCACAAAACCAGAGGCAATAATTATAAGATGCCAAACATCAGACTCGAGACACCGAGGATAATTTTTATGCCATGTCTCCCTCAAAAATTCTGTCCTTTGATGGGCAAGTTTTGAAAGCAGTTCCTTTCAAGGAGTCCAGTGTTCCTCTTTATCGCCATGAACAGGGAGTCACTAGAGGTAATGTACATTTCTTCCTCTGAGCTCTCTGTCATCAAGCATGAAGCTGCTCATTCTCCCCATCAGAAAGTGACAAAGAACACAAGCTATAACAATCTTGCATTGTTTCGGTGTCAGGGGTTTGGAGATCAGTGCCACTGGCTTCAGTTTTGCCTGAACTTGCCCCGTACACTTGTTGGTTAATGACAGATGCATCCCTAAGAATTAGTCTTTCAAAAAGTTAAGGGAGACTTGAGACACTTTTTAAAAAAAGTATGCACCCATACACTCAGCTTCATGTGGGCAAATACCTGTACATGCGTGCATGCCCATTTTTATGGGGGCAAGACAGTCTGTCTTGAAACTTTTGCACTGGTGCATCTTGGCATCAGTGTTCTTAAATCTGGGAGCAGCAAGTGAATTTCCTGGTTGCCTGGCCTTTGCAGCTCTATTGTATTGTGGAAATTGTGTGTGAATGTGAAGGGGGAGAATTAAGGTTGTAGCATAGCTAGAGGCTGCCTTAAGTGACAGATGCCTTCAACTCCCACTGAAATAATTCCACAGCACCTTGCAGCTTGGAGGTTGAGCACAGATGAGGTCATATTCTAGTCAAGTTGGCAAACTGGCTTTATGATAGAAGAAAAAGGGGGGTTGGGTTACGCAATGGGATGGAGTGAAAGAATGGTTTTGTACAGTGAAGTGGAGAACCTCAGTGGACAAGTCTTGCATGGATTTAACCTGCGCATAGAACAAATCACCTGTCAGAATCCTCAAACATTGCCAACCTCATCACGTAATCTTCTTGACTATTTTTGCTGAGTGAAGAAATGAACGAGATCATACTTGCTCCCCAAAAAGAAATGTACTTGCTGATGGAAGTGGGCAAACAAAATGTGGGAAGCCTGGTATAAGGAGCTGTTGTTTAGATGGCAAACAAACAAAAGACAGACACAACAAAGATCACACCAAAGCCTATCAAAACAGTAAGGTTCAGATCCTTAAAACTATTTAGATGCCTAACTCCCATTGATTTCAAATTGAAGTTAGGCACCTAATGCCTTCAAGAATCCGGCCTAACTGAAGATAAAAAAAGCATTTCCCCTAAAGTATCCCAAAAACTTCTACATTTTCTTTGTTGCCATATATTGCAATACACTAGTACTCCTAGGTTTTGGATGCATAATGCTCCAGGTGATGCAAAACACTTTTTTGTTTTTAATATAAGGTCTTCAGCGTCGTAGGCTGATTCCTGCCCCATTGCCTGATGCTTCATCCCTAGGAAGAAAGCCCAGTGTCACTGGCCAGTGGGTTGATCTACCACCTTTGCCAGGCACTCTTAAAGAGCCATTTGAAATTAAAGTTTATGAGATTGATGATGTGGAACGATTACAGCGACACAGACAAGAGGAAACTGAGGTCAGTACATATTTTACAACAACTCCAGACAACTTAAATTACAATATACAGGCAGAATCCCTGCTTGAATGCTAGTATGGCATTCAGAAAATTGATTGCAATTAAAGCACTATAATTATTAATTTTACAATTCATATGTTGGGGTGCCCTTAATGTAGAAAATGAAAATAATTACTGTCTACAATTAATTGTGTTCAACATAACTGATGGCATGAATGAAGAATACCAATGAATATATTATGAGAAGATTTTTATAATCCTAGCCTGCCTGATGAAACTTTACAGCCTCTCTCCACTACAGGGTCATTAACTCTTTATGTACTCTTCAAGTTTATAGATGACACTAAGCTGGAGGAGAGGTAGATACATTGGAGGGCAGGGATAGGGTCCAGAGTGACAGACAAATTGGACGATTGGGCCAAAAGAAATCTGATGACCTTCAACAAGGACAAGTGTAGAATCCTGCACTTGGGACAGAAGAATCCCAAGCACTGCTACAGGCTGGGGACTGAATGGCTAAGTAGCAGTTCAGCAGAAAAGGACCTGGGGATTACAGTGGATGAGAAGCTGGATAGGAATCAACAATGTGCCCTTGTAGCCAAGAAGGCTAAAGATGTATTAGGGTGCATTAGGAGGAGAATTTCCAGCAGATCTAGAGAAGTGATTATTCCCCTCTATTTGGCACTGGGGAAGCCACATCTGGAGTATTGCATCCAGTTCTGAGCCCCCAGTATAGAAAGGATGAGGACGCATTGGAGAGGGTCCAATGGAGGGCAACCAAAATGATTAGGGAGCTGGAGCACATGACCTATGAGGAGTGGCTGAGGGATTTAGGCTTATTTAGTCTGCAGAAGGGAAGAGTGAGGGGGGATTTCATAGCAGCCTTCAACTTCCTGAAGGGAGATTCCAAAGAGGATGGAGAGAGGCTGTTCACAGTAGTGACGGATGGCAGAACAAGGAACAATGGTCTCAAGTTACAGTGGGGGAGGTCTAGGTTGGATATTAGGAAAAACTATTTCACTAGGAGGGTGGTGAATTACTGGAATGGATTACCTAGGGAGGTGGTGGAATCTCCATTCCTAGAGGTTTTTAAGTCCCGGTTTGACAAAGTCCAGCCTCGGATGATTTAACTGCACACCCACTAATGTGATCTATGCCATCAAATGTCAGCAATGCCCCACTGCCATGTATATGGGCCAATCTGGATAGTCTCTGTGGGAGAGAATTAATGGACTCAAATCAGATATGCAAAAAGACAACACACAGAAACCTGTTGGAGAATGCTTTAATCTGCCCACGCATTCATTATTGGATCTCAGAGTCACAGTGTTGTTTCAGGCCAATTCCGCAAGCCAAATACACAGCGAAGGGTTGGAACTTAATTTAATTTATAAGTTTGATTCCTATCAGGGAGGAATGAATAAAGATATTGGCTGGCTGGCACACTACCTTCCACATCCTAATGACTCAACCAACCAACCAATAGGTACTTATAGAGGTGCAAATTATTCTTACCAGCCTTTTGTGAATTGGATTGTTCAAGTTACTATTTAAAAAAAAATTCTTCCCCCCTCTGCCTTCCCTTATTTATTCTTTATCTGGACTTTTAAATACTCCCGTTATCTGAAGATGTGGGTTGTACCCGCAAAAACTCATGATACCATCTACATGTTTTGTTAGCCTTTTAAGGTGCTGCTAGACTATTCATTGTATTTTTTTAGTTTTTGCAGTTACAGACTAACTTGGCTACACCTCTGAAGCTTTTGGGGTGATTTAGTTAAGTTTGGTCCTCCTTTGGGCAGGGGGCCGGACTCTCTGACCTCCTGAGGTCTCTTCTAGCTCTGGGATTCTATGAAAAAGTTAAATAAAGTATTCTGGTTAGAATTACATAAAATCAGGGATATTGTGAATTTAATTTACTTGTAATTGGAAAACAATTCAGTTCTATTTTGGAGACCAGAGTCTTATATTCTTCTGATGCCTTTTTTCCATTTTTTTCAAAATAGCCTTTCCAGGATGTTGAAAAGGTAGGAATGCTTTTATGTAACTACAAATTCCTAAGTCCTAATGTTGTTAAAGATTCAGAGTTTCATTTAATATTATTAGACCATTTTTATTATCTGGAATAATGGAGAAAATAATTTCTCTAAAAAAAGTGGTACTTTCTGTGTATATTAGAAATGTATGTTAAGCATTAATTTCACTTCTATGAATTAACTGATTGCAGCATGCTGTTTCTGTAGATTAGAATCCATTAATACACACTTCCAGTGAAGAGAGAAAGCTCTGTTAAATATTACATTGTAATGAGGTGGGTTGGGCTTGGGTGGTGCTGACAGAGGCAAGGCCAGGCCGAGTCATGTAGGAATTTTTTTTTTTTGGTCTTTAAAGGGTCTGATGTATTTCAATACCAAGCTGAAGATTTTAGAAAGGCGCCATCAGCGGATTAGAGAAGTGAAGGCCAAGCATGAATGTCTGAAGGAAGAGTTGGAAGAAACAAAGTGTAGATTGATGATGGATCCCAATAAATGGAAAGAAGAGTGTAAGTATTTCACCAAAATCAATGTGATGTGCAAATTTAGCAAAGAACTTATGCACATGCTTAACTTTAAGTTAACAAGTAGTCCCATTGACTTCATTAGGACTAATTTAACTTTAAGCATATGCTTAAATTGCTAGCTGAATTGGGGGTGTTACAGGTGCGGTCCTGTGTGCAAGCTCCCCTTGGTGGCTGAAGCGGGTCTTGCAATATTTAACTCGCCTGTCTGCGGGTGAATCAATGTCCAGTCCATGGCCAAGGTTCAGGCCACCTCTTTTACCCCCCCCCCCCGGGTGTGGTTTGCAGTGGGGTTGGGGGGGACACCCAGGCCCACCCACTCCTCTGGGTCCCAGCCCAGGGACCCTATACATAGCAGTTACCTGCTAAGTTTCAAAGTCTGTAATTGAGGTCACGTCCCTGGGCCACTTCCCCGGGATGCCATTTCATCTAGCCCTTCTCTAGGGCCTTGTTGCTGAATTCCCTTGTCCAGGTTTCCGCGGAGTTGTTGTAGGCTAGCCTATAGCCACAGGAACTAGCTCCGCTCAGTTAAGAGAGCCCAGTTCCCACTTGGAACTGTCCAAGGTTCTGGTGTTCCCCAGTCAGCTCAGAGGTCTGACTGGGTTGAGCTCCAGGAAGGAACTGACAGGCCTTAGCTAGCAGCTCCTTATATAACAGCCTGCCGCATCCTGATTGGCTGCAGTGAAGGCTGCCCCTCTACCCTGCTCAGAGGATCTCTCTACTGCTTCTGCTGCTGGCCAGGGTGCTGAAAGGCCTCTAGCGGGGAGGTTGGGCTTTGTCCGCCCCATCACAGGGGGCCTTAAAAACTTTGCAAAGAAGTGAATCTTGCTATGGTATGGGATTGCTTTTTAATACTGAGGTATTATAAGTAGAATTAAGAAACTACCAATCAGTCTAATCTGAGGGAAAAAAGCAAAACAATACAAATACTGAAATAATAATAATAATAATAATAATAATTTAATAATAAATAAATATATAGGGCTTTATAATCCTAGAGGTATTCTGTAGAATGGAATAAGTATTTTTGGGAGCGATCAGAGCCTTATGCCAACAAAACACTTAAATATACATTTGCATACTTTGCTAAACTGGAGCCTTGGGGTGAAATTCTGGTTCCAGTGAAGTTAATGACAAAACTCACTTGAGCTGAATGGGAACAGGATTTTACCATAAGACTTTTTTCCTCATGTGATAATACCAGTTACCGATGACTAAAGAAGTTAAATTCTCCACCTCAAATATATATATATTTTTGTTGTGGACAGTTTCTCATATAAACATGTTGGGTTTTTCTAACAGTTGAGGTTGACCCTCACCTTGATAAGGAGTCTCAGGAGTATCTGGAGGCACTTGAACAAGTGACAGAGGAACTAGAGCAGTGTGTTAATCTGTGCAAGTCACATGTCATGATAGTGACGTGTTTTGATATCGGAGTGATACCTGATGTGCAAGATGGAGTACGAGAAGTGGAAGTTTGAAGATAGATTTTCAAGGGACTTTAGGAAGTGGAGCCAAACTGTCCAACGTGAAGAAGAAAAAGGATTAGAAAGTGCAAGTGGGAATGTGAAGAATTAAAACAACAATGAATGTTGTAGAGACTGATACAGATGAGGAATTGGAATGTTTAAATCATTATGGTGCCTCTACCTGACCTGAACTGTAAAAAGATACAAATAGAAATAAACTTTGTTTCTAACAGAGAAGAGCAGAAAAATCTAGTACAAACCAAGACTTTAACAAACAATGAAAACAATGAAAGTGCCTTTAAAATTAATTTGATTTTCATTTTTGGATTTGGTGCTAGAATTAAAGCCAGCAAACCTAAGCAGACCACAAAATGTATTCCTATAAAATATTTTATACTGTATAGTGTATTTATGATTCAGTGTAAAAAAAACCAACAAAAAAAACCAACCAACATTGTAGCACAAGCAATAAGTAAATTATGTTTTCATACCTGAACTTGCCTTCTTGTTTAATAGAAAAGCTGTTTTATGTAGCAGAACTAAACTTGTATTATAATTGTTTTCTTGGTTAGGATTCAAGATATTTTTATGAACATTTATCTATTGAAAAAGTGTATTATGGAATTTCAAGATGATTGTTTTACATTCTGTTTTTGTATTATTCCTTTTTCAGATCAAAATAAAAATTTGTGTTCCCTTTTATACATATATATAAATATATAAATATTAACTGCTTAACTACTTCCTTGGTAACTAAACTCTGTTTTCATGGATCTGATCTTTTTAGAGTTGTTAATCTAACTCAAGGAAGTCTAGAAAGGGCATTGTTGTTTTGTTTTTTTCTCTAGCTACAGGAACTGAGAACTATGTTTATTACTGAAACCATGAAACAAACAAGCAAAAAGAAGAAAGTTTTTGTAAATTTTAAGTTAGGTCCATATTTTTCTATAGTTTTGACTATAAATAAAGGTTTTTGCATTATGAACTTTGAAGACAAATAGTATATCTTTTTACAGTTTTTCTAAGGAAGGCAAACCCTCAGGATCAAGTTTATACATGCTGCATGAGATTTGTGCTTTTTTGAAGGAGACCACCTAAGTGTGGAAACTATTGATAAATTTGTTGCCAAACAAATACTTTTGAAACGGTTTAATAGTGTATGTAATATCACATTTCATAATGAATCATATTTTCTGATCATCTTGCTTTTTATGGGTTTTTCAAATCCTTTGTACAAATGTGTGTATATAATGGCTTGCTTCAGCTTTTATCTGTGAATAAAAGATGCATCTATTGTTAACATTGCTTATTATTTACATAATTTTCTATATAAAATGATACAATGTTAGGAGCACATGGTACAACTGAATAAGTTAAGTGCTTAAATACCTCTTAAAATCTAATGGTGTGTGTTTTTCCCTAGGTCATACAGAAAATCTGTGGCCATGCTAGAAATTGAACTTGGGCCTACTGAATCCAAGTTTGGTTTTGTTTAAATGCTGTTTAAAACACTTTGACTTCAATGGATCCAGGATTTCACCGGATCCAGGATTCCCTCCCAAAGTGATTTACAATTTTATAGGGCCAGATCCATCTCAACATGGGAGGTGTGTTAAATTGTTTCCATGGCACTAGCTCTGTATTCCTGTATCTGTGCATTGTCCCACTACTCCCTCCCTCCAGCTAATTAGCAGGGAATTTGCAAAAAAGTTCCCATACGCTCCTCCTCCTCAGTCTCTTTAGGACAAGGAAGCTCTGGCAAGGTGAGCTGGAGAAAAGTCAGAGGTAGCCCAGAGCCTCCAGCAAATTGCAAGGGACCAGGGAGGTTTGGATAATTGAGTGGGAGTCCCATCCTCTAAATGGCAGTTTTCAAGAAATTCTAGAAAGGGGCACCTCATGGTCAGTGTTCCCTGTAAACTGTGCTTGCACAGACTCTAAGGAGAGCTTCAAATGCCAAGTGATTAGCAGAGCTCCCACAGGTAGGTTTTTGTTTCTACTGGTGATACACATTCACACATGACTTGGTGCACATAAAAATTTATTCTGCACAGGGTTGTTTATTGCTCATGGTGTTCTTTCCCCTTGATTTTGCCTAAGGACATGGTACAATCCAGCTCATTTTTATTTGTAAGTCATTGAATCATATTTGGTGGTGCACAAAGACATGGAAATATGGTGGCCCGGTTTCTGTGTTCCTTCATTGCAGTGTTTTTCCAGACTGTAGAGGTAGTCTGCTTGGATTCTGGTGCAAAGTTAAGGCAAAATGGGACTGTGCTCCATGCCGTAGACAGAAAATGTGGCCTGTGAGAAGAGAGAGTGATCTAATAGTGGTAGTATTGTAACACAATGTTCCACAGGATGAGGCCTATACAAATAATTTCAATGTATTATTCTTTTGGAACAAGTATAGGCATAGCAATTACTCAAAAGATAAATAGCTTGGATTACAAAATCATCATCCACAAGCTTATTGATCAGTTAAATAAATTGATCCCTGCTATAGAAAATCCACAAAAAAAAGATGGTATAGAGTTAGTGAGATCAAATACTTCTCAACAAAATTGGAAAAGCACTTACATTGGTGCTCGGGGTGCAGCTGCACCCCCTGATTTGAAGTAGTTTCCATTGTATACAGGAGTTTACAGTTTGGTTCCCAGGCTCTGACCCCCACAATACAAATTGTTCCAGCATCCCTGGCCAATCAGCAGCACAACCTGGGATTCTTGCTATATGAAGTGAAAAGGCCAAGGAAGGATTAGCTCATGTTTTGAAAAGGAAATGAGGTTGATTGGTGGATTCGTGTTGACAGACTCCATGGTGTAGACTTTACCCGTCTTATCATTCTATGAAGGTACATGGCCATATCCCCACCACTGATGACACACTCCCGCTGAAATTAGTTTTATTTAGAAACTGATTACCACATCTGACCCAAAGAGGCAACTGGACCAGATTCTAATCTCCATTACACTAGTTTAAAGCCAGAGTAATTCCTAGAACTGCAATCACTTGTTCACAAAAGAGATAAAACCCAAGAACCAAACTTGTACATAAACTAACATAATCTTGACTGGGTACTAACCTCTTTCTCATGGATACCAGTCTTGTCCTCAAATGTTTTTTTTCCCAATTATTACAAATCTTAAACAACCAAAGCTCCTCCCAAATTATATAAACATAAAAGGAAAAAAATCTTAAATTCACAACTGTGTATTGTTTGTAGATCACCCCAGTTTCCTTTTACAATTATATCCATTGCATCTAACTGTGCTTATGTTTGCCACATAGTAAATCCAGAAGGAACATTTCAGGGTTCCTTTGTTTCTGTATCCATATGCTGATAGCACCTTTCTGCTCCAGCAGCAGCTAAGATCCAGCCTTAGTTTCATTTAGCCTCTGGTTTAGTGACACAAAAACAATACAGAGATGTAAAACTAGGTGAGGCCCCTTGAATGAAACTATAAGCTTGCCTTCATGCAAATCCTGCCCTTTGTAATCGTGGACAGTAAATCATCTCCCAATTTTTTAAATTACCTTTTAGTTTATCACACTCCTTCCTTTCTAGTTACCTTTGCAGTTCTGTCCAGTTAAAATTGATACAAATATATTCATAGGTTATGAATCAAGACTTTTGTGGAAGACTTAATTATATAAGGTCACAACTAGTAATTGCAAAAATGAAGCTGGATGGTTTATTTCATTAATTTTCCATGGAGATTTAATGATCTAAGAGGGCCATTAAATTGCATACTTAAGGAAGTGCTCTTGTTGAATTTGTTATGGCATAAAATGAAACCTCAGTAACTTATGATGCAGGAAAAAAAATCACTTGCTTTTCGCAGGGCAAGTTCATTGTAGACTAACTCCTCTCTGTGCCCAACAGGGCTGCTTTGTTCTTTGGATTGCAATTTAGAATTCCTAGCCACTCCCTATCTCTTCCACATGCTTAATTTCAGCCTAAAAGTATTGCCTGAGACTCTGAAGCTGCTGATAACGATACTGTGTAGCTAACAGGATGTTTCATGGCACTGGAAAAGCTCAATCTTAGAGTGGTGTCCCTATGGGTGTTCCATGTCAAGTGTGAATATGCATCTTGAGGCCTTGAGTGAAGATTTTAATTGGTGTCTGTTTGGCCCACACGTGTGCCCGAGGCTTCCTTGTGCTGGACACTGAGTCTATATATGTGTGCACAGGCAAACCACCTTGAGCTCCTTCTTGATTGCCTTGACCTGAGACGGAGCCATAGCATCTACCTCGAGCACACCTCAGCTTTTGTAGTGATAGATAAATAGTGAGAAGATTATTTTCTCTCCTTCCCCTCTGGGGGACTTGTTTTCCAGGCATACCTGGTTCTCAAAGTGTCAAAAGCTGTCTCTCTTGCTGAGATGCTGTATCTGTGGCTACTTTCAGTGTGATTGTTACTTGGAGGAGTCCTATATGTTTCAGAAGTGCAAATTCTTCCTCGCCCTGGATGTCAGAGCCAGGTAGAACAGGGAATTAAATTCAGACAGTTAATGATGGAACATTCCCTTGAACCAGCTTCTGAATCAAACAAGATTCTCTTCCTAACACTCTCCCCCCAGCAGATATCTGTCTCCAGACTGAGTCATCACCCCTTCAACCTTGGTGCAAGTGTCCCCTAAAAAAGGGAAGACTTTGGAAGCATCAGAGATGGCTTCCAAAATTCCACTGGAAGGGGTCAAGTCACAATACGAACAGCTGGATATCTTACCTTGGTCAATGATCCCGCAAAGAGAGTGTGGAAGACACCTGCCACTAGCCTGCCTGTGAATACATCTTTGTCTATTCTGTATGAAAAAGACCACAGAAGACTTTGATGAAAGTCTGATTCATCAGCAACCCTGCAATTAAGATAAAGAATGCTCAAGTGGTCATCATATCCAAATATAATTTCATAAATTGTAACAGATTCACAGCTTTTATTGAACACCTTGCGCAAGAATATAGGGAGCAACTCCAGTCCATCATCTCTGGCCAGAACTGCTCCTTAAGCACCCTGAGATGTTGCAGAGACAGCTGCCAGGGACATTTCCATACTGATGGTAGCAGAACTTCATGGCTCCAACTCTAGGAGTTTCTGAGAATACAGTATGGAACATAGTGGAGGAGCTACCCTTTGATGGCCTTAAACTTTTGTTGGTAACTACACAAGTCCTTGCATGCTTTAAAGGACCCTGGAGCATGGTCCTTCGGCATGTATATCCACACATAAGAATCATAGAATACTAGGACTGGAAGGGACCTCGAGAGGTCATCGAGACCAGTCCCCTGCCCTCATGGCAGGACCAAATACTGTCTAGACCATCCCTGATAGAGAAATGTCTAACCTACTCTTAAATATCTCCACAGGTGGAGATTCCACAACCTCCCTGGTCAATTTATTCCAGTGTTTGACTACCCTGACAGGTAGGAACTTTTTCCTAATGTCCAACCTAAACCTCCCTTGCTGCAGTTTAAGCCCATTGCTTCTTGTTCTATCGTCAGAGGCCAAGATGAACAAGTTTTCTCCCTCCTCCTTATGACACCCTTTTGGATACCTGAAAACTGCTATCGTGTCCCCCCTCAGTCTTCTCTTTTCTAAACTAAACAAACCCAATTCTTCCAGCCTTCCCTCATAGGTCATGTTCTCTAGACCAGTGGTCCCCAACCTTTAGAGGCTCCCAGGCGCCCAGGGGTGGGGCCACTCACGCACCAGGCGCCTGGGTGCGGGGACACTTACGCGCCAGTCACCTGGGGGGTGGGGCCACTCACGCGCCAGGCGCCCGGGGGGTGGGGCCGCGCGTCCTGGGGCATGCCAGGGGCGGGGATGCCCTTGTACCCGGCACCGGCATGTGCCCCAGGGCCGGGGCCAGGGCCGCCCAAGCGCCTTGTGCCATGGGCCTGGGGCCGGCACGGGCGCCACGCGCCCACATGTGCCCTGGGGCTGGGGCTGCCCGAGCGCCGCGCGCCTGGGGCCGGCGCCTCCAGTGCGCCGGGGGCGGGGCCGGCCCAGGTTGTCGCCGGGCGCACACAAATGCCCCGGCGGGCGCCATGGTGCCCGCGGGCACCGCGTTGGGGACCACTGCTCTAGACCTTTAATCATTCTCGTTGCTCTTCTCTGGACCCTCTCCAATTTCTCCACATCTTTCTTGAAATGCGGTGCCCAGAACTGAACACAATACTCCAACTGAGGCCTAACCAGCGCAGAGTAGAGCGGAAAAGGTTGAGTAGGTCACAGACTGCTCAGCAACTGTGTCCTGTTCAGTTTTCTGGGATCCATAGCTCCACTGAACTCTAGCAAAAAGAGATACAGATTTCAGAGAAAGAGAGCCACCCAACTGCCCTCTACATCCACCCAGTCATCTTCGAGGCAACAATTTTGATGGGTTGGATAACTATTAAAATCCCCCTGCCCATCTGTTTTTTCCATCTGCACCCATTGGCCCATCCCCCTCTCTATTTTGGACATAGCTTTGCCTATTTCCAGCATGCTTGGAGCAGGATCACTACCTCTCATCACGGGCAAATCAATCACAGCCCTGATGCACAACGTAGCATGAATATTCCATATTAACAAGCAGGGAGGAGCACGATCCACCTCCATTATGTGCTGAAGCCATGAAATTATGAAAATGGTAAATAGCTCATCAGACCCAAATTTCAGGTGTTCAGAATAGCAGAGCAAAGTCCTCAGCAGGTACTGCTCACAGGACTATGGATGGAAGCTAGACACTCAAGTTCTCCACAGTTAATATACTGTGAAATATACTCACAGGGGGACTGCCAGAGGAGGATCTCTTTCCCACCTCCAGGAACAGGCAGTGCTCTGTTTTCTGCTCACAAGGGAGCCTGAGCCACTAATCCTTGGAAGATGCCTTTCTTCTATTCTGGAAAAAAGGATTTCTTCTCTGCATTTCTTCAATGCTACTGATACAAAGGGTGTTGAACAGTATCAGTTGGGACAGGGACAAAGTTTATTCTTATAGGCTGTGTCTAGACTACATCCCTCTTTCGACAGAGGGATGTAAATTAGACACTTTGAAATTGCAAATTTAAGTATCCCACACTTCATTTGCATAATCATGTAATGTTGCTCTTTCAAAAAATGCTATTTCAAAAGTAAAATCACAGTCTAGATGCAGTTCTTTCGAAAATGGCACTTTTTCAAAAGATCCTGTAAACCTCATTTTTTGAGGAGTACAGGATCTTTCGAAAAAGCCTGCTGTTTTCAAAAGAACCGCATCTAGACTGCAGTTTTACTTTCGAAATGGCGCTTTTTTGAAAGAGTGCCATTACGTGATTATGCAAATGAAGCATGAGATATTTAAATCCCCGCTTCATTTGCAATTTTAAGTGTCTAATTTACATCCCTCTGTCAAAAGAGGGATATACTCTAGCCACAGCCATAGTGCCAACCTGGCTAAGTCAAGCTTGCTACCCTTACCTGGTTCACTCCTGTGTCCAATCACTGCTCAAATTGCTGACTATTTTCCATCTCCTGTCACCGGATGCTGATCATGTGCTTCTCCACCTCATGGCATGAAGCTAGAAACCTCCTGCTGTACAAAAATTCAACAGGTGTTACTGAATAATAGAAATGGGTCAATGTGAGGTACTTACCCGCAGAAATGGAAGAGATTTTTCCATTGGTAGGGATGTTGCTGCCTTCTGCCTATGTAGGTGCTACTTTCAGTCAATCTGGATTATTTGTTAGACTGGAATAATGTGGGATTATCAATCAGAGGCTACTGGTTGAGCAAATGTAGAGATGCTTCCTGCAAGAGGATGGAAGGCTGATGATGTGCCCACATGGACCTTAATCAAAGTTCATTACAGTTTTGGGGCATCTCTACCTGCATATTAGATCCCAAGCTGGGATTTCAAACTGTTACTCAATTATCTAATGAGACTTCCATCTGAATCAATAGCAATTTGCTCTTTGCTCTATTTATCTACAAAGATAGTCTGCTGAATACCCACCACATTGATTTGTAGGGTAGGGGAGACTGAAACACTGATGGCAAATCTCCCACCCCTTAACAGTATTCTTCAAGGACAAGATTTTTGTACACCCCACCCACAACTGTTGTTTATGGTTCTATCAGAGTTCTACCTTAATCAATCCATTCACCTACCAGTGTTTTTTATGAAGCTTCATACTTCTCCACTGGAATCCTGTTTCCATACCCTGGACATTAGGAGGTTTTAATACATATGTTGTTGTTTTCTTTTTTCAAACATTACACCCTGTCATCAGATGTCCATGCCATCAGATACAACATGGTGCTTAGGTCCACAATACCATCTTCAATTCTGGACTCTGTCTGGAAGCTCCCTCCTTCATTTGGGGATACAGCCAAAGGGACACCACTTCAGGAAGCAGGAAATGTTTCTTGCTTTGTGCAGTAACTCTGGTTTTTCAAGATGTGTGCTCCACTTCCTGCCTTCCTTCCCCTCTGTTTTAGACTGTTTCCTAAAAGATGTCTGGGGGAAGCTGAGGACAGTTTGCCTGTGCAATCCTAGCTAGACTGGCACAAGAAGAACTAGATCTTATGAGCAAGCCTAACACACACTGCTAACTGAAAATCTCTGATCGAAGGCTTGAGAGGAGCATGCACACCTGAAGTGGAGCACCCATTGGGACAAACATCTTGAAGAACTGTTATTGCACAAAGTGATGAACCCCTTCTCTATCCCCTCTTCTTTCTGGAACCTTCCACCATGCTTAGGAAGAAGTGACCCAAACTACGTCTCTTATGCAGCCCAGCTCGGCTGCAATGCTAGGGATTGCTGTACTAGATTTTCATCTCCTCACTGTCACAAGGTGAAATTCAGCTCAGCACAATACCAATGTAGCACTCCAGCCCAAATGGAACTTCAGAGGTGCACAGTGCTTGGCTGATCATCTGTATAGGTGTAAATTTTACCCAGAGAGCAGGGATTGGGTGATATATTGCCTTCCTGTTTGAATCGGTGAGGCAAGCCTGGATGTTTTGCAAGCCTGGATAAACAACTAAGCAATCAGTGACATTAATTGTGTTGAAGGCTGGTTTGAGCAGCACCCATCTATGGAAACACTGATATGTGTGTTCTGGAGATAGAGATGAAATTATGCTTCTCAACAGATAGATTTTCTTCCACCTCTTTACACAGTGCAGGTAAAACATATTTTACATGTTTGTGAAATCTTCCTGTTTACAGTACTGCCCGTCTAATCTTATCCATTGAACAGCATTTCTAGGCCACTCATCACTGTAATATCTAAGCGCCCATACTAATGCAGAATGGAGTATAAATAATATGGGATTAACTGTTCTTTTCTTAGCATGAGAAAGAGATCATTGAAAAGCCTATCTCAAAGCTCTAGGTATTTTGTTTCTAGTATATAAACCCTTATTTTCCAGACATTTCTATTTTATTTTTAACATGATGTGTGAAACATAATCCCACAGACAACTGTTCTGTGTTGTGGCTATATGCAGCGTGTTTAGACAAAAATGCCAATCACATGGTGGGTGCCAGATCAAATGTGAAAGCTCACATAACTGGATACAAATTAAAAATGCTGATGCATTAAGGCACTAATTCAGCAAAGCACTCAATTAATGCTTAAAGTTAAGCATGTAAGAAATCCCCTCCCTATTTCCCCAAACATATGCTTAAGTCTTCTTGACTTTGCTGAACTGAGACCTAAGTTATGTGTAAATATGACAATATGATTCATAGTAATTATTCTACTTTTAAATACAATCAAATATATTTTTTATTATTCTCCTCTTAAATTTGTGTATGTGTATGTAGCTTTCCCCAATCAGAGCCTCAAATGGTGCAAGTCAATTTAGCAACATCAATTCCAATAGGAGCTATATTGATTTTACACCAGCTGAGAAACTGGTCCATGATTTTCTTAACAGTAGCCTATGAGACAATAGAAACATTTCTTTGACTGTTGCTATGCAAATTGACAGAAATGTCAATCACATGGTGGGAGCCAGATCAAAGACTTTTCCAAGATTTTTCCTGATTGATATACTCTATGGCTACGTCTAGACTGGCATGATTTTCCGGAAATGCTTTTAATGGAAAAGTTTTCCGTTAAAAGCATTTTAGGAAAAGTGCTTCTAGATTGGCATGGATGCTTTTCCGCAAAAGCACTTCTTGCGGAAAAGTGTCCATGGCCAATCTAGACGCGCTTTTGCACAAAAAAGCCCCGATCGCCATTTTCGTGATCGGGGCTTTTTTGCGCAAAACAAATCTCAGCTGTCTACACTGGACCTTTAGCGCAAAAGTTTTGTGCAAAAGGGACTTTTTCCCGAACGAGAGCAGCATAGTATTTCTGCAAAAAGCACTGATTTCTTACAGTAGGAAGTCAGTGCTTTTGTGGAAATTCAAGTGGCCAGTGTAGACAGCTGGCAAGTTTTTCTGGAAAAGCGGCTGATTTTCCAGAAAAACTGGCCAGTCTAGACACAGCCTATCAGTGTAGCTCCACATAGTTCTGTCTGTCTGTCTAAAGTATGAAAGACACTGCTTTATGCTGAATGTGACTAGAAAGAATCTGTTTGTGACCCATGAAGAGTAAGACCTAACTCTTGACAAGATATGTGTTTATTCAGATTTCTGACTATACTTTAGGGGTGTGGTGTAAAGCTGAGGGCAGTGTGTGTAAAGCAGCTCATTTTAGACTACATTTCACTTAATTTTCTCCCTCAGATCATTCTAAGATGCCAGACAGATGTTGGGGGAACTTTCAAAAGCACAAGATGAGCCACATACAGGCTCTGTGCAAAGTACACTTTAGGCATGTAAGGGTATGTCTACACTACCACCCTAGTTCGAACTAGGGTGGTTAATGTAGGCAACCGGAGTTGCAAATGAAGCCCGATGTCTGCTAGTTCGGACTTCGTGCCCGCGGCTACACGCGGCACGAACTAGGTAGTTCGGATTAGGCTTCCTATTCCGAACTACCGTTACTCCTCGTGGAACGTCATCCACCTCTTCTGCTTGAGTAGGTGCTCTGTAGTAGACCCCTAGCATGACATCATCCTTGTTTTTTATCCCTAACCCAGAGACTCTCAAGAAATCTGTCTCCTCAGTCCAAGTGTATACATTGTTAATATATAAGGTGACACCTCCTCCCTCTTTTTCCTGCCTATCCTTCCAGAGCAAGCTGTACCCTTCTATACCAATATTCCAATTATGTACATTATCCCACTAAATCTCTGAGATACCAACTACGTCATAGTTGTGTTTATTTATTAGCACTTCAAGTTCTTCCTGCTTTTTTCCCATACTCCTTGCATTTGTATACTGATTTGATTTTGCCCCCTAGGTCTGCCTTGCCCTTCCTTTATTGCTGCTATTATATCCCATGCTCCCTCCCATATCTGACCCATCACCCGGTTTCCATGTTTTTCACTTATCTGGGAACAGGAGACCAAAGCCCACGTCAAACCTAGTTTCAAACCCTTCTCACTAGGTTAGACAGTCTGTGTCCAAATACTCACTTTCCCTTCCTCAAAAGATTAACACCATCCCTGCTTAGCAGTCCTCCTTCTTATTGGTTGGTTGTTTCTGGCCAATCAGAGCTGAGGATTGGGTGGGGGGCAGGGAGAACTCATGAAGCCTCCCTCTCCCTGCAAAGCAGAGAGCCGTAGGGACTATGTTTTAAACCGTGGCAAATGTGTGTGCCTGAGGGTCCTGGCAGAGTGCCCTAGGTTGCTGGTTTGTCCAATCTTCTGCTCTCCAGAATGTTCTGGGCTTAATCTCCTATGCAGTGCTCCTGTGATTTGATCAGAAATGCATTTTTACTGATTTGACCTTGCGCTGATAATTCTTTTAGATATGCAATGTGGCTGTGAGGTGAATAGACATCCTATAAACAAGAAGATATTTTAGAGCTTGGAAAAATTGGCTTTAATTCACAGTGCTGGCATTTCCAGACTTTCATTTATTGCTATGGCAACACTAGTCAATTTACCAGCGCATTCAGCACACACAGGCCCTACAACTATACCTCATTTTGAGGGATGTCACTTATCTGAATCTTTGCTTGCTTAAATAAATCCTTCTCTTCCTCAGTACAATCATCTGGCACTCTACTTCCAGAAGGATTTGGTACTACCTGGTTGTAACTGCAATTGGTAACTTTTTGGGTATGTCTGCCCTACAACACTGAGGGTGTGTCTAAACTACACCCCTCTGTTGGCAGAAGGATGTAAATTAGACACATAGAAAGTGCAAATGAAGCAAGGATTTAAATATCCTGTGCTTCATTTGCATAATGGCGGCTGCTGCTTTTTTTTCGCAACAGGGCTTTTGGAAAAAAACCCGGCAGTTTAGACGGGGCATTTGACAGAAATGCCCTGTTTTGAAATATCCTTTACTCAAAAAATGAGGACAGAGGGGTGTAGTTTAGATGTACCCTGATTCTCAGAGCTTGAGTTAACTGACTCAGGCTTACAGGGCTTGGGCTGTAGGGAGGAAACTAGCCATGTGGACTTGGCTCTGAGACCTTATGCTGTGGTATTTTATTGCAGTATAGATATACACTTGAACCTCTTTAATCTGACAACCCTGAGAAACAGAGTATGCTGGGTTAAAGAATCTGCCGGGTCAGGGAGCATGCTGTGGGGTGGGGGACTTACCTGGTGCCCTTCTCCCAGGGGTACACGTGGCTCTGCAGTCCCCATTGCTCCCAGTCACTGCCCCCTCTGCTGTGGGAGCAGTGGGGGGAAAAGCCTCAAGGGAAGCATGTTTCTAGGCTGCCATTCCCCCAGGTGGAAGGCAGGGAAGCGGCTCTGCATGATGCCACTCTTCTTCACCTGCCGAGTCTGTACTATGGGTGGTCCTGGATTAGGGACACCTGGACTCTGGTGGTTCACATGTACCCTTCATAATCAGAATCTCACCCACTCTGTGTTTGTTTCATGTTCTGACTTGGGGCGGGGGGACGGCATGTCCCTGTCCAGAGTTGCATGTGACTGGCCCTTACTTTGTTCTGTTATGATAGCTCTTGTTGGGGAAAACAGGGTTGTTCCCACTGCCTTGCCTCTGAGCAGCGGCATCAGAACAAGAGGCTCAGGGGGGCCAGGAGCCCTCCCACTATTTGAAAATGGACATGCCAGGCCTGTCTCCTTTTCAATGGGGCAGACCCCATTGCTTCCCCTCCTCTCTGCCCCCTTCCCAAGGCCAGCGTGTGGACGGTAGCTGCCATTGGTTGAATTGTGCCTTAGGTCATCTACATTTCCTTCATCAGGGTCTAGCTGCCCTCCCCAGGCACTCACTCATTGAAAGCCATTGACGCTTCCTGGGGCATCAGCCAGTCACGGGTAGTAAAGTCTATTCCCGTTATGGTAACAAGCTGCAATACAGCCCAGCTTGACCAATCATTATGTAAGTACCTTCAGGTGTCAACTGAGATTGTACAGTATCTAGCACAGTGAGTGTCAAACAGGTGGTAAGAGATGGTAGGAAGGAAAATAGAGGCACAGAGAGGGAAGCGATTTGCCCCAAGTCATACATGTTGTTAGCAGAGCTAACAACTAGAACCCTGACTTGCAGTCCAATACTTGCCCTTTGGATCAACTCTAGATCCAAACATAATAATTCATACAAGTCTAGTGAAAACTGTTCACGTTCAAAAGAGTTTTGTGAAAGAGAATATAAAAATCCATTTTTGTTTTTTTACACAAAAGGAATGACACTCACAGCATATTACATTTCCTGCATAAATAACTTTTTTTTTGTCTCTCCTTTTGGGTCTTTCACCTATTGAATCCCATCTCTAGATCTTGTCAGGCTGAGAGAAGTGCTGTGCTTCAGTCAGGAAAAAATATATCTTGAGCCCAGATCAGAGTTAATATTCTGAAGCCTGTGCATTTAGATTAGGTCCTGTCTCTTTGTATGGTATTAAACAAAACCCTTCACACACTTTTTTACCAATGCCAAAAAGCTTATAAAGCTGCAGCTGAATTAGGACAGGGAAGAAAATCAAAGCTGGGATCACCAAGAACTTTTTAGCATTAAAGCACTGCATAAGAGCCAGGTTGGGAAGCAACTTCTCGCATTATCTTTTGAAAGGTGGAGGTTGTGTTAGGTGCACAATAAGGCAGGATTATCGTTTGGTATCGCCAGTAGGTTATTGCTGCTACTACTTTTCCACAATTTAGATGGAAGGAATTACTGTATGTAGCCATTTTCTAAACATGTTTTGGCCACACACTTCAATGTTTGGTGAGCAAAGCCACTACACATGGGATGCTGAAAAGTTGAAAGGCGGCATTGAATTGAGAGTTCCTCTTGGAAATACTTAATTTTTCAAAGAGAAAGGCATTGTCCTCATTTAAGATATGAAATGAGGGGAAAGCAGAATTTTCCTTGCAACTTTTTGGGACAGAATCAGAGGGATGGAAGAAATTGCAATAATATATACAAATAAACTTATAAAAAGATGCCAAAGCTTGGTGCAGACAGATCTCCTTGCAAAAGCTGTGTGCAATTAATTCTGTAAAATGCTTTTGACTGCCCCAGGCCACCTTCCCTCTTCCGGTTCCTTCTGCTCAGCTGAATCTCTTCTGGTCTTGTTGTTGACTTGCTAGGTTTTTGCCTTGCAGCATGCTGTCTTTGCAGTCATGCTATCTTGATGTTATCAGAATGACAAAGGGGTGTGTGTGGTGTGTGATGTTAGTGAGGATTCTGATTTTAATTTGTAATCAATTAAAACAGACAAAATATCTAATACTAAGAGGAGAAATTGGTGTTTGTTAAATAAAAACTGGACTTCATTACTTGTGTGTAAGGACTGTTCTATGTGGAACAGTCAGCGCAGGATAGGGGGTGTGACTTCTAAAACTAACATGTTGCATGCTAATTGGTCTGTGATTCTGCTGGCATGCACTATCCCTAATGTGCTTTATGCAGTCAGGCCTGCTAACCATAGTGGGGGGAGGGGAAGGAAGGGCAATAGACTTGAGGCCTGATGATTCCAGTGGCAGCAGTTAGAGCCCCAAACCCTTTTAATTTGCTGCTTGAGCGCAGTGCTGTGCACTCTATGGCTGGGGACTAGGGAGTGGGAGGGGGGGGTGCCGTGGGCTGACTGCTCCTGTAGCCTGATCTAAGATTGCATATGAATTCTGGTTACCATCTTTAGGGTTGACAGATTCTTTGTCCCAAGATCAGGCCCAGTACTCAACCATTTTATGGATGGGAACCCTGATGTGCACAGTTGCAACACTCACACTATAGGAACTTTTTTGTATATTTACAAATAGAATTTATTAATACAGTTAGTCACAAACATGCCAATTTAATAAGATAAATAGGGAATGTACATTCATATTTTCATACTATATACTTACATCATTCCTTGTGGAACAATCTGAGGTGTTAGTCCTGTCTTCCTCATTACCTTTGCCTTCCCAATCAATACCAGGGGCCATCATTCTGGCTCCTTCCAAGGACTATATCTTCTTCTCCTACCACCCTTAGGCTTGGTTGCCGCTTTTATCCTATGTTATGCTGGCAAGTTTGGTGCATATTTGGAAGGGGATGTTTTCTTTTCTCTTTATTTGTATTTCCTCACCTTACTAATGGTGAAGTCTCTTTCCACTTGGTCAGTATATTATTGATCTCATATATGTCATTTTGTTACCATGGACCTTTTGTGGTTGTCTGTCACATTTATTATTTCTGCTCTGCTTGGTTATTAGGTCTGGTCGTAACCAGTTATTTCAGGTTTTTCTAAGTAATGATGTACCTGCTAAGTTTGAGGATATTCTTAGAAGTGCCTATACCATAAAAAGTCTCTTGATCTTACCACCATCTATCTGGGTGAAAGGTCTCAGCCAAAAATACTAACTGAATATATTTATAGGCAAGCAAGAAGGTTAGCTGTATAGGCTGCATCCCAGCCCCCCTTGCTGTGGGGCCTGCACCGGCTGTTGGCCCTGCTGAATGTAGTGCTGTTTGAAACATTGACATAATGAAGCATAATAGAGATGTTACAAAGATCATTCATTACAGCACATACAAAGAGAGCCCCTCTTTTGACATTTATATACAGCTCAAATGGCTTAAAAATACCCCCCAGATGAAATTAATAAATAGATAACGTGCCCACAGATGGTGCCTAAAAACATGCAGTATTGTCCAGAGGTTTTTTAGGCCCAATAAAAGTTATGTCTTGCAGATGGCTTCCAGTGTGCCACTGTTTATGTTGAGCTCCTAATGAACAACACAGGAGATCATGGCTATATCTAAGGGCCATAGAGAAAGTAGTTCCATGACCAGCTATGTGTAAAATGTGGCAGCACTTAAGCTCACTGAAATCCTAGTTTACCCATGAACACAATTACCTTGCTTTCTTTACATTGGTAGTCAATATAGAAACAAGTGAATTATAAACTTGATTTCACAACCCACTTTCACAGATTGGCACGTACTTATGTGAGGGACCAGCTGTCAATGAACAGTCCTTCTGGACTGGGACCTTTTCAGCCTACCAATATAATCAGTTTGCATGAAGTTATTGGGCGAGTAAGCTATTTCAGTGTCTGCCTGAAGCACATACAATAGCTAAGCTAACATGTGAGATCTGTGTTGGTCCTTGTTCCCCATAGTTAAGGAGCTCTTGTGATGTTATCTGATTAATATATAACCTCTGTAGCAGCGTTTCCCAAACTATGGGCTGCGGCCGGTACCGGGTCGCGGGAAAAAAATACTGGACCTCAGCATGCCTGGTGGCTGCTGGCAGGGCCGGCCTTAGGCCAACTCGGGCCCCGCGCCCCTGAACCCAAAAGTGCCGGCGAGTTACAGAGCCGAGGGCCCTGCTCCACCGATATGTGGAGCTGGATCTCTCCCCCGGCTCTGCCTGGAGCGGGCCTGGGCCCAGGCCTCACCCCCCACCCCTCCACACGTCCTCCCACCCCGCCCCCAGAGCGTCTCCGCTGTGTGCAGCTCCTCCTCACCACCTGATGCTGCCCATGTGCGGCGTTGCATGTGAGCAGGGAGGACGCCTGGGCGTAACATGATGTCACGGCCTGGGATTTTAAAAGTCTTCGGAGGCACATGGCAGAGCCACGCTGGCTCCGGTGGCCTCCGCAATGTGGAAGGCAGAAGGTAGGGAATGGGCTTGGGAGGCAGAGGTGGCAGGCTTGTGCAGAGGGGGAGGAGTGGAAGGAGAAGGGGCTTGGGTGGGAGGGGGAGGCACGGCACCAAGGGACAGGGTGCAGGAGAGAGAGACAAATGCCAGGCGGTCAAGTGCAGACAATGAGGGAAAGGGCAGGAGGGGAGGTGTCAGTGGGAGGGGGGCAGGGTGATGCTGGGCGAGGAGAGGGGAAGGGCATTGGGGGCTGGAGGAGGAGGTGCTGGGAGAAGGCTTGAAAGAAGGGGTGGGCATGAGAGAGGTGGGATGGAGCAAGTCATGTGTGAGGGCACAGAGGGGATGGGGCAGAGAGTGCTGAGGGGGAGGGTAAAGCACAAAGCATGGGTTAGTCTGGCCCGGGGATTCTATTGTCCCCACACACACCCCTCGAGTAGTTGCGAACTATCTGGCTGGTAGACACACTCATGCAGCTTGAGCACATTTACCAGCCAGGCAGTTCGAAACTACAAACTGATACATCTAGTAATAATACAACTTACCTAATGAGAAAATACCAGACATGTTATATGTCTGGTATTTTCTCAGTTTGTTTTTTATGTGTTTATATTTTTGGGCTGCAAAAAGCAGTATTGGGAAAAAAAAGAGTTCCAACTAAAGTAAAAAGTTTGGGAAACCCTGGTCTAACAAGCTTTCTGTCTGTCTTACAGTCCATTTATCCAATCCATATTCCTTAACATGCTGGCAAGAATACTGTGGGTAACCATATCAAAAGCTTTGCTAAAGCTGGCACTGGGGGTTTTGGGAGGACCAGAAACAACGTATTTGAATATTCATTTGATTAATGAATATGCAAATATGCAAATGAACATTACCAGTCCTCCAAAAGTTCGTGAATGGATTTACTGGTCCCCATGTCAAAAAGTTTGGGAACCCCTGCTCTATAGCATTGTTGCTACCACTGTTATACCGTTGCACTGTTATACCGTTGTGCAAAGCCATGGGTGGGCCTTGGTGAGCATCTCTCCACCCCAGCCCTAGCTCTTCCACAGACCCAAGGCATGCCCTGCTCCAGCCACTGCTCTGTGCTCCAGCTGCAAAGTGGAGTTGAGATGTGGGGACTTGCCCTACTCCACCCTCCCAGCACTCTATCTCGGGAGTGAGGTCAGGGCAAGGGGTTTTATGGGTGGGTAAGCCTCCATCGCTGACCCCCACTTAGCTGGAGTGCCAGATGGGTGGGTAAAGCAGGCTGAGCCCTTGGCCCTCTCCCCAGCTTGAGCTGGGGAGTGGGTCAGAAGCTTGCTTCACTACTAGGTGCTCTAGCTGGCGAGCAGAGTCAGGGCACAGGGAGATCCATGCCATCTGATGCTCCAGCCTGCTCACAAGCCCTTGCACCCTGACCCCCCCGCACCCCTGGCCAGAGTGTCCATCATGCCCAGAAAGGCTGGTTGGAGGGGATGGGAAGCAGTTATAGAATCCTAGGGCTGGAAGAGACCTCAGGAGGTCATTGAGTCCCACCGTCTGGCTGAAGCAGGATCAAGCCCAACTAAATCATCCCAGCCTGGGCTCTTTCAAGCTGGGATTTAAAAACCTCTAGGGATGGAGATTCCTAGATAACCTATTCCAGTGCTTCACCACCCTCCTAGTAAAATAATTTTTCCTAATATCCAACCTAGACCTCCCCCCACTATAACTTGAGACCATTGCTCCTTGTTCTGTGCAGTCCCAATTGCTTCCTTATCCCCTCATTGCCCACCCATCCTAAGTCAGTGCCTGCCAAAGTGTCTTGTCCTGACTCTGCCTCTGTTGCAAAGTATGTCATAAGTTGTCTATGGAAAATATGATTATCTTATTGTATGCATGTATCTGTTTAGTATCTGAAGTTATGAATACAGAGTGTAAACCTTATTTCAAATGTATTTGTTCCTGTGGTATCAACCACAGGGTAATTTGCATCTGGTCTGGGCATCACATTGTGAAGAGAATAGCTAAGTTAGATGGTTTTATCAAAGAACACTTAATTCACAGTGGATTGTAGAATTTCAGCTGAACATTCTAACTAAACTATGGGTTATAGACTTTGCTATAAGTCAGTGAAACATGCAAGGGCATGTGATCCCAAACTCTATCTTATCTGTTTTTTCTCACCCCCCAAAACTGGGCTGAAAGCTTTGTTTGGAACAATAGGCTTCACTCCAGAGGGGAGAAGCTGTGAAAGGTTCTAGAAACATCTCCATTTTTTCTCTTTCCTGCTCTAACTTCTGGACTATGAACTTGTACTAATGGGAACATTCTAACCAAGGGACTAAGGATCTTCCAATTATTTGGGAACAATCAGAGACTTAATAATCCAGTAGTTGATGCTATAGATGCTTTATGCCTGATCCAAGCATCTTACAATTATTTTATATATCTGAGTCTGACATTGCACTGCATATTCTTCACAGTAATATTATGAGAAGATTATGGGATAAGCTGGATGAATTTTGTAAAAGATGGGTCATATGAGGTGTCATCGGAAAAATTATTATTGGCTGAATGCAAGGATCCTATTGATGCATGTATCATTTCTGTATCTAAAGTTAGAAACATTGACTTTCATTTGTGCTTACTCTGCATGACACTCATAACTTGCCTTTTTGGTATAACAATGAAGAAGCCAGATAGTCCTAATGGCTCACTAGAAGAGACAACTGATCCTGGAAGAACTTACCTTCCTGTGAATATTCCAGACAGCCTGGAAGTAATGGCCGCTATGACTCAAAGGTATGCAAGTGTGTGTGATTGGGCCATATGACTCTGGACTCCATCTTGGGATGTCAGAGTTTCTCTACAAACTGAGGTTTGGAACAGTGAGTTCCTGCAATATGCTAAAGCTACCTAAGGCAAGTAATGATTTCATCTGTTCTTAACTCTCCTCACAAAGAGATTTCCAGAAGTATCTGAGAACAAAGACTGAACTGGGGGACGTTTTGGACCATGACTAAAGGGGTATCTATTTTTTTTGCATGAAAATCTGGGGATTCCAAGATGCAAAGCAAGTGTAGCGTGTGCCTTAAAATTCTGCAACCTGCTTGTATTCTTAATCAGGGTGAAAATTTGTTAATTCATATCCTGTCTTTCTAGTACTTTAGGCTTAGTTTGTATCTTTGTTTATCTACTAGGTAATCTGCTTTGATCTGTTTGTCACTTATAATCATTTTAATTTATCTGTTAATAAACTTGTTTGTTCCAATTCCCTGAATTAGATTGAAGCTCACTGAATGAGAAATCTTAACTGAAGGGGCAAAGTTTCTTACATATTCCTCTCTCTGTTGAGGAGGAGTTCTGAGCTTAGCCTGTACAGTTGCCTGTGCAGTGCAAGATGATATAATTTTGGGTTTATGCTCAGGGGTGTGTGTATGCCTGCCTGGGGAGCTGAGAGTTATCTTCACTGTAGCCTTCCTACTGTTGCTTCTCACAGTGGCTGGCCAGAGATCCTGCATGTAACTGCAGCTGAGTGTTCCTAGCTGTGTTTGTGCAGGAAGTGGGTCTGCAGCTTGTCACAGCCGCACACTGAGAGAGGAAGGTGGATCAGAGGGCTCTGTGGAAACCCAGTTCCAAATGTTACCCTGGAGGGAACCTGTCACAGATTCATTTAACCAATTTTAACTCCTGCCTTTCTGTCACCTTTAAATATTAGATACCATAGAATTGGCAACAGCATGATTGAGTGATGTCTGAATTATAAATTGACCTGACTGTGTGGCTGGTCCTTTGGGATCAGAAGAACCCTTTGGTTGATGAAATTAGTTTTAAATAACCACTCATCATTAAGTCTAGAGTTTTTGGTGGGGATACAAATTGTAGGATGCCTAAAAAAGCTGCTTTTATAACTTCTTGTTAGCTAGTGTGATAAGATGGAAATCTATTTATCCCTGATCTGACACTTCTTATTGAAGAATAACTACAAATTTTGGGGTGTCTGTTCTGTTTCTCTGCAATTTGCCCTGAATTTTATAACTTTATATTGGTGCAAACTCATTTATTTCAGTGGAGTTACCTGTGATTTACACTAGTCCCTGGTTCCTAGTAGCTATATTTCTCTCTCTCTCTCATGTTATCTCCTTCTGTCAGTGTCTTATAGAAACCAGTTTTGAAACCGTAAGGTTTCTGTACAAATGGGACACAGAATGTGGAACACAATGAAGCAGACAATGAAAGGTATATAGAGAAGTATTAATATGGCAAAGTATTAATTTTAATCTTTCACAGTGCTTAAGATGTTAGTAAATCAGAGAAATGTGTAACAAAACAAACTTGAGTCTGTGAATGATTCAGGGAACTTCTGATTTAAAATGTGAGACTGTTTTGCTCCTCTAGGAAAATCGGTAAATAACTCAGGCTGGTATGAATGATAAGTAATAGAGAAAGGAAGGTGTTAAATGGTAGATCAATGTTAGAAGTTATAATCAACCCAAATTGCATGGTCATGATATTTTCTGTTATGACCTCATTTAGGGCCACATTTTATCTGTTACATATTAATATGGGTATTGATAGGGGCAGAATTTGGCCCTTAGATCCAGTCACAACTTTGCTGAATCAGGACCTTAGTAGGGACTGTGGAATGGCAGAGAAATAGCCAGTGGTGAATAGGGCCACTCAACATTTCAGGCAAAGTCCTCAGATGCTGTATTGAATTTAAAAGGAGTAAGTGAATTTACACTAGGGTCTGAGTAAGGGCCAGTTGTGTTGCCTAAGGCCCAGAGGGCTGTTTTATGTCTTTGAGTCACAGTGTGGTCCCAGATTCCTCCCTTGTTTTGGGGCAGTAATGTTCACCAGTGCCATGCTTGGCACAGTTCAACTGCACTCACCAGAGCATGAGGAGGGAGGACCCTGACTCTGCCCCTTACATGGAGAGTTGGGGGGAGGGGAAAAAGAGCAGTAGTAACTCTATGGACAATGTTCTTCTGCCAGTACTTAGTAGTGAAACAATTGCTGAGCTCAAACAACTATTTTACTTCCATAACTGATGTGGCAAAGCCAGAGGTGCCAGTGCCTGACAAGCCCCAACACAAATGAAACATGGTCTTCTGCATCTCCCATGCTGCTATTAGCCATATGGGTAGGCCACACAGGGAGATAAGTGGGATCCTTATTTACTGTTATTCCCCTGAACAGGTGTGTAGGGCAAATGATGATTTCACCTTGTAAGACCAGTCCTAAAGTGAGTAGAAAATTACAGCTGTCTAAGGTTCATAAATGTCTAATCTTTTTTTTTAAGCATTTTTGGTTACGCTGACCATCCATGTCCTAGCTTCAGATGAGTTGTAGCTACAATTATTTTTTTAAGTCACTAATTGTGCAGGCCATCTGCTGTGGGGAAAAATGCTAGGTATTGTTTTTAAGTGTGCTTTTTTTTTGTGGGGGAAGGCAGACTTTAATCACTAGACTAACAAAGTGAGGCATCTGTTTCTGAATTTAAGTAGCTGAGACTAATCAGAGTAATTCAAGTTTTTCTGCAGTAGACTTAATTGATCAACCTAATTTCTCTGCAGAAAGGGGCTAATTTGTTTATTTACATATTTAGTTATTTACAAAAAGAAGAGTCTTTTAGTCATTTTGCATGGTAATTTTAATTTGAAAGTTGATGTACTAGACTAATATACAAACCTCCCAAATGGAGCTTTGTTTTAAGTTTTGATTTACAAACCTGTAGTCATCCTAAAGGTAGGAAGACTAGTGCTGATGAAAATATCAGTAGGAGGTTTGAGAATTCACCACAGAATGTACTTTTGTATAAAGTTGGGTTTAAAATACAATTCAGCTTGAAGTGGCCATTAATTCTTCCAATATAAATTAGATTAAACGTTTTACAATAAGCTGTTTCTCAAGTTTGCTCAACACTCTAGAGTGGCTTTTGGTTCCCAAAGAGGAAAATCATAGTCATGGGAATGTAAGGCTAGAGGTCAAGTCCAGCTCCCTGCACCAAGTAAACCTAGAGTATTTGTGACCGGTATTTGTTCAACCTTCTTACAATCCTCCAATGTGGGGAATTCCACAGCCTCCTGTGAAAGTCCATTTTAGAGCTTAATTATCCTCATATTAAAAAAGTTTTTACTAATATCTAACCTAAGTTTCTCATGCTGCAAATGAACCAGATTATATCTTGTGCTACTTTCAGTGGACCTGGAGTACCAGTGGGTCACTGTCCTCTTTAAGAACCCTTAATATTGAAGACTGTTATCCAGTCCTTTCCCCACCCCTAGTCTTTTTTGCTCAAGTCTACACATGCCCAGTTTTCAACTTTTCCTCATAGGTCAAGTTTTTCTAAGCCTTTAATCATTCTTGTTGCTCTCTTTGGAACTCTCTAATTTGCCCACAGCTTTCCTAAAATGGGGGCACTCGGAAATGGATACGGTACTGTAGCTGAAACCTTGCCAGGGCTGGCTAGAAGTTAGAACAGGGCAATTCTCTCATGTCTAACACACTTTTGTTGATACCCACCAGAATAATAGTCTCTTTTTTGCAATTGCATCACATTGTTGACTTATACTCAATTTGTCCCCTACTGTAACCCCTAGACTGTTTTCAGCAGTACTACTGCCGAGTCATTTATCCCCCACATTGGAGTTGTGTGTTATTACCTCCACCCCCAACCTTCTGAAGTGAAGTATTTTGCACTTGTCTTTACTGAATTTCTTCTTGTCAAAGTCATGTTGAATTTAATCCTGTCTTCCAACGTTCTTGCAACGCCCCTCAGCTTGGGGTCATCTGCATACTCTCCATTCCATCATCCACATCATTAATGAAAATATTGACTAGTACTGGACCCAAGACTGACCCCTGTGGCTTCTCACTAGACACGTCACACCATTTTGACAGTGAACCCAGTATAGAATGATAATCATGGTGATGCTTTGCTCTTCTCCGACATGGTGCCTTTCATCTCAGATCATTTTACAAACTTTTTATTTTTAATTTATAAGTTCATTAGGTCACACAAAGCCTTGTGAGTTAGGAAAGTGCTAATAAATCAGTTTTATGGATAAATAAACTGAGGCAAATGGTTCACCATGTGTCAATGGCACGATGGGAAGTCAGAAGTCCTGGCTCCCCATCCATTGCGCTAACTAGCTTTAAACTGAAGAGTATTTTCCAGTAAACTGGTGATTTGGCATTGGAGAGTTGCAAAAATCCCTGCCAACTAGTGTTCGCTCTAAGACTTTTTTCCATTCATGAGCAGAGTGAGTTTTATCTTATGCGCCAATATTTAGGTCATGTGTGCTTGTTCGGATGGGTGCCACTGTGGCACCCCAGTTATTAACACACACGTAAAAGTTTAAAATGTTATGGTAAAAGAATAATTAAAAGATAATTAACAAGGTGCATGACTTTAGGGGTTTGTTTTAATATGAAGTCAAATAAAACTTAATACTGCAAAATTTTAAATAGCCAACTTCCTCTGTTTATAGCCCTCTCCCAGGCCTTCCCCTGGCTGGACTAGATGATTTCTCAGGCTTCTTTCTATTCCTATTGGAATGCAAAACACCAAAAGGATGTTGGCATTACCAAGAATCTGAGATCCAGCAGGAAAGCTTGAACTGCAGCATCTCAACTTTTATTAAGATACCAAGGAATGACCATAGTGCATCATCCCAGTGCCCCAATTCACCAAAGCAGCTGCCTTTAATGCGGCCTTGACCCCAGGCACTAGAGCAGCTGCCTGCCATGTGGTTCATGGCTCCCAGCCCCGACCCCATCTGCTGAAGCAGCCATGACACTCACCTTCCAGGTCCAGCAGGGAAGTGAGTGCTGCTATGTGGCTCTGGGAAAGAGGTGGGCAAACTTAGAATTTCTTGTGCACAGCCACACACCTTAGGAAGAGAACGTGTAGGTAAGGTCCCTTGGGAAGCAAGACTGAAGGGAAAAACAACTGAGGAGAGTTGGAAGTATTTCAAAGGGACGTTGTTAAAGGCCCAAAAGCAAACAATTCCGCTGTGTAGGAAAAATAGAAAATATGGCAAAAGACCAGCTTGGCTTAACAAGGAGATCTTGCATGATCTCAAAATAAAAAAGGAGTCATATAAAAAATGGAAACTAGGACAACTAACAAAGGATGAATATAGGCAAGCAACACGGGAATGCAGGGGCAAGATTAGAAAGGCAAAGGCACAAAATGAGATCAAACTAGCTACAGGCATAAAGGGAAACAAGAAGACCTTTTATAAATACATTAAAAGCAAGAGGAAGACCAAGGACATGGTAGGCTCACTGCTCAGTGAGGAGGGAGAAGCAGTAACAGGAAACTTGGAAATGGCGGAGATGCTGAATGACTTCTTTGTTTCGGTCTTCACCGAGAAGTCTGGAGGTGTGCCTAACGTAGTGAATACAAGCAGAGAGAGGGTAAGTTGAGAAGATAGGATACACAAAGAACAAGTTAAAAATCACTTAGGAAAGTTAGATGTCAGCAAGTCACCAGGTCCTGATGAAATGCATCCCAGGATACTCAAGGAGCTGATAGAGGAGGTATCTGAGCCTTTTGCTATGATCTTTGAAAAATCATGGAAGACAGGGGAGATTCCAGAAGACTGGAAAATGACAAATATTGTGCCCATCTATAAAAAGGGGAATAAGAACAACCCAGGAAACTACAGACCAGACAGTTTAACGTCTGTCCCAGGGAAGATAATGGAGCAGGTAATTAAGGAAATCATATGCAAACACTTGGAAGGTAATAAAGTTATAGGGAATAGCCAGCATGGGTTTGTGAAGAACAAGTCATGCCAAACTAATCTGATAGCTTTCTTTGATAGGATAACGAGCCTTGTGGATAAGGGAGAAGCGGTGGATGTCATATACCTAGACTCTAGTAAGACATTTGATACGGTCTTGCATGATATTCTTATTGATAAACTAGGCAAATATAACTTAGATAGGGCCACGATAAGGTAGGTGCATAATTGGCTGGATAACCGTAGTCAGAGAGTTGTTGTTAACGGTTCTAAATCCTGCTGGAAAGGGATAACAAGTGGAGTTCCTCAAGGGTCTGTTTTGGGACCCATACTGTTCAATATCTTCATCAATGATGTAGATATCGGGATAGAGAGTATGCTTATTAAGTTTGCAGATGATACCAAACTGGGTGGGGTTGCGACTTCTTTGGAGGATAGGGACATAATTCAAAATGACCTTAGCAAGTTAGAGAAATGGTCAGAGGTAAACAGGATGAGGTTTAATAAAGAGAAATGCAAAGTGCTCCACTTAGGAAGAAACAATAAGTTCCATACATACAAGATGGGAAGCAACTGTCTAGGAAGGAGCATGGCGGAAAGGGATCTAGGGGTCATAGTGGAACACAAGTTGAATATGAGTCAACAGTGTGATGCTGTTGCAAAAAAAGCAAACATGATTCTAGGTTGTATCAACAGGTGTGTTGTAAGCAAAACTCGTGAAGTCATTCTGCCCCTCTACTCCGCACTAGTTAGGCCTCAGCTGGAGTACTGTGTCCAGTTCTGGGCGCCACATTTCAAGACAGATGTGGAGAAATTGGAAAGAGTACAGAGAAGAGCGACAAGAATGATTAAAGGTCTAGAGAACATGACCTATGAAGCCAGGCTTCGTGAACTGGGCTTGTTTAGTTTGGAAAAAAGAAGATTAAGGGGGGACATGAGAGCGGTTTTCAAATATCTAAAAGGGTGTCACAAGGAGGAAGGAGAAAATTTGTTCCTCTTGGTTTCTGAGGATGGGACAAGGAGTAATGTGCTTAAAGTGCAGCAGGGGAGGTTTAGATTGGACATTAGGAAAAAATTCCTAACTGTCAGGGTGGTCAAATATTGGAATAAATTGCCAAGGGAGGTGGTGGAATCTCCCTCTCTGGAGATATTTAAGAACAGGTTAGATCGACATCTGTCAGGGATGGTGTAGACAGAGCTTGGTCCTGCCTTGAGGGCGGGGGGCTGGACTCGATGACCTCTCGAGGTCCCTTCCAGTCCTATGATTCTATGATTCTAAGAACCCTGCAGCCAACTTATTGTAAATACCAGTCGTGATTTTGACACTGGGCAAAATTCGGATAGTTTTGTAAATAGCAAGGCAAAACTGGCAAAGTCCACTGAATCCATCAGTTTCACAGTTGAATATTGCCACTTTCACAGCAAAACCTGATTTCCATTTTCCACTTGCAAAACCTGCTTATTTTCACGTACAAAAATCAAGGGAACAGCAACACTGCTTCTTAAATCAGCAGAGCCCTCAATGTTCACAGCCAAAGTGTCTAATATTTCCACCATTCCTGAGGCGAAAACTCAATGTTCTATAATCTTGCAGATTACTGAGCTGAGGAGGACCGATCAAGACACAGATTTGAAAATCAAGGCCCTAACTAAAATGGGCATTCCTGACTTGCCTGCTGGTAAGCAGCTATTTGCTGAAAAGTAACAGTATTTATGACATTGGAAGTTCAGTGTGCTAAGAGACCATAATAAAGTCACCATCTTACTGTAATACTGACTTAATCTTTCAAGGCATAGCTCTGATCTCTGACCTGGAAAAACATAGCTCCAAAGATTGAAATAGTCAAGGTGTCTTGAGAGACTGGAAGCAGCTTTCTACTTATAATTTAAAGTACTTAAGTCCTGGCTTGACAAAGCCCTGACTGGGATGATTTAGTTGAGATTGGCCCTGCTTTTAGCTGGAGGTTGGACTAGATGACCTCTTGAGGTCTCTTCCAACCCTGTGATTCTATGATTGCAAAAGGCTGTCAAATTTCAAAAAAGCAAAGCTAGTTCAGACTATCTTCTAATATACCTGTGCTCAAACATAATGAAAATGAGGCATGGTATCAGCAACCGTGCAGAGTTGTAGCCTTCCTGATTCACTGGCACTTGTCTGAAACAGCACAATTAATCAGTTTGTACAGTGATCAGGTGTGGAAACTGTATTTAAGAACAAAGGATTACTATGTTGTTTGTACTAAGGTAGAATAAAAGGGTCTCACCTGAAAGCGGAGTCCGGTTGTGCAAAGTCCTTGCAAACATTGCAAGAGACAACTAAAACTAACAGGCTCGAAAGGCAAAGCATGGTGGTTAGGAAATAGACGCCAACTGACTTGCCTAAGGTCCATGGCTGCACTGGAACACAAACCCAATCTCTGGACTCCCAGCTGAGTGCCCTCTCCACTAGACTGTACTACCTCTGCTTATGTAAGCAGCTACTAAAATACTTAATGATTCAATACTATCTAATTGCTATTTATTGTAATTAGCATCAGCTATTACTGAATTACTTGTGGCTTGGTTACCTAGTTAATTCCATAAGAGAAGTCTTAGATTTAAACCATCACGTTGAATTATAGCTGAAAATGTGCTACAGCCACCACTTGCACACAGATCTGAGTAGTTTAGTGTTATAGTGATCATTAAAATTTTAGATTCAAACACTCAAGTATCTGATTCAGGGGTGAAGGCTTTAAGTCAGGGGTGTGCAACAGTGGCTTTAAGTCAGGGGTGTGCAACAGTGGCTTTAAGTCAGGGGTGTGCAATAATTGTGGAAGGGGGGCCACTTCACAAATTTCAGAAGTGGCCTCGGGCAGAAGGGACGGGACTTCTGGTGGAAGACACGGGGTTGAGAACTACTCTGCTGGGTTCGGTGACATTATATTCTGAGCCAGCCGCAGCTTGTAAGTATTGTTTAATTTAAATGATGCAACAGATTAAGTGTGTTAACTTTCTCATGTTAGTTTCAGACTTCATTTTAAATAAAGTAAAATATTATGTCCAACACAAAGTTTCAATTTTTTCTTTATGGCACAAAAAATCAGCTGGGGACCACACAAGTGAGAAGCAAAAAAAAAAACTCCTCCAAAACCCCCCAGCACTCACTGATGTGTCCCCAACTGAGACACCTCACTCCTTTGGTGCCCCAGCCTCGTAGGGTGAGGGAAAGGGAAGGGGAGCACTGAGGTTCAGAACTTCCCATAGACCAGTTTTACTTTTCTGGGGTTCTGGAGTTAGTGGATTTTATGGAACTCCTTAGGCTCTGGGGTAAGGACAAAAATGAGGGGAATAGTGTGTGAAAGGGCTGCCAACAAGTAGGATAGGGATGAGGTGCAGGATCTGGGAGGGAGCTGGGATGCAGAAGCAGGCTGGATGTAGGGTGTCTGGCCAGGTGGAGGGAGCAGGAACAAGGGAGGGTGCAGTGTGTAACCAGGAGAGAGGGTGCAAGAATAAGGGAGAGTGTCGGAGCAAGGTGGGGGTGCCAGGTTTTAGGGGAGGGAAGTGAAGGGATTGGAGTGAGGGCGGGGTCTGGGCATGAGGGGGAACCTTAGCTAGCTTCGTGGCCCCTTGCAGCAACAGTTGCAGTCACGCTGTCCCGGCCACCCTGGAGGAAGTTCCACAGCCACGCAGACCAGGGCTGACCCCAGAGGTGCCTCTGTGAGGAGAGGCAGGGCTGAGCTCCTTCCCCCATGGTGCATGCCCGTTAGGGGGCAGGGCCTGGAATTGCCTCATGGGCTGGATCAAAGCTCTAGGCGTGCCGAATCTGGACCCTCTTGCGGCTGATTCAGCTGGGGCTGATAGGCAGGAGGAGAGCCCTTATCCCTGCCCAATCCACCTGAGGCCTCACCCCTTCAGGGGGCATGGAGCTGGCCACCCACCCACCTTGTTCAGGGGCTAGCAATACTCTGGGCCATCTCCTACATAAGAACGGCCTTACTGGGTCAGACCAAAGGTCCTTCTAGCCCAGTATCCTGTCTGCCGACAGTGGCCAACACCAGGTGCCCCAGAGAGGGTGGACCGAAGACAATGATCAAGTGATTTGTCTCCTGCCATCTCTCTCCAGCCTCTGACAAACAGCGGCCAAGGACACCATTTTATCCCCTGGCTAATAGCCTTTTATGGACCTAACCTCCATGAATTTATCCAGCTTCTCCTTAAACTCTATTATAGTCCTAGCCTTCACAGCCTCCTCTGGCAAGGAGTTCCACAGGTTGACTACACACTCTGTGAAGAAGAACTTTCTTTTATTAGTTTTAAACCTGCTACCCATTAATTTCATTTGGTGTCCTCTAGTTCTTCTATTATGGGAACTAATAAATAACTTTTCTCTATCGGCCTTCTCCACACCACTCATGATTTTATAGGTCTCTATCATATCCCCCCCCCAGTCTCCTCTTTTCTAAACTGAAAAGTCTCAGTTGCTTTAACCTCTCCTCATATGGGACCCGTTCCAAACCCCTAATCATTTTAGTTGCCCTTTTCTGAACCCTTTCCAAGGCCAAAATATCTTTTCTGAGATGAGGAGACCACATCTGTACACAGTATTCAAGATGTGGGTGTACCATAGTTTTATACAGGGGCATTGAGATATTCTGGATCTTGTTTTCTATCCCTTTCCTAATAATTCCTAGCATCCTATTTGCCTTTTTGACTGCCGCTGCACACTGCGTGGAAGTTTTCAGAGAACTGTCCACGATAACTCCAAGATCTCTTTCCTGATTTGTCGTAGCCAAATTAGCCCCCATCATAATGTACGTATAGTTGGGGTTATTTTTCCCAATGTGCATTACTTTACGCTTATCCACATTAAATTTCATTTGCCATTTTGTTGCCCAATCACTCAGTTTGGTGAGATCTTTTTGGAGTCCCTCACAGTCTGCTTCTGTCTTGACTATCCTCAACAGTTTGGTATCATCTGCAAACTTGACTACCTCACTGCTTACCCCTTTCTCCAGATCATTTATGAATAAGTTGAAAAGGATTGGTCCCAGGACTGACCCTTGGGGAACACCACTAGTTACACCTCTCCAATCTGAAAATTTACCATTTATTCCTACCCTTTGTTTCCTGTCTTTTAACCAGTTCTCAATCCAAGAAAGGACCTTCCCTCTTATCCCATGGCCATGTAATTTACACAAGAGCCTTTGGTGAGGGACCTTGTCAAAGGCTTTCTGAAAATCCAAGTATACTATATCTACTGGATCCCCCTTATCAGCATGTTTGTTAACCCCTTCAAAGAACTCTAATAGATTAGTAAGACAGGATTTCCCTTTACAGAAACCATGTTGACTTTTGTCCAACAAATTATGTTCTTCTACATGTGTCACAATTTTATTCTTTACTATTGTTTCGACTAATTTGCCCGGTACTGAAGTTAGACTTACTGGTCTGTAATTGCCAGGATCGCCTCTAGAGCCCTTTTTAAATATTGGTGTCACGTTGGCTACCTTCCAGTCATTAGGATTTGGCTCTAGTCGCTGTGCCTTTTAATTTCTGTTTAACTAACCTCCTCATTTTTGTGTAATTCCCCTTTTTGAAATTAAATGCCAGGGTGCTGGACTGCTGAGGTGTTCTTCCCACCACAGGAATGTTGAATGTTATTATATTATGGTCACTATTCCCAAGCGGTCCTGTAATGGTTATTTCCTGGACCTGATCCTGCGCTCCACTCAGGACTAAATCAAGAATTGCCTCTCCCCTTGTGGGTTCCTGTACCAGCTGCTCCAAGAAGCAGTCATTTAAGCCATTGAGAAATTTTATCTCCGCTTCTCTTCCTGAGGTGACATGTATCCAGTCAATATGGGGGTAATTAAAATCCCCCATTATTATAGAGTTCTCTATTTTGGTAGCCTCTCTAATCTCCCTGGGTATGTCTACACTACAAAGTTAGTTTGAACTAACGTCCGTTAGTTCGAACTAACTTTCATAGGCGCTACACTAGCGCTCCGTTAGTTCGAATTTAATTCGAACTAACGGAGCGCTTAGTTCGAACTAGGTAAACCTCATTCCACGAGGATTAAGCCTAGATCGAACTTACTAGTTCTAATTAAGGGCTGTGTAGACCCTTAATTCGAACTAGTGGGAGGCTAGCCCTCCCCAGGTTTCCCTGGTGGCCACTCTGGCCAACACCAGGGAAACTAGTATGCCCCCCTCCCGGCCCCGGACCTCTTAAAGGGGCACGGACTGGCTACGGTGCCCGTACCAGGTGCAAGCCTGCCAGCACCCAGCCAGCAGACCCTGCACTTGGCACGGATTGAGCCACCCACCCGATGCCCCCAGCCCTCCCCCTCTTCCCGGGACCAGGCTGGCGGCTCATGGGAGCTTGCCCGGGACCACAAGAGGCGGGCACCCGCCTGGGCTAGTGCGGACATCGTGGACCTCATCCACGACCTCCGCACTAGGCACAGGAAAGTGGCCATCTAGGGCAGGAGAGCTGCCAGCCTGGCCACTCAGGAGCAGGTGTGCATGAAAATCAAGGGGGTCCACTGAGACCCCCCCGACCCTGAGCTTACAATGGCCATCTTGGGTCAGACCAAAGGTCCATCTAGCCCAGTAGCCTGTCTGCCGACAGCGGCCAACCCTAGGGACCCTGGAGGGGATGGACCAAAGACAGTGACCAAGCCATTTGTCTCATGCCATCCCTTTCCAGCCTTCCACAAACTTTGGGCAGGGACACCACTCCTACCCCCTGGCTAATACCACTCCATGGACCCATCCTCCATGACTTGATCTCACTTCCCTTTAAACTCTGTTCTAGTTGTAGCCTTCACAGCCTCCTGCAGCAAGGAGTTCCACAGGTTGACTCTTTGCTTTGTGAAGAACAACTTTCTGTTACTAGTTTGAAGCCTGCTACCCATTCCTTTCCTTTGGTGTCCTCTAGTCCTTCTTTATGGGAACTAATGAAGAACTTTTCTGTATGCACCCTCTCCACCCAACTTCTGCTTTTAGAGTCCTCTATCCTGTCCCCCCTCCGTCTCCTCTTTTCTAAGCTGAAAAGTCCCAGTCTCTTTAGCCTCTCTTCATATGGGACCTGTTCCCAACCCCTGATCATTGTAGTTGCCCTCCCCTCTCCCAGCCTCTCTCTTCCCCTCTCCCACCTCCTTTTCCCAGTCTCCCCCAGTTTTGTTCAATAAAGACAGATTCCATTTTTTAACACAATTGTCCTTTATTTTGTACATCAAGAAAAGGGGCTAGGGAAGGGTAAGTGGAAGGAATGGGGTACTAATTCGAACTAAGTTAGTTCGAATTAGCTCTGTAGTGTAGACGTACCCCCTCAGAATTTCAATGTCAGTATTGCTGTCCTGGTCAGGTGGTCGGTAATATAGCCCTACTGCAAATTTCTTATTATGGAGCATGGAATTACTATCCATAGCAATTCTATTGAACATGTTGATTCACTTAATATTTTTATTTCATTTGATTCTACATTATCTTTCACATACAGTGCCACTCCGTCACCCACCCGGCCTGCTCTATCCTTTCTATATATTTTATATCCCGGTATGATTGTGTCCCACAGATTTTCCTCATTCCACCAGGTTTCAGTGATGCCTATTATTTCAATCTCCTCATTTAATACGAGGTACTCTAGTTCACCCATCTTATTAGTCAGACTCCTAGCATTTGTGTACAAGCACTTTACATATGTGTACAAGCACTCCTCCACTGGAATAAACCACCATAGCTCTATTTACGTCAGTGGAATTACAATGAGGAGTCATGTGGCACCTTAAGACTAACAGATTTATTTGAGCATAAGCTTTTGTGGGTAAAAGCCACTTTGTCAGATGCAAGAAATTAATTTCCCAGGAGATGTGAGTGATGAGCACAGACAAATCCATCCATCACCAACTTAAATAAATATTATTTCTATGGAGGATGCTAATATTTTAGCTTCCACAAACACTCTCCTCTTTTGCCAAGATCGTAATGCGTCCTTGAGAGAATCAGGACACCTTTCCCACACAGTGTAGTGGATGGATGAAGATGTCATGGGGTCTTCAATTTTCACTCCCTAGATTTATGGAAATTGAGAACCAGGGCTACTCTTTTCCTCCTGATTTACTTCTCTACAGGGGGTCTGCCTTCTTACATGAGGGGAAATGGAGTGTTCGGGAGTCAGACAGTATTCTATTAGCAGCCTCTGTTTAGTGCAACTTTCTTAGTCCTGTGGACTAAATACGTTAAGAAATATAATTCTTTATGAGGAGCCAGTGACCTCATACATGCTTGCTTGAGGTTCTGTAGTGGAACATTTAGACCATGGGAAGAGGTAGAAAAAGCTAAATGTTCTGTTTTGTTTCTCTATTAGTTCCAGGATTTTGCTTTCAAAATGGGGAGAAAAGGAAGCCTCTAACATACATGGAGAGCCTCAGACAACTATATGTAAAAGTTTAATGTACCTTTTTCTGTACAACTTGTACTTTAATAATCCTGAGAACATTCCAGAGTAAAACAGTATGTCCTGTTGATTTCAATCAGGAATGAGGTTAGATACAGAGGGACAGGTCAGGCTGAGTAAGAGAATAGAATATAATTCAAATGGATCATTACATTGTGGAGGTATAGGGAGTGTGAGACCAAAAGCAATTTCAGTCTATTACAGGCCATTCTTTCTGTGTCAAATTATCTAAACTCGATGTCCAAAAAGCTCCTCTTTGTAGAATCATGGAGGAATTCATCTCTCCCAGTGAATCTAAGAAAGAGATAGTGTAAAGAATTGTGAAAATGTGCCATACTTCGTGCCTTTCTTTCCTCCCCCCCCCCTTATTCTGCATTTGTGTGCATTGTGTCTTGGGGTAAGCACTGCCCTGAAGAACTGCCCAATGGGCATTTGCGATGGTGCGATTGCACTGCTATAAATGAGGGCATCCACACTACCTATCATGTTGTAATGGCACCTAAAGCAATACGTCCACACACCACACTCATTTGCTGATAATGCTGTGTTTGGCTGAACTGAGTAACTGCCTCAAAGAACCTTGCTTGAAGCATAAAGCCCACCCAGTTTACCTTGGTAACTATATATTGATATCTTTCTGATTTTAACCACTGAAGAAAAAACTGACTAAGGTGTAGATGTGTACAACTTTCTGAGTAAATTGGCTGGCATGTCATAGGATGCAAATTTCCTGGCTTGTTCCATTTAGTCCTCTGTTATTCTGTAGCAGAATACTGTGCTCTGTATTGGCTCCCTTCATCTCACACCAAGTAGGTTGACACTCAACGACACTCAACCATGTGCATTGTAACAGTTAATTTTATCCACACCTGTGCCAGGGCTTCCCATATTAAGCAAGACCACTTTCCCCCTCATTCATCAGGAGGATGCTACAGCCAGAAGGGTTGACAAGATCGGGCTAAATCTGAGCCAGCCACTCTACAAGGATCTCTGTCCACTCAAGAACACACTTTTCCAGCAGCCCATTGTGGGCTCACCTGCCCTCCCCAGGTTTATCTGCAATGTCAATTTTATATTGTGATGGGTGGGAGGGGTGTTGGGCAGCACTCGGTGACTCACAGGTTAAACTCAGGTAGGTTTGGTAAGAAGCCAGAAGAACCAATGGGATACAGTGCTGAAATTTAAATTGTAAATAGATACCTTGCTGAGGCTTTGTGTGTGAGTTCTAATTTATGGCTGGAGGGAACAAGATGAAGTAATCAAAAGAATTATCATGCCTACAAGAAATATTGGGCATGAGAATGGACTGGGCCTTGAAGTACAGATCATGAGTAGATCAAGAAATGTATGTTTAGTTGTGATCCAGGTATCTTGCTTTGTTTTGGTGGTTTGGTTAAACTTCTCTGTGTGAATTCCATACGCCTTTCTTCTCCCATTCACTGGTATCTAAGCTGCAGCCAAGAGACTGTTCCTTTGTGCTTTGATCTGTTCTTTTCTTAGTTGCTCTGTAATACCTAGCAACCAAGTATGCTTTATCAAGTATATCTTTTTGTGTGTTAATAAAATCACCTTTAAAAAAATTTCATTCTTGTATCCTTGAAGGTAACAGGAGCTCTCTGTGTTTGCTTGCCTAGCCTGAGAGGTCAGCTATCAGAGGTACAATTTTGTTTTCTGCAGTGTTTGTGGTTTTTTTGCTTTTTTCATGCTCTCTTGTGGCAAAAGAAGAAATTCAAGACTTTCTTCCTGGTTTTCAGGGTTTAATTCACTTGATAGTGGCAGCCTATCTCTCAGTGTAAGAAAATCGGAGACTCTGGGGAGTTTATGTAAGCAGAGCTTATAGCTGAAAGATATTTGTAAGGTCCCTGTGGGCCCCCACCTTCTGCACTTGGAGTGCCAGACTGCCTCGCTGTGCTAATGGAAAGGTCCCAAATAAGGCTGTGGCCAAAGACAACAATGTCCTAACATCACCCACAACTGTTCTCTCAGCAGATGTGATGCTGGTTTGAGGGTTCTGCATTTTGCTGATGAGGCTGTTGCAGATTGGCTTGGCAAATTCTGCATCCAAAAGGAAACAAATTCCCCATCCACAGGAATTAACAGAGACTCACCAATCTGAGGCAGGAATTGGGCCCCATGTGCATAAAATAGACGTGCTTATGTTTGACAAGTGAAGTATCCTGTCTGCTATGGCAGACAGACCTTTATTCAGAGTGGTTACTAGAAGCATATGTAGGGCATTCTGGTCAGGCTTGCCTTGCCCATATAGGAGAACTAGATAGTTGCCTAGGACACCAGTCTGTAAGGGGTGCCCAAAACCCCACCAATGGGAGCAATAGAAGAAACATTTGCGGGCAAATGCTTTCCTAGAGTGCTATTCTTCCCATCTCCCCCACCTCATGGAGCTTTTCTTCCTTCTCCCACCCCTCTCCCCGCAGAGCTGGCCACGTGGGACTTAGCACTGGCTCCCCACTGCTTTCACCCAAATTACTGAATGGGGGAGGGGCCACCAAAGTCACAGTTGGTTTGTGGCACCAAAGACCCTTGAGCCAGCCCAGATTGTGGGTCTACGCTTTGAGGAACAATTGTAGTGGTGCTGGTGAAACACCACTGTGTGCTGTCCATCGAGGAACGGCAACCAGTTACTGGACCCAGGATGCAGCAGTAGCATTCTTTGCTAAGAGCACAAGTGCACCAGAACTGGCAATACATGTATGTAAAGCTGGTCAGGAATTTTCTGACCAAGCAGAACTTCATTGGGAAGTGCTGATTCATAGGACCTGAATTTTTTGTGGAAGTATTTTGGGTTTCCTGAACTTTCAGCAAATCAAAGGCAGAGTGAGGGGATCAGAATCTCTGGCCCTGAATAGGAAGTACAATAAATTCTGGAGTAAAACTCATCTCCTAGATTTTGGGAGGTTCTTTCTAGCCTGCAAGAGCAAGATGTAAGAGAAATTATTGCGGAGATTTTCCCTCAGTCCTGTGGATTTAAGAAGCCTGACTAAGGTGTGGTAGTACTACAGAGTTTCCAGGCTATAAATGCTTATACTGCAGAGCTTTTCTGTGCCAGGAGGTCATCCCAGAGAACTGGCTTATTTTTTTTTATCATTGTCCAAAAATCCCTTGAAGTGTTTCAACTGATTTAAATCTCCAAGCCTTAATTCTCCTCACTTCACACAATTCTCAGCAGGGACCATCATTTCTCATGCACCTTTATTTAAAGAGATTATTGTGCAAAGGAGCATTCTCATATGCTGAGTCAGAGAAAACAGATGGTGTAAACAGGTTAATCTTTACTTCCAATGGCAATGTCCCCTCTTACATAAGCAGAGAATATGTCCTGTTAGACAATAGCTGATATCAGTGTTTGGAGATCCAAGCTGTAACCAGAGCCTTTTTGTGGTAGATGCTGTACATACACATACTAAGAGACAGTCCCTGCCTTGAAGATCTTAGTCTTAAATAGACAAGGCAGAGGAAGATGTAGAGAGAAAGTACTGTTTAGTCCCTCTGTTCATAGGAGGAACTGACAGAGAAGGAGAGTCACTAACTTACCCATGGTCTCAAAGGACTCCATGGCTGAGCTAGGAAATTAAGATCATCTGAGTAATCAGTCCAATCCTTTCTTTTCATTATAACTTCCTAAATCTGCTACCATCTTTGTACAGAGCTTGGAGGACCTTAAACTTCTCACTTCAGTCTACTCATCTGAGAAACAGTGCAGTAATAATTATCATACTGGAATGTCCTGAGGCTTGGTTAGTATTTGTGAACATTGACAACACTGAGTGAAGGGCAGTATATAAAATGTAATGCAATAATGGTGTTGTAATATCAAAACCAGAGGTCAATATCTAAGGACAGAGGTTAATAGTAACATTCTTATTGATCAAAAATGTTCATTGAGATGCTATATCTCTCTCCCCCTCCCACCCTCCACCTTTAGGCTAAGTAATAGTGATAACCCACCAATCATAATCAGTTCAACTGCTGGTTGCTTATGGGCCTTATAATACCATGGTTTGACAAATCTAACTGAAAATCTTGTATTATAGGAATGTTCTATCTAGTACTTGAATAGACAGGCTGTTGCATAATTCCACATTTATGAAGTCACATTGGTGAATATAGACCAAAGCATTTTTTAAACAGAAAAGTGTGTTTAGAGTTAAGCCTAAAGCCAAGTTTTAAGCTTCTAAGCAATGTGGCCTGATTTCTTTTAAAAGCACTTTCAAACTTGTGAATCTGGCCACTCATTTTTTTTTTTAAATCTTTACCTTGACCTCTGCAGGAAGTGGGCAGTGGCAGGAACTACAACAAAGTTTAATGTAAAATTAGAATTTCAGCCAGAAATGTGGGTTCTGAAGTAGAAGTGTGCATATATACTCACTGAGCTGATCCTGTGAGCAATCTACACAGAACTCCCCTTCATGTAACATGCATTATTGTCCTTTTGGAATTTCAGGTGTCTACCTTAAGTTTTGCAAGGGCTAAATGTTAACACTCTGTTCCTAATTCTCACCCCACTCTCAGCATATCTCCCATTAGCTGTTGCAGTTCCTGCTTGCTCAGCTGTGGTATCTGTGATGGAGTCTGAACCTACCGTAAGAAATATTCCTTGGGAGCCGATTGGTACTGGAGATAGCAAAGGTACTTGATTCTTTGGACAGCTTTTTGAGGGACATTAGGAACACAACAGTCTACTTTTACAGATGACCTGTCCATGCAGAGGAAATTGTAACACTGCTGAGTTATTTATATTGATTACGGTCTTAGGCTCCAAGACAATATAAACCTACAATCGTTGCTTCTACCTAGTCTCCCTCCCACCTTGTAATTTATCTAGTTTTTCATTATTTGAATTATTTCCTGTAGCTTTCACATTTTCCAGTCTCTAAAACTAAAACCCATAGGAAAACTTTCCAGCTTGCACCATTCTGCTTTCCGAAATGCCAGAATGATGGAAAACAGTGCTTCTCCACCTCAGCCCCCACTCTCTAGTTAGCTAAGAACCCCTGGCCAATGTGGCTGGCCCAGCCTCCTGTCATCATCTCCTTTGCAATCTCCACGTGGAGAACCTGTAGCTTAAATTACTACTTCCATTTTTCCAATCCGATTACTATCATAGAGGGGTACCACATCATAGAGGGGCTGATTCTCTGTCATCTCCACCATTAAAAAGTCCCTGTATATGGGATAAAATTCATTTCTGGAGTAAATTCCCATTGTTACCAATGGGTGCTGCTTCTATCAGTCTGAATTTGGTCCCTGGAATTCTCCCACATCAGTCCCCAAAGCCATCTAATGAAACAGTCCATTTAACTTTCCTGATACACCCAGTGAACACATCTATTAAACTTTTATTAAAATAACACACTCCCAGATCAGAGGCTGCTGTAAAAGAGGTGAGATCTACGTGTGCCTATAACTAAGGGTGGTTTTATGAGCATACTTTTGTTAAATAACTGCTCTGATCTTGCCTATTTAGTCTTGAAATTAATGTGCAAAATATGCCCATGAGCAATCACAGCTGAATGGAGTATGGTGGGTTATTACTATTACTTACCTGAACAAGTTGCTATCTGTTTCATATGCTCCAGCAAATGTTGTAATGCATGGAAGTGGAATATATGCATTTGGGATGATGTTAAAAATCTCCTAAATATATTTGGAGTAGAGAGAGAATATAGATTCATGCATACAAATGAATTGCATGCGTTAGGAATCCAGATGCTTATTGGCAATTGGCTATAGGGTGGATCTACAATACAGGGAAAAAGTCTGAGGGGTAGCTGTGTTTGTCCATAACTGGAAAAAAAACTTAAACAACAAATGGTTCTGCAGCACCTTAGAGACTAGCAAAAATGTAAATAGTATCATGAGCTTTCATGGGCACAAACCACTTCTTCAGATGAAGGGAGCAAGAGGTCCAGAGGTACAAATAAATAGCTGGAAAGGGGGGGATGGGGAGGGAAAGAGAAGGGAAAATGGGGAAAGTTAGTTGTGTAACTCAGTTGATGTAGCTTATATCTGTTTATTGCAGGGTCCACACAGCATGCTGAGTCAATGGGAGAAACTCTCTCATCAGCTCCCTTTACTCACCTCATTCCGGTGAAGTACTGGAGTCAATATCTCAGTGATCGTGGATTGTTGGTTGAGTTAGTGAGTCTTTGCTATACCTGCTAAATCAATCCCTGCTGGATGGATCATCACAGCATTGATCCTGGATATAGTGGAGACAGGCCTATAAACTTGGACCCATTTAATTTGTGACTTTAGTTCCAGTAAAAACTTAAAAAACAACAAATAGTCTTGCAGCACCGTAGAGACTAACAAAACATTTGGGCTACGTCTACATTGGCATCCCTTTCCAGAAAAGGGATGCTAATGAGATGAGTCGGAATTGCAAATCCGCGGGGGATTTAAATATCCCCCGCGGCATTTGCATTTACATGGCTGCCGCTTTTTTCCTGCTTAGGGATAAGCGCCAGTCTAGACATGATTCTCCGGAAAATAAGCCCTTTTCTGGAGGATTTCTTATTTCTACTTGAAAGTAGGAATAAGAAATCCTCCGGAAAAGGGTTAATTTTCCGGAGAATCGCGTCTAGACTGGCGCTTTTCTTCGGCTTATCCCCAAGCCGGAAAAAAGCGGCAGCCATGTAAATGCAAATGCTGCGGGGGATATTTAAATCCCCTGCGGATTTGCAATTCCGACTCATCTCATTAGCATCTTTTCTGGAAAGGGATGCCAATGTAGATGTAGCCATAGATGGTATCATGAGCTTTCATGGGCACAACCCACTTCTTCAGTGTAAGGAAAGAGGAACTAATGTATCGGCACCGTGCTGATTAAGGAGAGATTATCAGCTGTAGGAATTTGTTTGAGGAGTTCCAGGCATTTGTCTGAATTACTGTGCATTGTATATTTAATGACAGGAAAAGTACAATGTATATAGTTTTAAAACATTTAACTGTTTTTTTTTTCTCATGGTAAAATTCCAAAGAGAATGTATGTAGCTTTTTGGGCATGAACATCCCAGAACACCAGATAAAACATCCCTGGAGTTAAAGTAAACCTCCTGTATATCCGATCAATCAGGGTAGAGAAATGAGAGAGAGAAATGAGATTGAACACTGCAATTTACTCTTGTTAATAAGGAGGAGGAGTTGATTGGAACTATCCTGTCTCCTCTACTTCCCTCTGCCATATTACTCCTGAAGACGCCATGTTACATACATTTCCAGGCTCAGGTTGGTGCTTCCAGGATATCATTCAGTATGGAACATGTTTTGATAACTGATTAAAGTTTCACTGACTATCTGAGAGACAGTGGAATCCTTTATAAATGTTCATACTGTAAAGATTGTGTTTAGCTAATAAGACAAATACTTTTAATTCCATTCTTTCTGCTCTTTTTAGGAGCAGTTCTAAACTGGGTCTTGTAGTTTAATCAGAATATAAACAAGCCAAACTTGAACCTGCACAGTTAGGGTATGTCTACACTGCAGGGCTAACGTTGAATTAAGCTACACAACTTCAGCTATGTCAACTGCATAGCTTAAGTTGAAATACCTTAACTCAGCTTTAGGCACTGTCTACACAGCAGGAAGTCGAAGGAAGAACCTTCTTCCTTTGACTTCCCCTGCTCCTCACAAAATGAGGGTTACAGGCGTCGAAATAAAGGCTTGTAGTGTAGACATACTCTCAGGTATGGAAACACTGCTGTGTAGACATACTCTCAGCTATGGGAAAGGCTAGAGCACTGTATATATGATGATGGGAATGGCAAATCCATTGGCATATGATGGTTGGGGAGCCAGCCATTGGTGTTGAAAGCAAGCATTAATTAAGACAAGGTAATGAGAGAAGTGCAAAAAAGGCAGTACATCATGCAGCACATTCTTCTGGGTAACTTGCCTGAATGGTACCCTATGTGAATCAGTTTCTGTTATTTTGTCATGGATGCCACTGCTTTCACTCAATTATCTGGTGTGGTCTCTGTGTTGCCCAATTCGTGTCTGTATGTAATGTCTGTAGGTAGCACACAGTTGCCTGCCTAAAAGGGACTGACATGCTGCATGGAGAGACTGCTGTCACATGGGCATTGTGATCCTCTGATTACGGAGGGTGTTTTGGCCTGCAGCTGACTGTAACTGGTCTATTTTGACCTGGTATGTGGGCACTGATCTGTGCAGTACCTTTATTTCTTAAATGGTTGCTTGGATCTTTTTGCATAGGTCAGGGCATCTGTGTAGTTTGAGTTGGACGTGTCCATTTCTCCCAGAAGAGCTGTGGAGAGTGCCTGTGTGCTTCTTGTTTTTGGATCTGGGAAGGTGCATCTTTCAGATCCTGCTGCTCCTTCTTGGCTGGACTCGGGATATGATATATAGAGCAGCAGATAAAGGAGTAGGATATACCATCCCTTCCCACCCCGACTTGCTCTCTCTGCTGCATGTGTGGGGATGAACATATGTCAACATGGGGTGTGTGCAGCAGCTGATTTCTGGTCTTGCTGTGAATGCAGAGTTAACTTTCTGTGCTGCCATCGTTAGTAGGATAACCAGATACACTCCAATGGTGACCATAATTGCCATGCATCTCAGTACTGAATCAAGTTTTTTATGTTATTTGTAGACCACAAGCTGAGGCAAGGTTTCCTCTCCCTTTGTTATGTTACTCAGAGAAAAGTTGCTGAGTCTCTGTGTTGAGCTAATATATAAAATAAATAAATGAGACTGAATTTCTATGGGCACTTTGCTTATGGGCACTTTGCTTATTGACATAAGCTAGTGAGTAAAGCATTTTGGATGAGAGCCATTTGAACTCTAGCTCACAGCAAACACTGGAGGTTGATCCGAATCCCAATTAGTGCTAGTATTTAACTTTTGAGCATTTTCTGGGCATGCTGCACTTACATTGTTTTGTGCATTAATAGAATTATTGGAGAAACAATATTAATTGATGTTAATGTTGGGACTGCCAAGAACAAAAGGCTTTAAACTCTCTTGACAGTTTTTTAATACTGACAATGCTGAGATTGGCATTGAAGCACAAAAGGTGTAACATGGTCAGAGCAGTGGCCTTCTAATAAGAAGATTTCAAGATGGAATGGAGTAACCAAGCTTTATGGTGCTGATTCTGAGTGAGAGTCTGCTGCTCAACCCCTTCTGGCCATGTGCAATCCCAGCTGTGAATTAAATAGCCAGAGTAACCGGATTTCTTCTGGAGATGTGAAAACGGTCTTAATGGTATAGGGCAACTATAACACAATATCTTCTTTCGTGTTTAGCAAATTTGGGAATTTTTTTGGATTATACTAATGGCTAGACACTCCATCAAAGATCAGGACCCACTGCACTAGGCCCTGTACCAATGCATAGTGAGAGATGGATCCTGTACCAAAGAGTTCACAATCTAGCCAGACTAGCCCGAGAAGACAGGAAACAATCTAACCAGACTAGCCTGAGAAGACAGGAAACAAGTTAGAAATGGCATATCCAAAGCCTCTCCCCCCTACCATGGGTCAGCAATAGAACCTTGTATCTCCTGCTTCCTATCTCCATTGTTTTATCCGCTAGGCTAGACTACCTTCCAGGGTTCTGAGCTACCTACCTGCCAAGATCTTTTTTATTTGAACCCGGACCTTGAAATGGGTGTGCTAATTCTTTTGGCATTCCAAACATACATTCCACTGAATGTTACATAGTTGTGAAACAAAAATCAAACCCCAAAGATTAGTATTTACAAGCACTGAAAACACTCTGGCTTATTGAACGAGGATTCCTTCATGCTTGGATTTTTGCTTTCTTTGATCACATCATCTAGCCAAGCCACATTCTATAAAGTTGTCTTTGTTCCAGCTCAACATCAACAAAATGGCACTTAAAGACCCTGAAAAATAACCATTCAGTGCATAAAAACCCAACTAATGAAGTGTATGAATCTAATGTCTGAGTTAATTTTCCATCATATTCGTTTTAGTCCAGCCGGTCAATATATTTTAATCATGCTATACCCAATCAAACAATCAAAATAAACTACCTTTTAAAAGATGAATTCACTTAATTTGCAAAAATGTACTTAGTGTATAGGAATTTTTACTTTTTTTGTGTGTGTGGGGGGGAGCTCTGTACGTTCGTTTAAATACTATTTCCATTTGTATTACATTAGAGTTGACGGAGGGGAAAAATGAATAGCCATCTGCTAAGCAGTTTATTTCTTATAATGAGAACAAATCTGCAATGTCACTAAGCTATAGGGTACGGAGAACTAACTTTGTGGGGAGTGAGTTTCTTGCAGTACAGAACACAAGATGTTATAGACCAGATTCTTGTTTACACTAGGATCTCTCTACATTGCTCTGGTCTGAAAATGGGAGTAAATTGTATTGACGTTAGCTGACTAACACAGACAAACTTTAGTGTAAAAATAAGAATCCTGCCCTACTTCTTCAGCTGAGGCTCTCAAAGAGCTGTCCAAAAGTTAATTATTGTATCACCTCTGTAATGTTGTTATCAATTTGCATATGGGGAAGGTGAGGTGGGGTCATTTTGTTTTATCCAGAATCCCAAGCTTGTTAGTGGCAGAGAATGTTCTTTTGGCCTTATGATGACATTAAATTGCAACAGAGCGTGGGCCTATAGACCAAAGCAGACTATGAAGAACTTCAAAAAGATCTCACAAAACTAAGTGATTGGTTAAATGTAAAGTAATGCACATTGGAAAAAATAATCCCAACTATACATACAATATGATGGGGGCTATTGTAGCTATAATTAATCAGGAAAGAGATCTTGAAGTCATTGTGGATAGTTTTCTGACAACGTCCACAAAGTGAGCAGCAGCAGTCAAAAAAAGCAAACAGGATGTTAGGAATCATTAAAAAAGGGATAGAGAATAAAACGGAGAATATCTTATTGCCCTTATATAAATCCATGGTATGTCCACATCTTGAATACTGCAGACAGATGTGGTCTCCTCATCACAAAAAAGATCTACTGGCATTGGAAAAGGTTCAGAGAAGGGCAACTAAAATGATTAGGTGTTTGGAAGGGGTCCTATATGAGGAGAGATTAACGAGACAAGGACTTTTCATCTTGGAAAAGAGAAGATTAAGATGGGATATGGTAGAGGTCTATAAAATCATGAGTGGTATGGAAAAAGTGAATAAGGAAAAGTTATTTATTTGTTCCCATAATATAAGAAATAGGGGCCATCAAATGAAATTAATGGACAGCGGGTTTAAAACAAATAAAAGGAAGTTCTTCTTCACGCAGCGTATAGTCACTCTGTGGAACTCCTTTCCTGAGGAGGTTGTGAAGGCTAGGACTATAACAGGATTTAAAAGAGAACTATATAAATTCATGGAGGTTAAGTCCATAAATGGCTATTAGCCAGTATGGGTAAGGAACGGTGTCCCTAGCTTCTGTTTGTCAGAGGGTGGAGATGGATGGCAGGAGAGAGATCGCTTGATCATTACTTGTTCGGTTCACTCCCTCTGGGACACCTGGCATTGGCCACTGGCAGCAGACAGGATACTGGGCTGGATGGACCTTTGGTCTGACCCTGTCTGGCCATTCTTCTGTTCTTATAATGCATGCACATAGGCCCTCTTAAGCCTGGGGACTGCTGGGGGTTGTGGCCTCTCATCATGCTGAGAGAGGTCAGCTGATGAAGTGGGGTCAGCTGACTAAGTCACCACATATTGGCTTAATCTTGAAAAACTGAGGGTGGAGGCATGACTTTGGCAGCAGGGGAGCAAGAAGGCCAGGAATGGCTGCCTAAGGGAAAATTGTGTGCTCTGACCTCCTGTCTGCTGAAGGCTCGAAAAGTCTGTGGTAGCTTGGATGTAGTGCTTTGTGTTTCTCTGCATCAATTTGTGATAACAAAGTAGGCTCTGAGGAAACAGCCACAATGTTATGTGAACTTTATTCTACCTTTCCTGGCTGGTGTACCTGCCTGTGGCTTACCAGAGCCCTCAGCTGTTGTCGCTAGTGTCGTGAGCTAGGGTTAAAATAGTGCATTTTGGTTCAATTATAAGCCTTATTACTCTCTAAATTAGAGTAAGAAAAGGAATTTGAGAGGCAGCATGGTCCAATGGCTGGGGCCCAGACTAGCAGAGAGAAGCCAGGTATCCTAGCCGTGGCTCTACCACGGACTGATTATAGGGACTTTGGAAGTTGTTTCACTGTGTTTCCCCTCCTGCTCTGTCTTGTGCACTAGATTGTAAACTCTCCTGGGCAAGGAATGTCTCCGTATATTTATACAGTGCCCTCCCAATTGTGTAGTGATCGTATTGGCTATTATAGTCACAAATAATAATTTGTCTAAAAATGTTTTTGATTGCTGTCTGGCTGGAGTAGCTGTTTCCCTTGTAAATGTCAAGTAACTGATTGAATGGATTTGAAGTTTCCATTTGTTAGGAATTAGTCCTTTGGCATGTCAGAACCACACTTTTTTCAGTCCTCTAACTTTACATTGGAATGATTTGTGCACTTAAAAACTTTCAAAATGTAGAAATAAGTACAGTCATGAGGGAGGTGTTGTGTGTGTGGGGGGGAGGGGAAACAATTAAAATACGTTGCTCAGCAGTATGACTCTATCCCAGTCAGCAAAACTGGTGTGATCCTGTGCCAGTGCAAACTTACATTTTCAACTTACAGATGTTGGAACGCACCAGCCAACTTGCTGGTACAAGGAAAACTTCTGGTTTAAACGGTCTAGTGGGCAAAATTTTCCTTCCTAGCAAGATGGTAGAAGCCACCGCTTTTCTTGCCAGCACACTATGCAGGGGATTTGCTTTTTAGCTCAACTCCTACAAATTTTACAGTTTAGCAGAGAAAAATACGTATGGCCTGGCTTAGGGCTGCTGCCACTACTGTTCCCTGGCAGAAGCAAATGTGGAGGTTTGGGCAGGTCCCTTCCCGATGAATTAGTCCATGTGATACTTTTCAGATTCTGAAGGACAACTGCAAAATGTAGATGCTCATTCAAACCAATGCTTGTAAGATCAGGATCAGTTTCCAAGCATCACATGGTCTAGAGTAGATGGGAAGGAGTGTGGCCCCAGGATTTTATACTAGTTGGTGGTGATATCTGGGAGGGAGGCAGGCCCACACATCTCAGTCCACTGCCACGTGAATTGGTCAGATATTTACAGTGTGCCTAACACACTGAGCACTGGGAAAATCTGCTTCTAATTGAACACTACTGAAAACCCAGAGAGAGAGAACAAACAGGCTACCTTGTTAGCTAGTTGCTCTCCATCACACTCAGCTCCCTGTGGGGTGGAACTGGAACACACTAGAAGAACTGACAAAGAATTAATGGAGTGGTATTTTCTGTCCTGAAGGCTACGGAGTAGCATTAAGGAGTTAGAGTACCCCACAAATGGTCAAGCTGGAAATCTCCTGCGGTATTTACATGGAAATTGTCAGTGAGGAGGCAAGAAGACTTGTTCCTTGCTAAAACTGAGAGCATGGAGGATGCTCTCATAGGCACTTGTTAAGGAAAATTCACTGTTAAGCAGAAAGCTGAAGGCTTTGGAGAATAATTTTACAAGCAATAGCTTTTGGGTATTGAGCATCAAAGAAACTGCTGAGTTCATGAAACGTATGTGGAATTTATTAGTAGCCTTGCTAGAAAGTCTATTTTCTGCCATCTATTTTTATTCAGGACTTTCCCATTGATGTCAGTGGAGATTTACATACACTGATCAATGACATGTTGTGACCTTACAATCGTGGAAGATTTAACTGTGAATATTGCAAAAGAAGTGTCTCTTCAGATATTTGTTGCTGTCTTTTGATCAACAGTAGATAATTTTCTCTTTGAGTCTGTAATTCCAACAGGACACTTTTTTTTTTAGTTATTAATTTCCAGCAAATGTCAGTTTCAGTGGCTCAAGGAAGGCAAAGATGGTTACTGGTATTAGAATATTCTAGCTTGTGTTTGGTCTCAAGTATCTACATTTTTATTGGTCAGCTATATGCCCTCAACTGTTAAAGAACATATAAGCCATAACATATTTACTTTGTTTTTGGTAAAAAAATGTCCCAGCCAATTCTGTAATTGTAAGAGTAGACATAATGTTATGTGACAGAACTTCCTGCTATGTCTTGTTTGGGATGGAACTTTTTTCTTCTCTCTTTTTCAAAGATAGGAGGATGTAGTGGTAAGGGGCAGGTGAGTGGGCCATTTGGGGGAGGGAAGGACGTGCAAAGACCCAGGGAGCCGAGAGAGGGACAGTTGGAGTGTGGCAGGCAGGGACTTACCGCTAGTCTCAGTACTCACAGCATCTCCTGGTTCTCTTTGTCCCCAGGCCTAATGTGCAGCTCGGAGAAGTCCTTGTGCCTTGGCAGCAACTGATTGATGGACATGAGGCGCTGTCCCCTGCTACCTCCACCTAATGGAGAGGCTGCCCCCAGGGTGCAGGAGCAGCATGGGGTCCCGGCCTGCGAGCCACCCACCCCAGCGGGCACAGGTCTGTATGGTACCACCGCTGTTGCCAGCTCTCCACTGCACCTGCTGGCCACTTGCTGGGGAGGTGCCTTCCCAGCACCAATGGCAGCCTGTGGGGAGGGGCCCCAGCTGCACCCCGCCCAACCTGGTCCGCTGGGCCACCTACTGCTGCGCCCGCTGCCACCACAGGCAGAGTTCCCCTCAATTCATTTCTCAGGATATGTCTACACTAGCCCCCTAGTTCGAACTAGAGAGGCTAACGTAGGCATTCGAAGTTGCAAATGAAGCCCAGGATTTAAATATCCTGGGCTTGATTTGCATCTTCCCAGGCGCCGCCATTTTTAAATGTCCCTTAGTCCGAACTCCATGCCCGCGGCTACACGCGGCACAGAGTAGGTAGTGCGAATTAGGATCTCTAATTCAAACTACCCTTACTCCTCATGGAACAAGGTGTACCAGTAGTTTGAATTAGAGATCCTAATTCGAACTACCTACTCTGTGCCACGTGTAGCCACGGGCATGGAGTTCGGACTAAGGGACATTTAAAAATGGCGGCATCCAGGAAGATGCAAATCAAGCCCGGGATATTTAAATCCCGGGCTTCATTTGCAACTTTGAATGCCTACATTAGCCTCCCTAGTTTGAACTAGGGGGCTAATGTAGACATACCCGCATTTTGGCATTTTCTAGAAACTTCTCAACTCTTCCAGTGTATTCTCAAATGTTCTCTTTAGTAGATGGTGTGATAGACAGCTCTCCTTTTATAATAGTATAGATTTCATCTTCTAGAAGCACAAAAAGAAGTGGTTGAATGAATTCCAGGGAAAAGACATGTTCAGTTAAATAATTGATAAAGGTGGATCTAAATCCATCCTCCTTGACAAAGTTCTGAACATTCCTTGAACTTTAGGAGAGATCCAATCCATGATTATGAGTAGCTTGACTCTTTGTCTCAAATGGAATAAACCAAAGCAACAAATAAAAACAGCCATGAACTCTGGGAAAGTTTGGATCTAGTTCTTCACCTAAACTGTCATTGAGGCCAATTGCTAGTCTTTATTCCATTCACATGCATTCTATTCTGCAAGTATGTGATCTTGTCTGAAGTCACTCTAGTGTTCTTCCACTGAACTGTCAACAGGCATGGAGCTGGAACTTGGGGGATGTATTTAAATTTCTCCTAAAGGAACTGATCAGCCCTCAAGTCACACAGCAGTTCTGCCAATGATCTTTGTAGGTTTATAGTCAAATATGTATCAAACCACAAGGTTTGGCAGGACTGCTAGCTCACACTGCTCAAGTATATTTTCTGCATATACATTGGATTTTTTAACTATTCCTTTGGCATATTCTTGTCATCCATGTTTAGCATAATCTACTTAGTAAAATTGGGAAGTCTTTGAATTGTAGCTCTGAGAGGATTCATTGCCTCACCAATTAAGATTCAGTAATATATTAGATAGTCCTTGCCTTACAAGGTTCCATTTTACTATCAGTTTAATGTGCATGTGGTAATTATCTATTTTGGGGTGACATTTAATAGACTGCAGTTCACGGCTGCTCATTTCATCCTTTTGTATGGGGACTTCTGGGAAAGAACCAGCACTTAACATTTTGGGATCCAACAAAAGAGGAGAAAATTATACCCCTTGGCCATACCCCTGTGATCTTGTATTTTTACTAAGGTAAAAACAGAAGATTCAAAGTGTATTTGGGATCACTGCCTAGTTTGTTTTATAGTCCCTTTGTGTTCCTTTTGTGTCTGGATTTTTTTAAAGAGAACCCATCCTAATCCTTAAAATTCTGATCTGCATGAAAGAAATACTCTGGAGGATTTTTTTTTTTTGAGGAAGGGGGAATGGGTAACCAACCCACATCCTTTTCTGGACTATTTTTGCTTATGCTGCAGGTATAGCTTTGTGGTAGCCAGCAATTTGGTGCTTATTGGAAGTAGATCTGAAAGACTCTGTCTATATTAAATCCAATTATATACTTGGATGTAAAACTTGTTTGTAGGCAAATTAAAGGATTTGGGGTTTTTCAATTTCATTTTACCATTTCGTATAAAAAGTACATTACAACAATGGTACCAGTGTTTTTTTATTAGTATAATTAGTAAATATCTAAAGAGTTCTGAGAAAATTAGGAACCTGATTGTCCTCTAATTTACTTTGGTATAACCTGGCAGTAGTTGAGGACAGGCACAAAAGTAGACCAATTCAAGAGCATGTTATAGGAATGCACTTAGCATTATAATGCCCCTGGGTGGAGGAGATGTATTACTAAAGATAGGGCAGTGAGGGGCAAAGAGATCGTTTCTTGCTCAAAAATCATAAAGAGCCAGGAACTGAACCAAAGTCTCTCTAAGTCACAGGCCAGTAATATAGCCACAAGATGATCTGGTGTAAATGAGAGGAGAAGCAGGTCTATTGTGTCTAAAATGACCTTTTCTGGTCTTACAAATTGCATTGTGTCTCTGATGCTGCAAACCCGCCCCAGGCCTGGTCACTTTCACAGATCTGGGGAGCAAGAAAGCCCTTCCTGATGAACTATAACTAGTAAAAAGATGAAAATAAAAGAGGAAAGTGCAGCTTGCACATTTGCAATAAGAAGGCTTGAGAGGGACAAATTAGAGCAAGCCTTTTCTCTGTCTGGGAGCAACCCATGCAGCAAAAGGAAACTCTTTGCAAGGGGTTTTCTTTTGCCTGGTTGAGAGGAGAGTGGGATTGGGTTTCCTCAGTGCAGTAGCTTGTAGAGCAGGGTGAGAAACACAGCTTTAATATTTTTTTTTTTTTAGTCTAGCACAACATTATTAAAAAGAAGCAGTTTGCCTAATGGGTTCAAAGTGCCCCAAAAGGCATGTTGAAAAAAAGTTGGCCTCTGAAAATTAATCCTACATCTGGATTTATGTGGAAGAAAACCTCGGGCGAGATCATCAGCTGGTTTAAATCAGCAGGGCTCTGCTGGAATTGCTAGAGCTGCGATGATTTACACTAGCTAAGGATCTGGCCCGCTGATATTTCACTGGCACTATCTGAAGTCTTCAGCTATATTTGATTTATGGGCCATATTCAAAGCTAATATGACTTGATTTAGCTTGGTTGACGTCAGTGGAGCTACGTCCGTTTCAACCATTTGAGGTTCTGGCCCTATTTTCTTCAGCTAATGTTGTGTTCTCTCTGCCAGAATTTTTTTTAATGGCGCACATTCCACAGTGCCAGCCTCTCAGCTGCTGTACATCAGTATTGGTCTACCAATGCCAGTGGAGCTTTGTGAATTTACATCATTGTAGAATCTGTCTCTAAGTTTTCATCTGCAGATCATCTATTTTAATAAGCTATTAGGTGAATAAAACATGAAGAAGCTATTAAAAGTGACTGAGGATTGCAGTAGACCTGGCACATAGGAGCTTTGCTTCCACTTAGCACAAATATATCTGCGCTGAATACTCTCCAGAAAGACTTGTACCCAATTCTGTTGACTTTGTGAAGGCAAATTATAGAGGACACTAATCCATGCTGATTAAAAAGTGAGACTGGGCGGAGTAGTCAGTGCAAATGGACATAAATACAAGTACCCACACTGGAGGTTTGTTGGAAAATAAGCAGTGTCTAGCTTTAGAGCAAACTGCTATACTGTAGATGGAAGATCAAACACTTTCCCCCTCCACTAAAACTTGGTTATTAAAATGTTTCTCCAAAGTAGCTTGTCCCTGTCAGAAATCGAAGGTCATAAAGGAAAAAGTCAGAGTTTATTTACTTCCACCCTGCTGCTCTAATTAAAGGGCTGAAGCCGGTTAGCTCCACTTGATTCACTCAATAAGCCCCTAACCATTTATTTTGAAGAAGGAAGGAGAGGGGGAAATAGCCACATCCTCCTGATAGTGATCAAAGACTTTGAAGATCAGCAATTTGCTTAGTTTGCCTCTGCTGTACTCAGGAAAGAGAAGTTCACAATTTAAATACATGCGTTTCAAGAAAAGCCATGTCTGACTCAAACAGGTGGAAAGGTAGGAAGGAATAATCATCTTGGCATGAGTTACAGAAAGAACTAACAGTCTTGACTTCAAGTTTCTTGCCTACTGTAGCTTAGCATTAAGTGTGGGGTTTTAGTCCTTGAACTTCCTTGTGCCTCTTTAACAGGAAAAAATACCAGTGAATTTTTGGAAATGTAAATTATGGGCCACAGCAACCACAATACATGATAGCAGCTCAACCCATTTTCACTTGACTAAAATGGTGCTTTGGAGGGAAAAGGGGTACAGCCTACAAATAAAGGATCCAAATAGCAACATTCTGATGCTATAGGGCCAGGTACTGCAATATATTAAGGTCTCTTTGTGCTGTTAGATTGGCACTAAGGGACCTTATAGCAATCCTCAAGGGACAGCTGATGATTCCTTCAGCATAGGAGAAAAATCTCAGCAGTGGAAAGCAAGCATATGCTAGGGGTCCGACAAGAGCAAGGGGATGGGAGGGGGGGGATTAGCAGCCAAACTGGGTAGGGAGAGAGGGCAGGATGTTTATCAGTGCAGTGGTGCTAGGATGTGATTACAGGCTGGCCAAAGTTAGATAAGCTATGTAACAGGTACAAAATCCTAGGATTCCCCTCTCCTCTGCTGCAGTGGACTCTTCTCCAAACCAAGTTTAGGACTGAGTCCATTACTTTTCCCAGCAGCATAATTGCACATATAGGCAAGACTGAGTGCATATGATGGGAAATGAAATCAAATGATACTTTCTTTAAACAGGATACAATTAACCTGTGAAATTCATTGCCACAGGATGCCACTGAGGCTAAAGTCTTAGTAGTCTTCATGAAAAGATTAGACATTTATGGAGACAATAAGAATGCCCCCACTTATATAAGATAGTATGAAAATGTTTTATTCACTGAACAATGAAAAGATAAGGCAATCTTTAATAGGTGGGGTTAGAAAAAAATTTCTTTAGGTGGTTATTCCATAATTGTCCATTATTAGAAGCCAAAACTCCCAAACCTGGCAATCCCTGTGCAGAGGGGCAGCTCAAAGCAGGGTGAAATTCTCTCTAGTTGGTGTTGCAGTTGGAATTAAAACTCAGATCTCTAGCTCCTAGTCATGTGCGCAGGCCTTTAGACCACAACCATAGATAGAAATGTGCAGAAAAGGATTTTAAGAGTCTAGATTGAAAAACTGACAACGTGGGCCAGGCCCTCAACTTGTGCAGCTCCATTAACTTCAGTGGAGCTATCGGAGTTGCCAGCTGCTATCATTTTTATCACAAATCTTGTGATATTTAATGTTTTCTTAAAGCCCCAGTTCCTGAAGTCAAGAGAATCTTTGCTTGCTTTTTTTTAATGAAAGTTTGTATCCCTCAGGGTCGTGAAGAAAAGGTTGGAAGTGCGACTTTATTATTGACTTTTCTTATTTTCACAAATTTGTGAGAGTTTTAAATCTCATTATTTTTAGAGAGCTGACACGTGGTTTTTGAAAGCTTGGAGTATGCTGTGCAGTGCTCTCTGCCAGTATACACCGACTCAGGCCTGTAAACTGGCCTGTGCGGTTTTCTAATTTGTGAAGCTCAAATCTTACCCTTTCCAACCTTGTTTTTTAATCCCTGCTTCAAAATATCAAAAATTAGCTAGGTCACGCACTGCTTGTATGCCAGCCCTCATGATTTAAATCAAAGCCAGTTTTGAGATCAAAACTGCACTATCAAATTAAACCCGTAACATTTCTTATGACTGGCAAGCCTCCAAATCCATTATTTTTTAAATTTGTAAGAAAAATATTGTGTGTCAAATCAGAGCTCAGATGAATGACTTAAAGCCCTGAAAATAGGAGTGTAAAATCAAGACCATTTATCTATGTAGTCATGATCACTGATGCCATATAGCGCCTTACAAATACTTAGAACCTGGCTGTCGGAGAGCAACAAGCTTTTTAAGACATTCAGAGATTTGTCTTTTTTTATTCTGCTTTGATAGACCTTTAAGTCAAAATTGCTCGGAAGCAACATGTACAGCATCATGGAGGTAAGTGGAGTCCAAACAGTACATATCTAGGTAACTGTGATGGGTATTGCAGGTTCTCACCTATTTTAATTTGGGAGGAGAGTATAAAGCATGCAGGGATCCCCAATCAGCACTGCTAAGCAATGGACTTGTTACATGCGGGGTGGTGAAAGGTACATTTCTACAATAAGCAAGCATATTGCAGCAAGATACAGGCAAGTTGTCTTCTTGGTGGTGCCTATAAACCTTGTTAAATGCTGATGTTCCGGTCTTTTAATTAAAACAAGCTGGCATTTATGGCCTCATGTAATCAAGAAAGGGAAGGTTTTATAACCTCTTTTTATCTTCTGACATGTGGTGAAGGAAAATATTACTCTGCTTTAACCCAAGCACGTCATCTGGAGGAAGGAAAAGTTTGTCCAGTTTTTACATGCATATGGCTTTTCATTGTTTGCCTTGTTCGCATGAACACCAGCATTATCTGTATCCGCTTTTGAAGTGAGCCTAATTATATGCTGTTAGGTGAAGAGTACCAGTCTTCCATCGGTCTGTGTATAATAAAACAACTGTGCATGCATTGTAATGGCATGTTTAGTTGAGTGGTCTTCCTCATTTTGTTGTGCTTCCTTCGCTGTTGGTAGTTTCAGGCTGCTATTACAGAGTGCATTAGCTAGCACATGAATCATTCCCTTTTCCCATGGCCCCGTCTCTACTCCAAGCTTTCCACTGGAGTGAAATGACAGTCTGCAATGCTTTCATGTGCATGATTTCTTGGTATAAACAGTATTTCACATTCCACTGTAACCTCTGTTTTAAATGGTTTTTCTTTCTAAAGTTCAGGGCACTATCATATTCAGATGTCTCTCTCTCTTTTTTTTTTAAAGCTTTTATGTTCTTCTTCGGGAGAACCTCACTCACTACTCTAACAAAGCCCCAGGCTCAGCATTGCTCCATGGAATAAAGATTTGTAAGTTCTAAAAACGGATTCTTGATCTGTGGGCTGGCAGAGGTTTCAAATGTCACACAAGTGATGTGTTCAGTCCCAAAGGCAGCAATTGCCCTGTATTGTGTAGACATTCCCAGGGATGCTTATGAATGAAGGGAGAGTAACAGGTCTACTCTTCAACTAAAACCAGAAAGAAATGTTAATGGGGGAGAGGGGGAGGAAACAGTTATTGAAAGCATGCAGTAGGTAAAATGTGATCCTTATGACTTTTAATGTATACAGGGTGTAGCCATTCAATTCACGAGATTTTTGTTCCTCGTGGTATGAGTCAAAAGCAGAACTAAATGAAGTGATTTTGTGATTCAAATTATAGGGCCTCATTTTGCCTTTTCGTACAGCACTTTTATGTTGGTGTAACTTCACTGATCTCTGTGTGGATCATCCGGATTTATACCCCTCTAAATTAAAGGAGAATTGGATCCATAGATCTTTATTTGATCCTAAAGTCAGATTTAAAAAAAAAATTCCTTAGGGATATGCTCCAAACCTCCAGTATCAGCAGTGTTTTATTTTTACTATCATAAAATAACTGTAGCCTGCATTCTTTATGGCCTGGGACAGAAGAATGCAGTGAGCTGCATGAAATCACTAGTTGCTGCTGTCTAAGTAGAAGAGGCTTTTCATTAAGTGCTGAAGCGTGTTTAAAAGTATATCTTTCTGTACGACAGGAACCTGGAGTAGCTTTTTTAAAAACAAATAATGAACTGGTCTAAACTGGAGGAAAGAAGAATTTCCCATCTGGGGAAGACTGAAATATGGGCCACTTCTAATTGCTGTTTCTTCCCCATAGCCCTAAAGCTGTGGTTTCCAACCAGTTCTTAAGCAGTAGCTACTATAGCAAACTAGCCACACTCAACCAGCTAAATAGCCACATGTGGCTAGTGTGTTGGACCTCACAGCCCTAAAGATTGTATCATTCATTCTAGGTACTGTTTATGTGGCTATAATGAAATGCTGTTAAACTGACTGAAGTCTCATTAATTAGAGTGTCTGTCTTAGTGGCTAATATACATCTTAACTAACTCAAATTTCACTGAAATGGTACTTCATACTCTACTAAACATAAGTCTGAAACCAAATGTCTTTTTGCTTCACAGCTCCTGTTATAGGAGTTTTGTCTGTAATATACTGGGCTACATCTATGGATCAGACTACATGTGAATCGTATCAATAGAGTAGGCTGAGTATGGAAACACATTTGGTTGAATTTCAGATTGGTTTGATCATGTGCGTGTCCCTTTTTATTTATTATTTGCAAACATTTGTTCCCATAGATTTTTGTCCCTCTGAATGGTTGCTGTTTAGGAAATAGTTGTTGTTTATAGGTGAAATTTACTTCTGCACAGGGAGCCAGAAATGCCAAGATAAACCGAGATAAGCCAGAAATGCTACAGATAAGCCAAGATTTCTCTCTCCCAGTGAACCTTGGAAATGTGCTGCCTTTGTGGTCTGCAACAATTAAAATAAAAGGAGAGATTTACTTGCATTGTAGCTGTGTATTATTGTTTAGACAAAATGGTCTAGTTTTTGGGAGGAATTTGCTTCTGTTTGCTTGGAGGTTGTGAGATGCTTTGCTAAGGTTTAAATGTCTCTCTGTCCTCAGATACAGAAATAAGAGAAGACACAATTTAAAAGGCCAGATCCTCAACTGGTATGAATCTGTGAAACTGCTTCTACTACTGTATGTTGATTTACCTCAGCTTATCTGGTCCAAAAAATTCAGAGCTGGTCCAAAACTGAACAAAAGTCAATTGAAAGAATCTTCACGTTCGTAAAACCTCATTTTTCCAAAAGAGGGAAATCAGCTTCTGTCCTGTGCATTCACAGCGCAGCGCATATTGGCTGATTATGGCTCAATAACTGACATTGGCCGAGAAGGCAGCCTCTTGGCTGCACCCTTGGCTAGTGGAGGGGAAATATTGTCTGCCAAGTTGCCTGAAAGAGAAGCTATCAAATGAAAAAATAATTAAAAATGCAATGCTGCAAGGGTCACAAAATATTGTAAATAGGAACATATTGAGCTTTTTGGTATATTTGAAGTGCATTGTGAGTTGGTTGGCTAGCCAGCTGTATGTGTGTAACTGGGTTTGCATGTTCATGGTGACAGGTAAAAGCAACTATTTGGACTCTTTTTGTGTGTATAAATACCTGAAACACGGTTTTTTCATGAAAATGTGTTTTTTGCAGCAATTTTTACACAATTAGGTTTTTGTCTCTTCCCCCCACCCCCCCATTTTTCCTGGAAGACTCTAGATGGCTGGAGAACTAGAAGGATTATTACTTAAAATGTAAACTCTTAGGGGCTGGGATAGGGATCAAGACCATTGGTGTTTGTACAGTAATTTGTACAGTGGGGCCCAAGTTTATGATGGGCTCCCAGGTGCTACCACAATGCCCATTTTGAGCCCCGGGGCTCAAGTGAATATCTGCCTGCCCGAGTAACTTAATTCTTGTTTGGGGGAAAAATTGTTTGTTTTCTTAGGCTTCTGAGAGAATCCGAATCGCACTACAGAGAACCTTATTTTTTCTCTGGAACAGAATAGTTTTAGGAGTCTTGAGATACTTTGTGTTTACTCCCCTGTACTCAACTCACTCATCTCCAGTTAGGTCCATGACCTAAGCCACGTGGTCCTCACAATGCACACGATTAATACAGGTTGAATCTCTGTAGTCTGGCCTCAGCTATGGTCCAGTATGATTTTAGTTAACTGCATGTCCACTTATCATGGGCGTGGCAAGTTTCTTGCATTCTCATACAGCTTGTTCACAGCCACTAGTCTTGGCTCTCAGTGTTCTGTGCTGTGATTTAGCTCTAATTTACCCCTAAATGACTTCTAAGAGCCCAGTAAGCAGTGGAAGTGTTGGTAATGCTGTTAGACAATATTGACCTCCCATGGTTTGGCAAATACTTTGTTGGCACCAGTTAGGTCCCGAGGGTGCTGAATTAGAGAGGTTCAACCTGTAATAATATGACATATTAGAAACTACTGTACCATGAAAGTGAAGCCTGAGCAAGTGATAATGTGAAATTGTTTAACTTTTGGCCAAGATTTTGCAAGAGTAGGTTGCGAAAGCTAGACTTGCCATCAATCTGTACTGGCACTTTCATAACTAGTTTAGTGTTAACATTGCTGAGAACTCAGCAGATCTCATGGGTTTTAGATCCCATCTGAACATCAGGCTACTAAGTTGAAGATGTAAACATAGATTAAAGAGTCTAACATTATGCTCTGTTGTTGAAATCTTGGCATTTGTTTTTGTTAGTACCTATTTAAGTTACTGACAATCAGATTAAAAAAATCTCTTTGAGGCAGAGTCAACCCTCATATGCTTTCAGATGGAGATGTGTGCTCCATTCCTGTAATGCTCAAAGGAATCTTACAGAAAAAGCCAGGAAGACACAACTTGATATTTCTGCTATTTTTCAAGGAAGAAAACTCCACACAAAGTGGGTGCAGAGCTGTTTCGTTCAGTCCACTTGCCATTACACTTGCAAGTGGATGAGAAATGTGCACAGACTTAATCCAAGATGGGATCTCCTGGTGTGAAATTCAGGAGCTGAGATTGCTGTGAACTGTTCATCTCCTCCATATAGTCTGCAGTGGTGTGTTGCTGTGCTGATCCCATGAGACACACAAGCTGGGTGAAGTAATATTTTTTTACTGGGCCAACTTCTGTTGGAGAGAGAGACAACCTATCAATAACAGTTTGGCCCAATAAAAGTTATCAACCTCAACCAACCTTGTTGCTCTTAAATCCATCGATAGTCTTCAGTAAATGCGGTCGAGACGTTGTCTCCAAACAAAAATATATTCAGCATTCACCATCAGGTTGGGTCTGTACTACTGGCTGGCTACTGTTTAACCAACACACGTTGTTACATGGAGAGAGTCTGGTTGTTCAAAATAACCTCAAAGGCAGTGTAGCTAATGGCAGACTTGTAAACTTCTTATGTGAGCTACACACTGCAAGGGACCAAACACCATCAGAAGGTCACACAAATTATTATTTAAATAATACAAGCTTCAATCATTGACTAGGACCCTTTTGTGCTAGGTGCTGTACAAAGAGAGGCAGTTGGGCACCAACCTGCCACAAATGTGTGTCCTAATGGCTTTTGGAGCCACAGAACAGGCGGGCACCCACTTTTGCCTTCTGTTAAGCACCCAGTTTTGTCACCCCAACCTGAAATCTGCATGAGCTGAATGTTCAGCCCTTAACTTAAAAACACAATTAACTAACATACACAATTCCGTAGATATGAATAGGAAATTGAAGGGGTTCCTCTCCCCCTCAAGTCCTCATGATCAATCACTTACATTCCATGGGGGGGGGGGGGGTGTTTGTGTGTGTTTGTGTTTTAAGAGTTTGGAATAATTTTCTCTTTCACATTTTCACATGAAAAGATCAGAATGTAAAAGCTATGAATGGGACACATCCAGCCCACATAATTAGCTTCATTAACACTGGGTCCTACAGGTTGTTGGTTGTCTCTCGGGAGCCGAGGAAGACATGTTGTGCATTTCATTTGTGGAAACGCATGTGGCTCCGGAGCCCAAACCGCACACATGCGGTTACATATAGGGCATGGGACACCGGTTGTCAGGACAGGAGGGAATGTAGCTCCATGTTGTCTTTTATGTGCAGCTGCGAGGCGTTGGCAGCGGTTGTCCTCAAACTTTGTCACTGCTTTCCTTGTAAGGGAACGCCAGTTAGCCCAGTCTGCAGCAGCTAGTTCAAGTTGTCAAGGTTGAAGGCCTGACCACTGCAAGTTGGTCTTCAGGTTGTCCTTATACTTCTTCCTCGAGCGTCCCTGTTTGCGACTACCATGTACCAGCTCCCCGTAGAACAGCTGCCTTGGGGTCCTGCTTTTGTCCATGTGGAGAGCATGGCCACACCATCGAAGCTGGGTCTAGAGGATTTTGGCTTTGATGCTTGTGGAACTAGCTCTATCAAGCACTTCTTGGTTAGTAATTTGGTCCTGCAAGCATACTCACATGATTGATCGTAGGGAGCACATGTGAAACTGCTCCATCCGCTTGATGTGCCTACAGTACAGGGTCCATGTTTCACAACCATACAGGAGAGAGGTGAAGACCACAGAATTATATACCGTGGCTGTGTCTAGACTGCATCCCTTTTCCGTAAAAGGGATGCAAATTAGACACATCGCAATTGCAAATGAAGTGGGGATTTAAATTCCCCCCACTTAATTTGCATAAAAATGGCTGCCGCTTTTTTCTGGCTCGGAGCTTTGCTGGAAAAAAGCGCCAGTCTAGACGTGGATCTTTTGGAAAATAAAGCCTTTTCTGAAAGATCCCTTATTCCTTATTTTAAGAGGAATAAGAGATCTTTCGGAAAAAGCTTTATTTTCTGAAAGATCCGCGTGTAGACTGGCCCTTTTTTCCGGAAAAGCTCCGAGCTGGAAAAAAGCGGCAGTCATTTTTATGTAAATGAAGCAGGGGGATTTAAATCCCCACTTCATTTGTAATTGTGATGTGTCTAATTTGCATCCCTTTTACGGAAAAGGGATGCAGTCTAGACACAGCCCTTGAGTTCAGTTGAAAGGCAAATATCTTTGTGCTGGAGAACTTTAATACATCTCCCAAGTGCCTGACTGGCTTTCTGGATCCTCGCTGTAATCTCTTTGTCAAGGGATCCATCACTTGATGTTGTGCTGCCCAGGTACTTAAAGTTGTGTGCCATCTACCTTCAGTTGTGTGCCATCGATAGTGATTCATGGCTGTGGAGGAGCACTGTTTGGTGCGGGCTGGAAGAGGACTTCTGTCTTTCTGAGTCTAATTGCGAGACCAAACAATTTGGATGCTTCAGAGAACCTGTCAATGATGGTCTGCAGGTGGTTCTCTTGGTGTGCCATAAGGGCGCAGTCATTGGCAAACAATGCTTCGGTGGTAAGCCTCTCCATTGTCTTGGTCTTTGTAGTAAGGCATCTCAAATCAAATAGTGAACTATCCAAATGCTATCTGATGTAAATACCAAGATCTAGGTCTCTGTCATCATGCATGAGGACTTGAGTGAGGAATAGTTAAAAAGCACCAGGGCGAGTACGCAGCCCTGCTTCACACCATTGGCAATGTTACATTTCTCAGATAGCACACGTCCGAGAATACCTCTCCTGTCATGTCATCGTGAAACAGCTTGATCAGTGAGATGAACTTTGATGGGCAACCCACCTTCCTGAGGATGATCTACAAGGTGTATCTGTTGACCATGTCAAATGCCTTCGTCAGATCAATGAAGACAGAATAGAGGTTCATATTCTGCTCAAGGCACTTCTCTTGCACCTGTCTCATTACGAAGATCATATTGACAGTACTGTGATGAGGATGGAAGCCACATTGTGACTCAGGGAGACTCATTTCTGAAACTGTCAAAATCAGCCTGTTCAGGACAATGCGGGCAAAATTTTTCCCGGCAACGGAAAGCAGCGAGATACCTCTGTAGTTTCTGCAGTCGGCTCTTGCACCCTTATTCTTATACAGAGCAACTATCATGGCATCATGGAGGTCAGATGACATTTCTTCCTCTTCCCAAGTACTGGTCAAGACATTATGAAAAACCTTAAATGCCTTGTACAGTTCTGCGGGAATTCCATCCTTACCGGATGCCTTGCTGCAACTCATCTGCCTGATGGCCTTTCTAACTTCATCAGTGGAGGATCTCCCAGGTCTTCAAGGGTTGGCTTCTGAGGGATCTGTTCCAGTGCTGACTGATCGACTGATGATGGACGATTCAGGAGCTGACTGAAATACTCTTTCCAACGGTTATCGATGCCAGCCTTATCCCTGATCAATGTGGCTCCGTCTGCAGACAGCAAGAGGGCAGAGCCAGATTGACCAAAGACTGACTTGATGGAGCTGAAGAACTCCTTGGGATTGTTTGTCAGCATAGCGTTGCACCTCTTCAGCTTTCTTCTCCCACCACTGGTTGTGCATTTTGCGGATTTCTCGCTGGGCCTGGAGGAACATAAACCTGTCTGTCTTAGAGATGGAGCCTGGGTCATTCTGCCACTACATAAATGCTTTGTTCTTCTTGGCAAACAGGTCCTCAAGAGCACTGTTATTCTCATCAAACCATTCTTGATGATTGCGTTTCTTGGGACCAAGCACTGACTTCATCAAGGCTTCACTGGAACTTGCACAGATGAGAGAGCTGCTGGAGTCTAGCAATGTTAAAGGCTGTTCAGATGAGCTTTGGGTGATGCTGAGCAAAGTGTATTTTGAAAATGGTGCGGACAAGCCTATGGTCAGTCCAGCACTCTGCTCCTCACGTGGCTCTGGTGATAAGGTCATCCCGACTATCACGCTGATGAACAATGACATAATCTATCATGTGTCATTGTTACGATCTAGGGTGCATCCAGGTAGTCTTGTATTTGTTTGCCATCCTGAACACTGTGTTCATGATGAGGAGGTCCTGTTCTGCATGTTTGCTCAGCAGCAATAGGCTGTTGCTGTTCATCTTGCCAATGCCATGTTTTCATAACACTCCCTCCCATCAACTGTGGTTGCAGCCAACTTGGGCATTGAAGTCTCCCCACAAGATCAACTTGTCATTGGCCGGCACTGAGCACAGAATGGAACTGAGGTTGATGTAGAACTGCTCAATTGTCTCCTCTGTGCTGTTCATGGTGGGAGCATATGAACTGATGACTATTGCATACTGCTTGTGACTGAGGGGTAGGCGTAGCTTCATGGGCCTCTCGCTAATACCGACAGGCAGGTCCAAAAGTTGTTTCATCAGACTAGTCCTGACAGCCAGGCCGACTCCATGGATCCTATCCTCATTCTGCACTTTCCCTTTCCAGAAGAAGGTATAACCACTAGCTAGTTCAGTGAGAAATCCTTCTTCAGCGAGCCTGGTTTCACACAAGGCAGACATATCAATACCATAGTGTAAAAGCTCTTTAGTGACTAGGGCTGTTCTCCAATGAGATCTTACTGTGTCCTCACTGTCCATGAGCGTACGGACGTTCCATACTCCCATTACCAACTTCTTTTTTTTGCACAACGTAACCTGTGTGTGAAGAATACTATAGTGGGAAAGCCTTTGCACAGAGACAGTCCCACTCTCTCAGCCTCAGAAGTCGGAATCCAGTGGCACGAAAAATCGCTACTTCTGGAAACTACCTTGGCTGCAGTGGATGGCCATGTCACCTTAAATGCTTTGACTTGCCCCATGCACTCCATAGTGCGCTGCTGCAATGCCTTCTCACCTGTTGAATCATAAAGATTTTCTCCTGATTTCACCTGATTTCCTCCTGATTTCAGCCTGATCCATCAAAGCAGTCTTTGCATGCTGCGATGAGCAAGTCCCTAACTCACTGAGGGTTTCAGGCCCATCGGCTACCCTCACTTGGTTTAGCCAGCCTGTCAAAGCCATTGCCTGGGGTGTGGCCGTTACCGCATGCAAAGCAACTACGTGGAGCCACAGGTGGGAGCTGAGTGCCGGTAAAGATCAATAAAGAATGGGCCACTCCCGAAGAAGTGCAACAAGCCCTCCTTTAGAGGTACTACACCATTAGAGGTACTTCCATGTAACCCCATACACCCCTACTTTTGCTATTTTATATATCTTGGATTCTGTTATTTCCACTCCAACTCATCTGAAGTGGGTCAAGACACTTATCCAGAAAAGTTCATGATCCTATGTGTTTTTGTTAGTCTCTAAGAACCCATCTACATAGCAGTGCAAACGTCACATTAAGCTACACAACATCAATTGCATAGCTTAAGTCAAAATAGCGTATTTTGGCTTTTTGGCTCTGACTACACAGCAGGAAGTCAAAGGAAGAACACTCTTCCTTTGAGATCCCTTGCTCCTCGTAAAATGAGGGTTACAGGAGTCGGAGTAAGAAATCCTCCAGCTTGACATTATTTTGACAATAATAGTTTGCAGTGTAGACATGCTCTTTGTTATTTTGGAATAAAGTCGGTTATTCCGAAATAATGCTGCTGTGTAGACATGGTCTAAGGTGCCACAGGACTACTCGCAGTTTTTAAAATTACAGACTAACGCTGCTACCTCTCTGAGATAGCTCTGTCATTCTTGGGTAATGGAAAATGTTAGTTGTGTTCTGTTTTTCACTCCTGCTTTTTGCTCCTGGTGGTGGGGAATTGCTGGAAAATGCTTTTAAAATACAGAAGAGCAAAGAAAATAACTAGAAGGCACAACAGTTTGAGAGAAGCTCAGGAACATCTGGTATTTCTTCATGCTGCAAAGACTGGCTTGAGAATGCACCCAGGGGCTCTCACCTGTCCAGATAAGTAATTTGTCTTATTTGGAGGCAGGGAGGAAATTGTTTCCTTTTCTTGGGCAGATGAAAACATCAGGCTCACACCACAGAAAGCCACTTTCATGCTGAAACACAATAGTTTTATAGACCTTGAGATACTTTGTTGTATTTGCTCCCACCTATTCACCTCCAGTAGTATGCAATTCCACTAGGTCTGTGGCCTAGCAGATGGTCCTAACTAATGAAAAAAGCCCTTTTAATTAGTCCGTCTGAAGACATTTATTCACATTGGTGGGCACTCCCAATAAAGTTTCAGTGACAAGGATCAGTGTTGCTGGCTTCCAACAGTTGCCATCTGCTAGGTGGCAGAAACTGGCTATGGGATCACTGTTTGTATTTCCCACTTCACTGAGCTGGAAACAGGTTTAAGGCTTGGGGAAGAGAGGGAAAAAGTCTCCCGATTACTGCCTACAGCAATTTGAAAGCTGTGCTATCTGCTTCCAGAACTAGGATTACAACCGTTTATCCTGCTATCTCTAACAACAGTTTCAGAAAGCGGCTTTAGAAACCATGCTAATTTCCCTGGCAGCAGATTTGTAATATTTGAGAATATCTTCAGTTTATTTACTAGGGCTCTTAGACTATCACTCTGCTTCTTAATCTGAACATTTAAAAAAAATCTCTACTTTACTTTTAATGACCGCTATACAATAATCTAAAAGGATTAGCAATTCAGCACATCCTCCTATTGAGGCCAGTCCTAGGAGCCTAGGAGTTTGCATACTAAAGGAGATTGGCTGCATATTAAATGGTGCCACTTAAGAGTGACCTTGAATAAAACTGGGAAGCAGCATGGAATAATAGAGGATTTGCATGACTTTCTGCTCTCCTATGATCCCTCCTTTTATTTGCTGTGAATTAAGGAAGGTGTCCATTGTGTATTGGCAAATTTAATGTAAGAAAATAATGCTGTCCATTTAAAAAAAATGAGAAATCTTATACATTGCAAGGTGAGAAGGGAACATTACTATATAGTCTATTCACCTATATAATACAAGGCATAGAACTTCCCCCAATAATTCCTTTTGAACTAGAGCATATTTTTTTAAAATGTGGTCTAGTGGTGAAAGCAGGATACTAGGAATCAGGGTTCGTAAATATTCTTTTTTTTTTTTTTTTGGTTCTTTAAATTACATATTGTGTGGCTTTGGAGGAAAAAAAAACCCTTTGAGAAACCTAAACTTTTGACTATAATGGACTTTAGATTTGTCTTTTAATGAATGTTTGTAGAGTTCTTTGAGATCAAAGACAAGGATATAGAAATATAATTCACTATTATTCATATTAATATGAATCAAGAAAAAGATCATACTATGTAGCTAGATCTGACAAGCTCAGATTCAAGCCATATAATATCATTCCTACTGCCCCCCGCAACTTAGAATTAGTTTGTAAATTGTGTAAGGAAGCATCTGTATAAAGGGCTGGATAAAAATGTCAAAAGCTGGAACTTTGTCAGGAGTGACTGTGGTGCAGTTTTGAACTGCTAGTTGGTACAATTTCAGATCTAATGCACTTAAAACTCAGTAAGTATTAAGATAAGATTTGCCCACTACTTTAGCTCAGGCCTTATACCAGGCCTCTAATACAAGGGCTCAGACTCTCCTCTCAGGCTGTCTTATTACCTGGGGGTATGTCTACACTACCCCGCTAGTTCGAACTAGCGGGGTAATGTATGCATACCGCACTTGCTAATGAAGCCCGGGATTTGAATTTCCCGGGCTTCATTAGCATAAGCGGGGAGCCGCCATTTTTAAATCCCCGCTGCTTCGAACCCCGTGTAGCGCGGCTACACGGGGCTCGAACTAGGTAGTTCGGACTAGGGTCCTATTCCGAACTACCGTTACTCCTCGTGAAACGAGGTGTACCGGTAGTTCGGAATAGGCACCCTAGTCCGAACTACCTAGTTCGAGCCCCGTGTAGCCGCGCTACACGGGGTTCGAAGCAGCGGGGATTTAAAAATGGCGGCTCCCCGCTTATGCTAATGAAGCCCGGGAAATTCAAATCCCGGGCTTCATTAGCAAGTGCGGTATGCATACATTACCCCGCTAGTTCGAACTAGCGGGGTAGTGTAGACATACCCTGGGGTATGAGGAGAATCTGCTAAGGACATGCTAAAGGTGATTGGAGAGGTAGGAGAAGATAGTTGCCTTTGACAGCCTTTGACAACCATGTTGTCTCTTGAAATCTTGTTCTGCTTTGGCTTCTATGGCTCTAATAGGTCAAGGAGGATGGAGATGGAATACTGGTTCTGAGATATGGCTAGGAACGGAATATCACTGACTTAGATATGGGTGGTTTCAGTGGAGTGCAAAGGGTGGAAACTTTTTATGTTATTTGGGGTTAGAGTTTAGGAAGAAATAACTTGAAACACAGAGAGCTGCAGCAATTGCAAGTTTCCATTTTATTCCATAACACACAACTAGCTAGAACCATCCAAAACCAGCTGGGCTAGCCCCTACTGACCTACCTCAGTTTCTATAACAGGAACAATCACTAGGACAACCCAATACACAACATATTTCCCCCGCCTCCATAAGAACATCTCCTTAATAAAACAAACACTAAACTAGGGATTGAGGGTAGACTGCCTCAGTTCCCTGGGGATTATTTTGCCTGTAACCATGGGTTAACCTTAACTAAAGTTCTGGCTGTTGAGGAGGCTGTCTTCCTCTAGGCGCATTACAGTGGGCATCTGGTGTTCTTGCACCTGAAGGTGTTATGGGTGGGGGGCCTGATAATAGGCTCGGGACTTGAATCATGAACAGTTGAGGCTGTCAGATGAGCCTGCTCAGGGAGAGAGCTTGTGTTCGCTACTGGTGGTGATGGAGGAGGAAAGTAAAAAACAAGTGACCCTTGTTCACCAGTAGTGGTGAGGTCAGGCAACTCTACTGGAGATGGGTCCTGAGGGCAGACATAACCTGGCAACAATTGATCTATATGATGTCACCAGGTGAGCTCCTCTGCAGACAGGTGTAGGAAACAGGTCCTCTTTGAGTGATGAAGATGTCAGGGACCCATCGAGCTCCAGAAGCATCGTTCTGAGCCAGTACCAGCTGTCCAGGTCTTAAGATTCCATCTTTTGCTCTGTATGTATGCCTGATGACTTGACCTTGCTGTTGACGTTGCACAACTTGTTATGGTTCAGAAGATTTCATCAGATCAAAGCAAGTGTGCAGCTGACATCCCATCATTAGAAAGGCTGGGGACGTTGTAGCTGTAGCATGAGGTATGTTTCTGTAGGATAGTAAGAGGGTGTCCAGACACTTTTGAATGAGTGAGTGAATGTCCTTGAGATGATTTCAAAACTTGTTTCATTGTCTGCACAAACCATTCCCCTAATCCATTTGTGGATGGGTGATATGGTGCTGAATTCCATTTGCTTTCATAAAATTTCCAAACTCCTGAGAGATGAATGCAGACACTTGTCATTCATAAGTTGTTCTGGCAGACCAAAACAACTAAAGATTCTGCACAATTTTTGGATAGAACTCTCAGCAGTAGTGGACAACATTATAGAGACTTTGGAATGGGTGTTTACCACCACCAAGAACATGCTTCCTTCAAGTGGGCCAGGAAAATGAATGTGAATATGGTCCCACAGTTTTTCAGGACAGTTCCACGGGTGTAGCGGTGCCAATTGAGGTGTATTCCTCACACCCTGGCATGAAATATAAGCTCTTCTCTTTAATGACACAGTCCAAGCTAGGCCACCAATAATAGCTCTGTGCCATTTTTCATGTGCACCATTCCACAGTGAATGTAGGTGTTCTAACATCTGTGATCTCAGTAGTGTTGGAATAACGACACATTCCCCACAACAAGCACTGGAATGAGCCTCTGTGTCTCTCTGGAAGTCCATTCCGCAGAATGTTCCAACTCTGAAGCAGCATATTTTGATTGGAAAAATGTTTAGTTGAAAACATTCTAACCATCCCATATCACTACTACTCTGGCCTGGATTGGGACTGCTAACCTTAGGGCAAACTGCTCTAGAATCTTACCAGTTGCTTGAGCTATCTACTTCTACAGTCACTTAGTTTTCAATAGTTTTTCAGATGGAAACACTGCAATGGTAGGACAAAAGAAATCCTGAGAACATACAAAATTCTAAAAGGAGAAACAAGAAGGCAATGTTTCCAAGAACAGTACCAAAGTACCCTAGGTTTATCTACATTTAGAGGAGAGGGTGTGCATAGACGTACTTGCGCTAGTTCAGTGATGGGCACCATAGGCTAGTGAGCAGGTTGCATGCATGGCCCTCTATCTCAGTGGGCCACAAGACTGTTGTAACAGAGGCAGTCTCCTGGGATAGTATAGTTTTGCTAACTGCGCTTGAATACCGACTGGTGCCAACTGAACCGTAGCAGCGCTTTGGACAGAGAGAGAGCACCCGGCTCTTACTGTCATTGCTGTGTGTATTCAGCATGTAACTCACTTTATATGGCCTTGTTTTAAGTGCATGTCACTTTAGAAACACTGATAGGAAAAAAAGATGCAGATGGAAACTAGCAGAATCTGGCAACCCTGCATGTGGGCAACAGTAAAGAAAATGTCTTGTGGGCCACATTCAGAACTCTGATGGGCTGCATGTGCCATCCTCAGCCGCAGGCTGCCTACCACTGCTTTCATTCCTACCTAGCTAGCACACTAAATATAGTAGTGGAGGTGCTGTATCCCAGGCAGTGCTGGTATGGACTAACTGCTCCAAGTCCAAAGCCTGGGGAACTTGTGTGTAGGTACTTGGGGTGGCTTGCTCATTCCATGCCACTGCTCATGCTATCATAGCTATGCTACTATGTTTAACATGCTAGCTAGATGAGACTGATTATGAGTATGTCTATAGGAACTAGGAATCCCATTTCTCTCTCTCTCTCCAAGAAGAGCCATAGTTGCAACACAAATCATTCTCCAATGCTAGGAAATCTTTTCTCTTTCTATAGGTATCTTGGTCTGGATTTTATTTTCCATTTCTTGCTTACTTGGTTTGAACAGAAGCATCTCTCTAATGGGGTGCACACAAAGAAAATGGCTAAGAATGTAATTTTGGCTTTTGTGACTTCCATTCACATTGGATTTTCATGCAGATGTTCTGCACAGCAGGGCAGGCAAGTTGGAGCAATGGGGTTCTGGCTACAGAACATTACTAAAATGCAGCTGTGTGCTAGCATCTGGATAGTTTGGCCAAAAGCAGTTTGAATATGAGCATGTTGATTCTATTTTTAACCCTACTGGCAATGGAAATATCATGCAACATGTTTCTGGGCCACTAGCTATAACCTGTGCATGCAAAGGAGGGGCTCAGTGCTCAGCAGGACTGTATCTCTATGATCCATCTGTATGATCTTTTACTAGCCTCTCCCATGTGGATAGTGCAGATAGCAGGCCTGGGCAAAAATACTCTCCACGGGCCAGATTCGGCCCTTAAGCCAAAAGATCTGGCCTGTGGCCACAGTGGGAAGCCTCAGGCAGACTCCCTGCTTGCCTTGCATGCTTCCTCCCCACACACTGCGGCAGCCCTTTCTGCTGGCCGGGGAGGGGGAAATGATGCTTCACATGCTGCTCCCACCCCCGGTTTCTGGCTAATGGGATCTGCCTATTTGAAGAGTAGGCAGTATGTGAAGCATCCCTCTCCCCCCTCCCCTGCCAGCTCTCATTCACCAACACACATGGCCCCTGAAGCATGGGTCAGGGTGGGGCAGAACCCTGCTAGGCTGCTGGCCAGGAGTTATCCAGATAAGCCTCCCAGCCAGAGCCTGCCTCTGGTACCCCAGACCCTCTGCTGCCCCACTCCTGCCCCTCTACACCACATAAGCCAAACCCTCTGTCCCCCTCTTGCACTCCAATCCCCTGCCCTAGGTCACATCCCAAACCCCTGCACCACAGTCCCCTATTCCAGGTCACAACTGCCTCCTTCACCCAAACCCTCCCAGACCCCCCACCCTCTTCTACATCCCAGACCCTGCACCTCCTCCATTAATATCATGGAAGCGTGTGACCCTCAACAACTTTCCAAAATCTTGGAGTGCCCCCCCATCAACAATTATTGCCCACCCCAGCATATAGACAGCTTGGAGTCACAGGGATGGGGAATGGAGTACAGCTAGAGCTTTTTTGCATCCTCTGTTAAGAGCCATGGATGACCAATACATACACTACTGCTCAATAACTGATAGTCATGTGCTAAAATGACTAAAATATTAAAGTGGAATTTCATGTGAAGAAGTTGGCACAGAAAATCAATTTCCCTCTGTGGGGTGGATCTAATGGCACGTAAAATAGGTTTCAGAGGGTCAGTGCATTTATCATACATCTTCTAGGTTTTCTCATCAATTCAACACTTGTGGCTCCTATGGCACGTTTAATGGAAACAGCAGTTGTTCTCAACACTTAAACCCTGCATGGGGCTGAACACTATAGACAGGGTTTTTGAAACGTTTGCTCCTGCTGACCCGAGAGCAGAATGTGGCCTTTAGGTATAAGACTGTCACAGATAATAGTTATTCATACAGTGACCCTGTGGCAACATGGTTTAATGCCACCTTTGGATAACCACTCATTTCCATGTCAGGTTGGAGGTTGTGGCTATAGAGATCCTGTGGTTAGATTCATAGCTGACTTAGTATATGCCCAGCGTGCTTCGGGTGGCCCATGACCAGGATTCATGACCAAATTTGGTCCACTGCTTGGATCATTCGCTTGCCTAGCCCACACTGAGTACTGTGTGGAGTGTGATATGAACACTAATCCATGCCTTTTGGTCCTATAGTAATGCTATGGCATAGCATCCTTTGCCTTTTTCTTTCTTCTCAGCTTTTTTCAGATGCACCTACCACTTTAATCCACTCATGTTTACACAGTTCATTATTTAGCTGGCTGCAAGTTCGGTGGGGAAGAGTAATGGTGACCTTAATAGGATTTGTGCTTTTACAGTAATGTGGTCCTTGTTATTGGATGCAATTGATGCTGCCTCACAGTTGTCTAAAGTCATTTGGTCTTTCTGATTAGCTTTGTTGTATTATCCATGAACCCAGTAATTGCCAATAATATAACTAAGGGTATGTCTAGACTACAGGGTTTTGTTGACAGAAGTTTTGTCGACAGATACTGTCAACAAAGCTTCTGTCGACAAAGAGCGTCTAGACTACATCCAGTTCTGTCGACAAAGCAAGCCACTTTGTCGACATAACAGTGTGGACGCAAAGGACAGTGTAGATGCAATAATGCCTTCTATCGACAGAACTCTGTCAACAAAAGGTGTTATTCCCTGTAGAATGAGGTTTACATACGTCGACAAAACTGCTGAGTTTTGTCTACATTATGTCGACATAACTCAAAGGCAGTGTGGACGCAGGTATAGTTTTGTCGACAAAAGTGGACTTTTGTCGACAAAACCCTGTAGTCTAGACACACCCTACCTCTCCTAGACTGGTCATGGCCATAGTGATGTCTGTCTATAGGAACCTGTGTACAATCTGAGTCAGCTTCAGGGATGGGTGGAGTTATAAATAGGACAAAGGAGGGAGCCAAGATGCTGCCTCTTCCTTGTCTCACCCAGACACCTGCTCTAGGGGAGTGCCTGCTCTTCCCCCATATTACTGGATTCAAGGTATGGGCAGCCTGCGGGTTTGGTTCTCTTGGTGGGTGTATGGACTAAGAAAGATACGGTCTAGCCCTTTGAATAATACAAACATGGGAAATGCAAAATGAACATGTCCACTTTATCCTGCCCCTACTAGGGTTGGAAAAGGTTACCCAGTAAACATTTGGCTTACTGGAATGTTTACTGGGTAACTGGTTAACTGGACCAGTCTAGATGGATGGCGAGCCATTGCTGGTCAGCCTTGGGGCCCTTATTCATGGCAGGCCAGCCTGGAGCAGCTGCAGGCTGGCCATCAGGCCCCTGTCTGCCGTGGTCTGGCCTAGAGCAGGCCCCGTCTTCTGCAAGCCATCAGGGCTCCTGCCCCACAGAGGCAGTGGGACCCCAGCTGTGGCTGCTCTGTGCCACCCTAACAACGTTTAACCAGTTAAACAATATCATTTTAATTGTTTAACCTCACAGTAACTGGATGGATTCCCTAGGAAAAAATCCATTCCTATAAACTAGATGTATCTAGGGTCACAGAAAGGGAAACCTCTTCATCCTCTTGCACCAATATTTGGATTTCAGGTAGTTTTGGCTAAAGGGACACCTTTACTGAGAGCTGTGGAGAAGGAGACAGATTCACAGAGTTGCCAGGGCCCTTGGGAGGCCCCCAAGCCTGCCCGCCCCCACCTCCCACTAGGAGCAATCCTGACTTGCTTCATCCCCACCATGGCTTTGTGAAAGTGGGACTGTAAAACCTCCCTGGGGGAGGGAGAGCTTCCACCCCCATAGTGTCCCCTTCCCTAAGAAACCTCACTCCAGCAGTTCAGTTCACCAACCTTCTGGGACAATAGCACGAGGGCACCAGAGCTGCTTGAGCATGGCCCCAACGGTTGATCTACCCATGCTAAACTGGTTCCTGATGGATTGGTAATTGTCCAGTGTGGTGAGCTTCCAGATGACAATGGCGACCCGCTCCCGGAGGAGGATGGTGAGTCTCATATGGGGGTCCTGTCACTGGAGGGCAGAGGTGAGCCACTCACACAGCTCCAGAAAGGGGTTCTCCTGCATACGGAAATTCTGGAGTCACTGCTGGTCGTCCCACCACTCCAGGACAATCCAGTCCCCTCTGCCAGAGCTGGGGTCCGGTTGCCAGAAGCGGTGGTGGATGATATGCAGGGGAGGGTGGCTGGGGTCGAGCTGTATGAGCAGTGCCCGGAGAGAGATGAGGAATTGTTGCACAAGAAGCTGGAGGGTCCTGTTCCTGCAGAGCCAGGAAGGCAGCCCACAGAAACCACAGCAGGAGGTGCACCAAGAAATGTAAGAGTTGTTCACTGCTTAGAGGCAGGTCCGGCTCCATGGCAGTAGTGCTGAGGTGTCTGCAAGGGTAACCAGAGCAGGCAAAGAAAAGGCTTTGCTGTCCCTCAGGGAGGTAGAAAAAGAAAAGCCAGAGAAATGGCTGCATGAGGGGTCCCTTTACGCTTGAGCCTCAGGCAGCAGCTCTAGAAAGTAAGTGCTGTCCTAGTGCCCTGCCTGAAGTGCTTCCGGGTCCTTAAATGCAATTCAGTGTCCAATGAGTGTTGACACTCTTTCGAAATAGCTCAGCGCTATTTCAATGGGCATTTGCTGTGTAGATGTGCTATTTCAAAATAAACGTTTGGAGAATTTCCTCTGAAATAGCTTTTTCCAAAATAAACATGAAGTGTAGACGTGCCCTTACAAAATAACTAGAACTAAAGAATAGTTCTCCCTGGAGATTTTGGGTCTGAGCTGGTACCAAAAGCAAAGGGTAGACACAGTTCAGATCCAGGTATTGGAATCAAACCCTTACTGCCCAAATGTAAGCGATTAATGTGAATATAAGTTTGAAATACTGGGTTGTCTCCAGTTGTGGCAAATATTTTCTGCCACTTTGCAGGTGGCTGTTTGGTACAATATAGTTAAAGTTGGATTATCCAGCATTTTGCCAGCTGGAAAGCTCTTTAAGCCAAGATTTCTGATCTTCCCTGAAAGTCCAGTTTAAAGTCTGGTAGGGGCAGAGCTGGCAGGCACCCTAACTGGTTCCATGTGGTACCCAGGCAGCAGCAATATGTCCCTGCTGCTACCATGTGGAGGAATGGCCATGGGGGTGCCTTTGGGTGGAGGCAGACAGAGTCCCATGGACTGTCCCTGCCCCCTCCCCCCCGAACACTGTCTCCACTGCTCCCATTGGCTGGAAGCCACTGTTAATGGAGCTGGGGAGTGTCTTTGGGGGGAGGGGGAGAGGCGCGCACACACAGCTGCCTAGCCACACCTTTCTTTAGGAGCAGCAGGAATATTTGCTGCTTGTGGGGAGCGGTCCAAGGTGAGTGCAGATGCATCTGGACTCAGAAACCCTTCCCCCAAACCTCCTTCCCCGTTGGTCCATCATACCGTATAACAAAGCTTTTGCCATGTGTTTGTTCTGTACATGCAGTTTTGCATTTGCAGGATTATAATTTTGCAAAGGTTTGAGGCTAGACAAGTCTTATTTGGTTAAAGGGATTTGATGCTTGGCAGTAAAAATTGCAAACCCGAAAATCCACTGCATGAGCTCTTGAGGACAAAGTACCATAGCCCATATCTGTCAATAATTTGGAGTGACTTTGGACTCAACTGGCCACATTAGACATAAACACTTCAAGGTTATTGTAGTGCTCCTTTTTTCTGTCTTACTAATGTAGCAAGGATTTAATCTTGCTTGACCCTTGGAAGCCTGAAAATAGTTTTACATGGGTTAGTAACATCCAGATTGGATTAGTGTAATTCCTTGTTTGTAGCTCTGCCAGCATCACCATTATAGAAACTACCGCTTCAAAATGCAGCAGCAAGAACGATCTGGGCACCACAGAAAGGAGCATATTAGACAATCCAGACATCTCTTCTGTGGCTCCCAGATTTAACAAAATTGGCTTGAACATCTGTCTTCTGTTTTTTACAGAGTCTTTAATGATTTGGTCCTTAGTGTGTGCACCAGCATCCCGTCAAACAATTAACTCAGCCATTTGAATGAATGCTGGATTTCTGGCAGTTTTTAAAGACAATATTGAATTCAATATAATGAATTTACACAGTGCTTATTTCAATAACATTCCTGAAAGGAATTTTCTGGCAGAGTTTGGTAAATTGGCTTCTTCCTTGTTGTGCTGCATTAGTACTACTTTTCATTTAAGAGAGCCTATCGTGGAATCTAGAATTTGATATTCTAACTGTATTTGGGAACTGTGTTCAAGATATTGCAGTATTGCTGCTGTGAAACTTTTGATTCTATCTGGTAAGCAAGGGCCCTATACACACACAGGATGTGCTCATGTATGTCTCACTCGGGCAAAAGAGCAAGCAGCATCCTGATATGCACAGCTCTCCAGAAAAGGTGCCTTATCCAGGGACAGCGGGTGGCAGAACCCCCAGGGGTAGTGAAGCCAATGGGATGCTGGAGGAGCTGCCCAGAAGCTGCAACCTGGGGCTGGTGGAGCCAGCAGCAGACCAGCATCAGGCCAACCCCTGATGTAGGGAGGCCGGGTGCAAAACCTAGAGATGCTGCAGCATCTCCTGCATCTCTACTTCTGTACATATGCACAAGAATTATTAAAGGATTTGAAATCAGTGATGGACTCTCAAAGCTCTAGCTGAGCAAATAGACTATAATCAAATCACCTCTTAACATTCTCTAACTACCTTAATGGGAAATAATGTTCTTGTAGCTGAGCGGGTCCCAGGATATTAGAGTCAAGGTGGATAAAGTAATATCTTTTAGAGGACCAACTTGTGCTGGAGAAAGGGCAAGCTTTTGGGCTTACACAGAGCTTTTTCTCAGGTATGCAGAAGCCTGAGAGTTCTGTATAAGCTTGAAAGCTTTTCTCTCTCACCACAGAAGATAATCCTATAAAAGATATTTACCTTAACTACATTATGTGTCTACATAATTAACCATTAGAGATCTTTACCAAGCTTTGTGGTAGATTCACTATGACTGACTATTTTAAATCAAGAGTGGATGTTTTCCTTAAAGAAATGTTCTAGGAATTATTTTGGGGAAGTTCTATGGCCTGTCCTATAGAAGAAGCCAGATGAGATGATCACAGTGGTCCATTGGAATCTATGAATTCATGAAAGATGAGAACATCTCAGTGTCTCTTCTCTGTACTAGATTGCTATCAATATCATGTTAGATGTGAATGTACTTCTATTCCATGCAAATTTCCAGCTCTGTCCCTGACTGTCTCTGTCCCTTTTAGATTGACATCAGAATGTGAGATCATGAATACATGGTTATAGAAAACTTGATCCATATGCATAATTTCAGATTTCCTTCCCTCATACTCTCATATTTTTGTGGTATTTACTTATTTTGAGTCTGTTGTACTTTAAGATGACAGGTGAATCACAGGGATTTGGGTTTTGTGAGATGAGAGTCCCTTTTTATTTTGAGCCCACTTAATGCACTTAGTTTATTATTTGACAAGGAGGTAACTAACAGATATACCACCCAAGTCTTTCCAACAAACAGATCTTTTGTCCAGGTTACTCAGGGTTAACTGTGTCTACCCTGTGATTTGTATTTCCTGGAGTGTGCCATTCCAGGGTTTCTTAAAGGCAGTCTACTATAGCCCTACCCTCATATTTCTAAAAATGCTGTTCAACTGCATGGCTAAGTTTCATCCATATAAATTAAAGTAATTAAAAAACCTATCCCATGGCTTTTCTGTGTGCAGACAGGGTATGTTAACATTTGTTTTGGTGTCAAGTTTTTTACATATGGAGCTACATAATGAAACATCTTCCCCAGAAGAAGCTACAAATGCATTTTGTAGAGGCTTTTGTGCAAGAGCCATTCTTCTTCATTTTTTTCAGGAAGAATGGCTCTTACGCAAAAATGGAGCCTCATTCACTATGCAAATGAGGTGCAGTGATATTCATTTGCATATTTTTTGCGCAAAACGGAGGCAGTGTAGACATAGCTTCAAGTGTCTCCAATTGATGGATAAGTAGCATGATGTGCATGCATCAGTGAAAATGTCAATAATAATGAATGGGTGATGTAGCAACTTCTGTAGAGGGCTGGATTGCCCCTGCAACAGCTTGGCTTCATAGTTGTGGATGGGGGAAGTGCAAAGAGTCAAGCGATGAGACAGCTTGAAAATGCCTTCTGTGCACTAGGGAGAGAAGGTAGCACAGTTCCTCCATGATTGCCACATGGGGTGGTATAGTTTCATGCTATCTCCAGTGCAGGGTAGTGCCTAAATGGCGCAATTTAGTTTAGTGTCTGTAAAATGCAGGTTAAGAAAAAATTGTGTAACTCGTACTCCTCTGACTCGAATCGATATATTTTATAGTATATTTTGAAATGAATATATTGCAACCTTTCACTTAAAATTCTGTTCCCCAAAATGATTTTAAAATATTGCAATAATTCAACTGGGACATGTACAGTAAAATTTCTTCCCTTTTAAGGGTTGAAAGGTCCTTGTCTAATGAACTGTTAGGTTCTTACCAGCTCATACTGTGCCTTTTATTTCAAGAGAAATTGCTACAGATTTAATGAAGGGACCATTTTGAAACCAATTTTCTGTATTCTTTTCCTAAAGGGATTAAACTGCTAATGTAAATCTTCACAATAAAGCAATACTCACACATAGGCTGAAATTCGAGATCCAATCACTCTCAGGCATTCAGACACTTGGAAAGAGTTGATTGAAATTAGTGCACCCTTCATGTGCTCCTGCCTTCTATCTCAATTTGTCACACTTTTGGGAGCATCAAATAGAAATTTCATTGGATTTTAACTGACATAACCCCCTTAGCTGCCCTTGGATAGTTCACTTTTAGGGATTGTTATGAACCCCCAATTCATGGGGGGTAAAAATGAAAATTTGTAAATTGTAGGAGACTTAAAAAGTGACACAAATTTTGAGGGCAAGGGATATTTCATGGTCTTTATCTGTAGAAACAAAAATAAGCATTTTTTAATGAAACTGTAGGGGAGGAAAAGGGAATCTCATCTTTGGTCAGGAGCTCAGGGAAGTTTGTCCTTGTTCATAATAGGGTTTTTTTTTATGCTTGTTAATTTTAAATCGGAGGATGAATTCCACACTGCTGGCTGGAGTCAGATCACAATCAGATTTGCTTTCAGGGAAATTTATTTTTCAATTTATTCTCCATACTAAAACTTTTGTCCTTCAGCTGTTGTAAATGCTAGAAAATTGACATGAAATACACCATTGAATTTTATAAAGTTACTTGTACCTTATAGTTGAGAGGGAATTCTGTATCACATCAGCCAGTTATCCACAGCTAGAATTTGGCTAGGTACAGGCAGTCCCTGGGTTACGTACAAGATAGGGACTGTAGGTTTGTTCTTAAGTTGAATCTGTATGTAAGTCGGAACTGGCATCCAGATTCAGCTGCTGCTGAAACTGATCAGCAGCTGATTCCAGGAAGCCCGGGGCAGAGCAACTCTGCCTCAGGCTTCCTGTAGTCAGCCGCTGGTCAGTTTCAGCAGCGGCTGACTTGGAGACGCCTGGGGCAGAGCAGCTCGGGTGCTGCTGGGTTGGTCCAGTAGCACGGCCGCTCCTCGGCACTACTGGACCAACCCAGCAGCACCCGAGCTGCTCTGCCCCAGGCATCCTGATTCAGCCACTGCTGAAACTGATCAGCAGCGGCTGAATCAGGACTCCTGGGGCAGAGCAGCTGGGGTGCTGCCGGGTTGGTCCAGTAGCGCCAAGGAGCGGTGCTGCGGGACCAACCGGCAGCGCCCCACCTGCTCTACCACAGGCCCCGGGCTTTGCTCCACGTCTCCCTGGTCTGCTGGGGGGGGGGCAGTAGCTGCGTCCCCCCCCAGCAGACCAGGGAGACGCGGAGCAAAGTGGCAGAGGACCCGGGCCGGACCCGCGGCGCTTCCAGATCAGGGAGACGGGGAGCAGCTTTTCTCGCCCCGGAGTAGGCGGGCGGTGGGACCAGGCGTCCGCCGCTCCAGTCCTCCGGGGCGAGAAATCCCCGTTCGTAACTGCGGATCCGACATAAGTCGGATCCGCGTAACTCGGGGACTGCCTGTACTGGCAAAAAAAGCACCAATATTATGTACTGGCATAACACTCATTTCTAAGTGAGGAGATGTTATCCGGGATGAGGAAATTCATTTTGTATAACCAACCAGGAAAATATCTGGGGTTTTAAAACTTCAGGACACAAAGCTAACTGGGGTAGCAGGCAATATTGCGGAGAGATGATATTGGGTCTCCCAAGAGAAATGCATTGTGGCTTACACAGCAGGGACATTATAGAGAAGTTGAGGATGAAAATTATAGATCTTCAGGTCAATTAGAAAAAAAAATACTGAAATCTTTGTACAGATAAGAGCCTCCTAAAAGAAAGTCCAAGATTGATTGTGAGGGATTTAAATCTCTCAGATGTTGACTGGAATAACACATGCAAAATCTAAGGAAGGCTGTTAAAGGTGCACTGCATGAGGCTGTTTTATAATACAGTTTGTTGAATGGTCAGTATAACCTACGGACATTTTGGACCTATTTCTTGGAAACGAGCCAAGTACTTGGATTTAATAAGATTGGAAAATGGGAACATCTCTGGTCTAATAAACCTTCAGGGGCTATCATCCTCTGTGAAACCCTTGTTAGGGAGTACTAGATGAATCAACACAAAAGTGACAGAGATTGTGAAACAGCCTGTGGAGTTTTGATTATAATTCATCAATTTGTAACACAAGTGTGGGCCAGCAGTTGGAGGGATTGCCACTGACAATATGCCCTAGGGTATGGAAGAAAGTATATGGGGAAGCGGGGAGAGGAGGAAAAAAAGACGCAGATACCACTCTGGGAAACTAGGGTAATCATCTGAAGGCAGGATGGAAGTGACCAATGAAAGGTTTTAAAATAAACCTATAATTTACTGTGTAAATAAATCAGTTGTAATAATAATTATGAGCAAAACCAAATTCTAAACACAGAGAATCGTACAGCATATTTCAGCCCAGAGTCAAGAGATTTTCAAATATGCTGATAGTCTCTAGGACATATGTGAGAGATTTGATTCACTGGGCATTGTAGACCAAAAATGGGGAAACCAGTGGAGTTTTTCCCCCTTGTACACTTATTTTGGTTCAGCTCTTGAAGAGAAGGGAAATCTGGAGCTGTCCAGGAGAGGGGTATTTTAATCTCCTACTCCTAGAAGAGAGGGTAAATTCAGACAAGTGTGTGGATTGCAGACCGGAAATAGTTATCAAAAGACTAGATCCTCTTCATCAATAAAAGAGGAACAAAAGTAGAAAATGAAGCCTCTCAGTTGAATTGGCTAACTTTAGCTGGTATCTAAGGACTGGGAAGTAGCAAACAAAGAAGTCCTATTGAATTAAGAGTGCCATGAAATATAGGGCTGGGTTATAAGAAAACATATCAGTATGGCGTTACTGCACCACTCCAGGAAAGTTCCAGAGAAAACACTGTAGTTGACTGAGCTGCTGTATTCTTGACTTGCTGCTGGGGAGAGTAATCTTCTGCTGGTCGATACTGGTACTAAACGACCTCTTTCTTCCCCTTTTGCTGGCTCAGCTGTGAGCAGGGCGGGGATGGGGGGTGGGACTCAAGACCTTACCTCTCATCACCCGCTGAATACACAGAGGGAGTAAATTAGTTACAGAAACCCTGTAGATTCCTGCATACCCAGACCGAGCGCCCACATAGCCTTCATACAAGGTAGATTCTTATGCCCTTATGTGGCTGAGTAGCCCAAATGACAATCTAGCCCATGCTAAGCAACAAACCCTCCTATAGTTTAACATCAGCTGTGTGTGGGAAATATATAATCCTGCAAAATTACTTGATAGTGGACAACATGATAAACCATCATTTAATTATAGTCAGCATGGCTTTGGACAGGAGCTCAGGCGTCACTAATTTTTTAAGATGTTGGTAGTAAGCCAAGGAAGTACAGCGGGTGTTATTTGCTTAGTTTATCCAAATTGTTTGGACTGTGGTATCTTTTAGGTAGAAACTGTCTTTGTAGCATCTGTATGGTGTTGCTAGGTACAAAAAACAATTGGTCCTCAGAGGGGATTACTGGTAAAGTTAAAAAGGGGCCTGTGAAAATGGAGGTTGGATTGGAAACGTTTATTTAAAATACAGATCAATGTTTTGGGTAACAGTATCTGATTTAAAGCTTTTAATATTAGCACAATTTGAAGTCTGTACAATAGTGAAGCCTAACAGAACTGGCTTCACTGAAGCCATTAGGTGGCTGGGTAAGATACTAGAAAATGCAGTTTTACCTTTATAAATGTAAATTAACAAAAAGCAGGATTAGACTCCTGTAAACAGGATACTTCAAACCCTAATGGCCTTTTTGATTATGATTTCCACAGAAACAATATGAAAACATGAAGGATGATAAGAGAGGATACTTCCATGTACAGAAGGCTAAATTCTCTCCTATTTCAGAAAGTGTACACCACTCAAATGGCCAAGCTCTGATCCAAAGCATCCATATAAAAATTTTCCAGCTGGTATAAAGCCAGCAGAAGTATCTCCTTTATCCACTGTCTCCTGTACCTGGCTCCGGAATAAGGATTGTGTCAGTGAATATTGTAGGTGGGATGGAGCCTGCTTGCTTGCTGTTGTTTCTCAGCTGACATAATGTTTCAGGACTAGGGTAGCTCCCTGACTCTGTTCACCAGCCTCTCTCTACTTCTGCCCAGAGCAGATGTCAGCACAACAAATATTCTCATCCGCAGATTTTAAACTCAGACACTTTCTTGTTTCAGCGTGGAAGATAATGCTGCTTCTTCACAGCCTGAAGGTTCTGGAATTCTTATTAGGAATTTTTCCAGCCCACTGTTCTCAGGACCCTCTTCAATTTGCTCCCACTAACCCCTTTACATTTTATGTATGCATTAGAGAAGCTATATATTTTATTTGTTGAACATAAAAGGCTGGCTATGTAGAAGCATATTTTTCTAGTAAATTTCATGCCTCCTGCCCGATTTTCATCTCAGGCAGGTGAAAAATTGTGGTTTATTGGGGTAATGGACCAAATTAAGGAGTATGTATTGAATGGAACAGTCATGCTGTTCTGAACAGGAAAAGTATTTGGGGAGTTGTTGTAGAAAACCTGAAGCCATCAGCCTGGTTTATGACAGCAGTTAAAATATGAAAAAGCAAAGAGGATATTGGCATGAATCTAGAGAGCCAGAGTATGAATAAAAATGTGATACTGTTACTGTACAAAGTGCCGCTTACACTCCATTTAGAATAACATGTTCAAATATGGGCATATTTTCTGTGGAGAACAGTGACTGCTTTTGAGAGAGGATAACAAAGGGCAGTCAGGATGATTTCAGGTCTTAAGAGTTTTTCCTGTGAGGAAAGGCTATCATGGAGACTCAATTTATTCTTATTACGGAATAGGGTTTGGATCATTAACTGGATATGTCACAATAGCCTCCATGTAATTTGTTATTTAAATGACCGTAAACAATGATAAACTTTTCATTTCTTTAAGGGGCCCTTTTCTTCCCCTGCACAGCTGCTTACCTGTGAGCAAAATTGTATTTATTTGGGGAGCACTTATTTGCACACCTGTGTGCGATCATGGCCCTAGTAAACAATGCCTTGCTTTCCCAAGCTGTCTTGCTTCTTCAGCAGCTTACTTAAAATAAGCCTTGCTGTGTGCCTTGAAAAGCAAGTAGGCTATTTCAAATATTGAACAGTGTAGTTGGTGCTGTATGCATTGAAAGTACAGACCACCTAGATGTGCTTACAATCAACTCTAAACCGATAAAAAAAATATACCAAACACTGTCTAATGGGATAGTGCAGATTGTCTTTATTTTCAATAATCACCATTTGGTTGGTAAACTCTCATCCATATTTGTGATTGGTCACTTGTATGGTAATGTATGTAGCAACAGGCTCAGATAATATTATACAGAAATTTGAGGATCAAGTGATAATTTGATAATTGCAATAATGTAAGAATCCTTATAAAGGAGACCATGAAAGACTGCTCATACTGAGGGCAGAATTAGCGCTGGATGAAGAATAACTGACTTTTCAGTTTGTTGGCAATTCCAAAAAAGTGATTTTTTTAAATTTGACCTAAAACGAAACTGAAATTCCCCCAAAATTCAGGAAATCAAAACCAATCAAACATTTCATTTTGAGTTGAATAAAATGTTTTGTTCAAGTCCTAATTTGTGTCTGGGCATATTTAAAATAAAAGCTAAGGAAATAAAGAGCTAGAGTCACCAAATGACTGTGAGAACAGCTGCCTTCCTTACAATGTATAACCCATTTCTTCGGTTACTCACCTGACTTGTGGGAGATTTGGGCCTGAATTATCTCTCTCTCCCGCCCCTGCCCCCAATCTGATATGGAGAAGATTTTTAAAATTGGGTCTTCTCTCCCACGTGAGTGCCCTAAGCACCAATTTGCAGCTGTTCCACTTGATACAAAATATAGAATAGTATAAAAAATTCTTAATTGGCAAGAGAGAAAGAAAATAAGATTATTCCTGATGGAATTTTGTGCTAAAAATTAAATTATATGCACAATATTTTAAAATTCTGCATATTTTGTCAAAATAACCCAATATAATCTTTCCAGTATAAATTAAATTACATCCCAATGCCGCCACAAGGGGAGGGGCCCAGGAGGAGCAGGACTTTCAAAAGGTTGGTGGCAGGATGCCAAAGGGGGCTGGTGGAGGACGGGAGGAGTGGGCCTTCCAAGAGGCTGTGGACAGGACCTCAGAGGAGGCTGGGCGAGGGGGAAGAGCCGTCCTCAAGATGCGGGGCATGCCTGCAGGAAGCAGGCAGGAGGTGTCGGACACGGGACCAAGGGAGGGTGAGTTTGCCCCTGTTGGACCGGGAGAAGGTGAGTTTGACCCAATCCACCGGGAGGCATCAAGGGGGAGGAGCTCACCGTAGAACACTAAAAAGGGGGTGAGCCGGGAGAAAGGAAGTAGTCCAGGATGGGTTTAGGAGTACAAGCCCGTGGGCTGGCGAGTTGAGAGCCACAGCCGTGACAGGGACAGAGAGTCCCTGTGTCCTTAGGGTCTTGGGCTGAGGCTCGGAGAGTGGGGGGGCCTGAGCCTCCCTTTCCCACCTGAATCCCCCCATTAGGTCCGTATCGCGGTGCCAGTGGAATGCGAGGGAAGGAAATCTGGAGCGCTGAGGAGTCTGTATGGGGACCCCTCCCCCACAGGTGTGACTGGGGCAAGGACTCCGGATAGGACGAGAACAAACAGAGGGTCAGGGAGGACGTGGGGTAATTGATGGGGACTCTGTGACCCTCTAACAGGGAAGAATTGTTAGAGCTGGGGAGCCTCCCCAATGAAGACCCTGAATGACCCTTAGGCTCTCTTATTCAGTCAAGCACATCTGCCCTGTGTGTCTCTGAATCCCCATTCACCCTATCTCCATGTATCTCTGCACTCCCACTCAGCCACCTTCTCCTTCTGATGTGTCCCTGCACCCGCACTCAGCTTTGGCTCAATCTTGTCACCCCACTAGCTCCTTTGCCTCCAATTAGCCCTTCTGTGCCCATAATTAGCCCTTCTGAATCCCACTTGGTGTGACCTCCCCAGCAGCCCTATATGCCCTGCTGCCCACACTTCCTCATCTGGCCTCACAGGAAGTGTGTTCCCTCTCTCTCCTCTGTGTTGCTGATTGTCTTCTCTTCTGTTACCACAGGAACCCTGGGTAGAGAAAGATGTAATTGCAAAGCCTCCCTGACAGAATATCTTTTTCTGCAGGGGTGTGCTTTGTGGGGACATGAATTCTGCACATGCACAAAGGTGAAGAATTCCCCCAGGCATGCTCTGTTACGTGGTTATGAGAACTTTCAGCCTCAAACACGGAAAGAGAAGTGAATTTTAACATGACAGATTTCTTTGAAAATGTATATAAAAATGTTTTTAAAGATTATTTACCATTTCATCACATGATCTTTCTTATTCTTCTACAGGCAGTCCCCGGGTTACGTACAAGATAGGGACTGTAGGTTTGTTCTTAAGTTGAATCTGTATGTAAGTCGGAACTGGCATCCAGATTCAGCCGTTGCTGAAACTGATCAGTTTCAACAGTGGCTGAATCTAGACACCAGTTCCGACTTACATACAGATTCAACTTAAGAACCCCAGGCATCCCCAAGTCAGCTGCTGCTGAAACTGATCAGCAGCTGATTCCAGGAAGCCCGGGGCAGAACAACTCTGCCTCGGGCTTCCTGTAGTCAGCCGCTGGTCAGTTTCAGCAGCGGCTGACTTGGGGACGCCTGGGGCAGAGCAGCTCGGGTGCTGCTGGGTTGGTCCAGTAGCGCGGCCGCTCCTCGGCGCTACTGGACCAACCCGGCAGCACCCCAGCTGCTCTGCCCCAGGCGTCCTGATTCAGCCGCTGCTGAAACTGATCAGCAGCGGCTGAATCAGGACTCCTGGGGCAGAGCAGCTGGGGTGCTGCCGGGTTGGTCCAGTAGCGCCAAGGAGCGGTGCTGCGGGACCAACCGGCAGCGCCCCACCTGCTCTACACAGGCCCCGGGCTTTGCTCCACGTCTCCCTGGTCTGCTGGGGGGGGGGCACTAGTTGCGTCCCCCCCCAGCAGACCAGGGAGACGCGGAGCAAAGCGGCGGAGGACCCGGGCCGGACCCGCGGCGCTTCCAGATCAGCTGGAAGCACCGCGGGTCCGGCCCCAGGTCTTCCGCCGCTTTGCTCCGCGTCTCCCTAGTCTGCTGGCTCCCCCAGCAGACCAGGGAGACGGAGAGCAGCTTTTTTCACCCTGGAGGAGGTGGGCGGCGGGACCAGGCGTCCCGCAGCTCCAGTCCTCCGGGGCGAGAAAATCCCCGTTCGTAACCGTGGATCCGACATAAGTCGGATCCGCGTAACTCGGGGACTGCCTGTATTTAAAATTTCTCAGTCATGCTGCCAAGGAGTGGAAAGACGACCATTTGACCTTAGTGACCAATTGCATAAAGTGACTGTGACCCATAGGCTATCAGCTATTTGCCTAACAATTCACTCTATATTTAAGTCACAAATACCTTAGTGGAAATTAGGATCAGTTCATGAACTATTTGCCAACAAGAAAAAAATAAATTGGCAATTTTATTGTGAACAAATAATTTAAACTTCCTTAATTCTGATCAAGATGACAATTCAGGTCGCATTATTTCACACTAAAAAGATTGGGCACATGCATATTGCTACCAAGTTATTTCTTTCAATGGCTTGAATAAATGCACTTGCTTCACATTTTTTTAGAAAGAACACAATAAGAAACCAATAAGATTTGTATTGCATTTACCTAAATGTGGCAGTCTTTGCGACAAGTGGTTTTTTTACTGTCCTATGATTACTGATACTCTTATTACCACTCCTTTAAATTATATCTTTAGCACAAAATGTCCTTTAACACAGTGCAGAAAGGCCCTCTAATTAACTGTTTCCCTAAACACCTGACAACTCAATACAAGTAGTGTGAGAGGCATCCACTTTCAAGGAAAGTCATTGTCACTGCTTCTGAGAGAGTGAAACATATATTAGAGATGTATCCATGATGTTGGAAGTCCAGATGCTGCTTATGCCAAAGCTCAGGGCCTCACTGAATACTGACTAATGCATAGTTGAAAACCAGCCTGGCTCACCTGGAGTGGGATAGTTAAACTAGCTATTAGTGTTCTAAGAATGTGTTTAGACTTTATGGAACACTTGCAGGATGCTGCATGCATTAAGCCTACTTATACCTGAATACCATGGTATAAAGTTATATTGAGTGTTCACATTGTAAACCTCTGTAATCGTGTAACTCACTATAATGGGGCACAGCCTCACCACCACGGCATCTTCTGCTGGTCACTCTAAGAATTAGCTCAGTTGAGGTGTACCTTCTTCAGGTGGTGCATCACCTGTTGTCACTTTGCTGTTTCTATCTTGTCTGGACCCACATAGGTTCCAGACTGTGGCATCCTCTTCTGGACACTGCTCTCTGGTTGTGCACCACTCTGGGGGACTGATGGTTCTCAGCCTTGCCACTTGCCTTGGTGGCAAACAGCAGTCCTAGTCCTGACAGTGGCACACAGCAGTTTGTACACTGGACACTCCTCTTGTGACCACTGGGGGACCTAGGCTCATGCTCTATACTAGGTCCAAGCCCAAGGACCCTATAGCTGTCAGCCATTTACTGCTCCTCCTCTCAGTTCTGCTGCCTGTTTCCTTGGGCCACTTCCTCATAGCCCTAGAAACTTCTCTGTCCATGTATCAGGGCCTTAGTCTGGCAGCCAGTTAGGCTGGAACTCCCTCTCATTCCCCTTATCCTGCCCAGCACTGCCGTAATTGCAGTGCTCCCCAGGCAGGCAGGCAGGCAGCCAGTCCTCCTCCCTTACTCTCCAGGGAGAGATCTGTGCTGATCTGTGCTCGCCTGAGCAGCCCCTTATATTTGTGCTGCTCCAGCAAGCCTGCCCTTGATTGGCTTGCCTAATAAGCCCTCTTCTGATTGGTTGGGGGTTCTAAACAGCCTCTCCAAGGCTGTTTCACCCTGCCATGACCTATGAAGGGCAGCTGCCCCACTACACTTACCAAATGGGAAAAGAAGCATTGATTAATGTAAAATGCTTATCCTGCACACAAGATGGCCCATTGTGACACCAAACCTCATTTGCCTTCATCAAATGACAGACTTTGCTGACTGTATTCCCAGCTCCCTCAAGGGGGTGTCTGTGCATGAGCTCAGTTTGCTATATGGATTGAAGGGGATTAAAAAAACCATGAAAAGAAGAAATGGGATTTTTTTATTACTATCTGGACTCCTGTGTTTGTGTGTAAACATAAGCAAGAAATCTCCATGCTGGTTAGCATTAGTCTGCCTTAAAGGATGCTATTGCACAAGCTTGTATTACTTTTTTTAACTGTAAGACTGTGTTTCACTTGTGTGTATGTATTTCCTATTTTATAAATAACTCCTAATTCCTTTTCTTAATTACTCAATCTCTAGTTAGTTTATTACAGGATCGGCTACAGGTATTGTCTTCAGTTTGAGAACTAAATACAAATGATGTGGGTTAAGTGACAGGTCCTTTGGGACAGGGAGCAACTTGAGTATTATTGTGACTTTCTTGTTATGTAAAGCCAGGGTCGGAAACTCACGGCCTGTGGGCCATCTCTGGAAGAAGCCCTGTTTTCCGACTCTGTTCTATAAATTTCCTTGTGCAAGAATGTGTGCGCAGTGTAGACACCTGGCAAGGTTTTGCGTAAGAACAGCTGTTCTTGCGCAAAAAGCCTGCAGTGTAGACCTAGCCCTGATGTAAAGTGACCATCTATCAGAGTCCAGCTTGCCTGGTGTCCTACTGACTGGAGTGGCTCTCAACCATGAGTGCTAACCTTAGGGCAGACTGTCAAAATGGAGGGCAGAGATCCCAAGTCGGCTGTATATTCTACAGTAAGATTTCACTGACCCAGTAACATACTTGTCTCTGTTTCTAAATATATCAAATTCAGAACTCGTTTTCCTAGAGCTTCCAGGCAGTTCGCAGCTCTATAAAGAGGAATAAAGAAACATTGACAAGATAGGAATTTCCATGTTGTATGAAATCTGTGCCCATGTAATCTAGGATCCTGTTTCAGACAAAGACCAGTGTTAGGTGCTTCAGGGAAAAATGAACCTGCCCATAAAGGAGTTCTCTGAATAATCTTTGTCAATTACCAATTGGCTTTTGCCTTGGAGTAGGAGTCATTCTATCCAGTATCAGTTATTTTTATGCTGTCTAACGTAATTGCAACTATATAAATTACACCATTATGCCCATTAGCGATATAAATCCCACTAAGTTTTGGGCCTTTGTGGTATCTTGTTTCAGTGAGTGACACAAATTAATTATGCATCGCATTGAAAAGCATCCCCTAATGTCGTTTTTCATATTTCCTCTCTCGATATTTCTGGTTTTGCAAGATGCTGAGCGCTCTCTTATAAAAGCTATGTATGACTGGGCTTCTAGATATTTCCAGTTTTTCCATCTTTAGTGGAAAGAAGATTGGTGCCATTTCATAACCTGCAGCTATATTGTATGTAGAGGCTGGACATCCCTGGTCCAGCACCCTGGGGACCTGACCGGTCCTGAACAAGGATAGTTTCTGGACCAGTCTAACACCCTCTTGAAATACAGGAATAGTCTCTTGGATAGGATTGCACAGTAAGACGAGGGCCCGTTGTGGGCCCCCTCATAGCCTTAGGGCTGTTTGGCCTTTAGAGTTTTGGATCCTGGTTACAGCTGCTGGATCGTAGTGGTGATTGACTTTCCTCTTTTTGGTATCTCTTGTGTTGCTATTACAGCCCAGTGCAGTGATTCCATGTGCAGTCAGTGCAATCTCTTGGGTTCCCTTCCTCCCAGATATGATTGCTGCAGACAGGGCCTTGGTGAGTCTGTCTATAATAAAGTCAAAGCCTCCAAAGGAAACCGTCCTTTCTAACTGCTCTAACCAAGAGACTTGCCATGATATGGCAGCCCTCACTGGAGGCAGTTGCAGTTCTGGCTGTCCCATCTCTGCAGGCTCAGGTTGGGAAGTTGTTGTAGTTTTAGGTTGCTGCCCCATTACCTCATGATGTTGAGAACTGTATTCAGGCAAGTGTTGAGGCAGAATCTCCAGAACGGTGAGGGCAGCTTCCCTCCCCATTTTGGGGCCAGCACTATTCCTTTCAGGAAAGGCAGTTTTGGAGGCACATGTGCTGGCCCTTACATGGACGTGGTTCTTGCTCGCAAGTGTTGGGAATGATACTAGTTCTTCCGTAGATGACTTCTGGCTGGGGTGTCTTTGATATAGTATAAGACCTTCTGTGGGGGTGAGATCTCTGGGTGGTCTTGGAGACTGTGCTGCATCTTGTAAGGGTGAAGTCCCTGTGTGGTCTGAGCATGGGGCTTATTTCCTCCACCAGTTAGGTCTTGTTGGTTGGTCTTGAAGGTTGTGCTGGATCTCCCAGGGGTGAAGTCCTGCTGTGTGCTGTTAGCACTGGGGACATCTTCTCCACTGGCTGGATCTCACCTGGTGGCCTGTGAAGTTGTGCTAGCTGCAGGCACACCAAAGGGGGAGGACAAAGGAGGCAACTGCCCTGGGGCCTGGCGATTCAAAAAGGCCTCTTGCTACTGTCACAGCAGCAGTGCTTGGAGCTCTGGGCCCCTTAAATTGCTGCTGGAGCGCTGCCTGGGGTCTAGCTTGGGAATTCTGGAAGCAGCACTTACTCTTCTGATAGCAGCATCCCATTGGGAACAAGAATGGTTCTTCCCTCAGCAAATGATTGGACCATGGTTTTGTTCTGTGGTGCTGGGGACACTGGATGGGATGCAGTATCAGTTCTAGAAACAAAACCTTATGAGCTCAGTGGTGGCTAATATGTCACAGCTATGAGTGAGAAGCAGGATGACAACTCTGCCTTATCCCTTCCTTCCCTCCTGTTTTAGGAGAAATGTTTCTAATTCACCCTCTTTTAGGCTATATGCTGTGGTGTAGGGAAAGTCATTCACTATGGACCCAGTCCTGCAAAGTGCTGAGTTCTTTGGCACCAATTCTGAAAAGCACTTGAACAGATGCTTAAGTTATTGTGTCTTATTGCAAGCTTAAAGTTAAGAATATACTTAAGTGATTTGCTGGATCACTGCTAGAATACTGAGCACCTGCCAAATCAAGTCCTGTTAGGGTTGCCAATCTTGTTTGGACGTATTCCTGGAGGGTGCATCACATGACATAATCTTTAATTACAGATTAATCTTTAATTTCTGGAAACTCTGGGATAATCCTGGAGGGCTAGCAACCCTAAATCCGGGATGTTTCTATCTACAGCTCCTGGCAAAATGGGTCGTTGGCATGGTTAATGCCTCTCGGTGCTATCACTGTATAAATGGCCATATATCAAAAATAACCCTTCACTTATGTTAAAAAGGTTACTTTAGTTGCAAAGTCAAGCTTATAAAAGTTAGGAAATCCTTAACCAAAATTAGTAAAAGGCTGGAGGAAATGACTAATTTGGAAAGATTTAAAGAACAAAGTCTTACTAGAGGGTGAAAAAGGAGACAAGGATGAAATGGTTGGAAGTAGAGTCTACAGAGATTTGACTCCTGAAAATGCCAAGGAGGGAGAGGAATTATTATATCTTTGCACAAAGGTGCATGCAGCAACAAGAAGAGGAAAACTTAGGCTAAATATTGGGAGAAAATGCCCTGACAGTGAGATAGAGCACTCAGATATTACAGTGATGAGCATGATATAGGAATAGATGTATGCAACTGTGGAACAATCTTCCAAGAGAAGTGGTGTAAGGCTAATCACTGGAAATATATACAACTAAAGTGGAGAGAACAGTAGAAATATACTGAAGAGAACATTCCTGCACTGGCAGGCATGGACTGAGTAGTAAACTAGGTCTTTTCCATTCACCTGAAAGGATCGCCCCCAAAACACTGAAAGAACCCAGCTTCACTTCCAGATCCCAAGATGATTTTGCAGGGCCAGCAATTGCAGAAAAGCTTCTTATTACTGAGCTAATTTCATATGGAATCTTTGAGGCACAGTAAACATGGAATCCTATGATAACATGCTTAAAGTGGTCATTTATAGTGGGACACACGTGTTCCATGGCGGGGGGGGGGGGGAAGAAATGGTTGAAACAGTAAGATATCTGACAGATTTGAAGGATGTGCCTTAGATTGAAATCCCAGAGACAATGATTCTAGCTGGAATCTTTATCTGCAGTTGGGGTACTGGACTACAGATTGAATCTTCCTAGTCCAGCACCCTTGGGACCTCACCAGTCCTGAAGGAGGGACTTTGCTGGATTAAGGGAGGTCAGACCCTCTGCTGACAAACTCTGGGCTCTCCTGGGGTTTGTCAACAGATCCCCTTGGGGTAGCCGGGACTACTTCTGTCCTGGGACTCTGCAGTCAGTCCCTTGGTCACTGGGACACTGCTGCTTGAGGGCTGCTGGAGCTTCACGGCCAGCTGCTCCCTGCGGGAGCTCTCTCTGATCCAGGGGTTCTACGATCCAGTAACACATGTGGTCCTGCCAGACCATAGATGTTGCCGGACCAGAGAGTCCCGCGCCAGAGAAGTTCAATCTGTATTGGAGGTAAGTGTGTAGCAAAACCAATTTCACTTTTGGTTGTTGTAATTATAGCAAACCTCAGTGCCAGAAGTTCAGATTCAAATATGGTTCAAATGTGTATCCATAGTTATGCTCTCCAATAGACTTATTATCCAAGGACTATTTGATGCTTAATGGCAACAGAAAATGTGCAAAATGCAGCATTTGAAAACCCACTGGGGAACCAGATTTTAATAATCATGTCACAAGTTTCTGGCAAGAAATGTGTATGTATAATTTTTGTAATGGGGAACTATTTTTAGTTCCCTTGCACACAATTCAAAGGAAAAAATAAGGGGCCAGTCAATCCGCTGCATATAATTAAACAAACAAATGCAGAGCTTAATTAAATTATAGTTCAGTTATAAAATGCTGGACTTTCTAAAACCTCAGAAATCATTATTGATCAAGTACTCCACCACTTCTGGGTTTGTCATCAGCCTGAAGTGGTGAATTATTCATGAATTTGAGCTTAATAGAGTAATTGTTCTTTCTGATTATCAGTATCTGTGTGAAATGTCTAGACTTAAGTTGCTTTTATTTTTTTCTTGGTGGCTGCACAACATCATTGCCTTGCTAAAGCTATCTGCTTATCACTCTAATTGGCCAAATATTGCAGTCCTTGCTAAGGTAAAACTCTCAGTGACTTCTATGGAGATGGTGCCTAAGGAAAAAAAAATCAGATTACAGGATTATGGCCAGTGTGAAATCTATGGTATCCATTCCCCATGCTACACATTTCAAAGTAAGAAGCAAACCACTCCCAATCATTCTTCATCTAACCCCCCCCCTCCAAAACCAAATAAAAACCATTTTAATTTACCACAATATTTACATATTTTGCATTATGCTAATGCAAATGAAGAGATTTAGTTCTGCCTGTGGCATATTTTAAAAATGCAATTTGTTAATAGCCTTCCAACAAAAATAAAAATCAACAAAAATATGGCCTTTGGTAGGCACATTAAATTTATCACCTCTGCACCACTCCCACAGAGTTTATGAATCATCATACCCTGAGATTATTTATTAACAGAGCCTATATCTAGTCATCTCAAAATAGTCTACATTTAAAGTTCTCCCTCTTTTTTTATTGTCTGTTTTATTTAGCAGTTTGTTTGCTGTCCGAGCCAGTGGGCATAAATGATTTGTGTGTGTGAGAGATGAACTGCCAGTTGGAGCGTGACCAAAACACAGCAGCTGCCAGTCTGCCAGCAGTCACAGTGAGTAATTCAAAATTAACTGCAAAAACTATTTGTCAAGTTTACTTTGAAAAGTTTCATCTCCGTGTTGGAAATCTCTCTGAAAGAACAGGTCTGGATGCGTCCCTTTAGTACTATGATTTTGCAACAATGGCTGTTGCAAAACAGTAAAGCATTTATTCTGTTCTATGATAATAGCCCTGCTGCTCATTTAGAGTTGGCTGAAAAACCATGATGCGGCAACAGAATAAGGATCTTCATGCTCTCTCATTGCATTCCTAATTGCTGTGGTATCTCCTTAGCAGTGATGCAACTCTTATACACTAAACACCAGTGATCATACTGTTGTTTTTTTGTCAAGCAAACCCTTTGTTTTCTTTGTAACCAAATGAGGCATATCTATGCAGCCTGATGATGCCTTCTGTAGATGTTAAATACACAAGGGGCTCTACTTATCTTTTCATTGACAAGTGTGTTTCCCTTTCCTCCAGTCTTGGATTTTCATTCTGTCATCTAAGGATGCTGCACTCCCAGTAATGGGAGTTCCAGTTAAACTTTTAATCAAACCCATTAAGTTCATGTGGGTTCAGCATTAGGCATGACATGTGAAACTGCTTCCCACTGATCATTGACTTTGGCACCTGAATGTAAGACAGATTGTGATGTCTTCCCTCTCCTTTTCTATTGTATAATTCAGCATTGCTTGACTGTCCAAAACTCCATCTCCAAGTAGGAAAGGAATATAGAACTGGTTCCTAATCTAAAAGCCCAGATCTAGGGATCAGATCCTGTCAGAACAATTGGTTGAGTGCTGCTTATACCCACAAGGAAGGCATGTAAGGAGGAATCCTCTTTGCATTTCAGAGTGGCTGCAGAGCTGCTCCACAGAGCTCACTTTCACTTTGTGACTTTGGTGCATCCAACAGATGTGGAGGTGGAGACAGAGGATCTGTGCAGCAACAGACTGGAAAATCCACACAGTGAGCAAATGCTTTGCCCCACACTTCTACCAGCTCTTCTCTTCCCAGCCTCCGGAATGGCCTCACAATTGCCTCTGAGCCATGGAATCAGACAGATCCCTCTGCCAAGGGTTATTCTGCAGCTGTGATGGACTGAGGTAGATTTCTCCATCACTGAAAATTACATATAGATTTTGTTCGCTCTGTCAATGACATACACACTGATAGATGGACAATATAGGTTGCCATAAGTTGCATGGGCAGGGAACAATGAAAGATTTCAGCCCGGGTGTGCGAGGAAGCCTGCAGCAGCAAGAAGCTCAACCAGTCATTGGTGTAATGCAGTGGATAAAATACAGCCTTGGGCTATCATAAGTCTGTCACTTTGTCCCAAGATCTCTATGTTGTCAGAGCAGGTGTTTCATGGACAAATCCTTCTCACCACTTCCACATCAAAGCCCCAGATTACAAAAAAGCTTCTTGCAAGTTTTTGCAAATTGAATGGTGATATCATTTAATCATTTTCAGAATAATTTTTCCATGCAGTTATCTTTGTTTTTAGGACTTTTCCTATATATTACTTTGACAGTGAGGACAGTATTATTATTCAGGAAAAGCTGATACAATTTCACATGCCTAATTGTGGCATTGCAGTTCAAAGTAGAACTCCTCAAAATAGGTAACCTTCTATTCTCTCTTTCTGTAAAAACAGACAGGAAAATAAGATTTACAGCATGGAGGGGAAATGCTTTAAACATGGCAGTATTTCAAAGCGGTTTGTTGGTTCTTCTTGGGGAGAACTTTACAGCTTGTTTACTATATAGAAATCTGTCTGTCTTCATTAACTGCTTCACAAGATGTCTGCTTTGCCTCAGCATGTCCTCTTAGTTCTTTATTAAGATTTTGCCTCCTAAGTATGCCATGCATTGATTTCTTCACGCTCTCTAAAATATGCAGACCAAAATTCTCCAGTACTTCTTAGGAAGAAAATGTTGGTGCTGTAACACTTCACAGGTCAAAATTTTAACTGTGAATCTTAAGTGGCACCATAGAGCGGAACTATCCACAGCTGGGATGAATGCTATGATGAACCAGATCCAGCGGAGTCACGCAAAACAATTCACACCTCTGGCAATGGCAAGTCTTAGTCAAAAGTGGAGATGTCTGTTGATATCTAGAGCTAGCAAACAGGAGTGGATATCTGGGGCGTATTGCGAGGGAGTTCTCAAGTGGATATCTGGGGTGTAATGGAGGAGCAATTACATGACCCATGAGGTAAGTTGTTGTCTGTAGAGTGTGTGTGTGTGTGTGTTCGTTCATGGAGAGCTTGCTTGAAAAATACTGTGTGGTTTGTTTGTTTTGAGGACTGTGTGCTGAGGCTTGCAGCCTGCTGGAGAAAGCTAAGAGCTTGTTAATGAGGCTTTGATCCCTAATACCTTTAGAATGGTGACATGCCTGCCTGGTGTGAAGGTTGCGGATCTCTTGAGATGTCTAGGTAGACTGTGTAGTGCTCGGGAGGAGCTGGAAGTAATGGTACATGTACAGGACTTCCATGGTAGCATTCTCTGAAATGTATTTATTACCATGTGCACAATCAGATAGACAGGCAGAACTGCAGGTCTCAAAGCGTGGATGAGATGATGGTATATGAAGAGTTTAGTTTTATTAGGAACTGGGGAAACTTTTGGGAAAGGGGAAGCCTATACAGGAAGGGTGGGGTCCTCTTAAACCAAAATGGAACCAGATTGCTGACACTTAACATTAAAAAGGTCACAGAGCAGTTTGTAAATTTAGGGCTTGGAGGAAAACCAACAGGGCCAGAGGAGCACATGGAACAGACAGAGACCTCTCTTGGGGGAGGATTTATTAATGGAGATTGTCTATGTCCTAGTAAGGAGGAGAAGGCAGAAGATGATAAAATAGGGGAGAGATCTGATGAGAAATAGTCCAATGAAAGAGTCCCATTCAATCACATCATGTAACGGCAGACAGCTAAAAAGTGACAAGTTTTTAAAGTGCTTATATACAAATGTTAGAAGTCTAATTTATAAGATTAGTGAACTAGCATGCCTTGAATTGAATGAGGATATTGATATAATAGGCATCATAGAAAGTTGGTGGAATGAGGACAATCAACGGGACACAGCAATACCAGGTACAAAAGGGGGAGAGGCGCTATATGTGGAATCAAATGAAGTAAAAAATTGTAATGAACAGAAACTGTACCATAGAATTTCTATGGATACTAATTCATAATATTAATTCTAATAAGAATATAACAGTTGGCATATATTTTACAGACTGCCTGACCGGAATGATGATGCTAACAGTGAAATGCTTAGGGAGAATAGAGATATTATTAACATGTACCCAGTTGGTATTGGGAAAGTTGAAATCCCTCCAATATTACAGTGTTTGTCACCTCAGGATGAGATGAAGAGATAAAGTTTCTTGTCACCTTAAATGACTGCTTCTTGGAGCAGGTAGTCTTAGAATCTACAAGAGGAGAAGCAATTCTTGATTTAGTCATAAGTGGAGCACACAATCTGATTCAAGAGGTGCATATAGCTGGACCATTTGGTAATAATGATAAATAATATAATTAATTTAACATCCTGGTGGTGGGGAAAACACTACAGCAATACTGCAGTATTTAATTTGAGAAAGAGGGAATACATAAAAATGTAGAACTTAGTTAAACTGAAATTAAAAGCCACAGTGCCGAAAATGAAATGCCTACAAGCTGCTTGAAACTTTTTAAAGACACTGTAATAGAGGCTTAATTTAAATGTATATTCCAAATTAAAAAACATAGCAAGAAAACCAAAAAAGTGCCACCATGGCTAAACTACAAAGTAAAAAGAGCAATGAGAGACAAAAAGGTATCATTTAAAAAGTGGAACTTAAATCGTAGTGAGGAAAATAGAAAGAAGCATGAACTCTGTGGCAAATGAAGTGTAAAAATATTATTAGGAAGGCCACATTTTTTTTTTGAAAAACTGCTAGCTAAAAACTCAAAGTAATAACAAATTTTTAAAAGTACATCAGCAGTAGGAACCCTGCTAAACAACTGGACAGTTGAGGTGCTAAAAGAGAACTCAGAATTGATAGGGCAGGGGTGGGGAACCTCAGGCCTGGGGACTGGATGTGCCCTCTGTGTTACCTGGATCTGTCTCCCAAAGCTCAGACCCCACCCCACCGCTATACTGTGGGGCTAGAGCAAACAAAATCTCATTTGTGTGCAGCCCCCAATTGATTTTTGTACCAAATGCCTGGAGAATAGTTAATATGATTTCAATTTTTAACAAAGGGTTTCAGAGGTGATCCTGGCAATCACAGGCCAGAAAGTCTAACTTCAGTACCGGGTAAATTGATTACAATTATAGTAAAGAACAGAATTCTTAGACATATAGATGAACATAATTTGAGGAAGAGTCAATGTGGTATTTGTAAAGGAAATTCATGCCTCACCAATGTACTAGAATATCCTGAGGGGGTCAACAAGTATGTGGACAAGAGGGATCAGTGGATATCAAGTATTTAGATTTCCAGAAAACTTTTGACAAGGTCCCTCATCAAAGGCTCTTAAGTAAAATAAGCTGTCATGGGATCAAAGGGAAGGTCCTCTCATGGATTGGTAATGGGTTAAAGTATAGAAACACAGGGTAGGACTAAACGGCCACTTTTCAGAATGTAGAGAATTAATTAGTGTCTTCTTTCTGGGGACTGTACTGCAACCAATCCTATTCTACATAAATGATCTGGAGTAAGGGGTAATTGGTGAGGTGGCAAAATTTGCAGATGATACAAAATTGCTCAATATAGTTAAGTCCTCAGTGGACTGCAAAAAGCTTCATAAAACTGCATGACGGGGCAACAAAATGATAGATGAAGTTCAGTGTTAATAAATGCAATAATCCCAAATGATGGGGTCTAACTTAGCTGTCACCACTGAAGAGAGATATTGGAGTCATTGTGGATAGTTCTCTAAAAAGATCCACTCAATGCACAGTGGCAGTCAAAAAAGCAAACAGAATGTTGGGAACCATTAAGAAAGGGATACATAATAAATCTCTTTATAAATCCATCTCAGGCCCACATTTTGAATATTGTGTGCAGATGTGGTCACCATCTAAAAATATATATATATTGGAATTGGAAAAAGTTCAGAAAAGGGCAACAAAAATGATTGAGGATATGGAGCAGATGTCATATGAGGAGAGATTAATAAAACTGGGAGTTTTCTGCTTGGAAAAAAAGATGACTAAGTGGGGATATGTTAGAGGTCTATAAAATCATTACTGGTGTTGAAAAAATAAACAAAGAAAAGTTATTTACTCCTTCCCATAACACAAGAACTACAGCAAAATGCAGGACAATGTAGCACTTTAAAGACTAACAAGATGGTTTATTAGATGATGAGCTTTCGTGGGCCAGACCCACTTCCTTTTGATCTGAGGAAGTGGGTCTGGCCCACGAAAGCTCATCATCTAATAAACCATCTTGTTAGTCTTTAAAGTGCTACATTGTCCTGCATTTTGCTTCAGCTACCCCAGACTAACACGGCTACATTTCTATCACTATTCTACAAGAACTACAGGTTACCAAATGAATTAATAAGTAGGGGTATGTCTACACTACAAAGTTAGTTCGAACTAACGGACGTTAGTTCGAACTAACTTTAATAGGTGCTACACTAGCGCTCTGCTAGTTCGAATTTGAATCGAACTAGCGGAGCGCTTAGTTCGAACTAGGTAAACCTCATTTTACGAGGACTAACGCCTAGTTCGAACTAGCTAGTTCGAACTAAGGGCTGTGTAGCCCTTTAGTTCGAACTAGTGGGAGGCTAGCCCTCCCCAGGTTTCCCTGGTGGCCACTCTGGCCAACACCAGGGAAACTCTATGCCCCCCTCCCGGCCCCGGACCCATTAAAGGGGCACGGGCTGGCTACGGTGCCCGTGCCAGGTGCAAGCCTGCCAGCACCCAGCTAGCAGACCCTGCACCTGGCACGGCACAGAGCCACCCACCCGATGCCCCCCAGCCCACCCCCTCTTCCCGGGACCAGGCTGGCGGCTCCCGGGAGCTTGCCCTGGACCGCAAGAGGCGGGCACCTTCCTGGGCTAGTGCGGACATCGTGGACCTCGTCCACGATCTCCGCACTAGGCACAGGAAAGTGGCCGTCTAGGGCAGGAGAGCTGCCAGCCTGGCCACCCAGGAGCAGGTGTGCATGAAAATCAAGGGGGTCCACTGAGACCCCCGACCCTGAGCCCTGAGCTTACAATGGCCGTCCTGGGTCAGACCAAAGGTCCATCTAGCCCAGTAGCCTGTCTGCCAACAGCGGCCAACCCTAGGGACCCTGGAGGGGATGGACCGAAGACAATGACCAAGCCATTTGTCTCGTGCCATCCCTCTCCAGCCTTCCACAAACTTTGGGCAGGGACACCACTCCTACCCTCAGCTAATAGGACTCCATGGACCCAACCTCCATGACTTGATCTCACTTCCCTTTAAACTCTGTTCTAGTTGTAGCCTTCACAGCCTCCTGCAGCAAGGAGTTCCACAGGTTAACTCTTTGCTTTGTGAAGAACAACAACTTTCTCTTACTAGTTTCAAGCCTGCTACCCATTCCTTTCCTTTGCTGTCCTCTAGTCCTTCTTTATGGGAACTCAGGAAGAACTTTTCTGAATGCACCCTCTCCACCCAACCCCTGCTTTTAGAGACCTCTATCCTGTCCCCCCTCCGTCTCCTCTTGTCTAAGCTGAACAGTCCCAGTCTCTGTAGCCTCTCTTCATCTGGGACCTGTTCCCAACCCCTGATCATGTTAGTTGCCCTCCCCTCTCCCAGCCTTTCTCTTCCCCTCTCCCACCTCCTTTTCCCAGTCTCCCCCAGTTTTGTTCAATAAAGACAGAGTCAATGTTGGAAGAAACGTTATCTTTATTTTGTACATCAATAAGAAGGGGGGCTAGGGAAGGGTAAGTGGAAGGAGGTGAGGGAGGAATGGGGTACGAGCCCCCGATGGGGAGGACTGGGCTGGCTCTGCGGGCTTCTGGGGGTGGAAGCTCTCCTACAGCCCCCCAATTACTCCCTCTCCCTAGATGGCAGCCTGCGGCAAGTGCAGCCGGGCTGATGGCCGAGTGGTGTGATGTGCCCAGTGTGGGCACTCAGGGCACTCCAAGCCAGAACTTCTTTGCAAGCGGGGCACCCCTTAGAACTGTGTGTCCGGGGTGGGGGTCGGGACCCTTTAAGCGCAGCCCTCGGCTAGCCTGAGACAGCATCTCCATGCTCTAATTCCTCCTTTTATGCCCTGCCGGCACTGCTTCCGGCCATCCTTAAGCCCTGTTCAGAGTCCACTCAATGTGGACTTACTAGTTCGAACTAGCAAAACGCTAGTTCGAACTAGTTTTTAGTTCTAGATGCGTTAGTTCGAACTAGCTTAGTTCGAATTAACTAATTCGAACTAAGTTAGTTCGAACTAGCGCTGTAGTGTAGACGTACCCTAGCAGGTTTAAAACAAAGAAAGGTATTTCTTCATACAATACACAATCAACCTGTGCAGGATGTGAAGGTCAAGACTTTAACTGGATTAAAAAAAAAGAACTACATACATTCATGGAGGATAGATCCATGATAAATGGAGGATAAATTCATGGATGGTCTGTGATCCAGCAATGGAAATTCCCCAACCTCCCAAGGTAGGTCTGTTCTATTGTCCTACTGCTCATACAGTTAAAATGGTTTTTCTTGAGATTTAATCTAAATAGGATGTTTGTGCTGTAGTGTAAATTCATTGCCTCTTTCCTTCCTTCTGTTTGTCAGGGTGGGGAATGAGCAACAGGTGAAGGATTACTTGATTACCATTCTGTTCATTCCCTCTGCAGCACCTGACTGGGGTCAGAAGACTGGATACTGGGGTAGATGTATCTTTGGTCTAATCCATTATGGCAGTTCTTATGTTCTAATTTTTTTATGTTCTTAATCCAGTGGTGGGCAATAATTTTTGATGGGGGCCCCTCCAAGAATTTGGTAAGTGGTCAACAGTTGCACTCTTCTACGATTATTAATGGAGGAGATATGGGGTCTGGGTTGAGGTTTGGTGAAGAAGGAAGCTTGGGGTAGAGGATTGGGGTGTAGTCACAACAACACTGCAAGCATGAAATGATTAGACATTTCTGAATCAAAATTTTTCAGAATTTTTCATTTTGTGAAAAAGTTTATATTTTGGTATCTTACTCTGATCTGGGATATAACCAAGTGCTGAAACATTGGAATTCTGCAAGGGATAGAAATTTTGATTTTTTTTTTTCTGGATCAGTGCTACTGCTTCGCTCTGCCTAACCAGTAAAATCTAGTGCACTCATTGTTTCAGGTAGTATGTTTTACTTTAATTAGCATTCTGTTTACTAAAAATTCAGTCTTTTAAATACATCTTCACTCTTAGGCATGAAGTGATATAGGAGAGACAGGCGATTCTCATTTAATTTTTTAACTGGAGAACACAATTCATGATTCATAGCTATGTCTAGACTGCAGAGTTTTTGCGCAAAAACTCGCAGAGCGTCCGCACCTTAAGCGTGTTTTTACGCAGGAAAATCGACAGAACAGAGGGGGTTTTGCGCAAGAATTATTCCTTTTTCTACGAGGAATAACTTCTTTTTGTACAAGAGCTTCTTGAGCAAAAAGGTGTGTGTGGACAGGGAACTGCCTCTTTTTCGATAGGGTTTTTTGCGCAAAAAAGCACAGGTGCCCTGGTGGCCATTCTGTGAATAGCTATCAGTGCTTTCTTTCGAGAGAGAGACCATGCACTCTTGCGCAAAAGCACATCGCTTTTTCGATGCTATTTTGCAGTGTGGTCGCTCTCTTGAGCAAGAAGTTTTTGCAGAAGAGCTCTTCTGCAAAAAGCTTCTTGCGCAAGAAGCCTGTAGTATAGAATCGCCCACTGATAGGTAGGGGTCTTTAGGTTTTTATTTATAAGGTTTTCCTTTCTGAAGATTTTAAATCAGCTATGGGCAACCAAAAATAGTGAGTCGGTCACATGAGTGGCCCTCCATCTCAGTAGGACACTTGACCAGTGGTGGACAACCTGAGGCCCGTAGCCCACTGGGATCTACCTGTGGCCCGTGTACCCCCTTTCCCTCCTGCCACACCTTTCACACATGTGGGAACTGGTGCCTCATGCTTCTTACTCCTCCCCCCTTCCACCCTTTTAGCAAATTCGGAGCACCATGAATCCACTGATTCATGCTCCATCCCTGCTCCTCCTCCCCCTCCCAGAGCTGGAATGCTACGAATCAGCTGTTTGTGGCTGCTCAATCTCTGCTAGGGAGGGGAAGGAGCGGGGCCAGAGCACGAATCAGCAGATTCATGGTGAAAACTTGGCATATGTAGGCTCAGCCTTGGATCAATGCTCTACCTAATGTGTGTTAAATTGTTGTAGATATTTTAAAATGTTAGGATTTAATTATCCAGTTAATACTTTTGGGTGGTTTCAGGTGCTTTTCTGCACTAACTTTTTTGGGAAAGGAAATTTTTCTGGACTTTATAAAAACAAAAAACAAAAACCACTAAGGCATTAATGCACCCCATGAATTAAAGACAAAATATTGCCAAAATGCTAGTGTGTACACTTGACAGCAATGTGTTAGTGAGGAAATTTAACATAGTTAATTACTGCAGTTGGGCGTATGGACAATGCGTGTTACACAGATGGACTGTGTGATGCACAGATACTTTAAGTATGCAAATTCCCATTGAAGTGACAGAGCTTAATGACTCCCATGGATTGAAGCAGCTACAACCTATTGTCTCAATAATCCAGGGATTAAGGAAGCTCTAATTGTAAGTATTATGCATGTAAGAGCGATTTTATATTTGGGATAAGTTTAGCACAGTTCCTCGTGATCTGTCTGCTCTCTAGGGTCCAAATTTAATCTCAACTGTGATTATGTTCACATGAAACATAGAGACTGATTTTTGCCTTCCTCTCCTTTTCCTCACATTAGAATAAACCAGTGTAAAGTGAGAAAAGACCAATTCCAGTCTTTTCAGCAATGAGATAAAAGTAACTGCTCATCAACCTAGTCTTACACTGAATGTTGCCTCTCTCGGTAGTGTTAATTGTTTTTTATGCTCTGCCTCAGGCCTGTCGAGAATGGGCACGAAGAGGGTAGTTGTCCTGGAGCCTGGCCATTCAAAAGGGGCCAGGGCTCCTGGTTGCCCCTACTGCTCCTGGGATAGTGTCAGTGGCCGGAGTCCTGGGACCTTTAAATAGCCACTGGAGTGCTGTGTGCTGCACTCCGGGCAGTGCTGAGACTTGCCCTTTCCACCCAAGGCCCTCTCCTTTCCAGGAGCATGGAGCCCCCATCCCCAACTTGCTCAGGGGTAGGGTTGCCAGGTGTCCGGTGTTCACCCGGACAGTCCAGTATTCACATCCCCCATCTGGTAAAAAACCCAGAAAATACCAGACATGTAAAATATCCGGTATTTCCTGTTTTCCTTAGATGGAAACCCGGCAGGGACAATTTTCCCCTGCCGCAAAGGGCGGGGTGGGGAAGTGAGGAGCACGGGACCTTCCTCTCACCTCCCCCCCCACCCCAGTGTGTGGGGTTTTTTTGGGGGAAGGGGTGTGTTCAGTATTTTTTATTAAACCATCTGGCAACCCTACTCAGGGGCCTAGTGAGTCTGTCGGCCTCCTTCCTCTGCCCTACAATGACTTGGGGCAATAGGAAGAATGCATCTTGGGCTCTTTGTTTTCATCTTTAAAATCTGCACATAAACATACACTGTAAATATCTGGGTTTGAAGCCCAGATGGAGTTAGAGTTAAGGCCTCTGTTCTTATTTTTAACCAGCCCTGTCATGTGAAGGTATTGCAGCATGTGCTGTATTTGATGTGTAACAACACCTGCCAATTGCTGAGCTTTTCCAGGCCTAGACATATGGTAATAGGGTGAATGAATGGCATGTTAACCTTCTCTGGGAATTTAAGTCAGAGCATTAGCACACTTTCAATAATTAGTTTGCACTCTGTGCGGAAGGACTGGGTTCTGCTGGAAGTGCAGGGCATATGTTGTGAAGGACTGTGCCAGGGAAGGGGGATACCAGGAACCTCCTTTCACTTGTTTGGCCAATACAAGGGCCAGGCAGAATTGCAGTCTGTGTACTTAGGTGAGCACAGGGACTGCTTCACCCCAATCCCTGTGAATTTATAGCAGAGGTCTCAAATTCCCGGCCTGTGGGCCGTCCCTGGCTGGAGCTATTGTGTAATCCATCTTGGGACTCCTGATGGGCTGGGAGGGCCTGTCTGTTACTGGCTCTGAGTCCCACCATTCCCTTGCCTTCTCCCTCCTTGGCACCTTGTCCCCTAGGATGTGGCTTGGGGATTACTGTGGTGGGGGAGGGGGGAAGGAACTGGTATCATGCAGCAGCAGCCAGCATGCCCTCCTTCACTTCCCAATGGGGACAGGAGTGCACTGGGCGAGTACCCTCGCTCTGCTTCACAGCAGCAACAGGAGCCATGAGGAGTGGGGTGGGGGCTGGAAGTTTGAGATCTCTGGCTTATAGCATCCTAAAGGAGATGGTAAGGGGGGTCACCATGCTGCAGGGGAATGAGCTGCTTTCTCTTAGTGCTCCCCCTCTCCCACCTTTGACCCAGGTGCTCCTTATGGGCACAATCTCACCAGGCCCATGGACAAAGGGGGGGAACCAAAGAAGGCAACTGTCCCGGGGCCTGCTGATTCAAAAGGGCTCAGGGCTCCTGATGGCCGCTACTGTGAGATCAGTGGTGGCTGGAGCCCCAAACCCTGTAAATCAATGCTGGAGTCCCACGTAGCATGCTCTGGACAGCCTGGAGGGCTGGCTGGGGGTAGAAGGGCCCCAGTGCGGTTCAAGTGCTACTGAGGGCTAACTGCCCCCAGCCCTACCTCATCATCCTAAGTCCCCACCCCTTCCAGGAGTGCAGAGCTGCCCCCTGCTTTGCCCTGGGGCCTGACAAGGCTGTCTTCTCCCCTGTTTCTGTGGCAGTCTGACTTTGGTATCAGATTAGCATTCCCTGGAAGTATTGTGTAATACTTGGGAGACACTGACCTCAGCCCTGTGTGAGTGACTACGTATTAGTGTTACCTAATTCTTAAAGTATTAAGATAATTAGGAAACGTGATAGCCCACAAAAACAGACAGCTAGTTCTATTGAAGGTATCAAAGGCATTCCATCTCCCATGTCAATTTAAATAGCGCTCTTGGCTACAACATTACAATAATCAGCTTAACTAAATTTGTTTTGCGTGTCTGATGTTAATGAGCGATTGGCTGTTATTCTTTTAGGGAGAAATCCATTGAATCTACATAAAACGGGAGCACTTGATCTCCAGGCAGGTGGAAGGCTGAGGGCCCAGTGTCCGACAGCAGGGCTGCTGGGCAGTATCCCTAAAGGAGAGAGTTTTAGGCTGGAATAGTAGCTATATACCCTCTGTGGAGTTGCAGGGGGTGGATTTGCATACACATGGATTCTACGGCCTGCCAGCAGGCCCATCACAGACTTCCTCTCTTGACTAAGCAGGGTGCATGGGTGCAGAGGAGACTGCTCCACTCATGGCTCCTGTTAACACCTGCCTATGATGCGCAGGCTTTCAGCTCTTGTCAGCTGTGGTGCTTTCTATTAATGATGAAGAAACAAATAAAATGAAGAAATGACGTCTTCATGTTGAAACACATTTCAGCCAGATTTATGCAGTGCCTTGGAAGATGGCATTTCAGAGAAGCTTCTTTGAGATGCTGTAATAGATGATTCAAATTATAAGCCATCCCTGCAAACATGCCATTTCTAATTGATTCCATATGCTTCCAGTCCCTTTCCCCTCCCTATGCTCAGGATCATTCTGTTCAGCCTGGAATATGCCATTCGGCAGCTTATCTAGGCCTGGCTAATGTTACATTGTATAAACAGGAAAGGGTCTAGGACTCGATGCCATGTTAAAATGTGGTGTGAATAATCCCTGGCTTTACAGCCATTCATTCAAAATAAAGCCCTGCTTTGGTCTGGCACTGTTGTGGCTGCCAGAAACCTGTTAGAGCAGTTCTGATCATGCAGCACAGTTAATTCTTCATGGAGAGACCAAGATTACAGTGCTTGTGTAGCAGTAGAAAGTAGGAGAACTAGCGGACTAGTACCAGAGAGGCTGTTTGGGAAGTAACGAAGGTGTCCACCTATCAGGGCTATTCTAGCGCTTGATAAATCTTAACTCATTGCTTTCCTCATTCATAATTAAAATGAGATTTTTATGCCATGTCTGCAAAATGCCATTCAGGGTGAGTTATTTCCACCTTGCTGCTGCAAACAACACCCGTCTTTTATGGCATGGGAGTCTGGGAAAGATGTCTAAAGATTATTACTAGTTTATTACCTCCACCTTTTCTCCATCCCGGCCCTCTCTTTCTGTCTCTCCTCCCCCATATTAATTCTCATTTAGCATCAGGAGGTGCTGATGAAGTATGCCAAGGTCATTTCTGTGCCAGCAGGATTGCTCATATATGGCCAGTCACCTCCATCTGCTGAGCCTGCCAATATTATATTGTGTGTCCCACCTGGAGATTCACAGACATAGTACAACTGCCAGCAACGCTCCTCAGCCCTTTCCATCATGTTCCACTGAAGCAACTGCAATCTGCAAAGTCCTCTTTTCCTTCTCATTTTCCAGGTGTGCAAGTGAAGATTTCCTAGAGAGCTGTCCTTTCAGTTTCAATTTAACATGAAAGGCAGCTTGGGGCCAAGAAATGAGCACAATTTGCCCAATTTGGGACAGGCATAAGGATCTTGCACAAAATGGGGTTTTTGCACAAAAAAACTCTGACCATACTGCTTCTTTTTGCGCAAAAGCCCCTTGCACAAAAAGAAACGGCAGAAAATAAGGTAATGAGATCAGGACATATGCTAATGAGTCCCTCATTAACATATTTTCTGCTGGACGATCTCGCAGTGAAAACAAAGCCTAAAAGCATAGAAAAATAATACTTATTTGTTGCCTTGTGAGGTTACTATTCATATGCCACTCAGAACATGTTAACTATTATTTTTAATTTGTGTTATATTAGTTGCTCCCAGCCCCAAATGTGATAAAATACACCCACATAGTGAATGACAGTTCTGTTCAACAAAGAATTTACAATCTAGACAATGCAGAATTATCCCCGTAATGCTGAGTGTGAGTGCTTTGGGCAGTGATATAAAGGACCTGGGGCTCCAGCCACTGCTGCTGTCCCCTTTTGCCCCCCCATCTACACTACACTCAAGAAGTGTGTGGGTTACACTCCCATTTTACATACGGAGAACTGAGGCACTAAGGGATTTGATCACTTAACCAGCCTCACACAAGACATCTTTGTTAGTGCTAGGTAGAGAACTCTTGTCTCGCAAGTCCCTGTCCAGCATTTTAATGACAAGATCAACTTTTTTTTCTCAAGTGCTATGTAAGCGCTAAATACAGTAGGCCAACTTTAAGGAACCATTGAGGGAACCAACTATTTGGTTGTTCAGTGGAGGCTGTTCTTTTAATAAAGATGGAGCAGCATGGTACTCATGAAGTCAGATATTCCACCACATTACTCCAGCTTTATACTAGTGTCTCTGTTCAAAAAGATGGAGTCACACTAGGGTAAAATTATTTTAACACCAGGATGCATCAGACTCAATCAATACATGGTGACTTAAGGAGCTTTCTTTTAAGAAAGAAGCCTAAGTCTTGTTTCTTGTGAAGCTCTTTGTTTTTTATTGATAAATGGAAATTTTAAAACTCTCTCACTCTCTCACTGCCACACTGATCTCAGAATGAGGTCTGATTTAGTTTGGTGAGATACTCTTCATGATGATTCAGGGTTTAGGGAGCCATCTACAAAAGTATTCTACTTAACGGTGCGTGAACACTATGCCTATCACTCTTCATAAATCCTGCTTTAAGTCCGATGTATGTACTGGAATTTTTTGAATGCTTTTCCAGATTACTGAAACTAGTTTGTCAAAGGACCAAGGAGAGTGAATGAGTAAAGACATAGAAGATTGGATCCATGTCATGTGTAGTACCACTCTTTTATGAATGGGAGGAAATGATTGCTTGGATAAAAGGGAGAAAAATATCATGTGCCTGTGTGTTTTGTCATTCTGCTGGAGTGATTTGAGAAGCTAGTAAAAGCTCTGCTTGGTGAGGAGATCCATGTTTATAAACTCTCACATATATAATGTCCACTGAATTTCTAGGAGAACATGGGTGGGCACTGGAATAGAATCCTTTAAAACTTGCCTGACCATCACTAATGAGGACTGACCTTTGCAGCAATATATACACTCAGTTTATTAAAGCGGGACAGAACAATCTCCAGGCCTTTGGTCAATCTAGGTTGCTTGGGGCTGAGGAATTTCCATTTAAAATCTCTCTTCAGGTGATAAAGACTGATTCAATAGAGATCAGCTAATAAAGAAAGTGCTGGAAGCTACTATTAAATTCTAGCTTCTGTCAGCTTAACAGCAAAAACTTTTAATGAGGAAACCATTAAAGTTGACCTAATGAATCAGAAATGCTTTTCCTTGCTGGCTAATTATAGAGTGCCTGGAATATCTTCCGACATATGTAATTTAGAAAATACTGATCTATTGAGTCTCCTTGCTCTCAAAGGAAACCTGTTGCATGGCAGTAGGGTGAAAAATGCACTTTATAGCTTTCCTGAGAGGATGTGGGGCTTGACCCAGATTCACAAAGGAACCTCTGTGGACAGGTGGGATGAATATAAGGGAGGCAGGAATTCCTAATGCTGGTGGCCATCTATCAATAGCAGTTCACATAAAGCATTTCAATCACAGAGAAGCACTGCTGCTTACGGCCAAAGGATTCAGCTGCCTAGCAGGGAAAGATCTGTGCATGCATTTATTCTAAAATAGAGGCCAGTATTTACATAGCTCAGTATGCTGAAAAATGTAAGAAAATGTCCTTTTGGCAATGGGAAGGTGAGATGGCTACAAGGAAATCCAGAGGCATGAGATGCCATTGAGGGAAGTTGAACACTGCTTGCTTGAACTATTCTGACACTGACAGCAACATTTTCTCTCCCCATCTCCTACACATATATTAATATTATATGTAATGTTATAATTGTGATAATATAGGAGTACATAGAGTGGGCTCATTGTGTTAGGCCCTGGTCAAACCTGCGTAAGAGACAGTCTTGCCCCCCAAAAATTTACAAAACAGACATCAGAAGAAATTGTAATCTCCATTTATCCAATGGGAAATGAGGCATGGAGAGATTAAAGTTATTTATCCAAGTTTACACAGGAACTCTGTGGCAGAACCAAGTAGTGCATCAAGATCTCTTAAGTCATAGTCCGCTACTATGAATGGCAACAGGACCTTGTTTCTCGTTTCAGAGGGGTAGCTGTGTTAGTCTGTAACTTTAAAAACAACAAGTAGTCCTGTGGCTTCTTAGGGTATGTCGACACTACAGTGTTATTTCAAAATAGTTTATTCAAAATAATGCATAGACACACAAAATGCATTTCAAAAAGCCCGTCCACACTGAGTGGACTCTGAATCACATTTAAGGCTGGCTGGAACCAGTTCCGGCAGGGCACCAGGTCAGGACTTACTGTGTGGGGCTGCTGCCTGAGGCTATCTGAGGTCTGTGCTTAAAGGGACTCCCCCGGACAGCCAGTTATCAGGTTTTCCTGCTTGTTTGTCTACCTCAATGAGGGACAGCAAAGTATTTTGTCTCTGCGTGCTCTGATTGCCCTCACTCGGGACACCACAGCACTCTGCAACATGGAGCCAGAACCGCCCCTGGGCACTCTGGTGCTTCTCTTGGATGTGTTGCTGTGAGCCTAGCTGCACTTTCTGCAGGCTGCCGTCTGGGAGGTCCATCGGGGGGCTGTCAATATTCAGGAGGCCCTGCGGAAGAGCTTCCACCCTGAGGAGCACTAAGAGCTTCCCTGGTCTGCCCCACTGCGGGCTTGTGCCTCATTCCTCCCTCACGTCCTTCCACTTACCCCCCTTCCTGATGTCAAATAAAATACACGTATTTTCATTAACACAAACTGTTTTTATTTAAAAAAAAACTGGGAGGGAGGGAATGAAACTTTGGTGAGACTAGGGAAAGGAGGTGGGAGAGGGGAGAAGAGAGGGTGAGAGAGGGGAGGGGGAAACCTAGGAGGAGGGAGCTGGAAGGGGGAAGAAGGGGAAGGGAAAGTTCAGTGGTGAGGGTCTCGCCAGACCAACTTGATTGTAATACAAACCTGCTCCTGGGTTCGCATGTGGCCTGTGGTGGCCATGATGGCAGCTGTCCTGCCATAGACGGCCGCGTTCCATCATCTAGTGCAGAGATTATGGACGTTGAGGGCATCCCCCCCAAACCTGAGTAAGGTCCACCCTGATCTCCACCCTGGACTAGGAAGGTGCCCACCTTCTCTGGGCCCTGGCAGGCTCCTGGGAGTTGGCAGACTGCTCCTGGGGAGTGGTGGAGGGCTGGCTGCCAGTGGCTTGCTGGCTTATGTTTTGGGGCCACTGTGTCAGGTGCAGTGACTGCTGGCTCTGGGCTGGCAGGCTTGGAGCTGGCACGGGCACTGTGGCCAGAGTGTACCTCTTTAAGGGCTCCAGGGAGCAGGGAGAGAGTGGAGTGTTCTTGGTTGGGGCTGGAGTGCCCACCACGGCACCCTGGGAAGGCTGGAGGCCCCCTATTTTGAAATAAGTGTCTATACATCACTTATTTTGAAATAGCTATTTCGAATTTGGCGTTAATCCTCATAGAATGAGGTTTACCAAATTTGAAATAAGTGCTCTGCTGTGTAGACACTAGGAAAGTTATTTCAAAATAAGGGCTGTGGGCATTAATAATAATATGACTGAATTTTCCTAGCGGGGCTTTATAGCCTGAAATAGTCATTAGGGAAAAAGTGAAATAATTTTTAGTATAAACAGTTGTATGCAGGTAATAGAAATCTCTTATTTATTGAATGTTCACCCATGTAGGAAAGTAGAAAGTCCATCTAAAAGAAGAACCAAAGAAAATTCGCTGAACATCTACTGCTATGCTATAATGACTTAAATATTTATACAATTAATACCATCCAGAGGTGCCTGTTGAGTGGCTCTTTAAAAAGGTGGATAGATCAAAGGCTTGTATTAAAGAGGGTGTATGTTTTCAGATGGACACACAGCAGTCCAGGAATAGTGTAGATTTTAGGCGACTTGCCCAAAGAAGTAATGAATAACACCTGACTAAAGAATTGATCTGATCCAGTTACTATTGAAGTCACTGGAAAGACTCCCATTGACTTTGATAAGCATTGGCCTGATTACATGGAGCCACCCTTCTGGTTCTTTATTGGAGAAAAACAGGGACTGATATACCTGATATAAGGGATCCTGTGATGGGGTGTCCACCTAATACGAGTCCTCAGTTAGTTAATGTGGGCTAGGAGGGTACATCTAGACTACATGGCTCCGTCGACGGAGCCATGTAAAGTAGTTTACTTGGCATAGTCAATGAAGTGGGGATTTAAATAATCCCTGCTTCATTAAAATAAAAATGGTTGCCACACTGTGCCAACAATCAGCTGATCCGGCACAGCGCGGCAGTCTAGATGTGGCATGGTCAACAAGGGAAGCCTTTATTGACCACTCCAGTAAACCTTGTTTCACGAGGCATACCGAAGCAGTCGACAAAGTCTTCCTTTGTCGACTGTGCCGTGTCTAGACTGCCTCCCTGTGCTGGATCAGCTGATCATGGGCACAGCGTGGCGACCATTTTTATTTTATTGAAGCAGGGATTATTTAAATCCCCACTTCATTGACTATGCCAAGTAAACTATTTTACATGGCTCCGTCGACGGAGCCATGTAGTCTAGACGTACCTGAAGAGGCCAATTTAACTATGTATGCTGCACCTGGATGGACATCAGGGATTGATAAAGCCTAATGGCAGATAAAAACTAGTGGAGGGAGATGTTGAGATAGGATTATAAATCAGGAAGTGAGAGCAGGAAGGGGCTGAGGTCACTTTCTAGAGGGAAAGAGAATTGGTCAGGGTCAAGGAAGAAATCAAAGAGAATGGATTATGGGAGTCTGGCAAGAGGCTAAGAATGGTGAAGTAACCATGGGGAACAAAAGAATCACCAGTGATATAATCAGATATAGGTAAGGAGATAGAGAGGTGGGGTAGGAAGTAGCCTAGGAGGAAACAGCCACAGGATCTGAGATTAGCAACCCAGGTCTGCTCAGTCATAGGCTGGAAGAGTGGGAAGGCCCATGTTTCCCTATTAACCACTGGTAAAATAGCATAGGACTTGGAAACAGAGAGTCTGAGACTGTCCATAGAGCTTATCTGATGGAACTCTGACCCTCCTGAAAGAGGGGACCATATAATGAGCTGACAGAAGGGCCAGGAGAGAGCATAAGTCTCAGGGTGAGAGGAGATATAGTACAAGTAGCTGATGGATGAGAGGTACCAAATTGGGCAGTCGCTACTTCCCAGCAACAAGGAGGCGCACCTGTGGGAAGCGGACCTCTTCTTAGAGCCACTTGTAATTTCATTGTCTTCTAACACAAGAAGGAATCCAGCTCTTTGGACAGCAGAAGGTATTCAGGACAGAAGCACTCATCATGTCAAATGTGGCATGAATTAAATTAATCTTGTCCAATAACCATGTATTAAAGACACATGGCTGCAATATAGCTATATACGGTCTCTCAAGTTTAAACTGGGAGAGCTGGTTTATAACCCATTCAATTAAGATAACTTAAAATGGATATAAAATGCTGTGCAGTGTGATTATAAACAAAATAAATGTCTATTATAAAATCTGTTTACCTATTAAGAATAAAGGATTTCCATGGTAAAATCAATAATAGCCTCTCTAATGTTCAAATTGCATGGGGCTGCCAACATATAAGGTCTCTCTTCTAGTTAATCATTTGGAAATTCCAAGGATCTGATTCTCCTCTCACTGAACTTGACTGGAAAACAGGAGTAACTCCTGTTAAACCAGTGCACTTGCAGTGGTGCAAATTTGGTATATCAGAGAGGAGACTGAGCCTCCTATTGTTCAGTACATTTGTCTGAGAAGAATGATGCAGTAGTGTGTGTTATTTCTGGATTGAAATAACTTGAGCTGCTTATGATGCAACATAATCAGAAATCTCTCCATTTCCCTCCTAAAGTTGTGCGCTAACATTAAACCTGTTAGCAGATTTCACTGTGTATCTACAACAAAGTATGTGCCTATATGCTGTCCGTGCACCTACCACTTTTAACTCTTTATAGGTTACCACTATTCCAATTGTCACTAGATCATGTTAAGCTCTTTGTTACTGATCATCGTCATCATCCTGATGTTCAAATTATGCCTCTGGCACTAAGGGCAGCAATGAGGCTCCTTCACTCCTATCCGTTTTTGGCAAGTCTTTCGATGCTTTCTCAACTGTGCCCCAAGTTTTTCAGCTTGGCTTCCACAGGTCTTCCCAATGCTGTTTTTGGGTGGCCTTGTTTTTGCATCCTTTCAGATGTCTATTTTACTGTTACTCTGGGAATGGAATCAAGTTTCCATTTGGAGTAAATGGCCAATCCATATCCACATCTCTTGAAAATGATGGTGCTCATATCCTCTTGGCTGCACTGTATCAATAGATCTGTCAGATTGTTCTGGAACAAAAGAGCGGGAGGATGTTTCCAAGACAGGCTGTATGGAATGAAGGCACTTTGGACATATCTTATTTTCTCATTCCCCAGCATTCTGCACTATAAAGTAATGTTGAAAGTACACAGCTCTGACAAACCTCGACTTTGGTTTTGGTGTATTTTGATGATTGCCAGACTATATTTAAGCTCCTGAAGGTGTTCCTGGCTTTACCGATTTTGTTCCTGGCTTGTTCTACTATCTTGGCTGAAGGTGCTGTCCAAGTATGTGAATATTTTTACATTGGTGAGAACATTAATCCTCTATCTATACTGGTGATGGTGAGGCAATATTAAAAGTCATGTTATTTGTCTAAATGCAGTTAATTTTTAGTTCAATTTGCTGGCTGAATGTGTTAAGTCAAGTTGATTATTCTTGTTTATGGTGTTGGGTATGTGATAGGAGAGCTAGAGGCTGTGTCTAGACTGGCAAGTTTTTCTGCAAAAGCACCTGCTTTTGTGGAAAAACTTGCCAACTGTCTACAATGGCCGCTTGAATTTCTGCAAGAACAGACTTCCTACTGTCTGAAATCAGTGCTTCTTGAGGAAATACTATGCTGCTCCTGTTCGGGCAAAAGTCCCTTTTGCGCAAAGCTTTTGCGCAAAAGGGCTAGTGCAGACAGCCCAGATTTGTTTTGCACAAAAAAGCCCCGATCGCGAAAATGGCGATCGGGGCTTTTTTGCGCAAAAGCATGTCTAGATTGGCACGGACGCTTTTCCGGAAAAAGTGCATTTGCGGAAAAGTGTCTGTGCCGATCTAGACACTCTTTTCCGCAAATGCTTTTAACGGAAAACTTTTCCGTTAAATGCATTTGTGGAAAATTGTGCTAGTCTAGATGTAGCCAGATTGTCTATGAAGTCCAAGTCTTCAAGGATTGAGAAGGGTATCCACTTAATGTCTCTTGGCATGTCTTCTGTATGCTGCATTACCCTATCAATAGCAATATTAACAAGGATTGCAGACATGATATACCCAGGATATGCTCCTCTTTTGACTTCAAAACTGAACTCACTGTGATCAACGCTTCATGTAAAGTTGACTTAGAAACTTTTGTTGATGGAGAGGGGCTTCATATGCTCACAGAATGCTCCAAAGGCAGGTCCTGTAAATGCTATCAAGCCCCTTGTCAAAGTCAATGAAGTTTATGTAGAGTTGTCTTTGCCTTTCTAAGCGTTGTTTTATTAGATTTCATAAGTGAAGATCTGCTTTGTGCAGTGAACCCCTTTTGGAAAACCAGCTTGCTGCTGATCTGAGAACATAGTCAAAAACCTCTAATATAAGCTGGATGATGACCGTACACAGTAATTTGCTTGGCATAGAAAAGTTTGATACCGCGTTAGTTTTCACAGTCACCGAGAGTTACTTACTTTGGTATCTTCGCTATAAATTGATCCACTCATCTGGCACTTTTTCCCTTTTCCAGACTGATGTAAATAGAGGGGAAAGGAGAGATGCTGTTAATTCGGGATTTATCTTGAATGATTCTGTATTCACGTTTTCCCATTTTTTAAGGCTTTGATGGTTTGAATGATCTCTTCCTTTGTTCGGGTACCTGGGTTGATATCAAGATTTTCTTTTGCTTCCTGGATGTTTGCCTCCTATTTGGGTGGCTTCTGTCAAAGCTCCTTCCCCACTCTGGCATGATACATGCAGAAGTGGGCGCCAGCAAGTGTACCCCAAAGCCTTATCTACCAGGGTTTGGTATAAAACTTCCCCAAAAATCTTAAAAACCTAGATCTTGGGAATAAAACTTCCGCTGCCACCACCCAAATGTTGATAAAGAAATCAGGGGGAAGATCATTTGGGAAATCTCACCCCTAAGATAAAAATCAAGGCACACAATTAACCACTGCCAGGTTAATAAAAAGAAAAGAAAGAACTTTTATTATTATAACAATATTCCTGTTGCAAACATAATGACTAGATAGGGAGGTAACAAAATATACTCATGGAGAAACTCCATGGGCCTAGCACTTAGTTACAAAGAAGCCAAAACATCTTTTAAGCAGTGCCAGATCTCAGATCCCATACCCAATCCTTAAAACAATAAAACCTAACGAAACTACCTAAACTTTACCCTATTTACAGAAAAGGAAGAATGGTGTCTTGGAGAGAGAGAGACATGCTTGTCCCTCTCTGTAGCTGCAGAGAACTCTCCCAGAGAGACAAAAGGGAGAAGGAAAAAAACCAAAATCCTTTGTCCCAGTTTGAAAGTCCCACCTGCATTCCTACTGGTCACTCCACCTAGCTAGGTGTAGTTAACCCCTTAATCCCCAGGCTGCTGGGTAACCCTCATAATCATGACAGCTTCCTGCTCAACAATTCTTTGAAATGCACTGTCCAGCACATTTCTCGTTCTCTCTCTGTTGTTAACAAGTGGCCTTGTTTGTCCTTGATAAGAATGTTTGTTTATTGATGTCTGCCATTTACCACTGAGTTATTTTGGGAATGGCTCCTTATTTACCAAAAACAGCTGCATGTCTGCTTGTGTTGCCAGATTTGTCCACCATCACGCAGCGTTACAGCTCCTGGTGTACCTTATTATACTACTTGTGGTATTTGTCCTTTACCTTCTGGGATTTTGTGTCTAAAATTATTTTCTTCAGGGCTTCTGTGTTTTTTCATGTGATGGGTATCATCCATTCCTGCCTTTTCTTCTACCTGTAGCCTAGAAAGGCTTCCCTGCCCTGTTTATATATTGCTGTTTCCAGGCCCACCAATAGTGGGGGAGGGGGAGCAAAGGGGGCAACTACCCTGGAAGCTAGCGATTCAAAAGGGCCTGGGGCTTCTGGCCGCTGTTACTACTATTGAGGCAGAGGTAGGATCCAGAGCCTTGGGCCCTTTAAATAGCCGCCAGAGAAGCTTCAGGCAATGCTGAGGGCTGGAGGTGGGGGAATGCACTGCAGTTCAGGTGGCACTGAGGGCTGGCTGTCCCAGTCCCACCCCTTCTACCCAAGGCCCTGCCCCTTCAGGGAATGTGGAACAGCCCTCCATTAGGCGCCTGGTGAGACTGTCAGCTCCTCTGGTTGTTATTTTATTCCACTTATTGTTGATCTCATCTGCATTCCCCCACTCTTCATCAACGTCTGCAAGTACCTGAAAACTATTCTTTAACTGTAGAACAGGGGCTTTCTGTATCTCAGGGAACTTTAGCCTGTATTTCAGGGAACATCCAGTACCTGATGGCTTTCCTTATTCTGAATGATTAAAAAACCCTGCTGCCGGATCAGTACTGAAAAAAGAGTCATTAGAAAAATCTACACAAATAAGGTGCTTGAACGATAGTGACATTATAGTCTGTAGTTTTGCCTCTGAAAAATTAGAGAGCTGGAAGCTGACTTGTAAGCTGGTATCAGCTGAAGCCCAATCAGAGCCATTCAACTGAAGCCAAAAAGCCATACAACTGTATCTCCCCTGAGATACAGAAAGCCCGCGTTCTACTGTTAGAGTCAAATGATTTTTCAGTGGCTTAGAACTGGGGTGAGTACTAGAAAGAAATTTTAGTCTTGAAAGGAGTCTGCTTGTGTCCAAATGCTGATACCAAAGTGAATAATATTGCCCAGTAAACATAAATTCAAATAAATATGTTGGTGAAAATGAAGACCTATTATTGTGCCCAGAGGCTTGCAGAGGTGTAAAATACAGTCTGTGCAGAGGAAGAGCAGGAAATGGAAATGTTACACTAGAGCTGAGGTTGTGAAAAACTGGAAGGCAATACATGGTATGCAAATACGTTGCAATATGAAGAGGTTCTCTGCAACTTGTGTTGATTTGTAAACACAGAGGCAACTTTTCTGCAGGGGTAAATAGTATGATATTCACTCAACCAGAACAGAAAATAAGTCAGAATCCTCCCCTTTGACTACCTCATGTTGTGGGAGAACTGGAGTTTTTGGTTTATAAGGAAATATTTGAAAATAATTAGAATAATTGATGAGTCATCCTACTCTGTCCCTCTCAATGCTTCAGGGTGTCTGGAAATCTGGCTGACCACTTAATGAGAGGTTTCAGCTTTCCACATGATCCAGAGTTTGAAAGAAAGCCAATCAAGCAAGTATTAAACTTTTAATTGATTTCATTAGAAGGCTTCAGTGCCCTTTGGGGGAAAATGTACAGCTTGTATGAATTAGTGTTCAACACTGCATGCCATTGAATCTTCACTACCAATTTTCTTGGAAGGAAGTGACTTTCAAAGAGCTGTCAAAGAACCTTTAAAAAAATCCTCCTGTGTCAGGCCTTGCTGATAGTTCTATCAAGTGCTTGCATGATCATTACAAAAGTATTGCTTCATGTGATGGTATTTGCCAGTACCAAACAACCCATTGAGTGTGATGGCATCTCTTTGATATGTGCTTTCACAGATGTAGGACACACTTTGACCATCAGAAGCATGATCCACAAGTGATTCCAATGACACCATCGGAGACAGTTGCATTCATATGTCATTTAGCTTCCTTTTTACAGTCTTTTTTATGAGTGAACAAATACCCACTTGCACAAACTCAGAGCTTCATCCTGAAAGGGACCAAGCATTTGCAACCTCCTCTATCCTGAAGATATGGCAGCTCATAAAGGGCCCAATCCAATACCTGTTATAGTTAATGTAGTTCAGCTCCTCTCAGGATCAGACACACATGCCACTTCCATCAGCTTTGTACTGGCTGTCATGTGCGCCCTTTGAATAATTCTTATGTCTAAATAGGGCAGGGGGAGAAACGCTTACAACAAGCAAACATTTTGCTGACGTTTGCAGGGTAGATGTAAACGTGAATAGCAACATTGCACATACCCCGTCTAGTATAAACAGCTCAACCTGCGATATGACAGCATGGATATAAAATATTTATATGCTGCTCAAGTATGCAATGATGAGCGCAAAGTACATCACTCCTCCACAAGCTTGTCAGTGTACTACTCATGCTTTGTACTGTTAATGTCTACATACAGCATATTAAAATGAACACTGTGTATTCTAATAAGGGCCCTTTTCATGTTCAAAGTTATATCTCATTTGCGCTCACTTTTGGTTGAAGTTACATGGGAAAATTGTGTCAATTCTCACCATGTGTAATGTTCATGACAATTAAATAGACCAAACCTATTGGTACAGTACTTTTATCTTGATTTGGAGTAGACTGTTAGTAAGCTTTTAACAAAATGTTTGTACAAAATCCACAATAGAAAATGTTCTGTCAGCTAGACTGAGGTATAGTGGCAATAAGATGTATATAGTTTTTTGGTACAGCTTACTAGACAATGTCTGGGCAGGTAGTCTATAGAGATTACTAGTATCAGTAATACTTTGTGTGTGACTTTTTTTAGCTTTACAAAATTGACTTGGGACCTGCAAACTGTGCATATACTAAGCTAGCACTTCAGGTGGTGTAAATCAGCTCCATTGACTTCAGTTGCACTATACCAACAGACATCCAATAAGGATCAGTCTAGAATTGTGTGAGCAATTAGTCCTTTTGTTTGTCTGGATGAATGGGAAAAAAAAACCCTTTTAGGTTGAACAAACATTGGTTCAGATTTTTGTTAGAAAAAATGGAAAAATTTCACTTTGGATCAAATGAAATATTTTGTTCAACCTGAACATTTTATTCTGACTTTCAGACATTTTTATCGGCTTTTTTGATTACACTGAAGGAAATTTGGTAGCTCCATTTGCATAGCCTCATGATTAGAGTGCTCAGCTGAGATATGGAAGACCTGTGTTGAAATCACCACTTTCAAGCAAGGATTTGAGCTTGGGTTTTCCACATTGCCATATATAGTATGTTGTGTATATCATCTCAGGGTCTTCCCCTCACTGTATATCCCAATGGTTATTTCAAGGTTAGGAATCTCTCAGTCTCTTCTGTTGAAGCTCTTCTACTCTGTATATGCAGGTAAGTATGTCTGAAGTATGGAGAGGCACTGGAGCCCAGGTGTTGTAGGGGAATACCCTAACTAGCAAGCTAGTTTTGAATATAAGTCCCTTTGAAAATCTAATCCAAAAAGAATTTTGGGGATTAAAACAAACTAAGAGGAACTTTGGGATTAGGCAAACTTTACATAACTTCATAAATAGCTTTAATCAACCTAAAGTTACTTGGTTTGGTTAGTCTAAATAAACTATTCACACAGGAATTTTTTCCCTGTGCTAATACAGGTAAATAACACTTGTTCGGTATTATCTGTTTAGACTGGAAGTAGTATGGGGTGGAGTATATCCTATTCAGTGAATGCCCCAATATATTTCAGAATGTCTAGGCCTCGGTTGTTTGTATGACTGACACACACACACACACACACACACACACACACACACACACACACACACGAATAAAACCAAGATTTTTGCCACAATATGAACCCGTATTCTTTCAGATGAGGAATGAAGTGCTTTTCTTAGCTCTTCCAGTGACTGCTTTCAATTTATTTTTCATTCTCTTTTTTTTCCGTTCTTGTTACAAGAGTAGTAAATGCAGCATTTACTCACTGAGTATGGAAATACATGTGGACCAGGCTAGTTTTTTTCCCTCTTGCTGGAACTTTCACTTTTTCTTGACATTCTCTGCAACTTAGTATAATGTTATGCACTTTTTCATAAATGTATAAAGATTCTTTTTCTATTACCCAAATATCTAGAACACTTCCTCTCTTATATTAAGGAAGTCAATTATAAAGTTGTAAAATGTCAGTGGGGGATGATTGTTAATTTAGCTTCAGAATCACTTGTTATATCTGCATTTTCAAGGGCAAAAGGTTGTTTTTGCATCTGGTTTTTCACATGATGTTTTAACTCAACAAGTAAACCAAACCAAAAGAATCTATTTGTTCTTAGCTGTCCAGTAGTACAATACAGGTAAATAATACTCAGGATACAACACTTCACTAAGCTGCCTGGAGTTTGTACTACACTCTGACACGTTAAGATCTTTTAATAGTTTGGTCCATACATAATGGACAATGAATGCAGGTTGGCACGTTGCATTCCATATTCTTTATGAAATAGGCTTCTGATATGAACATGCCATAACTGGAGTATGCTTCATTCAAGATGATTTACTGAATATGATTATCTTATTTGTATCCATGTGTCATTTTTTAATCTGAAATTAGGAATATTGACCTGTGTATCTGTATGTCACGATGCTCCTTTGGATCACTCCCACTGCTGACACTTCAGGGAGTACAATGAAATAGTCAGACAGGCTGGATAGCCCATCAGCAAGGGCAATGGGCTATAAATAGGGTTGTCCTTCCTATGGATGCGCCACTCTACTACTGACTCATGGACGCTGTGCTGATACAGAGTCAGGTGACTTGGTCACCTGATACTAACCTGAATTTTGGGCAAAGTCTACACTTAAAACATTAAAGTGAAAGGATGGCCACAATGCCAATGCTACGATAGAGTTTTCCCAGTGCTCTATAAAAGCCACCTAAATAAGGGAAGTAGCTATCAGCATTTGGAGCCCGTTTACACTAGTACTTTAAAACATTGTAACTTGCTGTGCTCAGGGGGTGTTTTTTCACACTCCTGACTGAAAAAGTTGCAGCACAATAAAGTGGTAGCATAGACATGGTCTAAATCTGCTGAACTCTTCCACAGTGGGGTGAGAGAACCAGACAAAGGATTTCCGCCTTATGGAAATACTATATAGGGTGGAGGGAGAGGAAAACAATGATTGTCTTCAGCTCTCCACCCTAAAGAGATACTTGAAAACACCTGCAAACAAAAGGCCTGTAAGTGAAGGGGGGAGAGAATTGCTGGACTCCAGCTAGAAGAGATTCCTCTGGCCTGTGAAGGACTCTATATGAAACAATATCTAGGGTGAGAAATTACTTGTAACCAGTTTCTTCAGTGAATCTAGCTTAGTTTTCACGCTTTGTATTATTTTCTTAGTAACCTGCTTTGTTCTGTTTGCTATCTCTGTGAACACTTAAAATCCTCCTTTTTATAGTTAAGAAACGTATTACTTGTTTATAATATAGCCCAGTTTCCATAATTTCTAATGGGGTAGGGACAAGGAAGTGGGACGCTAAGCACCTTCCTCCACACTGAGGGAGGAGGCAAATTTCATATAGCTTTGGATTTGTACCCTGAGTTGGGGGGCTGTATACTAGGGTGCTGGGTCAAGTCCTATAAGCTGATTCTTTCCAGAGCTGATCTCCATAACTGTATCTTCTGCAGCTAGGTGTGGCACTGCTTATGTGCTTTGCTGGAGGAGGCTTTAGTGTTTATCTCATCAAGACCACTAGGACCCAAATTGGCAGAATAGGCTGACCCAGTGGTATCTCAGGTGACATCCTAAGGGATCCAAACCATCATACAGGTTACTTAGTATTATATGTCAAACTACATAGGGTGTTTAACTGTGATTGTAGTTTATTATACAGTGAGCATGTACAGACTAAAGAGAAAGCAAGTTAGGCATTGATTTCTATCTGATTAATACAGAAACTCATCTGGGCATGAACACTGTAAATGCTGGGAAAAATAATGGGTGATAAATACTTCTCCCTCTAAGCATCTTACTGAAGCACTGGAATCTGTATTTAAGCACCAACACATATGGGCTGTGTCTACATTGGCCCCTATTCTGTAATAGGGATGCAAATGTAGCACTTTGGAATAGGCAAATCCGCGGGGGATTTAAATATTCCCCACGGCATTTGCATTAACATGGCTGCACTAACATTTGCATAACATGCTTGTAGATAAGCCGGAGAAAAGCGCCAGTCTGGACGTGATCCTCCGGAAAATAAGCTCTTTTCCGGAGGATCTCTTATTCCTACTTTCAAGTGCTACATTTGCATCCCTATTACGGAATAGGGGCCAATGTAGACACAGCCATGTACTTTGTATGTTAGAGGTGCTGAATACTTGTACCTCCCAGTCAAATAATAGGGTTTGTGGCTGATAAGCACTTCTGAAAATCAGGCTCCTTTTTATATATATATATATATATATATATCTAAAAATATAAAGTGTCTAATTGTATGTCATAAGTTTGAGGGGCTTTTGATTTTACAGACCAGAAGCCTATGTAAAAATGAGGGCCTCATTGGTCTAGGGTATTTTAGAAATATAAAGACAAAGAGTGACATTCTAACTCCATTGAAATCAATGGGAGTTTTGCCTTTGATGTCAGTGAGGTCAAATTCGCAGCTACAGTCCCTGCCTATAATGCAGCAAGTTGATGGAAACAAGCAGCATGTGGGGAAAGGAAAAGAGGATAGCAGGGAAAGGGAAATGTAGTTATTTAGACTACTGGGTCTGTAAACTTAAGATATTTTCCTGTAGCCATATTGTAAGGTCTGAGGACTTTGTGTTCCTGTTAGGAGAGCATCAGCCATGAGCTAAAATGAATCACATACTGACATTCCATTTACATTACATTAAAACAATGTAATATTGGGCTGTTAAAAAGATGATTCTGTCCTAATAGTAACTACTATCACCAGGTACAGAAACAGATCTTAAGATGCCTAAAGAAAAGTTTGATAGCATTCCACCTGGCAAGAAATCACTTACCAACAGTTGTGATTGTAAAATTTATGCTTCTGTTTTGCCTTTATGGTCCATACTTCTATATTGTTTATCTAGGTGCTTTCTTTCTGGTTCTTTGTTTCTGTCTGTTGGATAACTAATTTTGCTAAGTGTAAATCACTTACCCTTGCTTCACACTGCTAGTCACCTTATCATTGATTTTATGTTTTTGTGCCAATTCTTCAATGGGCCAGAAACACTCAAATCTCACTGTGAACAAATGTAAAAAGTTCACACCTAGGCAACAGATTTATCTGCCACATCAAGGATTGAACCCATAGCAGAACTGATTTGATTTCTTGTGAACACTTAACAATATTCATAACTTGGGTACCTTTTATACTTTCATTAGTAAGATGTCAAAAATGATTTGGACAGTATTAGTGTATTGCTTTCCTTGGCACTCTACCTCTCTTGCACAAAAGCTTCCTTATTTTAGTCTTGCATTTAAGACCCTGTCTATTCAGGAGGATGTTTAAATGATACCTTTAAATAGTCTGAAGCCAGCTTGGTAAAAATAGGTAGATCACTTTAAAACAGGACTATGCTGTAGGCTGGATTCTCTATCAGTTTCTGGCCTTTATGTGCCATTCAAAAGTTGTGAAAAGCTGAAAACTGACTTCAAATGGCTAGCAGAGAATTACCCTGTAGGAGGGAAGTCCCCTATTGGCACAGATGTGCCAACTCCTGGTTTTGCATGTCCAGTTTTTTCCTTCCAGAGTAAGGGGCACATTGGAGGTGGAAGAGGGCTTCTTGAAGCAGAGCCATGAGAATCTTTCTGACATGACCGTCTTGCATTAGAATCCTGGGACTCTAAAATATCTGTACAATATAAAGATGCCTAACAGCAGCTTTAAGCTATATCAGGGCTTGGGCTGACTCTGGGAATCAGGCCACTTGGTTCAGGAAAAAGTCTAGTCCTATAGCACTAATGCTCTGTAAAGTCAATCTAGCTGAAATGGTTTAAATCCAGTTTGAAAATGTCCACATTATAGACAGGCTCCCAGCCTCTGATATGGTAGCTAGACATCCAGTAATGAAACTTATAGTACCCACAGCAGAAACTTTGAAAGCCCTTACACAATGGTCATCGTTTAAAATTTGCCAATGGCTTTGGATAATCTGTCTCACAAATATTCATTATGGTTTACAAAATAAATTACACTAGTGCAAATTCTGGAGTATTGCGCCCATGTAACTGAGAGGAGAATCTGGCTCATTGCATGCAATATAAATATCAATCTCTTTCTAGTAAGATATGTGGCAGTATATTTAATATATTCTAAATATTTGGAAACTATCCCTTTTCCCAATAACTAAATTCTGAGATGCCACTAATGTAAATACATTTAAATATAATGAAAATATCCTAGTTCATCCTATGTAATTTACTTTAAATAGCATGCTACCCTGGTTGTTAGTTTACAATGTACATAGGTATGACTTGCATTGATGATTTTTGTGCCATGAATAATACACATACAGTATAAACATAATAAATCTATAGTGCATTATTAGACTTCTGATTTCTTGCTGTGTTTTAAGGGCTCATCTTATTTGTGAAAACAGATAGCACAATGGAAAAAGGAACAAGACAATCCAAACTGTGAATAAAATTCTAATTTCAGATAATTTCATTTATATTCTTTTTCTGCCAAGGTCTTTTTGTTTCTTCCCACTTCTGCTGTCCTTGTAGAGTAAGTTTATATGTTGGCACGGAAATACCCATAACATAGCCCTTCCATTGCTGGTTAGTGCTCCTGAGTTGCACTGCTTCACTCCTTGAGCAAGGTCATTCTTTGTAGCCCCAAAAGGACTAACAGAGGACAGGGGAAACTGTCTTCTACATTTGCTGCCAGTTATGCTCTGACAGTTCCAAATATATCTGTGCTGGGACATTAACTGCAAATGCCTGGCTTGCAGCAAGTTCTCTTGTATTGTAAATTTATTTCACAGTGACTTGAGGTCGCCTATAAAACCTGTTTCAGCTTTCCCCTCCTTGAGTACAGCATTTACTTCATTCCTTTTCCTTTCCTTGGCCATGGAGAGCCAGCGGAAGAATCTTACAAAGGGTGGATGTGTGGCAGAGAGTCCCAGTTGTTGAAAGCACTTTGGGGGCAATGTCTAGAAAGTGAGGCACGGGCAGGTGTAGGGAAACATCAGTACAGATCTTGGATTTTTGAAAGGGATGAGCTGTATAAGCAATTGGACTGAACTAACATCTATAAAGTAGCCTCACGCTGCTCGTTAACTTAGATATAGTGTTCTTGTAATGACCCCTGCACATCTTCCCAGTGCCTGACCTGTCTATTTAGCCAGGTATTGGCATCACCTTTTTAGCCCTAAAAATAAATCCATTTGGGTGATCTGCAAAGGAGGGAAAAATCGTGTCCCATTTTCTCCTTTCATTAATGATGGGTAAAGTAGGCCCGATAATATATGTTTCCTGCTTGTTTTTTTTTTCCCATCAGCAATTCTGTCTTTTTAAAGATTATGTTGAATGGAGAGTGGAAGAACTGATGACAAGCTGAACTGAGACAGGAAGAGATTTCTAGACAGATTGGCTAAACCCTTCTGATATTAAATAGAGGTTACTATAAACTGTGAACATCTTAGAGAAAAGCTGTTTGTTAAAAAAAATTACTGCCCTCACCCTGTAAGTTAGGTGTGGCAAGGTTACCTGCCTGGGACTTGACAGTTCTGGGTTCAATTTCTTGATTTCCCCTGGGCTTCCTGTGTGACCTTGTGCCAGCCTCTAAGTGCACCAATTTCCCATTTGTAACATGGGTATTGCATGATACTCAGATATTTCTGCCTGTGACAGAGAGCTCACCATGTCCTCCAGAGGCAAAAACTGAGCAGAGCTCCCCTCATTTTTTAAAATGTTTTAAAAATAAAATCTCTTAGGCCTTTTCTACAGATCAAAAAAGAGCACAAACCAGATTTTTAAATACTCCTTTGCAGATCATCTTTGAGAATAGAGCTGGTAAAGGAATATATTAACCATGAAGCAAGGCTTCGGGTTTCCTGAACTAAAGGTATTTTAGCGGTGATATGTTCATTTGTCAATATGCTATCATATACTTTGAGTTGAAGGGACAAATTATCTAGTGTTAGGGACCTTTTATACTGTTCAGGCATCACAAAGGGACTGTAATCTGAATGCAGTTGCCCAGAAGAGAATTCTATAGTTGGAGAGGAACTTCTTGCTGGTGTAAAGGAACTACAGCTAGGTCCTGCACCTGTGCCCAGCAAAGAGGTTATGTCTGGAGCACTAGGGGAATACTGCAGTACAGGGTTCCACTATGACAGTCCTCCACTGGCCCTACAACCAGTGGCATAATACAGAGCAGTCCAGCTGCTGCTCTAAATCATAATAACACCTCCATGCTTTTTGGTGAGGAGGGAAGCCCTGCACTGGAGAGACGCTAGCCCTATAAAAGGCCTTTCATCTAAAGCTCTAAAGAGCAACATTCCTATGGGCAGAATATGTGCTATGGACTTTCTCTATACCACACTGTTAAAGCAATCCTTTAATACAGACACTTCAGAAGTAAGTTTTCCCCTTATACTATGATCACCTATTGAGATATACAGGACTTAACTCCCCGCCCACCAAGATCCGCATGCAACACTCCCTGGAGAAGTGCCCCAAAAGTGTAAGAATCAAGAACCTGTAGTATTGAAAATCTTGCATGGCTTGGGAAAATGGATGCAGACATTTTTTAGAGGTTTTGGGGAAAATGCTGCAGAGAGCATTAAAAATGTTGCAAAGCCAACTTGATTATGTTAGCCTCCAATTAGAACTACAGTCTGATCTACTTCCACTGATATTGACTTAACTTTGTATCCATTAGGTGTTACAGTACCAACTGAATTAAGCCAGTGTACTTCAGTTTGATATGTATTTGCTAGGAGAAAAAAGTAAGATATATTATATAGCAGTCATTATATAGGACAATTCTTGGTTTTTCTCCTGTTAAGGCTCCAAACTAGTTGACCTTTATATCTCAATCTTCAGAATAATCCAGGAAAAGACAAATCAGTTCCACAATAAAAATATCAAAACTACACACTGAAGGGGTCATTAATTTTATAGCAACATCCATATATTGATTTCACACTCCACAGGTAGAGTTTAGATAAAGACAGCATTTCAAAATTGGACAGAAATTATTCTGCGGTGTTCAGAATCCTTATGCTGCCTCCCCCACCAAAAAAGCTACATTAGGTATGGATATAATCCATAAACCTCTAATGTTCTCTATTTATCAATTTTTTCTCTAGGTAGCTCTACTGATGAGGCATTACATCCAAAGCCACTGTAAACATCCTGAAGCTGATATAGTAGATGACGTATACAGCACTGTGTCTCTGGATAATGAACAGCAACATATTTTTGGGAGATATTTAAAATAAAAAAGCAGCAAATTTGAAATTCAGGAAATACAATGTATGACTAGATATCATTGAAGCCAAGAACTTATCTACATTATTACAATGTACGTAATGATTAAGTTGGTGACAAGAACGTCCAGAGTTTTAATAACAAGTGGTCCTGTGGCACCTTAAAGACTAATCAATATATAGACTCATGAGCTTTTGTGGGCAAAACTCACTTCATCAGATGAACTGGAGTGGAGTATATATATAGGGCTCAACAAACCACTGTTTCTACTCGCCAATGGCAAGTAGATTTCATCCCGTCACTCTGTGCGCCCCATTCACTGGCACTGCGCGCATACGCAGTGCTGGTCTGGCGCATGCACGGTGCGGGGCTGGTGAGTAGCTCTCGCCACAGTTTGTTGAGCCCTGTTTTGTGTGTGTGTGTGTGTGTGTGTATGAACAGCAGAAGTAGTATCTATTAATTGTAGGACCTGTGTTAATAAGGTTAATTAAGTGTGCTGTATGTGTCCCATACATAGCTTTTGATGTGAGAATGCAGATGTTAATGGCAGGAGAAATTGGCTTTGTAATGTACCAACCTGTTACTGTCCTTGTTAAACCCAGGGTAATGGTGTCAAACCTGTAGATAAATTCCAGTTCTGCAGATTCTGTCTGTAAATGGTTAGTGAAATTCCTTTGTAGAAGAAGAGCTGCTTTTAAATCCATGGTTGAGTGACCAGGCAGGTTAGAGTGTTCTCCTATAGGTTTATGTGTATTACCATTTTTTATGTCTGATTTGTGTCCATTGACATGGAGATGATCCCATTGGCCAATATACATGGCAGAGGGGCATTGCTGGCACTGGAAGGCATATTAGAGGATGTGAAGTTGTATGAGCCTCTGATGTTGTGGCTTATGTGTTTTTAGGTCTTGTGATGGTGTTGCTAAATATTAAAATAATCAATAGTTTAGGAAGGGATACAAATTCTTATGTTTACACCATAAGACAATCTTCAGCTATAGAGGCATAAGAGGAAACTTTTCTTGGGTGTATATTGCATGATTCTTGTGCCATCCTTGGAAGAGTGTAGTTACTGGCCATAGTTAAAGACTTGATATTGGACTAGATGGGCCACTGGTATGATTCAGTGTGGGAATTTCTGCATTCCTGGAAATGTTAGCTGCTTACCTTCCTTTCCCTATTTTAGACTTCTAAAGATCACTTTGTTCTGTTTAAATGGAACAAAATGCTAATGAAGGACAAGCCACTGAAAAACATGAACTATGCCATCTTGTAATCAGTCCAGTAGTATCCTGCACAGCCCTTATTCATCATAATAAAAAGGAATGGCACTGGACCATTTGCCTATTTATAACTGGTCCTATTAGCACACTGAGCTAAGAAGAAAGCCAAAGGAGCCACTGGAATATTTAGAATTTACATATTCATGAGACTTAATTAGCAAGTCATAGGGTATTTTGGGAATAGACTTTGCCTCTTTTCTTTGCCTCTTTTTTTTAAAAGGGAATTATAGGCAACAGCCTAAGGCATCATATTTTACATTTTCCTTTTTATAAGGCAATATAATTCTGCACATTGTAACACAGGTGGGTGACTAATTAATATGAATGTGGGGGATTGGCATCTAATCTAGAGACCACTTAGCCTTGTTTAAGTTTGTTTCTATTGTTGGCAGCCATAGCAATGTCTAATTAAGGGTATACTCAAATGTAAGGATTTTGTGGTTTGAGTGGACAAGTCCTGAACTGTAATAGATAGCCTTATATCCAGCATTTTTGACCAATCAGGACTTAGATACAATTGTCCTTATTATGGATTAATTTTACCCTTGAATCTCTGTAGATTTTACACCCTACTTTAATTTTCATAGGCTGTAAAGACACAACTTTTTTTTTTTGATGGAGCCTTTACTATGTGTGTTAATTTGATATCTGACATTCAAGAAATGACCTGACCACAACAAAGATGATGATTGCTTTTTACCAATTAAAATGCACCCTGATGTGGTATATTAGGCCAGACATTCTACAAGCATCTGTCAGTCAATGTAAATGGCTCAACTGGTAAAGCCAAGAGCAGCATAAACTGTATGTGAATTCAAGCAATTAATTTTCATTTTTCCAAAGAGAAAATAGATGGGGTGGCTTTGATCTTTGCCATTTTCCAAGAGGGAGACCCCACACAGTTTCTGCTAATTTATTTTATGGTTTCCCTGGCCTCGGAAGGTATTAGGTTGTGCAAATTAAACAAGTCACGTGGACTTCCTGGAAAGTCTTATATTAACATGTTTTTTTCTCACTGAGTTTGTAATTTACTAATTTCACACTGGTTGTGCTTTGCTGAGTCTTTCTCCTTACACAACATAGCCTTAAGTTCTTTTTTATTCTGTAATTTTAGAGGGAGGCTGACATGTGAATTCATTGTTGTTCTGCTAAGTTGTTGCTCAGCATGCTGAGAGGCACCTCCAATGTTGAATAAGTAAGACGAGAAGAACACGGTTGTAGTCAAGACATCAGCTTTGTCCCTGACAGGTTTGTTCCATGGCGGTCTTGAGCTAATTTAGGAAAAGTCAAGGACTATCATTTCCTTTCATGCCAACAAGATGTACAAAGCTATTATTTAGGCATTTCGATTTGGAGAGGAGGAAATGCCTCTGCGTTCCTGCTCTTCCTTATCATTTCTATGACAGAGGGAGAGACACACACACAATATGTTATGCTAGAACGCATGCTGTTCTGATACCTCTGATATCACTTTGAAACCCAAATCGTTCCAAAAACATATGGCGTATAATAAACACTTCAAAATCATTGGGTGATGGCGACGACACACATACATTTATCATAATCCTTTATAACTGAGCTTTACACTGTTCAGAAAACTATCTTACAAAGTTGTCATGTGAACCTGAACCCTTTGTTACATTGTTGTGTGAAAGCTCCAGGGCTTCATAAGAAATGGGTTCTGTTAGCCGGAACTATCAGGACAACATAGCCTTGTGATAGTTTAGTAATGGAACCTGTCTCGCTTGCGAGAAGCAAGTTACAACAGGACAAGGAGGTCCTGAAATCTATGGCAGTGCCACTAACAATTTGTGTTTGGAGAGTAAATGTAATGAGGTTCCGCCAGCTGAGTCTTTGAGAATTTCAACCTTTTTACTCGACCCCTCTCTAACCAATAGATTGGCGTTCTCTATTTGCATGCAATGATAAAGAACTCCATATGATTTTTTGCTGCAGTTCCAGTTGCACATTTTTTCGTGCATAAAAGAATGAAACATGCAGGATTATGTAATAACTCTCCGTTATATTATTCCAACCCGTGACTCCTTGGCAACAATGAATTTTGAAAGCTTGGTCCTGAAATTCCTTTTAATGACATGTTTCAGGAATATCTTTTATGATAATCACTGCAAGTAACTGAAGGCAGTATGATCCACTAGATGTGATATAAGAGCTGGACTTGAGTATATGATTAGCTAGTAAATATAGTCAAGGGATTTTAAATAATGGGGTATTTATCCAAGACTTCTATATTATTTTCTATTGCTGGATCTTAACGCTACATATTTTAAAATTAAGCAGCCCTCTTTTCAGGACCAAGTTAACTTAAAAACACTTTGTGCCTCTGTGTGTGTTTGAGACTCGACCCATTCAAAAAAGAGAATTTTCTGTAGGTTTCAGTGCTGGATACTAATTTATTTGGTGTACAGGCAACACCCTTAGACAGAACACAGATCTATTTTTCCCCCTCTCCATATAGGGGCAATGTACACAGTCCTATTAACTTCAAGGAAGCTACATGTAAATAACATTCTGCTAATGTTTTACAAAACAATGCCCTCAGCGTGAGAATTTTTGCAATGATGCAGAGAAATGTATAATACTTGGACGGCTGAATTCCAAAAATATGAAGCTAGGTGGTATTTTTCAGTGAAATACACACATGCTGGTGATTTTCTGTGACAGGTGAGGAGACCTAGTTCTTAGAATTACAGGTTCCATATATTTTTTTCAAGCTAGAGAAGGCATTAACAATTGCTGCTTAAGAAACCTTCTCTCTGGGTTACTGTCTGTAACATGAGCCAAAACCATCTTATTCTGCTAATTAATCAACTCTATAGATGGGGAAAAGGGAAGGGATGTGAATAAGTTGAGTGTGTTACTCATGGGTACCATTCATAAAAGTGTGAATCTGTGCCTTGTGGAGTGAATGTTATGTAATGGTTCTTCAGTCTATATGACCAGACCCCTCTTCTTTGTGTCTCTTGCCATTTGCTTTCCCTGCCTTGCCACACAAATACATACATTGCTTCCTAGATGTGAAGGCAGAGCAGGAAGTGGCAGCCGGTGGCCAGGAGTCCAGCTCTACAGGCAGCACTGAGGCCAGCAGCAGAGAAGAGGTAAGGATGGCATGGTATAACATTGCCAGCCCTACTTTTCCACTGCTGCTGGTGGCGGTGCTGCCTTCAGAACTGGGTGTCTAGCCAGCAGCTGCTGCTCTCAAACCACCCAAATCTGAACGTGGAGTGTCTTCTCAAGCCTCCCCCCCCCAATTCATTCTCTGCTCCCTCAGTTTGAGAACCTCTGAGGTAATGTCATACTGCAAAAATGGAGTAAATCAGGAATTCTGTAATCTTGTATTGTAGTGTCAAGCTCATGTTGTTGAAATAGTCTCATAGACAGTGCCCTACCTGACAACAGCACTGCTTACATGGGAAGCACTCATTTATAACTCTCTAATGTTATAAGGTTTTGTATCTCCCTGGAAATAAGTTAATCTCTGTCTAATTTTGTTCTGCATTTCAACTCCCACTCCATCTGTTCTCTCCTTCCTTGCTCCCCTGTACATGCTTCTTCAAGTAATTACAGTGGCCATCAGAGGATATGAAACTTAGCTGTAAAAATATGGGCCCATCTCTCACGTTAAAGGAGCAACTCCATTACAGTGTCGCAGTAGTTGGCCATAATCCTTTTATGCTGACCCATCATGAAAGTGGGAACAAAAGTGGGTTTCAAGGATACATCTTTTTGCCTTTTCTTTTCTTGAAAAAAAATTATTTGTTGGAATTTTTCATTTAGTGACAATTTCAAGACAAAAATGGTAACAATTTTTGAATTAAACTTGTGTGAAAATGTTGGTAATGCTCCTCTTGTTCTCCCTCCAGTTTTTTAAATTCTCCTTTTCTTTTCCTAGTGGAAAAAGGGGGAAACATTAAAAAAAAAGACTTTCAGTTTTTCAAAAAATGTTAATTGGAACCATTACTTGGAAACATGAAAAATATTTTCTTTTGACATTAAGCTGGGCATCTGCTTGAACCCACATAGTGGCTCATGGGAGTTGGAGTTCTGGGACCTTCATGGTTCTATTTTCTCCTGTGAACCTAGTTCCCTGCCAGCTAAAAATATAGGCATGTTGCTGGTAGTGAGATGAGATAACATTTTATCATACTGATAGAGAATAGCAGGAGTAGGTAGCTGAACGACATCTCCCATTATATACTCTGGTCTTTGAAAAAAGGGTTAAAAATCAGAAAATATTTACCTTTTCTTGACCAACTCTAGTTGGAACCTCTTACAAGCAATGTCCCTCCCCCCAATCTTTTCTATTCATGTGCGAAATGCATTTTTTCATGTGAGGCTCTACATCACCAGCAGAAAGGAAAAAAAATCTAGCTGTGGGTGCTCTGCTGATCAGCTGGACAATATTTGAATCTCTCTTGAGCAGCTGCACAAGTATACAGCTTACAGGAAACACTGAATTTTGCTTACAAGGTCACTTTAAAAAGAGAATTGGGTCCATGATGAATAAAACAAAAGGTAGAGAAGAGAAAAGGGGAAGATTTTCTCCACTCTGTCCATTCCAAATCGCTTTAGCTTGTGTGTTGGATTGACCAGCCTTTGTATTTCCCAAACAGTATATATCCCTACATGCTAAAAATATAGACAAGTTGCTGGTAGTGAGATGAGAACACTTTATCATCCTGAGAGAGAGTAGCAGGAGTAGGTGGTGATAGTTGATGTTGCTGAGGGAAAGTAAGGGAAAGCTCTTGCCCCAGAGTCTTACAATTTAAATAGACAAGCCAGATGATGACTGGGATAAAGGAAATATTGTCTTCGTTTGGTAGAAAGAGATCTTAGGCGTAGAGAAATTGCGCTTTGCACGAATTCACATAGAAAATCTGTAGCTTAAACCATGGCGCAAACGGGATGCTGCAGCTCTTCCTTGGCCATAGATATGTCATATACCTATGCAGGGTGTGCCTCCTGGTGCCCCTCATACTCTCCGTCTTTGGGGGAAGAGTGGGATGAATCTGGGATCATGGGTAGATGGAGCAGGGTGGTCCTCCCACGGCAATACACCATGGTCCAGAGGCTCTGGCTGTAGGGTATGAGTGGTGCTGCAATGCAAGTGGCCAGTGGGAGGAGTCCTAGGCAAGGTGACTCCTTTGCCTCCTTGGTTGCAGAAGCATCCTCTGAGCCAAAAGCAGAGAACAACATGGCACCTATGGGTGTGTCTAGACTACAGGGTTTTGTTGACAAAAGTGGACTTCTGTCGACAAAACTATACCTGCGTCTATACTACCGCTGAGTTCTGTCGACATAACGTTGACAGAACTCGGCAGTTTTGTTGATGGCTGTAAACCTCATTCTACGAGGAATAACGCCTTTTGTCAACAGAGTTCTGTCGACAGAAGGTGTTATTGCATCTACACTGTCTTTTGCGTCTGCACGCTCATGTCGACAAAGCAGCTTGCTTTGTTGACAGAACTGGATGTAGTCTGGACGCTCTTTGTTGACAGAAGCTTTGTCAACAGTATCTGTCGACAAAGCCTCTGTCGACAAAAGCCTGTAGTCTAGATGTACCCTATGTGTTCATTGGCAGGTCAGTGTGGAGGCAGCCTGAGATGCTATAGCTGGGACAGGGTAGTGTGGGGGCTAGGGCTGCTAAAAATCCAGTACCTTAACCACAAGACTGTCGTCCTTTTATTTTAATCAATAGCTGCATCTGCCTTGGGAGGGTTCTCCCTCACAGTTATATAAGGAAAAAACCTAACGTGAAATGCCCTAACCAGAATGGATATTCTGTGTTCCTTTTGTGGTTTATTCTGATAAAGAAAAAAATCTTCTCCAGCATGGAAGAAGTGGAAACCCTTCATTCGGAAGTCAGAAAGAGGATATAAAAATAACTGTTCATATATATTAGCAAGTCATCTGCTCATCTTCTATAGATAAAGAAAACCTATCTCCTGAAAGAGAGTGAGCCAGAGTTGTAAGAATGACTTTTGCTTTCAAGTCCAGCATTTTCTTTTAGAGCATAAAAGGATTCAGACAGCATTTAATGTTATGCGAAATCATGTCCCATTTAGTTCTTTAGTGTTCCGTTCTATATAATTATCTTTTTGTTTGTTCAAAGTAACATCCTTCATAGAAGGGAAATGTGGTGATTAAAGTTGTGGTATAATAATTCTATAATTTATTTCTCTTAATATAATTAGAAAGGTGGGTTTTTTTTTAAAAAAAAAAACATATTCAATTCTTTGTTCATTGGCTTCATTTCAAAGCAAGGAGAGTCACTGGGGCTGGTCATTGGTCATATAGACCCAATTAATGCTCAAGGTCAAGAGTATATTATGCTGACAAAGTCCTGCTTGGATAGAAACATTCATTCCTGATTAAGACAGCCTTTGTAGCAAATGAAATTATAGTCCAAGAAATCTGATTGTGTCTGTGCTTGAGTGAGGTAGTGTCTCACTGCTCCATTTCCCAATGTGTACGCTGCCATATGCTGCAGGAATGCAGGAACTTTTTCAACAGGAAAAAGGAAAGGAAGAGCCTAGGGCAGTGGATGTGACACTGAATGAAGAAACTGTTAATAGGCTGAAGAATGAGAGAGGAATTTCCTTTGGCGACAGAGCTGCTTGCTAGCCGATTTCTTTAAGATAAATTGAACATGAGCCTCTGCCACCTTTTGCTGTCAGTCTGAGGAGAAGTCGGGAACAGGTTTTACTAGGAAAGGCAAGGCAAGGCCTTTTTTTTTAGTTGGCTTAAATTAAGTCAATGGAAATAAACCAATTTATGTCATCTGAGAATCTGGCCCTTAAATTGAGATGCTCAAAGGAAAACATTCTGATTATCTGTCCAAGGAATGTGAGGACCTAAATAATTTCAGCAATATTTCTTTGGCTCTCCCAATCTTTAATATATTTGCCAAATAGTCCTACTTTGTTTAGAACCATTGATTAGAAGGCTATTTACAGCTGATGATGTAATGGACAAAATCAGAAGACAATTAGAAACCTTCTTTACTGGCCCAAGAGAGATAGTCGTGTTAGTCTGTAACTTTGGAAAAAAAGGAGTAGTCCTGTGGCCCCTTAGGGTACATCTACACAGCACCTTTAGCTTGAAATAAGTTACTCAATTTGTGCTATGCAAATTGCGTAGCTTATTTCAAGTACATTTTGAAATAGCTTATTTTGTAATTTGGAGCTGTCTACACCGTGCCAAATTTCAAAATAAATTACGATTCCTAAATTCCCTTTAATACCCATGGAATGAGGGTTACCGGGATGTTGGAATAAGCTGCTCATTATTTCTAAATCTATTTTGAAATAATGGGCTGCTTCAATAGACATGGAATAGCTATTTCGGGATACTTCCAGTATGCCCAAATAGCTCCACAGTGTAGACGTACCCTATGGGTGTGTCTAGAATTCAGCGTTTTTTTTGAAAAAAAGTGGCCTTTTTTCAAAAAAACTTCACCTGAGTCTAGACTGCTGCCACGTTCTTTCGAAATTAAATCAAAAGAACGCAGGAGTTTTTTCAACCACAGAAAACCTCATTTTATGAGAAATAACACCTTTTTTTTGAAAGTGCTCTTTCGAAAAAAGGCGTTATTGAATGCAAATAGTGCTTTTTCGAAAGAGAGCATCTAGACTGCCTGGGCGCTCTTTTGAAAAAGCGGCTCTCTTTTTCAAAAATACTGGTTGCTGTCTAGATGCTCTCTTTCGAAAAAGGCTCTTTTGAAAGAGGCTTGTAGTCTAGACGTACCCTTAGAGATCAACAAAAATATATAGGATTGTGAGCTGTTGTGGGTAAAATCCACTTCATCAAATGAGTTAGAATGGAAATAACAGATATAGATAGATATAGATATAACAGCAAAAGCAGTTACTTTACTAGATGTTTTACTAGGCTGAATTTGCATCTGGGGAATATTACAGTAAATACTGGAAGGGGAAATTAGTTTTAATTTCATGCTAATGGAAAAATTTGGTTCTAATTATGTTATGATTTATAGAATATAATCAGGCTGTCATTTTAGTACTTTGATTAGATTGTTCTATTGTTTATTTTGTTTGGCCTAAATAAGATGAATACTCTTTTTGATGACGCATTTAAATACAAACACCTTTTGGCAGCTAAACACATTTAATCTTTGGGGACTTACTACAGAAATAAAATTGCCCCCAACATTTTAATAGGAACATTTGATAATAACTCTTTTAATTTGGTATCTAGTGTTCAAGTCAAGCTCAGTGTGACTAATAAAGAATTCTTAATCTTCTCCCTCATGTATCCTCCTCTCATCTTTTTTCTCAGTTGGGGAGGACAACACCACTATCTTGCCTGTCACTCAAGGTACATCTACATTGCATGCTTATTTCAGAATAAGCTATTTTGGAATAGAAATGCCAAAATAGCTTTTTTTCAAAATAACGTGTTTACACAGCAAATACCCATTGAAATAGTGTTCATGCTCATCGGACACTGAATTGCATTTAAGGCCACTTGGAAACACTTTAGGCAGGGCATCAGGAGCTGGAGCTGCTTTCTGAGGCTCGAGCTTGAAGGGCTCCTCCATGTCTCAGGCTCCTCTTCTTTGCTTACCTCCTCGAGGGACAGCAAAGTCTTCACACTGCCTGCTGTAGTTGCCATTGCGGAAACTTCAGCACTCCAGCCACGGAGCTGGACCTGCCTCCAAGCAGTCGGTGACTCTTAGACCCAATGCCACACCTCCTGCTGCAATTACTGCAGGCTGCCCTCATGGTTCTGCAGGAACAGGACCCCTAGCTCATTGTGGGGCACCTCCTCTACTCTCTCCAGGTGCTGCTCATGCAGCTCGACCCCACCCACCCTTTCCTGTACACTGTTCACCCGTGACAGGTGGGACTGGATTGTCATGGAGTGGTGGGATGACCAGAACTCCAGAACTTTCACATGTGGAAGGAAACCTTCATGGAGCTGTGTGAGTGGTTTGCCCCTGTTCTCAGGCAACGGGACACTCACATGCAACCTGCTATCCCCCTCCAGAAGCGGGTTGCCATTACTATCTGGAAGCTTTCCATGCCAGGAAACTACTACTCTGTGGGGAACCAGTTCAGCGTGGGGAGATCGACCATCATGGTCATAGTCATGCAGGTATGGTGCTCTCATGCTATTGTCCCAAGAGGGTGGTGAACTGTTGGAATGGGTTCCCTAGGGAAGGGGGGAGAGTGGCGGAGGCTCCCTTCATGGAAGGGTTTTCAGTCCCACCTTCACAAAGCCCTGACAGTTGATTGGATAAGTAGGGGGCTGGTCCTGGAATGTCCGAGGTGGGGTATTGATGTTGGGGACCTCCCGAGGGTCATGGCAACACTATGATATTCCGTTGTCTCCTACAGGTGGTAAGGGCCATCAACACCATCCTGCTCTGCCAGCTCATCCTCCTGGGTGACATGGACCCCAATATCACTTGCTTTGCCACCATGGGCTTCTCTGACTGTGGGGGAAGAAAGGTCATTGTTAGTGCCCATATTCCCATCCAGGCCCCGACCCCCAGGCCTCCAAATACATCAACTGCAAGGGGTTCTTTTCAATTGTGCAGCAGTGCAGGTCCCCATGGACCAAGACCAGTTCATGGACATCAACATCTGGTGGGAAGGGAAGGCACACAACGCTTGCATCTTCTACAACTCCAGCCTCTACGAGAAGATGCACACCGGCACTTTTCCCCCCAACTGCACCATGAGCATTGGGGACATGGACGTGCTCATGTGCACTGTGGGGGATGCAGACTACTCTCTGCTCCCCTGGCTTATGAAGCCCTACCTGGGATACCTGGACCAAAGCAAGGAAAGTTTCAATGCCAGTCTTAGCAGGGCCTGTGTAGTTGTGGAGGGCACCTTTGGTCTTCTGAAGGGGAGGCTTCGCTGCCTCCTCGCCCACCTCAACCTTGGCGAGTGGAATGTCCCCCAAGTGGTGGCGACCTGTTGTGTCATGTACAATATATCTGAGAACAAGGGGGAGGTGTTCCTGCCTTGGAGAGGGGCTGAGCAGCTGGCCAGGGCCTTTGAACAGCTTCACGTTGCTGCTATCCAGCAGGCCCATCAGGGGGCTGTGCACATCCAAGAGGCCCTGAGGGAGAGTTTCACACAAGGACCCGAGGGACACACTCCCCTGAGCCTCCCCACAAGGGGCTTGTGCAGTGCTCCTCTGTGCCTTTCCTTCCCGACACCTCCCTTCCCCTACCCTTCGTTCCCTCCTCTTCCCCTCCTCCCCTTCCCCTGTCGATACAATAAAGAAGACCTTTTGTTTTTGAAACAAGAAACTCCAGTTTTGGTTTAATTGGTGTAAATGTAACTGGGGAAGGAACCTGGGAGGGGGAAGAAGAGGCTCAGAGATTGGGCTGGGAGTGGCGCCTGCCTCAGGTGGTCCCACCACCTTGTATGTGGGACCCTCAGCAGCAGGACTGGCCTTTGGGCAAACTGGCCACCTTTGGGCAAACTGGTCACAAACCGGTCACCTCAGGGAGCTGTATGGCCATGCGGCTCGGGGAGCTGCGTGGCCATGCGGCTCAGGGTGCTGCCTTGGGCCCTGCACACTCTTTAGCTGGGCCTGCTCAGCAGCCATGCTGGGGGGATAGTGGAAGGGGCAGGAGCGTCCAGCAGGTGATCACCTGCAGCAGTGTAAGCTGTGCAAATGGTCTGGGTCTGCTGCAGGAGCTCCCACCAGGTGGTGTGGTGCAGGGCATTCATGGTAGCAATGTGCTCCTGTTCCAGGTCCTCACAGGCTCATCTGCGGTGGCAGCTCCTATGGGGGCAGGAGGCTGGCATGGGAGGTGTTGCAGGCATCTCACTCACAGATGGTCCAGCAGTGAAGAACCAGGAGAAAGGCAGTCATTCCAGGAGACAGGGTGCATGAAGCCTAGCCCTCATCTCTGAGGCAACACCGAAATGTCTCGGGTCAGACAAAGGCGATGTGCTTTGAGCAAGGCCATCCGTAGCCTAGACAGTGGGCCCCTTCCTGAAGGGGCACAGATGTCCCTGTGGGGAGCCTCGCTTCCCCCACATCCAGGGGACAAGCAGGCATGGGAATGAGCTGGCCAACTCAGGAGCCTACAGGCAGGAGGGGGGCAATGGGGCAGCTCTGCTTCACTCTGTGCAACACACACGTCAGGACTAGCAGTGGTGGTATCCCACAGAGACTGATCTCTTTCCTCAATAAATGCATTCTTGCCCTTCTGATATCCATTCAGAATGCTGCTGCATGTGGGCAGCAAGTTAACTGCCTGCTGGGGGAAGCTAGACCTGTACAACTGAAAATTAGGGCTCTGTTTTTCAAATCTGTCTCTGAAAATCCCACCCTGAAATGTGGGTCTGCCTAACTGTCTTAAAACATAGAACTGGTGGATTAATATATGGTTTGTTTGCCCAAATTGAAATGCATTTCAAGTGACATCAGAACCTTCTCAAACAGATAAGTGAAGTGGGTTTTTTTTTTTAAAATAAGAATAAGTAACTGATTTCATAGATTCAGAGTTTAAGGCCAGAAGGGACCATAAGATCATTTGGAATGATCTTCTGTATAACACAAGCAATAGTATTTCACACATTTACCCCATTGAGCCTAATTACTTTTTTGACTAAATTATAGTTTCTGTTTGGCTAATGTGTATATTAATGACATCTATGGAGCACTTCTGGTTTGTAACAGGAGTAACCACTGGCCAAACTGCACCTTGCCTGAATATTTGGGTCCACAGTAAATACTCATTTCCAAATGCTGTGGGTAATTATGCCTACTATTATATTTTTCATAAAAGAGCCAGTATTGTAGCCTGGCTATCATTGTCAGCACTACATTGTTATATGGGTCTCATAGACTCATAGACTCATAGACTTTAAGGTCAGAAGGGACCATTATGATCATCTAGTCTGACCCCCTGCACAGTGCAGGCCACAGAATCTCGCCCACCCCTCTTAGAATAATCCTCTCACCTATGTCTCAGATATTGAAGCCTTCCAATACTTTGAAGGCCCCAACATGCAGAGAGTCCTTCAGCTGTGATCTATGCCCAATGCTACAGAGGAAGGCGAAAAACCTCCAGGGCCTCTGCCAATCTACCCTGGAGGAAAATTCCTTCCTGACCCCAAATATGGCGATCAGCTAAACCCTGAGCATGTGGGCAAGACTCACCAGCCAGACACCCAGAAAGTTCCCTATAGCAACTCCTATCATCCCTCCATTGACCTATTTCCAACTGGAAATGAATGGTCAATTAGTTACCAAGATCATGTTATTTCATCCAACCATCCCCTTATAGAATCAGAACTGGAAGAGACCTCAGAAGGTCGTCAAGACCAGCCCTCCGCTCTAGGCAGGACCAATCCCATCTAAATCAACCCGGCCAGGGCTTTGTCAAGCCGAGACTTAAACACCTCTAGGGATGGCGACTCCACTACTTCCCTAGGTAACCCATTCCAATGCTTCACTACCCTCCTAGTAAAATAGTTTTTCCTAATATCCAATCTGGACCTCTCCCACCACAACTTGAGACCATTGCTCCTTGTTCTGCCATCTGTCACTACTGAGAACAGCCTCTCTCCATCCTCTTTGGAACCTCCCTTCAGGAAGTTGAAGGCTGCTATCAAGTCCCCCCTCACTCTTCGCTTCTGCAGACTAAACAGACCCAAGTCCCTCAGCCTCTCCTCGTAGGTCATATGCTCCAGACCCCTAATCATTTTGGTTGCCCTCCGCTGGACCCTCTCCAATGCGTCCGCATCCTTTTTGTAGTGGGGGGCCCAGAACTGGACACAGTACTCCAGATGTGGCCTCACCAAAGCCGAATAAAGGGGGATAATGACATCTCTGGATCTGCTGGCAATGCTCCTCTTAATGCATCCTAATATGCCATTAGCCTTCTTGGCTACAAGGGCACACTGTTGACTCATATCTAGCTTCTCATCCACTGTAACCCCCAGGTCCTTTTCTGCAGAACTACTACTTAACTGGTTGGTCCCCAGCCTGTAACTATGCTTGGGATTCTTCCGTCCCAAGTGCAGGACTCTACACTTGTCTTTGTTGAATCTCATGAGATTTCTAGTGGCCCAATCCTCCAATTTGTCTAAGTCACTCTGGACCCTATCTCTGCCCTTAAGCGTATCTACCTCTCCCCCTAGCTTAGTGTCATCTGCAAACTTGCTGAGGGTGCAATCTATCCCCTCATCCAGGTCATTAATAAAGATATTGAACAAAACCGGTCCTAGAACAGAACCTTGGGGCACTCCACTAGAAACCGACCGCCATCCTGACATCGAACCGTTGATTACTACCCGCTGGGCCCGGCCTTCTAGCCATCTTTCTATCCATCTTACCGTCCATTTATCCAATCCGCATTCCCTTAACTTGCTGGCAAGAATATCGTGGGAGACCGTATCAAAAGCCTTGCTAAAGTCAAGGTACACAACATCCACTGACTTTCCCATGTCCACTGAGCCAGTTACCTCATCATAGAAGCCAATCAGATTGGTCAAGCACGACTTGCCCTTTGTGAATCCATGCTGACTATTCCTGATCACTTTCCTCTCATTCAAGTGTCTCAAAATGGATTCCTTTAGGATCCCTTCCATGATTTTTCCAGGAACCGAGGTAAGACTGACCGGCCTATAGTTCCCTGGATCGTCCTTCTTCCCTTTTTTAAAGATGGGCACTACATTTGCCCTTTTCCAATCATCCGGGATTTCGCCCGATCTCCACGACTTTTCAAAGATAATGGCCAAAGGCTCCTCAATGACATTTGCCAACTCCTTCAGTACCCTTGGGTGCATTAAGTCTGGACCCATGGATTTGTGTACGTTTAGTTTTTCTAAATAGTTCCTAACCTGTTCTTTACCCACCAAGGGCTGTCCATCTTCTTCCCATCTTGCGTCGCTTAGCACAGAAGTCCAGGAGCCGACCTTGTCCGTGAATACAGAGGCAAAGAAAGCATTGAGTACTTCAGCTTTCCCTACATCCTCTGTCACTAGGTTACCTCCTTCATCCATTAGGGACTGCACACCCTCTCTGATCACCTTCTTTTTGTTGACATGCCTGTAGAAACCTTTCTTGTTATCCTTCACATCCTTAGCCAGTCGCAACTCCATTTGCGCTTTCGCCTTCCTGATAACCCCCCGGCATTCTCGAACTATACATTTAAGCTCCTCCCTAGTCATTTGTCCAAGTTTCCACTTTCTGTAAGCTTCCTTTTTGTGCTTAAGTACACCAAGGATTTCCCCTGTAAGCCAATCCGGTCTCCTACCATGTTTGCCTCTCTTGCTACGTGTCGGGATGGTTTCTTTCTGTGCCTTCAATAAGGCTTCTTTAAAATACTGCCAGCTGTCCTGGACTCCTTTCCCCTTCATGTTAACATCCCAGGGGATTCTTTCCATCAGATCTCTGAGGGAGTCAAAATCTGCTTTTTTGAAGTCCAAGGTGTGTATTTTACTACTCTCTTTCCTTCCTTTGGTCAGGATCCTGAAATCTACCAACTCATGATCACTGCTTCCCAGGTTGTCACCCACCTCTACGTCCCCTATTAGTTCCTCCCTGTTTGTGAGGAGAAGGTCAAGCTGCGCACGGCCCCTGGTCGGATCCTTCAGCACTTGTACCAAGAAGTTATCCCCAACATTCTCCAAAAACTTCCTGGATTGCCTGTGTACTGCTGTATTGGTTTCCCAACAGATGTCAGGGTGATTAAAGTCCCCCATGAGAACCAGGGCCTGCGATCTGGAAGCTTGTGCTTCTAAAAGCAGCTCCTTCTGTGTCTTTCATTTCAACAAATGTGTAACCTTGTCTTTTCTTACAGTTGCCGGACAGGCTATAGCAAACTTGTAGGTTCACTTCTACTGCTTGGCCTTTGTGGTGATCCATATTGAAAACCAAACCGAGGCCACTTTATTATCAGTCCTCAGTGTTTCCAGTACACCTACTCCATCTTTTTTGTGTTTTTCCTGTCCCTTTGACTGACAGGTGCCTTTACTGAACACTATATTATAATCAAAATGTCTTGTGCAGGAGCAAAAAACACCAAAACCAGCATTAAAAATTAATATGGTTGTCAATCAGATGTCCACTTTTGCATGCAGTATTGCTTGAGGTAAAACATGGCATTATTTTGAAGAGGGTTATGATTTGGATCATTCCTTAAGATTTACCCAAGCTTTTGGCAAGTTGCTCTTAAGGGATATTATAGTGTTGGTTATAAAAAAAAAATGTAAAGAAAAGCGATGAAAGCCTAGTCCATTGGTAAGGAATAACAATCTGTTTAAAACAAATGATTAGCAAAAGCAGAAGAAATGGGGAAGGAAATGTGAAGTTTTGCCATTATGTTGCCCTACTCTAGAGATGTCTGATAATTTCTGTAGAAAATTAGGATGCCCTTATTGGTTTGTGGAAAAAAGTCTAATAGGGGTAGCTGTGTTAATCTGTAACTTTAAAATCCAATAAGCAGTCCTGTGGCACTTTAGAGACTAACAAATATATCATATCATGAGCTTCTGTGTGTAAAACCCACTTCATCAGATGAGTTGGAGTGGAAATTACATGCCTCTAGCTTGGTTTGTGTTTGTCCTGTGGATGTAAACCAACAGTGACATATTAGAGGTTTTAATACCTTTGAGATATTTTGTGCGTGTGCTTACTAGATAAGAGTTTTTCTGGGGGGTTGTTAGGGTTGCCAGTCCTCCAGAATTGGCCTGGATTCTCCAGGAATTAAAGCTGAATTTTTAATTAAAGATTGCCATCTGAGGAAATCTTCAGGGATACATCCAACCAAAATTGGCAACCATAGGTACTGTTTATGATGCATTTTGAGTTTCATCTGGTTTGATGGGATACATGACATGAAGAGGTGGTCACACATTTTTAGACATAGCACAGAGTTGCACTTCTTGGAAATCCAGTGTGGAATGTGTATAAACCTATCCAGCTTGAACATGGATTTGCAATTAGATTAAGCTATATGGTGGCTGGGTTAGGCTAGGCTGGGCTGGGAAATCAGGTCTGTCAAATTATTCTAATCTACCAGATTTGTAAACCAGACATAGGAAAATTAGTGAACTCAGTTCAGATTGTGCTTCAAAGGCTCACTAGTGTGGATGGAGGCTGCATTATAAGAGAAAACTGTACCACGGAACATTATAAAGTTGTAAGAGCCTGCTGGGTAAGCAGATGGGAAAAAGGTATTTTGGGGCCATATTTTTAAAGGTATATGCTGAAACCCCGGGCTGTTGTCTAGGTATAATTTGGAGAGTCAAAATTCCTGAGAACTTAAACATTTACATGCTGCTGCTCAAATTTGTGGTTTCAAGGTACATATGAGTGAGTTAGAGGAATGAGTGTACTGTGCTGGTAGATTTTTCTTGATTTGTGCATGCAATGAATGTGAGGTGTGTGGAGCAGGAGCTATGTGTGTTTGGGTTATTCTGTGTATTGGTTGTATTACTGCATAGGCTGTGTTTATTTGTGTGCATGGGTTGTGCTGGCAGATTTTGTGTCGAATTTTTGAAGGGATATAGGTTGCATTGGGGAGCTTGCTTTGAGTTGTACATCCTGTCAACAGATTTTGTATTGATTTTTGGGGGGTGGATAGGTCAATTGTGGCAATTGGGCCAAATAATCCTGCATCTGTGCTGTCTTCCCCTCATCACTGATTCATTATAGACAGTGAAAATTTATGCAATCTGCCTGTAGGGTAAGGGACATGATTGGTTGAATAACCTCTGATATCACAGTGGTCTAGGACTCTTGTCATGGCATACGTAAATACCTTACTGTCATAGGGGTGTAATTTATAAATTAAAATGGCTGAGAACTCAAACATTGTATGAAACAGAGTACAAATTCCAGTGATATTTAGAACATCACCAGTTTCAATTAAAAAAAAAAAGCTCTCAACCATACTTATAGCTGTTTTCATCACTTCTAGGCTACCGAGTGACAATCCGGGACTCTTATCATATAGATAGGTGCCTAGTGGGATTTTTCAGAAGTTTCTATTTCTCTAACTCCCATTGCAATTTGAAAAATCCTACTAGATGCCTAATTACAACTGCAAGTGCCTTAATACCTTAAAAAATGGCCCTTTGTACATGAAGTTATGTGATAGGCAGGGGGAAATATACTTTTTACCCAGAGATGGATTAATTCTAAAGTTAAAACTTAACCCAAGACGTATCAGTAACTATTAAAATACTGCCTGCGTCATGATCAGTATTGTGGCAGTGAAAGAGACTATTGGAACTCTCAAACCTTACCCATCTCTGCTTCCTTGCATAAATGCTACCATTTCCCCCAACTATATTTCCCCCAAATACATCCACTTTCCCCTCTGAATTCTTAAGCAAATAAGGCAAACACTTGTCTTTCAGCCTCACCAAAGAGCAAAACAGAGACAGAATTACTCTTCAGACCTTATTAGGAAGAAGTAAGAAGTTTATAATCTTCCATTTGAGAAGAAATCTGTTATTATTTGAATGATTGACAGATACATACTAAGGTGATTGGCACAATAGAAATGTCTCACAGAGAGAGAGAGAGAGAGGCAAAGTGTGTGAGAGACAAAATAGATGCATTTAATGAGACAGAGAGCTGTTAAACAGAGATTTAATTTCCTTTAGGTTCTCTAAAATTTTTTGTCTTAGACCTGTTTTAGGCTAGTGTGGGGCTTGGTCTAAGGGCTCACAAGACAAATGTTATTCCAAGACTGGCTCCCTACCTTTGTTTTCATGAATCAATTTAAGACAGAAAGTTCAATTACTGTAACAGGGACACCTTTGCATGTAGAGCCATTTGCAGGACGGAGGACCAGAATCTGTGCTCTGGTTAAGCTATTCTTGGCTCACAATGAGAGGGGGGAGGTTCAGACCACCCTTGTATGCCACCAGTCCAGCTACTTATTAAGCCCTTATGCAGGGGCAGATGACCATTTTGTGGTGCCCAGGGCAGCCCAATTTCACGGGGCCCCCCTTTGACACGGCGCATGCGCAGGGCTTCTTGAAGCGCGGGACCCGGGGCGGCTGCCCCACTCGCCCTGCCCTATATTCGCCCCTGCCGTTATGACCAGGGCAGCAAGAGATTCTCAAGACAAAGTGTACTTTTCTCCCCATCCCCATCTATCAAGGTTGTAGTGTAAGAGCTGCAGTTCTGGCCTGATGCCAGTTGGAGATTCCTGTACATAAGCTTTCTGGCTTTTTGCTCCACTGGAAGGTTCCAAAACAGTTGGGGCAGAGGCTCCGAGAGCCTAATTGTCCATTCCATTATGCTCGTTTAAAACCAGTGTCACTCCATTGACATTCATAAGAACATAAGAATGGCCGTACTGGGTCAGACCAAAGGTCCATCTAGCCCAGTAGCCTGTCTGCCAACAGTGGCCAGCAGCAGGTGCCCCAGAGAGGGTGGACCGAAGACAATGATCAGCGATTTGTCTCCTGCCATTCTTCTTCAGCCTCTGACAAACAGAGGCCAGGGACACCACTTCTATCCTCTGGCTAATAGCCTTTTATGGGCCTAACCTCCATGAAATTATCTAGCTTCTCTTTAAACTCTGTTATAGTCCTAGCCTTCACCGCCTCCTCTGGCAAGGAGTTCCACAGGTTGACTACACGCTGTGTGAAGAAGAACTTTCTTTTATTAGTTCTAAACCTGCTACCCATTCAAAGACTTACACTGGTATAAAATCACAAGGGAGCCTGGGTCTGGGTACAACTGAACTAGAAACATAATATTCTGACTATTAGTGGCAAGAAAACAAAGGAGAAGAGAAGAGTGGGTAAGGCACTCCCTGCACTGATACTTCCCCAAAGACTCAGAGCTGCTGAGAAGAAGTTCTAGTACGCCGGGATCCACCAGAAGTGGAAAGAGGCAGACTGAGAGGCACCACAGCTATTGCAGAAGAAAAGAGGAGGCAGGAGAATGTTATGAACTTCCTTTATAATTTCAAAAACCCAACAAAGAGTCCCAGAGATCAGATAACTATAAAATACGGCCTTTGCTTTCATCACTAGTATTTTTTGTGCTTGTATAGATCGTGTTGCCCATTTTACATATAAGATTATTCAGTGGGGCTGTGCTGATTTGTAGCTAAAGATTTTGGACAAAGTCTGGAGAGATCTGGTACATTTCTATCCCTCCCCCAACTGTGGGCCTGTAAATGGAAGGCTTGGGCTGGGGCAGGTGCTAGGCGAGGGTGTGGGATATAAAAGGAAGTGATCCAAGAAGTAAGCGGATGGCTAGGGGACATGTGTGGAATGATTGCTCCTTCCTGAAAGAACCCTTTGTGGAGGGCTGGCTAAAGAAGAGATTTGGTAAAGCAGGGAGACTTTTCAGTGGAATATCTAAGCAACAGTCGATATTAGCTCTCTTCTGGCAAAGGCCTGGGGAAAGTGTCAGTGTAAGAATAGATCTAGAAGTCATTGATAGGACTTGAGTTTGCCTGAGACTACTGTGAACCCCAAGAGCTAAGTGGTGGTGGGAGACCAGATGACTTTCTAGTGAGAGAACTGTAGGGGACTCTGGAGTCAAAGAGAAAAAGGAATGTGATATGGCCTGATATAGGGGAAGAAGAAGAATTTACAGGCATGAACATAAGGCCTGTGGACAGATGGGATGGTGCTATCTATGCCTTAGGCAGAGGGCTATGTCAGAGAAGAAGCCTTGAAGGCGCTGAGTGAAGAAATGGGAAAGAAAGGGGAAGCTGAGGTAAACCTGCAGAAATGCCCCGCTATGTTGTGAGGAGGTGATCTGGGCCAGTGAATTTTATAACTGACCCTAATCCAATGTCTGCTGAAATCAATGTAAAGACTCTCATTGACTTTTATGAGCCCTGGATCTGGCCCTTGATCAACAGAGGTGTGAATTAACATGTTAACTTCTCTTTCACTTTAATTTTCTACTGTTGAAGGATTTTTCCACTTCTGGAACCAATTCTGCTGTCAATTATACAGGTGTAAATTGATTTAAATGGAGTTGCTCTGAATTTAATCCCATGTGATTGAGAACATATGTCTCATCAACTTCACTCTGTCCCAGATGCCACATTCCCTTGAACTGAATAACATTCTATTCCACGAGTCGTCCAGTTGACATTGATAAAGGAACTGGCAAAGGTTAAGAAACGAAGGCCCTAAGTGAAGTGGCAATTGACAGAAATCTGACAGACTTTTTGATATTGGGGAAGAGGTGTGAGAGGGGAGGGAGAAAATTAACTGTAGGAAAATGAACTTTAACAAATGGTCAATGAGAGTTTTTAATTAATTTACCTTTTTAAACATTGCTGTACCAGAGTTAATTCCCTCCAAGATTTAGCTACACAGAGAAATAGAATTTGTGGTTGGAAAGGAAATGCTGAGTGTTAAAAGGGGCTATATTACAGTTAAAAGTAAATGACAACCATGAGGCTCAGAGCATAGTAGAGAAGATTCACAAACATTGTGGGAATTGTTTTATTGTTCCAACCTCTAAATCTTTGCTAGGTTGAATGCTTCCTTTCAAGCCCACATATGGGATATTGCTCTGTGATAAGAGGAAACTTTTAACAAGTTGATGTAAACATTTCTAGTGTATGTCACGTAGAGGGACTGTACTGAAAGTATGAGTAAGGACAGCTACACATCTCCAGAGCTCATTTCAAATAATATTTCCCTCTTTTATTATCTCTGCATTGTATTTACAAGTCCTAATATGTCGCACCAACTGATGTTAATATGAACAGTTTGAAAAGCTGCAGCCAGCGTCTTTACCCTGAACCAAAGACTTAATGGAAAAAATCAGTGACCTGTTGAATCTGTAGGTCAAGCAAATTGTTACGTTGCTGAGAATCTGTGAGAGAATGTCAGGTTTTTTTTTAGTGACATTCTTTAATACTGGATCCATTGGTAGGTACACTGGGTCTAATGAATATCAGTGTTATCTGACCCATGAAATCATGTATCTAGAAAACTATCAAGAACTGCGGATAGTTCCAATTGTTAGAAACACACCGTTTACATCCTGGTGTTCCTGCAGTAAATTACCCCAGATAGTCATTTTCAACTAGCTCCTCAGATGCTCTGCCTTATTCCAGATGGGGACATGACCCTTTCTTTCTACATTTTAAAAATGGTTTTTAAGTGAACTTTGTTCATTGTCCCTCCGTGATATTCTAATTTCTTCATCCTTAGTTGAACTGATCAGCTGTCTACCATACTGCACCTGTTCTACAGTGTAAAAGGAGTATGGGATCTTATTGGTGTAATATAAAGCAGTTAGACACTTTGCAGTCTTCTTTATAATAATTCTAGAAAAAAAAATTTCTCCTAAGGCACATAGCCTTGTTGACTCCAGCTAGTGTAAGAAGGGGTAAGAGAATTATTGTAGATTATTGAGGGTGGTTGTCATGATCAGAGAAGTGCTGATCTGCACTCGGTTACTAAAGGGTTAATTCAGGTATCTAGCAAAGGTGTCAGCTAAAAGGAGTAGGGCAATCGGCCAATAAAAATGCATTCAAACTGGAAAAGAGGGGTTTTTCGCTCTCTCTTCTTTGTTTGCGTTCAGAGCAGTTTCTCCCAGGTAATGAGGGAGATGGGAGACGCTTTCTCTTTCCAAGAACAGACTTCTTGTAATGTGGAAGTAGGGAAAAGTTTAGATAGTCCATCAGGGTTTATTGTTTTCTTTGTTTGGGTGTTTGGAAATCGTGTCTGAGCTAGCTAATTGTTTTTCTCTTTTGTAACTAAGTATACTTTCCTTGAGTATATATATCAAATTGTGGATCTTTCCACCTAGCCAATTTACTATGCTTGCAACTGTAGTTTTGTTTTGATATTAAAAGATTGTTTTTATTCTAATTAACTGGTATTGGTTGATTGTAGTGTCCCTTAGGACTCAGTGCCTAGTTACAAGGGCAGAGCCCATTGCCCTTGTCTGTGGATTCCCTCTGTCTTTCCCAACTCCAAGCAAAATGGAGGTTGGAGCAGCGGGGGAGAGCTTTACCTTAGGGAGGGGATTCCCAACTGATCTCTTCCCTGATTTTCTTGGAGTCACTTGGGTGGTGGCAGCAAAGAACCAGTCTTGTTTTTTTTTTCTTTTTGGATTGCAGAGAGACTGAGATTGTGATTCCCAGAGACAAACTTATTCAGAGACAGGTTTGCAGAGGATATTCTGCTAGCCGGCCCCCCAACTTTGCATGCATAGTGTCAGGTTGGGGGATTGGACCGTGATAGTAGTGAATTCTCGGGCAGGTTCAATGCCTTGCCATACAACAGGGGAAATTTGGGCAGCTCTCTATCTTGTTGACACTATCAGCATGGCACAAAGGGAGGGACAGAAGCAGGGGCTAGGATCTGGCTCTATCATTTTGAGGCATTATGGAGATCAAGCCTTAAAGGAAACCATGTATGGTGGAGAGAAAAGAGCCTCCAATGCATTCTCTTGAAACAAAAATTCACCCTCCATATCTTGGAGTTTCCAAAAGTTATGTGATGGCTGGTGTAAGGAAGGGATATAAATCTACAGGTAACATTGTCTCTCTTTTTTTTTAAAAAGATTTTAGATATGGGGCACAACATTTTTATTGAAAAGTGGAGACACTTTTACCCCTCTCAACAGATTCATATTGATTTTACTCACTTTTTCTTCCAAAATAGCACAATAAACTGTTCATTGGAAAACAGCGAGCATATACAGGTTGCTGTTTTGCTCCAGGGACGGGGAGTTTATGGCCCAATTCAGATTAAAAATTTGAAGTTCCACGTACAAGTCTGTGGGCAGAGTTAGTTTACAAATTTATTTTCATTTTTCATTAAATAATGTACCATTTTTTGCTTTCAGCTATGCACTCTGCTTTTTTATTGACCGCGAAAGAAAGTAAAATTTCCCTTTCACAAGGGAAACCTGAAATAGAAGCATGTTGTCTTTTGCTCAACAAATGAAGATTTTTTTTTTGTCTGTTGTCTCCTGTAAAAGTTTGTAGAAAACATGGAACAAAATTTCTTTATGGATCACATTAGGTAATTAAAAAATAATTTTACAAGCCAACACTCTTTTCCAAATTATCTTTTATGACTGCAGAAGAATCTCTGGGTAATAGGCATTTGTATCAAAACAAAACAGTTATTTGTTCAGGCTATGGAAGTTATTAATTATTTACACCTACTTCTACCTCAGTGCTACCTCTAGTTAAAATTCATGGCCTAGGCACTCATCAAATATTGATTTTTCCCAAAGTTGATGCTTTCCCTTTAACATTATTATAATGAGGGATAAAAATCAAATTGCCTTCGCTGAAACTCAATCATTCTTGCGTGCCATCTGCATTGATCTTTTTTTCTAGGCTTTACCATAAATTATTCTATTCAATTAAGTAAACCCCACACATAATGACATTTTGCAAACTAAATAATTTATTGACTATTTTGAGCAAAAATGATCAAGTGCCGATACAGAGTTATTTTCATAGCATTAATAGCCATATATAACCCTCTGCAATTGAACATTTGTCAGAGTCTTTGTCTAGAAAGGGGGATCACCTGGGAGGTAGGAATCTTCTCATTTACAAAGGAAACAAACCCTGGTGTTGTCCTATTCAGAGAGACTTGGTGCCTCATCATTAGGCAAACGAGGGGGTTTGCATGAGATACTTTTTGATGGTAAAATAATTGCAAAATAATTTTCAGATGAAAATTGTGCTATTAGCAACATGAAGCATGATTAAATTGGTAACAATATGAATGGTTCATAGCTCCCCGATAAGCCAAGAGCTATTGTTTACATCACATCTGGAGAGGTGCTCCCTTTTTCCCTTCCCTCCCCCGCCCCCCCCCCCGCCCACTGAGAAGACTGCATTGGAAGTCTGTTTGATGTGGATTCTTGTCACCTTCTGACTGGTCCTTTGGAACTCTGCCCATTTTGTGAGTTTTGTTCCATGTCTGAAAAGAAGTTGTCTGTCACTTCTTTCAATAGAAAGACCTGCTTGCAATTCCTGTTGGAATCTGGATCAGTCACCACATTTGTCATGTTTTTGTTAAAGGAAGTTATATTGCTGGTATGAATACAAGAAGCTTAGAGTTGTATCCTTGGTACAAAGTAACTGTGTGATTGATATGAATGGATAGTAGCTAGGTCAAAAAGCTTTGAGATCGGCCAGATAGAGGCAAGAGAAACATGCATATACAAACATTTTTATTACCTCACACTTTACCTCACATGACCTCAGTTCTGTGAAGTGCAAACAATGCCATTTGCTCTGGCAAACACAGGGAATGGAGGAAGGTGCTTAGTTATATATAGAAAGCTTTTGACTATTCTCATGTGTGTGAGACTGTAGTTGTGAGGGGCGGGGGTAAGCAGCCCCAAAGAGGCAAAATATAATCAATTTGTTTTTATAAAGAAACAAGCAGTTCAGCTAGGTGTTCAAGATGAGGAAATTCAAGCCATGGTGTGCTGGTATGATGAAAGCTTGCTAAAAAGATCAAGATTATTTGTAAACACATATCAAGTACATCTGGGACAGGGAAAAGTTTAGCATTCAGTATTGCCAGAGTTTAGCATGGGTCTTGCTATATGGTGAGTTTTCCTAAAGCCTCAGCTCATGGTGTCAAGTAACAAAAGAAAATGTCAGCTTTCATTTTTTTTAAATAAGTTTTTAGCCCTGCTGCTTGTGGAGAAAAGTTTGAAAACATTACCTGAGTGTACCTTAAAGGCTCAAAAGTTAGAAGACCAAATCATTCAAAAAAATCTTCAAATTTATTATTTTGAAAGATTTCTTGACTTTTTAAAAAGTCTTGGAATTTTTGGGGCCTGACGTGGGATATTTTTGTTGTTTTGTTTTTTGGAATGTGTGTGGTTTGCAGTATTGATATCCTGTGGGGAAGTCGTACTCTGTCCTGGGGAGCTGTGGAGAAAGACCCAGAAGTGTGCGGCCTTTGAAGTCTGCTCGAGGAAGCTAAGAGGCAGAGAGCAGATAAGCAGGAGGATAACCTGCAGGGCAGGAGCAGGAGGCCACCTCCTTGATCCTGGAAGGACAGGGCTGGATGCAGCCCTCAGCATTGCTCAGAATGCACTAAACTGCCCCTCCCCTGCCAGCACTCAAAGCTGCCTGAAGCGCCCCATGCAGCATTCCCATGGTGATTAAAGGGCCCAGGGGCTCCAGCTGCTGTTGCTGCTGTGGTAGTGGTGGTGATCGTGGCTAGGAGTCCCAGGCCCTCTTCAATCACTGAACCCTGGGGCAACTATCAATGGGCCTAAGGTGACAATTTTATAGTGAGGGTATTGGGAGCCACTGAATCAAGCTACATCTTGTATATGATGGAAACCAATTCAGCACAGGGGGTGTGGCAGCATCCCTTGTTCCAGCATCTTTCTTTCCTCAGCAAGTTCCCAACCCATATGGGACTGCAGACTAGCCTTCTTCAGTCAGCTCCTGCTTGTTTAGATGCTTATAAAACTAAAATTGACAGGTCATGATGTCACAACTTTAAAATACTCATAACTCCTTGTAGGGACTCAGCATAGCCCCTTGCAAAACACAGTAAATGGTTTGTGCACAGGGGGTCTATTGGTAATAATGATTAGAAACTAAAAGCTTTTCTGCAAACCCACTAGTTCATAGGGTCATTTTGGGGCTCGATACAAATACAACTCTCTTTACTTTGTTTGGTACATGGAATTATTGTGGAGGAAAGGTAAAGTGTCTTTGTGCTCAAGTCCATGTTTTTGTCTGTCTCCTTTTAGATTCTGCTTAAGAATAAGGGGCATTTAAATGTGCTACACTGTGCATCTGCTAACTCGTGCTGTCCCATTCCCATCCTCCCATTTGTGACTGAGCACTTATTGATGCAGCTAGCTCCAGTGATGTGCGTAACAGAGAAGGAGGAACTGGAGAGCCAACGTCCTCTGTGGGCCCCTAGGCAAGGTGTTTGGGGCAGTTTTGCATTCCTAGAAGGGGCGTGGCCTTGGGCAGAAGGGGCAGGGCCAGGTCAGTCAACCCTCCATGTTGCCCAGAATGCAGCACGTCCGCCCAGCCCTCAAAGCCGCCTGAAGCACACGACGCGGTGTTCCGGGCAGCCATTTAAAGGGCCTGGAATTCTGGCTGCTGTCATTGTCCATTAGTGGGCCTGAGGAGAAAGGATTGCACAAAGGGGCCATTAGTTTCTCCCATAGAATTAGTACACCTGCCCTGGCACATCCTGCATAATCTTAAAAAAAAAAAGTTGGAAGAATTCCCTGAAGCAATGATTTCACTTGGATCATTATCCTACTGTGTGTACCAGATAGTTAGCCTAATTAATGTGAATGGAGACTTTTAAAAACGGCAATAAAGGATACCAAAGCAAAGACCTAAATAAAAAGTATTGCATCAGTGACCATCACTTATAATGTCCCGTGCTGTTTGCATGCTCACCAATAAATAAAGGACAGCTTCCATCAAAAGGAACAGGGAACAGAGCACATAACTTTTCTTGTACCTGTGTGGAGAGAATGAGGGCTCTATCTGGGACTATATGCATTAATAATTCTCCTGCTATGTAGGGCCCCATTCATCAGGGTACTTAAGCTCATCTTTGACTTTCAGTATTTCCACTGAACTCATATGTTGAACGTTAGGTTCCCGCTAGTCACTGAAAGAGGAAAAATGAAGCAGTGTAATATGCTGTCTTTGACTGGTCTCTTGTTGACCAGATTTTGCCTTCTGGAGGACTTTTTGCTTTACAATTTACTAGAGCTATGTGAAAATGGAATTTCCCTCCCATAGGAAAATTTTGCATTTCTGGATTGGGGAGGGGAAGGAGATGTTTGGAACAGGAATGAAAAGTTAGATATGCCAAATTTTCCTAAGGGAAGACATTTAAAAAAAAATCCATTTGAGAAGAACTGAAACAACAATTTTCAAACATTTCCAGCTTGACATTCGTTGGCTTTGTAGCTCTGCAGCAGCTACTCAGAAACTTGAGAGCTGGGTTCTGGCTCCATGGTAGATCTGCCTGATTCCCTGCAAAGATTTCAGCAAAATAGCCACCTTCCCGCTGTAATGTTTTTATTTTAATGAAGCAGCTTTTTCTGATGGAAAATGCTTCCCCTCAATTTTTTTTTGTGTGGCCAACTTGGGTTTACTTCTTTTACTGCAGGAAGCATCCTTTTTGTTGTTGTTGTTGGTTTTTTTGTTTTTGTTAGAGCATTAAAATTGTTTTATAAGTGATAAGAATGATTAAAGGTCTAGAGAACATGACCTATGAAGCCAGGCTTCATGACCTGGGCTTGTTTAGTTTGGAAAAAAGAAGATTAAGGGGGGACATGATAGCGGTTTTCAAATATCTAAAAGGGTGTCACAAGGAGGAAGAAGAAAATTTGTTCCTCTTGGTTTCTAAGGACGGGACAAGGAGTAATGGGCTTAAAGTGCAGCAAGGGAGGTTTAGATTGGACATTAAGAAACAATTCCTAACTGTCAGGGTGGTCAAATATTGGAATAAATTGCCAAGGGAGGTGGTGGAATCTCCCTCTCTGGAGATATTTAAGAAAAAGGTTAGATAGACATCTGTCAGGTATGGTGTAGACGGAGCTTGGTCCTGCCTTGAGGGAGGGGTGCTGGACTCGATGACCTCTCGAGGTCCCTTCCAGTCCTATGATTCTATGATAATAAATCTGTATATTGGCCTCACCTGCCATTCAAGTTATCTTTCCCCAAGGTCCTTATAGGCTAAAGATAGGAGGGGCCTAGAGCAATGCATTGCAGAATAGAGGAAACTGCAGTCTTTATAGGTGGAATGCTGTGGTACTCATACAAGGCAGAGTAAGCAACTTCTCCACTGTATCTAGGGGTGTAAGGTACAGTATGTGTGGACATACCCCTGGTGCTAGCTTTACTTTAGATAGCTCACTAAGGCTGTTCTACACTAGACCAGGCAAGTTGGCTTAAGGTACACTATCCAGCTATGCAAAACACATAGCTGGATTTAGGTTATGTTAAAATGAGTTGCTGCAGCGTATACACTGCGGGAGGCTGAGGAGAGAACACACTCCTGTCAGCTTCCCTTACTCCTCACAGTATGAGGTGTACCGGGATGCCAGTGGGAAATGCCTTCAGCCTTTGATTTGGGGGTCTACACTACACTATGCTAAATTGAACACTAGAACATTGTCCTTGGGAGGGTCGATCTCCTCCGTAGTGCAGACATGCCCTAAAAGTGTCAGCCACACGATACAAGACTGTGCCAACACATTTGGCAATGCTCACCCTATTAAAGCTAGCATGGGTACTTCTGTGTGACTACAAACCACACCCCAGTTGCAGTGTGGCTATCAGGAATGGGAGGAAGAAATAAAAGGAGGCATGAGTATAGAGCTCTGTTTGGGGTTTAGTAAAGGGGAATGGAAGCAGACACAAGTTGAGCTATGGGAAGAAATGGGCCATGTTAATCAATAGATGAAGTCATTTCACATTGTCTTATATTTACAGTGTCAGAGCCTGACATTTTGTGTAAAGATTTGTAGTTCATAGCCGCTCTGAGAGGTGAATGACAAATGAGTCTTCTTCTGGCCAAACCTATTTGAACTCTGCTAGATTTTTGTTTCTTAAAAATTCCTCTGTATATCTTGCTGAGGCACAGTGAAGTAAATGGATATCTTTCCACTGACTATAGCGGAGTTTGAACCAGGCCCTTGGGTTTACTTTCTCTTTGGCAAATTTCTTTTTCATTTGCACTCCCTTCATTTGCCAGCTTTAAATCCCTGACTGTGTGTGGCTACATGGGTTATGCAAGGGTTGCTTAATTTTACTTTGGCTTTATTAGCCCCTAAGGGATTTGGGTCTTTTTATTTTTCACTGCACTTGGAATTCTTATTGCTGAATTAATAGATATTTTGAATAAATCATTGAGAGGTGTGCCGGAATTTGTTCTAAGAAAAAGAATCATCATGCCAGCATATCTGAGTAGAATTTAGATGTATTATCCACATGTTTAGCATGACTATTGCATATAAAACTAAATAAGATTTTTTTTTTTGCTTTGTGAACCAGAAACGGACTATACATCTGACTCACATAAACAGGAATTGTGGAATAGGAAAGTGACCTGAGCATGTTTTCTTTCTATCAGATATATTATCAGTAAAGGCCCTAACATTTGGACCACTGATGATGCTTTGAAATACTTTGCTGATATATCTAGGGGGGTTTGCTCTTTTGTGTCTGGAAAACCATCAGAAAAAATTGATTTCACTATTTGTCATCTTTATATCAGTGTGGAGTTCATTGTCATTAAAATTGAACTAGCTAAGTTGAAGCTGGGAAATATTTTGAAATATTAATTATAGAAACATTGGATTGGCTTGAATTGCTTGTTATTCATGAATAGGAAATTGCTAGAAACAAATTAACAACAATATTAAGTGCATCACCACAAAGCCACCCAAGTGCTGGAAATAGGTAGTGTAAGATTTCTATGGAGAATTTAAAATCTCCAGTAATTGCCAAATCCCCTTTCATAGAGAACACCTGTCAGTGTGAAGATGTGGGATGGATTTTTACATGCTAGATGGGCAGAATAGGTGCATCTCCGCAAATACTAGCAATAGCAGAAATGTGTGCAAAGACCTTGACCTGTTTGCATAACTGTGGCAAAGGGGCATGATCTTCCATGGAGGCCCACCACTCTCAGCTGGCAGGAGCTAGAAAAGCCTCTGCCACATGCCGGAGGTAGAAGGACGGAGGCTCCACAAGAACAGGAAGTATAAGAGGTAGGCCCTGAGGCTCAGCTGAGGTCTAGCAAATGAAGGGAGCAGATGCCTCCCAGCCATGCTATGGACAGGAGACTTCCTCCATCTCCAGGGAAACAGAGGGCTGGCTAGAGGCCTCCAGTCCCTCATGGAGTCCAGCTGTAGTGAGGAACTTTGAACACATGGAGGCAGATGCCTGGGATCTTGGACTGCCAGATGCACATGAAACCACGGAGATGCTGGGACTACAACTTGCCGACTACCAAAAAACATTGAGGATGACCAGTAGGTGCAAGTATGATCAAGGGGCAATTTAGGAAGAAGCTCAGGGGTGTCAGACTATTGGCCGAAAATGGGTTTCCCCAAGTTGTGATCAGGCAGCTCTACCACTGATAGAGCCTGACTGGGCTGCAGTGAAGTTGGGTGGCCCATGCCCCCTCCATGACACCTACTACTGGGGTGCTAGTACTCCCCCTCACCAACTGCTGGTGCTGAAAGTATCTGGCAACCCTACCCATAGTGTGTATATAATATTAAATAATATAGTAGATTTCTCCAATAGGTTGTGTATATTTCCAGCTTTGGGTTACTTTTAAATGTAATGTTTCCTCTTCTAAGGGTTGCACGAGCTGTTCCTAGTAATTCTCTGTCAGAGGTTTAAAACAAAAGTCCTTAATAAATGCTTAAGCTGTAATGTAAATGTCCCCAAACAGCCAGCTGAAGAGAAGCTAGAATAATACATGTGTTAAGACATATACCAGGGGGAGTTAGTGAGATTGATTTGGAGCAACGTGCTGGATGCTGCCTGGACTCATTGCGTTCTGGGGTTAGTGACAATTCCATAAGCAATATACCTGCATTTACAGTAAATGCCTTCATGGTGGAGGCAGAGAGAGAGGGAGTTTTACTAATGTTTCCTTCTTTTTCCTGGGTAAATCCTCTCCTGGTCTAATCAATTTTCTGCCTGCGATAGAAGTATGCAAGGATCCAGATATGGAGCTTGCTTCTAACCTGTGGGGAGCAGTATAGGAATGATCTGTAGCTTCTGGTGAAAATGAGAAAAATTAAAATTCTTATACACTGGAAGAGAGGGCTGTGCATTATAAAGGGCCTCCTTCTTTGGTTGTTACCACTGGATAAAGCTTGTGTAGCAGAGAAGAACAACCTGCTCTGTGTATATAACTCTTCTACTTTACAGATGCTTATTAGTTCAGAAACCTGGCCCTTTTTGATCTACCGAATTGCACTAGAACGTTGCCCAGGAAAAATAGAGACAGTGTTGGTTATTAAAACAAATATAGGCTGGCTTTTATCCCACTGATACTGATTTAATAATAATGTTACTCTATCAATGCAACTATTCCTGAGTCCAACTGTCGTGAATCATACACCCCATGCTCTGCCCCAACTCAGGTCCTGTCTTATATGTATGCAGAAGGCTTCTCTTGGCCCGGTGCTGGGGTTGCCATTTGGAAGGGGAGAGAGAAGAGGGAGGGGGAAGGTGGATGGGGGATGTGTTTGGCAGTGTAGCACATGCGTCCCAACCCCCTGGTGCTCCAGGGCTGAAATACTGGAGCCACATGACTGCCCGGCTGCCTGGCATGCTGAGGCTGGGAATGATGAGGTTGTGTGGCTGCTGACCCACCTGGTAGTCTAAGGCTGGGAAGCCTGGCACCCTGTGGGTGCCCATTGGAGGGGTGTGAGGGAAGCTTGGGCTGTGCTGCCTGGCAACCTGGCACTGCAAGGTAGGGAGTGTGCTAGCCTTGAGCAGTGGCCAGGAAGAGGCCAAAATGAGGGGACTGGGAGATGGGACCAGGGGCTAGCAACTACAATGGAGGCTAGGTGGGCTCCATTGGGTGCAGAAGGGTGTGGCCTTGGGCAGAAGGGGTGGGGCTGGAAGCTAGCTTCTCCAAGCCAGCCATTCAACCATCAGCCATGAATGAACTGGCTTGCATGGGAGGAATATGAGGGAAGTCATGAGGAAGATGGGACGCCAGGAGAGTTGGCTGTATTTTGAGGAAGTTTTATTGATGGCACAGGAACACACCATCCCAATGTATGGTAAGAAAAGCAAATCTGGTAGGCAACCAGCTTGGCTGAACAGTGAAATCTTTAGTGAGCTTAAATACAAAAAGGAAGTGTGCAAGAAGTGGAAACTTGGACAGATAACTAGTGGGGAGTATAAATATATTGCTCAAGCAAACAGGGTGTAATCAGGAAGGCCAAAGCACAACAGGAATTGCAGCTAGCAAGAGATGTGAAAGGTAACAAGAAAGGTTTCTACAGGCATTTTAGCAATAAGAGAGTGGTCAGGGAAGGTCTGGGGGAGGTAACCTAGGCTGTGTCCAGACTCAGGGGTTTTTTCGGGAAAAGTAGCCTTTTTCCGAAAAAACTTCACCTGCGTCTAGACTGCAGCCGCGTTCTTTCGAAATTAAATCGAAAGAACGCGGCTTTTCTTTCGACGGCGGTAAACCTCATTTCACGAGGAAGAACGCCTTCTTTTGAAAGTGCTTCTTTCGAAAGAAGGCGTTCTTGAATGTAAATAGGGCTTCTTCGAAAGAGAGCATCCAGACTCACTGGGTGCTTTCTTTTGAAAAAGCGGCTTGCTCTTTCGAAAGTTCCGCGTGCAGTCTAGACGCTCTCTTTCGAAAGAGGCTCTTTCGAAAGAGGCTTGCAGTCTAGACATAGCCCTAGTGACAGATGTCAAAAAAACTGAAGTACTTAATGCTTTTTTTGGTCTCTGTCTTCATAGATAAGGTCAGCTCCCAGACTGCTGCACTGGACAGCACAGTATGGGGAGGAGGTATGCAGACTTCAGTGGAAAAAGAACAGGTTAAGAACTATGTGGAAAAGCAGGACATACACAAATCCATGGGGCCAGATCTAATGCATCTGAGGATGCTGAGGGAGTTGGCTGATGTCATTGCAGAGCCATTGGCCATTATCTTTGAAAAGTCTTGGCGATCAGGGAGGTCCTGGATGATTGGTAAAAGGCAAATGTAGCGCCCATTTTTTAAAAAAGGGAAGACAGACAATCCAGGGAACTATAGATCAGTCAGCCTCATCTCAGTCCTTGGAAAAATCATGGAGAAGATCCTCAAGGAATCCATTTTGAAGCACGTGGAAGACAAAAAATTGATCTGGAATAGTCAACATAGATTCATCAAGAGCAAGTCATGCCTGACCAACCTGATTGTCTTTTATAACAATGTAACTGGCTCTGTGGATGTGGGGAAAAGTGGTGGGTGTGATATATCTTGACTTTGGCAAAACTTTTGTTATGATCTCACACAGTATTCTTGCTAGCAAGTTGAAGAAGTATGGATTGGATAAATGAACTGTAAAGTGGATAGAAAGTTAGCTAGATTGTAAATCTCAATGGGTAGTGATCAATGGCTTGATGTCTGATTGATGGTTGATATCAAGCGGAGTGTCCCAAGGATCAGTTCTGGGGCTGGTTTTATTCAACGTCAATCTGGATGAGCAGATGGATTGTTCCATCAGCAAGTTTGCAGATAACGCTAATCTAGGAGGAGAGGTAGATACGCTGGACTGTAAGGATAGGGTCCAGAATGACCTATACTAATTAGAGGATTGGGCCAAAAGAAAACTGATGAGGTTCAACAAGGACAAGTGCAGAGTTCTGCACTTGGGACGGGAGAATCCCAAGCATTGTTATAGGCTGGGGACCGTCTGCCTAAGCAGCAGTTTGGTAGAAAAGGACATGGGGAATACAGTGGATGAGAAGTTGGATATAAGTGAACAGTGTGTCCTTGTAGTTAACAAGGCTAATGGCATATTGGGGTGAATTAGTAGGAGCATTGTCAGCAGATCTAGGTAATTGATTGTTCACCTTTATTCTGCACTGGTGAAGCCACATCTGGAGTATTGCATCCAGTTCTAGGCCTCCCACTATAAGAAGGATGTAGATGCATTTGAGAGGGTCCAGCGGAGGGCAGCCAAAATGATTAGGGGGCTGGAGCACATGACCTATGAGGAAAGGCTGAGGAATTTGGGCTTATTTAGTCTGCAGAAGAGAAGAGAGATAACAACCTTCAACTACCTAAAGGGGTTTCCAAAGAGGATGGAGAGAGGCCTCAGTGGTCTCAAGTTTCAGTGAGGGGGAGATCTAGGTTAGACATTACGAAAACCCATTTTACTCAGAGGGTGATGAAGCCCTGGTATGGGTTACCTAGGGAAATGGTGGAATCTTCATCCCTGGAGGGTTTAAGTCCTAACTTGAGAGAGCCCTGGCTGGGATGATTTAGTTGGGGTTGGTCTTGCTTTTAGCAGGCAGCTGGACTTGATGACCTCCTGAGGTCTCTTTCAACCCTAGGATTCTATGAGAAGAGCCGAAGGGTGTGAGAGAGACATTTCTTGAAGTGAATGTACAACTGGTTCCTCATCTGCACCTCTGACTGAAATGTTATGCTCATGCATGATTCAAGGAACTGGCTGCCATATTTTTAGAAAGTGTGTTTATTATTAATAGGCAGGCAGACAATGCACTATGAGAAAATGACTTTAAATCAAGGAGCATTAAGAAATGGATGTGGGAGAGGAATGGGGGAAGAGGGCCAAGCAAATGGATGATGAAAGAAGAATTTCCTTTCTGATTAGAAAAGCAATAGCCCCATCCCATTAAGCAACTAATACTGAAGACGCTGAATGAAGACACTGGCATTTGCTTTTCCAGCCACTGGTTTAAATGTCACTATTCATTACTTTTTTTCCGAGCCAGAATTGCTGATGTGCCAGAGTGTCTCATTATGACAGTGGATGATTCTCTTTGCCAAAGTGAATTTAGAAGAAAACCAATCCTGAGGGCACTGTAGATTGACTGTAGGGAAAAGCACTTTCTGAAGCATGTAGCTGCAGTTGGCGGCAGCTCGTGGCAGTCTGCGTGCAGGTTTCAGGGCAGACAGGCAGAGCTGATGAGAGTGCCTGGGTTGCTGGATAGGAACACACAGTGACAGCTAAATCTGGTTATTCTCAGGGAAGAAAAGAGGAAGACGTAGATAAAGTGAAAAAGAAGGATGCTGTCTGTTACAATTTAAACCAAATACCCTGCAGTCACAGCAAGAAAGTACTGACCAATGTATTAAGGCAAAATAATCATGCAAAAGACTCAAGGTAAAGGCAGCCCAAACTATATGCAACAGCAAACCCAGGCTTCAGATGGAGAACCCAGACCTCATCACTAATCAGCTTTCCTCCTCTTACCTCAATAGAGAGTAATGGATCCATTTAATATAATAGGTTTCTCCTCATCCTTTACTAGCCTCCACATTCAAGGCCCCTGGGACTAGCCTGACAAAACAGGGTTCCAGATGGACTGAATATTCATGTAGAACAAAAGCAGAGGTAAATGGTTTAAAAACGGCATGTGTTTAACTTATGCGAGTTCAAATATTGTCTTATCAATGTTAGAGAAGCCCAGAGCTGGATGAATACTGCAAACAAAAGAAAATCAACCTCCTCCCCCGCCCAAATGTATTTGTGACTATTGTCATGCTTTTTGACATCCTTCCTGGGCCTGACTCTTTTTTTTTATGGAAGGCCAGGTGAGATGGGTAGGAAAATGTCACTGAAAACAAGGTGAAAAAAGCTCCTGAGGAAATTAAAAAGTGTGAAGGCACAAAACTCCCAAGGGCCTGTTAAGAGAAAAGAAACAAAGGATGGATGCAGCATCACTTTCTCTCATTGAACATTCTGGTGGGGGTTTCTGTTACTTTCCCAGCACCAATAATTGCCCTGGTAGGGTGTAATAACCCAGAGACAGCAAAGGACAGAGAAGCGGTGTCTGGAATCCTACTTTCCAAGGGCATTTTTTGGCATGGCCAAACCAAAACTATAAGTGAGGTTCTATCACAGCAATTGAGGAAACTGAAAGAAAACAAGTCACAGACCTCCCCAGGTGTCAGACTTTCTGCAAGACTCCAGTGAGCAGGCGTCAGCAGCTACAGAGTGGTGTTTACCCATCTCCCTGCTGCAATGTTGCTAGTCTTTGAGGGCTTGGAACAGCTCATAGGGTCATTCAAGCATACCAAGGGATGGAATTCCACCTGGTCAGACCATGGCATAGCTAGATTGGCCCACTTGGGAGAGTCCCAAATTTGGGTGGGTGGGCGGGCAAGAATGAGGGGGCGAATGGGACAGGAGGGATAGGGGTTGAGCCCCAGCTCCACTCCTCAGCTGGAGTGCTGGGCAGACTGGCAGTGGGAGGTGGGTCTAGATATAAAGTGGGTGAGCCATGGCCCACTCAGGGCCACCCATGTGTAGGCCGCTGCATCAGACGTTGACACCGGACCAGGCTGCTCTGAATCCACAGCTCTGGCAGTGAGGGATGAGCACAATCGGAAGTACTAATGTGCCCCCAGGTTTAGTGTGTGTCCTTTCATTATTAATATTATTAATTTTCATACATAGTGTGGTAGCACCTAGAGGCCCCAAAAGGGATCAGAGTCCCATTTTGCTAGGTCCTGTACAAATACAGACTAAATAAGAGTCCCTCGTCCAAAGACAATTTATATTTTGGTTCCGTCACTGACTTACTAAAGGAAGTTTGCTAAGTCACTTCACCTTTTTTCCAAAGCCACCCTTTGTTTAGATTGTACGATCTTTGGTGCAAGGATAGCCTCTTTCTATATGGCTATGTCTACACTGGCATGATTTTCCGGAAGTGCTTTTAACGGAAAAGTTTTCCGTTTAAAGCATTTTCGGAAAAGCGCGTCTAGATTGGCAGGACGCTTTTCCGCAAAAGCACTTTTTGTGGAAAAGCGTCTGTGGCCAATCTAGACGTGTTTTTCCGCAAAAAAGCCCTGATCGCCATTTTCGTGATCAGGGCTTTTTTGCGGAAAACAAATCTCTGCTGTCTACACTGGCCCTTTTGTGCAAAAGTTTTTCGGAAAAAGACTTTTGCCCGAACGGGAGCAGCATAGTATTTCCGCAAGAACACTGACAATCTTACATGAGATCGTCAGTGCTTTTGCGGAAATTCAAGTGGCCAGTGTAGACAGCTGGCAAGTTTTTCCCAGAAAAGCGGCTGATTTTCCGGAAAAAGTGGCCAGTCTAGACACAGCCTATGTAAGTATAGAGGGTTAGTAAAATGGGAATCTGGCCTTGGCTGGGGCTCCTAGATACTATTGTAATATACATGATGATACATGATGATAATTCACAAATGAGTGGTCATCTATACAGATAATTCACAGATGACCACAAATGAGTGGTCATCTATACAGGACTGTTGTTTTACTCGTAATGCTAGCAAAACTGTGAATACTGCTGCTTGAAGAATAAAAGCATTTGGCTAACCTTGCTGCTATTTTAAATGGGATTGAAAATTGTTAAAGGAAAATATTTTTTCTTGCAAAAATGTGAAGAAGTGGAAATCCTTATTCTCACAATTCATCCTCAGACGATCAGAGGCCTGTAAAATATAAACCTGGAAAATGTCTCATTTGGTTCTTAGTTGTGCACCATTTGAATGGGCAAAACCTTCATTTACACACACACACCAGGGGTAGTTGGATGCACAAGCACTTGATTTGCATGATCACGTGGGCAATGGGACTCCTGCCATTTGAAAATGAGTCAAATAGTGTGACCTGTGATACGTTAATGACAGGCAGCTACAGAAAGGATCTTAATTCTGAAACAAAATACCATTGTTATTTGAGAAGCCGTCAATATCCTTCCTCCTTAGAGAGATTATAGCTCACTTTAAGAGCTATAAATTAAGAAGTGCTTATTGGTATGAAGGAGAAAGACTATACAAAGCCTTAAGGATAAAAATAAAGTCAATTTACTTTTTTTACTACAAACCAGGGAAGGATTTTAAATATAGCAGCTAAGAGATTCCAGCTGCAGTGAGTTTTTTAGTGCTAGAGATTACAGAAGCTGCAATTACTAAAGGGAAGTAGTTGGGAGATTTATAAATAATGAATTGCTCTAATCCCATGAGGTCATCATAAAAGATTTGTACAAGAGCCTTGGAAGGATATAATGGGTCACAAACTTGATAGATGCCTGAGATTGCAGCAAAATAGACAATCTGGTTAACATGAGCCTCAAGAAAAGCTAGAGTCCAAAGCATCTTCAACGTTACAAACTTTGGGAAAGGGAGAAATACCCAAACCAGTGAAATGGGGAGGGTAGCAGTGGTTTGTAGAGGGTAGCAGTGGTTTGTATAGGAAAGGGTCAACCCAACATTTGCTCAATCTTGTCAGTTCAAAGATCTGGCGTGTCTTGTCATGGAAATGTTGTTGCAAACTCTGCAGAGATGAAGAATTGTCCCTGTACATCAGACAGTAGCACTCATGATTATCCCTAATACCTGCCCAGAAAAAAATAGATGTGTGCTGAAAGAATAGGACTCAAAATACATCCATTGAAACAACAGTGGTAACAGGAGAATTCCAAAGAACCCCTGGCTGCTATGAGTAAAATAAGAGAGACCTGTTATTTTAAGTGTTCCCATGGTATGATGATGTTACATTAATGCTCAGTCTTCAAATGATCATTCATAGGAAAACATGTTGACTTACACCTACAGAGGCATATGTGGAAGTGCAGTCTGAATGCTACAAACTAGTCAGAAGCCAAATGTATCCAGTAAGGAAATAGATTTGAGAGACTTTTTATATCTGTGGCAAACAACTTTCCAATGACCTTTGATGAAACAGGGAGTTAATGGGACTACTTCTCTGCTTAAGTGCTTTGTTGGATCAGGGCCCTAGTAGATAGGAGCCTGCAAGCAAGATCATTGTTTAAATTCTTCACTTGATCACTGAGAAAATTCTCAGGGGGATCATAGAATAGCAGCTGCCCAGCTGACCATGCTGGCTGCATGTAGCAAACATCCTCTTGCCTGGAATACACTATCTGAGGTGGAGGATCTATGGGGAGAGGAGGCTGTGTAGTAGAGGAGAGAGTCTACTGCAAGGATCTATAACAGTGCTGCATAAAATTCAAGGAGCTGAGGCAGGAGGCAAAGCTAGGCAAACAGTTGCTTTGGTGCAGAGCCGCAGATGTGCCACTTTTACAAGGTGCTGCCTGTCATCCTCGGTGTCAACTCCACCTCCACTGCCAAGGCCCTGTGGATAACTTTCAGGCAGGGACTGGAGTCACAGGCCATTAGAATGAACCCTGAGGATGAGGTGCTGGACAAAAAAAAAAAAAAAGGAAGAAGATGTGGGACTGGCATCAAGGAGGCCCAGTGGTGTGAAGAGCCAGGACCTCTTTTTGATTCCTGAGCAGTATAGATAGTCCCAGCAGTATAACTCTGGTGAGCCTGGTGCAGGCAAGGGAATCACTGCTAAGTACTGTTTTCTTCAATACTATAGGGACACATCTGCTCATGTGCTACTCTTTTAGTTAAGCTAGAAGAGCTAGTGAAATAACCGAGGGTATGTCTACACTACCCTCCTAGTTCGAACTAGGAGGGTAATGTAGGCATACCGCACTTGCAAATGAAGCCCGGGATTTGAATTTCCCGGGCTTCATTTGCATAAGTGGGGAGCCGCCATTTTTAAAACCCCGCTGGTTCGAACCCCGTGCAGCGCGGCTACACGGGGCACGAACTAGGTAGTTCGAACTAGGCTTCCTAGTTCGAACTACCGTTACTCCTCATTCCACGAGGAGTAACGGTAGTTCGAACTAGGAAGCCTAGTTTGAACTACCTAGTTCGTGCCCCGTGTAGCCGCGCTGCACGGGGTTCGAACCAGCGGGGTTTTAAAAATGGCGGTGCCCCGCTTATGCAAATGAAGCCCGGGAAATTCAAATCCTGGGCTTCATTTGCAAATGCGGTATGCCTACATTACCCCGCTAGTTCGAATTAGCGGGGTTGTGTAGACATACCCCAACAGAGGTACAGCTGCTATCTGCTTCTCAGTCCCTATACAGCTAGGCAGAGGAGGCCCTGCAGAATAGTTTGTGCAAGTGTTACACTAACAGGCAGAACTGAACCTGGGACTTCTGTGCTGTGTCTACACTGGCGCGTTCTTGTGCGAAAATGGCTGCTCTTGCACAAAAACATGCCGCCTGTCTACACTGGCTGCGCATTCTTGCGCAAGGAAACTGATGTTGTACTGTAGAAAATCAGGGCTTCTTGCACGAAAACTCTGATGCTCCCTGTCAGGAAGAAGCCCTCTTGCTCAAGAGCTCTTCCAGAAGAGGCCAGTGTAGACAGGCAATATGAATTTCTTGCGCAAGAAGCCCCTATGGTTAAAATGGCCATCAGAGCTTTCTTGCGCAAGAGAGTGTCTACACTGCCATGGATGCTCTTGCGCAAAAGCACATCTCTTGCACAAAAGCAAATGGCAATGTAGATGCTCTCTTGTGGAAGAGTTTTTGCACAAGAACTCTTCCAGAAAAGAGTTCTTGCACAAGAAGCTGCCAGTGTAGATGTAGTAGAGTTTAGTGCATGAGCCTCTACTACATCTTGAGCTAAAAGCCAGATGGTCTCTCAGCTACGGCTGTCGAGGAAATATTATTTTCTCTGTAAGTGGTCTAAGTGCCACTACATGGGACAGTGAACCACACCCAGAATGTGTGGTGGTTACATATGCACACCAGGGTATCCCACAAATCCTAGTAGAGAGTGCTAAGAAACATTCCTGGAGATCATCAGAAATCCTCTGCTAAAGGTTTCTGGGGAAGAATGCCTTATTTCTTCCCCTGGGGTAGGACAATTGCTAGGCCACTCTGCAATGACTTTAGCAGCGCACAGGCTAGTAGCATGTGGACCCAGTCTGCATCCAGATGCCTGCAGGAGCTGCTCCCTTGCAGCCTCAGTTGCTCTCAGGAGTGAGATATCCACAACTGTCACCGTCACCTGTGGAAAGTGGTGCCAGTAGTCAGTACAGTTGCTCTATGCACTTGTACTGGTGGCCAAATGCTCTCTCTCTCTCTCCCCTTCTCCCTGGACCATACTTGCCATGGCTGGCTGAAAGGATCTGAGACAAACAGAAGGACAGCCTGAACAAGCAGAGTAAGAAGTCAGAGAGAGGGTGAGTGAGGTTAAATTTAAAAGGCTGGCAGGCGGCAGTAACAGCCACAGGAGATTCGTGTCTGTGTAGGCTGACTAGATGGCTTTCAGTCAATATATTTTATTTTTTATAATTTATAAGGGTATAAGTAAGCAAAAAAATACATTAGATGGCTGCGGTCCCCACTGGCCTTCTACTTAGCTGTCATCCAGTGGAGCTGGCCTTTTCCCATAGGTATCGGAGTAGAAGTGGCTCAGTGGATGTGTACTGTTTTCTCTCCTCAGTAACACTGCAGCAAATGGCCTGCATCCACCCCCTCCCCACCTTCCCTTGCTGCCTAAGCCCTTCTTTCCCTCAAGGACTTTGGCTTCTTTTGTGTGGCAGAGAGGGGCAGAGCTGAATGGAAGCCAAACAAAAGTACTGTGCCTGTGGCAACGGGCTGGAGAGAGGAGCTTGTCAAATGGGAAATGGAGCATGAGGCTAGAAAAGAAAAGGGGGGTGGGTGGGTTGTATTTGTATTGGCACGTGGCAAGCAGCTTTCATGCTTATGTGATGCTAACTTCCTTCCCATAAGTGCCTCTGGCAGCCTGACCCTGGCAAATACAGAGGTCCCCAGGCAGCCTATCCCTTCCCTGTTCTCTGCAGCATCAACATCCCTTGTGCACAGGCTTTTTCTTAACAAAAAAAGATTCCCTCCCACCGTAAATTTGTTTACAATTATTTTAAACTATTTCATTCCCCTCTCCCCCCCCAAATCAAACTTGAGACAGATTCTGAAAGACAGGCAGAGAGAGGTTTGGTATAGTCCTCAGACTAGCCCACTGCCTCTCTTGCCAGTGTCAGGCTAAGATTTTCAGTCTTTGTTTAGGATCCTAAATAAATGGCCAAGTAAACATAAATGCTGAGCTACTGGCAGCACACTTTGAAGTCAGGGGAAGCCGTTTTGGGTGTTTGGTTGCTTTTAAAAATCTAGCCATTTAGTAAGTGGACATGGGAGTCTAAAGCCAGGCTTCTATTGCTGAAATTCTTGGTCAACATTTCCCATAGAAACAAATTGGTGGGGAATTAGGGAAATGGAATGAAAGATAAAAAATTTAAACCCAGCTAGAGGACATGGAACCTGAGTCAAAAGTGCCATAGGGAAGGAACATCTACACAGCAAAAAAGAAAACACACCCTCCCCACCAAAAAAACCCACCCAAAATCTGTGGCAACAAGTCTCAGAACTGGGGTTAACTGTGTGGGCTTGTGTTATTAGGTTAAAAATTTGGATGTTCCCAATCAGGCTACAACACAGGCCCAGAGACACTGGCTACGTCTAGACTGGCATGATTTTGCGGAAATACTTTTAACGGAAAAGTTTTTCCTTTAAAAGTATTTCCGCAAGAGTGTCTAGATTGGCACAGATGCTTTTGAGCAAAAAGTGCTTTTGCGCAAAAGCATCCGTGGCCAGTCTAGACGCGATTTTGCGCAAGAAAGCCCCGATTGCCATTTTAGCCATTGGGGCTTTTTTGCGCAAAACAGTTCTTCCCTGTCTACACTGGCCCTCTTGCGCAAGTATTATTGCGCAAGAGGGCTTTTTCCCGAGCGGGAGCGGGAAAGTATTTGCGCAAGAAGCACTGATTGTACATTACAAAGTCAATGCTCTTGCACAAATTCAAGTGGCCAGTGTAGACAGCTGGCAAGTTTTTGCACAAAAGCGACCACTTTTGCACAAAATCTTGCCAGTCTAGATGCACCCATGGAGTATAGAGACATCTTGGATCCTAGGTTCTAGTCCAGAGGTTCTCAAAGTGGGCCATGGGCCTGCCCAGGTGAGTGGCTGACAGGCCTGTGCCACTTTGTTTGTTTACCTGAAATATCCGTAGCTATGGATCCTCACAGCTCCCCTTGGCTGTGGTTCACCATTGCCAGCCACGGGGAGCTGTGGGAAGTGGTTTGGAGTGTGCCAGCTCTGTCATATGTGCCCACTCTCAGGGGTGATAGTTCACAAATGCTCTGCTTCCTAGCAGCTCACAAATTCTGTTTGGTAGCTACAATGGTTATAAAACACTATGTGCTCTTTGCAAGCCCTGGAGGGGAAAAGAGCAGGCATCCAGTGAAAGGGAAATGGGAGAGGTGGTAGTTCTGTTCATCTGTTTAATGATACACCCTTTCCTCACAGTTCCTTCCTCCAGTCAAGATAAGTAATGTTAGAAACCAGTGGCAGTATGTGCTATCTAAGCTAGGAACAGTGGAGAGAAACAAGATGGGTGGTGCCTCAACCCTGAAGAGATGGATGCCCCTGTGTTGAGATTAACAGATTTGTAATGTCTTTGGCTTGTCTTGGCATGTTCATGGCCGCTTTGGAGTCTTGATAATACATTTCCACCTTAGCCATCCAGCAGGCAGTGCACAATAGTTCTCCTCATTTGTTTAGAGATGTTGGAATTTTTGGACAGACTAGTTTATCTGTGCTTTCCTATTGTTGTTTTTCTGTTCAGCAAACCGTTGGAGACCTGCTTAATGCTTGTTCCTACATTTTAAAGCACAGCTGTATAAAGATGAGTTTTCTCTGAGTATTTTACTCATAGGGTGATATACTGCTTTCATTCATATACCATGGAGTGTGGACTGTAGATTTTCATGTAATTGAAAGAAGCTAGTGGTATTTAGTATCTATCATTTAACATATGCCAGAATAAAAGGTGTTTATGTACCTAACTGCAGTGAGTTATATCTTTGAGGATGTGCACCTTTCTGTATGAGTCTCCCGTGCTCTTATGTAACAGGATTTGTTCCTGATTGATACTCTGTTAGGGTATGTCTACACTACAAAGTTAATTCGAACTAACAGACGTTAGTTCGAATTAACTTTGATAGGCGCTACTCTAGCGCTCCGCTAGTTTGAACTTAATTCGAACAAGCGGTGCGCTTAATTCGAACTAGGTAAACCTCATTCACGAGGACTAACGCCTAGTTTGAATTAACTAGTTCGAATTAAGGACTGTGTAGCCACTTAATTCAAACTAGTGGGAGGCTAGCCCTCCCCAGCTTTCCCTGGTGGCCACTCTGGGCACCACCAGGGAAACTCTCTGCCCCCCTCCTGGCCCCGGAGCCCTTAAAGGGTCACGGGCTGGCTATAGTGCCCCTGCCAGGTGCAAGCATGCCAGCACCCAGCCAGCAGACCCTGCACCTGGCATGGCACGAGCCGGCCACCCGCTACCACCCAGCCCTCCGCCTCTTCCTGGGATCAGGCTGGCGGCTCCCAGGAGCCTGCCCAGGTCCGCAAGAGGCAGGCGCCCGCCTGGTCTAGTGCAGACATCGTGGACCTCATCCACGACCTCTGCACTAGGCATAGGAAAGTGGCCATCTAGGGCAGGATAGCTGCCAGCCTGGCCACCCAGGAGCAGGTTGGCATGAAAATCAAGGTGGTCCAGTGAGACCCCCGACCCTGAGCCCTGAGCTTAGAATGGCCGTAATGGGTCAGACCAAAGGTCCATCTAGCCCAGTAGCCTGTCTGCTGACAGCGGCCAACACTAGGTACCCTGGAGGGGATGGACCGAAGACAATGACCAAGCCATTTGTCTCCTGCCATCCATCTCCAGCCTTCCACAAACAGAGGCCAGGGACAGCATTCCTACCCCCTGGCTAATACCACTCCATGGACTCAACCTCCATGACTTTATCTCACTTCTCTTTAAACTCTGTTCTAGTTCTAGCCTTCACAGCCTCCTGCAGCAAGGAGTTCCACAGGTTGACTATTTGCTTTGTGAAGAAGAACTTTCTGTTGTTAGTTTGAAGCCTGCTACCCATTCATTTCATGTGGTGTCCTTTAGTCCTTCTATTATGGGAACTAATGAAGAACTTTTCTTTATGCACCCTCTTCACACCACTCGTGCTTTTATAGACCTCTATCATATCCCCCCTCAGTCTCCTCTTTTCTAAGCTGAGAAGTCCCAGTCTCTTTAGCCTCTCTTTATATGGGACCTGTTCCAAACCCCTGATCATTTTAGTTGCCCTCCCCTCTCCCACCCTCTCTCTTCCCCTCTCCCACCTTCTTTTCCCAGTCTCCTCGAGTTTTGCTCAATAAAGAGAGTTTCTATTTTTGAACACACGTGTCCTTTATTTTGTACATCAGGAAGGGGGGCTAGGGAGGGGTAAGTGGAAGGAGGTGAGGGAGGAATGGGGTACGAGCCCCCGATGGGGAGGACTGGGCTGGCTCTGCGGGCTCCTCGTGGTGGAAACTCTCCTGAAGCCCCTTGATTGACCCCCCGCCCCCCTCCGGATGGCAGCCTGCGGCAAGTGCAGCCGGGCTGATGGCCGAGTGCTGTGATGTGACGAGTGTGGGCACTCAGGGCACTCCAAGCCAGGGCTGCTTTGCAAGCGGGGAACCCCTGAGAACTGTCTGTCCAGGGTGGGGGTCAGGTCTCTTTAAGCACAGCCCTTGGCTAGCCTGAGACAGCAGCTCCATGCTCTAAGTCCTAATCTGATGCCCTGCCGGCACTGCTTCCGGCCATACTTAACCTCAGTTCAGGGTCCACTCAGTGTGGACATGCTAGTTCCAATTAGCAAAACGCTAATTTGAACTAGTTTTTAAGTCTAGATGCGCTAATTCGAATTAGCTTAGTTCGAATTAACTAATTCGAACTAAGTTAGTTCGAATTAGTGCTGTAGTGTAGACATACCATTATATTCTTTTACTTATGTTAAACAGACCTGGTTCATTTCAAAATGTCCTCATAATTTGTGTTTGTTTTTTCTTTTACCTAATTTATCCATGGTCTTTAATTAGCAAACTTTAAAACTGGCTGAAAAACAGAAAATAATTTGAGAGAATTTTCACAAAAAGTTATTTTCAGTTTGGATTGAGATTTTGAAATTTTTCTAAAGGCCCTTCATAAAATACATGAGAAATATATAATTAAACCATAGTAACTGCAATTTGTGTGAATAATAAGTCGTTAGTCCTTGAGTCATGCTCCAAATTTTTTTGACAGTGGATTTCTTCAGTCCTAATAGGCCATGAGTTCTAACTGAGGGCAGTGGAATTTTATGAGACATCAGTTAGCAATGGATTTGGCTCTCGTTATGAAATGAGTGTTGTGAAATCTCTTTAATGAAAGATTATTTGAATTTCAAATGATAATAAGGTTGCTTGGTTAATGCTGCATACCTCAATGGGCAGAGGGACTTCAAGAGTTTTCATACTACTTTGGATCTAAATGGTAATTCCTTCCACATTCTTTGTGGTTTCACAGTGTTTATAATAATTCTTTCTTGGAATCCAACATATACAGTTTATCCAGCTGTGCCTTTGATGTCAGTCCTATGGCCTCCAGGGACAAAAGCTGTGAACGAGTGGTTAGTGATAGACACCCCTGAGGTTATGACATCTTTAACATACGCTCATCAGCATAAGAGTTTTCCACGGCTGTGGATTAAGCAATTTATTTGGCTATAAAACAGAAAACTAGTTAAGTGAATTTTACTGTTGAATCAATAGAATAATAATAAATGGGCTATAGTATAATGTCCGCTGAGTCAACAAGCTTTGTCCGTCTTCTTTTCATAAATCAGTTACCTTATAGTATTTACGAATAGTTCCAAATTGTTATGAGCAAACTGAAAAATGATATTGAAAATTCCTTGAGAACAGAATTTCTGTACTGTGGAATCTTTCCTTTTTTACAAGACATAAAATCTAACCCATCCAGAATTTCATTAACTAAAAATGTAACTCAAACTCAGTTTCTTGTGCTCTGCTCAATTGTCTCCATTTATACTTAATAGAATACCTTCTTAATCTCATTTGAGACATGTCTGTAAGCTAAAGATAAAAATGTAAAACTTACCTTTGAATTGAATGGTGTCTAAATAGCACCTCTTTGCCAAAAAAAAAAAAAAAAAAAAAAAAAAGTAAATAATCTTAGGCCCCTTAAGACTCTATCCTTTACAATGCTTTAGAATTTACACACACATTGCAATTATTGGAATGTTATATTGGATCCTCTGATGATTGGAGACAAATTAAATTTAAAAGAGATGTAAGTTGTCAGTTTGTTATAAATATTAAGGAATGATAAATTGTTAGGATAAAGTAGGCCACCAGACATTCAGTAATTCATTTTTTGCATTTTAGAGTGGATTAGCTAGGTTCTGCAATGTACACATTTAACAGTTTAATATTACATGATCTTCAAAGATGTTTCTTTCTAAAGCATTATCAAAACTCATCAGTCAGAGCCAAGTTGCTTTTCATAGAAACATGCTCTCTTTGAAGAAAGAAAAAATCACTCTCACAAATATCACTCAACTAATAATTGCAAGAAGTGATAAGGCATAGTACCACTGTTGGACAGACTTCTGTTTGTGTGCACAGTAATGCATACATATTAACATCATGGGTTACATTTTGAACAGGCAAAAATAATAACAAATCTAGAGAAAAGTTAAAACAGGGAACTGACAGGTAATAGCTTCTTTAAATGAATCTTCCTCTCCTGCTATGGTCTTGTATGTCTCCAGGAAGACAAGCTGCAGCTAGTAAGAATGAGACTAAAATTTTGTAGTCAGTGATAAAGATGATTTCAGTGGAAAGGATGATGCATTAGAATCAGGAGGGGGGTGAACATCCAGCCTCTTTGTCTTATCTGAGATGTAAGCTAGTTAATACCAGCAATCTACTTGTTCCAAGTGTGATTTGGCAGTGTGTGATGGGGCGGCCCTGCCCCGCACTCAATCCCAGGGAAACCACCTGGTGCCGGGGTGGAGAGAGCCCCACCCACACAGCCCTACTGGGCATGCTCCGAGGGGAGCAGAGGTATAAAAGGCTGCTGGCCTGCTCAGAAGGGGCAGACCGCGGCCCGAGCTGGAGCTAGTGCCCAACTGCCAGAGGAGGAGTTGCTAGGACTGTTGAATGCGCTGCTGCCACCAGGCCCAAGCCGGGCCTGGCCCCGGCCCCAACGACGGAGCCGCCGGCCGACCCCCTGTGACCCAGGCACCGACCCCGACGCTGACTGGGGAACTGCCGCTACAGTCACCCGACCAACGCTGACAGGTGGGACCGCTGCGGGCCGGGGGCAGGAGGTAGGAAGCGGCCCAGGGCAGGGAGCTGGAAAAGCCCCTGAGGGCTCGATGCGTTGCGGAGAGGACCCCCCCCCCCCCCCCGCCGAGCCAGTGGTGGGAGCCACCCACCACTGATAGGGCCCTGGATCGGGGCCCGGTGGAGAGGGAGGGCCCAGGCCTCCCTACCCCTCCTGCCCTGAACCCCGGTGAGTGGGGAGCTCGGCAAGAGGACTAGGCTGCAGAGCCGGCGTCCGGAGGACTAGGCCAGGAGGCCGTATAATTCCCCTACCACAGGGACAGCATACTTTGGGACTAGGCCAGGGGGCTGTATTTCCCCTAAGAGAGGGCCATTACACTTTGGGGGCTAGGCCCAGGTGGGCTGAACTATGCCCCGGATGGGGGCAGCAACCCCAAACCAGGGGGGAGCCCCCCGACACAATGGAAGAACACAATTAATGCGTTTGTATTTCTGAGGAGACCTAATACCCTTAAGAGATATTTGTGCCTAACTTCCAGGATAACTGAGCCACAGGAATCTAGTAAGATGTGATCAAGAAAATTAATGGCACAACGTTGTGACATTACATTCCATGAGTCTGTCTACACTGCCACCCTAGTTCGAACTAGGGTGGCTAATGTAGTAATTCGAACTTGCAAATGAAGCCCGGGATTTAAATATCCTGAGCTTCATTTTCATGTTCCCAGGCACAGCAAATTTTTAAATGCCCGGTAGTTGGAACTACCTGCCTGCGGCTACACGTGGTACGGGCTAGGTAGTTCAAATTAAAGCTCCTAATTCAAACTACCGCTACTCCTCCTGATGCCCTACCCCTGACCTGGTTCTGGCCAGTCTTAAATCCAAATCAGTGTCCACTCAGTGTGGACACGGTATTTCGAATTAGCAAAACGCTAATTCAAACTGCATTTTGTGTGTAGATTTGTTAATTCGAATTAGCTTAATTCGGATTAACTATTTCGAATTAAGATAACTCAAATTAATGCTGTAGTGTAGACATACTCTAAGAATATGTCTACACTACAGCATTAATTTGAGTTATCTTAATTCGAAATAGTTAAATTGAATTAAGCTAATTCGAATTAACGCATCTACACACAATCTATTTCAAAATAGCATTTTGCTATTTTGAAATAGTGCATCCACACTGAGTGGACCCTAAACCGAAGTTAAGGTTGGCCAGAACCAGTGCCGGCAGGGCATCAGGTTAGGACTTAGTGTGTGAGGCTGCTGTCTGAGGCTAACTGAGCTCTGTGCTTAAAGGGACCCGACTCCCACCCCGGACAGACAGTTCTCAGGGTTCCCCACTTGCTTGTCTACCTCGATGATGGACAGCAAAGCAGTCCTGTCTTGGAGTGCCCTGAGTGCCCGCACTTGGAACACCACAGCACTCGGCCACATGGAGCCAGAGCTACCCCTGGGCACGCCAGTGCATCTCGGGGTAGTTGCCATCAGCCCGGCTTCACTTGCTGCAGGCTGCCATCCGGCGGGTCCATCGGGGGGCTGTCAGGATCCAGGAGGCCCTGAGGGAGAACGTCCATCCTGAGGAGCCCTCAGAGCCTCCTCGGTCCTCCCCACCAGGGGCTCGTGCCCCATTCCTCCCTCACATCCTTCCACTTATCCCTTCCTAGCTCCCCCTTCCTGATGTCAAATAAAAGTCACGTATGTTCAAAAATAGAAACTGGGTTTATTGAACAAAACTGGGGAGGGGGTGGGAATAAACCTCTGGGGAGACTGGGAAAAGGAGGTGGGAGAGAGGAAAAGAGAGGGTGGGAGAGGGAAGGGAAAAACCTGGGAGGAGGGAGCTGGAAGAGGGAAGCAAGGGGAAGAAGGGGGAGGGGAAGCTCAGGGTTGGGGATTTTGCCAGATCAACTTGACTTTCATGCAAACCTGCTGCTGGGTTCGCATGTGGCCTTTGGTGGCCAGGCTGGCAGCTATCCTGCCATAGACGACCGCGTTCCTCCATCTAGTGCAGAGATCATGGATGTTGGGGGCATCCCCCCAAACTTGAATAAGGTCCATGATCTCCACCCTGGACCAGGAAGGCGCCTGTCTTCTCCAGCCCCTGTTAGGCTCCTGGGAGCTGGCAGACGGCTCCTGGGGAGCGGTGGAGGGCTGGCTGCTAGTGGCTTGCTGGCTCATGTTTTGGGGCCACTGGGAATTAAATTTGAAATAGTGGTCTGCATGCATAGATGCTATTATTTCAAATTAACTTTGCAGTGTAGACATACCCTTAAGCTGTGTCTACATTGGGGTGATCTTGCACAAAAGTGGCCGCTTTTGTGCAAAAACTTGCTTCCTGTCTACACTGGCCGTAAGTTCTTGCGTAAGTACACTGACGTTCTAATGTATGAAATCAGTGCTTCTTGTGTAAGAACTCTGATGCTCCCACTCAGGAATAAGCCCTCTTGCACAACTGTTCTTGTGCAAGAGGCCAGTGTAGACAGGCAACATGAATTTCTTGTGCAAGAAAGCCCTATTGTTAAAATGGCCATCAGAGCTTTCTTGTTCAAGAGAGCGTCTACACTGGCATGGATGCTCTTGTGCAAACGCACATGCCAGTGTAGACACTCTCTTCTGGAAGAGTTTTTGCACAAGAACTCTTCCACAAAAGAGTTCTTGCGCAAGATCATGCCAGTGTAGACGTAGCCACATGTGAGACTAACAAAAATAATTGAAATCGTCGTTCTTTATCCCAAATACTTAGTTATTAATGAGCGATCAAAACTGTCCCTGGGACTCAGATACTTTATATGGAAGGTTTGGTTTAGTTGAAAACCCAATTTTCCATGAAAACTCAGTTTGGATGGAAAATGTTTGAACAGCCCTAGTGAAAATATGTGGGCCATAGTGAAGATGGACTATTTCCCTGCAGAGAAGAAATGTGTGAACACAATTCAGCCACGGGCTGGAAAGATGCTGGTGGCAAAGGAGCCAGGCTAGCCTGTGAGTGACCTAAGTGGAATTGTGCCAGAAACATGCACTTCCCCTGGTGAAACTGATGGAAAGCCTTGTTAATTTGGAAAAGGAAGAGGGCAATTTTTTCAATATGGCAAAATGCAAGGGTTTTTGCTTCTGTGAACTGACTCAGAAGAGGAAACTGTGATGCAAGCCACAACATGATTGCTGGGTTTCTGAGTTAATTGGAGTAAAAGGTAGAATATGTCCTGCATTGGCATTTCCTCGTGTGGGGCATTGCAAAGGAAAGATATAATCTTGGGCCTGATCCCCAGTGAATGTAAGCTGGCATTTAACCTCCTGAAGTCAAGCTAGCTACCCCATTATATACCACGTGAGACTCAAGGTGTGTGTGTGCAATACAATGTAGTATAAAAGAATATGAAGCCTGGATTGCATGTTTTTCTCTGCCTGGAAGATATGGATTCAAAACTTTTCCTTGGACCAAATTTATGCGAGAGCTGTTTTCACTGTGAGAAATGCATGAAGCAAAACAAGGGAGTTTGGCACTTGAAACCAACAATACAGCAAGCAAATTATGGCACCAGTGTTAACAATCCACCAGCTGGAGCTATCACTGTGGAGAGGGCTCCTGAGGGAATGCTAGCCCCCTAATGTGCCAGTAACCCATGTGTATGTAAATTGTTCAGGGCTCAGTTGTGCATGTGTATAGCTCTGAAAACAGGAACTCACTAGGTTCAATTTCTTGTATTCCTAAAACTGTGTTAAGGTGTCTAGGATGATCTAACTCATTTGTGGCTCAGATGTCCTGAAGAGACATGATTTTTCCCAAAGTGGGAAGTTTTAGTTCTGTGCTTCCGAATTCACATGCTGCTGCTGTGGACAAGTATTGCTGTGACCCATTTTATGAGTGCAAGATATACCACGTGCTTGCTGGAATAAACAACACGGGAGTCTGCTCAGATGTGTAGCCCATAGGGAGCTGTATGCCTCACTGTGATTCTGCAGATCTAGTAACTCAGAAATCTAAATGTAAAATTCAGCACTAAGGGACAGCACGTGGATTTGAGCTGTTCTCGGGGGGGCTCCGGGTCTGTAAAACAATGAATGGATTACACAGTGCTCATCCATATATGTAGTTTTTCATCTGTGACAGATGTGCTATTGATGATAATCTTCATTCAATGAGTCATCCAAGTATAATTCAGTGGAAGTTCCTAATCTTCATTTGAATTAACTGTTTCTGAAATCCTTGTGGGAAAGAACACACTTGAGGAGAAACAGAGTGTAATGGGGAGGAAGAATGGTCTTGGAGCTAAGGCCCAAGGTGGGGCATCAGGAGACGTAGTGTCTAGGCTTGGCTCTGCCACAGACTTTGGGACTGATTCTCTTCTCGCTTACCTCGCATTTATACTGATATAGCTGGGCAGTAACTCAAACACCTGGTGCTCTGTGTGCCCCCTCCCCAGGTGCTTATGTGTGTAACTCCTGATAAGTCCTATGCTATCCTAAGTTTCTCTTGTGTAAAAGGAAGATAACTCACCTATTTCTTGAAAAGGTTTTAAGGCTGGTTCGGAGTCAGAGTGAAGCACTATAGGGGCCCTTAGTGAATGAGGTCAAAGGCCTGGGTTAAACACTATCTGTGTTAGGGGGAAAACAATAGTTATAGGAACCCAAACACTAGGCCAGATCCTCAGCTGATGTAAACTAGCATCGCTCCAGTGCAGTCAATGACGCCACATCGATGTGCAGCTGCTGCCAACACCAGGCCTGTTGCCGCATGCTCGTCAAAACAAGCAATGCTCTTGATGAAATAATTTGTGCTGGCCTTAAGGCTCATCAAGATGCAACCAATTTTTGTCAGCTCCGAGCCAAGTTTAGAGTCAAACTGGGTGTGTCGAAATCTGTATAGAGCTTGCTTTGGCTTTGCAGCTTGTGCTAGAGGTTGGGTTCTCAAACCCCTTCCCCATGTCACCTTTGGCCTGAGTGCCCAAGCTCCAGCCTCCCATACAGACACAGTGGCTATGTCTAGACTACGGGGAAAATTCACAAGTGAAAGTAGTCTAGATGCATTTTTCGGCAACCCCCCCTTTTTCGAAAAGCCACGTAAACCTCATTGTTTTAGGAAAAGCGGCTTTTTGAAAAATGGAGGGGGGTTGCCAAAAAAAAAACCCTGTGTCTAGAGTACTTTTGCTTTCGAAAGCTCTGCTTTTGAAAGTGAGATCGGAAGAAGATATGCAAATTCCCACAGAATTTGCATATCCTCTTTTGAATCTTCCCCGTAGTCTAGATGAGCCCAGTGGGTTTTAGTTTGCTAGTGCTAGTCCATAGTTACACCTCTGTAGACATGGGCTGCCAAGTTCACTCCCAGGCTCAGTGTACACATACCCACTCAATGGGCTGCTGGTGGATCCCGTAATTTAGTGGAAACAATTTCTGTGTTATGACCTGAAGCAAAGATCTGTTGTGAGAAGCTCAATTGACACCAACAAACAGGTGTTTACACTAATCTCAGTGCGTAAGATTGCACCTTTTGTTAAGCAGGTGGGGCCTATATGACCTGGATAGAGTAAAGAATGCTGCTCAGGAGAAATGACGCATCAAAAGAGAAATGATGGCTAATGGAGCAAAGAGAAATTATGTAAACTGGGGCTGTGTCATTCCATGGCCAGCACATTGTAGGCGCTTACTAAACAAGCAAATAATTCAATGGAGACCTATATTGGGAAAGTGTCCGTATCTGCTGCTGGGTAGCTAAAATGTAGCTTTATGGAATGCAATGTACCTCAATGTACCTTACCAGCCATCCTTTCTGACTTGCAGAAAGGAACAGCCTAGTGCTGTTGGCAAAGATGCATTAAGCAGGCACTCATCAAACGGTGATTAATTACAGCACGACAGTGCAAAATTTATTGATCCCAAGGAAGGAAAACTGCCATGAAAAGGGGCTGCTTTGCCACAGTTTTGGGGTTCTGTCCTGCCAAGATTCTGGAGCATCAGTCCAGACTAATAGAGCCCTGCTCCTCCCTACCCATGATCAATTTAGTGAGCCACCAGAGAGATCCAGATCCTGGACTGGTAACTGTAACATCAATTGGTGGCTCTCTGTGTGTGTGTGTGTGTGTGTGTGTGTGTGTGTGTGTGTGTGTGTGTGTGTGTGTGAGAGAGAAAGCATGTGCAAGCTGCCTTACTATAGTATTCTTAATAAATTCTGCATATTGCCTATCCCCCTAAAAAGATCCCATGTGCTGCTTATAAGCATAACAGCTGAGTCTGCATTCAGCTGGCCTATGCATAGCAGAAGGTAAAGGGAGACTCAAGGAGTGAGAATAATCTGATGAGGGCTTCACAACTTGTGAAAATGCATGGGGGAACCAGAGCCTCAGCTGGTTTAAATGATGTAGCTCTATTGTGTTTAAATGGGCTTCAAGAGAGTTGTATTATCTTACATCAGCGGAGGATGTGAACCAAAGTTCGTTACAGATGCTCATCCAGTTACATGCAGGGCCTTGCCATATTCATGGTCTATTTTGGTCAATTTCATAGTCCTAGGATTTTAAAAGTTGTAAAATTTCATGATTTCAGCTATTTAGGTCTGACATTTCAGGGTGGTGTTATTGCAGGGACCCAGATCCAAAAAGGAAGTGTGGGGTAGTCCTAAGGTTATTGTAAGTTGCAGCACTGTCAGAAATTACTTCGGCACTGCTGCTCAGTGCATGCAAGAACACAGCTGTTTATTGATCAAGGTGGTTGTTATTGGAACAACAATAACACAGTGGCAACGGTAATATTCCTTGCAAATGAGAACTCGCAAACCTAGAGTATAGTATGGTATTGCCACCCTTACTTCTGCCCCGCTGCCCGCAGAGCTAGGGTCTCAGTCAGCAGCTGCCACTCTTCAGCCAGCTTGCTGTGAAGATAGCAGCGCAGAAGTAAGGGTGGCATGGTATGTTATTTCTACCCTTACTTCTGTGCTGCTGCTTCAGAGCTGGGTACCTGCTCAACAGCTGCTGCTTTCCAGCTGCCACTGAGATCTGAAGGCAATACCGAAGAAAAGATGATAAAACTGCACCCTTCCCCTGCAACTCCCTTTTGGGTCATGACACTTAATTTGAGAAATGCTGGTCTCCCCCTCGTGAAAGCTGTATGGTACAGGGTAAAAGCGCACAGAAGACACGATTTCATGGGGAGGAGACCAGATTTCCATGGTCTATAATGCAAGTTTTATAGTGTGTATCCATGTGCTGAGAGTTGACCACCTGATAGAATTGAGCACAAGTCTGTTTTGCTGTGTGTTCATAGTGAACTCACCATTCCTAAACTGGTTTGTAATTTGATGTTTAGGCTATTTAAATCAGGAGTCTCAAATTCTCAGCCCAAGAGCCATCCCTGGCCTTGTGCAATCTGGCCCAGGACTTTCAGCAGGCGGTGGTAGGGGGAGGGGCTATCCACAGTCACCTAGTGCGCTCTGTTTCCCCCATGGCTTTGCCACCACAGGGAGTGTGTGTGTGTGTGGTGGGGGGGAGTCTGACTGTGACTGCTGCTCTGCACCAAACCCCCCACAATGATTTCCTGAAGCCGCGTCCTCGGGATGGGGTGCCATTGGTGGGAAAGGGTAGGGCAATGGCTGGAAGGGAAAGGATTCAGCGGCTGGTAATGAACAGCCCTCATTCCCCTGGACCCCCTGGAGTCCTGGAGTGGATTGCACAATTCTTCCAGCTGGGACTGGCCTGCAGGCCAGGAGTTTGAGACTCCTGATATAAATGGTCTGAATGAAGAAAATATCTTGGAGTGTTCTTCTCTTTTATCTTGGTGGCTACTAACTAGTTTCATTAATCTCAGAGGGGTAGCTGTTTTAGTCTGTAACTGAAAAAAACTTAAACAACAAATGGTTCTGTGGCACCTTAGAGACTAAAGCTAACTATCCAGTAACAGCCCACTCTATTTACCACAGTCTATAATTGACAATCCCCCCCCCCATTTTTTCCTTCTCTTTCCCTCCCCATCCCCTCTCTGCTATTTATTTGTACCCTGGACCCCATACTCCATTCATCTGAAGAAGTGGGTTGTGCCCATGAAAGCTCATTGTACCACCCACCTTTTTTGTTTGTTTCTAAGGTGCCACAGGACTATGTGTTGTTTTTTTTAAGTAGTTTCATTAGGTCCATTGATCATGCAATGTAATTTTTAAATCTCAATGTACTTTCAAGATTTAAAAAATATAAAACCATAACTAAGTAATGTCCCTTTTAAGTACTATCTAGCTTGGAGAATGCAAGGAGAGTAGAAATCTATCATTCCTTTTTTTTGGCTAGAAGAGACACAAATGAGATGGCAACAGAATCTAGGCTGTCAAAACAATAAGAGGAAATGAAAATGCTGATAATTATTCAAACAATTCAAAATCCTCCGAGGATACATTTTTTTTAACGACACTGTAAACTGAATTGTTTTTCCTGACATCCGAGAGTCATAACACAATAAACTAATTAAGAGCCCTTTTGTCGCGGCTGCTGTCTGTCGAAGCGTGTGGTCAGTGTTGCTCTGTGGGCAGTCCCACTTCAGCCAGGTTTGAGAGTTTTTGTGTGCAGGGAACATTGCCATTGCCACTGTGTTATGGTCGTTCCAGCAATAACAGCCTTGACAAACACATGCTTGTGTTCCTGAACGCTGTAAGTTCACCAGCCCCTGTCCACTCAGATTCTCTTTTCAACAGCTGAGCTGCACTGCGCTGCAGTTTAAATCAGGGTGCGTTGGAAGCATGTGTTTTTAGGTATAGCAACTAGTCATGCAACACACTGAGGAGGGTGGGGGACAGATTCTCCCTGTGATTGGTGGCTGAGGGATTGAAAGGGGGAGTAAGGCAAGTTATTGAGACATGGCTGGGCTGAGAAGGGACATTCTGGTAGTTCCTACTGCTTTTACTATGGCAGTTCCTCTGTGGCTGGTGCCCTGTACAGTGCCCTGTCCTAGTTGCGCTCCAGTGATTGGTGCACATGCTCCTGTCCCTCCCCCAGGTCAAGTGCCTCCACCAGGGCCCAAAATGGCTGGAAGTCAGGACTGAGTTGGGCTGGAGAGCCATACCTGCTTCCCCCTTTCCCTGTGGCCTGCCCAATCTCACGGGCCATGGTGGCTGCTGTGTTGCCAACTGTGGGTTGTGCTCTAACCTTTTCCATTTGGATCCTGTGCTGGCCTTTGTGAGAACTGGGGTAGGGGTGGGATGGAGACATGGATCCACCCCCCAATATTTCTATACTAGCTCCTCTACATGTCTGTTTCCCACCCCTGTTCCACCACCCCCGTTGAGGGTCAGATCCACATCTGGTGTAAATTGACATGGCTCCATGGATTTCAGAACTGAACACATCTTGGCTATGCCTTTGGAAAACAATGGAAGGCAATAGCTTCCTTTGATAACCAAATCAATGCTCTCATCAATCAGAGGCCCACGGATGGGGGGAAGGTGGTGGGCAAAAGGGTGCACCAGGCCTTGGCTATTCTTAGGGGTTCAGGACTCCTGGATGCTGCTGCCACTACTGTGGCAATGCCGGCACCCAGAGGCCTGGGGCCCTTTAAATCACCGCCAGAGTACTGCATGGTGTGCTCCAGGTGGCTCTGTGGGCTGGAATGGGAGGAGGAGCCATGCTCTAGGCAGCACTGGGGGAGACTGGTGTAGCATGCTCACTGGCACTGCCCTGCCCCCCCCTTTCCACCTGAGTCCTCCCCCCACCTGCCTCGGGCCCACCATGGCTGTTGGCTATCCTGATCATTCACATGCCCTACTTAAAATTGTCACGGTGTCAAATGTTGGGGCACAATCAGGACAAGTGACTTGTTTGTGTATAAAGAGCATTAGACATATGGACACTCTCTATTACTCTGCTTCTGAGAGATTTCTGAAATACTTTGTTTTACCAAAAATCAATAAGGCGATGTCAGTGGACTCGCCAATCCACGCAAGCTGCAGATATGGCTCTGACTATTTTGGGTCTCCATTATACTAGCTTTACACTGCAGGGGATTACTGTTCAATTATGGCAGTTGGTAGACTAAATCTAATTAGTCCTGTGTTAGATTTTCATGGTGTTACCTGATGAATATAGGCTTTAGTTATAACACCATTGACAATCGTAAAGCTGGAGAAGTGAATCTGGTACTCAAATCAAAGGACCAAGACTACCTGCTTTATTCATGTAACTTGTCCCATTTCCTTGTAAAGGTCCCCTCATGTGAATGTAAGAAACAGGATTTGGCCCCAACCCATATCTGGGCTTTTCTTTATGCTACTACTAGGGCTAAAAGAGCAACCTTTAAGCTTCTGGATAAATTCCATTTTGCTACTTTGCAAATCAAACCTAACAGCTCCTGTTTGAACCAAATAACTTTGTATCCCCCCTGGAAAAATCAAAAAAGGTCACTTGCCTGCCATATTTCTGTGTTTGTACGTTCACAATCTGGCCAGGTCTTATCAATTAAGGCTTCTTTAAGAAGAAGGGGGCTCTTAACTTCTGTGAGCACCTGTGTACCAGCTAGGGACAGAGCTGTATGGATTAAGGTTATGGGGATCTCTAGGAAAGTATCTTTGTTCTGGGATCAGCCAGTAATAGGGTTTTATGTAGAAGAAGCTGAGAAAATTCCCAGGAGATTCATTCCAATTATATCCCCAATTAGGGGAAAAGAGTTTTAATTTGGTTTGATTTGGTTTCTGCATTCTAAGCAGTTTATAATAAACATTTGCTTTCTTGGTATCAGAGGCATTAAATAATATTGTTAAAATTTACCACAATACCACTCCTTGATAAACAAACAAAAATGTTTGCAGTCAACAGTGAATAAATTGTATTTGTAAAATGCTATTTCAGTAGCTTAAAGAAACAATCACAGTTTCAGGAATGATTTGGATAGGAAATGTGCCTAGAGTTCTAAGTATTTACCTGTAAGGATTCCCTTTTAGATGTTTGTCATTTGCATTGCATGCAGTCTTCCTTCAGATGGTATTTTTCAGTGTATTCTAGAAAACTGTTTTGTGCCTCTTCCTTCCTCCCTTAGTCCCCTGTTATACCCTACCCTCCAAAATGGCCAGAGTTAGATTGTTGGGTTGGTCTTTATGGCTCCTTACTGGGCAAGAGTTTGGGATTGTGGTTCAGCATCAGGAAATTCTTCTAAGTCCCTTAACAATTTTTCTCCCCAGCTTCTCTAAATAAAATTGAACACTTTGATGGACCATTAAATATAAATTTGAGGTGTTCTGAGGTTAGGTTTAAATCTAATTGGGTATTTATGAAACAAATGTAAAGCTGCTGGATCTAAGGGCATGTCTAGACTACATAGCTCTGTCACCAGAGCCATGTAGATTAGTTTACTAGACATACCCAAATGAAGCAGCGATTTAAATAATCGCCGTGTCATTTGAATTAAAATGGCTGCTGCGCTGAGCCGATCAGCTGTTTGTTGGCTCAGCACGCTAGTCTGGATGCTCCACGGTTGACATCAAAGGCATTTGTTGACTGCCCCGTTATGCCTCGTGGCATGAGGTTTACCGGGGTGGTCGACAAATGCCTTTGATGTTGACTGCGGAGTGTCCAGACTAGCGCACTGAGCCAACAAACAGCTGATTGTCTCAGAGCAGCAGCCATTTTAATTTAAATGACGTGGCGATTATTTAAATCGCCGCTTCATTTGGGTATGTCTACTAAACTAATCTACATGGCTCTGGCGACAGAGCCATGTAGTCTAGACATACCCTAAGTGAATGCTTTGGTGTCACTTTGATATCTCTTTTAAAAGATTACATTCTCCAGTATTATCTCTCTGCATTAATGTGTACATTTCCAGGCCAGAAACTTGATTCACTTCACTTAAAGTGATCAAAATCCATTAATTTCTAAAGGAGGGGGATCCTTAAAAATGTAAGAATTTTCTTTAAAGGACACAAATCTTAGTGAGCCTGGATTCAGGTTCCACTTAGATATAGAAAGTATGAAAACGTATAATTAAAATGACAAAATCTACCTCGACTCTGTGTTTTCCCCCTTTCCATTCCTTCCCTCCCACCAATCACAACTTGTTGACAGAAGGAGGAAGTCTGATGGATAAGTGTCTTGAGATTTTTTGCAGTGTGCAGCTATGGGAACTCAGTTCACAGTCACCAGTAAGCTGTTTAAATCAAGTCTATGGCTGCTTTTACCTACCTCTCTCAGAACAGCCAGAAAGCACTGGTGAATCTGGGCTCTTAAATGCACTACATTGTGTTTGTTTCTGAACAAATTTAAGCACACACTGAAGTGCATTGATGAGTCAGGGCCTAATGTACGAAGTCAATGGGGCTTCATGAAAATGCAGGGATCACATAGATCCTGCTGCAGGGTGAGGGTCTAAAATATTACCTGTGAACTCCCCCTTCAGCTTTAACTGCAGCAAATGCCAGGTAATATATATTTATTAGTGAAATTCTGAGTGAAGACAGATCAACTTCACTGATGTTCTGAATCAGTGGACCAAGGAAAGTGGGGAATAGAAGTATAGACTGAATCATAATGCAAATCAGAGAAAAATGTACAGAGGCGAGGAAGATACATTCCCTAGATGAGAAATTAATTGAACATTCAGAGTCAAGAGGTTATTGGACTTTTAGAGCAGAAACTAGATCATTTAGGGTCTGATCTTGTTTGCCACTAATCCAATCTGTGCAGTAAAAGAGTGAATTTTCCATGTTTTACCAGTGTAAGTGTATATCTGTTGCAAACAAGTTAAAGCAAATTCTCTGGTCAGCACCTAACCTGATAAACTGTGGAGAGGTGTGTGTGTGTGTGTGTGTGTGTGTGTGTGTGTGTGTGTGTGTGTGTGTGTAAATATCCTCTGTCTCAAGCAGTAGAGCAACTATGTGGAGACTACTCTCCCCCAATGACTAGAGCAAGGATCTGAGGTCCCATGTGCCTCTGCACACAGTAGTAGATTCATAGAATCATAGTGCAAGAGACCTCAAGAGGTCATCAGGCACAGTGCTCTGCACTGATGGCAGGTCAAAGCACCATATAGACAATTCTTGACAGGTGTTTGTCTACCCTGTTCTTAAAAACCTCCGTAGGCATTTTATTCCAGTGTTTAATCACCCTGACAGTTAGGAAGTTTTTCCTAATATTCAATGCAAATCTCTCTTACTGCAATTTTAGCCCATTGCTGCTTGTCCTATCATCAGAGGTGATGGAGAATAATTTTTCTCCCTCCTCCTTGTAATAACATTTTAGATACTTGAAAGCTGTGATCATGTTCCCTCTGTCTTATCTGTTCCAGACTAAACACCCTGGCTATGTCTACACTGGCGGGTTCTTGAGCAAGAACAGCTGTTCTTGTGCAAGAACCTGCAGAGCATCCACACTGACTGCCTGCTCTTGCACAAGAAGATTTACAGTACCGTGTAGTAAGAGAGGGCTTCTTGTGTAAGAGCTACGCTCTTTTTTTTACAAGTGTAAGCCTTCTTGCGCAACAGAGCAGTGTGGATGCGTAACAGGTGTTTCTTGCGCAAGAAAGCCCTATGGCTAAAATGGCCATCAGAGCTTTCTTATGCAAGAGAGCATCCACGCTGCCATGGATGTTCTTGCACAAAAGCACATCTCGCACGTGGCAGTGTGGGCATGTTCTTGTGCAAGACTTCTTGCACAAGAACCTGCCAGTGTAGACATAGTCACACAGTTCTTTTAATCTTCTCTCATAGGTCATGGTTCCTAGACCTTTAATAATTTTTGTTGCTCTTCTCTGGACTTTTTCCAATTTTTTCACATCTTTCCTGAAATATGGTGCCCAGAACTGGACACAATATTCCAAGTTGAGGCCTAATCAGTGTGGAGTAGAGCAGAAGAATTACCTGCAGGCTGTGTCTAGACTGGCAAGTTTTTCCGCAAAATCATGTGATTTTTGCGGAAAAACTTGCCAGCTGTCTACACTGGCTGCTTGAATTTCTGCAAGAGCACTGATGATCTCATGTAATATCGTCAGTGTTCTTGCGGAAATACTGTGCTGCTCCTGTTCGAGCAAAAGCTCTCTTGCGCAAATGATTTGCGCAAGAGGGCCAGTGTAAACAGCACAGTACTGTTTTGCGCAAAAAAGCCCTGATGGCTAAAATGGCGCAAAACCGTATCTAGACTGGCCACAGACACTTTTCCGCAAAAAATGCTTTTGCGGAAAAGCATCCTGCCAATCTAGACGCGATTTTCCGAAAATGCTTTTAATGGAAAACTTTTCAGTTAAAAGCATTTCCAGAAAATCATGCCAGTGTAGATGTAGCCCATATGTCTAGCTTGCAACACTCTTCTTAATCCATCCCAGAATGTTTGCTTTTTTTTTTCTTTTGCGACAGTGTCAAACTTTTGATTCGTATTTAAGCTGTGACCCCAAGATCCTTTTCCACAATACTCCCTCCATTCTGTATGTATGCAATTGGTTGTTCCTTCCTAAGTGGAGTACTTTGCATTTGTCGTTGTTGAACTTCATCCTAAAACCATTTCTGCAGTTTGTTCAGATCACTGAATTATAATCTTATCCTCTAAAGCAGGGTGGGGTGGTGCGGAGGATGAGGGGGTGGGGGAGAAACTCAGGTCTGGGGGCCGAATGTGGCCCTTGGCTTGCCTGGATGTGGCTTTCAGGGCTCCTCTCCCCCGAAGCATTGGGGAGCCTGTACTAGTTGCTCTACTGCAGGGCTGGAGCACACAGAATCTACTAGCCCGGGCCACCCTAGGCTCTGAGGGGAATGTGGGAAGTGTTCTTCTTAGGGGCCACATCAGTGAGGGTTTTTTGTGGGTTTTTTTTTTTTTGGTTGTTTTTGCTTTTCACTTATATGTGGCCCCTGACTGATTTTTTTTTTTCCTGTGGATCAGCAGCCCTTAACCCAAAAAGGTTCCCCAGCCCTGCTCTAAAGCACTTGCAACTCATCCCAGCTTGGTATAATCTGCAAACTTTATGGCTACATCTAGATTGCATCCCTTTTTCGTAAAAGGGATGCGAATTAGACGTATTGCAATTGCTAATGAAGCGGGGATTTAAATCTCCCCTGCTTCATTAGCATAAAAATGGCTGCCGCTTTTATTCGTCATGGAGCTTTGCCGGAAAAAAGCGCCAGTCTAGACGCGGATCTTGTGGAAAATAAAGCCTTTTCCAAAAGATCCCTTATCCCCTAGAGGTTGCCAGCCCAGAGCCAGCAGTCACTGCCCCTGACCCAGTGGTCCCAAAAGATAAGCCAGCAAGCCACTGGCAGCCAGTCCTTCACCACTCCCCAGGAGCAGTCTGCCAGCTCTGGGACCCTGTTAGGGCCCAGAGGAGGCGGGAACCTTCCTGTCCAGGGTGGAGATCATGGACCTTATTCATGTTTGGGGGGATGCCCCCAATGTCCACGATCTCTGCACTAGATGGAGGAACGTGGCCGTCTATGGCAGCATAGTTGCCAGCCTGGCCACCAAAGGCCACATGCAAACCCAGGAGCAGGTTTGCATGAAAATCAAGATGGTCTGGTGAGACACCCAACCCTGAGCCCTGAACTTCCCCTTCCCCTTCTTTCCCTTGCTTCCCCCTTCCAGCTCCCTCCTCCCAGGTTTCTCCCTCCCCTCTCTCACACTCACTCCTCCTTTCTCCCCCACCCCAGTTTTGTTAAATAAAGACAGTTTGTGTTTCTGAAAAAATGTGTATTTTATTTGACATCAGGAAGGGAGGATGGTGGGGGTAAGTGGAAGGACGTGAGGGAGGAATGAGGCACAAGCCCCCAGTGGGGCAGAACAGGGAGACTGTTAATGCTCCTCAGGGTGGAAGCTCTCCCTCAGGGCCGCCTGGATACTGACAGCCCCCCAATGGCCCTCCTGTATGGCAGTCTGAAGAAAGTGCAGCCAGGCTCACAACAATGTGTCCACAAGAAGCACCAGAGTGACCAGGGGCAGCTCAGGCTCCGTGTTGCAGAGTGCTGTGGTGTCCCAAGTGAGTGCAACCAGAGCACACAAAGACAAAATGGTTTGCTGTCCCTTAGCGAGGTAGGGAAGCAAGCAGGGAAACCTGAGAACTAGCTGGCCGGGGGGTGAGGGGTTCTTTTAAGCACAGGCCTCAGATAGCCTCAGGCAGCAGTCACACAAAGTAACTCCTAACTCCTGATGACCTGCCAGACCTGGTTCTGGCCAGCCTTAAATGCGATTCAGTGTCCACTCAGAGTGGACATGCTATTTTGAAATAGCAAAATGCTATTTCAAAATGCATTTTGTATGTAGACGCGTTATTTCGAAAGAAGCTATTTCGAATTAACTATTTTGAAATAGCTTATTTCAAAATAATGCTGTAGTATAGACATACCCTGACTCTGCCCTTTCCATGGTCCATTCATACCCCATCTCTTTTTTGCTCCCTTACCAGGAAGTATACATGCCTTACAGACCTCTTATTAATTTCTACCCACTACCCTTTTGCTCAGTAGAATCACAGAGGTTCCACTACCAGGTGCACCCTCTGTTGTCACTGAAGGAGGGGAATGATTTGTTCCCCAAGATCAAATACTTCTGTCCGTAATTGAACATCACATTCATCTGGGCTAAAGAATATTCAGTATATCTGCACCTGTATACAATCTACTGCATGCAGTGGTTTATTTTCAGGAGGAAAAACTAGGGGCAATTATCCCTTAAGGTTTCTGGTTTCAGTGGGAGTGATACCAGGAAAAGCCTGAAGGATTTGACTAGCTAGGGGAATGGTCTCCAAACACAATATAATAAAACATCAAAGAATCTGTACTACTTATCAGTGCTGTTCATATTTTATTTTTTTTAACATTTATCTCACTCACAAAAATAAGTTGCCAAATTATTGTCTGAAGTACCCGACTAACTGTCCCCTCCTCCCAAAGCTTCCCCTACATTTCATTCATTAGATGTTCTTGATTTATTTCCTTCCCCCGAGGAAAAAGCAATAAAACAGCTGTTATCTAGAGGCATTCAGAAAATCTGTTTCTGGTTTACTACATGAAATCCCAACTCTTTCATTTCAGTTAAATATTTATTTAGATATCCATGGGGAGTGTTAAAAAGCCAGCCTTGAGACTGCACTTTTGGAGAACTTCCACAGTGTCAGTTTGTAGGTTGCATTTCTTTAAACCCCGTTGGACGAAGAGAATATCCAAGTCAAATCTAAGGCAAACTACCTTGGGCTATCCATGCCTCAGAGCATGTCAGTCATGTACTAAAGCTGTCGGCACAGCTGGCACTCTGCACACAACAGGGAGTATTTTTAAACACTAAAAATATGAGCGTGACAGGTGCACATTTTATTAGAACTTTTTTTGGTAATTGTGCATTAGTGGAAAGGAAAAAAGCTAGCAGCACTTTTTTAACAAGTCTCCAAGTAAGTGGGAAAACAAATGAAGGTCTGTGGTACATATTGACATTTGTTAACCAAATATGGGTAATTCAAAGCAGCCTATTCTTTTCTCTATTTTGAAAAAAAACTAGATGAATTTTGAGCAGCTTGAACAGCCAGAACAACTCATTCTTTTTTATGAGCTTCATTTGCATTTATACTCTTTCCTGCTGTTGCTGAGTACGCCCCTTTCACTTGTCCTAAATCTATGGCTGTACTGGGTGCACTTAAGTGGCTGCTTCCTACTGATATATTGATTATCACACTAATTACACCCTGGATATGTACTTGGGCTAACAGAACCGATTTATTTGAATTTTTTATAGGGAGAAAACTCTGTACAACTAATTAATTCTACAGGGATGCATTGAACTCTTAGGTGGTTTTAGTTAGCTTCCATTGTAAGCTGCTGAACAGGTAAGGCTTAGTTTTAAAAACTAAAAAATGTACAGTGGGGATTTTTTACAATGTACGGAAAATTTCCTTTTTTGGGGAGCTGGGGGAATATAGGACGACAGTTTTACTAGGAGCATTTAAACCATGTCATGGTATTTTCTTAACAGTTTATTAACCCCTACTCCTGCAATGAACTCTATGTAGACAAGTGATAGAAATGTAGCCGTGTTAGTCTGGGGTAGTTGAAGCAAAATGCAGGACAATGTAGCACTTTAAAGACTAACAAGATGGTTTATTAGATGATGAGCTTTCGTGGGCCAGACCCACTTTCTCAGTTCTATGTAGACAGACTCCTATGCCCACCTTAAGGCCTTAGGCTAGGGCTCTCCGTGCCCATATGTGGAATATTCAGTTGAGCAGGGCATTGGAAAATTTGGGACACTACTATTGTTTTAATGTCCACCTGCCTGCTTCTTCCTATCCCTCTTCTGTGGCTTTGCTTCCTCTGGAGAGGATCTAGTTAACTTCAAAGTGAAAAAGCCTACCAGAGCTATTAACAGAACAGGGAACCTGTAAAAAAGCCATTCATGTGGTAATGAAGCCGTTTAACAGGCACTTGCCAACCCCAGATTTATAATGTCAGTTTTTGAATTTACTGTCACAGGACGTTGGTTTAAATTTTGCTTTAAAATAGTTCATTAGTGTGTTGCTTAAGATTATAATATATATAATCTGCCAACAGGCTTAGGGGCACCAGTTCAATAGTACTGTATAGGCACCCATAAATTCAAAGGACATCCCTGAGTGAGGCTTAAGTGAAACTTTGAATGGTAGGGGCAATCTGCATGAGTCATGCCCTTTGCAGGATTGGGGCTTGTTACACTTCACACTGCAGCTCCTTTGACCTGAATGCTTTCACAGCCTCCTTTGCAGCATTTCAGGCTTGTGCTGTATTTAATATGACATAGAAATGGATAACATGGAAAGTTTTTTTTTTTTTTTTTAAGAACTGTTGTTCAGGAAAACTTTTCAGTTGTGATTTCTTTTTAAATTACCCAAAGTTTCAGATACTTTTTCTGACCAGCTTTATCTGAAATTGCCTAACATAAAAACTCCATCTCTTAAAAGATGTGGCTCATTCAGCCAGGCCTTTTTTGCAGTGTGAGAAAGGATGTTTTAAAATGACAAGGAAATTGAAATTTCAGAACAATCCATCAGGGGAACTGAATAGCTTGAAGGATTGTCAGTGTAATGAGACAATAGAGCCTTTCACAGCGAGGTCTCTACTTTGGATCCAGCTTTGAAAGCTGCTATCTGATGGCAGTTGGGTGGCCTGTGTAAGTAGATCTATTGATGTCAGTCCACCTCCAACAATCTGAAGCTAATGATTTCTAATGGGTACCCATATTGACAGCCTCAGTAAGGAGGATATGGATTGAATGGAGCATGGAGATTACATTACATTAATACTCTAAGACTCACAGGTGTTATCATTAGGGTTATGTCTAGATTGCCAAGAAAAGTTGGAAAAAGATATGCAAATTGCAAACGGCAATTTGCGTGTCTTTTTCCTTTTTTTGCAAAATAAGCTTTTTCAAAATTTGGCCCGTCTACATGGAGCCAAATTTCAGAAAAAAGTCCTCTTTTGAAACAACCCTTATTCCTCTTCCTGAGAGGAATACAGGGATGCTGAAAGAACTCAGCTGCTTTTTCAGAAACTGTTCCGAAAAAGCGGATGCATTTTGGATGCAGCAGAGCTTTTTCCGGGATAGCCTAGATTATAGCTGAGGAAGCTTGCTTGTTCTCTACAGCTGCTCTAAAAAGTTATTTGCCTTTTTCCTGGCTTGCCAGCCTAGGTTACTATTTATGAACGCAGACTGTAGTTCAACAAACAAAAAAGATTTTTGTGCACTTGGTTACATTTCAAACCTTTTTTTTTGTAATGGTGCCTTAGGACAAGATAACTTGTTTGCCAGTTGACTTAAGAGAACAAAGAGAGCTTGGAGTTCCTTTCCAGTTCAGACATGCCAAGGAGCAGAAAGCCATAAAAATGCTTCACTATCACAGGAACATTTTAAAAACTGATACAATGTTATGGCATTGGAAGGTAATTTAAGAAGCATAGCATGGGGAAATGATGTCACTGAGTTTGAAACAACATCAGCAAGAGGCTTCGCGACAGCATTCTGGATACAATATGAGCTGATAATATAGTCTTGGGGATGGGAATCTTAAAAAGAATTACAGTTGTTTAGGCTGGAAGACATCAAAGTATAAATCAGAGTTTCCATCTCAGAGAAACTTAAACAGCTCCAAAGGTTAAGTAGAAGATATAAAACTGTTCTGAGATGTTCATTATGGGCCTTCCAAGAAAGCAAGGAAGCAAGCAGGGCAGCAAGATTACTTGAATACCAGGGAGAAGGATCCCACACAACCTAAGTGCACCTGGTGGGAAGATGTGGTGAATTGGGCACTGCAGGCAGGAAATCCCAAACAGATTTCAAAAGTTATCCCAAGAGCTGTATACAAGAGCAATTTTATTCACAGTTAAAACAAATTATCAGTCCATAAAGTTAATAGAGATACCTGCAAGAGTCTTGAACATCCATTCAGAGGAAAGAGCTATATAAAAGTTCACTTGAACAGTAATACATCTGTACAAGAGGCTGCAGTCATAAAGGTATGGAAATGAAAAAAGACTATTATATAACCCATGAATTCCTGCTGTCATTTTCCAAATGGTTTCCTGTACAGAAAGGATTGGAAATATTTTTCATACCATGGAGGCTATTGTAAACGTACAACTGTATCTTCACAAGAGAGAAGAAGAATGGTTTTGTGATGGAGACGCTACAGTGGGACACGAGAGATGTTTAATTCTTGACTCTGCCACAGAATTCCTCAGTGACCTTGGACTTAGGGCTTGCCTACATGGTGTGACAAAGTGCCCTAGAAGAGTATGATTTGAGAAGCACTGAAATGTTCCATGCTCTATCTGTTTCATGTAGACCTTGTTGGAGTGCTCTAAAAGATACCTGTAGCATGTTAGAACATTAAAAAAAGGAGAGAGAATAAGATGGAGAATATCTTACTGCCTCTATATAAATCCATGGTAAGCCCACATCTTGAATACTGCATGCAGATGTGGTCAACTCATCTAAAAAAAAAAATCTTGACTCTTGAAAAGTTTCAGAAAAGGGCAACAAAAATGATTGGGGTATGGAATGGCCACCATATGAAGAGAGATTAATAAGATTGGGACTTTTCATCTTAGAAAAGACATGACTAAGAGGAGATATGAAAGAGGTTTATAAAATCATGATTGGTGTACAGAAAGTGAATAGAGTTATTTATTCCTTCCCATAACATAAGAATAGGGGTCATCAAAATGACATTAATAGACAGATTTAAAACAAACAAAAGGAAGTATTTATTACACAACACTTAGTCAACCTGTGGAACTCCCTGCCAGAGGAAGTTGTGAAGGCCAAGATTATAACAGAGTTCAAAAAATAACTAGATAAATTCATGGAGTTTAGGTCCATCAATGGCTATTAGCAAGGATGGGCAGGGATGGTATCCCTAGCCTCTGTTTGCTAGAACCGGGGAATAGGTGAAAAGGGATGGATCACTTGATGTTTACCTGTTCAATTCATTCCATCTGAAGTTCTTGACATTGACAAGAGAGAATACTGGGCTAGATTGACCTTTGGTCTGACTCAGTATAGCCATTCTTATGTTCTTAACACTTTATAAATTACTCCGCTCTAGTACAGTTCATTGTATGTGTGGACCAGCCTTTGGGCTTGGATTTTCAAAGGAGCAAACTGGATTTAAGAGTCCAGACTGGACTCTTAACTCCTTTGAAAATCCTAGGATTAATCTCTTAGCCCTGGTCTACACTAGGGAGTTAGTTCATAATAACCCCTTTGTTTTGAAATAACAAGCAGAATGTCCACAAAATAAGGGGCTGGTTATTTCAAAATAGCTCCTGCTTTCCCTGAGGAATAACACTTTTTTCAAAATAGCGGTTTTGAAATAACGGGAAGATGGATGCTCCACTGCTGCTATTTCAAAATCACTACTCCCCAGATCATTCAAAGTAATTACTCCCCAGTGCTTCCTAGTGCATCCACATTAATGGAGCCTTCCTTGGACTAATTTCAAGGCTTCCCTGTAGCGTGGACACACTCTTTCAAAATTATTATTTCAGGAGTTATTTCAAAATAAATTATTTCAAAATAATTTCCTACTCAGACATGCCCTTAGTGCCTTAATTCTAAAATTAAAATAGAAATAATTGCTTTCTCCCACCTTTATCTTGACTATTTAGACTGGAAGTTCTTTGGGGGCAGTGATTGTCTCTCATCATGGGTATGTACGAGGGAAGTTAAGTATCGGTTAATTGAATAATCGATTAACCTCATGACTTCTAATCAGTTAGTCAAATATTCTAGTCCCTGGGGGTGGGGCTGGCAGCCAATGAAGTCTAGCCCCACTCTCGAGGTGCCCCTGGCCACTCCGTGCTGCTATCTCTGTATTGGAGGCAGCAGCACGGGGTACCAGGCAGGAGTTAGTCTGTGAGGGGAACTAGTTTAAAAACCAGCTCTCCTTGTGAACTGGCTGCCTGTTGCCCTGTTATGCTGCCTCTGATAGAGGCAGCAGTGCAGGGTGCCAGAAGCCCTTGTCCAGGGGAGAGGCTGAGCTCCTGGACCCAGCACAAGCCAGAACTGAGCCAGGCTGCCTGCCCACCTGGCTCCTAACACACTTTAAATGCAGAGCTGCAGCAGGGGTAGATCCTGGACCCTTTACTGGCAAGGGGGAGAGGAAAATGCATGTTGTCTATAGCATTAACCTATAAGCTTTTGCTTATTTGTTAATTGGTTAATCGATTACACTATTACATCCCTAGTATGTACAACACCTTATACAATGTTTGATGTCTCTAAGCACTAAAGTAATATAAGTAACTAAAATAAATAATTGTGGTTGATAACTGGTTCTTGATTTTGCATGGCAAACAGGTATATTATTGACTGGAAAATGGTGGTAGACATTTGACAGGTATACAGCTGAAGAAAATTGAAGGCACTCGCTACGACATAACTATTTTCTACAGTGATAGTGTGGTGTAAGTACTTATGGTGATGGACAGGGATTTGTCTGCACTAGCTTCATTAAGATTGTGGGAATCATGGGGCTAAATCCAAATGCATCATGCAGAAAACTAATCCCACAATAGTTGCTTATTATGAGCCAGATTTTGCCACCCATATTTAAGATGACTGATATCATCCTCAGCCTGAGAGGGAGGCAGAACTTCACTCTATGTGATGGTATAACACATTTGCAGTACTCCTGACCCTTGCATCCCTGTTCTGTTTGCTTTATTCTTTCTTAAATCCTCTGTCCTTTTTTCCTTCTGCACAATTTTCATCTCTTGCTTTCTCTTTAGGCTCATTAGAATCACACAGCTAAAAACCCTAACAGTTCTTTGCAAACGTCTTTTTTTATCCCTAGTCTCCTTTCGTTCTTTGGACTGAAACAGGCTTTTTAGAAAGCAATCATCCCCTTTTGGAGTATGAAATTACATTGTGAGGGGTGATTCCACACAGCAGGGGAGAGGGGGAAAGAGTGTTAGAAAAATACGTGGTTAGAAAAGCCAAAGTTTCAAGAATGATAAAAGGATGGTGGGAGGTGTGATATCACAAAGCCAGGCCCAGCAGAGGAAGTGATGGTAAAGAAAACTTATGAAAGAGAAGGGGAGGATTTTATGCAGAAGGAAGGAGAGAGAGAGGCTGGGAGAATAGAGGAAAAATGATATCCATATGTTTTCTGAAATAAAAAACAGGACAATTATTTGTGTGTTGTGTTAAGTGCCTGTGTGCCTTAATAATGGATGGGGGCCCCATTAAGTGATGTGCTATACATATGTAAAAAAAGGATAGTTTCTGACCCAAAGAGTTTACAGTGGAAGGCAGGATTACTGAATGCTGAATTACAGTACAGTTCTAGTCACTAGAGCTTCGTAGAGAATGGATGTTCCATTTCACAAAGGATGTTGAGGTTTCAAAATTCGACTTTGAAAATTTTACTCTGATTCAGAACTAAGGAATATTCAGAAAAAAATATTTTCCATTTGGTGAAAAGTTTCAATTTTGACTTAAAAACATTGTAATATTCTTACCTGTAGAAGACAAAATAAAAGCAAAGCAAACTCAAAAGTGGTTTCAAAATGAAAAATATTGAAATGCTTCATTCTAAAAATGTAGAAGTGGTTGTTTTAACATTACCCAGAACTCCTCCCTCTACCCCCATTTTCTTCTGAAATGGAATTCTGGTGAAATCAACCCAGCTTCAAGAAGCATTTTGATTTTGACAGAACCATGTATTCTGAAGGCATGAGGTTCTGTCAGAGCTTGTACACTTAGCTCTTTGACTCATAACAGCAGCAACCACTCAAACTCTTGTTTTGTAAAGTAAAGAGAGTGTAAGATTACTAAACTGGACCCTTTGGGCTTTGACCACTCCTGCACCAACAGAGACCTCTTCTGTTTTGCAGTCATCAGGCTTTTTACTGAGAAGTCCAGTTCCCACCACTTTATGTACAGAGCTTCAAACCTGCCACCCCAGGGAAAGCACAGCCCCAGACTTCCTGGCTCCTCCCTTTCCCCCCCCCTCTCTCTTATAGTTCCTTCTTGCCAGCCTTATATAGCCCTCTGGTTAATGAGGCCAGCAGCTACTTCCCAGTTTTCCAATTAGGGGTTGGGTTGTCTCGGCCAGATCCAATTAATCTTCCTCATTGGAGCTGGCATGACAGATGTCTGGCTCAGGGTTTCTCAGCCAGCACTCTGTCAGAGGAAGCCACTCATTTTCCTCCAGAAAGCCGGAGATGGTGCTACTATGATTTACATTAGCAGAGGATTTGACCCGGATTCTTTGAACTTGCATTGGCATTAATTTATACCGGTTGCAGTTGGCATTCATTTGCACAGGTTCTCCCTATCTGTATTACTTTTGAGGTATGGCCACAGTGTAAGGGAGTAATGCTATTCTATACAAAGGCTTTAGAGATTTTTGTTTTGCTCATCAGGATGGGCTGAGAAATGTGTTTTTTCTGAGTTTGGTCCCATTATAAGTTAATTACAGTCACACATGAGTTAATTGTAAATTCTTCAGATGGAGTATTAGAAGACCAGATCCAAAAATAAATAAGGGAAAAGGGGGTAAGAAAGGAGGAGGGTTGGAAAGAGAAAAAAAGAAGGGGGGGAAAAAAGAGAGACAGTAAGTAGATGGTTCAAGTAGTTACAAGAGGCTGATAAGAACAAATGTTGATGCAAATGATATGAACAGGGACATCCACTGGCTGACACACTACCTTCTACTTCCTAATGACTTAACCAATCAACCAAACAATGGAGGTGCTAATTGTTCTTATCAGCCTCTTGTAACTACTTGAACCATCTACTCACTGTCTCTCTTTCTCTTTTTCCCCCCTTCCTTTTTTCTCTGCAGGCAGAAGGGCAAGTGCTTGTGGCATGACGTGGGCCCTGCTAGCACCGTGCCACACAGCAGCACTATGCTCTGCCTTCCTTGCTGCCATGGCAGAGCCCAGCACTCCCTCTGAGTCCCCTACAGCTGCAAGCACACCAGCAGCCACCTCTGAAGCCCCTGACCAGGGCTGAAAGGGGGCACTATCCTGGTGCGGAGATCCTGGATCTCACAGACATGTGAGGGTGAAGAGTCTAATCTCGGCACCAGGTGCCGCAATGCGGACATCTTCAGCCGGATGGCACACAAGCACATTGGACCAGGTGCACATGAAAATCAAAGAACTGCATCAGGCCTACACCAAGGCCAGGGAAGTTCCTGTTCTGAAGTGGCACCCCAGAGCTACCGCTCTTATGAGCAGCTGGATGGCATCCTGGGTGGGGGCCAGCTGAAATAAGCATGTAGTATAGACATAGTCTTAGTGGCTAATCTGTCAAAACACTGAGGCTATGTCTACGCTGGTGGCTTCTTGTGCAAGAGCATCTTGAACAAGGGTTCTTGTGCAAGAAAACGTCCACACTGCCATATGTGAGCTGTGCTTTAGCACAAGAGTGCCCATGGCAGTGTGGACGCTTTATTGTGCAAGAAAGCTCTGATGGCCATTTTAGCCATAGGGCTTTCTTGCACAAGAAATCCCTGCGGGGCGTCCACACTGCCCTCTTGCGCAAGAGCTCCTGAGCAAGAGGGCTTACACCTGTTAAAAAAGAGCTTAGCTCTTGCTCAAGAAGCCCTCCCTTACCATGTTGTACTGTAAATTTCCTTGTGCAAGAGCGGGCGGGCAGTGTGGATGCTCTGCGGATTCTTGTGCAAGAACAGCCATACTTGCACAAGAAGCCGTGAGTGTAGACGTAGCCTGATAGTGATGGGCTGGTAGAAATACCATCACTACCATAAGATTAGGAAGGTAAAACTAGAGATGGGCTAGAAGAAATCCCTCATGGTTTGAGGGGGAAGAGTTGGAATGCAGTCCCAGGTCAGATGTTTTTTCCATTGGCAATTGTCTCAGAAATTTAAAGCTCTGACACAACAATAAGAAGTCCCGGCTTGACAAAGCCCTGGCTGGGTTGATTTAATTGGGATTGGTCCTGCCTTGGCAGGGGGCTGGACCTGATGGCTTTCTAAGGTCTCTTCCAGCTCTATGATTCTATGAATAAAGATCATAGAATTATAGGACTGGAAGGGACCTCGAGAGGTCATCGAGTCCAGCCCCCCGCCCTCAAGGCAGGACCAAGCTCCACCTACACCATCCCTGACAGATGTCTATCTAACCTGTTCTTAAATATCTCCAGAGAGGGAGATTCCACCACCTCCCTTGGCAATTTATTCCAATATTTGACCACCCTGACAGTTAGGAATTTTTTCCTAATGTCCAATCTAAACCTCCCCTGCTGCACTTTAAGCACATTACTCCTTGTCCTGTCCTCAGAAACCAAGAGGAACACATTTTCTCCTTCCTCCTTGTGACACCCTTTTAGATATTTGAAAACCGCTATCATGTCCCCCCTTAATCTTCTTTTTTCCAAACTAAACAAGCCCAGTTCATGAAGCCTGGCTTCATAGGTCATGTTCTCTAGATCTTTAATCATTCTTGTCGCTCTTCTCTGTACCCTTTGCAATTTCTCCACATCTTTCTTGAAATGTGGTGCCCAGAACTGGACACAGTACTCCAGCTGAGGCCTAACTAGTGCAGAGTAGAGTGGCAGAATGACTTCACGAGTTTTGCTTACAACACACCTGTTGATACAACCTAAAATCATATTTGCTTTTTTTGCAACAGCATCACACTGTTGACTCATATTCAACTTGTGGTCCACTATGACCCCTAGATCCCTTTCCGCCATGCTCCTTCCTAGACAGTCGCTTCCCATCTTGTATGTATGGAACTGATTGTTCCTTCTTAAGTGGAGCACTTTGCATTTCTCTTTATTAAACTTCATCCTGTTTACCTCTGACCATTTCTCTAACTTGCTAAGGTCATTTTGAATTATGTCCCTATCCTCCAAAGAAGTTGCAACACCACCCAGTTTGGTATCATCTGCAAACTTAATAAGCGTACTCTCGATCCCAATATCTACATCATTGATGAAGATATTGAACAGTAGGGGTCCCAAAACAGACCCTTGTGGAACTCCACTTGTTATCCCTTTCCAGCAGGATTTAGCACCGTTAACAACAACTCTCTGACTGCGGTTATCCAGACAATTATGCACCCACCTTATTGTGGCCCTATCTAAGTTATATTTGCCTAGTTTATCAATAAGAATATCATGCGAGACCGTATCAAATGCCTTACTAAAGTCTAGGTATATGACATCCACCGCTTCTCCCTTATCCACAAGGCTCGTTATCCTATCAAAGAAAGCTATCAGATTAGTTTGGCATGACTTGTTCTTCACAAACCCATGCTGGCTATTCCCTATCACTTTATTACCTTCCAAGTGTTTGCATATGATTTCCTTAATTACCCGCTCCATTATCTTCCCTGGGACAGACGTTAAACTGACTGGTCTGTAGTTTCCTAGGTTGTTCTTATTCCCCTTTTTATAGATGGGCACAATATTTGCCCTTTTCCAGTCTTCTGGAATCTCCCCTGTCTTCCATGATTTTTCAAAGATCATAGCTAAAGGCTCAGATACCTCCTCTATCAGCTCCTTGAGTATCCTGGGATGCATTTCATCAGGACCTGGTGACTTGCTGACATCTAACTTTCCTAAGTGATTTTTAACTTGTTCTTTGTGTATCCTGTCTTCCAAACTTACCCTCTCTCTGCTTGTATTCACTACGTTAGGCACACCTCCAGACTTCTCGGTGAAGACCGAAACAAAGAAGTCATTGAGCATCTCCGCCATTTCCAAGTTTCCTGTTACTGCATCTCCCTCCTCACTGAGCAGTGGGCCTACCCTGTCCTTGGTCTTCCTCTTGCTTTTAATGTATTTATAAAAGGTCTTCTTGTTTCCCTTTATGCCTGTAGCTAGTTTGATCTCATTTTGTGCCTTTGCCTTTCTAATCTTGCCCCTGCATTCCTATATTGGAATTGCCTATATTCATCCTTTGTTGTTTGTCCTAGTTTCCATTTTTTATACGACTCCTTTTTTATTTTGAGATCATGCAAGATCTCCTTGTTAAGCCAAGCTGATCTTTTGCCATATTTTCTATCTTTCCTACACAGCGGAATTGTTTGCTTTTGGGCCCTTAACAACGTCCCTTTGAAATACTTCCAACTCTCCTCAGTTGTTTTTCCCTTCAGTCTTGCTTCCCATGGGACCTTACTTACAAGTTCTCTAAGCTTATCAAAATCTGCCTTCCTGAAATCCATTACCTCAATTGTGCTGGTCTCCCTTCTACCTTTCCTTAAGATCATGAACTCTATTATTTAATGATCACTGTCCCCCATACTGTCTTCCACTTTCAAGTTCTCAACTAGTTCCTCCCTATTTGTTAAAATCAAATCCAGAACAGCTTCTCCTCTGGTAGCTTTTTCAACCTTCTGAAACAGAAAGTTGTCTCCAATGCAGTCCAGAATCTTATTGGATACCCTGTCTGTTTCAAAGACCATCATATTTGGGGGGAGCAGGGCATTGGGAGATCCAGAGTATGGATTGGGGATGAGATGAGATCTGAGGTGGCATGAGGCAGGATGGGACATGAGATCAGGAGCGGCACTAGACAAGCTGCCGGCAATTTGCTCCCTAGGTGAAACGTGCGATCGGCACATGATAGGTGCCCCCACCTCCAACGTCCTCAATGGCCATTTTTCTTGGTGCCCTAGGCGACTGCCTAGGTCACTTGTATTGACGGGCCGCCACTGAATGAGAGAAGGTCTGAGTGAGGTGAAATGTGATGTAGAAGACAAAATGAGCCTGAGATGTAGGGCAGGTCAGATTTGGGGAAGATGTTAAAGGAAAACCCCCAGAACTCCTTACATTGCAAAACTCAAATATTGGATGAAATGTTATGGCTTGGGCCCATTTCTAAACCAGCCCAAAACATTTCTACTTCAGCCAAATGCCTACATATTTTCCAGTCTGCTTAAGGAAATATAACTTTGCATTTTAAAATAATACTCCTTGCATTTAGTTTTACGGTGATTGAGGGTACCTCCTGGAGAGCAAATTGATTTTTGAAACATTTGTTACAATAAAAAATGAGTAATGCTTCAACTAACAAAGAAAAGAGGCATTCCCTCAGTGAACCAAGAGGAAACAAACACAAAGGTTTCAGTTTTGTTTACTACCATATGTTATTTGGCCTTTATTTTGCTTGTCACCATTGCTAATTTTACAGTTAAACTGGGACCTTCTCCCTCCAGCTACTGCAGAGCTGAATCACAATTCAGAGAGCAGCAGCACTGAGTCAAATACTGAGCTTTGTGCTCCAGCAGGCAAAGTCAGGGGTCCTTTCCCTATCTCACAAAGCAACGGAAACCTCACAATAAATTGTTTTCCATGTCAGACTTCCCTGTTTCTTGTGTTCCCTATAACATCAAAGGCAACTTGGTCACCTAAGAGCACAGGCATTAGCTCACTTCTAAAATCTACACAAGCAGCTGTTATGGTAATAACTGTATGACACAGCAGCTTCTTCGGGAAGTGCAAAACTACATAGGTCCCCATTCTGCTCAGAGAGGAAAAGTTAAGGATTGTAGAAGCTGAGCCACTTCTGGACGGTTCAACATTCTAACCTCTTTGACTTCCCAAAACAGAAATGTTGTCTGTGAAATTGATCACTAAATATTACATTAAACTCTGTTGATGGAAGAGGAATTAACTTGATTGGGGAGATGGGTCTCCAAAGAAAAGTCTGGGAATGTGGGGGAGTGTGAGTGCAGAAAGGGACTAGGAATCATTCTGGGATCATCTTGCCAATGACTTGCAGAGCAGTCTGAGGCCTAAGTTGAGAGCCACACCAAATAATAGAGAGGAAAGAATGTCTCTTTTCACATTGCGGGCTTTCCCAAGGAGAGAGCAGGCAAGCATCTTGTATGTATTCACAAACTGGCACCTGTGGTCTGAATGTATTGGTTACCAGTTTAACCAGGATCTCACTTCCAGTTCAGGAGAGGAATATTAATGGGGGCAGTCTTCAAAAGCTGTATTCCTGTGGATGGGTACCTCATCCAGCCAGCCTCCGAATAGCCAAAATGATGGAGCACAAAAACTCCCTTAGGGTATAACTTATTGAAAGTAAAGGGAGCCTGTCTAGACACGTAAATGGGGTTTGGCTCAGCTCCTCAGTGCAGTTTATTTACTGACCTGTATTGGGTCAGTTTGGGTCCTATATGCTCCTTCAGTGACATACTGTGGCTATAGAGATACCACAGGTAGCTTACGGGAAAATAGACTTATCACAGGACAGCCTCGCCCCCAGAATAGGAGGTTTGCCAGTGTAGGTAAGCACATGGGATGTGTGGGGTACAGTTGAACAGTGGTGTCTAAGTGTTATGTTGGATATAGGCAGCCCTGGGAGGCTTTCATAAATTAAAACAGCCTCCGGGACTGCTCTAGAGAGTACAAAATAGGTGTACAAGTCACCTTTGTACTTCCTCCCCTGGGTTGAGGCTGTGCCTCCCAGGAGCACAGAAACTGTCCTGTTATGTATGAAAGATACTGTGCCAATGCAAGATGGATTGCTCCTTATTCTCAATTAACTGGAGAGCGGAAATCCTGGCCTCCGATAACAACAAACTATTAATTTATTAATTAACCTTAATACTCCATCCTGATAGCAGGTTAGAGTAATTAATGAGTTATGAGATATACGGCCAAATAGGGACACAAGTCTATTTGATGATAGAATGCCACAAGCAAAGTGTGACTTTGCCAATGAATATGCGAGTAAAATGTAAATGATATTTATCATAATACTACAAATGCTCATTGTGATGATAAAAAATAGCAAAGGTCAGGATAATGACAGGAACTGATGTTTTATACCTTCTTCTGGAGAGTTTTAAGCCTGGAATATCTGGGTGTAATGTGACACTAATTCTTTTTCAGGAGGCCCAAGAGTCCTCTTTAGGAAGCCACTGAAGTGTCAGATTTTGCAGCACATTCTTTTGAAAAATAAGGAGGCTGAGTTCATAACTACATTAGCCGCAAAACAGCATTGTATTCTTGATGTTTGCTTCTGCACCTTGAGATTAAGAATACTTTTAGGGAGATTGTTTAAATCCTGTCCCATTAAAGACAACAAGGCTACATCTAGACTGGCATGATTTTCCGCAAATGCTTTTAACGGAAAAGTTTTCTGTTAAAAGCATTTGCGGAAAAAAGCGTCTAGATTGGCACAGACACTTTTCCACAAAAGCACTTTTTGCGGAAAAGCGTCTGTGCCGATCTGGACGCGCTTTTGTGCAAAAAAGCCCCGATCGCCATTTTCGCGATCGGGGCTTTTTTGCGCAAAACAAATCTGAGCTGTCTACACTGGCCCTTTTGTGCAAAAGCTTTTGCTCAAAAGGACTTTTGCCCGAACAGGAGCAGCATAGTATTTCCGCAAGAAGCACTGATTTCTTACATGAGATCGTCAGTGTTCTTGTGGAAATTCAAGCGGCCAGTGTAGACAGCTGGCAAGTTTTTTTTTTTTTTGCTGAAAATCTTGCCAGTCAAGACACAGCCCAAGTGTTTTGCCACTGTCTCCAGTGGAGCCAGGATTTCACCTACAGTTTTCATATTTGAGTTATTTTCCTTTACAATATAATATTTTCAGGTTCTCATTAGCAACCCTGTAAGGAAAAATTTTCAAAAAATAGATTTTTTTTATCAATCTCTTCCATCAAAATTTTATTTTGCAGCCAAGATGTTTGATGAAACATTGGAAAAAAAGTGTTGGCAGCATTTTTTGCAATTTCCTCTCCCCGCAATGTTTTTCGATCAGTTGATGATGATTTTCAGGGCATGGAGTTAAGTATTTGTGTAAATCTGTGCTGAACCTTAGTCATAATTTTTCACATTTCCTTTTTTGTACATGTCTACTTTTCTTAACTTTGGATGTGACTGAAAGCAAAATGACTGAAATACCACAGGTAAGTGTGTTCTCAATACCAAAAAAAAGGAAGAAATTTTGTTCTTGTGAAGCTTTTAGTTCATTTATACAAATTTAGTTTGTTCAGATGATTTTAACAATGTTCTATTAAACTTTTGAAGGATTAGGTGCTTTTTCTAAATGTCTTGAACCTCCTGCAAGCTTTACAATTTTACCATCCCTAGTCTATATAGGAAACAAAAAGTAATTCACTGATTTTCCCATCTCTTCTTAGTGTGTTTTTATTATTATGGTACAGTATTAACTTTAATACTTTAAAATCAGTATTCAGAACAGTATTATTGCAGATGAAACCTTGAGACTGTTAAAAAGATGTCAATGACTGAGTAATTTGAATGTCCATGTGAAAAGAGCAGTCCATAAGAATTTGTGAGAATAAATTATTCTCCTGTTAATTGTGTCAGAACCATAATATTGCATGTGGTGCCTGATACATATGAAACACCAAACTAGAGAGTGATTCTGCAAGGTGCTGAGAACTTAGGCTCCTGTTGAGGTGACATGACTTTAGAAAATGGAATACTTGTCAGGAGGTGTGTGGTGTTCTGGGAAGCAAACTTGCTTCAGAAGATGAAGCCCTTTTACTCCCTGTTTATCCACTTTCATTCTCTAGTTCAACTTGGAGTGACATAGAGGAGAAGTTTCTGAATTGTCCTTTTCTTTTTTTATAAACACTCCCCATCCAGCCCCTTGGGTGAGTATGGGTATGTCTACACTACCCTCCTAGTTCGAACTAGGAGGGTAATGTAGGCATACCGCACTTGCAAATGAAGCCCGGGATTTGAATTTCCCGGGCTTCATTTGCATAAGCGGGGCTCCGCCATTTTTAAATCCCCGCTCTTTCGAACCCAGATATTCCTCCTCATTCCACGAGGAGTAATGGTAGTTCGAACTAGGAAGCCTAGTTAGAACTACCTAGTTCGTGCCACGTGTAGCCGCGTGGCACAGGGTTCGAATGAGCGGGGATTTAAAAATGGCGGAGCCCCGCTTATGCAAATGAAGCCCGGGAAATTCAAATCCTGGGCTTCGTTTGCAAGTGCGGTATGCCTACATTAGCCCGCTAGTTCGAACTAGCGGGGTAGTGTAGACATACCCTATATGATTATTTTTGCTGGGAAATACATATGGATCTACTCTACACACTTCGCTTTCTTCCTCTCCCTCCATTGTCTACACAGGGACATCCAGGAAAATCAACCCAAATTAACTAAATGGGTATAGTGCAATAGTTAAATTCCATTAAATCCCTGTGTGGATGCTGTTACTCAGAATTAATCCCAAGTGAATTAAATTAAACTGATTAAGGCCACTGTAATTCTGAATGGAGATATTAACACAGGTTTAAATAATCCATTTTAAATTCATACTCTTTAGTTAATTTGGATTAATGCTTCTGGATGTCCCTTTATAGACACTCTCTGATATTTCAGGATCAGCTCCTTGCAATCTCCCTGTGTAACTTTGGGCAAATCATTCAGGGTCCAGATACACACTGAGTAGGATCCTGTGGCAATGAGTCTCAGAGCCTGGGTCTATAGATGAAAAATAATCCATCTCACTCTCTAGGCTTCAAAACCTGAGCTATAGCCTCCGCCCAAATGTCTACAGAGCAAAAAACCTGTGAGCCCAAGATTATAAACCTGGGTACTAAGAGTCGCTGCTACAGTATCCAGCTTTTTCTATAGACTGTACCCTAGTCTCTCTTGCTTCCGTATCTAGGGGGACTGACAGGATTGCTGGGTCCCTGGGCAAAGTGTGTGTGGGGGGGAGGGGGGGGAGGAGGAGTAACTCCATACTTCCAGAAAGGACAGGGCCTCGAGCAAAAGGGGCAGGGCTAGGACAGCCAGTCATCCCTATCCCCAGCTGGCCCTCTGAGCTGCTTGGAGCGCATGGCATGGGGCTCTGGCAGCAATTTAAAGAGTGAGATGCTCTGGGTGCTACTGTTGCCACTAATCCTGGGCACTTTAGAAGTTCTGGGCCCCAAACAATTGCCCATTCAGGCTCCTCCCCCTCTCACTCCAGCAGCCCAGTCAGTATCCATCTGTAAAGTGAGGATAATAGCATTTCCCAGCTCACAGGACATGTTGTGAGGATAAATACATTACAGATCACGAGGCACTCCGATACTATGGTAATGGAGATCATGGAAGTATAATAGATAGAGTTCTGTCCATATTACACATCCGCCTCCTACAGCCTTCTTCGGAGAGGGAAAGTTTGTTGTCATTAGGAAAGCCTGTCCCAGAGGAAATGTTTCTGTGTGTTTTAAAGCAGTTTCACTGACTCCTGTACTTGAAACAGTTTCAATTTCCCTAGTGTAAAGTTTTTAGCTTTGTTCTGCACCAGAGCCCTGGTGATGGAATGAATGAATGACAGCTTGCTAGACTTCTTTATGAGGGGAGTTCCTGGTGGATGGCAGTCAGACTGCAAGTTTTGCAGAGTTCAGACTTATGTGTGGCTTGAATTTGGTCATTCAATCAGAGATATTTTATTGAAAAAGCTGAATGTGCATAAAGTCACTTCTTTCAGCATAATGTGTCTAACGACTTGGAGAAAGCAATGACTTCATGGAATAGCTATTTGATATAAATGTGTGTTTGGTCACTTAATAAACAAGAAAACTGTGGCTGTATTCATTAGGACAAAAAGAATAATGCATGGTGGTTGCAGATATTTATGTAAATACTTTTTTCATTTGCATTTTTTCATTACCTTTAATAAATAACTGCTGAATCTACAATATTGTAGATCATAAGCATGCATCAGGCTAACTGGTACATATTTGAAAAATCAAACAATTAAAGCTGTTAAACTTACAAAAATGCTGTGTTTGTTTAAACAAAGATAATTTGTTGTGGAACTGATCATGGAATGGAATCAATTTGAGGTAAAAGATAAAGTAGTAAGTGTGTGTTGCATTCTTCCAAATAAGAGTGTGGATACTTTTTTTTATAAACACAGAAATTTGCCTACACATTCACTGAATGTGTGCAGGGGATAGAAAAATAAGACAAGATATACAAAAATTGTGCTAATCTTTTGGCACTTGAATACCCAATTGATAGGCACCTCAGAAGTGGCTCAGTCTGGTGCAGTAACTGCACTAAAAAATGGTTCTAGAGAAGAACTGGAATAATTTCTCCATCATAACCAGTATGTCATACAATGCAATGTCAAATGCCATCTCCACCAAAGTAAGATGCTTGTTTATCATGTAGCACTAAAATATCAAAAACTCAGTAACCTCCTCTCCCATATGTTATGGCTCCTAAGTGTCCATGGCACTGACTTCCAATCACTTGAACACACAACACAGTCTTCAAAATACCACAAAGCACCACATGGAAAGCTCCTAAGGATGTAATTTTCATTTAACAGCATGCACAGGAGAAAAGTCATCTACTTTAAAACCATAAAAAAGCTCAGGGCCTTTGAGCAGAACACCAAAAAGTAACAATTGGAAAGAAAGTTCATTGCTCCTTCTACTTTTTATTGTGATATGTATACTGGCTAGGTGTTCAGGAATTTCTCTAGGTAAATAAACATGGCTAGTCCTTGCCTTGCAGAGTGTACAATCTGAATTAGACACATCACAAGGGATGACAATCAGTGATGGGGGGAAAACATTTTTGAATATTTTTTTCTGTCTTTGACGTTGACAAATCATTTCATTTAAATTTTGAAACATGATGAATATTGACCAGCCAAATTAAAGAGCTCTCTAATGTCTCATAAAGCTGATAACAATGGACTGGGTTAGGGTTAGGGTTATGGACTGGGTCCTGTTCCCACTAAAGTTAGTGGAAAATCTGGGAATAGGCCCAGCTTTTGTAATGATGCATGCTGAGAAAAGGCAACCAGATCTTATGCTTTGGAGCAAAGGTGAAAGTAAGCAGGTGCACCCTCCTGCACAGCTCCGGCAAGAGCTGGCTGAGCTGTGGCAAAAGCCAGCAGGGAGCTACATACAGAGCTGGCAGAGACCTAGGTTGCAATAGGACAGTACCTATAAGAAATTTTAAGTTCCTTTCACAACTGATTCAGGGTAACCATCAGCCCTGTGCAAATGATAGCATTAAGCACTATACATCACTGAAACTTTAGCCTAAGAGTCAAATAGGGTTGCCAGATACTTTCACAAAAAATACCAAACATGGCGGGGAAAAAATTGGTTGAGGGAGGAAAAAGAAAAGAAAACAAAAAAAGCCACACACACACACACACACACCTTTAAATCCCCTCCGCTCCCACCAGACACAGCAGGGGAAGAAAAGGCCTTGCAGCCCATGTCTGGTATTTTTTATATGTCCAGTATTTTCTTTTTTTTTAACTGGACAGAGGCCACAAATACCAGACTGTCTGGGCCAATACCGGACACCTGGCAACCCTAGAGTCAAAGTGAGAATCAAGTGGTGCACAGTTTCTTGGGTAGGCCCTATTTGTGGAATTTCTGAGTGTGAGTGTGAGTGTGAGTGTGAGTGTGAGTGTGAGTGTGAGTGTGAGTGTGAGTGTGAGTGTGAGTGTGAGTGTGCGCGTGCGCGTGCGCAAAGAAGGAATTTTACTGCTCCCTGCTGTCATGGGGGTTGTAATGGCTACATATGGGTTGTTTGCACCCTCTGGCCAGATGACTACAGGATTTTCCCCTTCTGGGTAAACCTCTTCCTTCATAACCAGGATCCTAGAGATTCTGGTTCCCCTCATCACTAGGCCAAACTGTGACTGCAGTCCCACACTGCAGCATATTCTGTTCTCACTTCTTAGCTTTATAAAAGTTCTTGTCTTCTCCTGCCCAGATAGGCTCCATCCCCAATTGCTTCTGAGTCTAGCCTAAGTCTTCTCACAGGTGTAACCTACCAGGTTAATTAGCCCCACTGCGCTTGAAATTCTATACTTAGCTACTGGGATTTCTCTGAAGCACCAGTGACTGACCTCTGCCGTATTCACTGTGTCAAACTATAATGGAGCCGTGGTCTGTTGGGCTGGGGTGAATGCAATAGGCATATGCCTACTTTATGCTAATTATTCTCCTGGTTTGGATATGTTTCTTCTATGATAATGTTAGCTTTGTAAAAAATGCTTTCTGTGAAAAGTTTAAGATGGGGCTGATATATTTCCTTCCCACCCCCAAACTGATTTCTCTGTAATGGCTCCAGATCAGTTACAGACTGCAATAATTAACATCAGAGATCCTCCAAGAAACAAGTTACTTTACAAATGAGGAAATAATTAAGCCTGTGTAGAATTGTTTGAGCTGAGCTCAAGCAGGGCTTGAAAAACAGTACCAGCTCATCCAAGTTGCAGGAGGAAAAAAAATCCAAGGCATTCACTTTGGCTGTTTCTAGCTTCGATTGTTTTATGGTGCATCATTGCATCTGACAGGCAGTGTGTGTGATTGCTATGTGGTATGAAGAATGCAGCCCTGAATAGGATGCTGTTATCATACATGAATTTGACAGCAGCAAGAAGAAAGGCTTTCTATTTTGTATTTTCTTTCTCTCTATACCAGAGACCACAGCAATTGCTTGAAAAACTTAAAACACTAGATAAGTTACTTGGAGAAAATTGAGTTATTTTTAGCATTCTTTAAGTCTCATCATATTTCCTATTACTCTCTAATGAGAGATTTTCTTTTCCAGTCTGAATGGTATCTTTGGAGCTGCACACCCTGTCATTACTTCCATAATCTTCCTATCTCCCACCTAAAGAGTGTGCCACTGATAGCATTGAGGCTTTAGGTTAGCAATGACTTGTTTCCAATGCTTTCTGCAATGGCAAATATGTACCTGGTCTTACCTTCAGAGCCCTTCTTGCATGCATAAAAATCTGTACATGGAATCATGTGATTACACACTCGTTGCACAATGTGGCATTTGTACACATCTGCATTTTTGCACAGGGAATCTTCTCTGCTGTGTTAAAAATTAACCCACACTAGCCAAGAATGGGTGTTTTACTACTATAGGGTGCTGATTTACTAACTCCACAGATTAAATGATGCTTTATACCCTTTTGTCAATTTGTTGCTGTGTTTGAGGCTAACACATGTTCATTGCAACTGCAAAGGACAGCTGGAACCGCAACAAGAAGATGGATAGTTGAGGCGCTTTTATTTTAGGCCCTGATTTAGAAAATCATCCTTATTCAGCATAGAATCTACAAGCATTCTTAAATCCTATTAAAGTCAATAGAACTTTAGATTTGTTCTGAAACAGGGACAGTCTAGACTGAAACAAGTTCTTAAGTGCTTTGCTGCATTGTTACCTTAGACCTTGATCCAGGTGAATCACTTAAGCACTTAGATTAAGCACAAGAACAGTGCCATTGTCTTTAAGGCAGTGCTCTCCAACCTTTTTAACCACAAGATCACTTTTTCAATTGAAGTGCAGTGTAAGATCTACCTCAAACCCAAATACCCTTGCCCCCACTTCCTTCCTGCCCCTTCTTTGAGACCTTGCCTCTGCTCCACCCCGTCTCTGAGGCCTAATCCTGCTCATTCCATTCCCCTGAACCTCCTATCCTCACTCACTTTCATCAGGCTGGGGTAGGGGTTGAGGTGCAGGCTCTGACCTGGGCCAAGGGGTTTGGAGTGGGGGGGGGGGATTGGGATCCAGGAGGGGTTTCAGGGTGTAAGCTCTGGGATGGAGTTTGGGTGCAGGAGGACTCATGTCTGGGGCAGGAGGTTGGGTGCAGGAGGGGGTTCAGGGCTAGGACAGGGATTCAGGATGCAGCCTCTGTCTGGGCACCATTTAACTGAGAGGGCTTCTTGGTGGTGGAGCAGTGGGGTTAAGGCAGGTTTACTCCTACCCTGGCTCTTCCTTAAACCCACTGAATGTGGATGAGGACAGCATGTGGAGACCCTCTGCTCTGCCTCTCTCAGGGTGTGTCTAGACTACATCCCTTTTCTCGAAAAATATGCTCCTTAAAAATGAGGTTTACAGGATCTTTCGAAAAAGGGTTTTATTTTCAAAAGATCTCCATCTAAACTGCCATTTTTCTATCGAAAAGCCCTGTGTCGAAAAAAACCCGCGGCCGCCATTATGCAAATGAAGCATGGGAAATTTAAATCCGGGCTTCATTTGCAATTTTGAAGTGTCTAATTTACATCCCTTTTTCGAGAAAAGGGATGTAGTCTAGACACAATCTCATGGGCCGCGGGGACATGCAGCAGTTACCACATGGAGAATGACTCCAGCCTCCACAAGTTCAGCATTTTAGAACTCCTCAAAGAATTACATTTAAGTGTAAGAGAGAGCTGGAAATTATGAAATGCACAGACGAGTCAAAAACCAAAACCAACACACTTTACAAGTGGTGAAAAAGGTAACAACTCCCCATGTGTGTGTTGAGTCATGAGATGAGAATGAAGGACAGTGTGTGTGGGTGAGAATGACGAAGACACACACAGTGTGTGTGAGTGACAGAAATTTGCATTGCCAAGCTCCCTCCATCTCCTTCTCTCTGTGAAGATGGAGTATAGGAGTGGGGGGAGGAGGGACACCCTGACATCAGCACCCTCCTCTTTTCCCTCACACATCCTGCGCAACAAGCAAGAGGCTCTGGAGGAGAAGGGGGGCAGCTTCAGGGCAGGGGGAAGAAGCAGCATGACAGTGGGCAGAGGGGCAATTGACAGCAATCTCAGCCTGGACCATTCTACACAAGAGATCCATTTCCTGGATACCACAGTACAAATCACCAATGGAAAATTAGACACCACTTTCTACAGAAAACCCACTGATTCATACAGTTACCTACATGCCTCCAGCTCCCATCCAGAACACACCAGACGATCCGTCGTCTATAGCCAAGCCCTTCGATACAACCGCATCTGCTCTAATCCCACTGACAGAGACCAGAAGCTTCAGGATCTCTACCAAGCTATTATAAACCACAACTACCCACCCAGAGAAATAAAAAAACAAATTGAAAGAGCCAGATGAATACCTAGAAACCATCTACTTCAAGACAGACCCAAGAAAACCAACAATAGAACACCACTTGGCATCACCTACAGCCCCCAACTTAAACCTGTCCAACACATTATCAATAAACTACAACCTATACAGGAACAGGATACTAAACTCCGAGAGGCTCTGGAAGATAGACCCATAGTCTCCTATAGACAACTACCTAACCTCAAGATGATTCTTACCAACAACCATAGGACATACCACACTAATACCAAGCCTGGTACCTTCCCTTGCAACAAACCCGTTGCCAGCTTTGTCCACATATTCATTCTGCTGATACCATTATTGGACCTAATCAATTGAGTTATAAGATCAAGAACACATATTCCTGCTCATCCAGAAATATAATTTATGCTATCATGTGCCGAAAGTGTCCATCTGCTATGTACATTGGACAAACATCTCAGACACTTCTCCAAAGAATCAATGCCCACAAAACAGATATTAGACAGGATCACTGTGACAGGGCTAACCTGCCCCCGTACTGAGCAGGAGGAAGGGGAGCCCATTTATTGGGCAGAACACGCCCCTCCCCCACAGCCCTACTGGGCATGCTCGAAGTGCAGCCTCACTATAAAAGACTGCTGGGCTGCTCAATTGGGGCAGACTGCTGGGGAGGCAGGAGCTCCGGCCCAAGCTGCAGGCCCGCCACCAGACCTGCCGCCAGATCCAGAGCTGGAGGAGGCGCCGCTGCTGCTACCACCACCAGCCCCGGGGCGAGCCCGCCCCCAACACTGACGCCCGGTGGCCGCCCGCCCCGCTGCAGAAGATGCCCCTGTGCAGCTGCCCCAGGGACAAGACCGTCGGACGAGGCCGCTGCCGGCAACCCAGCATCGCCAGGTGGGACCTCCGTCGGCCACCAGATTGGGGGTAGGAAGCAACCCAGGGCAAGGGGCCGGGAAACCCCCCCCAGTGGGCTTGGCATGTTTTGGGGGAGGACCCCCCGCTGAGCCGGTGGTGGGAACCACCCACCACCATTAGGGCCCTGGGTTGGGGTCTGGTGGAGAGGGAGGGCCCGGATCCCCCTACCCCACCCCGCAGTGCTGGTCTAGGCCGCTGGGCCTGCTGCGAGTGCTGGACTAGGCCTCTGGGCCTGCTGCGAGTGCTGGACTAGGCCTCCGGGCTGGTGGTTCTCGCTTTGTTCCCAGGAGAAGGGGGACGGAGGTGGGTGGTACCCTGCCACAATCACAAAGAAAAAACAGTTTCTTGCCATTTCAACCAGCCTGGGCATTGGCTCAATGACCTTACTACCTGAATCCTGCTTCAAAGAGGCTTTAACACAAGACTTCAAAGAGAAGTTGCTTCAAGCCTCTGAACTGTCATTCATGCTTAAATTCGACACTTATCACCTAGGTCTAAAGAAAGACATTAATTATCTTACGCATTACAAAGATAGCTTTCCCAATTATCACCTGTAATATCATTAGCTCACAGACATTTACCTCCCCTCCTCATCCTCCTTCTGTTCTGAAATTTGAGTTGTCCTTTTCATATGTGTTCGTTTTTTTTATTGTATCCTTTGGTATATATGGTTGTGCCAATTTTCTTCCACAATTTGATCTGAGGAAGTGGGTCTGGCCCACGAAAGCTCATCACCTATTAAACCATCTTGTTAGTCTTTAAAGTGCTACATAGTCCTGTTTTTTGCTTCAGCTACACCAGACTAACACGGCTACATTTCTATCACTATTTGATCAAAGTCTGAATGAAAAGCTGAACCTTTTTCCAGGTCTGAAAGCATTTCAGCAAAGGCTTATGTAAAGAAATTCTTTTTTTTTTTTTGCCAGGGTTTCAGCACTTCCTGGTTTCATCAGGAATGTAAAGTATTAATACTAGAAAGCATTCTTTAGAGACCCTAGATATTTATACTTCAGTGATTCTTCAAATCTTTTAATGTTGCTGCAATGTAAATATATAGGCTGATTAATAGCAATATTAAAATGGCCACAGATCATTTTATTATTCATATTATATCAATACTCTTTTGCCTCTCATGTTGCAAATGATAAGTGCTGTGCAAATTTCTAAAGGGTATTTAAAATATCTTGCTCGATAATCAGTGAACAGAGAATTTCCCTTTAGGAACTGGGAGTGGGAGAGGACTATCATGGATAATAAAACTTGGAGATTCAAATTTGCAGGCTAGAATGCTGAGCTTTTCCAGTCCCACTTCAATCAGCAAAGGGGCTAGCTCTGCAGTAATGATGAGATGAGTAGATGGTCCCTAAAACAGAAGAAATATTAAAGGTTGAAAATCCTTCAGGAATCACATGCCCTCCTTGTGAACTGCAGGAAATATGCTTGAACATCAAGAGCGTGGTGGGGGTAGATGCCAATTATATGAAAGCCCATCTCTCCAGGATCTGTTAAAGCCAACTCAATGCTTGAGGCCTGAAGGATAATAGAATATGCTCTTTTCTTTTCTGACTGGTAAAGCAGCACAAAATAGAATTATTAGTATAAATACGCATTGCCTACAAAATGTAAATCCAGCAATTAGACTTTTCCCTTGTGTAGCACTCTAATGAGTGTTACCATATTCTTTGTGTTGCTGTAGGGAAGCAGTGGGTATATTAGAGGGGGCTGGCTAATTTACAAAGAAAGCCTCAGGATAAATTTTTTTCTAATCCAGGGAAAAAAAAGTATCTCAGATTGTAAGTAACATTTATCTCCGCATTTTGCTTCTTTAAAAGTACAACACAGAGAGTCTTACAATTTACAGCATGTGATACAATGCGTCTCAGTCCTTCCTACATGAACACGGTGAGTGGGACTTTAAAGTGGAGCTGCTAATCTGCTTTAATCCTGAGACATGTCATTTAGGTGCCTGCTGGAAATGTCTCATCATTCCACCGAAAGCCTTGTCAAAGGAAGAAATTGGACTCTTTATGAAGTTTGTGACTCTTCCTTTGTCTTGCATATAGTACTTCAAGTCTTCACTTTGTGGAATTGGTGTATTACTCTGTGGTCATATGCTGCAGTCCATATTTTGTAAAGTCACTGTATTGTAATGATAAATTATAAATCTCTCGATAAAGTCACAATAATGTCTCTAATCTAAAAGAAACATGTTGGGTCTGCCTTGTAATGCTAGCACCAAGGCATTACACACCCTGGTGTGACCTCTCAAGAAAATCGACCCATGGTAATCTGATTATCATTTGTCATGACGAGCAGATAAGAAAGTAAGTATTGAACCAGACCAATTGCCATCTCCACTTTAAGAGAAGGTTCTTGACATTGTTATTTCACCTTGTCCAGTTACTCAAGATGGCTTTTTTTTACGAGTATTAGTATGCTTGTAGTAGAAACCTGTTGAAACTTGGTAGTAGAAACCTTAATTCTCACCCATTTTCTCTCTCCTCCAAGGTTTATTCACATCAGAAGAAGAGCAGCAATCTAGCCTCTGTGACTTGCATGTCAACTGATCAGATTGCATAGTTTTCAGATTGCAGTGAGTCTAGGGTGACAAATATTCCTTTGGAAGCCAGCACTATTCACTCTCTAGAACCTGTCTCTAGTCACTGGAGACTTTGGTTAGCTAGAAGTCAATGGAAGATGAGAATGCTGGGAGCTTCTCAAAAATAGACTCAAAGCTGAGGGGCTAGTGACTCCAAATATTGAAGCACCCTGAATTAGTTGCTGCTTTTGAAAACACGGGCCATTATTGAAAGATTAATATCCTCACCATAAATATGTCAGATGACAATTAACATAGCATAGGCAAGTTAAATATGTGTTCACACATTTCAAAGCACAATAGGAGTTACAGAAGGAGTAAGTGGCAGCTGAGATTTTTTGTTCTGAATAAGAATTAAAATTGCCAAACTCCTGTGTAGACTTCATCATAACTTCCTAAAAACTCTGTGTAGACCCTCACCCTAGGTGAGGCTCAAATTTTCTTCCTGGTGTCTGCTACTTGGAGTGGCTTCTTCCCTCATTTCACAAGGGATTGGGTCCTGATGGGTTGGATTCTATTTGTAATGCCTGATGTATGGGACACAAGTAGCACAGTGAAAATAAGTAATACTACCATTCATAACAAGAAGTATGACCCATTATGCAAACTGGATGGCTTAAAGTCAATGAATGGGGCCCTTTCACAGTGTTCTCACCCCCTGAGTTGGACAGATCAAATCTCTGGAGGACTAGAGCAGTCTGACTACACACTAGATCCCACAGCCGTTCAATGTCTCCCTTACAGGGGAGGGAAAGTACATTGGAGAGTCCCTGGGCTGTTCTGCTCCTCTCTCACATCCAAGTTTAAAACCTGATAAAAGCAAATCTAAACCTAGTTACTTTGTCCCTGAGTCTGGCTGAGCCCTCCTACTGAGGGACTGAGCAGTCCTGGTTCATAACAGGGACAAAGGCAGAGTCCTGCACTTGGGACAAAAGAATTCCAAGCATTGTTACAGGCTGGGGACTGATTGGCTAAGCAGAAGTTCTGCAGAAAAGGACCTGGGGATTACAGTGGATGAGAAGCTGGATATAAATCAACAGTGTACCCTTGTAGACAAGAAAGCTAATGGCATATCAGGATGCATTAGGTCAGGAGGAGTATTGCCAGCAGATCTATAGAAGTGATTATTCCCTTTTATTTGGCATTGGTGAGGCTATATCTGGAGTATTGCATCCAATTCTGCCCTCCCCCACCTCATTACAGAAAGGATGTGGACACATTGGAGAAATGATTACATGGCTGGAGCACATGACTTACAAGGAGAGGCTGAGGGATTTGGGCTTAGTATACAGAAGAGAAGAGTGAGGCAGCCTTTAACTACCTGGGGGAGGGGGGGGAGGGGGGGTTCCAAAGAGAATGGAGAGAGGCTGCTCTCAGTAGTGACAGATGGCAGAATGAGGAGCAATGGTCTCAAGTTGCAGTGGGGGAGGTCTAAGTTGGATATTTGGAAAAACTACTTCACTAGGAGGGTGGTGCAGCACTGCAATGGGTTACCTAGGGAAATTGTGGAATCTCCATCCCTAGAGGTTTTTAATTCCTGGTTGGGATGATTTAGTTGGGGTTGGTCCTGCTTTGGGAAGGTGGTTGGACTCAATAACCTTCTGAGATCTCTTCAAACCCTATGGTTCTATGATTCTATGATATCATTGGCCCAATAAATGGCCTGTATAAATCACTCCATCAGAAACATCCCTATTGGCTTCTATAGGAATTTCCAGTCTATTTTGTTCCTTTTCCAGACTGTATCATTACTGGAAACAGTGGCAGAAGGTTGTGGAGCTCATCACCTAAGAAGGTCTGGCCCATGAAAGCTCATCACCTAATAAACCATCTTGTTAGTCTTTAAAGTGCTGCATAGTCCTGTCTTTTGTTTCAGCAAGACCAGACTAACACGGCTACATCTCTATTACTATGGAGCTATTGTTATTGTTGGCCATGGGATAGGTCCACTGGAAGTCCAGTCCAGCATTGCAAGAGCAGCAGACTCCAAAGATGGGGTTACATCTATTATGTACCATTGGGACTGAGTATCTTTGCATTGGGCCATATTCTTTCTACAGGGAATGCAGAAATACTATATAGCACAATGGTTGCCAAATAGAGTGTTAGATTCATTATGATGAGACTGCAAAATTCTCCTCCTAAGCATAGCAGAAAATGAATCAGCATTAGAGCTGGGGAAACCTGAACTTCAAGCAAATCTGTCCCATATTTTCAGTGAATTTAGACCCAGATTTAAGTAAAAAGCTTTGTTGTCAGCCTGAGTCAAATTTCTAGCAAGTGTGGGTTTAGTTTTGAGTGAGCTGAGCTGAGCCAAGACCTGAGAAATGTGGCAAAATGTGGTGGTTCCGCTGTGCTTTGCTTTGTGATTTTGGATTTGTTCGAAATTCAGAGGGTGAGAACGAAAGATTGGCCAGAACCACAACCTGCACCTGCTCCAATGGAAGTCAATAGAGACTTTTACCTTGGTTTCAATGGCAGCAGCCACCGGCCTTCATGACGTGGATCTGAGTCCTGGATCCATGTCTGGGATTCCCTCTGAGTTTGCAGCTTGGAACCATCACTGTCGTAAGAGAGATCTGACCACTGACTCCAAACACTCTTAACTTTGCAGATAGCGGCCTTGGAACAATTTTTATAGCAACAGCTCTGTAAGACATTGAACAAAACTGTAAAACCAGTATCTGATGATACTCCATCGCTCGTTCTAGCCCCCCTATTTGGCAATGCTAGGATAGATCCTGATTTTAACACCTCTCACTTGGGAATGCCCTGATTCCAGATTTTTTATTTTGCCCATTGTGGAGATAGCAAGCTGGAGCTGGAAGTGAAGTTTTATCCATTGAAGTGCAGACCTGGATGAGAATTTTGGATACAGTGTTTGACAATCACTTCTGAACAGATTTGCGCCAATCCCTGAGAACAGAAACTGCAGTTTTGTACTAAAGCCCACTCTCTCCTGAGCTTCCCTTTCTAATCTGACACAGATATCAGTGCAGCAAATTGAGTAGCAAAGAAAATGGCCCATAATTTTCACCAGCTGAAAGTATCTATAGCTTCCAATGAGCAGAAACTCTCAGCAGCAAAGGCATTTTCTCGTGCTGTATCAGAGAGGAAGGTCAGAGAGAAAATATAGAGTGCAAATATTAATGAAGTGGGATGGGCTGAAAAGACATCTACAGTCTGTTCTCTCCTGTGCGGTGTATCAACTTTGCCAGATGATAGGTAAATGCTGGGTATGATGCATTCCCCAATTAAAAACTGCATGGTGCATTTCTGTTATAAAGAGCAAACACCAAGTGACTCCAGAGGCTCTTGACTTCTGGAGCTCTGCATTGAGGAGGAACGCGCAAGACAAATTATAGTTGTGGCTTTGATTTAATTTGAATTGAGGAAAGTAATATGATGCAAGAAGATTGCCTAGGTGCTGTAGGAACAGCTATCACACACGCTGGTGATATTGTTAAGCTGCTTAGAAGAAAACAAAGCTGTTCTGCATTTGCCATGCAGAGAATACTTGCTGGGTGGGGAAACTAGGAGCGACCTGAGATTGATATAATTTATTATGTATAGTCATTCCTATAATGCTCATCACCAGAGTGCTATAGATAGGGCTGTGAATATGAGCTGCAGTTCAATAATGAAATACTAATGTGGACTAGTCCGAGGAAACATTAGCAGTGACAGTGACTGAACTGACTTAAAAAGAGAAAGAAAACAAGTGCTGAAGCTTTGTGAGGCTGCTAGGCTGAAAATCT